>NC_138316.1:12317500-13545000 GCF_965601325.2 Salmo salar | reverse complement strand
TATTGGTGTCCTCTAGCTAGCCACTTCTACCTTTACTCACTTATCTTCTCCACTTTCTATATACTCTGTCACTATCCATCTTTCATCTCCCTCCGCCTCTGTTTTTCTACTCTCTCTCTCTCTCTCTCGTGGACTGAGCCCAGTGGGGTGGGGAGCACCACAGAGTTCCTGCTCATTTTCTCTCAGCTAGCCTGTGTAGCTCCCTCTGACCGCAGGCCACGAGACATGATTGGATTAGAAGCTTGGTAGGAGGAGATGCTCTGTTCAATCAGTGTCTGGGATCTTTGTCTGTGTAGGTACGTGTTCCTTGTATGTTCCTGCAGGTGTGTATGCTTCTGTACAGATGTGCACATGTCATTGTGTGCAGGAACATGCCCCCCCCCACACACACACACTGATTGAGACCATTTGATCTCGCGGTGTGTTATTTCCATCACGCTAATCCGCTCACACTGCATGTGTACACGCCCTCTGAATATGAGCATAGCACACTGGGTCTCATTGAATTGCTGCATGAGAAGGGATAGGCTATTTTCTCCTATAGGTGGAACTCCATACATCTACCTACCATATCCATCCAGACCGATACCAATCCACCCCATATCCATGAAGTATTAGTATCTCTCTTGTGAGTGTAGGTTTAATTTCACCCAGGCCTCTGTGTCCGTGGTCGGGGGAGGAGTCTGTGTCCCCGCTCTGACAGGATACAGAAATTTTAATGGAGTCTATATCCGGCCGTTCCCCCAGAGACGGGGATCCGTGGACCGGGAGGCGTCCTAGGATTTGATTGTCCCTTAATCGGTGTGCCGGGAGGAAAGCCCATCCATAAAACATGGAGAGGGGAACGGCGGATTGTCTGAGGGGGCATGAGTAAACGCCAAGGGATGTGCAAGGAATTCCAATGCAGAGTGGGGAGGGTTCATGGGTTGGCCCGTACATCTCCACCTCCCTTCCTTCTCCCGGCACCACAAACTGTTATTCATTTCATTTTCATGTACTGCATAACCAACGCTTTGTCCCGAGGTTTGACAGTATCTGGAGCTGGTCAGATTGTTTCTTTTGTATTTATTTTTGGGAGGAAGATAAATAATATTTATGTTCCTGCTGCCTGATTTGTTATTACTTTTCCTTCTCAGCATTCTGCTGTGCTGCTGGCACCATTACAGCATGGGGACACTGTCCTGAATGGAAGAGCTAGTCGAGCCGTGTGAGTGAGTGGCGTTAGGTAGCCTACATCTTCTTGATCCATTTGGATGACCAGTCAATCATCTGAAGACTCAGGGTGTGAGTGGGAACAGACAGTTGAGTTGAATCCCAGCCAAGCCCCCGTCACCTGATTGCATAGGAGAGTGGAACAGGACATGGCCATTATCTCCACCCCACCGATTTAATATACACTGCCAAGTTTCCAGTGTGAACGAGTCAGGCCATCAGTCTGAGACAGCCGGACACAGGGCACGGTAGCACCAGGTGCCATCCACAGATACCCTCTGTCTTTGTGACATGCTGACATGTGGGTGTAGTCTGTCACCAGCTTTGTCATCAGCTCTGCCTCCCCACTCTCTCTCTCTTTTGGTCTCAGGGACACCTGTTCAATGTTTCTTTATTCATCACAGGACAATGAAATACACCCTCTCTCTCTTTCTTTTCTTTGCTCTTGCTCTCTTCTTCACAAATCGGCACCTCTTGCATTTCCCCTATGTTATCTTTTTTCACATTTGTGTTAGGCATTTTTTCTTGGCTTCCATTGTTAAAAATATCGTAACATCCTCTGCATCTCTAAATCTATCAGGAGAAAAATGTGACATGCAATATACATAAATCCATCCTAGATTACATATATAATTTAAGTAAGGGCTAAACGCCGACGTTCTGTACATTACCTTAGAATTAATGGACGACGGTATAGCGGAGTCCTTCCGTGGAGTTAATTTTTCCAAGGTAATGTACAGAGCAGAGGCGTTTTCCCCGCTTATACAGTACCACATATTCCAAAGAAAACAATACTGAAGCACACATTTACTGGTATAGAATAGAAATGACATGTTTTAATTTATATTTTCATTTTGATAAGTACATTCAACTTTTATCATCCCAACAAACCTGGTTGCCAGAGACGTGACCCAGTCGTTCGTTTATTCGGTTGCATGATAGCTGGCAACGTTCTTAGCCAACTATAGCTAGCACAGTCACGTCAAACAGTGCATCCAGAATAACAGAATAGCTGCATTTGATTAAACTGTTTTCCAGTGGCATTTATTTGGATACATCCATAACAATGAGCTGACGATTCGCGATTTCACCTGGCATCGAAAAGTTGCTCTCGTCTCAGGACTGTTCATTACAGTAGAGATCACATTGCAAATGAAACACTAGGTTAAAAGCTAGCTAAATCGTTGGTTGCTAGCAAATCTGCCAACATAACCGAATTCAACAATACCAGTTGCTGAAAACAGCTGGTCAAACTATACTGAACAAAAATATAAACGCAACAATTTCAAAGGTTTTACTGAGTTACAGTTCATATAAGGAAATCAGTCAACTGAAATAAATTCATTAGGCCCTAATCTATGGATTTCACATGACTGGGCAGGGGTACAGCCATGGGTGGGCCTTGGAGGGCATAGGCACACCCACTTGGCAGCCAGGCTCTCCCACTGGGGAGCCAGGCCCAGCCAATCAGAATGAGTTTTTCCCCACAAAAGGGCTTTATTACAGACCAGAAATATTGTTCAGCAGGGATTATTGTGACAAAGGAGAAATGTTCACTAACAGAGATGTATACAAATTTGTGCCGAAAATCAGCAACACTGCAAAATGCTGAGAAGGCAAAGTAATAACAAAATAAGCTTTTTGTGCATATGGAAAATATCTGGGATTTTTTTTATTCCAGCTCAGACCAACACTTTACATGTTGCATTTATATGTTTGTTCAGTGTAGAAAGTGGGAGGATTTGACAGCATAGTGCCACTTGCGTGATGACAGCAGCATTGAGGACATTTACATGCACAGTAATAATTCCATATTAAACTGTTTTATGGCAGTAGGCAGATTATGCAATAGTCATATAAACACCTATATCTGTTTATCTTAATCGGCGTAAAGTCAAACTCGAAGTAAGCATACGCCGACTAAAACACCAGGTTTTCTGAGAAATCTTTAGAATTATTAGCGCGTAAAGACCTTATTCGGCGTTCCAGTGGTGTATTTGATCGGCGCATGTGCAATCAGCCTAGCGACCCTCCCTCTTTAGCGCGAGTGATGTGAGTTCGGAACAACTGAATGTATACTTCTTAGAAGTAGTTCCCACATTCAAACGTTAATTGTCCGAACTCACAAACAGATATGCTTAACAAAATTAACATGGTCACTGTGGTAGAGCGTTTATTTTGATTGGCAATTTTCTGCGTTCATCAGAGTGCCATCAGGTAGCCTGATTTCAGATGTGTCCATGTAACGTTAAACATGATTATTTGGGAAATTGTTCTTCTTGCAAAGCATGTAAACGTTTAATCAAACTATTGCATTACTCTGAATATCCACAATATTCGCATTATTGTGTGCATGTAACCGTACTCATTGATGGACGGTACTCACCATGTTAGGTCAGTAGATGCTGCAAAAAAATATGTCTCTGCAAAAACAAATGAATCCTAGTTAGCTAAGTACGTTTTTCCTCGTTGGACCTGCGTTTAGAATGTATCCAATTTCGGTTTGTGTGGTTCTTGATTTGACTTTCTGTAACATGGTAGCAAGTACGGTCTGCATGGTGCAGTGCTTTAGAAAGGTAAAAAGGCGCTTATTGTTGGAACTACTTCAAATGTGTCTTTTCCAGCTGTCCAATATATCTGGTTTTAATGCTAACTCTAAAATTCCCTTTTTAGCCAATCAGAAATGAGTATTCAACAATACTGTGGTATGAATCATAATAATAGGCTGCTCTCCATGGGAATTGAAAGAACAAAACAGCTGCTCGCTAGATGCAGTCTTGGGAATGAACTGGAATGGCTTTGCAGTGATGATGTGATGAGCGATATAGTTTTTCCTTTGCGGATCATAAAGCAGGGAGTTCATTAGATGCATTGTTTTTGATGTTGTCCACGGCGACGTCTATGTTCTCTATGGATATAATGGCACCTCGTCTGCCGTTCCCCGCGGCTTCTGACATTTTAATTTCTTGGCCTAATGAACCGTCGCTGCCGCGATGGCGAATCGATAGGAGGGAACCTGCTAACACTGTAGCTTTAGTAAACAATGTGTTGACGAGAACGGTGTGTATGTGCTGTGTTGTACACTGAGATTTCTCTGGGACTGATAAAATGACATTTGTATGCCTGCCGCTTCCCTCTCTCACCATCAAATGTTGAGAATTACCTTGGAGGAGAAAACACCGTTATATTTTCCCAGATTTAAAAAGATCATCGTGTATTTTTTTCGTCCCTGCACCGTCACCTCTTCCAGTGATATATGTTAAATCCATTGACCTTTTGATCCAATGAATTTCAGAATTTAAGTGAAATGTTTAGGGCACTCTATAAAAATAGAAAAATGTGTAAACCTCTCTGAATGATTACACGCATATCAAGAAGTAGTGTTTAACAACTTCATTTAAATGATAAAGTGGGATTGCATGTTAGGCTTTATGCTCACCTCATTATTCAAATGTGCTAGGCTTCTCTGCCTGACCTTCAAATAATCAAGGTTTTGTGACCTTATGAGTCTACTAATGCAGGCCTTGCAGACTCTACCATTCGTATTACCTGGGTAATCGCCTTATGCATGATCTCCATCTTCCACACACTGCACCTGCTGTAAAATAATAATACTGATGCCATCAACATGCACTGTGTGTTGCGTCTCCTATTTTGCTTTGCAACGTTTACTTTGCCCACATCTGCTGTAAGGTGTTAGCCTAGATTGAGGACGTCTAGTCGGCCTGATGTTTATAAAAACACAGTGACACCCTTTTGAGTCATTGTTGTGATGTATGTGATAGTCACTCACTTCCTGATATGCGCAATATTTGCTGATTTAGTAAATTCATTCTAAACATCCCAAACAGATGTTAATGCTGTATATGGGAAAAGTATCTGTTTGTGGGGATATTACAATATTTTTTGCTTGAGTGACAACAAAGGCAAATACATGGTTGGAGTGTTGCTCCTAATTACCAGGAAATAATAATAATAATAATAATAGCAACAATATTTTTTAAATAAATGGAAATTCCCTAGCAGAGTCAGTTAATTACTGAGAGGCTGGTTGTCTAGGATGACACTGATTGCCTGGCCTTTTCTGGTTCCCGCTTGATTAATCTATGGGTTGATCCTCTGCGTTCTGCTCAGGCTGATTAACCCAATCAGGAGCGGTGAGGATCGGGAGACGCAAGGAGAATGAATACCTTATGTGTGTTTTTATAACATCCCGTCGGCTCAAACCGGACCTAGATCTCTCCCCTCCATACATCTGCAGCAAAAATGTACAATTCCTCATCTCCACCGTAACATCTCTCCTCTCCTCTGCTCCTCTGTCAGTCACGGTACAGTTGAGAGCATGTGATGTGCCTTTTTTTAAATGGGCCTGATGGGAAGAAGTGGTCTTTACCTTGAAGACCAGAACATGTCTTTTTATATCCATGTTAGCCTGTCTGAGTAAGAGAACATGAATCCCTCTCCAACTGAAAGATGGACACACACAGTGTAAAACTAGGCACAAGCTCCTCTGTGTGTCTATGTCCAAACCTGAGGCACTGAAATGGAGGCTGACTGGAAGTGGAGGGCCTAGAGACTGACTCATGGGAATGGAGATGGAGCCATGATCCAGCAGGGGTAATGAAGGATGATTGTCTCCATCCATCAGAGGAGCACTCCACTCAGCCACTGCTATCCCACTGCCCCTCCCTTCCCTCCAACATGCAGCATAAATCTACTTTCTCTTCTAGGAGGGATCAGACCTACGTCAGAGAGAGAGCTCTCTGTAAAGACACTGGGACAATGGCTGCACTTCTCCTGTCATATCCAGCACCTCCAACCCTCCCTGTTTCCCCCAGTCAGTCACGCTTCTATAGGCAGCTCTGGAGCAGTTTCAGCAGGCTTCAGCTCAGCAGACTGCCTTGCCACTGGGAGGCTCAGTCAGTCCTCCTGTTGGTATTCTGAACACATCCTCTCTCTCCCTCTCTTCCCCTCCTCTATCCCTCTCTCCCCCTCCTCTCTCTGTCTCTCTCTCTCCTCTCAAAATGGCATTAGAAAGGAAACAGAAAGCAGCACTCATCAAGCCGCTGGCCTGGAATATGATGTGTTGTATACATCTTTAGCGATCTATTGGGATTGTTGTGCAGGAAAGTATGTTAGTCTGGTATGCTGGCTGCCAGCCTGGTAGAGATGGTTTGGGTTTGTTCAGCTCCTAGAGTCACCCACTGCCTCACAGTACGTCTGACTGGCTGGCACCCAGGCTGCCTGGCAGCTCCTTACGGTTATTTATAAACTTTGTCTGGATGTCTTCCATTTCAAAAAGTGTCTGAAATCCCTTTAGTCAATGTACTCTTCTCTCTCCCTCTCTCGCTCTCTATATCGCTTGTTCTCTCGCTCTCTGTATTTCTTTCTCCATCACCTCTCATAATTTTATATATATAGATATCAATCAATCAATCAATCAATGGGGATCATTTGTATGCACAGTAGAAAGCGTTGAGGTCTAATGAACCAAGTAAAGTGTCAGTCAGCACAATGCTGATGATAGACTTCTGCTCCCCTATGTAAGACCAGCTGTGAGTAGAGCTGATGGTGAAGCAGCACTCCTAGCCAAGATGCAGAGAAGTTGCTCTTTTTATTATCAGACTCCACTGTTGAGGATCAACTCACCAATGACCCAGCGTAATCCATTTTGTGGAACACTTGAGTGACGCAAGGTTGTCTGTGCACTGCTGTGTCCAAGGTGAGCTTCATCCCAAGTTGCCATTAGCATAGTTTCTGTTTGCTAAGTGGCAGTTAAGCCCTAAAATGTGTTGTGTTTTCAGAGTACTTTTGGGAGCACTTATAGAAGTGAGAGACTGGGTGTGCGTGCGTGGGCTCAGCAGTTTAATTTAGCGGTGTAGTGTTTGTTACCGTACACAGTACTAATTAGCTTAAATACATGATTTAGGTTTCATTCCCCAGTTTCTATGTAACCTGGCCAAAACAAATCATTGGGACGTACAGTTGAAGTCGGAAGTTTAAATACACCTTAGCCAAATACATTTAAACTCAGTTTTTCACAATTCCTGACATTTAATCCTAGCACAAATCCCCTGCCTTAGGTCAGTTAGGATCACCACTTTATTTTAAGAATGTGAAATGTCAGAATAACAGTAGAGAGATTTATTTCAGCTTTTATTTCTTTCATCACATTCCCAGTGGGTCAGAAGTTCACATACACTCAATTAGTATTTGGTAGAATTGCCTTTAAATTGTTTAACTTGGGTCAAATGTTTCGGGTAGCCTTCCACAAGCTTCCCACAATAAGTTGGGTGAATTTTGGCCCATTCCTCCTGACAGAGCTGGTGTAACTGAGTCAGGTTTGTAGGCCTCCTTGCTCGCACACACTTTTTCAGTTCTGCCCACACATTTTCTATAGGATTGAGGTCAGGGCTTTGTGATGGCCACTCCCATACCTTGACTGTGTTGTCCTTAAGCCATTTTTCCGCAACTTTGGAAGTATGCTTCGGGTCATTGTTCATTTGGAAGACCCATTTGCGACCAAGCTTTCACTTCCTGACTGATGTCTTGAGATGTTGCTTCAATATATCCACATCATTTCCCTTCCTCATGATGCCATCTATTTTGTGAAGTGCACCAGTCCCTCCTGCATCGAAGCACCCCCACAACATGATGGTGTTCTTCGGCTTGCAAGCCTCCCCCTTTTTCCTCCAAACATAACGATGGTCATTATGACCAAACAGTTCCATTTTTGTTTCATCAGTCCAGAGGACATTTCTTCAAAAAGTATGATCTTTGTCCCCATGTGCAGTTGCAAACTGTAGTCTGGCTTTTTTTATGGCGGTTTTGGAGCAGTGGCTTCTTCCTTGCTGAGGGGCCTTTCAGGTTATGTCGATATAGGACTCGTTTTACTGTGGATATAGATACTTTTGTACCTGTTTCCTCCAGCATCTTCACAAGGTCCTTTGCTGTTGTTCTGGGATTGATATGCACTTTTCGCACCAAAGTACGTTAATCTCTAGGAGACAGAACGCGTCTCCTTCCTGAGCGGTATGACGGCTACGTGGTCCCACGGTGTTTATACTTGCATACTATTGTTTGTACAGATGAACGTGGTACCTTCAGGCGTTTGGAAATTGCTCCCAAGGATGAACCATACTTGTGGAGGTCTACAATTTGGCTGATTTTCTTTTGATTTTCCCATGATATCAAGCTAAGAGGCACTGAGTTTGAAGGTAGACTTTGAAAGCTTCTAAAGCCATGACATAATTTTCTGGAATTTTCCAAGCTGTTTAATGGCCCAGTCAACTTAGTGTATGTGAACGTCTGACCAACTGGAATTGTGATACAGTGAATTATAAGTGAAATAATCTGTCTGTAAACAATTGTTGGAAAAAGTACTTGTGTCATGCACAAAGTAGATGTCCTAACCAACTTGCCAAAACTATAGTTTGTTAACAAGAAATTTGGAGTGGTTGAAAAACGAGTTTTAATGACTCCAACCTAAGTGTATGTAAACTTACGACTTCAACTGTATTTACATAGCTGTTCCAGTCATAACTAGTACTGTATTTACATAATCATAGCCAATCATTAAACCCTCATTAAAACCAGTCAGTATTCATTGCACATATGATGAATGATCATTAAACTTCGTAATGACCGGTCATTATTACCAGTTAATCTCACTCAAAGGAAGTCGTCATTTAAGCTCAGTAACCGCTTGTCATTTTTCCAAACACCCATAACCTTTCACATATAACTTTAAATAATGTGAATTATCATTGTCGGCAGTCCCCGTGAAAGGGAGGAGGCCAATCGACCTCTGCAGCCAATGACGCATCCCTTCGATTAACTCCCCGCCCAGGCCTGATAAAGACATGGGTCTGAGCTCGGCTCAGTGGGACTTCAATCACCTGGTTGGGATTGTATGAATGGCTTTCTGGCCAAGAGCCCTAAAATGGAGATGCCATTTCACCCCCAGTACCTTGAACAAATTGTACATAGCTCATACACATACTCCCAATTGTTTCACCCACACTGTCCAGACAAAAACACTTACCTCTCCCACACACCCTCATCCCTAACACATTCCCTGCCGGTGCAGCCATACTGTACATATCACACCGTCTTCCCCTGCCCTATCATGTAGCAGCACCGCTTCAACAGGGTTATACATCAGAGCCTATGTGGTACTGATTCATCAAAGGAGCACCGGCCGTCCAGCACTGAGGTCTATCCCCTGTAAATACTCACACAAGACTATACACTTTGCTCTGAGAGACTTTCTTATGGCCTCAACTCTCTCCTCTCTTGCTGCTCGTTTTCTCAGTCTGTAAATATGTTGCCTGTGTTTATGTATTCAGAGAGGGAGAACAGCCATATTAGCAGACATTACCGCTACCTTCATGGCGGTTCCTCTGGCGGATATAATGTGCGGAGATGCACCTGGTTTTTCCTGTTTAACATTCATGAATATTTAAATCCACAGCATCTGCATTCCCGCCTCCCCAGTGCTTCCAATAATAGGTGGGCCTTGTGGAGACGAGGGGGAAACAGAGAGGCGTTCAGCTGCATGAAGAATAGCTCCTATCCCCGCTGCCCTCTCTTTTAAAGCTCTTTGTGTAGTTCTCGTATTCACATCCGTCTATTCAGTAACGGTTACTAATGATGGTATCGGAGAATGTCGCTCTGTGAGACTGGCCATTCTTAGCAGTGGATGCAACACTATTAGGGAATCTTACTTGGATTTTATTCACTATTCGTTACGTGTTGTCATTTAGCAGGCGCTCATATCCTTAGCGACGTGCAGTAGTGAGTGCATACATTTTCGTGAAATATAATGAATTTACCCACCGTAGTTAGTATGATTTTTGTACATTCATGTTCTATTATGATGAACATCAGTCACTGTCAGAGAGGGAGATGTCCCCAGGGTTTATTGACTACTCAGTTGAGCTGTCAAGGGTGGAATATGTGTTGTTACAGCTATGCAGGGGAGGGCCGGGGCGAGTGTCTCTATCAATATATTGTCTCTTTCACTGCAATATTTATCATGGTACTGTATAATCAGGGAGGTCAAGGATAGGCCACACAGTCACAGTGGGTTTCACAGGGGTAGATCTAATTTCTGCAGCTCTTTTCAAATACGAAATATGGTCTGATGGAAAATTACTGTTTTATTGCTGGGAACAGGAAGGAAGAAATTCCCTCTGCCCTAGCACTCATTTCTATCTTTTGACTTGTAGCATTAATGGCAGTAATTCAGCAACCCTACTGAACCCGCTCTCACCACGTTGTCATTTCTGCCATATTAATGCTGTTAATAATAGTCAATGTTGTTTCATTTTCTTTTCGCTCCGAGTCTCATTTCGGTGTAGTATACTGTATCATCAGTGAGCTGAACCAGCGTCGTTGTTTTCTCTCCTGTTGCAGTGGGTGCCAGTCCTGACAGATTTCCAGAGGAGGGAGACTCTCTGGGGCTTCGTGCCCCCCCAGACCACCCCTCCTGCTGGGGAGCTCCACAACCCCATCACCCTGCACCTGGGAGACTACAACATGGACGGCTTCCCTGACGCCCTGATCATCCTGCGCAACACCAGTGGGAGGTGAGTGGCACACTGACCCATAGGAAAAATGTATTGGGGATTAGGGGAGAGGTCTCATGCTGGGTCAGATTAGGCTCTGTTCGAGAAGAATACGTTGGTAATCACCACCATGCCTTTCAATGATCTATTTTGTGTTCGCTGACCCGCAATGCTTTTTTGGATTAGATTAGTTTGCATGAAGTATGATTTGTACATTGAAAGCCTATAGTATGTGTCAATATCCATATAAAACATGGATTCTAACCTTGAATGGCTTTCGATTTTAAATAGATTAGATGGGTGAATTTTCAGTGACGACGTGAAAGCCCCAGGTCACACTTCAGCATGGGGACATGACAGATAAGAGCCAAAGTTAGCAGCAGTCTTGAAAACACCCCTGACCTTGGGATGAGGTGGCACGGTCAGAGAGGACAGACAGCAGGAAGAGGATGTGTGGATTATCAGCAGCCTGTAGATTGAGATAAGATATCAGTCAGGACAGGGCCAAAGTTAGGCCTATATTCATGCTGATTGTTCTGTTCCATCTGTGTGACTTCATAATAGACAATGTTACGACTGACATAGTTCAGAAGACGTGGAGCATTTCTGTGACATTTGTAACGCTTTATGTACACACGCTTGTGCGTGAAGCGTACATACGCCCATACACGTACATGTGAACCTCGATTTCAGTCGAATCTCTCCGGCAGCTTAACTCCTTCTCTTTGGGTCACCCTCATCCTGGGAGGTCCATTCTAATAACACCTTGTCCTTGTCTTCAAGCCATGGAACTTAATCACATATTAAGCTCTGACCCAACCATCATACATGACCAATCCAGGGTGATAGTTTAAAACCAGATCAGGAACATGGACAGAAGATGGCTGTAGGGATTGATAATGATTCTCCTGACAATAATTATACACCATGTTTATGGTGTGTAGTATAAATACCATCAAAACCGATGGTCCGGTTTCATCCCAAGACCCGGGCGTGGCCTGTAATTGCGACATTGTGTAGATCTAGCCTACGTTTTTATACATCTTGTAGTTAGTTTGTAATTGTCTGCAGTTGAGTGTACTCTGTGCTCGAACAGACTCTGCTTACCAAATGTTTGGCCAGTTTAATGTGCCTCCCACTCTCACACTTTTTTTTGTTCTTCTCTTCTATTCTTTCTTTCCCATTCGCTTGTTATTTATAGCTGGGTTTTGGATGAAAATCCTGCCTGCCCACACACTTCCTATCTTTACAGAATGAATGTGTATTTGAATTTTAAGATGGGCAGTGAAAACCATACACTGAGCCCAAAAAGCCGTGTGTTTCTGGGAAAACAAACAAATGTGTCGTGTTGGGAACTGGAAGTCAAAACAAACAAGCTCCTATGTAACGAGGAACAGGGCAAAACGTTGCACCGTTCTCGTCTCTGCAGACTGGCTGTGATGAATGCTAATAGCTGCTCGGGGGCTCGTTTGATGCGTCATGGCACACTGTGTTTAAGCACGGCAGTCTCCAGCCTATTTCCTGCCAAAGAGATTGACATTTGACCTTTTCAAATAGTATAATCATGTTTTAATTTAATGAGCAACACTCTATGCCAGAGCCATCAGCCTCAGGCTTTTATTGACTCGTCTGAGGTGGTGTCAATGGGATCGAGGAGGTCGAAAAATATGTGTTTCAGGCCCTTAGCAGTTGAAGATTCATTAGTTTAGAGGTAAAAATATCCAGAACAAAAATATAAACGCAACATGCAACAATTTCAAAGATTTTACTGATTTACAGTTCATATAAGGAAATCAGTCAATTGAAATAAATGAATTACACCCTAATCTATGGATTTCACATGACTGGGAATACAGATATGCATCTGTTGGTCACAGATACCTTAAAAAATAGTTAGATCAGAAAACCAGGCGTGGATCAGAAAACCAGTCAGTATCTGGTGTGACCACCGTTTGCCTCATGCAGCGCGACACATCTCCTTCTCATAGAGTTGATGAGGCTGTTGATTGTGGCCTGTGTAATGTTGTCCCACTGGTCTTCAATGGCTGTGCAGATTTCTGGATATTGGCAGGAACTGGAACACGCTGTCCAGACCATCCCAACCATGCTCAATTGGTGACATATCTGGTGAGTATGCAGGCCATGGATAGAACTGGGAAATGTTCAGCTTCCAGTAGTTGTCTGCAGATTCTTGCGTCATGGGCCGTGCATTATCATGCTGAAACATGAGGCGATGGCGTCGGATAAATGGCACGACAATGGGCTTTAGGATCTCGTCACGGTATCTCTCTGCATTCAAATTGCCATCAATAAAATGCAATTGTGTTCTTTGTCTGTAGCTTATGCCTGCCCGTTACATAACCCCACCGCCACTCTGTTCACTTGTTCACAACGTTGACATCAACAAACCGCTCGCCCACACGACGCCATACACATAGTGTCGGTTGTGAGGCCGGTTAGACGTACTGCCAAATTCTCTAAAACGACGTTGGAGGCAGCTTACGGTAGAGAAAAGAACATTCCATTCTCTGGCAACAGCTCTGGTGGACATTCCTGCAGACAGCGGGATCTTATATTTCAGCTCATGTTGCGTTTTATATTTTTGTTCAGTATAACATGGTTTGTCATACTATAGGGACACCGTTTTTTTATTTTTTATTCAGTGGTTTTTTGTGTCAGGTTCAATGGGAGTTGAGAGATATGGCAGATTGGTAGTTTGGGTACCTCCTCTTTGGGCTCGCAGTATGGAGTGGTGCCTCTCTGCATCATACAATATGCACTTGATTACTTCATCACACTTCTCCCAGATGGAGGTTTCTGCTCTGCTGGCTGCACACAGTCACTCACTCTCTCACCCTCTGTTTCCAAGCGCACACACACACACACACACACACACACACACACACACACACACACACACACACACACACACACACACACACACCCCATTGTCTTATATTCTCCCCTGCTGTGACTGTCTACAGCATTCTCTCAATCCCACTCACTCCAACCTATCAAATTGATTATCATGGTGTTGGATCTTCGCTGATCTCATACACTGAGTGTACAAACCATTAGGAACACCTGCTCTTTCCATGCCATAGATCACGTGTCAAACTCATTCCACGGAGGGCTGAGTGTCTGCGGGTTTTCTTTCCACCCTTGTACTTGATTGTCTCATTAAGGTCACTAATTAGTAAGGAACTCCCCTCACCTGGTTGTTTAGGTCTTAATTGAAAGGAATGAGGAACGTGGAATGAGTTTGACACCCCTGACATAGACTAACCAGGTGAACTAGAATCCCTTATTGATGCCACTTGTTAAATCCGCTTCAATCAGTGTAGATGAAGGGGAGGAGACAGGTTAAAGAAGGATTTTTATGTTTTGAGACATGAATTGTGCATGTGTGCTATTCCGAGGGTGAATGGGCAAGACAAAAGATTTAAGTGCCTTTGAATGGGGTATGGCCGTAGTTGCCAGGCGCACCGGTTTGTGTCAAGAATTGCACCGCTGTTGGGTTCAAACACAACATTGTCCTGTGTATATCAATAATTCCATCTAGCCAGCTTGACACAGCTGTGGGAAGCATTGGAGTCAACATGGTCCATCCCTGTGGAACGCCTTCGACACCTTGTAAGGTCCCTGCCCCGATGAACTGAGGCTGTTCTGAGGGCAAAAGGGGGTGCAACTCAATATTAGAAAGGTGTTCTTAATGTTTTGTACACTCAGTGTATGTTGTGTAGATCTCACACACCTCTTCAAAGCAAACAGCATGGATTCTATACCTCTCTGAGGATGGAGTAGTGCTCTAGTGTTTCAGTGGTTTAGTTAGTGGGACTGTGACTGTCTGTTTGACAGCATGGTGACTCCAGTGATGTTTGTCCCCAGAGCATCAGCACACATTTGACGGCTAGTTCAGGAGGAGAAAGAGTGGATCGCCTGCCCTTATACAGTGGGTCATAGCATATGTGTGTGTGTGTCCGTCTGTGTGTCCATGTGCTTGCGTGCGTGTGTACGTCTAGGGGCTGTTCTCCTGCAGCACATGCTCTGACCTGGACGTAACATGTTCTCCAGGGGAACTGTCAGAGGATTTTGGGCAGAGTTGCCAGGGATGGGAATAAGAATCTACTCTCAAAAGATTTTCTCCAACATTGTTTCCCTGTCTTCATAGATGGACACACATTTTGTTTGTTCTTGTATGAACCAAGCAAGATGAGTGGTTCATTGCAACACTCCACAAACACACAAATGTAGCCCTACTTTTCCTGTACAGACACCAACAGAAGAGAGGCTTTCACCCATTTGACCAATTTGGCAGCTGATAAGCACATAATAAGTCTGGGCGTTCAGAGGCTGTTGCAGACAGACAGTAATCAATATGTTCGAATGGAGTGGTCGGGATTCTGATCTATGGATGGACAGTGTAATGAGCCTCTTTCAGCTAGGTGTCCTTTCGCTGAAGAATAAGCACCAGTTAAAACACCTTCATATTTTTTATCATAGAGCGTCCTGGAGAAACCCACGAATCCAGTGGTCTCTGAAAGCAGAAGCAGTCGAGCAATCTGAATGTAAGCCAAGTGTATTTTCCATTCTTACGGTTAAGTTATTTAAGTGTTTTGCACTCTTGTATCCTCCTTATACAGTTTTCAACCAACAAAGTAGGGAAGTGCATGGTGCTCTGATCGAATCGGGCATTAGTCTACAGTCGTGGCCAAAAGTTTTGAGAATGACACATATTCATTTTCACAAAGTCTGTTGCCTCAGTTTGTATGATGGCAATTTGCATATACTCAAGAATGTTATGAAGAGTGATCAGATGAATTGCAATTAATTGCAAAGTCCCTCTTTTTCATGCAAATGAACTGAATCCCCCAAAAAACATTTCCACTGCATGTCAGCCCTGCCACAAAAGGACCAGCTCACATCATGTCAGTGATTCTCTCGTTAACATAGGTGTGAGTGTTGACGAGGACAAGGCTGGAGATCACTCTGTCATGCTGATTGAGTTCGAATAACAGACTGGAAGCTTCAAAAGAAGGGTGGCGCTTGGAATCATTGTTCTTCCTCTGTCAACCATGGTTACCTGCAAGAAAACACGTGCCGTTATCATTGCTTTGCACAAAAAGGGCTTCACAAGCAAGGATATTGCTGCCAGTAAGATTGCACCTAAATCAACCATTTATCGGATCATCAAGAACTTCAAGGAGAGCGGTTCAATTGTTGTGAAGAAGGCTTCAGGGCATCCAAGAAAGTCCAGAAAGCACCAGGACCGTCTCCTAAAGTTGATTCAGCTGCGGGATCAGGGCACCACCAGTACAGAGCTTGCTCAGGAATGGCAGCAGGCAGGTGTGAGTCCATCTGCACGCACAGTGAGGCGAATACTTTTGGAGGATGGCCTGGTGTCAAGAAGGGCAGCAAAGAAGCCACTTCTCTCCAGGAAAAACATCAGGGACAGACTGATATTCTGCAAAAGGTACAGGGATTGGACTGCTGAGGACTAGGTTAAAGTCATTTTCTCTGATGAATCCCCTTCCCGATTGTTTGGGGCATCCGGAAAAAAGCTTGTCTGGAGAAGACAAGGTGAGCGCTACCATCAGTCCTGTGTCATGCCAACAGTAAAGCATCCTGAGACCATTCATGTGTGGGGTTGCTTCTCAGCCAAGGGAGTGGACTCACTCACAATTTTGCCTAAAAACACAGCCATGAATAAAGAATGGTACCAACATATCCTCTGTGAGCAACTTCTCCCATACCATCCAGAACAGTTTGGTGACGAACAAAGCCTTTCCAGCATGATGGAGCACCTTGCCATAAGGCAAAAGTGATAACTAAGTGGCTCGGGGAACAAAACATCGATATTTTGGGTCCATGGTCAGGAAACTCCCCAGACCTTAATCCCATTGAGAACTTGTGGTCAATCCTCAAGAGGCAGGTGAACAAACAAAAACCCACAAATTCTGACAAACTCCAAGCATTGATTATGCAAGAATGGGCTGCCATCAGTCAGGATGTGGCCCAGAAGGTAATTAACATAATGCCAGGGCGGATTGCAGAGGTCTTGAAAAAGAAGGGTCAACACTGCAAATATTGACTCTTTGCATCAACTTCATGTAATTGTCAATAAAAGCCTTTGACACTTATGAAATGCTTGTAATTATACTTCAGTATTCCATAGTAATATCTGACAAAAATATCTAAAGACACTGAAGCAGCAAACTTTGTGGAAATTAATATTTGTGGAAATTAATATTTGTGTCATTCTCAAAACTTTTGGTCACGACTGTACATCACCCCAGAGCCCTTTCAATGCACTTTAAGCACACTCACATATACAGTTTGAAGTCTTACTCTCTCCTTTCCCGCCTTCTACTGTTTTATAATCCATTGGTACACATTTTCTATCTGTTTTAGTAACTTGTTTTAGTAACTTCTGTTTTAGTAACTTGTCAGCCAATCTATTTAAAATTAAATTATTATTCACTAACGGGGCGATGTAATGCCAGCAGCTCGTTTTACGACAAGACTTCTAATGACAGTCCTTCTCAGTGGGAGAGCAGCAGAGTCAGACACTTATTTCTAAAAGGAATAATATCTCAGGAGAAGGAGAGAGCTGTTGTGTCCCCATTTCACCCCTTACTCCTCTTCTCGGCAGCTGTGAATGGTGTTTGGGGAGCTGAGAGACATTCAGGGGAAGCAGCAGGGGGTTCAGTCCAGGTGAGGTGCACTCAGAACTCAATCTGGAGCTTGGGCTGAGAGAACTGAGAGGGCTGTCTGTGTGTCACTGGCCCCAGGCCTTTCAGACTGGTTCACCTGCAGTCTGAACTCAATCTCTGTCCGGAGTCGCTACCGGTTTGTCTGGGCTGATGGCTAAGCTTGTGACTCACTCTCTCCCTCTCACCGACTGTTCTTAGACTGGAGAAACTCAGTCAGGGGCAGTGTCTCTCGTTCTTTCTGCTTTCATTGTGTTCTTATTCATTTTACCCAGTGTCTTTCTCTCCTCACTTGCACCCTTGACTCCTTCTATACAGGATGGCAGTGAGTTTGCGAGAGGGTTTGCCAGATTCCTCGCTCACAGTGAGGAACATTGGGGTTTTTCTTTCTTTCCCCCTCTTCCATTCTCCCCGCTTTGCAGATCAGTCGCTCCCCGCCATGAGAGAAACATGATCGACTGGACCGCCACAGCTCAGCCCGGAGATAATAGCCCACGTTCTCCATCCGTTTAGTTAGAAAATTAATTAACGTTCTGCGTTAATGGTTTGGGCTCTTGGGCACAATGGTTGGAGTGGGATGAGGGGCGGTGTGACATGTTGATTTATGGTGAAGATGTTTGAACAAGGGTAGGGGGGTTGACAAGGGCTTATGGCCTACAGCATTCTCCCCAAACCTTTTCAAGTCGTAGTCAATTTATTCTGACTTATTGTAACTGAATTCAATGGTTTGTCCCTCCTACTGTACGTCCCCAAAAACTATGCCATAATGTAACTCGGCCACCTGCCATGCTAGTGTATGCACCTTCTTTACTGTAAAGATGACACACAACCACTCTCTCCCAAACCAGAGCATGAATAGACGAGCACCAAGCCCTGGCATCATCAATGCTATGGAATTATCTAGACCACAAATCACAGTACAGCACAGTGTTTTCAGATTGGATTAAAAACAAAGGAGCATTGCGGTCAGTCTCAGCATGTGTCACTTTAATATTAGATGTCGCTGGGATTCCCTCAGATCAGTGTGTTGTGTGCATGAAAGAGCCATATATGAACACAATCAACAGTGAAGCATGCCTTTGCTACCACCGGATTACAGGAGATTGATACTTGAAAAGCAGCAGCCGCCATTGACCTGTGACCTTCCCCAGGGCAGGGATCTGATGAGACACACGGATTGCAATACCAACGACCAACCCACCACCACTCTTGGCATGTCTAATCTGCTTTTCTTAATGTGTCCAGGAACCAAATGAGTTACTGTGTCCGTCCTGTGACTGTGTCTGTCCTGGACAGCATCCGGCCATCTGCTCCATTTCAGCCAACTGCAACCATCCATGGTCTGTGGACCTTTTTCCTCTTTCAAGAAATTGCTACAATACTCAGCTTGGCTTTCTGATACAGCCAATTGCTGCGCTCTTTGGCTAGCGTCCCCTAAGTATCTCTATGTTTAGCCAGTCGCTTACCACCATTTGCTGCTGTTTCTTAATTCATATAATTCCATTTTCTGTAATGTCAATAATAATGGCGGAAAAGAGACGACTTTTATCAATAGTCTCTTATTTTTCATCAGGAAGGTATCTTGCTGTGCAGCACATTGGCATCTCACTTACCGTCCTCCACAAATTAAGTGGCTGTTTGTAGTAATATAATCAACACAGTTTGTGTAGGCGAGGAAGGAGCTCTACATGTTCCAGTCTTCGGTCTCCTACCTTGGGAGCAGTGGACCAGCCCACCGGCAGCCAAGAGCACACTAACTTTGACAGTGAAGAATCCCCAGATGTAGCGATTTCCCTTTCAATTGATCATGTTGGATAGTATCTCATGACATGGCTTCTCCCTCTCCGTTAGCACACTGGAGAGCCATTAAAACTTGAGTGTTTTTCTTTCTTTCTCCCTCTTCCATTCTCCCCGCTTTGCAGATCAAAGTCGCTCCCCGCCATGAGAGAAACATGATCGACGGACCGCCACAGCTCAGCCCGGAGATAATAGCCGGCGTTCTCCATCCGTTTAGTTTGAAATATAATTAACGTTCTGCATTAAACGGTTTGGGCTCTTGGGCACAATGGTTGGAGTGGGACGAGGGGCAGCGTGACATGTTGATTTATGGTGAAGATGTTTGGACAAGGGGAGGGCGGTTGAAAAGGGCTTATGGCCCACAGCATTCTCCCCAAACCTTTTCAAGTCAAAGTCAATTTATTCTGGCTTATTGATTTTTGTAACTGAATTCAATGGTTTGTCCCTCCTACTGTACGTCCCGACAGACAAAATGATTACGTTAAGTCCAAAACTATTAGCATAATGAATTTATCTATTTATTAAGTACATGAGAGAATGCATTAGTATTCATTTGTCGATTTATATCAGGAGAGGACTGATTCAGTCAAACAGTTCAGGCCCAAAGTGAACATCTATGCTCGACTCAAACAAACCAGTCATAGCAGCGTTTCTATAACATAACTTTTGGTGGTGGTCTATGTATATTGTAGCCTACGTAATTGAACTTGACCATGCATCTAAAACCACAACCATGACCAGGCCAGGTCACTGCCGGTCTCAATGTGACCACTCTCTGACCTTACAGCTTGTCTCTGAGATGAATGACAGGTGTGTTGTGGTCACTGTGGTCTCAGCTTGCTAATGTTGTTTGGAACGTCTTTGATCTCCAGCTGTCTCTGAAGACAGACACAGACTTTGAGTATGGCTGGCAGCAGTGCTTTTGAAGCTGTGAATCTTCTCCTTCTGGGGAATCATGCACATCTTGCAGATCAGTAGGTGTGTTCTTTTCCTTTTGCTCGCCTCTCTCAGCTGCCAATCATGTCGCGACGCACCAGCACTCATCAAACGCCTACCATCCCCTCACTGTGGGAGAGAGAGGGAGATTTAGCTTGGATGTGGGTGGGTGGGTGGTTGGGTGGGCTGGCGTTTGTTTGCTTTCATAACATACTGACTACACCGGGCATGCCCGTGCGCCATCGTGCGCATGTTGATTTTGTCCATCCACACCAGAAGCGATCATGACACGCAGGTTAAAATATCAAAACCAACTGTAAAACAACTATATTCATTTAGGCGCATATCAAACACACATGACATTCGTTGACATTTAGCTATCTTGCTATTGCTAGCTAATTTATCCTGGTAGACGAGCAATGGGTTGTTATTTTATCTGAATTGCATATGGTCCTTTTTTTTTGTTGTTGCTGGATCTTTGTAGAATTTTGACATCAAGTCATACAAAATTCATGTGTTTCTCTACTCTGACTACTAACACTAGAAAAGCGAGACATCTAGCTATCCCGTTCTGAGCCAATGCATTCTAACAGTATAATAAATACATTTTGTATATGCTGTTTAGGGTTTAATACCAGTGACCGGTATCTCGAGACTGCCCGACCAAGCTCTTGCCATTTCTCGAGAATTCTAATGTTGTGGACCAATAATATGGCCTACCATTTTTATGCTGCACTAATGCAAAAATACAAAATATGCATGTGTGAATAGCTGCATGAAACTCACACATCAACTTTAGCTTCGTTCATACATTAGACCAGTCATCACAACGCAAGCAGCCGACCAAATTTTGCCTACTCAACTTAAAGTCCCCAATAGAAAATGGCCCTTACTTGCATGACTTCTATAAATTGCAATGCTAGGCTACACGTGACATCTCGACTCAGTTACCGACATCTCACATTCACAAATCCCCAAACTAGCTTTGTGGCACTGGTAGAGGATGAACATATAAACTGCAGCTACTCACTGTTAACAAAATGTCCGGTACATTGTGTCCACAAACGCGCTCGAGGAAATAGACATTTGCAGCATTGTTCTATGATGTTACTATAACAAATGCGGGTGCATGGGCTTGATGAGTCAGGGTAGCAGGACTTTGATCAACTGCGGCCCTATCCATGGTGCTGAATACCCGCTACTAAGCCATTTGTTTAGCAGAGATGTTCCCTGTGACAGTCACTACAATAAGCAAGTTATCATAAAGTAAAAACAGCCACAACCTTCCTAAATCCCACTGATGGCCAGATGCCAGGGGAGAGAAGAGGGCCAACAAGCTGGGTGACATCTTTCAGTCAAAGGTAAGCTAAAACGAATGTAATTTTCACTAAGCTGTAGGCTTAGTAACCTACGTTTAGGATACATCAACAAAGTAGTGTGGTGATTTAGACAAAATTTTGAGTTGATTAAATTGTGACAATTACAACAAGAAACCGTTAGATTCCTGTCCATATTTCTCTATTTACAGTGGTAAAACCATGTCAGATTTTTGGGGGCTGCTTTTATGCTTTTAAATAGCATTTTCAGTTTGAATAGGAATACCGGGATATTACCGGTGTGGTTGAAATTTTCCCAGGAAGGTAAATTTGTCGATTTTGGAGAAAATATTCAACCCGAATGCTATTGCAAATAAATTATAATTTGCTTGTGTTTAGGAAGGTGTTAGGTAGGCCTACCATTAGAATACAAACAAAATAAAATTGTCATTCGTTTGTTACTGTAGGCTATATGTAAAACCACAAAACACCACAAGTGTTGTACACCATCACAAAGAAATGCATTATTATTTTGTTATGACAGTTCATTAGAAACATTTAAATAACAAATCAATTTTATTTCGAAAGAACAGTATCATAATTTAAGTTGTATTATTTTACTCGTCTGTGCTTAGTAGCCTATGCTGCTGCAAGTGCTTACATGTAGAACGCATGGAATAGTGGCTGTAATATACTACAAAAAAATATATTTTTTGAATTATAAACCAGGTCATTCGAGCCCTGAATGCTGATTGGGTGAAAGCCACGGGTATGACACAAAATTCCTGCTGACTGCAGGAATGTCCACCAGAGCTGTTGCCAGAGAATTGAATGGGCTTATGCCCACCCATGGCTGCGCCCCTGCCCAGTCATGTGAAATCCATAGATTAGGGCCTAATGAATTTATGGTAAAGAAATTAACATTCAATTCTCTGGCAACAGGTCTGGTGGACATTCCTGCAGTCAGCATTCCAATTGCACGCTCCCTCAACTTGAGACATCTGTGGCATTGTGTTGTGTGGCAAAACTGCACTTTTTAGTGGCCTTTTTTGTCCCCAGCTCAAGGTGCACCTGTATAATGATCATGCGGTTTAAACAGCTTCTTGATATGCCACACCTGTCAGATGGATGGATTATCTTGGCAAAGGAGAAATGCACACCAACAGGGATGTAAACATATTTGTGCACAAAGTTTGAGAGAAATAAGCTTTTTATTTCAGCTCATGAAACATGGGACCAACACTTTACATGTTGCGTTTATGTTTTTGCTCAGTATAATATATACAATGGTGTGTGTAGACAGTATGGACAGTATATGAATAAAAAAGGTGTAGTTAGGATGAGCCTTGACTAGAATGCTGTATTTACACTACCGTTCAAAAGTTTGGGGTCACTTAGAAATGTCCTTGTTTTTGAAAGAAAATCACATTTTTTGTCCCTTTTTAAAATAACATCAAATTGATCAGAAATACAGTGTAGACATTGTTAATGTTGTAAATTACTATTGTGATTTTTAATGGAATATCTACATAGGTGTACAAAGGCCCATTTATCAGCAACCATCACTCCTGTGTTCCAATGGCACGTTGTTAGCTAATCCAAGATTATCATTTTAAAAGATGAATTGATATTTAGAAAAACCTTTTTCAGTTAGGTTAGCTGATTAAAGAAGCAATAAAACTGGCCTTCTTTTAGACTAGTTGAGTATCTGGAGCATCAGCAATTGTGGGTTCAATTACAGGCTCAAAATGTCCAGAAACAAAGTACTTTCTTTGGAAACTCATCAGTCTATTCTTGTTCTGAGAAATGAAGCCTATTCCATGCGAGAAATTGCCAAGAACCTGAACATCTCGTACAACGCTGTGTACTACTCCCTTCACAGAACAGCGTAAACTGGCTCTAACCAGAAGAGAAAGAGGAGTGCAATTTGAGGCTGGTAACTCAAATGAACGTATCCTCTGGGTCTTCCATTCCTGTGGCGGTCCTCATAAGAGCCAGATTCATCATACCGCTTGATGGTTTTTGCGACTGCACTTGAAGAAACTTTCAAAGTTCTTTACATTTTTTATATTAATTGACCTTCATGTCTTATAGTAATGATGGACTGTCATTTCTCTTTGCTTATTTGAGCTGTTCCTGCCATAATATGGACTTGGTCTTTTACCAAATAGGGCTATCTTCTGTATACCCCCCTACCTTGTCACAACACAACTGATTGGCTCAAACGCATTAAGAAGGAAAGAAATGACACATTCCAGGTGACTACCTCATGAAGCTGGTTGAGAGAATGCGAAAAGTATGCAAAGCTGTCATCAAGGCAAAGGGTGGCTACTTTGAAAAATCTCAAAAATTAAATATATTTTCATTGGTTTCACACTTTTTTGGTTTCTACATGATTCCATGTGTTATTTCATAGTTTTGATGTCTTCACTATTATTCTACAAAGTAGAAAATAGTAAAAGTTAAGAAAAACACTTGAATGATAGGTGTTCTAAAACTTTTGACCGTTAGTGTATTTTGCCCCAGAGTTAGTTTGCGTTATGCATGTTTCTTTTAATCACCTCCTCAGATGTCCTCTGCCTTTCTTATTACTCCCTGACAGCATCTGTCAGTGGCATCAAGGAGCAGGTAAATAGGCAGCCATTTTGAGGAATAGTCATTTCTTTTCAGCCCTCTTTATTGTGCACAGGGTTGAGAGCGTACAAGTATGCCACTTCCTGTTTTTCAGTACATACTAGCCTTTGTGGCATCGGTTTATACACACTTGAGACGTAATCTCCTACTAATGAGAGCGTTGAGTACTTTGTAGAGTTCATGTTTTAGTAAAGATGATGAAAGACCTGTGTTTTCTCTGAAGAGTCAGGATATTTCTAGAGCTTCTAGGGAGCTATTTTTACATATGATTGGTTCTACCCAGGCAGTCTGCCCACCCACTCTCTCATACAGTGAAAGCAAGTGTCCCGCTTGTTAACACTGTTTCACAGGTGTGTGTTGCGGTCTTGGAGGGTATTTCTAGAAAGGGAAAGGAGGTCACTTATGAAAATGGCTTACCCTCATTGCTATCTAACTCTAGGGAGCGCTCACTGGCAGAAGGGATAGCGAAAGAGATAGCAGACCACCGAAATCCATTAAGGAATGCTAATCATCATTAAAAGGGCAGCTTTATGATGTCAGGATATTTCATGTGATAGATGTGAGTTGTTTCAGTGAGGAAGACCGTACACTCTTCAGGGAGGTGGAGTGTGTGTATGTGTGAAAGAAGTCACACTAACACAGCAGACATGATCATTTGGTGCTCCTCCACACTGTAGGTCAATGGCAGTCTGGCACAAAGGGTAGGCATAATCCATTTAAACCCTGACACTTGCAGTCTGCTTAAGTACTAACACGATCAGCGATTTAAATTGGTTTTTAATTAGGTATATCTTGCAATTGCTCTCACATCAAAGTTGCATACCCCGTTCTTGTCAGTGGGGCTATCGGTAAAACTAACCCAGACTCCACTTTTCCTGTGACCCGGTCAACATGTCTCTACCCCGCTTCTGTCTGACTGCCCTGCCCTGCACCCTAATTTGGCTTGTCACAGCACATTGGTTTACTGACTCTCCTCATTTTGTGTGTGCATGGAGACTTAGACAGTATAAAAAATCTATAATTGTTGTTTGTGATTCTGATTTACCAAACCCATACTGTTATAGCATGTAAACACCAAATCCACCCGTCAGTTACATCCAAACACACTGACCTTCCATTCCACTAGTACTATATCCACACGCACACACACACTGACCTTCCATTCCACTAGTACTATATCCACACACACACTGACCTTCCATTCCACTAGTACTATATCCACACGCACACTGACCTTCCATTCCACTAGTACTATATCCACACGCACACACACACTGACCTTCCATTCCACTAGTACTATATCCACACACACACACACACTGACCTTCCATTCCACTAGTACTATATCCACACACACACTGACCTTCCATTCCACTAGTACTATATCCACACACACACTGACCTTCCATTCCACTAGTACTATATCCACACACACACTGACCTTCCATTCCACTAGTACTATATCCACACGCACACACACACTGACCTTCCATTCCACTAGTACTATATCCACACGCACACTGACCTTGCATTCCACTAGTACTATATCCACACGCACACTGACCTTGCATTCCACTAGTACTATATCCACACACACACTGACCTTCCACTCCACTAGTACTATATCCACACGCACACTGACCTTCCATTCCACTAGTACTATATCCACACTGACCTTCCATTCCACTAGTACTATATCCACACGCACACTGACCTTCCACTCCACTAGTACTATATCCACACGCACACTGACCTTGCATTCCACTAGTACTATATCCACACGCACACTGACCTTCCATTCCACTAGTACTATATCCACACACACACTGACCTTCCATTCCACTAGTACTATATCCACACGCACACTGACCTTCCACTCCACTAGTACTATATCCACACGCACACTGACCTTGCATTCCACTAGTACTATATCCACACGCACACTGACCTTCCATTCCACTAGTACTATATCCACACGCACACTGACCTTCCACTCCACTAGTACTATATCCACACGCACACTGACCTTCCATTCCACTAGTACTATATCCACACGCACACTGACCTTCCATTCCACTAGTACTATATCCACACGCACACTGACCTTCCATTCCACTAGTACTATATCCACACGCACACTGACCTTCCACTCCACTAGTACTATATCCACACGCACACACACACTGACCTTCCATTCCACTAGTACTATATCCACACGCACACTGACCTTCCATTCCACTAGTACTATATCCACACGCACACTGACCTTCCATTCCACTAGTACTATATCCACACACACACTGACCTTCCATTCCACTAGTACTATATCCACACGCACACTGACCTTCCATTCCACTAGTACTATATCCACACGCACACTGACCTTCCACTCCACTAGTACTATATCCACACGCACACTGACCTTCCATTCCACTAGTACTATATCCACACACACACTGACCTTCCATTCCACTAGTACTATATCCACACACACACTGACCTTCCACTCCACTAGTACTATATCCACACGCACACTGACCTTCCATTCCACTAGTACTATATCCACACGCACACTGACCTTCCATTCCACTAGTACTATATCCACACGCACACTGACCTTCCACTCCACTAGTACTATATCCACACGCACACACACACTGACCTTCCATTCCACTAGTACTATATCCACACGCACACTGACCTTCCATTCCACTAGTACTATATCCACACGCACACTGACCTTCCATTCCACTAGTACTATATCCACACACACACTGACCTTCCATTCCACTAGTACTATATCCACACGCACACTGACCTTGCATTCCACTAGTACTAAATCCACACACACACACTGAGCCGTGGCTCTTTGTGGTGTTCTATCTGTATCCGCCCCGACCGAGTCGTCAACCGCAAGCCATGGTGTTGCTAGGCAATGCCATTAAATAACATACGTGGGTAGCAAGACTAGGAGAGCAAGATAGGCTTATCCACAACCTCCTAATACCTCTTCAAAATAGATATATTGTACATGTCATTTACATTATCATGGACCTATAATCCCTGAGTCCTGTGAACAGAAGTGTGTTATTGTGACACTGACAGCACCGTAGGTTCTCCTGAACTGACCTTGAAAAGAGAGGAGGGTTGTCTGTCTGAGCCAGTGGGGGAGAGGTTATGAATGTTGATTTGGTTTAAGTTCACGGAAAGAGGTGGTTATGTAATGTTGACCTTGACATAGACACTTGCTTTCCTTGAAAGAGGTTGCGCGTATGTTGACATGGTAATGTTGTGTCCCTGACCTGGTCGAATGACAGGGCTGGTCTCTTCTCAGTAGACCAGCACTCTGACCATCATATGCGGTCTATGACTCTGACAGATAATGCCCTTTGGTCGACTGAAAGGTGGTTTTGCGGCATATGTCGGAGAGATCATGTTTGTGCACATCTCTCATCCCAACAACACTAGCATGACCCTTTCACGTTTTGTAATCGTATTTCTCTACTGTAGATTTCAGGATTTAGGCATACTCAGAAAACGGCATGCTCTCAAACAAAGAATCTGTATGTGGTTAGTGGTGTATTTAAATGAGTCGGTGTCCTTTTAGATGAATAATCACAGGCTGGAGATCAGAGGGCACAGTGCTCAGGGAGTAGCAGGGAGAGGACCAGGAGGAGGCTGGAGGTTGGCCAGGGTAGGAGAAGGCACTAGGTGGATGGGCACTGAATATGTTACGGTGGAATGGGCAAGGACTGAATAGTATGTCATTCTAAGGGCTTGTCTTCTCTGTCTCAGTCACTCACATTATATCTGTGTCTCTCTTTCTTTCTTTCTCTCTCTTTCTCTCTCAAGCAGCCTTAGGGGGAGGGATGGACAGACAGGAAGGAACTGAAGCCTCCTCATCACTTTGCTTTTGTTTCAGTAGTGTTTGTCAGGAGTAATGGGAGTAGGGAGGACAAAAGAGAGAGAGACACACACACACACACACACACACACACGATAATTACAATACTGAGAAGTGCCTCTTTATCAGAAGCTGTTTTTGTGAGTGCCTGAGGGTGTAACATCTTCTCGCTGTCTTTCTGTCATTTTCAGCCTCTATGGATCACCCAGCTCCCTCTAAAACTACACCCTCCTTCTCTGTGTCTCTCTCTTTCTGTTTCCCCCTCTTTCTCTCACACACACACATTCATTGACAGAAGTAGTTGGTCTTGCTGAGTTTCAATGACCAGTGAGTTCTCTTCCTCAAACGGGGGGGGGGGGGGGGGGGGGGTGGTGAACTACTGTCTGGGCTGTTAAACCCTCCCCTGGGATGGGTGTCCTCTCCTGACAGGCTGGGCTGGCTGGTGGATGGAGAAGGAGGAGGAGAGCGAGGTCGGGCAACAGGCACCCTGTCAGTCTGGCCTCTCAGAGGGTCCACAGTGGCCAATTAGTGAGGAGCCTGAGAGTGCTTTGGCACGGCAGGTCCCCGGTCAGGACTCACACCCGCATTATAGTGGACGGGGCTCTGTGTCTGATATAACAGGCCCAGTGCTGAGCCCTTTAGCTCACATAGACGCACACACAGTCGAAGAGTTACACATCTGTCTAAAACCTGTTACCTGATCTCCTATCTGTTTACTCTTGCTAATGAGAGTGGATCTGAGACGTCTTTACTCTTTAGGGATAGGGGGCAGCATTGGGAAGTTTGGATGAAAAGCGTGCCCAGAGTAAACTGCCTGTTACTCAGGCCCAGAAGCTAGAATATGCATATAATTAGTAGATTTGGATAGAAAACACTCTAAAGTTTCCAAAACTGTTAAAAATAATGTCTGTGAGTATAACAGAACTCATATGGCAGGCGAAAACCTGAGAAAAATCCAACCAGGAAGTGGGAAGTCTGAGGTTTGTAGTTGTCAAGTGAATGCCTATCGAATATCCAGTGTCTGTGGGGTCAGATTACACTTCCTAAGGCTTCCACTAGATGTCAACAGTCTTTAGAAGTTGTTTCAGGCTTCTATTGTGAAAGGGGAGCGAATAAGAGCACTCTAAGCAGATGGCCCAGGTGAAAGCCTTTAGTTTAGTCACGCGCATGGCTGTGAGCGCGAGCTCCGTTCCCTTTCTAATGAAAACAGTATTGTCCGGTTGAAACATTATTGAATATTTATGATAAAAACACCCTAAGGATTGATTAGAAACATCGTTTGACATGTTTCTACGAACTCAAATGGAACTTTTTTGCCTGCGCTTTGCATTTGGATTACTGGACTAAACGCGCAAACAAAAAGGAGGTATTTGGATATAAAGATGAACTTTATCGAACAAAACAAACATTTATTGTCTAACATGGAGACCTGGGAGTGCCATCAGATGAAGATCATCAAAGGCAAGTGATTAATTTGAATGCTATTTCTGACTTTTGTGACACCTCTCCTTGGTTGGAAAATGGCTGTATGGTTTTTGTGGCTAGGTGCTGACCTAACATAATCACATGGTTTGCTTTCGCCGTAAAGCCTTTTTGAAATCGGACACAGCGGTTGGATTAACAAGAAGTGTATCGTGAATCGTATGTATAACACTTGTATCTTATATCAATGTTTATGATGAGTATTTCTGTAATTTGATGAGGCTCTCTGCATTTTCACCGGATATTTGTTTGAGACAATGCATTTCTGAACATAACACGCCAATTTAAAATGACACCTCTCCTTCTTTGGAAAATGGCTGTATGATTTTCTGTGGCTAGGCGCTGACCTAACATAATCACATGGTGTGCTTTCACCGTAAAGCCTTTTTGAAATTGGACACTGTGGTTGGATTAACGAGAAGTTTATCTTTAAAATGGTGTATAATACTTGTATGTTTGAGGAATTTTTAATTGTGAGATAAGATACAAGTGTTATACATACGATTAAAGATACACTTCTTGTTAATCCAACCGCTGTGTCCGATTTCAAAAAGGCTTTACGGTGAAAGCACACCATGCTATTATGTTAGGTCAGCGCCTAGCCACAAAAAACCATACAGCCATTTTCCAAAGAAGGAGAGGTGTCACAAAAGTCAGAAATAGCATTAAAAGTAATCACAAACCTTTGATCTTCATCTGGTGGCACTCCCAGGACTCCATGTTAGACAATACATGTTTGTTTTGTTTGATAATGTCCCTCTTTATGTCCACAGCTACAGGGTGCTGATGACAGCTAAAATGCTTCTTCCCTCTGTGAAACACTGCTGTGCTGAGTGGTGAAGTGGGTATTTGATGTTCAGGCTTTCTATTACTCCGAGGGTCTGTCTACAATCTCCAGTTGTTTCCTGTGTGATTTCACTCTTCAGTGTCAGTCTCATTGCAGAAGTAAGCTCTTTGCTGAGAGGGTATTTATTGCCTTGTATGGCCGATTGCACGCCAGCGTAGGCGGAAAACATTTTTGGGGTAAGTACTTTTGAGATATCAATATTCATTGTTTTAATGTTGAATAAAGTAATGTGAAAATGTGTATTTCAGAATCTACACATACCCCATATTATGAGGAGTATAATGACACCAAGATGTTGTCTGTATCATGTACAGTTCACAGATCATAGGGTCTTACAGGAGGCATGTACATGTCTAAAAATGGCCACTTTCATGTTTTTTTTTTCTTCTCACAAATGGTTTGTGATACAAATGTAAAAAGCACATCAAACGTCCTTCCTCCCAATGACGTTTCTATGTGAGAATTGCCAGAACAATCTGAGATACCAAAAATATTTCATTGGGAGGAAGGACGTTTGGAATCGCCAAAAACCCCATCCGGAGGCCCACCCTGGGTGCACATTTTGGTTTTAGCCCTAGCACTACACAGCTGATTCAGTAACAAACTCATCATCAAGTATTGGTTATTTGAATCAGCTGTGTTGTGCTAGGGCAAAAACCAAAACGTACAGTGCATTCGGAAAGTATTCAGACCCATTGACTTTTTCCACATTTTGTTACATTACAACCTTATTCTAAAATGGATTGAATTGTTTTTTTCCCCCCATCAATCTACATGCAATACCCCATTGTTATTTTATTTAACCTTTATTTAATACGGCAAGTCAGTTAAGAACAAATTCTTATTTACAATGACGGCCTAGGAACAGTGGGTTAATTGCCATGTTCAGGGGCAGAGCGACAGATTTTTACCTTTTCAGCTCGGGGATTCGATCTAGCAACCTTTCGGTTACTAGTCCAACGCTCTAACCACTTGGCTGCCAGCCGCCCCTAATGACAAAGCAAAAACAGTTTTTTAGAAATGTTTGCAAATCTATAAAAAATAAAAAGCTGAAATATTACATTTACATAACTATTCAGACCCTTTACTCAGTACTTTGTTGAAGCACCTTTGGCAGCGATTACTGCCTTGAGTCTTCTTGGGTATGACGCTACAAGCTTGGCACACCTGTATTTGGGGAGTTTCTCACATTCTTCTATGCAGATCCTCTCAAGCTCTGTCAGGTTGGACAGGGACATCGTTGCACAGCTATTTTCAGGTCTCTCCAGAGATGTTCGATCGGGTTCAAGTCCGGCCTCTGGCTGGGCCACTCAAGGACATTCAGCGACTTGTCCCGAAGCCACTCCTGCGTTGTCTTGGCTGTGTGCTTAGGGTCGTTGTCCTGTTGGAAGGTGAAGCTTTCCCCCAGTCTGAGGTCCTGAGCTCTATGAAGCAGATTTTTGTCAAGGATCTCTCTGTACTTTGCTCCATTCATCTTTCCCTCGACCCTGACTAGTATCCCAGTCCCTGCAGCTGAAAAACATCCCCACAGCATGACGCTGCTGCCACCACCATGCTTCACCGTAGGGATGGTGGCAAGTTTCCTCCAAACGTGGTGCTTGGCATTCAAGCCAAAAAGTTCAACCTTGGTTTCATCAGAGCAGAGAATCTTGTTTCTCATGGTCTGAGAGTCCTTTAGGTACCTTTTGGCAAACTCCAAGCGGGCTATCATGTGCCTTTTACTGAGGAGTGACTTCCATCTGGCCACTCTACTGTAAAGGCCTGATTGGTGGAGTGCTGCAGAGATGGTTGTCCTTCTGGAAGGTTCTCCCATCTCCACAGAGGAACTCTGGAGCTCTGTCAGAGTGACCATCGGATTCTTGGTCACATCCCTGACCAAGGCCCTTCTCCCTCGATTGGTCAGTTTGGCCGGGCGGCCAACTCTACGAAGAGTCTTGTTGGTAAAAAACTTCTTCCATTTAAGAATGATGGAGGCCACTGTGTTCTTGGTGACCTTCAATGCTGCAGAAATGTTTTGGTACCCTTCCCCAGATCTGTGCCTCGACACAGTCCTGTCTCGGAGCTCTACGGACAATTCCTTCGACCTCATGGCTTGGTTTTGGCTCTGACATGCACTGTCAACTGTGGGACCATTATATAGACGGTTGTGTGCCTTTCCAAATCATGTCCAATCAATTGAATTTACCACAGGTGGACTCCAAGTTGTAGAAACATCTCAAGGATGATTAATGAGAACATGATGCACCTGAGCTCAATTTCAGGTCTCATAGCAAAAGGTCTGAATACTTATTTAAGTAAGGTATTTCTGTTTTTTATTTTTTATAAATTTGCAAACATTATTGTGATTGTGGATTTATGTATTTTTAAGAATATGTCTTATGTAACAAAATGTGGAAAAAGGGAAAGAATACTTTCAGAATGCACTGTACACCCAGGGCAGGACCGAGTTTGGGAAACAGTTGTGTCTAGCCCTATGGGACTCCTGGTCACGGCCGGTTGTGATAAAACTCGGGATCGAACCTGGGTCTGTAGTGATGCCTCTAGCACTGCGATGCAAGGCCTTAGACCGCTGCACCACTCGGTAGGCCCTATTTTTATTTTATTTCAATGTTTTTATGAATTTCGCTAGCAACAACAGAATTAACTACTATTCCTACGGTAAAGAAGAGGATAATATTTCTAATGATGTCAACTTTATTTCTCTTTATTTCTCAAATTACACTCATTGGACTATCTGACATAGGCTTTGAAAAAGGACCGGTGAGTAGGCTACCAGTGCCGCTGGCTGCTGGTAAGCTTTCTTGACATGGACATACAGTACCAGCCAAAAATTTGGACATTCCCGGGTTTTTCTTTATTTTTACTATTTTCTATATTCTAGAAAAATAGTGAAGATGTCAAAACTATGAAATAACATAAGGAATCATGTAGTAACCAAAAAAGTGTTCATTTGTGGAATTTCTTTCCTTAAAACCTGTTACACCGGCAGTGTTCGGTCGGAATGCTAGTCACATGCTAGTCACTTGCTAATGTAAAAAGCTGGTTTTTGATATAAATATGAACTTGATTGAACAAAACATGCATGTATTGTATAACATAATGTCCTAGGGTTGTCATCTGATGAAGATCATCAAAGGTTAGTGCTGCATTTAGCTGTGGTTTGGGTTTATGTGACATTATATGCTAGCTTGAAAAATGGGTGTCTGATTATTTCTGGCTGGGTACTCTGCTGACATAATCTAATGTTTTGCTTTCGTTGTAAAGCCTTTTTGAAATCGGACAGTGTGGTTAGATTAACGAGAGTCTTGTCTTTAAAAATGGTGTAAAATAGTCATATGTTTGAAAAATTGACGTTTTTGCATTTTTGAGGTATTTGAATATCGCGCCACGGGATTACACTGGTTGCAAGCATCCCACCTAGCCCATTAATGCGTTTGGGCCAGTCAGTTGTGTTGTGACAAGGTAGGGGTGGTATACAGAAGATAGCCCTATTTGGTAAAAGACCAAGTCCATATTATGGCAAGAACAGCTCAAATAAGCGAAGAGAAATGACAGTCCATCATTACTTTAAGACATGAAGTTCAGTAAATTCGGAGGAGCAATGGACATTAGACCGGTGGAAATCTGTCCTTTGGTCTCATGAGTCCATATTAGAGATTTTTGGTTCCAACTGCTGCGTCTTTGTGAGACGCAGAGTAGGTGAATGGATGCTCTCCGCATGTGTGGTTTCCACCATGAAGCATGGAGGAGGAGGTGATATGGTGTGGGGGTGCTTTGCTGGTGACACTGTCGGATTTATTTAGAATTCAAGGCACACTTCTTAACCAGCATTGCTACCACATCATTCTGCAGCGATACGCCATCCCGTCTGGTTTGCGCTTAGTTGGACAATAATTTGTTTTTCAACAAGATAATGACCCAACACACCTCCAGGCTGTCTAAGGGCTATTTGACCAAGAAGGAGAGTGATGGAGTGCTGCATCAGATGATCAGGCCTCCACAATCACCCCACCTCAACCCAATTGAGATTGTTTGGGATGAGTTGGACTGCAGAGTGAAGGGAAAGCAACCAACATGTGCTCAGCATATGTGGGAACTCTTTCAATACTGTTGGAAAACCATTCCTCATGAAGCTGGTTGAGCGAATGCCAAGAGTGTGCAAAGCTGTCAACAAGGCAAAGGGTGACTACTTTCAAATATGTTTTGATTTGTTTAACACTTTTGGGGGTTTGTACATGATTCCATGTTGTGTTATTTCTTAGTTTTGATGTGTTCAGTATTATTCTACAATGTAGAAAATAGTCAAATAAAGAAAAACCCTGGGATGATTAGCTGTGTCCAAACTTTTGACTGGTACTGTACATGTTTTGCTAACCTTTGTGTAACCAGCTAAATTGCTGCTCTTAGCTGCTCTTCCGATGTATAATGTCGGTAGGTCAAAATAATGAAAAACTATCTACTAAATCTATTTATTTTAATATGTTGATTACTTCACCTTTTGCAATTATCATTCACCAGGTGATTTTGGGCAAATGCATGATGGGGGTCCCTGGGTTGCCGGTTTGCCTGGGAGGGGATCCCTGGGCAAGAAAAGGTTGATGACCCCGGCCTATAAAATTGGCTCTAACTATTGTCTCTTTGAAGCCAGTGTTAACTCAAACTGGCCCTTCAATTAGGAGAGTTAATCAGGTAGCGCAGATTTATCAGGTCTCTGAGCGTCACACCGGGACCCAGGGAAGATGATACCCAGCCGTTAGGGGAGAACAGGAACCGTCTATCTCAGAAAGTCAACGATGTGTTATCACTCTGTTTTTACTGAAGAATTAGGTAGTGTAACACCGGTCCTACAATGTCACAAGTGTTTACTTCAGTGAACTAGCCTAGTTCAGCAGTCATATCCCCATGATCTACCTGAGGATTAATAAAAAGGAGATATTGAGAGATTCAAAGTCGAAATGTTAGAAAAGGGTTACAGAGATTTTGTGTGCGTGTGTGCGCGCGTGCGTGTGGGCGCGCGTGTGCGTGTGTGTGTCTACATGCAGGTCTATATCTGTGCGTGGGTGTGAGTGACAGACAGAACTATGTGAGCTGATTACGTTCTCCTCCTCTCTAGTTAGGATGCAGATTCGCTGCATTGAGGAACATCTGCAGGCTTTGTTCAGTCCAGTACACATCCTCCTTTCCCTTTCTCTCGCTGCCTTTGCCAAGCTGTCAGTCAGGAAGTAACCACCCTCACTTACATTTCAATTCAGCTCAACAGATAAGGGAGCTTTCTTAGAGACATTGCTCTCCGCTGTCTTTTGCAATTTGAAGACATGAGTCCATATTTCTGGAGGTTTTTCTGCTGGTTTATTGGTTGTTTCTGCATTTGGTGTGTAATATTGAGTGTTGAATTAAAGTATACAGAATTAAACTCACAAAGGAGGCACACATGTAAAAGGCTCAAACAGTCACATATCAAATGTGAGAAGAAGATTCGGAAAACAAGGATAAGGTAGAAAAATTATATAGATTACTGTGTTTCCTCTCTCCGGTTTTACAATAGCTGTCAATCTGACACAACTTTGAAAGTACTTCGAGGGTTACCATTTTGCAGAAGGAAACTTTTCTCCCATGTCCAGTAGTCATCCGTTGACTTTGGTCTTAAAGGTCTCCTGACTACTCCACCACCCTCATATATAATGCATCTCTGGGAGTACAGATGGAATATTTCATTTCATGTCTGCAGCCTGCAGATGATTGACAGCTAAAGCTCGTTCTTCAAATAAGCCTCAAACAAAGGTAGTTGAATGATGTCAGAGCACCAGGCTTGGTATGACTATGACTTACCATTAGATCAGTCCAACATAACAGATAACTAAACTTCAAAACTGTCTGGGAGGAGATTGACATCATACACACACACTTCCTTCGTGGATTACTCAACTATGAGCAGGTGGTCATCCTGAAGACAGGTAATAGTAAAATACAAACGGCAGCGGGTAGAAAGACTGTGTGTGCGCACGCACGCTTTATGTTTGTGTGTGGCGGCAGGTAGCCCAGAAGTTAAGAGCATTGGGCCAGTGAAAGAAAAGGTTGCTGTTACAAATCCCCGAGCAAACTAGGTGAAAAAATCTGCCGATGTGCCCTTGAGCAAGGCACTTAACCCTGATTTGCTCCTGTAAGTCGCTCTTGATAAGAGAGCCTGCTAAATGACAAATGTCAATGTAAATGTGTGTCACTGCCTGTCTGGCAGATGTGAAGCCTAGGGTCAACACCAGCCCAGATTAGGCCTGAGGAAAAAGAAAGCAGCATCACAGGCTGCTCAGCTGTCAGTGTAGGGTTGCTCAGCTGTCAGTGTAGGGCTGCTCAGCTGTCAGTGTAGGGCTGCTCAGCTGTCAGTGTAGGGCTGCTAATTGATTGTATTTGTAGCCGCTGGCGTGGCGTGGTGACATGACGTGGCTTCCCCCTGCTCCGTGTGTGACGTCATCCGACAGCTTGGAGTGGCTCTTCTTTTCTTGTGACGTTGGCTTGGTTTCCATGGTTCCCTATGGTTTTTATCTCTTTTTATGACGATGATGATACGGAGGCGGTTAAATGTTGGAGCTGTCAGACAGCATCTCCAGGGTAGGATCTAGAAGGACTGGACTGGTGGAGGATTTGAACATGCTTTGACAGTAGTTGGGCCTGGGATGGCAGTTGTCAAACCAGATCAGCTACAGGCTCTCATGCATGTACACTACAGTACCCTGCCGTTCTGTTAGCGCCACTCTACAGTCCTGGAACAGAGTCTCATTCAGAGCACACCAACAGCACCATGCAGCCCTGAATGATGGTGCTGTCAGATTTCAGGTCAAACTGATGCAGCCAAGAACAGAGAGAGGGCATCTCCCACAGCTCTCATTAGGATGTCAGAGATGGCTCAGACATCTGGCCTCGTGCGCGTGTGTTTGTGCGTGCGCATGATGTTATTTCCTCTGAGCCATGCTGGTGTCCTGCTCAATGAAGCGGAACGTTGAACCGGACACTCAGTCCCTTATCAACCCATCTGTCTGATAAGTCTACAGCCCATGCACCGGCCTGGCGGCAAAGTAGCAACATGCCACCTCTTAAAACATTACTGCATGATAGCAGGGTGACATAAATCCTAACACAACAAGAAATCCCACCTAACTCATGGCGACAGCCAGCAACTGAGCTAGCTAAGTTCTCATTCTGCTCCATGGTCTCTCACATGCACAGACATTAAAGGAACAAACCCCAAAGCCTTCTCGCCAAATGACGATCATGTAAAGCCCTCATGAAGATGTCGTAATGTGCATTGGATGAACAAAAGTCTGCATATAATCCCTTATCTCTACTATAGGCTATATGAAGCTCTTGAACTAAGCCCTGGCATTAAATAAGCACATTATCCATCAGATGAATCCACAAAAAGAAAATTACATTTTTTTAACAGGTCTTTAATGTTTATATTTATTCTCCTCTAAAGCTGCTCTCTTAGCCCGACCCTGTGAGTTTTGTATGTCCCACACTTCATTCTCTAGACTATCACATAACATCACTAGACTGGCACAACACTCTCTACAGTCACTTTACAGATGGAGGATCTTAATTTGTTCACTATTTTGTTGCTGAGATCTTTCCTGCACAGCAGGAAATGTTTTTTATTTATTTAACCTTTATTTAACTAGGCAAGTCGGTTAAGAACAAATTCTTATTTACAATGACGGCCTACCAAAAGGCAAAAGGCCTCATACGGGGGCCTGCAAACGTATATTGCATTTGGGTTTTAAAAAGGCTTATAAAGTTTGTAATTTCCACTTAGAAATGTCAGACTTGATTTTCCCAAACAGAAAATGTATCAACCCCTTCAAAAATGTCAATTTAAGGCAACTCCCGAGTGGCGCAGTGGTCTCTGTGCCACTAGAGATCCTGGTTCGAGCCAGGCTGGCTGCGACCGGGAGACCCATGGGGTGGCCCAGCGTCGTCCGGGTTAGGGGAGGGTTTGGCCGGCAGGGATGTTCTTGTCCCATCATGCTCTAGCGACTCCTGTGGTGGGCCAGGCACAATGCACGCTGGCACGGTCACCAGGTGTACGGTGTTTCCTCTGACACATTGGTGTGGCTGGCTTACGGGTTAAGTGGGCATTGTGTCAAGAAGCAGTGTGGCTTGGCTGGGTTGTGTTTCGGAGGACGCACGACTCTCGACCTTCGCCTCTCCCGAGTCCGTACGGGAGTTGCAGCGATGGGACAAGATTGTAACTACCAATTGGATACCACGAAATTGGGGAGAAGAAAAAAAAAAAACATTAAATATAATTCACATTTTCTGTTGCTATAAGATTATTTTCCTGCTGTAGCAAACTCGATCAAATTTAAGATCCTACATCTGTACACACAAAGAACACATACTAATACACAGGCCCAGATGTACACAAGCAGAATACACTGACAGTCCATTTCATACTCCACCTCAGTGGGCAAGTCCTGCTGGGGAGCTGCCGTTGCCCTTGTCGCCCTTGTTGCAGCTCTCTCTGACAAATAGCTCTATCCAACAGAGTAGAGGCAGCAGACCAGTGTCTCTGTGCACAGTTGTGGATTTCTGGATAAACCCTGAATACTTACTGTGTTGGCGGTCCCAGGTCCGTATGTGACCCTCACTTGGTACCTGTTGCGTACGAGTTTAATGAATGACAACAGAAGCGAAGAAGTGAGAGAGCTGTGAGTAAAGACTAGGTTTTTTAGAAGGAAGGGGGGTTGCTCTGTGAGAGTCAGAGAGGGAGAGTTGTCTATCCAAGCACACAGAGAAGCATCCACATCCTGGAGCAGTAGTAGCATGGCCAGTGATTCGTGAAGGACAGCGGCGAGGCACAGTCACTGACGCTCCCCGTCTCTTTTCTCTCTCCCTGAGCCACGCATCACTGCCTGTGTCAGGCACTTTATGGAGCCTCCATTGATTGGATTTACCCATTTTACTAACCAATTTACGGCACGACACGCTCACAGTCCCCATAGTCTTTTAAACAAGCCAGAGAAGATGTTGCGTTAGCTCCTCTTCGTAGTGGCTCCACTAGTGACTAGGGATCACATCTTTGTTGTTCTGATCCCTTGGAAAGAGAAGGGTTTCTAATCCAACCTCAACACCATGGGTCAGTGTGGATTGGAATGAACTTGGCGTTCTGGGAACTTGGCATGGTGAGAATAGTAATACAGGTTACATTTTTATTTTTTATAAGAGTTCCAAAAATCGAAATGAATTTGGAGAGGGTAGCCTTAGTTATATGAGATGGGTTCATCCCAAGCAGAGACTGGGTCAGTGTCGAGCATGGTTTTCAATGAGCAAACAGAAACACCCTTCTGGGTTTAGAGGTCCAACGTTTTATGATCTATTGATCTGCTCTGTCCTCTGCACACGGCTGACAGGTGTTGGACCTGATCCCAGGGCCCCGGTTTCCCAAAAGCATGTTAAGGCTATGTTCATCGTTAAAACAATTGAGCTCAATGGTTTTAACAATGAATTTGGTCTTAAGATGCTTTCAGGAAACCGGGCCCAGGACAGTGTTTGAGCAGATGGATATCTGCATTCTCATGTCCTGAATAGGGCTGTAACCGATGAAATCAGCAGCAGAACATGTACCTTTCAACATGGGAAGTATCGATCCCATCGACCACAGAGGTATAACCCAACGAATTGTTCCACGTGGAGGTCAAAGGCATCTCTAGGCCTCCCGAGTGGCGCTGCGGTCTAAGGCACTGCAGTGCTTGAGGCGTCACTGCAGATCCAGGTTCGATCCCGGGCTGTGTCACAGCCGTCCGCGACCGGGAGACCCATGAGGCGACGCACAATAGGCCCGGCGTCGTCCGGGTTAGGGAAGGGTTTGGCCGGCCGGGATGTCCTTGTCCTAGCGACTCCTGCGGCGGGCCGGGGGCATGCACGCTGACACTGTTGCCAGTTGTACGATGTTTCCGCCGACACATTGGTGTTGCTGGCTTCCAGGTTAAGCTAGCAGTCTGTCAAGAAGTAGTGTGGCTTGGCAGGGTCGTGTTTCGGAGGGCGCATGGCTCTCAACCTTCGCCTCTCCCGAGTCCGTACGGGAGTTGCAGCGATGGGACAAGAATGTAACGACCAGTTGGATAACACGAAATTGGGGGGAAAAAGTACATACATTTTTTTTATAATTGCCTCACTTCATTCCAAAGTCACACGTCCTTCAGTTCCATACAGTAGGCTACACGGTCCAACAGTGACGGTCGGTCTCTCTGGGACTAGGCCTAGTAGCTCTAAAGAGGAAGAACTGTCATGTGTTTACTTTGAATGGGGTTGTTTGTTTATCTGCATTAAGGAGTGCAGCCAGTCAGTGTGCAGCACTACACCGGATGCATGATGGTAGATCCTAATTAAAGAAGTATTCAGCAGCTCAACTTCAATGTGCAAATTACCAGCGCCAGCCAATTAGTATGCTAATATATTAATTCCTCTTATTGCTGATTAAGAATTCAGGATTTTTTTCCTTGCTGCTCCATATGCACACAAATAATCATACACTTCTCCTGCAGCTTATTTTTGAGCTCATTTATTCTCTGTGTTCATTTTACTACCAATTACTTTTTCATATACAATTTATTTTGCCTGTTTTCTTTTACAGTTCAATGACTGCATTTATTTAGCTTCCCCATGTTTAATAAGCATCCACAGAAAAACAATATAAGCACTGCAGGTCTTTCTTAAGTTTACCAAGTTTGGGTTTTCCTACAGGGAGGACGTCATTATCCATACGCGTCTAACTCATTTAGCTGTGTGTAGTCACAGACAAATCTGTATGGGATTGTGTAAGACAAATGAAGTCCTTGTTGCTAGCTAATCAGTCTTCCTTTTCTCCTCCTCAGTGCTTAGTGGACTCTGTTCTAACGACTGCCCGGGAAACGTCAAGGTAAGACTAGTGCCTCTGTGTATGCGTGTGCATTGTAACAATGAAAAAAGATAGCCGAAGAGGTACATTGAAATGAAAGATAAAAAGGATAGAAACATTTTTGAGAAAGTGAAAAGGCTCATCTTGTAACTAGTCAGTCTGGCCATCTTGGTCCTGTAAGAGTGTGTGCTAAATGGCTAAAAATGTCAATGTAAAATGTCATAGTCCCTCATCCCCAGAGCTTGTGACAGACAGGCTTGGTGCTGGTCCTGTCGTAGTGTTTGTGTTTGGGTTGTTTGCCTCTCCACTGTGTGTCCGCTCACACTCACCCCCCCATTGCCTGATTCAGCCGGGTGATTGATCGAGCCCATGTCTGGAGCTTTGGGCTGCTTTCACCGCTCTCCTCCTCCTCAAGTCCCTCACATCTATCACTCTAACCCTCTTCTGTCTTTCTTCCCACCTATTGTCTCGTTGTCTATCACTATCCACCTCCTCTCCCTTCAGTTTCCACAGAACTTCTGTTCAATTTCCAATCCCAGTACAGTACAACTGTTCAGTCTGATGAAGCTATAGGCCTACACATGCCATATATATGACAGTACTGTGTGGGAGGGTCTGTCAGTGTGGGATTCTGGCTGCACACTCTAACAGGCTGCCGTAGTTTTCATTAGGCTGTTAAAACCGAGGAAGACAGAAAGCTCTCTTCATTAGGCGTCATCGGCCCATAATGAAGAGATAATACAGCCTCCATATGACCACTCAGTAATTTCCCGCTCTGCAGAGATCACCCCGCGGCATGCGGGGATCACACCACAGTACTAGTGGTGGCTGGAAAAATTGATTTTATTATTTTTGACGGTATCGCAATATTATTTTTGCGCTAGTTGGCCGTACGTTAACCAATACTCCAGAATGTTCCCTTCATAGCTTGTTCTCCATCTTCTTTTTAAATAGGGAGCCAGTTTGTTTTAAGCACTTTCATTTCCATGACTGATCAAAACGGGGTTTTCTCATGGCTCTCTCCTGTTCCGTCCGCAGCAGACATATGGTGAGCAATATGTTTGGAACATCCAACGGCAAAAGAATCACAGTATTGAATCGCAATACGTATAGAATCATGAGAATCTCAATACATGAACTGAGTGTACAAAACATTTAGGTTCGTCAATATAAATGTCATTCCATGCCATCTTAGTGATTAACTTATGTGAGGTGAGGTCTACCATTTATGTGGCTTTGGAGTGCAACAACTTGAAGAAAATCGGTTGTGCTTTTTTGAATAAATTCAGTAGATATCTGTAAAGGGCTACCACAATGAGAAGGACCTTTCAAAATCTGCTCAGAGGTGGTACTGCATCGGTGACTGGTATCTATGGTAACCCATCCAGAAGATTACACTGGGCTCTAAATCAGAAGGTGACGTAACTTCATTTATGATCACTTTATTCAGGCCTAAACTTTCCCCAAGTCCTCCCTTGAAGATACAGAGAAAGCGCTACATAGCATAAGCCTAATTTACGTTTGGGGGGGGAACATTTTCATTTTCCCCCGAACCGTTTAAAAATTCATCTCCGATTCGCCACATTGTGCTGTTCATTACCATTTTTGAGGGATTACCAGGAGCAGTGGGTAGGACTGCATAATGCAGAGGATGTGATGGAGCTGGCTGCTATGTCAGGCTCACTGTAGCCTGTCTCTTTGTCTGCTGGGACCCACCCAGCTAGGGCTTAGACCTGTGCTTTTATTTCACCCAAAGGACTCAGAGCAGAGCGCCTAGACCCCCCCCCCCCCCCCCCCCCCCCACCCTAGGCTTCAGAAAGGTCAGGGATGGTTTGCACACGCTCTGTACACACGGCCAAAACCTCTGAGGCAGGTCATGGAAGAGGACAGATGTCTGTGTCAGACTTGGGCGTCTGTGTTGAGAATTTACATGGTGGGGGAGATCTGTTGTTTCAGGGAGAATGGGTCGCTAATATGTGTGTTCTACTCTAATGCTGTGGGTGTTCTGACCTTGCAGCCGTTTGGTGTGAACCAGCCTGGGCCGTACGTCAGCTACACTACAGTGGACTCCAACGGCTACCTGAAGAACGCCTCGGGTAAGTCCAACGTGGACAGATACTGTGTACAGTTGACAGTCGGCCAGCCGTCTTCATACAGGCATTCTGGCAATGGTGCAGATTTGGTGGGCCGTCAGCCATGACAGTTGTTTTATTTGGGAATGAGGTTGAGTACGGACTTCCTCTCTCTACTTGGGGATTGTCAACTCCGTGCTGCGGTAGCAGGTTTGAGTGACTGGGCTGTGGTAACGGTCAGTGTGGCGTGTGTGGGTGAGAGCCCCTTTCAGGGCTATAGCCCCAGGGGTTTAATTGAAGCCTGGCTTCTGTGTTTTCCTAGATAATAGCCCTGTTGCCCATCTCACCAGAGGTTATCTCACCGCCCGGCCTGATAATGTTGACACAGCGCGTTTCCTGCTAGAGAAAGGCATGATGGGTAGAGGGTTATTGGTTTGCTTGCTAAGAAACGGAGGGCTTTGTTGCTCTGCTCTTTTTTTTCCCCAGAGGTTGAAAGCGAGGAGGAAAAGAAGGAGCTTGTCTTGTTTTCCTGCCTTGGAATATAAGAGATTTAATGAAAAAGAACCAAGCTATACATCCGAGATACAGTTTCAAGGACTCAGTGAAGAGGAGGGTGAAAGAATAGAGTTCTTAACAAAGATCTGTAGGAAAGGTTCTCTCTGTGTGTGTGTGTGTGTGTGTGTGTGTGTGTGTGTGTGTGTGTGTGTGTGTGGGTGTGTGTGTGTGGGTGGATACAAGAGGCTTGGAAGCAGAGGTGGAATTGCTATATATTCTGCGTCACTCAGTCAGGTCCCCTTCATCAGAAAGGCATCAACGCAATGGCAGAATTTCTCTAATGAAGGTACCCTCATTCCTCAATACAAAACTATGCTGTAGTACCTATGGAATGTGATGCTTTGTATTATCCCACATAGCACAATCACCTAGCCAGCCAGAGTAACGATTGTCATGCTGAGCTATTTGACCTGAGAATTGTAAGCACACACCTACACTGTAAAGTGGTCTTTATACCCAACCTAGTACAGCCCGAACAAGACAGACTAGACATGAAACCATGACCCAGTCTGTCTCATTGTTCAACACCTGAGGAGATAGTTCTGTTGACTGGACAGGACAGATGAGTTGAATTAGGCCTAATGTCTCCCCCGCAGTCTTCAAGGAGGTGACAAGGTCATTTCAAAGACAAATCGCAAAACGGCTTAGAGGACAGACATTATATACAGATAACTGAGTAATGGATTCAAGCATTTGCAAGATTTCTCAGTGAGTAATTCCATCTTTTAAAAAGCCTTGATTCGGTTCACCATTTTAATTTTTGCAGTCTTTTCCTTTCCATCGTCTGTGTGTGTCTGGGTATCAACAATGAATAGGATTCAGATTTCAGGCATTTGAGTATCTAGCTACATTCTGTTCTGTTGGAATCATCCACTAATGGAAACGCAACAATACAATAGTCATTTTGAGAAGAAGAACACTCTTCCCTCACACCTCTCCCTCTGTGACAGGACACCGTTATTGGGGCAAGAGAACAGATCAATCAGTCCACAAGGAGTACAAGCCAAAGAACCAGAGAGTCAGAAAGCCCTCTGTCTTTCCAAACAGTGTGTTTATTGTTCAATAATCCCCAACCTCTATTCCATTTTGCAGGGCTCAGACACCAAACCGTGAGATTTAAATCTCTATTTCTTGTGTTAAAGGTAACCTTCTCTCAAGGTTTGGAAACATTGGAAACACTCAAACCTTGACAGAGGAGAGGGAAAAGGCGAGGTAAACCTAGTATAATACATGTCTGACTGGAGGGAATGAAGAAGAATAGAAGTCCAGATAGTTCTCTTTGCAGAGAGGAATCTTCAGGAAAAAAAGGAGAATTTCCTTTCTCCCATTCATGTTTGTTATCTGTGTGGATGTTGAGCCTCCGTGTTGTGGTCAAGGATATTTAAAGACGACTTGGATTCATTTAAAGACCAGATTTGGGATTCAACACCCATGGGTGTGCCAACATGCAGCAGTTTAGGGTTGTCCTCTGACCCCTGTGCTGGAGCTCTGCTCTGTTGGCTTAAGAGCAGCTCTGTCTGCACCAGACACATCTCCCTGAGAAGGTCATCGAACAGGCTGAACTGAGGAAAAAGCCCCAACCACTTCCTGCCTGGAGGCTGAGCCAATGAGAAGGGGAGTGACAGGCCAGGGCTGTGTGTACACTGACTGAGGGAGATGCTCAGGGTATAGGTTAGATATTCTGGACTGTATGGAGAGTGGCTGGGCCAGCCCTGGCTAGGTTATTCCCAGGACTCCTCATTTAACAGTAATAAAGTGCAGTGTGCAGGGTGATTTTTAAAGTGTATTTATTCTGTGGCTAGGGTCATGGGGAGAAGGCAAGGTAGACTGACAGAAATGAGCGATGGTTCGCGGACTGTCTGCTCTCTCTACTGGGGCCCCACGCTCTTCATTTACCCTTCAGCACCAAAAGAGAGGGAACCGAGGTGATAGAGGGATGGAAGTCAAATACATGGATGGATGTGGAAGGAAAGGCCTATAGAAAAGACATACTATAGAGGGAGAGGATAAAATGGCTGAAAAATAGAAGCAAATAGTGGCAAGTGGGTTATGGGTTAGAGTAATGGAATGAAGATCTGGGTCAATGAAAAAGAGGGCCTAGAGGGGACGGGGGAAAACAAAGTGAAGGTTCAGGAGGTAGGACACACTGCACTTAGCACGCTTACGCTGTGGTCCACAGATGGTGCTCTTACCCCTGTGGCTTCTGTGTCACAGGGCTTCAAGCACTCATTGGTGAACCTGCGTCCGTTACTCAAAACTCGCCGCTGCCATCTCCTTATGGTATTGAACCTTGGTTATAGTGCTGTACAGGCAGCTCCCTTCATAGTGTTGTGGAATGGCACAGGCCCATGTGCTAGTGACTGATAATACCAAGGCGATTCCCTACAGGAAAGTTCAGTGGTAATGATATGGTCCCGCAGGCAGGCATTTCAGCGGGCCGGCATATCAGCAGTGTACAGTATTTATACGTTTTAGCATGTATTTTGCTGGTGTGAGGTCTGTATGAGTGAGGGCGCAAGAGACGTGGTGAATTGAATGTATCAGCACACGTGCTCTCAGCATGCGGGCTGGGGGGAACAACCAGGGGTGTGTGCAGTGTGCCAGACAGGAAGAGCGTGTTAGCCATGGCGGTTAGCCTCAGTGCACTCCGGTGTCTCTGTGGGGCAGTTCTGCGGAGGCCTGGTCTCTGTGATGCTTAGGCCCGATGGACATACGGGGCTGGTCCTGTCAGATGATCCCTGGCTGCTCTGCCTGGCTGCTCTGCCTGGCTGCTCTGCCTGGCTGCTCTGCCTGGCTGCTCTGCCTGGCTGCTCTGCCTGGCTGCTCTGCCTGGCTGCTCTGCCTGGCTGTGTATTGATCCCCAGGACCCAGGCGGTCTCCATCTCCACATCTCCAGCTGGAGCTCGTGAATCAACCAACAGACTATTAATGCTGGCTCTGCCTGCCTGGTGTGGGTGGGAGAGTTCATGTGTGTTTGTTTGTTTTTGTGTGCGGGTGTATGCAAGCAAGCATGACCATACATGTTTGTTTGTTTGTTTATATGTGCATACGTGATTGACTGCGTGTGGGAGGGTAGTTAATTTGCTGTCTGTGCAGTGCAGTAATGCATGTGTGCTGCCTGGTCCTCAGAGAACCAGTGCTCCATCTGAACCTCTCACCTTCGTCTCCTCAACCCTCGGGCTATTTATATAAGACCTTGGTATGCAATAGCTTACCTTTCCCCGCTGTCCTTATTCCCTATCGAAAGGAATGGAATTAGAATTCAGCTATATTAGAGATGAATATTGACCTTAAAGGAAGATTTCCACACCGTTGGTTTCTGTGCAATTTATTCTGCACAGTTAGTAAATCAGTAGGCCATATAGAGTAAGTTTTATAGTCGCCTGTGGGTTTTAAAGGTACATCTACATGTTGTGGGTGTGAGGTAAACTGGGGGTTTTAAAGGTACATCTACATGTTGTAGGTGTGAGGTAAATTAGGGGTTTTAAAGGTACATCTACATGTTGTAGGTGTGAGGTAAACTAGGGGTTTTAAAGGTACATCTACATGTTGTAGGTGTGAGGTAAACTAGGGGTTTTAAAGGTACATCTACATGTTGTAGGTGTGAGGTAAAGCTAGTGGTGCCGGGGCTTTTGACTGGCTCATTGGAAGGGAGGGAGGAGAGGAGAAGGAGGGATGAGGAACAAACAGCTCTACATCGGTAGGGAACTTCGGCAGGCTCTGTTTTAATTAGGCAAATGAGGATGGTGGATTTAGGACAACGGAGAATAACACCCCTACACACACACACGATCGCTGTACTATGCTGTCGTCAATGTGAGACACACAGATTTGATGCTCTCTGTACGACACTCATGAGTGATCAAGTCAGGCGAACAAGTCACTCTTCACACAGATGGCCAGGTAACCAAACACACCGCACACAGTACACACGCTCTCTCACACGCACACACACGACACTTGTTGGGCTGGACCTGTGTCTTGTCAGTGGAAGGTGTGGAAGTTAGCAGAGCTAACCAACTGGAGCGAGAGAGAGAGAGGGAGGATTATTATTGATCAGAGCTTTGTTCTGCCCATGATTCTCTCCTGTGGGTTTCTGCACTCAGGCCAGTAAATTAGTCTCAAATTCAATGCAGGATTACCCCTCAGCCTGTTCAACTCCTCCTGTTTATCGCTCTCTCTACAAACCACACAGCACGCTCCCTCTTTCCTTTCACTCACTCTGTCTCGTTCTCTCACACATAATATATCTTTCTCTCCCTCACTTTGTCATTCTTCTCCCCCCGTAGTGTGTTAGTCTCTGTGTTAATATTGTCTCTACATCTCCTCTTCTCCTCCTGTAGTGGGTTAATATTGTCTCTACATCTCCTCTTCTCCTCCTGTCGTGTGTTAATAGTGTCTCTACATCTCCTCTTCTCCTCCTGTAGTGTGTTAATAGTGTCTCTACATCTCCTCTTCTCCTCCTGTAGTGTGTTAATATTCTCTACATCTCCTCTTCTCCTCCTGTAGTGGGTTAATATTGTCTCTACATCTCCTCTTCTCCTCCTGTAGTGTGTTAATATTCTCTACATCTCCTCTTCTCCTCCTGTAGTGGGTTAATATTGTCTCTACATCTCCTCTTCTCCTCCTGTAGTGGGTTAATATTGTCTCTACATCTCCTCTTCTCCTCCTGTAGTGTGTTAATATTGTCTCTACATCTCCTCTTCTCCCTGTAGTGGGTTAATATTGTCTCTACATCTCCTCTTCTCCCTGTAGTGGGTTAATATTGTCTCTACATCTCCTCTTCTCCCTGTAGTGGGTTAATATTGTCTCTACATCTCCTCTTCTCCCTGTAGTGGGTTAATATTGTCTCTACATCTCCTCTTCTCCCTGTAGTGGGTTAATATTGTCTCTACATCTCCTCTTCTCCCTGTAGTGGGTTAATATTGTCTCTACATCTCCTCTTCTCCTCCTGTAGTGGGTTAATATTGTCTCTACATCTCCTCTTCTCCCTGTAGTGTGTGTTGTGTTCCATCAGTGGTAATGGTCTCAATCCTAATACCTGCCATGCTCCCCTAATGTATTATATCTGAATGCCTCTCAGTGGCTGCTCTGTCGCCACAGTAACCTGTAGTAGAGCACACATCTCAACTGTAGCCTAATGTCCAATTACGAGAGGGAGATAAGAGAGTGAGGGAACAACAGGTAGAGCGATAGAGGGAACAATAGAGAGAGAGAGAGCGCAAAAGAGGAGAGAGGGCGAGAGATGGGGAACAACAGAGGGGAGAAAGAGAGAACAACCAGCATGTTGAAGTCAACATCTATTCTGGCTACCTCTTCTCTCAACACCAGTCTTGCTCTGTCAAACCCAGATCTCAGTGTTGCTTCATTCACCATCCTGTCATTGTGTTTCTGCTGATCAGACACGGCGTGCTGGTGATCTCAATGTACACTGTGTCACCCATGGCGCCGTGGGCTTTAATTCGGTCTTTTCCTCCTGCGAGAGCGCCGGTGAAAAGAGAGAGGAGTGGACAGGAGCTTCCACTTATCTTCTCCACTACAGACACACGCTTCTCCCCACAAATCAACATCCCGACTCTGCCGTCTGCGTTGTGGGGGCGCTGAGGGCCCCCTCTCCTCTCCCAGGCTTAGCCGTGGCTCTGTGTGTACCACTTCATTTCTCTAACAGCCTTTATCCCCCAGGCCATGCCACCGCAACGTCCACAAACCGCCTCTGTGTGTCCTTTCTGTCCCTCCCATTTCTGTGGAAGTGCCCAATCAGGGGAGAGAGTGGTTTCTATAGCGACGGAGGTTGAGAATCTCTCCATTTACAGGTTGCCGAAGGTGATCTGGGGCCTTGAAGATGTGAGAGGGCGAGGCTTTGTGTGTCTCACTGTGTGAAACCTAATCAAGATTTGATGTAGCGAGTGTGAGTTCTTTATACGCTGGTGTTAAAAGATTTCTACTGGTCACGATGGTCACCATTTGAGATGTTGTTTCATAAGATCAAATACAACAATACTGAATCAACACTTTTTTTTTTGCTTAATATAATACATCACTAATATCAATTTAGTCTCAAATAAATAATGAAACATGTTCAATTTGGTTTAAATAATGCAAAAACATAGTGTTGGAGAAGAAAGTAAAAGTGCAATATTTGCCATGTTAAAAAGCTAACGTTTAAGTTCCTTGCTCAGAACACGAGAACATATGAAAGCTGGTGGTTCCTTTTAACATGAGTAAGAAGTTGTAGGTTGTAGTTATTATAGGACTATTTCTCTCTATACCATTTGTATTTCATATACCTTTGACTATTGGATGTTCTTATAGGCACTATAGTATTGCCAGCTTAATCTCGGGAGTTGATAGGCTTGAAGTCATAAACAGTGCAATGCCTGAAGCATTGCGAAGAGCTGCTGGCAAATGCAGGAAAGTGCTGTTTGAATGAATGTTTACAAGCCTGCTGGTGCCTACCACTGCTCAGTCAGACTGCTCTATCAAATCATAGACTTAATTATAATATAATAACACACAGAGATATGAGCCTTAGGTCATTAATATGGTCAAATCCAGAAACGATCATTTCGAAAACAAAACGTTTATTCTTTCAGTGAAATACGGAACCGTTCCGTATTTTGTCAAACAGGTGGCATCCCTAAGTCTAAATATTGCTGTTACATTGCACAACCTTCAATGTTATGTCATGTACAATTCTGGCAAATTAATTACGGCCTTTGTTAGGAAGAAATGGTCTTCACACAGTTCGCAACGAGCCAGGCGGCCCAAACTGCTGCATATACCCGGACTCTGCTTGCACAGAACGCAAGAGAAGTGACAATTTCCCTAGTTAAAATAAATTCTTATTAGCAGGCAATATTAACTAAATATGCAGGTTTAAAAATATATACTTGTGTATTGATTTTAATAAAGGCATTGATGTTTATGGTTAGGTACACCTTGGTGCAACGACAGTGCTTTTTTCGCGAATGCGCTTGTTAAATGTGATTCAATGAGAAATTAACAGGCACCGCATCGATTATATGCAACGCAGGACACGCTAGATAAACTAGTAATATCATCAACCATGTGTAGTTAACTAGTGATTATGTTAAGATTGATCTTTTTTTTTTTTTATAAGATAAGTTTAATGCTAACTAGCAACTTACCTTGGCCTTTTGCTGCACTCGCATAACAGGTAGTCAGCCTGCTACGCAGTCTCCGCGTGGAGTGCAATGTAATCGGCCGTAATTGCTGTCCAAAAAAGGCGATTGGGCGATTTGTTATGAAAACTTGAAATCGGACAAAATTAATCGGACATTCCAATTAATCGGTCGACCTCTAGTCACTTTTGCTACAATACTAATGCTGATCTCCATTAGAGTTTGCCTGATGGTGTCTGTTGCAATATAATGATGTTGTCGTCCCATTGTTTACCACTCTCCGTGTTTTCTATTTGTGTTGTATCATTCCTCTGTGACCAGGGAAGGTCAAAAGCCTGCAGCGTGTTTTTGTGTGAAATGCGCATGTGTTTTTGCGTACTAAAGTGTCTTGAATACGACCAGGCTGGAGTCACACTCTGTGACAAAATTCAGGAGCTGAGGCATCTCTTCATCCATCCCTCTACTCACTGAGCGAGAGTCCTGCTCTAAATAATACTGTATGTTAACAGGTGTGCCTCAGAGCCATACCTCCACCAATGTAGCCCAGCCCAGCCCTGCACCAGCCCCCCCCCCCCCTCCTCTCTGTCTCTGGGGGGGAACAGTGTGTTTCAACTCTCAGCCTCACACACCTGTCTCTTCTCTCCTCTACCATTGGGCTTCAGTGCCTCTCTTCTGTCTCGGAGACTCGGTTAGGAACATTGCAAGTTGCCATTGTTCGTGTGCATGTCATTTTTGAGGGTTAGGTAGATATCCCCTCGTCGGAGTGTTTGAACTGGTGAGATTGCTCCCTGACTCACCAGAGCAGCATTGGAAGTGAGTGGCTGGGGAGGAGACTGGAGAGTAGCTTTTCCTTCCCTTATGTTGTGCAGCTGGCAAAGTTCCTCACCTCTTCCTCTCCACTAGATATCCACTCTCCATCTCTCTCTCTCTCTCTGTGGCACAGGAGAGCAAGCACTGCAAGCTGTATGTTCTGAGTCAGGCTTTTGATGCTGGGGGGGTCTCTTTGGCTCACAATTTGTGTGCGTGTTGTGTGTGTGCAGATATTGTACTCGCCCGTGTTTCTGAATGAACTTTTGCAGCTGAGGAGTCCTGAATCGACGGGTGTGATGTTGTGTTCTGCTCTGTTTCCCACACAGACAAAACTTGTAGGATCTAGAGTGTTTGGGTAGGTGGGTGTGGTACTTTTCAACACGCTTGAGACTCCTCACACTCAGATTGGAGAGAGCCTGAGAAGTGAATGTGATAAGCTGTGGAAGCGTAAGGTTCCCTGAGTAAGCCTGCTCTTCGGGAGCTGTTTGGCCGGCTGGCCGCTCTGAATCCGTTTTACGGTCTGAGGGGGGGATTGGAGGGTGTCAGTCATGTGCTGCAGGCTGGAGCGCTCCGCCAAGGTCTGTCTGTGTGCTCCACTGCCGCGCTGCAGGGAGATAGGACTCCCACACACTCCAGGCTGTAGCCCGCAGCAGCTAGCCAGAACCCCAACCACAAGCCTTCCTCAAGCCAGCACAACCCCCCCCCCCCCCCCACACACCTCAGTGCATGGCCTCTCTCCAGCCTAGCTCCCCACCTGCAGAGTGGCAGTCCCTAAGCCAGCTTTCTCTCTGAGTGACACATCCTCCAGCCAGCGTCCCCAGCAGCACTGTGACATTTCCCCCCTTACTGTCTCCATTCCCAACATGACACATCCTTTAGTTAACAACAGCCTGTCACTAGGGTAGCTGGTTAACCGCAAAATGTCTGTCGTCTACCATCCTCTCCTCCAGACCGTACACATACTTCCCAAGAGATTGTGGTTACTTAAGCTGGGCGTGCACTAGACGATTTTGGCCCCAATTTACGGTTAGGGTACATTTTTCAGATCGGTGATCATCAGCGATAGCCAATGAGAGCTCGCCAGAGAAGAAGCCAGTGAGATGAGGACGTTGTATCACATCACCCAGAATGTGGACTCTCCTGCAGGAGCAATGACTACTACTAGTATGTGTTTCTACTTGCCTTTAACCAAAGCCAAAGTGTCAAATCATTACAGCTCTGAAGTTAACAAGCAATGTTACTCAATTCAAAATGTATTGGCTAGATATTTCAACTCTGTATGGCAAGCGTGGATCTCTGAGTGAAAACATTTATGCGGCTGCTTTGAGCCACAGCTCGTTCTTGCCAAGTTAACAATCTAATCACATCAAGTGAAGAATCGTGTGTTGTGTGACCCCGTCTGTGGCACATTGTTTAGTATGCTCACCACTACGTTGGCAAGGCAACAAAAAAAAACGACAGGAAAGACGGTTGTTTAACGTGAGGATTTTGAAAGTCGAGAGCGAGAGATGTGCGCGTGTGTTTCTTAGTTTCAAAATGATTACCTTGACTAAACCGAGATGACCTTCCTGAGCTTGCTCTTGAATTCAGTTAAATGGAGAAGCTGAAGTGTGTGTGTGTGTGTGTGTTTGAGACGAAGCTGTTAAAACAGTTCACATGGGGACAAGTGAGAGCTCACACGCTTTCTGCTGACTATTGTGTGTGTCTGAAGCTTTGGTCCTATGCCTGACAGTATAGCGAAAGACCCTTGGGTTTGCGTCAAGGTAGCCCAGTGAGAACAGGGTTTCCCAAACTCAGTCCTGCCCCCCCCCCCCCCGTGCACATTTTGGGTTTTGCCCTAGCGCTACACAGCTGATTCAAATAATCAAAGCTTGATGATGATGGTGTTGGTTATTTGAATCAGCTTTGTAGTACTAGGGCTAACTAAAACCAAAACGTGCCTCCGGCTTCCAGGACCGAGTTTGGAAAAGCCTGAGTTGGAACAACATTTAACTGAACTGCTTACTTTTTAAATGCCTTGTTTATAATCTCTTTATGTGTAGGCCACGTTAAGAATCGCTTAATCAAAAGAGTCATTCTGGTGAAGCAATATACACCTTAATCAGATTATTCTGTCAGTTTTATGTGCAGTCTTCCAGTGTAAGTCTTCTCATTAGTGGACAATGCCAAAACGGCAACGCATTCCTCAGCTCTCCTGCCAGAACGTAGAGCCAGGACAGTGCCCAGACTTCAAAATCCATCTTAATGTACGTGGATCAAGTCATTCGTTTTCCTTTGTCCTTTCTCCAGTGCGGTAACACCTCTAAACTGCTTCCACAGAGCAAATTGTTTTTCTTTTTAATAGCGTCATTAACCCGTCTCTCCCCGCCGAGTGACTTTTCTGTCGTTTTCTGTTGAACTGTACATGTAAGGATTTTGGATGCCCCCAGGTCAGGACATAATGAAACTGCACCTCATTCCCCACCACACATGCATAACACAGAGTCATTAGTGAGTGTCCAGAGAGGACTAAATTGATTGCGGACATGACATGTATACACAGAGTGTTAAAAACATTAGGAACTGGACTGATGGCCTGCATCTGATGGTTCGTCTGAGGGTCCACTGACGTGGATTTAACAGGTGACGTCAACGAGGGATCATAGCTTTCGCCTGGATTCACCTGGTCAGTCTGTGTCATGGAAAGAGCAGGTGTTTTTACGCTCAATGTATGCGTCACAGTCAATACCCTGCTATTGTATCACAAAACTAATGAGAGGGATCGATGTCACACACACACACACACACCAAGATCTCAGCGTGACATCCATATTGGCAGTTAGCCTACTGGTTTAACTAGCACTGTGAAGTGGACTTCCAATCAGTGTCACTAGAATGAACAAGCCACTTTATTAACATAAATGTATACTGTACCATATATCTACCTGTAATGACAGATTCTGACTTTCTCAGCTTCCTTTGTCCCCCCAAACATATTTTTTAATGATAGCCCTTATTTTAAAAAGGTGAGCGTCTCTGTATGATTGAAGCAATTACGTTGGCTTTTACAGCAACTGCTCTGAAGCTGCTCAGTATAACCTGCTCCATCGTTGCAGGATAGCAGGAACAGGGCTCAAAGCAGGGTCATGCTTTCATTTCAGAGGAGATGGTCTAGTTTGTCCTCGTTATGAACTGTTACATTGGAGATTCGTGAAAGGCAATATATAGATTCTCTCAAGATGGAGTTACACTTGTGCTTTACTAGTAGACAGGCATTCAACCCCAAGCTTTTAGGCTCTATACTTAGAGTACCGGTCAAAAGTTTGGATACACCTACTCATTCAAGGGTTTTTCTTTATTTTTACTATTTTCTACATTGTAGAATAATAGTGAAGACATTAAAACTATGAAATACCACATATGGAATCAAGTAGTAACCAAAAAAAGTGTTAAACAAATCAAAATATATTTGGGATTTTTGATTCTTCAAAGTAGCCACCCTTTGACTTGATGACAGCTTTGCACGCTCTTGGCATTCTCTCAACCAGCTTCATGAGGAATGCTTTTCCAACAGTCTTGAAAGAGTTCCAACAACTCATCCCAAACCATATTAATTGCATTGAGGTCGGGTGATTGTGGAGGCTAGGTTATCAGATGCAGCACTCCATCACTCTCCTTACACAGTCTGGAGGTGTGTTTTGGGTCATTGTCCTGTTGAAAAACAAATGATAGTCCAACTAAGCACAAACCAGATGGGATGGCGTATCGCTGCAGATTGCTGTGATAGCCATGCTGGTTAAGTGTGCTTTCAATTCTAAATAAATCACAGACCGTGTCACCACAAAAGCAGCCCCACAGCATCACACCTCCTCCTCCATGCTTCACAGTGGCAACCGCACATGCGGAGATCATCCGTTCACCTACTCTGCATCTCACAAAGACACAGCGGTTGGAACCAAAAAATCTAAAATTTAGACTCATGAGACCAAAGGACAGATTTTCACTGGTCTAATGTCCATTGCTCATGTTTCTTGGCCCAATAAATTCTCTTCTTCTTGTTGGTGTCCTTTAGTAGTGGTGTCTTTTAGTAGGCCTGATTCACGCAGTCTCCTCTGAACAGTTGATGTTGAGATGTGTCTGTTACTTGAACTCAGTGAAGCATTTATTTGGGCCACAATTTATGAGGCTGGTAACAGTAATGAACTTATTTTCTGCAGCAGAGGTAACTTTGGGTGTTTCTTTCCTGTGACGGTCCTCATGAGAGCCAGTTTCATAATAGCGCTTGATGGTTTTTGCGACTGCACTTGAAGAAACTTTCAAAGTTCTTGACATTTTCCATACTGACCTTCATGTCTTAAAGTAATGATGGACTGTAGTTTCTCTTTGATTATTTGAGCTGTTCTTGCCATAATATGGACTTGGTCTTTTACCAAATAGGGATATCTTCTGTATACCACCCCTACCTTGTCACAACACAACTGGCTCAAAGACATTAAGAAGAAAATAAATTCCACAAATTAATTTTGAACAAGGCACACCTGTTAATTGAAATGCATTCCAGGTGACTACCTCATGAAGCTGGTTGAGAGAATGCCAAGAGTGTGCAAAGCTGTCATCAAGGCAAAGGCACATTTTTAAGAATATATTTTGATTTGTTTAACACTTTGTGTTATTTCTTAGTTTTGATGTCTTCACTATTATTCTACAATGTAGAAAATAGTCAAATAAAGAAAAACCCTTGAATGAGTAGGTGTGTCCAAACGTTTGACTGGTACTGTATATGTGTAGATAATAGCCAGGCAGAACACACTCTTTTCTTTTATGTGGACTGAATATCCTACTATAATCAGTCATTGAAGCTTTTCCTTGCTGCACAATATGTAAATGTAAAAACATGCTTCCATCTGAGTGTAGGTCCAGACCAGCCATGCAGTCCATCCACATTATCCTGATTTGTTGCCGTGGTGCTCTCTCTGATTACCATAAAGCGGGTGATTTACATCTGCTGCGCTTGGCAGGGCGTGAGCCAGTGGCGAGGACGCGGTGGTGTAGGGGGTGGTAGATGCCTCTGGACTGGGCGACGGTAGGAATAGGATGGTCTGATTTGTGTCTTTTATGAGGCTCGTTTATGGGTCTGAATGGTTCTAATGGCCCCTTTTTTATTTTTCCCCTCCATGCAGCCGGCCAGCTGAGCCAGTCGGCCCACCTTTCCCTGCAGTTGCCTTACACCGTCCTGGGCCTGGGGCGCAGCGCCAACTTCCTGGACCACCTGTACGTGGGTATCCCCCGGCCCCTCGGGAACAAGGTACAGTATGGTGCGCTGCAGCACAGGGGGAGGGGAGCGGAGAGGAGGGACATGCCAGACAAAACACAGACAGGACAGGATGCAGTAGGTCTAATTACTACGGCATAAAACTGATACTGTTTCTAGTCACTGTAACCATGTGGAGAACACACCCAGAGCCACTGATACTGACAATAACTCTACTGCAGGTTGATGTAAGTGCTGTAAACGTTTCTTCCTGTTGCAATATGATAAGTAGATGATTTATTATGCAGTAAATAATTCATTATTTTCTTCGTTCACCCACTTTTGTGCTACCTCAAACATTGGCATGTGGTTTGGGTTCGTGGGGAGCGACAGCCTTCTGTCTCTCGTATCGCGTGCCGTTTTGAAATGCTGTTTGTTGGTTCCTCGATAGATTCCCCTGCGCGGCTCAGTTGAATTTGAGACGCTGGCTCCCGTTCCTCACCTGTCAAAGAATAGAACAGAGGTCTTCATCATAGCGGATTTGCATTGCAAATTTCTGCCCATACCACACTACCTTGGGAGCGAGGCTCGTACAGAGTAAGGCATCTGAAGTACAGCAACGTGCTTTGTTGTCGCTTGCACCCCTTTGAGTTATGCAAGAAAAATGTTCCGCTAAGGTTCGCATTTCCCCACACACCAGTTAATAAAATCTTTATAATGCTTTGTGTTATGCTAACCACTTTTTACATTCAGAGGGTAGATGAAAATGTCTTCAGTGCTACATACACTGAGTATAAAAAACATTGACACCTGCTCTTTCCATGACATAGACTGACCAGGTGAATCCAGGTGAAATCTATGATCCTTTATTGATGTCACTTGTTAAATCCATTTCAATCTGTGTAGATGAAGGGGAGGAGACCGGTTAAAGAAGGATTTTTAACCCTTGAGAAAATTGAGACATGGATTGTGTATGTGTGCCATTCAGAAGGTGAATGGACAAGACAAATGTAAGTGCCTTTGAACGGGGTATGGTTGTAGGTGCCCGGTGCACCAGGTTTGTGTCAAAAACTGCAACGCTGCTGGAGTTTTCATGCTCAACCGTTTCCTGTGTGTATCAAGAATTGTCCACCACCCAAAGGACATCCAGCCAACTTGACACAACTGTGGGGAGCATTGGAGTGAACATGGGCCAGCAACCCTGTGGAACGCTGTGGAATGGGGGGAGTGCGCACAACACAATATTAGGAACGTGTTCGGAAGGTGTTCCTAAAATGTTTACACTCAGCTCAGTGTACACATTTAATGAACAGCTGTGTCTATCTGGCTGTCTCTGTGAGTTTGGGGGGGATAGTTCCTATCTGTCTCTCTCAGGTCTGTCTCCAACTCTCCCTCACAGGGGAAAACATTCAGGAGGCCTGTGAGGGTTTGGGAGAGATAGAGAGAGGAGGGAGAGAAAGGGAGTGTGTTCTACTTTCCTCCTGCACACTCGTCTCAATCCCATGAGGATAGTTTCCTCTGCTCACAAGGTTTTTCAAGATTCCCGCTCTGCTATCGCCTCCCCAAAAACCCCACTTCACTCTCAACTTCAGACCCAGCGCTCTCCTTTGAAACACTCTCTGAAAACCCAGAAACGCTTTCCTCCTCTTAAACACAGACGTCTTCTCTTAGCCAAAGCGCCAGAAGCGCAGCCTGTCACTGTCTCTCACTGCCGTTCTGCATAAACCACACTGCATTGAAGAGTAAAATGTCAGCGTTAGCTTAGTAGGTTAAGCACTGCAACTTCTAATGAACTAGCACACTGTTCACAGTACACTGACACGATAAGGTGACTCATTCCGTTCATCATTATTCTCCTTAACCTATTTTACTTCAAACACTAACAATTAGTAAATCCAAATCCCTGAATCTGCAGCTCTGATTCGCTTTGAGTCTTTGCCTTACATAGTATTTGTATCTCTGAGCTATGTAGGTATGTCATTCTCTTTAATTGACATTTCTCAGTGTCAGGAAGGAGTCATATGCATGGCTTCCAACCGCACACAACCCTCAGCATTGTAACAATACTCCAGCTAATGGGACTGTAGGAAGTAGGCTGACACACCAGGGGGATACTTCAGCAGACATCATTTATTTAATTGACTAGACTGTCTGTGTCTTAAATGCATGCCTTTAAATAGCTCGGGTATAGGTAGCTAAAAACCCTGGGCTCTCATTAGGGTGGCTCTGAGTAAACGAGGATGCAAAGTATGCCGTCACACACTGCGTGTGCGTCTGCATGCATCTGCGTGTGTGAGCGAGCAAGTGTGTTTCCCTTATCCCTTAATGTTGCCAAATGATAGATGTGTTGTCGGAAATGAGTCTCTCTTCTCTAGAGGACTCTGAGAAAGATGAATTTAATGTTTGCTGGCGATTGCCATCCAGTTGCAACTTCAAGAGGGAAAATGACCTTTGTAATTAATACAGAAACTGGCTTTGAAAAGCTTATGAGCTTGAACTTCTAAAAAATACATTTCCTTAAACTCTGAACTAGAGAGCAAATTGTAGTGCAGTACTGTACAGGAAATGACTCGGGCCCTACATCGTATCTGCACTGAGAAGTGTGTGATATATTGCCTGCATTGTGTTACCTTTGAACTGGAGTTGTTCCATTTTTGCCTGTCCATTCATTCTGCCTCCCTGAGGCTCTAATAACATTGGTTCTCTGTTTCTGCCTTGCAGGATGTGAGGAAGCAGGAGTGGACAGCCATCATCCCCAACTCGCAGCTCATAGTCATTCCATACCCACACAACGAGCCCCGCAGGTACACACATACACACATACATACATACATACATACATACATACATACATACATACATACATACATACATACATACATACATACATACATACATACATACATACATACATCTGTACTTGGACGCCCACAAACATGCTCAGGCCATGTTTCAATGTTTTTCTGTTTCATTCACATGTAGTCCTACCCCCAGGAGTGCCAGCAGATGGCAGAACCCCCTTCTCCGTATGGCCAGCTAACACATTCTCTCACCAACACATGGAACACACACACACACTGACAAATGCTTGCACTTGCATATACAGTGGCTTCGGAAACTATTCAGACCCCTTGATTTATTCTAAAATTGATTTAAGAAAAAAAAAATCCCTCAATCTACACACAATACCCCATAATGACAAAGCGAAAACGGATTTTTAGAAAATATTTGCAAATGTATTAAAAATAAAAAACAGCAATTTACATAAGTATTCAGACCCTTTCCTATGAGATTCGAAATTGAGCTCAGGTGCATCCTGTTTCCACTGATCATCCTTGAGATGTTTCTATAACTTGATTGGAGTCCACCTGTGTTAGATTCAATTGATTGGACATGATTTGGAAAGGCACACACCTGTCTATATAAGGTCCCACAGTTGACAGTGCATGTAAGAGCAAAAACCAAGGCATGAGATCGAAAGAATTGTCCGTAGAGCTCCGAGATAGGATTGTGTTGAGGCACAGATCTGGGGAAGGGTACCAAAACTTTGAGTGGCCCAGCCAGAGCCCAGACTTGAACCTGATCAAACATCTCTGGAGAGACCTGAAAATAGATGTGCAGCAACGCTCCCCATCTAACATGACAGAGTTTGAGAAGAATGGGAGAAACTCCCGAAATACACGCGTGCCAAGCTTGTAATGTCACAGCCAAGAAGACTCAAGGCAGTAATCGCTGCCAAAGGTGCTTGAACAAAGTTCTGTGTAAAGGGTCTGAATAGTTAGGTAAATGTTATATTTCAGTTTTTTATTTCTCAAACATTTGCAAAAACCTGTTTTTGCTTTGTCATTATGGGGTATTGTGTGTAGATAAAAAAATATATATATATTTAATCCATTTTAAAATAAGGCTGTAAGGTAACAAAGTATGGAAAAAGTCAAGGGGTCTGAATACTTTCCGAATGCACTGTACATACCTACTACACTGACTTATTATTCATAAAAACACACCCACATCATGTAGACGCATACATCATGTAGTGTTCATACATTACAGTGACTGCTCAGTGTCTATTGGCATAGGTTAACGCAACATATGGTGGCTCATTTTGTGTCCTGCATTGCCATTGGTAGTTTTTGTTTTCACCACTAATATGTAATGTGTTTACAGTGAGGGAAAAAAGTATTTCATCCCCTGCTGATTTTGTACGTTTGCCCACTGACAAAGAAATGATCAGTCTATAATTTTAATTGTAGGTTTATTTGAACAGTGAGAGACAGAATAACAACAAAAAAATCCAGAAACACGCATGTCAAAAATGTTATAAAATGATTTGCATTTTAGTGTGGGAAATAAGTATTTGACACCTCTGCAAAACATGACTTAGTACTTGGTGGCAAAACCCTTGTTGGCAATCACAGAGGTCAGACGTTTCTTGTAGTTGGCCACCAGGTTTGCACACATCTCAGGAGGGATTTTGTCCCACTCCTCTTTGCAGATATTCTCCAAGTCATTAAGGTTTCGAGGCTGACGTTTGGCAACTCAAACCTTCAGCTCCCTCCACAGATTTTCTATGGGATTAAGGTCTGGAGACTGGCTAGGCCACTCCAGGACCTTAATGTGCTTCTTGAACCACTCTTTTGTTGCCTTGGCCATGTGTTTTGGGTCATTGTCATGCTGGAATACCCAACCACGACCCATTTTCAATGCCCTGGCTGAGGGAAGGAGGTTCTCACCCAAGATTTGACGGTATATGGTCCCGTCCATCGTCCCTTTGATGCGGTGAAGTTGTCCTGTCCCCTTAGCAGAAAAACACCCCCAATGCATAATGTTTCCACCTCCATGTTTGACGGTGGGGTGGGTGTTCTTGGGGTCATAGGCAGCATTCCTCCTCGTCCAAACACGTTGAGTTGATGCCAAAGAGCTCCATTTTGGTCTCATCTGACCACAACACTTTCACCCAATTCTCCTCTGAATCATTCAGATGTTCATTGGCAAACTTCAGACGGGCATGTATATGTGCTTTCTTGAGCAGGGGGACCTTGCGGGCGCTGCAGGATTTCAGTCCTTCACGGCGTAGTGTGTTACCAATTGTTTTCTTGGTGACTATGGTCCCAGCTGCCTTGAGATCATTAACAAGATCCTCCCGTGTAGTTCTGGGCTGATTCCTCACTGATTCCTCCTCTTCCTCATGATCATTGCAACTCCACGAGGTGAGATCTTGCATGGAGCCCCAGGCCAAGGGAGATTGACAGTTCTTTTGTGTTTCTTCCATTTGCGAATAATCGCACCAACTGTTGTCACCTTCTCACCAAGCTGCTTGGCGATGGTCTTGTAGCCCATTCCAGCCTTGTGTAGGTCTACAATCTTGTCCCTGATATCCTTGGAGAGCTCTTTGGTCTTGGCCATGGTGGAGAGTTTGGAATCTAATTGATTGATTGGTTCTGTGGACAGGTGTCTTTTATACAGGTAACAAGCTAAGATTAGGAGCACTCCCTTTAAGAGTGTGCTCCTAATCTCAGCTACCTTATCTGTATACAAGACAGCTGGGAACCAGAAATCTTTCTGATTGAGAGGGGGTCAAATACTTATTTCCCTCATTTAAAATGCAAATCATTTTATAACATTTTTGACATGTGTTTTTCTGGATTTTTGTTGTTGTTATTCTGTCTCTCACTGTTCAAATAAACCTACCATTAAAATTATAGACTGATCATTTCTTTGTCAGTGGGCAAACGTACAAAATCAGCAGGGGATCAAATACTTTTTTTCCTCACTGTATTAGTTCTGATAGAATGTCTTAATGAAGTTATTTTGATTCATATTTGAGCAGAAGTATTGTTCTTCAGCCATTTATTGTAGTATAATATCGTATCTCCACAATCTGGGTCTGTTCTTGTTTTTAGTCAAACCATTCAAATGAACTCTCCGTTCTCTTCAATAGTCACAAAATATGTGGATCGAAAGACAGGAAATGCGCTTGTCATTTTTTGTTTTTGATCTTTTTCATTTAAATGGTTCGTCTCTGACAGTGATGTAGCGTTTCTCGATTTCATTTTGACCTAATATGTCATAATGTCATATTTTGTGATTTAGTAAAACATTGTCAACTAACATCTCTGATCCAGCAAAATATGCTAAATGTCCTTAATATAGCACATTGACTCTTACCTTCTGATAGGGGAAAAGACGAGACATACCTTTTTGTAGGAGTTTTATGTCGTATAGTAGTTGATACGCCTTTTCTTTCTCCTACCCGTTCCCTCTTTTAGTTGGAGTGCGAAGTTGTATCTGACCCCCAGTAACATAGTCCTACTGACTGCCATCGCTCTGATCGGCGTGTGTGTTTTCATCCTGGTCATCATTGGCATCCTCCACTGGCAGGAGAAGGTAGGAACAGAATGACACAAATGCATCTTACACCGTTTATCATCGTCATTACCATCATTACTGCTTTAATCGACAGTAATGAGCACCTTCAACCTCATCTCTTCTCCTTCATTTTTAGTTGTACTGTCTTGTCATTTTTCCTCTTCTTCCTTGCATTCCTCCTCACTATCCTCTCCTCCTCCTCCTCTTAATAGTCTGAGCCAAAGCTGGTTATGTTCTGGTCAGAGCAGTGTATGTCCTCTCTCATCCTCCCCACCATTGCCAGTCCATAGTATCTGGTGGGGGTCTTCTCTTCTCCTGGCCCTGTGTCGCTGCTGGGTAGCTCTGGTGCTGGTCCAGAGAGCAGGAGACCCGCTGTGGGCAAAGGGTACACTCGGAGAGGAACAGATGGGTCAGAACCAGCAGATGGGCCCTGTCCTCTAACCTCCCACAGAGATCCAGCACGGCTGTTAGAGGGCCATAACCAGTGAGGACGCTCGGCTGTAATTGCTTTGTTCTGCCCCTTCAGCATATCAAATCTTTTGTTCATTATCCCTGTAAATATGCCCTCCAGGGAGTGTGTGTGTGTTGGTTGTCTTGTTACATTCCTGTGTGTGTTTGTGAATTTTACATTGAGTGTTTAGGTAATCATGTATGGTTTGAATTGTGCAAACTTGTGAGAATTTGCATGTGTTTGCATGCAACTATTGCCGACATGCGTGTGTGTCCAGCCTGCCGTGCAAACACTCTGAGCGATTCATCCCCATCCCAGTGCAGCCGTGGCTGGTCTGTTTCTCCACCAAGCGAGGCCGGGCGATGTTGGCGTCTTCTCAAAGCCATCTGCTGTGGGTGCCTGATTATGCACGCAGGAAGCCATAATTGCTCTCTGCTTAGGGAACTGTTCCGGGAACACTAGCTTCATTGGAGTTGACACTGCATTAAAATAACATGTTTGGCTCTATATCGGAGGAACTGAGCCCAGCAATTATATTTTATCAGAAAGAAAGCGAGGTAGAGACATGGCTCATTGTCCGTCATTGATTAGAGGTTGATTAAACGATAATGTTCGTGATGGCCAAGGTAATGGAAGTTCAGGTAATAGCTAGCTGTTCATTTGTTTAGGTGATTACTGGACCAATGTACTCTACTTTAGTTCAGAGCCCCCTTCCCTTTCAGAGATACAGGTAACTGCCAAAATAAAGGAAACACAAACATAAAGCGTCTTAACTCAGGAACCACACCTGTGTGGAAGCACCTGCTTTTGATATACTTTGTATCCCTTATTTAATCAAGTGTTTCCATTATTTTGGCAGTTACCTATATATCTGCTTCATGTTATTACTGTTGCAGCTGATGAGTCACATCTTTTGAATCTGCAGCCTGTTTTTGTGTTGGTACGACGTCTCAGTTCTTGTGAGGTTGTTTGTTTGTTCATGTTGTACTGGGATAGCCGACATCTCCGCTGTTGTGGGTCTTTTTGAGCGAGGGTACTGCCTTTGTTTGCTTTCAATGGGGGGGGGGGTTGTGACCCATTGTCTAGTCCAGTGTGTCATCTGCGTTGTGAGTGTCACTGCCTTGAAGTCATATCGGAGCCCGGCTGCTGAGCGCTCCTGTTCTGACTCACTCTGCCCAGCACAATAACACACCATAATTGAAGGAGCTCTCTTAGATAAGAGTCTAACCTTTCACGCAGGGGAAAATAGCATTTGGAAAAAGCTCCACATCTCCATAAACCTTTCCATTTGCATTGCGGTGTGGAGTTGACCAGGTCACGGTGCGATCCGTGATTGACTTTTGATATTTACACTGACCCCTGCTATTTTTTCCACAAATCTCAATGGTCAAATAGGAATCAAAGGCTGTTTGAGACATAGTACCTCCTGCAACAGCCAAGACCGGCTCAGGAAGTTTGTTACAACACTGTTAAATATAAGAAAGCAAGACATTTAAAAAAAAAAAAAAATTTATAGAACTGCCTTCTCTGTTTTAACCTTGCTGTAAATCTGAGAGGTATTTTGGATTCTCTTTATTTGTCAGGTAACTTTGGTTTCACGCCTGTGGAATCGATCGTTGTCTGTGAGCTATTTAAATTTTGCGTGGGTTTAAACAGAATACAGGGCTTTTCAGAGCGATGAAGTCTGCATTATGCCTCCACGTTGCATAATGCATACAATGTGACAAAGGTCTTATCCCATTTTGTCCTGCATTTTATGCTAGTTCAAGGCCCCACAGCCTTTGCACGGAGTGTGGATAGGTTAGCGCATTCAGTAGACCATTCAAATAGGTCAAGTTATCGTGTTACTGAACCTCACGTTCAATCTGAACAAGGCTGTATACGTGAGCACTCAATCAGTAGGTTTCAGACCATTCAATAAATGACACATCGCACATGGAATAACGACACAATTATATCCCCTGAACACTCAATTATTTCATGTTCATACACCACAATGAACTTGGCAATATTGACAGGATTACAAGCCAGTTCACTGAATGAGACTGAAGGAGATATTACAGTATGTCCATGTACTGTGTACACGCCATAAAAACAAGTGGAAGGAACTGAACACTCAGTCCTAAAGACTGTCTGCTCCCTTAAGTCCTGAACAACACAGATACGGCCGACAGACTCTCTGCTTAGATGTTGGTGTACTCCATCAGGACTGTCTGTCGTACGGGGAGTAGTTCCAGAACAAATCTGTCAGCTTCATCTCCACTGCATTTTGAAGGTTCCCTTTTTTTCATCATACGTGCCTTTATGTGCTGCCTGTCGTCAAGGGAACGCTAAAAATAAACGTGAATTATCCTCATTCACCCACAGAGGGTACATAATCGTACGTTGAAGCGATACTACATTAACACTTGTAATAATGATTTCCTGCCTCAGATAGATTGTACCCCTGACCACTGAGTAGGTCTGCTACTTTCATTATTATTCTATAATGGTTTCAGCCCCACCTCTCTCTCACCATCGCTGACTGTTAGATTCTGCTTGTCTGCGTTTGTCTGACTCGTGACCCCTGACCATTGCCCTGTGTGTGTTTCAGAAAGCGGACGACCGGGAGAAGAGACAGGAAGCACACCGGTTCCATTTTGATGCCATGTGAAGGAGCACAGGAAGAGATGGACCATGGGAAACAGTCATGCCTGCTTTCTGTTTTATTTAAGTTTGCTGGTTGATGGAATTGTTTATTTATTTGATCCCACTCGGCCTCTTGAGGATGAGCCATTTAAGTGTTTAAATATCCATTAAAGATGATCAAATGTAAAAGAGACAGACGGGTTACTTCTCGCATACTTGCACAGATTTGGTTGGAATTTGAACGTGTTCTTTTTTTTCATTCACATTTCCTCATACATTTCAAGGGCCAAAATGATGGCTGAACCCAAATCTAAACAGGACTACTGAGTGAAAGTACACTGAGTGAAATGACTTTTCAGTCAATGTTTTGGCTTAGCTCCTTACGTATGGATGTCAAATCGGCACTAACAGTTTACGTCGTGAATTTGCAATAATGTTTAAATGTTCAATCCAAGTCATCCTGATCTGCAACACACATTACTGATTTACTTGTTTTGAGGGAAGCATTGCTATTGTAATGCTACTTGAATTATTATGTATGTCCAGTCATCCGTTTTCTTCCTGTATGCCTTCTGTGTGTCAATCTGTAAAGGTTATTGTTTTCTATGGACTGCTATAGTGGAATCTTACACACGGAGTCCACTGACCCAAACAGGGTACTTACACTGGATGCATCCATTGTGCTCTACTGTATATCATGTGGATAGTCCATGGTCCATAATGAGGGTTAATGTATGTGTCAAGTTCATTATGCACTTTTCCCTTCCTTTTTCTCAAATTCCCCTCCAAATACCTGACACAATGTCCTATCCTTGTTTGACAGCTCCCCCTCTCCACTGCCCTCACTCACAGCGGTATTGGAATGGCCTGTACTACTGACCTCTCTGGTTTGGTCATGTTCTTTTTAGTCTTTCGCACTCTTAATAATCATGTTTGTCTCACATGCTAAACATGGTGTGTTTTTGGACTGCCAAACATTTGATTATGTGTTCATTAAAAACGTTAACTAAACTCTGGTGTTCAATTGAAGAATGGTCCACATAACACTTATACTACTTTTACTTACAAGGGGAAATAGGTTTGTTATTTAACCAACAGAAAGTGCAATCATCAATATTATCATCAATGTCTAAGCCCCTTCTACAAAAAAAATTGTATTTCATTTTGAATTAACGTGGGGCACTGTGTTTTCAGGTGGTACTGGTCTAACATCCAAATATTTATTTTGCTATCATCTCATGTCTGTGGTTTGAGCTTTTTTTAAACTAATGATTAATAGTGATAAGTCTAATATATTTTATTTTTGTGTTTTGTGTGTGGATTCTGCGTGTAATCGGAAATATGATAATTTCTTTTGAATGTTTATGGGATGATGGGTTGAAAATTAAAGTGTATCATGCTTAATTCATGGTGGTTCTCACTTGTTTTTTTCCATTCATTTCCATCTCACTATTGCCTTCCCATCTCATAGACTGGCACGTCCATCCGAAAAAGTAAATTCTCCTAGTGAGCTGATGACTAAAGAAACGATTGGAAGTGACAACTTGGCGTAGCCTACGGTTTTGATTTATTTTTAGCTCATGCAGCATAATGTATTGCAATCTGGCACTTATGGTAAAATGATAGTCTAATAAAATGGTTTACATTTAAATAGCAGTTGATGTTTTACTGTCTGATGTCTCTTGGCAACAACTTACTGAGTAGAGAGTACCCTGATTAAATGCTGTCAACATTTCCGTAATTTTTTTGTAACTTGCTCGGTTCGTTTTGTATTATATCATAAATGGCTCTGCTCAATTTTACCAATATAAATCCTTCAATGCAACACGAGCAGAGAAGATACTTGTACGCAGGGAGAAGCGCAGCCGATTTTACGCTCGGTGAATGGGTGCATGCGTACAAGCAGCTCATTCACGCATACATCGCCCAGAGCTTAAATGAGCCTTGTTTGGTGCCATTACTTCAGTTCAGCCACAGACCACTCTGTGCGCGTCTCTCGGATACTTCTGCTCAACCTCACTGGACAATACAACCTACTTTAATAATAGCATATGTTGCATTTGGAACTACAAGACACCTGTCTAGATGGAATTAACGTTGTATCTAATACTTATCGGCAGTGGTTGAAGAAGAAGCGCTTGTTTTCCTCAGAGGAAATTCGGAGTGGATGGTTGGTTGTCTTTCTGACTATGGAATTAAGGCGATCAATGAAAAGTTGGATTGTATAAACAGCGACTCATTGCCTTGGAACCATAAAATGGGAAAATAAAGCGTGTAACTCCCCAAAGCTTAAGAAGGAGAACGTATTTGGCACCACCACACAGGGAGAGGAAATGCACATAGGTCAGTTTTACAGAGCATCCGAGTACTTTTGGATCGTATTAAGAACCAGTGATATTATACAGAAGGTTAATAATCACTCGTATCGGCTGTGATGTAATTCATCCCTTATTCTTCTGCAAAATAGGCGAAACTCATCCTTACCAAATGTACCCCGTTGTATTTTCTCTTGCGCCAAGTTGTTGTATTGTGTTCTTCATGTTTGCAAGAAGCCTAAATCCCTGAATGGCATCGCCATCAGCAGGTTTACTTCTATTCAGTTATATATATTCTATTAGCTTTTCTATTACATGTATTTATTTTTACTGCAAGGGGTCATATTTGAAACGTGCCAATAACCTATCTTATAAAATGTGATATTTACACAAGGCTACACAATATGGAAGAATGCATTCCATTTCAGATTACTTTTCTATTAACACCTAAGGTCGATGTCCGCGTCACTGCGGAACTCTAATTAGCATAATGAAAATCCAAATTGTAAAGAACAATTCGTCAATTTCAACTTTTTTTTGCATTGGTTGCGTCTCAATCCACTATTGTAACACTTCTGCATCTATGGTAAAAGGTGACGGAGCTAGAGCGGTGTTTGTCAAACCTTGAGACAGCTCCTGCTGATTCGCGCAACATTTGGGACAAGACCACAGCTGCCGTTTGCAGCTCATTTTAAGCCACGATATTATGCTGTGAAATCATTGTGTTTTGTACTGTACTGTAGGCCTATTATTAAAGGGACTGTCAAGTATTGTTTAACACACCTAGCTTGTAAACTACATTGAAACTTATAACCGAGGGCGAGAACCTCATGTTGAGTTCACTTCAGTCACGAAGGGCACGAAGTCTAGTCGTTTACGTATTATCAACAAGTTACTGTAGCGTTCTAATAGCCCTATGTTTTATTTTGTAATATAATTGCAGAATCAGAATGCATCAGCCAACATCCAAAGGGGACATATCTATGCTTTTTGAGTTCATTTAACCAAGCAATGGTAGGCCATTCATTTGTATTTTACACGCTCTCCCACTCATGTTCTTCTCGTAGTGCAGGCTATCTTGTAAAGGCATTCAACCTTTTAAAATCAGACTTTCAGGTCCATTCAAAGCTGTTTGAACCAATGTGTTCTACAATGAATTCCTGCCATAGACTGCTTTTAAGAGGTAGTTAGTCTTTCAGTGGTCCCCCATAGTGGAGTAGTATCCAGAAAGGGCAAATCTATGTGAATAGCCTTATAGTCAGGCCATGCATGGAAACGTGTGTGTGTGTGTGCAGTTTGGCCTTCAGCGTATCAAGGCCGGGAAGAGAGAGGCTGTGTATGTGCGAATGGATGTGTTTTAAATTCTCTATAGTAGAGAACATGCGGTCTGATTTTCTTTTTGCAAGCCTGGGTGGCTATAGTCAATCCATGTTTCATTATGCATCTGTCAGGCTCCCGCTCACGGTTTAATGTGATATAAGCAGCGCAGTCTATTAAAATCCATTGGGGGTAAACCTACATCGGCTTATCTGGAGAAGACAGTAGTGTTGTGGGCTGAAATGTGCACAGGGGTACGGCGAGCAGTTTTAGCACTGATATTATACACAATGCAGTGCTGTTGCTGCTGCCTCCCTGATGCCTGTCTCTCATTATGGCATCACGCCTGTGAGCCTTATCCTATTTGTTCTGGTGCTGTCTTCATTCAGGAGGCTGGAGGGTTGGCGATGCTCCGATAGGCCTGATGATGTGGGCCTACCAATGAGTGCTCCCTGATACACCATCAGAGGACGATATGATAAAACATTCAACCATCTTTATTTATCTGTGAATGGAGGAGATGGCTCTTTAGGCATCGATCTGAATTCGGCTTCAGGCTTTAGGTTGTGATAGGTCTTGGGTCCGATAAGATGCTTTTTAGATAAGCTCTCAATGGCACAACCTACGAAATAAAATGGTAGGGATACATCTACAAGACCCAAGGATCAATATTCTGTATTGTTCCACATCCTACACACTTGGTGTTCATGAATTGCAAGATGCATCTTTAGTGTATGTTACTGTCAATGTCGTAGATCATTGGCTCTTTCACTGTGTGTGTGTGTGTGTGTGTGTGTGTGTGCACTGTTATGTTAAGTTATTATGGATATAAGTAGGGCTATAGTTCTTAATGATGCCCGGTCTAGCTCCTGCATCACAGCTGTTCCAATCACACATACACCATTTAGTAACAACAAAAAAGGTTTAGAATTATCTCACCCAACAGAAAAGAAGGCATGTTTCTCATTTAAACTGGTTATGACGATGTCCTATCTTAACTAGCAGATTTCAAGCTTCACATAATTGCTTTTCAATAAGGGATGTGTGAGCTACTGTGTTAGAATGCCTATTATTTCAACACTGATTAAATTGTTTTTACCTGGTTATTTTATGAAAAATAACGGTGCAAATCATTGACATTTCATGTTTTTCTATTGCAGCCTGGGTACTCCTTATTCTGATAGAAGAGGGATTTGCCCTGGCACAGAGAACTAAAGGTGCGTCTCCTGTTTGGGGGAATAATTGGCCACGTTGTAGCACATAACGTTTACAGTTGCAGAATCACAAGAAATTGATCGAATCCCATACATATCCCAATTCAAACATGGGCTTGATTCTTCTCACTGTCTTTTCTCAGAGTCCATTTCTCAGAATGAAGGCAGTCCACCTCAGAATCTTAACGAATGTGGCATCTGGGTCCGCAACATCAACGGGGGAGTCTTCACGTCCCCCAGCTACCCCAACACATATCCCCCTAACAAGGAGTGTGTTTACATCTTGGAAGGTACATTTCTGTTTCTGCCCTCTCTCACACACACACACACACACACACACACACACACACACACACACACACACACAAATGGCCTCAGCAGTGCCTTAGAATGTAGATAATAGGTGCTTATTGGTTTGTTGCTATTTTGACAGCATTTCAGTCACTATATACACCTACATCAGAGTCATTTCATCCAAAAGTCCAAAACCTATATATTTGTGATAAAACTCAACCAAGACAAAGTAGGCTGCAGGAACTGATAGTGTGATTTCATCAGTCGGAGAAAAATGGAAGACTTGGTGAAGCTCAAGGGCTCCCCCTGTGGAAACATCAACTAGCATAGCCATAGAACCTACCTTGACAAAACGGCGTTGACAATCCAAATGATCAATGTGCATATACAATGAGCAGGGCGAAACAAGGCCAATTTCCCAGATCATCATAACTCAAACCCGGTAATGAATTGCATCGCTCATCTCCAAAGGTCTTAGGAGGATGAGACACTCAATACTGATGAGAAGTGTCAGTCAACCTGGTTTATGTTTCACAATTTATGGCTTGTTGAACGCATTCCAGGGACTTTTTGACTCTCAGATGATGTGACTCTTGGTTAGCGATTGTGTATTTATTTGATTGTTTCAGTGTGTTGTTGTGTATTGAGTTATCAAGCTAGGCTATGAAACACTATATTTGGTATGTATGTAGCTACTTTGAACTGAGCGCTCTTGTTTCTAATCCTTACCAGGGGAAATATACATGTGATTTAGTGTTGTGATAACACCAGTGCCAGTTTGGCTGAATCTGTATGGTAGGCTTCCCCATGTATTCCTGTTTTAAAATGGTGACATTATTGCTTCCCACATTCCTTCAAAGTACAGCTAATTTGTTTTGGTGTGTGAGCTGTGACATTATTTGTGTGGGTGAGCTAGTGACACGATTTGTCTTTAGGTGTGTGTCTGAGCTGTGACATCATTTAAATGTTTCAGTTCAAAGGCATTACCCGCTCTTCTAAACGTTTCTACCGTTTGCCATTTTATCATAGCAGGTAGTCTGATTCATATGTAATTCATCTATGAAGACAGGAAATAGCTGGCTTTTAAAAAAATAGTGTGTGCAACTGGTAGTCGTGTTGATTCTGGGAGGCTACTTGAGCCAGTCACAAGTTTTGTGTTTTCGTTCAGAACCTGCAAGGAAACATGCTGACATGTCATGCCAAGTCATGTGTGTATGCATCAGCACATGTGCATTAGTGTAAGGGCTCAATTCAATCCGTATCACCGAAGTTCAGCGCAATTGAAATGTAAAGGCAATGTTCCCGCGTTCGTGGAGACTGCGTTCATGGTAAACGCTACATATGCCGGCTCAATAAAAATAAAAACAACTTTTATAGCGCTGAATTCGGCAATATGGATTGAATCGAGCACTAAGCATGGATACCTTTGTGTGTTTATGCAGGCATCCATAAACTGGTTGCGCATATGAGTAGAAAACAGGAGTTTAGCTGTTACCATTTTTTTTTTTTTTATAAACAAGTTTCTGTGCAGACTGAGACTCTGCTGTACAGGTAAACGCAGTCCATGGAGCAAAGCCTTTTGGAAAAAACCCAACACACCCCTCCACCTCCTCTCTCACCTCCTCCAGCTCTCCCTCGTCAAAGAATCCAGTTGGCCTTTGATAAGAACTACTACATGGAGCCCTCCTTTGAGTGCCGCTTTGATCACATCGAGGTACGGGATGGTCCGTTCGGCTTCTCACCGATCATTGACCGCTTCTGTGGGTCGAAGAACCCAGGCCTGGTCACCTCCACGGGCCGCTTCATGTGGATCAAGTTCAGCAGCGACGAGGAGCTGGAGGGTGTTGGGTTCCGTATCAAATACACCTTTATAGCAGGTACACGTTCTCAGTTAGAGCTAGCCTACTGGGCATGTCCTCATTACATACACAGTCATAGGTGTGGATAATGAGGACAGCAGCACAGCCACAGATTCACTGTAAAGGGCCTCATTTAACTTGTTTGTTACCATCCAATTTTATACACTAGGACACTGAAGTCAGCGTCTCACATCGGGCCACAGATATTTGCTCCCAATGGCCTTCCCCAGTTTATCTGGCTTCCTTTTTTTAATGAGATCATATCACTTTTCTTTACTCATGAATTCCAGCTCAGTGGATCGAGACTCATGTGCTTTCCTATTTATAATTTCAGACCCAGATTTTCATCTGCACGTGGGTGGACTGTTAAACCCGATTCCAGGTAAGCTCTTCAATATTTCACCGGTTTGTCCGATCCGATTTGAAGAGCTCTGTGCTCTAAAGCTTACTGGGTGCTATCTTTCACTGACACATGCTCTCTCACACACAGACACCTCTTTTTTTTCCCTCTCTCTCACATTCTCTCTTTCTTTCTCTATAACATCTCTCGTTACTTTGTTCCTGTTTTTCTATCTCTTCCCTTATGCTCACCTTTCCTTCTTCTGCAATCCTTCTCTTGTATGTATGTATGTGTGTGTGTGTATATATATATATATATATATATATATATATATATATATATATATATATATATATATATATATATATATATATATATATATATATATATATATATATATATATATATATATATATATATACACACACACATACATATATATATAACACACATATATAAACCCCCCCTCTCCTGTTTTCGCCCTGTCCTCTACCTTTCTCTCCCCTCAGATTGTCAGTTTGAGATTGGTGGCTATGATGGTGTTATCCGCTCCAGTCAGGTAGAAGAGGAGGATAAGATTAAGACTGGTGACGCTCTGGACTGTATCTGGACCATCCGCGCTCCTCCTCAGTCCAAGGTGAACATCTTGTTCCCCCGCTCCTTCTCTCCAGTGGCTAAATGGGTCATCACGTCACTCACTGCAGAGGGCCAGCCACTGAAAACACACCCATTGATTAGAACACAGGAGACTGGGAGTAAGACACGCCAGTCCCCTGACCCTCTCTCTGCTGTGGAAACAATGAAGGGTATATCAAACTAGCAGTAGCCTAACCAGGGCAGCAGGTATTAGGCCAATGATGCAGAAAAACAGAATCAGCAGTACTGGGAACGTAGCTAAAAGCAGTCACTTGATGTCTGCAGTCTTACGAGTTCAAATGTGCTGAAGAGGCTGGATTGTTCCGGGCTGAATTCACAATGTGCTCTCTAGAACGATACAGCGACCGTTTAGGTATTGACAAAATGTTACGATTAGAGCCTACCCTGTGGGTGCAAAGCATCAATCTTGTGCTCAAAAGATTTAGTTCTATAACTCTTCATCTGAGGTCAATGATTCCCAGTGGTAGTGTGCTGTACAATTAGGCTAAGCCTACCAGGATAGGCTTAGCCTAAGTATGAGTGTATTATCCTTCAGTTCCAATATCCCTTTATAAATGCTTCAATTTTCCCTTAATTTGGGTTTCATTTCTTTCTGAATGGCAGCAGAGTAGCCATGGTTCTGTGTTGTAACGTGGTGATTTCTGGCTGTAGATTTACATTCGGTTCCTGGAATACCAGATGGAGCACTCCAACGAGTGCAACAAGAACTTTGTGGCAGTGTACGACGGCAGCAGTGCCATCGAAAACCTAAAGGCCAAGTTCTGCAGCACCGTGGCTAATGACGTCATGCTAACCAACGGGGTGGGAGTGGTGAGGATGTGGGCCGACGAGAAGAGCCGACTCAGCCGCTTCCAGATGCTCTTCACCTCATTTGTCGACCGTGAGTGTTCTCCTTATTTTATAAAAAAATCTTACTTGCAGTTATTGTAGGCCATCTGAACCAAGAGTTAGTATGGAGAGAAATATTTACGATCAGTCTGAGTACGTTATCAATTGGCAGGTCCTCTTTTCTCGTTATTTCTTTTTTTATTATTCTCATGATTTAGTGGTCAGTATTTTATCCAGACTCACAGCAGATTTCTGAAAGGTTGGAAGAGATAAATGGGGCCAACTGCCCATTATTCTTCTTTATTTATTGACGACATCTACATCCTCCGAATAGTAAATAACTTACTGACATTCAACTCTCATTTTAGTAATGGAAAATTAAAGTTGCATACTAAGCAGTGATATTGCAAAGCCAATTCTTTTCCCCGGCCTTTGCTGAGTACCTCAAAGAAAATGTTATTGATATGCAGGTAAGTGTAATACATTGGCCATAAATATGGTTCATCATTCACAGTGGACAAATGGGATTTATCTTCCATTGATGAATGGTAAAGCTGAATAATTTGTTAACAAATATAGTGGACATAAATGTTGACACTGTATATGCCATGAGTTTTATGATATGGAAATGTAAAGTGCACATTTGGACTCGCAGGTGTTTGGCATGCTTGTATGTCATCAATGCAGTATTTATTCTAATCCTCAACATCTCATCTTTCAAAATACATTGTCGTCTTAATTTATCGCATTTTCCTCACTCAGACCAAAAAAAAATGCAAAAATTGCCCATTTAAGTGGGAAGGATGGGGTAAACTTATTGTTACGTGCAGTGCTCAAATTCAGAACGGCTGTCAGTCAAAACCCATACAGCGCTGTGAAGCGCAGAGCCTGACCTCTGAAGTTATTTATAGCATGTTACTGTACAGCCACTGCGTTCAGATTTAGGCTTATCAGTGCCCAAATCTGCCATTCTCAACCCGTATACGGGTATGAGTGTGAAGGGCTACAGAACTTCTGAAAGAAATAATAATAGTGAAGACATCAAAATTATGAAATAACACATATGGAATCATGTAGTAACCAAAAAAGTGTTAAACAAATCAAAATATATTAGTAGCCACCCATTGCCTTGATGACAGCTATGCACACTCTTGGCATTCTCTCAACCAGCTTCACCTGGAATGCTTTTCCAACAGCATTGAAGGAGTTCCCACATATGCTGAGCACTTGTTGGCTGCTTTTCCTTCACTCTGTGGTCCAACTCATCCCAAACCATCTCAATTGGGTTGAGGTCGGGTGATTGTGGAGGCCAGCTCATCTGATGCAGCACTCCATCACTCTCCTTCTTGGTCAAATAGCCCTTACACAGCCTGTAGGTGTGTTTTGGGTCATTGTCCTGTTGAAAAACAAATGATAGTCCCACTAAGTGCAAACCAGATGGGAGGGTGTTTCGCTGGTTAAGTGTGCATTGAATTCTCTATAAATCCCTGACTGTGTCACCATAGAATCATCATCACACCACCACCTCCATGCTTCACGGTGGGAACCACACATGCGGAGATCACCCGTTAACCTACTCTGCGTCTCACAAAGATACGGCAGTTGCAACCAAAAATCTCACATTTGGACTCATCAGACCAAAGTACAGATTTCCACCGGTATAATGTTCATTGCTCGTGTTTCTTAGCCCAAGCAAGTCTCTTCTTCTTATTGGTGTCCTTTAGTAGTAGTTTCTTTGCAGAAATTCAACCATGAAAGCCTGATTTCACGCAGTCTCCTCTGAACAGTTTATGTTGAGATGTGTCTGTTACTTGTACTCTGAAGTGTTTTATTTGGGCTGCAATCAAGGCAAAGGGTGGCTACTTTGAAGAATCTCAAATATAATATATATTTTGATTTCTTTAACACCTTTTTGGTTGCTACATGATTCCATATGTGTTATTTCATAATTTTGATGTCTTCACTATTATTCTACAATGTAGAAAAACCCTGGAATGAGTAGGTGTGCCCAAACTTTTGACTGGTACTGTATATCAATATAGTAATATGAATTTTGGGCTCTGGTCAAAAGTAGTGCACTATATAGGGAATAGGATGCCCTGTGGAACGAGGCCTAACTCTAACCAAACACCATAGCATGAGGTTAGATTTATGATGGGTTTCATTTATATGTTAAATATGTTTTGCAACAAAACCTATTTTAATAAACACTTACCTATGAATAAAAATTCTGAGAAGAGTAATATTTTACACACTATGTACCCATAACCATTAATTTATCATGAAAAAACACGTAAAGAATTAGTCGATTATAGCGTTTTGGAAATAAACTCTTCAGTTGTTCCTCCACCACACTATTTTCATTAAATGCCTGAATAATCAGAGATATATTAATTGCTGTATTCATTTTGGATATTTAAAAAAAATATATATATTCCCATCACTGCCACACTTAATTACCTTTTTAAATTCAACAGACATGTTTTGTAAGAGAGCTCTTAAAACATTCTGACGCACATTAAACAAGACCACATATTTCATAATGATTGCCTTGCTTTTCAAATTCATGTTGTCCCGACGTCATAGAGACATTCAGCTTAGTAATCAGTCAAGGCACTTTTACCCGCATCATCACCTTGGATATTTTTGTCCTTATCCTTCTCAGAACACCATTGACACGCGTAGTCCTGTGCATCATCATTTTCATTATCTCTGTGGTTCTGGGTTCTCTCAGAACCACAGATGGGGAACACGAACCAGCGCTGACACCCAGAGAGAGAACAAGCGTTTTGAATGCGAGAGATGTCTAATCGGTTTGGAAGTGAGCGCATAGTCAGGGGAGCTCTACGCACTCAGCGGGAGACGAAAGGTGTGTTAGGACCCCTTTATCCCGCTGTCAGAACCGCTTAGCCTCGCAGCAGTGGAGGGGAATGGTTTGGTGTTCGGCAACGCGCCCTAAACATTGTGTATGTGTCAGGGGTGCAGTGGGACCTGGTGGGGGCTAGTGTCTATCTTGCTGTAGTACTGTCTGATGGGGTTTGATAGGTGTGTATGTGGGGGGGGGGTCGGGGATTTGGGGTGGCAAGCTGCTCAGATCTCTGATAGAGAATGAGTGGAGCGGGGTGGCAGGAGGAAAGGGGATGTAAGTGTGTGGCGGGGGGCAGCCTGTTAGGACCCACAGAACCAGCCTTGCACATCCATCTCCTGGGCGCAGCAGCCACGTTCAATTTACCAGCCTTCTTGGCTGTCTCGTGACTCGCATTGTAAGAGCTAGTTTAGTCTGGAGTCTCAGCGCGCCTGGCCATCTGTGCCTCGTGATGGCCGTCTAAATTGATTTACTGCACTCCATACGCTGTTTTCCACTCTACACGGTGGCTAGGAGAAGCAGCCATTTCAATTGCCAATCATGTCATGCAAGCTGTAAATGATGATGTATGGTATTAAGTTGCAGACATCTAGCATTTTATTGCAGTAGTTTTCATCTTTAATAACTTTACCTTGTCTCTTGTTTCAGCCCCATGCAATAGCAACACATTCTTTTGCCATAGCAACATGTGCATCAATAACTCCTTGGTGTGTAATGGGGTACAGAACTGTGTCTACCCCTGGGATGAGAACCATTGTAAGGGTGAGTGAAACTTTAATTTCCTATGGGATACCTTTAACCATTTAGTACTTTTATCACGTGGTAAATTGACTTATGACAACCAAACCATTATAGTAGACTTACTGTTTTTTTTCCCGCCTTCATAAACAGAGAAGAAATCCAATGGCCTGTTCCATCAGATCACTAATACCCACGGCACGGTGATCGGCGTGTCTTCAGGCGTGGTTCTAGTCCTACTCATCATCTCCATCCTGGTCCAGATGAAGCAGCCCAGGAAGAAGTTGGTAGCTCGCCGGCCAGTCTTCAACAAGGCTGGCTTCCAGGAGGTCTTTGACCCTCCCCACTACGAGCTCTTCTCCCTCCGTGACAAGGAGATCTCCTCTGACCTGGCCGACCTATCAGAGGAGCTGGAGAGCTACCACAAGTTGCGCCGCTCCTCCACCACGTCGCGCTGTGTCCACGAGCACCATTGTGGCTTGCAGGCCTCGGGGGGCAGCATGAAGCAGAGCCGCACCACCCTCAGCTCCATGGAGCTCTCCTACCACAACGACTTCTCCAAGCCCCCGCCCATGAAGACCTTTAACAGTACCTATAAGAAAAGCTGCTACGGCTACAAACAGACACATGATTGCGCCGAGAAGGTCATTGAAGACCGCGTCATGGAGGAGATCCCCTGTGAGATCTACGTCCGCGGCGGAGCGGCCGGGCCAAGTTCTGGACCAGGAGGCTGCGGCACCCTCAGCTCCCGCAACGGGGGCCGCAATAACACCAGCATCATCGACCCCCAGCAGCGCTCAATGTCCATGGACTTCTAGGTGAAGAGAGGAGAGGGGGAAGAAAATTAGAGGAACCTGACTCATTTATTTTGTTTTCCTTCTTTTGATCAGTCTAATAGGGAAGACTCTCGCATGCAGATTCAGCCTTTCCCCTGTATGCTCAAAAGAACTGGACACTGCCACACAGGGAAACAGAGACAAAGATGAAAATTATTTTAGACTGTTTGCTGTATTTACATTCATTCACATGTCAAGCACAGATATATTATACTTCTCATAACTTATTTTCGTCTTTATTTTCGTCTATGTACTGCATATTAAAACCAGAGTATCAAGCTTCATGTTGTTGCTTGGCTTTTAACCCATTCATTTGATATTGTTTGATTTGATAAAAATGTGCATATATGATGACAATGATTTGATGCAGGTTATGATTACCACACACACACACATCCACACACTTGCAGAGCCCCAATGAATATTCCATGTCTCGAGAGAACACCGTAAATATACATTCAGAAGTGTCAGATTTTCATGTATAATATCTAGACAGATGAATAGATGTGTGCTTTTTAACATCTTGGGTCCATTTGGGGATTTTGAGTTCAGATGTGGACTATAGTGGTGAACCCAGAGGATATAAAACAGGGGGAATCTATAACGGGATTGGGATGCCCACACAAACTCACCTGGTACAGGGTTGAGTTTCCATGAACTTTTGACAAGATAGATGAGCTAAAAGGGTAATTCAGAGTGATCTGAAATAGTAGCCTAAATAGGTTAGCGACTTTTAATTCAGAAACGTTGTTATACCTGAATGGTGGAATAAGGACTTCACAGATTGTGTCTTCTGAGCTGACATTTAAAACAAGCACAACCTGTTGCATCAGACAGACAGACAGGGCCACCATTTATTATTTCAATCACTGGTTGTAGGATTTCATTGTTTCATTAAAAGAGACCTTACTCACCTACCTGTGTCTGCCTTTCATTTCATAAGTAAACACTGACAGTTGCTCTGCATAATAATAAAAAAATACCAAAACCCCACAACTTAATGAAACAGCATAGGAATTGCAAATAATGAAAATACCCTGAAGTTAAGTTTTTGTTTTGTTGATGTGTACAAATACATAGTATTCTTAGCCATTTTAGAAGAATTTCAAATTAGTCTCCAATTCATATTATGTTTATTGTAATTAATTACCATAAATTACTCTGCTCAGTCATATAAAAATGTATTTATATGATTATATTATACATGGAACCGATGTAATAAAAATGTTTTGTGCAACCGTAATTTTAAGATCCCTCTTCAATCACAATTAACTCTGGAGCATGCAGTGTATAGGATCTTATGTCCATTAGTGTCTGTAGTAATCAATGTCAATTAAATGTAATTTCACTTAATTTACTGCAACACAATAGTCAGATGAGACACACAAAACACGGAGACAGACATCAGTCATTGAGGCCGATTCTCACTCCACCAACCAACATCCCAACTCCCTATCTCTGCTGTCATGTTGCATTAGACAATATGAGAGGGCTTAGGGCTTCATCCATCTTAAAAAGGCAGAGGACAGACAGAGGGCTACTAGTACCAATGGGGTCTGAAGCTACAATGAAGCCCTCTGAAAGCCACAAAAACCATCTATGAACTCTATGAACGAAGTGACAGAGGTCAACAGAGGGTGCTGTGATCCTGGTAATTCTCAATCTGCTTAAATTGAAATAGACCCATAGTAATCTAATACTCAAATTATCAGTCACAAAGTTATGTGAACTCAAGTGTCCTTTTGTCCCAGGTTCCAGCCATTACAACACCTCATGGATACGATACACAGTTCATATTCCTACCAACATAGACCCAATGATATGATTCTGTTGGGCCTAGATGTAAAGATATGGTAGACGGTGTCAACCAAGAGAGGACAAATTACTCCTGAAGCACATACAGAAATATACAGACTGTGCAAATACTGTGTGTGTATAAGTGCATGTGCGAGCTTGTATGTGTGTTTGTGAGTTTGTCAAGGTTTCATCTTAGATGGGAATTAGCTTGATGTGTGATAAGATGACAAAAACAGACACAATATCACTAAACTGGTGAGCAATGTAAAATACCTGAATCAATATCACATGTATAATAGAGAGGAGAAAATAGATGAGATGAAAATAAGGACGTCAATCTGTAATTGAGATGCACCCTTTTTTTAAAGCCAGGAGAAAGGTTAAAGTTGACGCAACGTATGACGTTTTCGCCCGGCTCTTCTTCTTTCTCTTTTCACTTCTCGTACAGAAGGTCCTTCCCTTAGCTCCATCATGGCGAACGTTGTCGATACTAAATTATATGACATCCTAGGGGTGTCCCCCACTGCCACTGAAAATGAATTGAAAAAGGTAACGTTGATTGTATCTAGTCAAATTAAATCTAAGTGCTGTGGAGTTTGAATTGTTGGAAGAAACAGGTTATTCTGGCTTAAAGCTAGTCTGGCCTAGAAACGTTAGTCAGAGTTAGCTAGCTAGTCAAACTAGCTATGTTCCTAGCCAACTAACGTTAGCGTCAATCAGAAAATGATAGTACAGGATACACATTGTACAACCATTTATCTACCTTAATGTTTTAGATAATTACCTCTGTCTTAGGCGCAAATTATTTGGGTGTTAGTACTTTGCGCTTGTTGGCGCTAGCGTTCAGTTTCAATGATGGCATCTCGCGTATAACGAACGCTTTCGAGTAACGTTATATATTTTTGTAAAAGTTAGCATGCGGTTGGTAGCGAGAACGTTAGCACTATCGCCTGTATTTTAGTTTATAGTCCGCCTAATACACAATACATTGTTACATATTAAACCACTACTGTATCAACGCGTTTGATAGCATTGGATTAGCAGTTGTTTTGTTTACGTTTTTCCAGACTGGTGGTTGCTAACTAGTTAAGACAATGGCTAGCTAGTATCGTTAGCTAGCTAACTCTCGTGCGTCTGTCTGCTGATAACAGATACGACGTAACCGAGTCGCCTCATACCAGGTTGCTATAGATAAGGTACAATATCAAGGTTACCCCGGTTTGCTATTTTAATGTTAGCTAACGTAGTGTGTTACCGCCTAACTAGTTAGCTGGCTAGTTGAGTTATTTAGCCGGCTAACCTACGACGTTAACTCACGTGTTAACAGTTTAATTCACAGTAATTACATTTTGGGGCTAAATCTTCAGGTCAGAGATTTTTGGGTTGATTTTGTTGGGGAAATTCTGATGGATCGCTGGTTAATATTGATTTTGTAATTATTGTAACTGTTTAGCCAGTAGCTAACTTAAGTCATTACAAGAAAATAACTAGCTTTCTTCCGCAGTTTCAAGCGCAATTTACTGTTTAGCTAATTTAGGCCAGCTAACTATGGTAAAAAGGAACGTCAGATTCCTGTCAATATTTCACTGATGGCTACTACGGGGATAACGTGGAAAGGGCGGTGGTTACACAACTCATTGGCTAATGGTAGCTAGCATAAATAATCGAAACCAGTGCCTTGAACCTGTGTGTGTTGTCTTTTCTTTCAGTCATACCGGAAGCTAGCAAAGGAATATCACCCCGATAAAAACCCAAATGCTGGCGACAAGGTATTAAATTCTTCACGCAATTTCTTGGGGGGAGGGATAAGATGTTGTGTAATGTGAGGAAAGTGTTCAGTCATTCCTTACACTTCTGAGTAGCTACAGAAATGTTAACAAATATCAGTAAATGTCAGAACTTAATGTACCCCTGTCTCCTTCAAACAGTTCAAGGAGATCAGTTTTGCGTATGAAGTGTTGACTAATCCAGAGAAGAAGGAGCTGTATGATCGCTATGGGGAGCAGGGACTGCGGGAAGGAGGCGGCGGTGGTGGGGGAATGGATGACATCTTTTCACACATCTTCGGCGGTGGTCTTTTTGGCTTCATGGGCGGACAAGGGCGCAGCCGAAATGGTGGTAGACGAAGAGGAGAGGACATGGTTCACCCACTCAAGTAAGCTTACTCTATAGATTGGTGTCACAGATCTCTTGAGTGATAATCAAATCTTTTTGTATATTCTGATTCATTGTCTGACTGTACATTGTCTGCCTGTGGTTTCTATGACCTTGCTACTGTCTCCAATTATGGTCATTGTTTTTTTAAGAGTTTCACTTGAAGACCTGTACAATGGAAAAACAACTAAACTGCAGCTGAGCAAGAATGTTCTTTGTGGCACTTGTAATGGGTAAGTGTTTCCACATTCTTCCATTTGTATCTGCATCAATTTTCTCTCCAAATTACTTCTCTAGCCCACATGAAGCAGTGTTCAGGTCTTGCTTTATCTGCCTGTCAATTATTGCATCATACATGTTGATCATGTAGGTTTGTTGGTGTTAGACAAAAAGTTATAACTTCTTCTCAACAGCCAGGGTGGGAAGACTGGCGCAGTTCAGAAGTGTGTGGCCTGCAGGGGGCGTGGTATGCGCATCATGATCAGACAGTTGGCTCCTGGGATGGTCCAACAGATGCAGTCCGTTTGTACTGATTGTAATGGAGAAGGTAAGCAACAGTACAGTTTAGAAACCATATACTTGTAGTACCCAGAGACGCATGAAAAGGCTTTGCCCCCTCAGACTCCTGAACTTCTATGGTTATACCCATAGGTGAGGTCATCAACGAGAAAGACCGCTGTAAAAAGTGCGAGGGCAAGAAGGTTAGTAAGGAGGTGAAAATCCTGGAGGTCCATGTCGACAAAGGCATGAAGCATGGGCAGAAGATCACCTTCGGGGGGGAGGCAGACCAGGCACCTGGGGTTGAGCCAGGAGACATTGTCCTCGTCCTGCAAGAGAAAGAGCACGAGGTAGATATTAACTGCTGTGCTCTGGACGCCATGGTCCCCACTCCTTAAGACTACGTCTCTTGTTGACTAAAGGCAATATTATAATGTGGAAACATATTAGTGAAGGTGCAACATTAATGTGTAAACTTGTTATTACTCAGCTAATATGTCTCATTTCTATGAGGACTTGACTAGTATAGATGGATAATGTTGAATGGTAGCTGGTTGACCAAAAGCAGCCAGCTGGCTGTGTTGGGTCCTCCAGCACTCTTGACTGGGATCTTTTGGGAGCAGATTGCAGTGACAGCACAATGCTGCTAGGCCAATGTGAACATGCTGTAATCCAGTTTCCAGTACTGGCCTCCCACCCTCTGAGCCCCCTGCATGTCTGGCATAACTTGGTATTAATTATAGTCACGAGTGGCACATCGTTCCTAATCCTGGAGTCCTAGCATTTCCACTCCATTGTGTCACCTCCAGCCTCACTCACTCCTCTGAAGATGGGAGAACAGACACATGTTGATGGCACCAGCCTCTCATGTGGAGAATAGGCCTGTACAGGGGAGTCAATGGGGAGGGGAGACAATACTCTGACAGGGTGTATATGCACAGCTTCCTGGGGCTATTATCTTTATTTGCCAACAGTATCGGTTAGTCCTGTGGTATAATTTGTTACATTTCCAGCAAATGTTTGTCATTTTAAATTGGCCAAAAACCACCTCTATTACTATATTGACACTGCCTGTTTTCTCATGCCAACAGACATACAAAAGAGAGGCCCATGACCTGCACATGACCCATAAGATTGGCCTTGTTGAAGCACTTTGTGGATTCCAGTTTACGTTGAAACACTTAGACGGCAGACAGATTGTAGTCAAGTACGCTGCTGGCAAAGTCATTGAGCCAGGTAAGAATTTGATCTTTGTACTGGTTTTACATATCGTAGGTGAGACCACAGCATGTCAATATTAATAAATGCAGTATGTGAAAGTAATGTTTCTATAATGCAATGTTTATTTTACAGGCTCGGTCAGAGTTGTGCGAGGCGAGGGGATGCCACAGTACCGTAATCCATTTGAAAAAGGAGACCTGTATATTAAATTTGATGTGCAGTTCCCAGACAACAACTGGATCAGCCCCGATAAACTCAATGTAAGTCATGATGGACTATGAAAAGCCTTTCTTGTTTCTGTCACAGGCTTGAACATTACGGTACCTGTTCTAATATGGGATTGAATGACACAATTTGATCATTCATAACGAGATTAGGATTTTGACCCAGACCATACTGCTTATGTTGAGCATTGTTTGATGATAATGGTATTTAAGAGCTGAGGTACCACACAAGTGTTAGGTTTTTATAATAAGGGCTTTGTTGTGATATCTGCATGCTGAATAGGGGGCTTTGCTAACTAGACAGAACATTTGAAAAACTGTGTCCCTCTGTTAACCCCAGGAGCTGGAGGACTTGCTGCCAACACGTGCCGAGGCTCCCATAGTGTCTGGGGACGCGGAGGAGGTGGACCTGCAGGACTACGACGTCAGCCAGGGCTCGTCTGGAGGACGACGTGAGGCCTACAACGACAGCTCAGACGATGAAGGAGGCCACCACGGCCCTGGAGTGCAGTGTGCCCACCAGTAGCATCTGGCTCAGGGGAAAATGTATGTGTTGCACCCCCCGTCTTCCCATCCCGATCACACGTCCCTCACTTTCCTTGTGGCAATGCCAGATAAGATGGAAAAAGGTCATTTCTCCTTTGCTTGGTGTGTAACTTGCATTTTTTTCATAGTATTTACAATAATTAATTTAAACTAACCATAAAATGCAGTTTTGGCCTCCACCTCTGGACTGTGAGGTGTGAGTTAGGGAAGGGAGATCCTGAAAGGACCCAGGACACAAACATCACATTTTTAGGTTTGTATGTATCTGTGCTTGATTTTTACCGCTTGATTTTTCTTTTTGTAGGTTTTTACTTTTGTTTTCCTTTCTATATATATATATATAAAAAATTCAAACATGACAACATTGTGTATAATATGAAAGTGATTGTCGGTGAGCTTTATATCAGCTACGCTAATACAGTGGTGTGATACAAATAGAAAAAACACCTGTATCTGTCCTCAACCCTGGTGCATGTTAAGACCGCATAGGTTCCTGCACTGATTAAACATCCAATCTAATGAGAGAAGCTGGGGGAAAAATACAATTTAAAAGCAGCATAACTTCTGTGAAACAAGGTTTATTAAGTTGTTAAATAAACGTTCTTCAAATCTCAAACAGCAGTACTTGATGTCTGTGATTCTGTCTTGTGCTTGTCTGGGGAATGATTTACATCCGTCAGGAATATTTCTTAGTTACCCCCTCAGTCCTTTGTCATGAATGTTGATGGCAGGCCTCTAGTGGCCAAAATAATCAAAGCTTGATGAGCTGGTTATTTGTGTTTACCAACTCCAGTCTGAGTACCCCCAACAGCACATGTTTATTGCCCTGGACAAACTTGGCTGATTCAGCTCATTGAGGGCTTGATTAGGTGTTCTTGTCTGTGGCTACAATGTGTGCTGTTGTGGGTACTCAAGGACTGGTGTTAGGAAACACTGTACTAGAGCTCCGTTTACACAGGCAGCCCTTCTACTAATTGGTCTTTTGACCAATCAGGTTGGCTCTAGCCTGTGTAAATGCAGCCTAGGTGTCATGTGTAATTACACTGAACTAAAATATAAATGCAAAATGTCAAGTGTTGGTTTCATGAACTGAAATAAAAGATCACAGAATTTTCCCATGTGCACAAAAAGCTTTTATCGACAATTTTTTTACTTCACTGCCAGTGAGCATTTCTCCTTCGCTGAGAAGCCATCCACCTGACAAGTGTGGTATTTCCAAGAAGATGATTAAACCACCAGAGCTATTGCCAGAGAATTTAATGTTAATTTCTCTACGATAAGCCACCTCCAATGTCATTTTAGAGAATTTGGCAGTATGTCCAACCGTAGACCACGTAACCACACCAGCCCAGGTCCTCCACATCTGGCTTTTTCACCCACGGGATTGTTTGAGGCCAGCCACCCGACGGTTGATGAAACTGGATTTGCACAACTGAAGAAATTTCTGCACAAACTCAAACCGTCTCAGCGAAGCTCATCTGTGTACTCGACCTGACTGCAGTTTGGGGCGTAACCAAACTCCAATGGGCAAATGCTCACCTTCGATGGCTGCTGGAGTGTGCTCTTTGCGGATTAATCACTGTTTCAAATGTACCTGGCAGACAGCGTGTTTGGCATTGTGTGGGCGAGCGGTTTGCTGATGTCAACGTTGTGAACAGTTCCCCATGGTGGCGGTAGGGTTATGCTATGGGCAGGCATAAGCTATGGACAATGAACACAATTGTATTTTATCAATTTTGAATGCACACCGTGACGAGATCCTGAGGCACATTGTCGTGCCATTCAGCCGCCACCATCACCTCATGTTAAAGCATAATGCACAGCCCCCTGTCGCAAGGATCTGTACACAATTCCTGGAAGCTGAAGATGTCCCAGTTGTTCCATGGCCTACATACTCACCAGACACGTCACCCATTGAGCATGATGGGATACTCTGGATCGACAGCGTGTTCCTGTTCCCACCAATGTTCAGCAACTTCGTGCGTGCTACTCTACTCTGTGGCCATGGAGGAGAACCTACCTGACTACAGGTGACCATCTCGGATCAATTCCGGCAAGGCGAGAGGTATTGATGACCGACACTTCGCTAACAGGCTGGGGAGCAGTGTGGTAACACAGGTCTGTACGAGGAGAGTCGTGCCCCTACTGGAGGAAAGAGCACATTAACATGCTAGAACATGGTAGTTTACCTATCCCTCAATCACTTTCTGCCGGTTCTCAAACATGTCCTGATCGGACTACTTAGACAGTGTTCCACATCAACCATCAAGGGGGAACGAGGTCTGTACGGCCCCTACAGGTGGCCCAACAACTCTTGATATGGGCCCTACCACATCTGGCATCCTTACGAGCCATTCATGTCCCAGGCAAGGTGAACAAGGAGGCAGACTTCTTGTCGTGACAGAAACTGCCCCCGGGGGAATGGAGACTTCACCCACAAGTAGTGAACATATGGCAGCGGTTTGGAACGGCACATGTGGACCTGTTTGCCTCAGAGAGAAAACATCCCAATGCTCCCACTGGTTCTCTCTGGCAGAGTCCAAGAGTCCCCTGAACATTAGGCCATCTGTGGGCTAAGGCTACTCTATACTTTCCCTCCACCCCCCCCCCCCCCCCCCAATCTTAGCACTGCTGCACAGGGTCTTTCATGCTCTGAAGAGCCCAACCCTCTACTGATCGACTGCAGTCCTGCTATTATCAGACGGAATCTCATTTCGAGCATACGAAGGAGCCGGACATAAACCATTTTATCTCTGAAAACTGCTTTTCTCTTAGTTATTTCATTAGTAAAATGTGTGAGTGAGCTCCACGCTCTCTCTAAGGCAGACGACCTAGACGTGACCTTATGGTCAAATCCAGACTTTTTGCCTAAGGGTTTATCACATCCATCGAGACAATCGAAATGCAGGCCTACTGCCCCATCCTTTCCAGAATGCAGAGGAGCGAGCAAATCTCCTGTGTCCAGTCCATTCCCTCAAATGCTATATGCAAGCCTCAGAGAACTACAGGAAGTCAGACCAGCTGTTTCTGTGCATTGGTGGGAAAGACCTAGCATTGTCCAAGCAGAGGCTTTCACACTGGGTTGTGGATGTCATCACTCAGGCCTACCTGTCCCAGAAGGTGTGTAATGTTATTTGACCAGAAGTGTTGCCACATCCTGGGCTGTGCTGAGAGGCATCCCCCTGAATGAGATATGTGCAGCTGCTACCTGGTCGTCAGCCCTGCACGTTCTAGATTTGACAAGGTCAACGTTGCATCTTGCCACACCATGGGCTCTGCCATTCTTCTAGTGGCACTGGTGCATTAGAGGTTAGTAGTCTATTCCTCGTGACCTTGTTGGTACTGTATTGACAGTCTGAAAGGTATGAAGTAGAATGGAAGTTACGAATGTAACTATGGTTCTACGAATACCTGGAAGACCATCAGTACTTACATGTCACTTAATCTTTTGGGCAGAAGATACTCAGTGTGTGTTCCGACATACGGTTATATTTGTACCGAGGGGCACGTCCTCCCAAGCTGTCACATCACCGGCGTGACTTTATTACTCGATCTGTGCGGAGCACGAGGGATATAATCCATACTTTCCACCATACTGAAGGTCTTGCAGGTATTCGTAGAACCATAGTTACATTCGTAACTTCCGTTTGAATTGTATTAAGCATTTCTCCTAGGATCAGACAATGAGTGGTTATTCATTATCACCCAGCAGTTTCATCCGGCAGATGTTTTCAAAAAGTGAGAAATTCAGGCACAATAAGTTGGGCTTTTTATATTTTTAAGCAGTGCTCGACTTGGAAAGATATAGGTGCCGGTACTGTTTATATTAGATGCAGGAGCGCCACAATACCTTAGAGTTAATATTCTATAAAAGAGGAACAGGAGCTCAAGCAGTAGAACATTTGAAGTGCCGGTACTCAGCCCTGGTGAGCTCTTGCCCAAGTCAAGCACTGTTTGCAAGACCATTATATTTGTTCATATAGCCAAATATCAAGTAATTATTTTTTTACCGTTAACTAGGCAAGTCAGTTAAGAACAAATTCTTATTTACAATGACGGCCTACCAAAATTCCTCCTGCAGGGACGGGCCGGGATTTAAAAAAAAATAAAATATATATATAGGACAAGAGACAATACTACATAAAGAGAGACCTAAACAACAGCATAGCAAGGCAGCAACACAACATGGTAGCAGCACAAAACATGGTACAAACATTATTGGGCACAGACAACAGGTAAGAAGGTAGAAGACAATACATCACGCAAAGCAGCCACAACTGTCAGTAAGAGTGTCCATGATTGAGACTTTGAATGAAGACATGGAGATAAAACTGTCCAGTTTGAGTGTTTGTTGCAGCTCGTTCCAGTCACTAGCTGGAGGAGCGACCCAGGGATGTGTGTGCTTTGGGGACCTTTAACAGAATGTGACTGGCAGAACGGGTGTTGTATGTGGAGGATAAGGGCTGCAGTAGATTTCTCAGTAGGGAGGAGTGAGGCCTAAGAGGGTTTTATAAATATCAACCAGTGGGTCTTGCGTCAGGTATACAGAGATGACCAGTTTACAGAGGAGTATAGAGTGCAGTGCTGTGTCCTATAAGGAGCATTGGTGGCAAATCTGATGGCAGAATGGTAAAGAACTACTAGCCTCTTAAAAGCACCTTTACCGGTCTTTCCGTTATCTAGCATGGGCAGGATGGTCATCTGAATCAGGGTTAGTTTGGCAGCTGGGGTGAAAGATGAGCGATTATGATAGAGGAAACCAAGTCTAGATTTAACTTTATCCTGCAGCTTTGATATGTGCTGAGAGAAGGACAGTGTACCGTCAAGCCATACTCCCAAGTACTTGTATGAGGTGACTACCTCAAGCTCTAAACCCTCAGAGGTAGTAATCACACCGGTGGGGAGAAGGGCATTCTTCTTATCAAACCAGGTGTTCAGAACAAGGTTGGACACTAAGAAAGCTTTGTTGTAGCGCATTTAACACAAAATCCGGGGAGGGGCCAGCTGAGTATAAGACTATCATCTGCATATAAATGGATGAGAGAGCTTCCTACTGCCTGAGCTATGTTGTTGATGTAAATTGATAAGAGCGTGGGGCCTAGGATTGAGCCTTAGGGTACTCCCTTGGTGACAGGCAGTGGCTGAGATAGCAGATTTGACTTTATACACTGCACTCAGAGGTAGTTCGCAAACCAGGCCAAAGACCCCTCAGAGACACCAATACTCCTTAGCCAGCCCACAAGAATGGAAAGGTCTACCGCAGGTATTCCCAAACAGGGCTACGCAATGTCGCTAGACGTACGCCAAATAAAAATGTGATTCATGTTTTTTGCTTCACATTTTCAAAACAGCCCATTTATATTTTCCAACGGGGCTATACATTTGGGTGTTTTTTCCCCCCCCCCTCGCCTGAGTAGCCTTGACTCACTGCCAAAAATAAAATGATACCATCTAGTGTTCAGCGAAATAACAATGTCAAATACAGGTAGCCAAGTCAAATAGTTAACATCCAGTAACATTAACTGTTATTGTTACGTTCCCCAGTTTCTGTGTTGTGGGTTTGTATGTGTGTATTGCAGGAAATGGCTTCCTGGATTCCCCCAAGCAGCTGATTGGTCAGCCCTATTGCAGATTTGAGCTCTGATCCCACCCTCTCGTCAGGAGATACAGCTGTCTGCAATTACAAACTCCTTCTCCAGCTGGATAAAAGCCAGTGTTCCTTTGTTAAGAGAGCGAGCTTCTTGGATGTCCTGTGTTGGTTGTTGCACAGAGACAGCGTAGTTAAAGTATTTTGTAGCCGCTACTTCTGAGGTATGTTTGTGCCAGTTGGACTGTGTTTTTTGAAGTTGTTCACTTTTAGTAATTATTCTGTTTTTGTTTCCAGGGGGAAGGCATCTTGGGAGTGCTTAGGCAAGAGGCCTGTGGGCATACATATACCCGTGGTGAAAATTGTGAACTTTGTTAAAGGCCACTGAACTCTCGTATTTTCTGCACTGTGCAATGATATGGGCAGCAACCATGTAACACTAACATACTGAAGTCTGCTGGTTATCAAGGGGCAAAGTATTGACACAAGTTTACAGTTCCTTACTGACCATTATTTTCACTTGTGACTGCTTGCATGAGTTTCACACGACTGGCCTATCTGGGTGATGTTTTTCCTCGCCTCAATGATCTCAATCTAGGATTACAGGGACTCGCCACAACTATTTAATGTGCAGGACAAAATTGAGGCTGTGTGCGCAAATGAACTCTAGCTTACAATGTCAAATGTGATAGCAAAGCACCCAAGTTGGGTGCACAATTACAAACTGGATTTGGAATCCCTTTCATGCCCTGCCTCCAGTCCACTTAACCATATCTGAAGAGAGCCTCATTGAATTTGCAACAAGCAGGTCTGTGAAAATTGAATTTAAAAGCAATAGCCACCGCCAGATTTCTGGATTGGGCTACACTCAGAGTATCCTACCGTGACAAAACGCGCTGTTAAGACACTGCAACCACGTACGTATGCAAGAGTGGATTCTCAGCAGACACTGGACAATTATTTTAAACACTCTCCAATATAACCCAACATTGTCGAGTTATGTGCATCCTTTCAAGCACACCAGTCATTAACTTGTGAGATATTCACAATTGACAAGGTTATGTAAAATGGTTTAATAAAGAGCAAAATTGATTATTTGTGCCCTGGTCCTATAAGAGTTGTCACTTCCCACAGGCCGGGTTGTGACAAAACACTCATTCTTATTTAATGTATCTTGTGGCAGGCTTACAATGATGGCAAAAAACAATTTGTGTGCTGACCCCGGTGCTAGAGGTGGTATGCAGCTGGAGGTCTTATGTTTGAAGGGGTATGGAACTATAAAAAGTTTGGGACCCACTGGTCTACCATATCAAAAGTCAAAAATAGCAGCACAACATTGCTTAGAATTAAGGGCAATGGTGACATCATTGAGGACCTTTAAGGTTGCAATGACATAACCTGAGCAGAAACCAAGTTGCATACCAGAGAGTATACTGTAGACAATAAAGCCAGTCAGTTGATTGTTAAGTTTCTCCAACACTTGATAAACAGGGCACACTTTTGCTAAACAGTGACAGTTGTCAATACGAAAATATTCAATAGGATGCTCGCAACCACCGACTTTGTGGGGCTATATATTGCTCACAAGCCAGTAAACATGAATACACAAATACAGAACCGTTTATTGAATCAATGTTTAATTTGAAAGTAAAACATGCATAGGTGGCATTAGTGGATCAATGTTAGATGTCTTGGTATCATTGCACAGTCTCATTCATAGGCTGATTCGCTTTGACTTTGTTGAAAAGAGAGTCCATCAGTTTCTAAATTAGAAAAAATATCTGAATTAATTGTAGGGGATAAATTGTTATTTTCTCATATTGAAATGAGCAGAATATATTTTACCATCAACTTCTGCATCTGGAGAACAGCCATATCATCCAGTAACCCGATGTCAACATCTTCAACAGTATCATCTGAGAGGCACAAAGTCTAGGGAGAAAATGTGACTAGTTCAGACTGCTTGAAGGAACTTAAAGCCCAACAACCTCAATATGAAAAGTTACCTCTCCCTGGGATGTAGAGATCATTACATGTGGAGACAATCCAGACAGGGAGCAATACAGGTGGTCATCACTGGCTGACCGCAAAACAGATCTAGATACCAAGGAGAATTTAGGACAGAATTAATTTGATAAACCTCAGACATACCTTAAAAGATAGCCGTTTTGAAACTAGTGAAAGTGCAGTAAATGCAGTTGACTCAAATGGTATTTTGGACCCAGTAATTGCAGAATAACTGCAATCTTTTTTTCCATAAGGGATTCTGGTAAGTGAAGACAAACCTGTGTTTCGTCCCAGTCAGTGGAGACTGATCACTGATTTTGGCAATGCGAGTTTTGGTTCTTTTTGTACTTGTGGATGTGGCACACCTGCAAGAGCAAATGAGCAGAATCAACCAGAAGAGGGTGTTTCAGCTAACACTAGTGAATTATTTCAATAGGGTGTTTGAGTGGTGGACTGGAACAAAACCAGCAACCACCCGGTTGCTCGCCAGGACTGATAATAGATATAGGGAGATTTACCGTAGGCTTCCAATGCTTGAGCTATTGGCAAGTGATCTGGCTTTCTTGGAACCCTTTAGAAGAAAGAAAATGTATTAAATTGTATATATTTTCAAGGGGAAATGCCTGCTCTGTTCCCGATCACACATTGGCCTAATGCCATGCAAATAAAGTGGGAGCTAAACTGCACCTACCTCAGCCTAAACATCAACACCACAGCTACCTTCCACAATGCTGTGAATGATCTGAGACAAGGCAGCAAGGGCCTTCTACACCATCAAAAGGAACATACAATTCAACATCCCAATTACGATCCGGCAAAAAAAAAAAAATTGAATCAGTTATAGAACCTACTGCCCTTTGTGGTTGTAAGGTCTGGGATCCACTCACCAACCAACAATTCACAAATGGGACAAACACCAAATTGAGACTGCAAAAATATGGGTGTACAACGTAAAAAGAAGAATGCATGCAGAGCAGAATTAGGCTAATACCCATTACATTTTATAACTACCTTAAAATAAGGGATTCAAACCTTACATAAGCCATCACCTACAGAGAGATTAACCTAGAGAAGAGTCCCTTAAGCAAGCTGGTCCAGGGGCTCTGGTCATAAACAGACCCCAAAGAGCCCCAGGACAGCTACACAATTAGACCCAACCAAATCATTAGAAAACCAAAAAAAGATTACTTGACACATTGGAAAGACCAAAAAAAAAAAAAAAAAAAGAGCAAACTGGAATGCTATTTGAACCTAACCAGATAGTACACAGGTAGACTATTGCGTCGTTATAACACTGTACATAGCCATATTACATTTATTCATTTGAGGTGTGTCATGTTCTGTTCATTTTTGCTTGTTTGTTTAATAGTTTACTATTCCTGTCACGTGCTATGACAATGTAAAAATACTGTAACGACCCTGGGTTTATAAGCGCGGATATGACTTCGAGGTAGAAGGTCGAGGGTTCGAGACCTGCTCCCTGCTATTTCATTACGTTTCCCATGATAATAAAGCCCTTTAAATTGAATTGCTAGCTACCTTTGATGGTTCTGTTGTAGTCTTCCTTTTATGAGCCGATGCACCTTCACTTACTTTGACTACAGAAATACGAAAAATGTATCGTTAATGGCAAATTCATGCATTTAAGTTAATTAATGGAAGAAATAAACCCTTACCTTTACTGACCTTCCTTGTGAGAGGCTGGTGAATCTCGGGTGATTCGGTCTGTAAAAAAACGTTAGATTCTGACATTTCTACAGTAAGCCACAAGGAGGCAGCCATTTACAGCCTGTCTGATAATCAGTTTAGTCCTACCTTTATGGCGATGGTGACTTCACCTGCCGAAATGTCATCCGCTAGGAAAGAAAGGTGATAAACAACCTAAATAAAGTCAACATGTATGCCTTCCAAAAAAAACATTAAAATACATTTGAAAACCGCACCATTTATTAAATCTATCATCAATGTTTTTTGAAGCGCAGGTGGCATTTTCATCAATTCCACTTTGAAAACACGATCTACTGTTGCAAGAGTCTGCTCCAATTTTTCCTCCATCTCGTTTATACGTTCTTGTGCTGTAAAGGGAGAACATAGTGAATTCAGTTAATTTGAGGAACATGGAAAACTGACGGTAGAGATGGGCCTACTTAAAATTAACAACCTTCTTTCTCGAACTGTTGAATAAAAAGCGCCCCTTGCTTTTGGCGCATCTCCTTGCTAACTTGACCATCTGTGTATCCTTCTGCCTGATTGCTGATTTTCCTTATCCTTCTTGGTGCCATGGTTTCAACAGTGTGCCTTCTTCCCCTGCCTCCACGTCACCTGAACGCTGATTTATAACCTTCAGGACACCAGGTGTTCCTGACCAGTCAATTGACCCTAGACTCCACCACTAATAACTCAACTCACTAACAATTAGTGCTGGGCTAGGAGAAAACTGCACCCTTGTCGTGTGAGTCAGTCTAATATTAATTTAAAAGATGGCCAAGTTTAAGATTTATGAACAGTTCAGCACTCAGGTAGAAATTATATATGCAGTTATTCAATGACTGGTGGAGAGCAAATTGTCCTCCTGTATTAGAGGGTAGACCGTTTATTGTTGAACTGTGTCATTGTAGTTTCTGATGTTTGGGTAAATGGCTAAACATTAGATTCAGTAGTTTCCCCAAGTACAATCATTCACGTTCATATTGCATGAAACTGAATCTGTGGATATATCTTCTTCAGAGACCATTTATGCATTTACACAAGCAGCCCAATTCTGCTATTTTTTTCCCCCCACTAATTGGTATTTTGACCAATCACATCAGATCTTTTTCAGAGCTGATCTGATCAGTGTCTTAACAGCACGATTTGCCAAAGGCAGGATACTCTTGAGCGCAGCCCAATCCAGAAATCTGGCAGTGGCTTCTGATTAAATTCAATTTTCACAGAACCACTTGTTGCAATTTCGATTAGGCTCTCTTGTTCAGATATCAGTAAGTGGACTGGAGGCAGGGCATGAAAGGGATAACAAATCTAGTTGTTTGTGTCAATGAAACAAATATCAGTATTGGGCTGCCTGTGTAAATGCAGCCTTAGTTTGAGACAAAAAAAAGATTTTAATCATCTCTCAAAATGGATCTCAAAAGTATTTATTGTACAAAACAACAGAAGTAACAAAAGAAGAAATCCAAATCTGGAATTTAAATTTTTTTTATATCCAAAACATAAACAAGACAAGCAGAAACTAGGGTTAAGTCTTATTTCAGTTAGAAACTTGATATTTATAAGCACATCGATGTTGAACCCAAAACCTTTTCCAGTTAACTTTCAGCTCATGAAGAAATACTGTTGAATAGAAAGCAGGCACACAAATTAAAACATTTAGCAGAAAATGTACATTTTTAAAAATGCCATAGCATTAATAAAAAATATTAATTTATTGACATTCTCAAAAGTCATTCAATGTAAGTTACAGCTCATTGCCATTGAAGGCACCTCATTGCAGTCAAATGGTTAAAAACAATTCATGTTGAGGTCAGTCAAGAGTTTCATACATCGAATGGCTGCCGAGGTTCCGTTAATGCGTCAACACTTCATTCAGCATTAAACTGCATACAAAAATAGAGATGAGATGATACGGTATCAGAGAATAAAAGTTAAATCGGCTGGCTGAATTCATTGGACTGAAGCTTTTAGACTGCCTTGTGTGGGTCACTATGCTCATCTCCAACCTAAAAAAGGAAATTGTAGCGTTTCACTTTCCAATGACATTTCTTCCCGCTCGCAGTGTGCAGAAAGAGACATTTTACAAACAAAAACACTAAAGTGCATTCAACCCACCATCTCTATTGTCTGAGATGTAACCGTACTCCCTTTCTCATTCTCAGTTGTGATACAAATGTGAATGAAAGACATAAAGCCACTGTCAGTAAAAAGCATAAACAATCTGTGCAATAATTAGCCTATACAGAATTATCATCAGAACCTACGGTTCCCTTGGTTTGACCTTTAAGCTCATTTAAGAGTAGCACACAAACAATTTCTTTCCATAACAAGCACATAATACTGCAACTAGGCAGAGTACAGACACACACACACACACTCGAAAAAACCCTCTCCAAGTGCATCTGACACCTCATATCAGTGTCATGCTAGACAGGTACTATATGGGTAAACATGTGCCCAACAGTGAGCTATGCAGGCTTAAAGCTTTATGACTTGGAGAGATAGGATGTTATGTTAGAAATGGTTAAGAGAATCCCTCCCCGCTGTTTTTCGGACCAGAAAGAGCTGATGTAGCAGTACTCATTGTCCGGAGTCCATGACCTACATAAACAACCTCTGTTCCCCAGTTCCATTTGGCTCATGGAAAAGGTACAGCTGGTTCTAAGATAATATTTGCACTTACAGTGCCCCGTGGTGTAGATCTCCAACACAAAATGCCTCTAAGGAGACAGAAAAGCCTCAAGACAGGTAGAAAATACAAAACGGTGTAAATAACTTCCCGGGCACAAAAACAACAAAATGGAGTGCTAGAAAAGAATTCCCCAGTGCATCCTCTATAATGGAGCACCTTTGCGTACATCACAATGTACATTGCTTTAGTGTTAAAGGGGCAATCAGCAGTAGTTACAATAAAACATCCTCACTGCCAGTTTCAATAAAAATCTGAGGGATGGGACTGGAGAATTGTAACCAAATTCATAGCCAGAGCTATGGATGCAAGGACTGATCATCCATGATATCAACATTACCGTTTTAACCATATAGTGTTTGTTTACATTTACAAAGATTATTTTGTGTTCTGATGTGGTACGACAGCTTATGAGACATTTGTAAGTTGTATTCTTCAAGAATCAATGGGTACATTGAACTACAATTTAATTTACAAGTCCTAAAATGTATGTAGCAACTGCAGATTGCCCCTTTAACATCTGTACAGACGGCATCGTTTCTCCCCACTTTTACCTCGTCTGACAAAGGCACAAATGTCTCTCAAACAAGTACTGTTCCTAAAATCAGATAAAACTTCAAGCAATCATAGGTTACACTAGTAGAGTAAAAAAGGGGTTACTTTTTTACTTTACATTATGTTAGTCGATACCTCCGTAAATGCTGTTTTTGTTTGTGTGTTAAACATTGTCAAACTGGGACTATCTGAACTGTTTCAGTGCTTCCTGTGTGTCATCCTCTGATCTCTTTGGTTCCTCCAATGACGCGTACTCCTTCAGAAACTTGATGTGGAAATCCTGGAGCTTCTCCAGGAGCACCTTCAGCTTCTCTGTCGTGGGCAGAATGGTCATTCTAGGGGGAAATCATTTGTAAAACAATTTAGCGGGTAATCTCAGATACCCAGAAGTTAAATTCTCGCGAATGTTGTTACACGTAAATCTCTCCATGAGAGATTACTTAGCGGGCAAAAGACAGAGAGGGAGGAAGAGATCAATGCAAAGTAAACACAGCATCTGTAAGATATAAAAATAGAGCTGGAATGAAAGGAAGCCAGCTATTTAGTTAGCTCCTCTACGGCTAGTGTAATATTTGCAATTTCCAGCTCAGTTAAATCTTTTTAGTTTACTTATGCAAGCAAGATGTCAGTGCCTGACCAATTTGAGCCTGGTAGATGTAGCACTGTAATGGTTAGGTTACAATGCATCAATGTACAGTTGAAGTCAGAAGTTTACAAACACCTTAGCCAAATACATTTAAACTCCGTTTTTCACAATTCCTGACATTTAATCCTAGTAAAAATTCCCTGTCTTAGGTCAGTTAGGATCACCACTTTATTTTAAGAATGTGAAATGTCAGAATAATAGTAGAGTGATTTATTTCAGCTTTTATTTCTTTCATCACATTTCCAGTGGTTCAGAAGTTTACATAGACTCAATTAGTATTTGGTAGCATTGCCTTTAAATTGTTTAACTTGGGTCAAACGTTTCAGGTAGCCTTCCACAAGATTCCCACAATAAATTGGATGAATTTTGGCCCATTCCTCCTGACAGAGCTGGTGTAACGGAGTCAGGTTTGTAGGCCTCCTTGCTCGTACACGCTTTTTCAGTTCTGCCCACAAATTTATTATAGGGTTGAGGTCAGGGCTTTGTGATGGGCACTCCAATACCTTGACTTTATTGTCCTTAAGCCATTTTGCCACAACTTTGGAAGTATGCTTGGGGTCATTGTCCATTTTCGACCAAGCTTTCACTTCCTGACTGATGTCTTGAGATGTTGCTTCAATATATCCACATAATTTCCCTTCCTCATGATGCCATCTATTTTGTGAAGTGCACCAGTCCCTCCTGCAGCAAAGCACCCCCACAACATGATGCTGCCACCCCCGTGCTTCACGGTTGGGATGGTGTTCTTTGGCTTGCAAGCCTCCCCCCCTTTCCTCCAAACATAACATAACGATGGTCATTATGGCCAAACAGTTCGATCTTTCTTTCATCAGACCAGAGGACATTTCTCCAAAAAGTATGATCTTTTTCCCCATGTGCAGTTGCAAATCGTAGTCTGTCTTTTTTATGGCGGTTTTGGAGCAGTGGCTTCTTTCTTGCTGAGCGGCCTTTCAGGTGATGTCGATATAGGACTCATTTTACTGTGGATATAAATACTTTTGTACCCGTTTCCTCCAGCATCTTCACAAGGTCCTTTGCTGTTGTTCTGGGATTGATTTGCACTTTTCGCACCAAAGTACGTTCATCTCTAGGAAACAGAACGCGTCTCCTTCCTGAGCGGTATGACGGCTGCGTGGTCCCATGGTGTTTATACTTGCTTACTATTGTTTGTACAGATGAACGTGGTACCTTCAGGCATTTGGAAATTGCTCTCAAGGATTAACCAGACTTGTGGAGGTCTACAATTTTTTTTGAGGTCTTGGCTGATTTCTTTTGATTTTCCCATGATGTCAAGCAAAGAGGCACTGAATGTGAAGGTAGGCCTTGAAATACATCCACAGGTACACCTCCAATTGACTCAAATGATGTCAATTAGCCTATCAGAAGCTTCTAAAGCCATGACATTTTCTGGAGTTTTCCAAGCTGATTAAAGGCACAGTCAACTTAGTGTATGTAATTTTCTGACCCACTGGAATTGTGATACAGTGAATTCTAAGTGAAATAATCTGTCTGTAAACAATAGTTGGAAAAATGACTTGTGTCATGCACAAATAGATGTCCTAACCAACTTGCCAAAACTATAGTTTAACAAGAAATTTGTGGAGTGGTTGAAAAACGAGTTTTAATGACTCCAACCTAAGTGCATGTAAACTTCCGACTTCAACTGTAGGTCACTAGCTACTGTCACAATCTGATTTGAATCCAACTGGTGAATCAGGACAAACAAAACACTGTCGTCACAGACAATGTTTCTGAAAGGCTTCTCTAAATTATTATGTCTTTGTAAATGTATGGACGCAATGTTTCCACTAGTTGAACAGTTACCTGAAGTGATATGTCCCTTCCCTCTGGCCGAAGCCACTGCCTGGAACGAGGCAGATGCCAGTCTCCTCAAGCAGTCTCAGACAGTACATCATGTCAGGAGACATTCCCAGGGACTGCAGAAGAGAGACAAAACCTGTTTTTCTAGTTTCGGGTGTGGGGGCATATAATTATATATAATAAGGAGGCATGTGGAGCCATATAATTATATGCCAATGCCAATTTGTTGTCAGCTGCACAGTACCTACACCATGCAAGTTTTATGCGCGAGTTGAGAAGTGACAAATTCACTAATGGGTGTAGAAAGGAATCACATTTCGGCAGTAGGTTTCTAGATGGGTGTTAGGTGAACACACCATGGCCGCCTCCACAGCTCGTGGGGGGATGAAGATGCGTGGGAAGGCGTACATGGCTCCCTGCACAGGATTACATTTGATCCCAGGCACCGTGTTGAGGATCTGCTCAGTCATCTGGGCCTTCTCAGCCAGAGCTCCAAGCACAGCACTCTTCTCCTGGAAGACAACACGCGTACACAACACAGAGGTCAGACATCGGTCTTGGATGGCAATCAAAACTGAATACTAACAAAATGAACCCCCCACCACCACATTGAATGACAGACCTTGTGGAACTGGAGGTAGGAGGGTTCGTGTGGCAGAGGAGGGTTGACGATAACATCCATGGCAGCCTGTCCAGAGACAGGGGGACACAGTCTAACAGAAAGCAGCTTCACCAGCTGGGCCTTGACCTCCAGGTCGAGGTTGAGAACCTCCATATAGCCCCCTCTAAACCCACACCTGTAGGGGAGGAGGACAGAGGAGCGTTAGTGTTGGGTTCACAGTCACACACAAAAGAACCAAACTGGACTTTATCCCAGATCAAATCAACCATGGCAAGGATAATCCCATGAGCCAGTCAGTCTGCATTCCAAGGGCATCTGTTTTTTTTTTGGGGGGGGGGGGCCTGGTAGCCTTGTGATTTTAGCCAACCCGTCTGACATTTATACAAGCATGACAACACAAATCCGAGGAGTTGGCTAAAGCACAGCATGGACCTGTTTCCCAGGGCAACATGGCGTACTAACACAAAGGCTAACATTTTATAACGTTCTTGTAGATCAAATACATGAGACTAAGGCGCTATACGAGTTGGACAGCCTGTTATGGATACACAGGAAAGGGTACTGTACGTCAGTGACTACTTATGGGGGTCAGACAGAGAATTCAGATTGAGCACAGACAGCGTGTGGTGTTTTAAGGTTACTTTGGGGGAAATAGTGACCCTGTGCGAGGGGCACGTGGATGTGAATACTCACTCTCCTGAGTAGCCTTTGGAGGTGGAGTGAAATGAGGCCAGCTCGACAGTGTTGAAGTACTCTGGGCCCATCTCATAGAGCACCTTCTTAAAGGAGTGGAACTGACAGTCTGGGGAGTACACATTGTCCTGATACACCTGGACACACACAGAGGAGGATTACATCAATGGAGAATTGATACTTCTCATAGGACTGGAAAAGTCGAGGAATAGTCAGTGTCCATTCAGTTCAATACACCATGGTAGTTGGAAACAGCAAACAATTACCTCATCGGACATAACAAACAGATTCTCCTCGTAGGCAAAGTGGAGCACTTCCTCGATGCACTTCTTACTCTGCACTTGACCTGGATATTGCCAGAGAGAAAGAAAGGAAAGAAGAGGGGAGGGAGAGTGGTCACCACAGGTGCTGAAATTGAGAACACGGTGAACTCTACATGGGCCTTCCATCTGTACAGGGGACGCCATGACTACAAAGACAGTATGTACTGCATTATGGAGGCAACTGGAAACCAGAGGAACAGAGTATTGCCTCACGGACGGTTACTAGCCTGGCGGATGCGATTCACGTGGTACACAGCGAGGGAGAACTGTGACACACTGGTCTGGACAGGAGCCCGTTCTTAGTGCAGTATTCACACACAAGTTGGCTTAGCCTTTGATTGTGTGGCAGTTAATGTTGGTGTTTCTGAATGAGAGAGAGGCTGAACCAATCAGTAAAAAATAAATAAAAAAAGAAGCACAGCCCCCTTCATTATCAACACATCTTGCCTACAACATCATGGAGCCTTTCCAGACTCTGAAGTCAGGAAGACTTCAAGTCAGGTGTCAGGCAGACTATTAAGTTACAGCTATTGTAAGAGGGAGTCCAAATCCTTTTACCCAAACGTCAACTTGTTAAGACCGATCCCGTTTCCTATGAAGGCTATAAACACCCATCAGCTACCCTACATGACACAGAAGAGTAGAGGGGGTTCCACATATAATATCTAACACAACCTGACATCATGACCCTTGGCCTGCTTGTTTCAATGGTGGTACAGTATCAACATAGCTACCTTATGGGACATGGTAAACATTTGCAACATATAGATTTGAGATGATCATGCTTGGATATGTTGGACACTGGTCTTTGGTGTGGTGGACACTGAACCGTCACATTACATAAGGAGCCTAATCTCATTGTTCTGGCTGGTGAGACCCACCGGTAGGGTTGCCTGGATTGATGATGCAGATGACTCTGGGGTGACAGTGCTCCTTGGCAGCCTGGTAGGCTCTGTGGAGCTCGTTGATATCCAGGGCCCAGCAGTTGTCCTCGTCCAGGTAGTAGTTGATCTGAACGGCCTCCATCTCAGAGATGGCTGCAGAGTACAGGGGGTACTGAGGAATGGGGATCATCACACCGCTCCTGGACCGGCCCTGGCCCGACACCAGCATCTTCAAGATGCTCTACGGTCAGATGAGAATAGCGTTGCACAACATCAACAACTAGTAGGAAAGCATCCCGAATGAAAACGATAATGATAAGAAAAAATAAATGAAAATACCTAATAAATCCAATGAACTTTCAGTGACAGCTCAGATTAAACAAATACCAACCAACTCCCTATTGTTTGGAAGAGGATTATTCGAAAGGGTCGAGAACTAAAGACTTACCACGATGCCATCACTAGCTCCGGTGGTGAGGTAAATATTGTCCCAGTCGGCAGGCACACCCTTATCCCGTTGCTCGATGTAGACAGCAATGTCCTGCCGAATACAGTCCACTCCCTGGCTGGCACTGTACGACCCTGGAGTTAAAAAACACACAATATGGTATAAACTCTGGATTTGGTTTTCATGTTCTGTTTCAGGAAATAAATGAGAGCTTAGATAACCTCAACTTGCATACACTTTCTAGCTCCACCGTACAATGCAGTTTTAAACGAACTATGAGGCATATCTTGCAGCAACGGTAGGTTACAGAAAGAATGTTTCAAATGCATATTGTTGTAACCAAAACACTGCTAGGTTCTGCATTTTTCAGGCCACAACGTCATGAGAACTTAACTTAGCATCCTGTTCTTTGTCTGTGAGACAATTCTGAACTCAACAGTGCACAGGAGGCCAAAGCTACTACTTGGTCAGCATTTAAAGCTATATTATTAGCCTATTTCAACACAGGAATGTGAGTACAGTGCACTCCGACAGACAGGCACACAGTACACACCCAGGCTCTGTCCCCCACAGCCCTGTAGAATGCGACGGGCACGTTGTTTGGCATCTTCTGGGAAACTAGAGCTGTCCAACAGCTCTGGGAATGAGCAGAGAGCCACCACCTGAACATTAAGATAGGAGGTGTTAATGTTAACTTCAACCCCATCAAGACACAGACACCTTCACAATTTAATATGCCAATTTGACATATTGTGTAAATAGCTTTACATAAGCATCCCAGGTGAACCAGCAGGAGGAAAAAAATATTTTTACTGAAGTTATCCTTCCACACAATCATGTTCTCTCTTGTATAGTTCTAAAGGAATTTCTGATTCCTGTATGTAGCCTTTGTTGCATGTAAGGACTAGTTTTTGAGGAGGAGGGAAATACATTGTGTTCTTTCACTCTGAGAATGGCTTCTGGCTTTCCTAAGTGATTAATAAAGCAAATCAACAACACTCATCTGAACATGACCCATTCTATCGGGAGGACTCATGGGTTTACACAATGACAGACATAAAATAAGCCACTTAAAAATGGTCTTCCATTTGACCAATATGTAGTACATAGACGGGTTGTTTTTTTAGTAACGAAACCGATGCATACGCAACTATGGTGCAAAACAGACGGGGTTGACTTAGATCGTTGACAACATGTAAACTATATTTAGTCTCCAATGTTTATTGAAAACAAATGAATTTGTACAATGAGCACTTGTCCCAAATACTATCGTTACAGTTGTTGGTTAGCTAGCGAATTTGACATATTAGCGTCGACATGAAATAAGTCAAAACGAGACATCAAGTGCAAGATGAAACTAGCTGAAACGTGCCTCCTACAATTCCCCACACGGCAGCGTCTTGCCATCCGACTGTTCAATAACGCACGGCTTCCGGACCCATTAATGCTCGCGCATCATTTTCGTGACGTTGTCAGCCAACCCGTCAATAGAAGGCTAGTGTAGCCTAGCCACAAGTAATTTACACAATCTGTTCTGTGTTTATTTGTTTGCAGTGTAGTTGCTAGATGGTGTAGAGTACGTTTGCTGATGAGATTTAGAGCAGAACATTTGACCACAGTAAAATAGGCAGCATGACATTAGCACACAGGTTCTATGTTTCCAGAGCAGTAAATGCTGGGGAGTGGGGCATAGCAGTGGCATTGACTGGCATAAACAAAGCTTGCTGCCTTCCAAGCTACTGAATCACATGGAAAGTTTTACGACAGAGTTCCATGGACACACTGGTCTGCACACAATGTCATTGGCAACTGACAGATTTACTTTCAATCCACCTGACCAGGCAAGTTTATTAGAGACAAAGTAAGGTGGGTGGTGCAGAGTTAGGCTTTATAGAACTACTCAAACTAGGCTATATAGACTTCACATACCGGTACATACCGGTACTTTAAAAAACAGGCCTCCTGGTACAGCTAACTGAATAGTTCAAGCACTGGGGCTATTATTTGAATGATAATGGAAGATCTAAAGTGAGCTGTCCTGAGGGAGAACGTAGCCCTGGGCGATATGGCCTAAACTTATGGACGATTCACGAGATATATACACAATGCAGTCGGGAAAGTATTCAGACCCCGTGGCTTTTACCACATTTTGTTACGTTACAGTCTTATTCTAAAATTGATATACCCCCCCCAATCGATCTACCCACAATACCCCATGATGGAAAAGCAAAAACAGAAAATGTATTACAAATAAAAAACTGAAATATCACATTTACATAAGTATTCAGACCCTTTACTCAGTACTTTGTTTTAGCACCTTTGGCAGCGATTACACCCTCAAGTCTTAATATGTATGACGCTACAAGTTTGGCACACCTGTATTCCGGGAGTTTCTCCCATTATTCTCTGCAGCTCCTCTCAAGCGTTGTCAGGTTGGATGGGGAGCGTCACTGCACAGCTATTTTCAGGTCTCTCCAGAGATGTTGGATCAGGTTAAAGTTCTGGCTCTGGCTGGGCCACTCAAGGACATTCAGAGACTTGTCCCGAAGCCACTCCTGCTTTGTCTTGGCTGTGTGCTTAGGGTCGTTGTCCTGTTGGAAGGTAAACCTTCGCCCCAGTCTAAGGCCCTGAGTGCACTGGAGCAGGTTTTCATCAAGGATCTCTCTGTACTTTGCTCCATCTTTCCCTTGATTCTGACTAGTTTCCCAGTCCCTGCCGCTGAAAAACATCCCCACAGCATGACGCTGCCACCAGTATGCTTCACCGTAGGGATGGTGCCAGGTTTCCTCTAGACGTGACACTTGGCATTCAGGCCAAAGAGTTCAATCTTGGTTTCATCAGACCAGAGAATCGTGTTTCTCATGGTTGAGAGTGCCTTTTGGCAAACTCCAAGTGGACTGTCATGTGCCATTTAATAAGGAGTGTCTTCCGTCTGGATACTCTACCAAAAGGCCTTATTGGTGGAGTGCTGCAGAGATGGTTGTCCTTCTAGAAGGTTCTCCCATTTCCACAAAGGAACTCTGGAGTTCTGTCAGAGTGACCATCGGGTTATTGGTCACCTGACCATGGCCCTTCTCCCCTACTTGATCACTTTGGCTGGGCGGCCAGCTCTAGGAAGAGTCTTGGTGGTTCCAAACTTCTTCCATTTAAGAATGATGGAGGTCACTGCTCTTGGGACCTTCAATGCTGCAGAAATTGTTTGGTACCCTTCCCCAGATCTGTGCCTCAACTCAATCCTGTCTCGGAGCTCTACGGACAATTCCTTCGACCTCATGGCTTGGTTTTTGCTCTGACATGCACTGTCAACTGTGGGACCTTATATAGACAGGTGTGTGCCTTTCCAAATCATGTCCAATCAATTGAATTTACCACAGGTGGACTCCAATCAAGTTATAGAAACATCTCAAGGATGATCAATGGAAATAGGATGCTCCCGAGCTCAATTTTGAGTCTAAGTGTCTGAATACTTATGTAAATAAGGTATTTATTTTTATGTTTAATACATTTGCAAACATTTCTAAAAACCTGATTTTGCTTGGTGATTATGGAGTATTGTGTGTAGATTGATGAGGAAAATGTTTTAGTTCATCCATTTTAGAATAAGGCTGTAACAACAAAATGTGGAAAAGGTCAAGGGTTCTGCATACTTACCGAATACACTGTATGGGGCATACAACAATCTCAGCTCTGTAGATTTTGCTGTGAAGAGACAGAATCACTAGATCATTAATTCTATTATTGCCCCTATGTAGCTTGTTTCTGGTCACAGGTTCAGGAATGGTTAAACAATTACAACAATCACTTAAAATTAACCTTACAAATAACATTGTTGGTTGATTTGGAAAACCATTGTCAATCAATCATGTAATAATACTTGTAGGAAAGGTTTTTCATCTTTAGCTCACAATCTGTGGATACTATGTGCTTAGAAAGGTTCAAAATTCACAATTGAAAAATATATGGTACATGGACACCAAATGAGGGTGGTCTACAGTGATAGATGGGAGGGGCTGAGAGTAGCTGAGGGGTGGGATTAAAGAGCTCATGTTCGGTAATGTGTTATTGTTATGTGATTGCTGTATATAAAAGTACCATGTATGTAAAATGTATATGTCAAGTGTATGTATAAAAAAATACTTATCGTAGCAGGAATTATAGAAAATTAACACAGGTCTCAAACAATATCTCAAGCACAAGCCCGAATGTTAGTGAGTAGCCAGCTAATCTTTATATTTCAAGTTTAGCCAACTTAGATCTATTTGCTTGCTAACAAGGTAGAACAGTTGAATTGTTATGAACACACCCTTCTGTCTGTCTCCAACTGTTTTGAACAGAATTCTCAGAATGAGTTGCCAATTCCTTATATAATTAGTGTTTTATGCTGATTGCACAGTTATACTAGCTGTCTAGTATGTGTTTTATAACAGTCTTTGGCTAAAATACTTATAGCAAGCAGTACATGGTACTGCAATGTCGCGCGCGACAAATTGAGCATACATTTTCCAGAATCAATGTTCAGTGATACTCTTCTTTTAGTAGTGTCTGCTCTGCGCACAATTTGAAGAGTTGAGACAGGGTATCGTTAGAAAGGTTAACTTCTCTATTACAGTTAAATATCTCAATGCGTTTCGGTGTCCATTTTTCCTTCAGTTTCCTTACTTAAATTTATTTAAAAACTCTGCATTGTTGGGAAACGGCTCCTAAGTAAGAATTTCACGGTAAGGTCTAAACTTGTTGTATTCGGCGGATGTGACAAATAAAAATTGATTTGACCAATTCTGTTGAACCAAACCTCAAATGCAAATAGCGAGTTGAATCCGCTTGTCAGAGAGGAAGAAGTGACCTCTCATCTTTGTTGATGTGAGTGGCAGGGGGAGGGCTTGTTGTGTTTGTATATATTGGAAGATGCACAGCTTACAAGTCATTGCACACAGCAAAGAAGGAGAAAATGAGAAGAGACCAAAAAGACAACGTGAGAATAAGCGGGCATAAACTCTCATTAAAAAAAAATTATAAACTTGATTCTTGAGATACAGGCATTTGGAAGATCATGCAAAAACAAAAATTCTAATTAATTCAACATCGCCCAGCCCCATTTCCAACCTCTCCATGAGCTGAGGACGTTCCTCTAAATGTTTCAGAGTGCAAATAGTAGCCTAAACAAAACAGTAGATGTGCAGCCTCATAAGCCAAACTGATGCCCAGCCAAGGATGACTGATTTAGTAACTCTGAATAAACAGATAGCCGTCCTGACAGAATATTTCCTTAGCAAGATCACAGAATCAACAGTCCAGTTAGAGAGGGTGATAATGGAATTATACGTCTATTTGACCTTGTGGTGGTTATGGTGGTAGGACAAGTGATGTAAATATGACTTTGCAAGACAACACTTTTCCTGACCCATCCCTGCCCCTCACCTGACGGAGAAAGGTGATTGGCTTCTGCCCCATGGCATGTGAATCTCCAATGTTGGCTTTGATGACCTCAGTGAAGGGGTGTTTCTGACCCTGGAGAGAAAAAAAGTACAATTTAGATTCACGTTGAGAGAAAATTAGAATTTTGTAAATACCTCTGCACATATGAATAAATAAATAAATAGTTCAATAAAAATACATATGAAGAACTATACTGAACAAAAATATAAAATGCAACAATTTCAAAGACTTTGCTGAGTTACAGTTCATATAAGAAAATCAAACAATTGAAATAAATTCATTAGGCCTTAATCTATGGATTTCACATGACTGGGCATGGGCACAGCCATGGGTGGGCATAGGCCCACCCATTTGGGAGCAAGGCTGACCCACTGGGGAGCCAGGCCCAGCCAATCAGACTGGTGTCTGGTCTCAGACAATCCCACAGGTGAAGAAGCCGGATGTGGAGGTCCTGGGCTGGCATGGTTACATGTGGTATGCGGTTGTGAGGCCGGTTTGACGTACTGACAAATTCTCTAAAATGACGTTGGAGGCGGCTTATGGTAGAGAAATTAACATTAAATTCTCTGGCAACAGCTCTGATGGCCATTCCCGCAGTCTGCATGCTCTCTCAACTTGAGACAACTGTGGCATTGTGTTGTGTGACAAAACTGCATTTTAGAATGGCCTTTTATTGTCCCCATCACAAGGTGCAGCTGTGTAATGATCATGCTGTTTAATCAGCTTCTTGTCAGGTGGATGGATTATCTTGACGACGGATGAAATCCTCACTAACAGGGATTTAAACAAATTTGTGCACACAGTTTGAGCGAAATAAGCTTTTTGTGCAAATGGAACATTTCTGGTTTCATTATTTCAGCTCATGAAACATGGGACCAGCACTTTACACATTGCGTTTATATTTTTGTTCAGTGTAGTGCTGATCTAAGTAGGCTACTCTTTCTATCAGCGTAACTGTTGAGGCAGATTTAGGCCTACAAGACATAAAAGTATATTAGATGAGTTGTTACAGCAAGTGATGGATCAAATAATTACGCCTGTCAAAGTTGTGGTCTAAGAGCAAATACATTGCATGATTATGCATACTGGGGGTATATCATTGATTGACACCATCCTTTACATGATGTATTAGCATAACCTAAGTGCTGAATTCCTACAATTTCATTTTAATGCCCCTGTGGTGGCCCAGTATTTAAATCATATTTTGACAAGAGTACGCAGGGGACATAACAAAGCGACCCACCCTAGTGTGGTCTTGTATATGTCAGAATGGTACACGGATCATGTGCTCCTACCAGCCCCTAGGAAGGCACCTGTTTCAGGGTTATTATTTGTTGAACCGCCTTTGCCCAAGGCACACATCAATCAATCAACTTATCCAACATGACAGAGAAACAAGCGAGTTTAAGACTCAAGTGAAAGAGTAGTGGGAGTAGATTTTGAAGACTGGCTTTCGTTCAAGTGGAATGTGGGCTATAGGTCTGTCACAGCATTAGTCTGAATGAATGAATTCCAGTTCACTGATCTTGTAGGTCATATAATTACATGTAAATAAAAGGATCTTTGTGTTGTAGCTCATCTTCATCATTAAAGTAAACTAGCCTAAACTTCCCCACACAACAGTCTGGATCACAAGGGGTCCTTGCCTGATATTAATGTAATGTAAAGGGATCACTAAACAGCACAACGTGTACATGAATAGCAGTTGAGCTAAGGGTTAGTTACCAGTAACTTTGGTTGAGCGTTCACTAGCAAAGCTCATCATTGCCTCGGAATCAGATGGCGCCTTCCGGGATTTTTCTGTGTTTGATTCTGAATCCAAAAAGGCACTTGCACAGTTGAGCTATCTATGTTGCAGGTGCATGGTAACAATTGAATAACATGAAAGAAAATAGAAGCCACGACCACTGCTCTTGCTAGTATCACTGTTCTTTATTAAGCTTTACGTATCGGCCTCAAGGCATTTTTCATAGCATTTTTTCCAGTGTTTGATTCTGGAAATGGGCCTCTCGTCCTATTTAAGCCGAAATGTTGAATATAATAAAATGTGTTTACTCTACTGGTTGTCTGCGTCGTTGGTCCTTTTGCAGGTTGGAATTTGAGCCAATACATCCATAGGAAAGTATTATTAGACCAACTTTTCAAAGCACTGAGTTGTGTTCAGAATTATATCACTTGAAGCAGGCGTAAAACCATGTAAACATGAGCACTGTACATGTTTGGCAAGTATGCATGCAAGTATTTACATAACGTGTGCATGCTTCAGGTGATAGTTATCTGAACGGACTACCAGTGCTTTGAAAAGTTGTGTTAAGACTCTCCTGTCGATAGTCAAAAGTCCTACCCGCAAAAGGACCAACTACGCAGATAACCGATAGAGTAACTTCACATGTAATTGTATTCAACATTCCGGTTTGCAGAGGACCGTTTCCAAAAATCAAACAAAGACAAATCCCGGACGGTAGATTGAGAAATTCACTGTCTGGTGGTCCCCTGTCAAAGCTCATCACTGCCACGTCCACGAGGGGGTACCACGAAGGTCGAGCAAATCACGAGGCGGGATTGGCTCCTCATCACACACATACAAGCGGATGGATGCAACATTGTTTCGGCACTGAGGGAAGACGCTACACACGTTATTTTATATAAACTAGCTAGTAAGCTAACGTTACTCCTCCATTTCCCCAACTGTCGTTCACTATTTTAGTTGACCATATAAAGCATGAGAGCACATATCCATGACTAATCTTAGCTAGTTTGTTTGCTGGGGGTGTGCCAACGTTACGGCTGTGTAAATAGCTAGTTGCCGGTAAACGCTGGTTAGCATGAGCTAGAAGCAAGCTCACCTATTGTTTTTTTAATCCTCGCTAGTTAGAATGATAGGCAATGTGTTGTCACCTGTTGCAAGCCTCTCTCGATGTCACCAGCCTTCGTGACAATTGGTCCTCTTACAGCGTACTCCACCGCTTTCACCTGCGGATTGAGGGTGCCCATGGTCAGAGTCTTTTCTCGCGTCTTGCCATTCTCTCTCAAGACCACGGTTGCCTCAGCTGTACTGAATCTCTTCTGTCCATACTGTTCAACGGGTCCTTGTGTTTTGAGTCGTATGGACTGGACTAAACATGAGGTTTCCCGAGCCTTTGTCCGCACAAGGGCTGGAGACTGATCAAAAGCACGTGCAATCAATGATCTATTTGCCAAGTGCTGAAGTCGATGCATGATCTCAGCAGGGTAGCTAGAAGAAACACAGAAATGAATGACCGCTGCAAATGAAGAACGATAGTATGTGAGAGGAAGAGGCGATGCTAGAGGGATAACTGGGCGCGAAATCTGTCTTCTCCAGCAGGTGGCGATGTTTAGTTTTTTTCCCGCTTACCAACTGAGGAGTTTTAGTTTGGAAATCAAAGTGAGTGTCGAATTTAGTCTACAAAAAATGGAATGGCTTGATTGCGACGTGAGGCTTATTTAATCGAAAATGTGTTTCGTAATTGTTAGGTTGTTACGAGTGTACAGATATAAGTAGAACACGTGACACCCCGGCAAAAACAAACACATATCAGAGTTGTTCGTGTTCTTCGGATACGTATCTTCCCTCTCATTGGTTAGAAGGGTCTCACCTGATCTTGCCTCATCCTGACTGCCTTCCATTTTTTTAAACATTTATTTTAATTGTTAGAGTTGCCACTTGAGTATATGGTCAACACAATGGATAGTCTGTGGTAATATCACCCAATCAGGTTACATTTCAGGATGCAACGTTCTGACGATTTGAATTTGCCCGAGTTAGGTTGAATTACCATTGCCCACACCTTCAATACTGGACTGCTAGGACTGTACTGGACAGCCACTGCAACACTGACTTTAAATGAATTGTTAGAATCAAAAGTGATGACTGCCTGCCAATATGATACCAAACCTGGGTCTGGGTCATGTCAAAATGTGAATATATGTCAAAAAGTATTTGAGGTGGATTTGTTTTTTATTTGGAGTTTGCACTTTTGGGACCATTCCATTGGTGCAAATTGTACCAGGCACACTAAATCAAATGAAGTTAAAGTGTTTCTAAGTGTTTTGTTCTGACTGTTATAGGATGATAAATGATGCTGGCTCATCTAACCAACAGGCGGCGCTATCACCGGTCCTAGGTTGGTAACCGTTCTGTGATCAATAGAGATAGTTGAGTATTGGTCTTCATGATAGATAGTGGTGTAAATCAAGTAAAGATTACATTCTGTGTCCTCCAATTATATGTTGGTCTATTCAAGATACTACACTGACCATACACATTTTTTCTCAAATAAAACGCACCACACTCATTAACTTGGCTAGTTACTTAATCAATCAATCCAACCAACCTACACTCAGCGCATGGGATGGGAGGTTAGCTGATTGATCAAAAAGCAGATAGCGCCATCTACTGGATACATGGTTGCACTGTGTATTTACTGTCCTAATAACCTCGGGCCACTTTCAATCAAATGTAATTGTATTTGTCACATGCGCCGAATACAGCAGCTGTAGAACTTACGGTGAAATGCTTACCTACAAGCCCTTAACCAACAATGCAGTTCAAGAAATAGAGTTAATAAAATATTTACTAAATAAACTAAAGTTACAAAAATCAAATCAATCAAAAGATAACACCCTACATTTACATAACAATAACGAGGCTATATACAGAGGGAACCGGTACCGAATCAATGTGCGGGTGGTACAGGTTAGTCGAGGTAATTTGTAAAGGGGGGTCAATGTAAATAGTCCAGTTACCGGTATGGGGAAATCCAGTTACCGGTATGGGGATTCAGGGCTAAGTCAAAAACAGAATGGCTTTGGCTGGAAAATGCAAATAATGTGAAGTAAGAGTGCCTCAAATAAAGGTAATTTTGCATCTCAATTAATTTCTTAAATTCTTCAAATAAAGGAAATACAATTCTCAAAATGAAGATACATGTTTTAGACAGTCATTATAATATAGTCTAATAATACTGTCAACTTTTCAGATACATTGCAGAAAAGGTTAAAGAGTTCACATTTCTCATGAAATCAAATAAAATGTTATTGGTCACATACATGTGTTTAGCAGATGTTATTGCGGGTGTAGCGAAATGCTTGTGAATCATGAATCCCTAGTTTGCATATGAACCATGTACTGCAGTTTTCCTTGCCTAATACATCCGACTTTGATACCAGTTGTTGGTATACAGTCTGAAACAAAGCACTGCAAAATCGTGGACATTTTCCTTAAAAAACAGAATATTAAATAACATTTCATTTGAACTTAATCTACCGGTTGTCTGTGCCGTTGGTTCTTCAGCTGTTTGAAATTGGAGGCAAAATATCCATAGGAAATAATTGCTTACCCAGCGCCGGTACTAAAATTGAAATTTATATTACCTAGCACATGAGCAAAACCATGTAAACACCTGTTAGTATACTCGTGGACGTGCCTTCGGTCATGAGCAAACGCATCTTGATTGCCACACTCTTCAAAACCTGTTTTGAAGTCGGTTTAATAATACTTTCCTACGGACAATTGGCAGGGTATGTTCAAATATGATTTTATTCAACATTCGTGACAGACAAGGGACGTTAGGCTTTTTTTCTATGTAAATGTGTGTGGCGTTGCCTACGCAATTGAAGGCGTCGACCACGTTTAGTGACTACAGTTTCCTTTGCTATACATGGAGGCCCATTGATTAGACTTCTTGGTTCTCAGTGCCAGATTGCTGTCCTCAGTGTTTCTCAGGGCTGGATCAAATTGGAAGATTTTACTCTGAACCTTTACTCATGGGTGGTTCACCCTGGTGAGACATTTATAACGTGTTAAGTATATTGATATCAAATCCAGGAAACATCAACTAGGCATTTTGTCAGAGAACATTATAAAACTTTAAGAATTTGAAGTATCTTAAAGACTGTATGTTGCTCTGTTATATAAACCTTTAGGCAGGGGTGGACTTAGTGATTTGGAGGCCCCAGGCAGAGGCCAATCTGAGGCCCCCACCCCCGCTCCTATGTGTGCATGCACAATTATGGGCTTTATAGTAAAGACATGTAATTGAACTGTAAACATGTATTACCTTTTAATGTGCCATGAACACATTCAAATCACTTCAAAAAGTAGGTCAATTTCGCACGTTCACTCAAAATCATTCCAGCATCCGAACAGTGCACTGTGCACTCGCCAATTTTCCTTCAATTTGCAATTGGTTGAAACAGAGTGCCGACACTTGTGGGGTTCGTAGAGCAAAGCAGAGAACATCATCATGTTCGTGAGAGTCTCATCTGTCCATAGAGGTGTGTAGCCCAAACTGTTCAGACGCTATAGATGTTTTCATGAGAAGGCCGATTTTCAGGATGTCTTCTGAGCTGACAAACAGCGCTGTAGGCCGAAATTATAAAAAAAATTGTTTTACTATTATTATGCCCAGCTCATGAGGCCCCTTGATGATGTGAGGCCTGAGGCAATTGCCTCTTCTTGCTAATGGTAAATCCACCAGTGCTTTTATGGTAGCACTTTATAATAACTCATAATAAAGCATGTATAATGGATTAGCCATTTTGGACCTATATTAAACAGCTTATGAATGGTCTTATGAATCATTATAAGTTGTTTTATAAATGTGTGAATAACTAGGTTACTAACATTTACAAATGTGGAAGTAATGATTAATAAATGATGAATAAACGATTTACTAATCCATTATAAATGCTTTATTATGTGGAGTTATTATACATTTCCTCAATTTGGTACAAAAATCACTATTTAACTCTGGTTTGGTTCCAAGTGTTTCAGGTTTGGTTTCAGCATCGGCGTACTGGAAATTCAACCACTAAGTGACATATTCGTCTTGCTCTAATGATAGGGCTGTTCTTGTTGTAAAGCCCCTCTGAGCTGGCATTGGGTTGAACTGTGCAAGAATGATCAATGTCAACAAAGGCATTACTGACTTCTCTATTTTAACACCACTTACAAAGCTTTTTTAATCAACTTAATTTGACCAACTGTCCAATAATAGGTAGTTAACAATGAATTACTTTGTTATCAAACATCTAGGGTGACGAAGTAACTTGTAAAATGACAACTGTTTCTTCACCTTTCTTGTCATGAATATTATTAGACGGGCTGATAAGGCATAAATAGCTGTGGGGGGTGGACAGATCCTGCCCATTGCAGCACAAAGGAAGTGAGAGTGAGGAAATTAGTGGAATGTGTGTCAGAGATGTGAGTACATGATACACAAATTCTAATCTGACACAAAACTCAAAAACTGTCAAACAAGAGAGGAGAAATTCTCTCTCTCAGGCAGCAGTGGATCCAATGACTCTTTCAATGACTATTTCAAAGTCTATGTGAAGTTCAGTTTGTATTTATTTCCTATGACATAAGAGCTTCCTGCAATATCTGAATATGATGAAATGGAAATGGAGAGTGAAGAAAATTATTTAGGAGACAGATTTTGGCATGCCTACTTAGCTTGGTCACACAAAAAACTGTTGAGCTCCAGGAAGCTTACATTTGTTTCCAAGCAATATTAATGCTGGAATTGTACACCTTGTACAACATAACTCATCATCGTCACTGTACGCTGTGATACTTCAGTAGAAATAACTTCAAATCGAAAACATGTTTTGTCTTAGTCGCCATTATTACCACTGTATCTCGCTGATCATAATACAGAGCAAACTTGCTGGCAGCCTGTGGTACCTTGCATGGGGGATGGTAGCCATGTACACTAAGCCTCTTTGCTTTTCAGACAATGTTATCTTTAATCTACATCATACAGGCACATAGATCATAATAACATGGACTGAGACATAATATATGCAATATAGGCCTACCACAATAGGTACAACATTTTCTAAAACATTGGAAATGTAAAGTAAAATCAGAAGCCACTGAAAACAAATGGGGTTGATAGAATACAATAGGTGTGCATATGTGCCCTAATCAAATACAAGTAGGCCTAGCATTCACAGTCATTTAATTTCAGTTGGCTATAGTCATTTGATTTATGTAATTAAATATGGTTTAACAAATAGTCCACGAACGTTCCAACCAACGATGTATACTGCTCAAAAAAATAAAGGGAACACTAAAATAACACATCCTAGATCTGAATGAATGAAATAATCTTATTAAATACTTTTTTCTTTACATAGTTGAATGTGCTGACAACAAAATCACACAAAAATAATCAATGGAAATCCACTTTATCAACCCATGGAGGTCTGGATTTGGAGTCACACTCAAAATTAAAGTGGAAAACCACACTACAGGCTGATCCAACTTTGATGTAATGTCCTTAAAACAAGTCAAAATGAGGCTCAGTAGTGTGTGTGGCCTCCACGTGCCTGTATGACCTCCCTACAACGCCTGGGCATGCTCCTGATGAGGTGGCGGATGGTCTCCTGAGGGATCTCCTCCCAGACCTGGACTAAAGCATCCGCCAACTCCTGGACAGTCTGTGGTGCAACGTGGCGTTGGTGGATGGAGCGAGACATGATGTCCCAGATGTGCTCAATTGGATTCAGGTCTGGGGAACGGGCGGGCCAGTCCATAGCATCAATGCCTTCCTCTTGCAGGAACTGCTGACACACTCCAGCCACATGAGGTCTAGCATTGTCTTGCATTAGGAGGAACCCAGGGCCAACCGCACCAGCAAATGGTCTCACAAGGGGTCTGAGGATCTCATCTCGGTACCTAATGGCAGTCAGGCTACCTCTGGCGAGCACATTGAGGGCTGTGCGGCCCCCCAAAGAAATGCCACCCCACACCATGACTGACCCACCGCCAAACCGGTCATGCTGGAGGCAGCAGAACGTTCTCCACGGCGTCTCCAGACTCTGTCACGTCTGTCACATGTGCTCAGTGTGAACCTGCTTCATGTGCTCAGTGTGAACCTGCTTCACACTCACCCCCCCTTTGACCTCCTCCTTTTCCGCAGCAACCAATGATCCGGGTCAACAGCATCAATGTAACAGTGTACGTTCCGTCCCTCTCTTCGCCCCAACCCGGGCTCGAACCAGGGACCCTTGCACACATCAACAACTGACACGCCACGAAGCATCGTTACCCATCGCACCACAAAAGCCGCGGCCCTTGCAACGCAAGGGGAAACCCTACTTCAAGTCTCAGAGCGAGTGACGTCACTGATTGAAACGCTATTAGCGCGCACCATCGCTAACTAACTAGCCATTTCACATCGGTTACACTAGCATGTGAAATGTATTGTCAATCAGTGTTGCTTCCTAAGTGGACAGTTTGATTTCACAGAAGTGTGATTGACTTGGAGTTACATTGTGTTGTTTAAGTGTTCCCTTTATTTTTTTGAGCAGTGTATATAAACCCTGGATTTCTCATGCTATGTATTGGCCGTTGAGAGGCATTGAAGCCACAGGTCGGCCATATTGGTACTCCCCAGTAGGAGCAGCCCTCCATTGGAGTGAATGGAAATGTTTCAAGGACAAAATTACATGTATTTAAGTATTTGTGTTGTTGTAGTGGGGAAAGTAACATTAGTCATATAAATGATCTAATTATACTTAAAGGAACATGCTTTTATATATTTGTTCATTTTTTTATGCTTAGCTCACATAATATGATTTAAAAGTAAGGTGTCTGTAATAGAGTAAATGTGTCAAAAACGAATGTAGGCATTAATAAATGCATTTCTATAGCTCCCAATATATTTGTACAACGGTGGGGGAGTGCCAAAATGGAGGCACAGTGGCTTCAACACAGTGCCCCCTATCTGGTCATCTAGTCACTTGTGTATATGTAAATAATTTGTTCCAGCTGAGCACTGTTTCCTACTCTGTGAGAGGTTAACGTATGCTCAGTGGATAGGATAAAAATGCAAGTATTATGCAGAACATTTTCTAGTGTACTGTATGTAGCCTACTGTTTTTTAGGCTGAGTGGTGCGCATGCCCCATGTCATAGTAAAGGAAAAGCATAATGAATCCTCTCTCTCATTGACCACAGTGCGCATGGTCATTGCTTTTGTGTCATTTATGTCCGTCTGAGCAAGATCAGCTGCACTTCATGTATTGCAGAAATAAGTTTTACGGCGTTGAAGTAGGCTTTTTTCAAAGGAATCATCGGATAAGGAAACAGAATATGTCGGTAAACAAAGCTAAGAAAGTAAAAATGGCTACCAAATCATGCCCTGAGTGCGACCAACAGGTGAGAAAATGTATAGATATTGTTCATTTTGATATATTTTGACCTAGTACTAATGTTGTTTTGCTTCACATGCATGGGATTTAAAGCCATTGTAGGCTGCTGAAGTCCCATATGGTAGCCTATGAATTCAAGATCTGGAGCAACATATTCTAATCTAATGCAAATAATCAGGCTAATCATATAAATTAGTATGTGCATTAGACACTCAAACACTATGTTACAATGTACCTCAACTATAGCTAGTAATTGCTTTAAATGACACGTTGATACGATTAAAGAGTCGGAATGTTATTGCTCGCCAAATGTAGCTTGACGTTTCCTTATTTTTGATACACTAATACTGTAACCTAACTGAAACTGGTTAATCATCGTGATCTGACTTTGCAAATCATAGGCTATAGCCTTAGAACAATATCGTGCGTTGAAATGTCGTTAAATGTAGCTGCATTGCTGACATTTGATATATTGTAAAATTAACATATTACACAAATAAATCGTAGTTTATACGGCGACATTTGGATCTAGCTTTTAGATCGTTTCTTGATATAATTTCTCTAAACTGCATCGATGAATTGATTTGTTTTCACAAATAATTTGTCGACGAAATAAATGTAGGCTATTAGTCAACATTCGATTTGAAAACGCTTTATTCATTGGAACGTTTTAATGTCACTGCTGTTGTCGGCACGTGTCCAAAATATGTGGTGCGAGTTTCAGCTAGATTGCGCTAAGGACTTTTTCATGAATTACAAAGGACAGTCCTCTAATATCTCAACATTGTTGGGCAATATAGTTATCATGGGGGTTAACACTGGCTACGCCCTTGTTTAACTATTGCAAACAAAAACTGCTAAAGTTTATATAGCTTCTGCAATGTAGCCTATGCTTAATAGATGACTTCATCAACAAAGTTGCTACAGTTTGGAGGAATATTTTATATTAACCATGTTTCATCCTGTTTCTTTTTTAGATTCCAGTTGCTTGCAAGTCTTGTCCCTGTGGCTATGTATTCATTAGTCGAAAGCTTCTTAATGCCAAACTGAATGAGAGATCACCACCAGCAATAGGTAAATTAACATAATTCAGGAGCCTACAAATCATAATTTATTTTACTTCTCTTCACACACTCAATGTTACAATCTTTATTAACTTAGGTATTTTGTTTTATTATGAGCCTGTATAACATTCACATGAGATTGAAGATAAAGTAGTCAGAATGTAATTGTATTAATACATGACTAAACTCAGCTAATGAATTGTATTCATCTTGGTCATTATTGATTTGTCCATTTTAACCCCTCCCCCCCTGGTTATTCACTTAAGATGTATTGGCATTACTTTTTTTGTCAGATGGATCAGAGTAGAATATTTGAGTTGTGCAGTGGTGGCTGGCTTAAATTGCTATTTGCTTGAGTGAGTAGCCTACTGCAAGAAGTGGGGGGATGGGATATTTTATTCCTGACTGAAAAGCTTGTTCCCTCAGTTCTCTCTTGTAGGCTTCTGCAGTAGCATAAGGCAGCCTATACCGCTCACTGTGACAATTTAGACCTTACATTTCGCTGTAGAGTTAGATCATGTTGTCTTTCGTGACATTTGACATTTTCAGAATACAGATATCTAACAGGATTTGATTAAGCCATTTCCAAAATGTGATTAGGAAAATAAATTACAATACAGAATTGTTATATAACCCATTAAATGCTAGCTCATGCTGCTATGATCCTGTCAAATGTTGAAAGTGTAAGGATTAAATAGATATAGGGCCCAGAAGCCTGCCTGTGTATCTGAGCATGTTTACAGAATACTAGTTCACTGTTTTATTCCAATGAGGGCTTTTTCCGTGTGCATGTCATCAATGTGCTACTGTCTGCCCATAGCCTTGCATATCCCTCCAAACAGACTGTTTAAAAATGCAGTAACATATAAGAAATTATTTCAATCTGTTTTTTGAAGAATATGCCATAGAAATACCTTAAATAGCTTAGTACTACTTTATTACCTGATAATAAACAAATTTCTGCAAATATTTTTTCAACCTTAAAGAATGAGAACCAATACAATGCTGCTGTTTTGATTTTAAAAGATGGAGTGATTGGAATGCTAAATGTAGGCTAGTACTTAAAAAATAAATATCTGGGTAGGGGTGAAATCATCGTGTATAGGCTATCACAGTGCCTGAAGTTATGAATGGAATGTTAACACAACATGCCTCTGTGAGAACTTTGTTTTATTAAACACTTAGTATTAGACAGTTTATGGAGTAGAATTACTCACATCTTCTCTCGCTTTATGATACAATTTCATTAGTTTCATATGATACAGAATGAACTTTGAGGTATTGTAGTTAATAAGTATTTTGAAGGCAGAGAATACTGGTTCCATTTGAAGAGGAAGGGGTCTTGAATTTCAGCTCTGTGATTTTTAATGATGGGGTTTTGTCTTCCCCCTCTCCTTAAACAGTTTATCATTTGCCTCTCCTCTGTGTAATTTCTGTAGACTGCCTCAGGTTTTCAGGTTTACATTTTAGTACTTCCTTTGTAACTTTGAACAGACACTAATAAAACATTATTATTGTTGAATAGGAAGACTAAGGTTGCACTGAACCTTTTTTTTCTGGATAAAAGTGCCAATAGTTGTATTTATTTTTTGCTCACTCATGATTCCTTAGCGGAACATATTTATATAAGACTGTTATTTTCCGGTGGCCTTTTTTAAATATCATCTGTTCTTGACAATGAGAATTGGAAAAGGTGAAGTAGTAAGTTATGTATATGATGTTTATGTTATAGTATGGAGTGCAATAGGTTTCTCAGACTATTGATTATGTCACAATTTTATGAAAATATTGTCAGTCTGAAGAGGAAGTGTGTTCCTGTTTGGGCAAGCTGTTGATAAGGCTAGAATTCCTGGGAGATTCTGAAGTTGTGTGTATTCTCACGTAGCAGAAACGTGGTTGATGTAGAAAATATATTTTCAGGCCTAGTCCAGACTTTGAAACAATCAATTGAATTTAATAGCAATACTATTGCTATGCAATTATTACAGAGTTACTAAAAAACGATGCAATAATATGTTAATACAATATTGTTAGTAGTGGGTTGCTACACAGTTATAAAGCATCACTATTTTATCTGGCTCTTTCAATCAGTCCTTGTTTTGAAACCTAAATACTCCTGAGTGCACACTCACTGCCTACACCGCTGAGGAAGCAGCATATGTGGTAACTTACATTTCTGAAGAGGAAGGCTTTTTAAAAGGCCACTAGACAGAAACTCCTAGTGAAATGTAGGCCTACTTCCTGCACTGGTAATAAGAACACTCCACTGATTCAATGACTTAAAGTGGTTTTGAGGCAACAGCACACCTAGGATGCTAGATATGCATTGGAATCACAGAAAATGGAATGCAAGCATCTTCCTTTTAGTGTAATCGTGTTGAATATGAGATGAGCTATTCTGTTGTTATTTTAAGGCGGTATTGTTGGTGTGTTGGAAGAGGGGGGTTGGTAGGAGAGAAAAAGTGGAGGCTAAGATGTTTAATACCATATAGCCTTCCCACAAATTTTCCATAACATACATTTAAACGAGTCATTGGCATAAGACGATTTGTCCTTAGTCTGGATGTATGATGCATTTGATACTGTGACATATTTGAAGGCAATTCATTACTTTACATTAATCTTTAATTTCCATATTGCATATTTTCTGTGTTAAATACCATTTTAAAACATATTTTTCTGGTCTATTTAGACAAGTTGGATGCAAAGAGGAGGAGAACTGAAAGAATTCGTAGAGAGAAGATCAACTCTCCGTCAACCAATGACATGGAGAACAGAAGGCGATGCCGCTCCAACAGCCAATCGGATCAAATCCGGAGAGGGCGGGGCAGGCCAAAGACAGTTGGGCTGAAGAAGCAGGAGGAGGAGAAAGGTAATACAATAATTAAAAGCCTCTATCTGTGACACTCAATGACATGGTGCAGTTATGATATATTAAGCGTTTCCAAGATACTTTCGAAGCTTTGTTATTCCTCATTGTTTTGTGCTGACTCTTTTAGTATTACTCTTTTAGTAATATTTCAGTATTTTCCAGTCACAGGAGATAAGGCTGGTGATTAGTGCAGTATTGGGACAGAGCTGGGGGATTTGTGTTTGGATGAATGATTTACAGAGAGGGTTGCTCTCTCCTCTCACCCATGAATAAATCATGGTGTCCCTGACTCTGCCTGTGCTTTAGCGGCTGATCTATAAGGAGAAATATCATTATGCAGGTTCCTCCTGTGTGGAAGACAGAAATTATGTTAATATATTGCTCGAGGTTATTGTTGTCACATGCAAATTATGTATGTTTTTCAATGGGTTTTCTCTATTACCCAGGGGATGTTGTTAATTCATTTTCTTTTGTGTTTTTTTACCAGAAAAATTTGAGAAAGAAGTTGATATCTATGCCAACCTCTCAGATGAGAAAGCATTTGTGTTTTCGGTGGCATTGGCTGAGATCAACCGAAAGATCCTGGGCCAAAGACTGATCCTATAGACAGACCAGATGGTTGCTTTGAGGGATTGACATGTGAAACCTAAGATTGTTACTGTGGAGAGACCCATGGATGACCACCACAGTATGTCTAACAGGGTATGAACTCTGACCCAAAGAACTCCCTGCCGGATTGGTCAAAGCCTTGGGAAAATGGAGATGTTGGGGAACATTGAGAAGCAGGCGCCTGATCTGCTCAAGAGGAAATGTTGGAACCAACTTTTATCTTTAGAGAGTAGCTTATGGAATTGGAGGGGGTAGGACATCTGAATATTTATCTTTTAATCAGATTTTATATTATATATATTAGATGATATGGTATAGGTATAGGATTCATCACCATGGCAACCAAGAAAGCTGTCAGTAGCAAATGGAATACATTTCTATTAAAAAAGGGCACAAATGTGTTGAAGCATGGAGGGCCATCCTAGCATTGTTACTGGCTTCTATAACGTTATTGGCTTGTAGTGCTAGTAAACATTGTTTATTTAAGTCTAGATGCCATTGGAACATAATGTTCAATATATTTTGTATCATGCTTAGGACTTTGGGAGAAGGCCTTGTACATTTATATTTATAATGCTTGTGTACCATCTTAATTTAAATGCATATTGTTTTGTCTTTTGTTTCATTATTGGTGACATTATATTAAATATGTCATATTTGCTTTGGACACCTGTAATTTAAATGTCAAAGGCAAATCCTATTTAATGTGACTTATTTTTGCCATTAAAAGAGATGAATCACAACCATCACTGTCAGATGTTGGGCCTTAATGAGCAAATGTTAGTTTTTATTTAAGAGTGTGTTGTACTTTGTTGATTTACTACACATGCACTATAGTACCAGTGAATGATGTGTATTACCCACCCTCTCATGTCTATACGTTACCCTGCAGAGGGATTGGCTTGGCCCCTGAGACACCTGTTTGTAACCTGCCCACTTCTCCTGGAGACAGCTGCTGCTGCCGTTTCTCCAGCTCCTCTCTGCCTCCCTCCACAGGGAAAGGCCCTGCCATTAAAGGCTCATCCATCTGGAACACATCCCAGTTTCCATGGAACTCTCAACAGATCTCAACCTCACAGGATAATCCTGTTGGAGACATTTTCAACTGCCTGGCTTCTTTGTTCACCAAACTGCATTGTATGAATGTACAGAAACACGCTTACATCATATCCTGGTTATTCATACAATGAGTAAAACCTGAGAGGAAACACTGCTGGCGTATGAATATGCAAAGCAGGGCTGTTAACGATGAGCTATAATGATGAGACTTTCTTCTTGGTTAGGAAAAGGGTTCTGTGTGCTGTATTATTGACACCTCAGTTCTTGTGAGAAACTGTGGCCATTCAGTGAACCAGAAAGAGACCGTGTTCAGCATGCCCCTATGGGAAATACATGTGAGTAAAAACAAAAGACAGTGCTGTTTGTATAGGGCGGAAAGTAATTAGAATTTAAGTGAAGTAATGAAAAGGTTATTTGAGAGTTGGATTAAAGAACTTTGGTTGTAAATTATCCTGGATGCATTTTTTTTTATGTCATGGGGATTATGTGGATTGGCTGCCCTAAAACATTGTATTAATTCCCCTCAAATAGTCAGAGGAGACTTAGACACAATGAAGAAGGGATTCAGGGTGAACCCGGGATTTTCTTTCTTCTCAAAGCCAACATTTACATAAGATACTTGAGTAAAGCCTGCCTGTTGCAATGCAATACCACAGGAGATGGGTGTCAACTTTCACATTGGGCCCCTGAGTCTTAATACATTCAAACACAGAATAATACACATCCATCCGCTATCTACAAGCACATTTGGAAACAAAAGTCATGATATTAGTCAACCACTGCTCCAAATACTGAAACTCATTCTTAATGACATTTTCTGAGAAAATGACTCTGTTCTGTGAAATGTAGAACATGATTGAAATGAGAATCGGTTGTTAGTGGAAATCACTCAGGCAGTCAGACCTTATTTGGATGTTTTAAGGGTATAAGGATAAAGAGCGCTACCTGATGAGCACATTTCATAAATCACGTACTGTAATGTGAGAAAGTTCCATGATGACAGTATCATTACTGCATATGGCTGGTAGTGGGGCTGAAATGAACACGCTGAGGCCAGGCTGGGCAGGGCTGTTAATGATGAAATGCCTGGCCCAGCCTGAATACCATGCCCTATTACCACATGCCCCCAGGAACACTGAGATCCCTGGCTTTATATCGAACAGGAAATAGTGAAGTGAGCAATACTGAGCACCCAGGCCCATAGACAGAAAGATGGAGAGAGAAGAGGGGTGTAGGGAGAGAGAGAGATACATGTGCACACTAAAAGTCAGTTATTGTTACTCAAACAAAAATTGCCATTTGTTCAGTGTGGAGTGTTCCCCAAGTCACATGACTCACATGTGGTCTCATTAACCAGCGAGGGTTCTTTGTTCAGATCTTGGCGCATGTAAACTGGCTACTTTCCAATGTAACATGAGATACTGTATATTATTCGCTTTATATTCTTAAGGAATTTGAGGACAATTTTATTATTATAAAAATGATTAAACACACAGTAGCTAATACTCCTTCTAACATTATTATTTTAAAATCTAATCGGTTCGGTTTATTATCTGCCCAATATGATAGTTTGCATATAATCCATGCTTGTAAGGCGTGTTTGAGGATGTTGCCTACTGGCAAACCAATGTCAAACTGTGAACCACCCTCCTCATGTCCTAGAGAACAACATTTAAATGTTTTCCCTTTCTCTCCTATAAACCCTACTCCCTTCGTAACGTGCAATTTTTGCATGTAAATGTATAATTTAGTGCCTTGTCCTTTTCTATGGCATTGAAATGTCAATATGCTATGTAGTCTCTCTTTCAACCACTGGAGGGCAATCCAGTGACATAAGAATCCAGTGCTTTGTTCACATAATTAACAGTAAATGTTCATTTTTGTGAAATGGTGATCTCTCAGTCTCCTCTGCTATGACATCATATATGGCAGAAAGAATTTAATTAAATTTAATTAAATGAAAAGTGGTTAATATAATTATAAGCCACTCTACTTCAAAGAACATTAGTCAGTCCAGCTATTTTTTATGAAATGGATTGATGGATGAAGAGAATCTATTGCCTTTGTTGCTTGTTTCCTCAGAGTGTTTTCTCTGGCTCTGGATTTAGATGGAAACGGTAAGGAAACCAGTGGAGGCTGCTGAGGGGAGGATGGCTCATAATAATGGCTGGAACAGTGCGAATGGAATGGCATCAAACCATGTGTTTGATGTATTTGATACCATTCCGCTCCAGCCAGTATCACGAGACCGTCCTTCCCAATTAAGGTGCCACCAACCTCCTGTGGTAGAAACATCTCTTTCAATGAAATACTGGACAGTCATTCTGAGGTCCTAGCATTCAGGAGACCGCTACAGTAAGAGATCAACACTGTGAACAACAAGTTGTTTCAGGAGATTTAAACATCCCTATTAAGTCTTGTTTCGGAAGAATCATCCAGCTTTTCATTTATCTAACAGTCGTGTAAGAGTGCGTGTGTGTCCGTCTCGGAGGACTCAGTGGGCTGTTTTAACAAAAAAACTTGGTCATATAGAACAGTACCATTTCCACGCTAAGTGAGTCAGAGACAGAGACAAGTGCGACAGCATAGACAGACACACATGTCAGGCATCCAAGAAAGACAGATTATGTAAAACTTTAGACAGAACGTGTAAAACTCTATACACACCAGTAATGACAACAGTTCGAATCATGCTGTTCCCTTACCCACCAGCTGTCCTGTGATGTCTAAAGGCAGACAGTTAAACTGAAGCATCATCCACATCAGAAGGAGGATTATGACATTGTGACAGTCCACCGGGACACCACCTACACACTAGTACATGCTGTTCATAATAGATATGTCATATGTGTGGCTCAAGCACGTGTACATACACAGTGACACATTAACAGGTCAGCCCTAATGAAAATGTGCATCATCATCATCATCATCTCCTTAGGACCATTGTGACATCATCCCTCTGGCGTGCATACTTCTTCCTGCATCATAGAGCTGACACTTCCCCTGCGGACACCAGAGCCTGTAGACAATACTCCAAAAATACCCTGCACTTCTAAACAAGGTGTTCTGAGGAGGAAAAAACTGCAGTGGGATGCTTGCCAGGAGGTGAAGACTTTTCCATTCCACCTAAAACCCTGTTGCTGCCAGGCTGAGAGGAGGCCTCTTTTTCCCTGAGTGTAAGACATAGGTGGTTTTGAGGTTAAGACCAGCAACACGATGCCACTGCATTTGAGTGTTGGTGACGCACCTTCTGTTGCCCCAAAGCAGAGTCGTGTGGGATCAGATCCCTAACAGGTTCACACACGCACGCACTCAACAAACACACTCACACATGGAGGGGTAAACAGGATGGGGTACACTGGTATTGACCTCAGTGGGGTGCAGAGAGAGGGCATTCGTGAGAGATCTGAGAACGGGCTCTCTTCACCTCAGACTAGGAATCATCCTCTCATCATCACTGGGTGGGAGGAGGACCCCCACAGAGACCTTCCAAAACAAAAAGGCCAATCTGAACCCCTATTAATAAAGCAGGACACTCACATTTCGTGCATACCCTGCCTAATCTCAGGCAGCTGTTATCTCCCTGCAGGAAGTGCTCTTTGCTCTGGGCCGGCTGTGGTGCTGGAGCAGTGCTGATATCACTACGAGAGGGGACAGGATAGGGACCCAGCTATAGCACAGGACAAGGCACCGGGCGATAAGATAGAGTTGTCTCTGTCAGCACCCATCTTTCTTTTCCACTATGTTTCAGTACCCAGAGGGCCTGGCTTCCCCATTCACCCTCTCCATAAGGCACAGAGACCCTGGTATGGAGAACCGTAGGTCCTAACCTTGGGCAGGGAGAAAGTGATGGGAACCTCCGTCTATAGAACTTTCCTTCTACGCACTGGAGGTTTCAGCGTATCTGACTACATTCAAAAGTTCACGGTAAGAGACCTGGCACTGATTGCTTTTGGGTTGTGGTTATACAAGCTAGTTTTATTTTTGTCATTTTATTTAATCAGGTTCATGGATGAAGTTAGATTCAAGACAGACCATTGGTCACACAAGGCTGCCTAATTAATAATAGGCATCTAATAAAAGATGCTAGGCAAAACTAAATTAATTCCTGTCTAGACTCTAGAATATTTTTGTGTCATTCTAATATTCATAAGGGCCAGGGGTTACATAATATTGAAACACAAATCATCATACACTCAAAGAAAATGATGCATCAGCATCACTGAACAGAAAAAACAAACAAACAGCCTTGTGTGCTCAAAATCTCATTAGTGCTCGGTCAGTGAAGTGAGACCAAGTCACATTCACAAGTCACATTAACTGTACCATATCTAACTCCATTCGTTTTTTTATCATTGCCCTTAACACAGCATGGGAGCATGGGGTAATGTTATTTGGAGGTGGTCAGGTGGAAAACATTTTTGGGAGAAGAGTGTTGTTTTTCTCAATTACCATTTAAGTCCTTGAATTAAGATTTTCTTCTGAAGTAAGACTTGTTATTTTATGTTATTGAATATTGAATAATATATGAAGCATAGCCCTCAGGGTTAGATCATTTGTTCAACAAGCTTGCCGAAAACATGGCTTCTTGCAGAAAAAAGTTGTATTTTTGAAGGTCTGTTTTTGTCTGTCCATATCAAAATTCTCTTCAGGAAAATGATAAGACAGTTTATGTGTGTGTGTGCGTGTTTGTGTGTTCCTATGAGGAGGAAGGGGAGGACCATCCTCCTAAGTGAATTTCATAAAACAAAAATAGTGAAACATTAAAAAAGTTACCCTTTTTAGATAAAACTAAACTAAATATATTCACGTCACCAAATAATTAAAACACACTGTTTTGCAACGAAGGTCAACAGTAGCCTCAAAAGCACTCTGTAGGGTAGCACCATGGTGGAGCCGGAGGACAGCTAGTTTCCGTCCTCCTCTGGGTACATTGACTTCAATACAAAACCTAGGAGGCTTGTGGTTCTCACCCCCTTCCATAGACTTACACAAACGTCCTCCAACCTATCAGAGCTCTTGCAGCATGAACTGACATGTTGTCCACCCAATCAAAGATCAGAGAATGAATCTAGTAGTGAACACATAAGCTACAGCTAGCTAGCACTTCAGTGCATACAATGTGATGAGTCGTTGACTCAAAGAGAAAGACAATAGTTGAACAGTTGGCTATGACTATCCAAAACTGGAACTCTCAAGTCAAGGTAAGATTTTAGTTTTATACATTTATTGCCATGGGGCCCGCCGGTGTAGCTGCTAAACTGCTTGCTGAACACTGCACTGCATGATTGTAGCGTGTTTAATAATATGTTAGTTTTAGTAGCTACAGTATGTTGACTATGACTTTAAGATGGTGACAACGATGTAGGCTGTGTGGGATCATGGGGTGTATTCATTCTGCCAATTCTGTTGGAAAACATTCCTTAAACGGAAGCAAACGGATCGAAACAGGAATAAACAGATCTGAATTTGTCCATTAGAAACTCTTGTTTGCAACTGTTGGACTAATGATTACACCGTAGATTAGCTAGATGCAGGAAAGAGTGTGCAAGGCGGTATTGAATGTGTCAATGTCTGTCACCTTGATTACTCAAATTTCTCTCGACCTGTGCACCTACAATGTAAACGTTAATTCATAGGCTAGGTTGTAGCAACCTCATTGATGGGTATAGGGAAAATTTGAGTATCATGCACTATCCTAAACCTATCGATGTTACTGTGAGCTGGGTAAATGGAATATGAATGACAGTCATTCAATATGCTGTCATAAAAATAAGGCCATGCTCATAAAAAAAGATGTGTCCTCCATCATCTTAAACGGCACCAACCGCCACTGGTGTATTAGCATGCTATCTGTTTGATATTCATAGTTTTAACTCTGGCAGCTGGTTTAAGAACATACACAAATCCCTATTATCCTCTGGGAAGCTTGTTGAGTGATTTTTTTTTTTTAGCAACGTTCCCTCTAAACTGCGCAGGCGCGCAGTAGCCCTGAGACTGACACGCAGCTCCTCTGGGATTCCATGCAGAATAAATATCAACCAATAAAGAGAAGCTCCACACGAGATTGAACTTAAGTCAATTTTCTAGAGGAGTGGTCACCAACCTGTCGATCGCGATCGACTGGTCGATCACCAAATCATTTCTAGTTGATAAAGGGCACTGCAGTCCCTGGTTCTAATCCAGGCTGCATCACATCCGGCCGTGATTGGGAGTCACATAGGGCAGCGCACAATTGGCCCAGCGTCGTCTGGGTTTGCCCATCATTGTAAATAAGAATTTGTTCTTAACTGACTTGCCTAGTTAAGTAAAGGTTAAATAAAATAAATAAAGCCTTGTGTTCCTATTTTTTTATTTATTAATCTTGGGCTGTTAATTGTAGGTGCACCCGATTCAGCTGCCCTGCGCCCGGGTATGCGAACCGTTTCCATTTTGAAAAATTGTATGCATCTTAATGTACAAACTCTGGCTTCCCGGCAGGCACGGAGAGCAAATCAAGTGCCCTATAGGTATTCCACTGGCCAATCGGATGGCTCAGATTACCGTGTCTGCAGTAACATACCAGGCATAAAAGAAAACTACAGCGAAATTGATACGGTGAGATTTCAAAACCATGATTAGAGAGACTGTCAACGAATACAGCAAAGAGCTGCTGTTTTTATAAGTGAGTTCATGTTTAAATTCTTACTCAGCACTCTCAACACTTGAAACCATGAAATGGCTTTCTTCCTATTTCCATTTAGCGCTACAACAAGCATTGCAACAGTAACTTAATCAATGAGTAGGAAAGTGTATCGATAGGCATGCGTTGTTATTATTAGCTGCTTGGGTCTTTTTTAATAGGAACTTTTCACTTTTTCTGTTAATAAAAGTAACAACATGAGGCAGAAATAATGCGGTGCGACTCGAGATTTGCCATCAACTGGAAGATAGTGTCCCTTTGGTCAGTGTCAGTGGAAGAAAGAGAGAGCGGAGGGGATGTTGAGAGTAGAGGTCGACCGATTAATCGGAATGGCCGATTAATTAGGGCCGATTTCAAGTTTTCATAACAATCGGAAATCGTTTTTTTTTTTACCGTTATTTAACTAGGCAAGTCAGTTAAGAACACATTCTTATTTTCAATGACGGCCTAGGAATGGTGGGTTAACTGCCTTATTCAGGGGCAGAACGACAGATTTTTACCTTGTCAGCTCGGGGATTCAATCTTGCAACCTTACGGTTAACTAGTCCAACGCTCTAACCACCTGCTTTACATTGCACTCCACGAGGAGCCTGCCTGTTACGCGAATGCAGTAAGAAGCCAAGGTAAGTTGCTAGCTAGCATTAAACTTATCTTATAAAAAACAATCAATCAATCATAATCACTAGTTAACTACACATGGTTGATGATATTACTAGTTTATCTAGCCTGTACTGCGTTGCATATAATCGCTTAGGTACACGTTGCTCCAATCATAAACATCAATGCCTTTCTTAGAAATCAATACACAAGTATATATTTTTAAACCTGCATATTTAGTTAATATTGCCTGCTAACATGAATTTCTTTTAACTAGGGAAAATGTGTCACTTCTCTTGCAAACAGAGTCAGGGTATATGCAGCAGTTTGGGCCGCATGGCTCGTTGCGAACTGTGAAGACTATTTCTTCCTAACAAAGACAGCCGACTTCGCCAAACGGGGGATGATTTAACAAAAGCGCATTTGCGAAAAAAGCACAATCGTTGCACGACTGTACCTAACCATAAACATCAATGCCTTTCTTAAAATCAATACACAGAAGTATATATTTTTAAACCTGCACATTTAGCTAAAACAAATCCAGGTTAGCAGGCAATATTAACCAGGTGAAATTGTGTCATTTTGCGTTCATTGCACGCAGAGTCAGGGTATATGCAACAGTTTGGGCCGCCTGGCTCGTTGCGAACTAATTTGCCCGAATTTTACATAATTCTGGCATAACATTGAAGGTTGTGCAATGTAACAGGAATATTTAGATTTAGGGATGCCACCCGTTAGATAAAATACGGAACGGTTCCGTATTTCACTGACAGGAAAAACGTTTTGTTTTCGAGATGATAGTTTCCGGATTCGACCATATTAATGACCTAAGGCTCGTATTTCTGTGTGTTATTATGTTATAATTAAGTCTATGATTTGATAGAGCAGTCTGACTGAGCGATGGTAGGCAGCAGCAGGCTCGTAGCGTTCATTCAAACAGCACTTTCGTGCATTTGCCAGCAGCCCTTCGCAATGCATTGCGCTGTTTATGACTTCAAGCCTGTCAACTCCCAAGATTAGGCTGGTGTAACTGATGTGAAATGGCTAGCTAGTTAGCGGGTGCGCGCTAATAGCGTTTCAAACGTCATTCGCTCTGAGACTTGGAGTAGTTGTTCCCCTTGCTCTACATGGGTAATACTGCTTCGAGGGTGGCTGTTGTCGATGTGTTCCTGGTTCGAGCCCAGGTAGGAGCGAGGAGAGGGATGGAAGCTATACTGTTACACTGGCAATACTAAAGTGCCTATAAAAACATCCAATAGTCAAAGGTATATGAAATACAAATCGTATAGAGAGAAATAGTCCTATAATTCCTATAATAACTACAACCTAAAACTTCTTACCTGGGAATATTGAAGACTCATGTTAAAAGGAACCACCAGCTTTCATATGTTCTCATGTTCTGAGCAAGGAACTTAAACGTTAGCTTTTTTACATGGCACATATGGCACTTTTACTTTCTTCTCCAACACTTTGTTTTTGCATTATTTAAACCAAATTGAACATGTTTCATTATTTATTTGAGGCTAAATTGATTTTATTGATGTATTATATTAAGTTAAAATAAGTGTTCATTCAGTATTGTTGTAATTGTCATTTTTTTTTTTTTTTTTTTTTAATCGGCCGATTAATCGGCATCGGGTTTTTGGTCCTCCAATAATCGGTATCGGTGTTGGAAAAAAAATAAATCATAATCGGTCGACCTCTAGTTGAGAGGCAGATCCTCAGTCGGCTGCTCTCTCTGCTAAGACTGACCATAGATGCAGGCACCATCGGCCCAGTAAAGTAAATATTACATCAACATTTCACTAGGATATGCTGTTGTATTACTCCCACAGAACCACAATGGTATTTTGAACTTGTCATTGACATACAAATGAGAACTTGTTCTCAACTTGCCTACCTGGTTAAAAAAAGGTTAAATAAATAAAAAAAAATATTAAGACCTGCTTGGCCTACATTGAACACTGCACATTTGCTGCTACTGTAGACTGTATGACAGAACAGCTATTTCCATGTTAAAATGTTATGGGATACATTTTATTCATTGTTTTTGATGGTAGGCCACTCTGGTAGGCCTACTTTATGATCAAATACTTGTTAACTGGCCACTGTAAACTTTAAAACGGGTACAGCCTCAGTGTTCACAGTAAACACGCACTGGAATTTGCACAGAATTTTCACAATGTTCAAGTTTGCTTTTGAGACTACCACCACTATGAGCAAACAAACAATGCGAACTTTGGAAAGTCTACAACTATTACTAGGCCTATTTCAACATTACTTTTGTTGAAATGTATTTTACATACAGTAAAAATTACAACCTTTCACTTGGATTTTACTCTACTGCTACTCTCTGTTCATCATATGCATAGTCACTTTAACCATATCTACATGTACAGTTGAAGTCGGAAGTTTACATACACATTAGCCAAATACTTAAAAAAAAAATTTAACTCAGTTTTTCACAATTCCTGACATTTAATTCTAGTAAAAAACACCCTGTCTTAGGCCAGTTAGGATCACCACTTTATTTTAAGAATGTGAAATGCCAGAATAAGAGAAGAATGATTTATTTCAGCTTTTATTTCTTTCATCATGTTACCAGTGGGTCAGAAGTTTACATACACTCAATTAGTATTTGGTAGCATTACCTTTAAATTGTTTAACTTGGGTCAAACGTGTCATGCAGCCTTCCACAAGCTTACCACAATAAGTTGGGTGAATTTTGATCCGTTCATCCTGACAGAGCTGGTATAACTGAGTCAGATTTATAGGCCTCCTTGCTCGCACACGCTTTTTCAGTTCTGCCCACAAATGTTCTATAGGAATGAGGTCAGGGTTTTGTGATGGCCGCTCCAGTACCTTGACTTTGTTGTCCTTAAGCCATTTTGCCACAACTTAGGAAGTATGCTTGGGGTCATTGTCCATTTGGAAGACCCATTTGCGACCAAGCTTTCACTTCCTGGCTGATGTCTTGATGTTGTTTCAGTATATCCACATCATTTTCTGTCCTCATGATGCCATCTATTTTGTGAAGTGCACCAGTCCCTGCTGCAGCAAAGCACTCCCACAACATGATGCTGCCACCCCCATGCTTCACGGTTGGGATGGTGTTCTTCGGCTTGCAAGCCCCCCGCTTTTTCCTCCAAACATAATGATGGTCATTATGGCCAAACAGTTACATTTTTGTTTCATCAGACCAGAGGACATTTCTCCAAAAAGTACGATCTTTGTTCCCATGTGCAGTTGCAAACCGTAGTCTGTCTTTTTTATGCTGTTTTGGAGCAGTGGCTTTTTCCTTGCTGTGCAGCCTTTCAGGTTATGTTGATATAGGACTCATTTTACTGTGGATATAGATACTTTTGTACCTGTTTCCTCCAGCATCTTCACAAGGTCCTTTGCTGTTGTTCTGGGATTGATTTGCACTTTTCGCACCAAAGTACATTCATCTCTAGGAGACAGAATGCGTCTCCTTTCTGAGCGGTATGACGGCTGCGTGGTCCCATGGTGTTTATACTTGCGTACTATTGTTTGTATAGATGAACGTGGTACCTTCAGGGGTTTGGAAATTGCTCCCAAGGATGAACCAGACTTGTGGAGGTCTACAATTTTTTTCTGAGGTCTTGGCTGATTTCTTTTGATTTTCCCATGATCTCAAGCAAAGAGGCACTGAGTTTGAAGGTAGGCCTTGAAATACATCCACAGGTACACCTCCAATTGACTCAAATGATGTCAATTAGCCTATCAGAAGCTTCTGAAGCCATGACACCCTTTTCTGGAATTTTCCAAGCTGTTTAAAGGCACAGTCAACTTAGTGTATGTAAACTTCTGACCCACTGCAATTGTGATACAGTGAATTCTAAGTGAAATAATCTGTCTGTAAACAATTGTTGGAAAAATTACTTGTGTCATGCACAAATAGATGTCCTATCCGACTTGCTAAAACTATAGTTTGTTAACAAGAAATTTGTGTAGTTGTTGAAAACGAGTTTTAATGACTCCAACCTAAGTGTATGTAAACTTCCGACTTCAACTGTACATACTACCTCAATCAGCCCGACTAACCGGTGCCTGTATGTAGCCTCGCTACTGTTATAGCCTCGCTGCTGTATATAGCCTCGCTACTGTTATTTTTCACTGTCTTTTTACTGTTGTTTTATTTCTTTACTTACCTATTGTTCACCGAATACCGTTTTTGCACTATTGGTTAGAGCCTGTAAGTAAGCATTTCACTGTAAGGTCTACACCTGTTGTATTTGGTGCACGTGACAAATAAACTTTGATTTGATATGCTGTGTGGTATTACTCCCACAGAACCACAATGGTATTTTAAACTTGTGATTGACATACATGTATCATATTAATGTCAGGGTTCATGGAGAAAGAGGAGCATTAGGTACAGCAAAAAACTTTCCATCAATAGCTCTCCAAACAGATCAAAATACTGACCCCTCTGGTCTGCCAAGAGCTCTAACTAGACCCGCTAGGCTCAAACCTTGACACGCACACTTAGATGCATCAAACACTTCCTGAAAATGATTGACTTCTCTTTTGGTAGACAATGGGCGTTAATGGTACAAGGTTAGATGGAGAGGACTGGAAGAAACCCAGAATACCCTCTCCAGTGACCTCACAGGTCTGAAATGTTGTTGTGTCAGGGAGGTAGCTTTGGTGTCACGTTTCCATTTCAGAGGGAAAATACACCAGGTTAACCCTGTTCAAGACAAATAGCCATGGTATTCCTATAGACAGCTTCAGTGTCCAGTTAGTTGGGTTTCCTTTATTTCCTTTGTCTGATGTTCTCCCACTCTGTGATTTTTTTTATTGGTGACTGCCGGAGCCATGTTTATTTTACTGCTATTGTTACAGATACTTTTACAGACATTAAATACAAGTAAACGTGTTAAGTAGCTCTGGTGGTACCACAGCAGCTGTGCAAATGAGGGAAACTGTCCGTGTGTTTGATGTCTAATGGTCCCTCCCGGCAGGCATGTGCACAGATAGGGCTCTACCTTTGCAGAGAACATGCCCATTTGCCCTTCCAGTCTCCAAAGTGCCTTTTTGGGTGGAAGTATAATTTCCCCCAAAATGTTTACAAAAAAATTGTATAGTTGTTGTTGTTTTGAACCCACTGCCCACAAATCGTTGTTAAAGTAGTCGGAATGGCAGATCTGGTCATTGATAAGCCCCTAAATTGGAAAGCAGTGGTTGTACAGTAACATTCTATACATGCCGTCAGAGCTCAGGGTCTCCGCTTCACAATGCTATATGGGTTTTGACTGACAGTCATTCTAAACTTGACAGTCATTTGAAATCCCTCACATTAATTGGGCAACTTTTGAGCATTTGTTGTTTGGATTCAGTCTTGTGTCAGGTGAACTATTGTGTCCTCACATTTGGTCTGATAACTTCCCCATAAGATCCAAAGTCTACTCTTTCAGTTGCTACCATGGTCATGCATATGCTTTTTATAGTCATTTTGTTAAACATTAAAACGTGTCCCCTATCCATATAGGCCAGTTTTCACTCGTGTAAAGGGTTAAGCAAAGCAATAAATGTAATAGATCTGTGCTAAATGACTACGGAGTTATTATAGATGAAATATTAAATTACTTTCAGACTAGGGGTTATTTATTTGTGTCATTTAATTTGCCATTAAAATGTGACCCTCTATTGCTTTTATATACAGTAACTAAATAACCAAAGTAGCCTAATAATTGCTCAACGATTCCATGACCTTGATTGTAGGGATTTTTCGGGGTTGACTTTTTTGTTTCAGCACATTTTTTTATTTTACCTTTATACCCACCAAAAGACATATCCTCAGAATGTATGATAATTGAATTATTAGACACTTTTATCTTCTCCGAAATGGCCTTAACCCATATTTACCAAGATAATTTTGCATTTGAATTGTTTTCTAGAGCTCCTTTGTCAACAGCTGGTCATGTTAGCCTACATTATTTTTAAGGTCTAGCTTGTTGAACAACAGTCGGTCTATATTTGAAATGTTGTTGTGGTCTTGGTATTATGGCCCCACCCTACATGACCCATGTGTATTGGGTCATATCATCATCGCTGGCCTGATCCCATGTCACTGCACCTCTCATTATCTATTGTTTCCTGTTATTCATTGCAGCTGGCTGCCCCATTTTGCTACTGCCAATGCTTACTTTCTGATATGCTAGGACGCTAGCTAACTAGCCTGCCCTGGGTTATGGGGTGGTTAATAGAGTTGTTTTGATTGTTCAGAGCTGCGGTGACGCACCCCCCCCCTAGTCAGACAAACCCCTTGTGGAAAACCACAGCGGAGTCACATTCCTTTGAAGGGCCAGCATCCTACCAGAGATTTCCATTGCCACTCCATTGCATAATGTGGTTACATTTCAGTGGGATGGTTCCTGGCGTAGGCACAAGGCAGAGAGCTAGCCTGTAGTCTCATTGGGAAGGACTTTATGAATAAAGCACCCAGCTTACATACTGCCCATTATACTGGGCCTAAGAGACTCCGTCCACTACTTGGAGGTGTTACAGCTGCATATGGATGGTTCTATGGGCTATCTTCTGCTCTCCGGACCAGGAGACAGGGACCCATCATTTCATCAAATCATTGCATCACTATTCACAGCACTGAGATGAAGACATATCCTCAGAATGTATGATAATTTAATTATTAGACACTTTTATCTTCTCAGAAATGGCCTTAACCCATATTTACCAAGATAATTTTGCATTTGAATTGTTTTCTAGAGCTCCTTTGTCAACAGCTGGTCATGTTAGCCTACATTATTTTTAAGGTCTAGCTTGTTGAATCATTGAAAAGCAGAGATTGCATCATTGAGGTCCATTTGTCATTGGACTGTCTTTTCAATAGTAGGTTAAAGAACAAACACTCTTTGCAATACCTGAATACTTTACTAATAACTGGGAGATGGGAAAGACCCATGCAGTACAAAATGCCAGGATGTTCCAAGAAAACATTCCCATCCAATGGGACAGTAGGGGACACAGTAGGGAACTGTAGGGGAGACCGGGGTTGGATGTCACAGTTTTCACTCTCTCTTATATTTTACAAGACTCCTTTCAACATTAACAGAAAGGTCTTGGGTGGAATAGGGACTATTATTATTCTCATATCTTATTCCAACAAGCAATCAAACCCACCTTGCCCACTTGTGACAACCAGCCTCATCGCAGGGTTGGTTGTCGTATGGAGTGTGTTGTCACGTTTGCTAGTAGCTTATTCATTTTGTAAAAGGAAATGACCCAATATAGCACACAGTCTTAGAAATGGCTTTCTTTTATAGAACGAAATTCCTAACAGAATTCAGCATTTTATACCTTGAGAACAACGTATGACATTTTGAGTATATTTGTGTGTGTGTGTATGCGTAAGTTTGCACACGTGTAATAAAAAATATGTGTGTGGTGCCTCCCGAGTGGCGCAGTGGTCTAAGGTTGTGCCACTAGAGATCCTGGTTCGAGTCCAGGCAACCGGGAGACCCATGGGGCGGCGCACAATTGTCCCATCGTGCTCTAACGACTCCTGTGGCGGGCTGGGTGCAATGCACGCTGACACGATTGCCAGGTGTACGGTGTTTCCTCCGACACATTGGTGCGGCTGGCTTCCGGGTTAAGTGGGCATTGTGTCAAGAAGCAGTGGGGCTTGGCTGGGTTGTGTTTCGGAGGACGCACAGCTCTCGATCTTCGCCTCTCCTGAGTCTGTTTCGGGAGTTGCAGCGACGGGACAAGACTGTAACTACCAATTTGAGTACCATGAAATTGGGGAGGGAGAAATAAAAGAGACAACACTTCCACTCCGCTGCCCAACAGATGTATACATGATGCATTGGGAAGATGCAGTTCAGACATTGTTTGCTAATTTGCAAGACGTCTCACATTCTACATTCTAAATTCTATAGTTCTACATCATTTATACATCGGCCAGGCATCAACATTTTATTCTTCCCAATCTGCAAACGCTCTCCACCCTACATATTCCCAACACATTTTGATATGTTGGCCAAAGGTGTTTGTGTTTACTGGGAAGGGAGATTTTTATAGCAACAGCACAAAAGAGCTTGGGATATATTGTATACTGGCAGTGCCAATATCCCCAAACAGTATGGTTACAATGCGTTGATAGTGACTACCAACCCGACCAATGCTAGTTACCACATGGCTTGACCTAGCAACTCAGAAATAGGTTTGGAATAGCTCTCCTTTTTCTCTTTTCTATAAACATATTTTTTATTGTATAATCCCAGAATTCAAACATTTATAAAGTAACAAGACATACTTTACATGTTTTTTATTTTACCAATGAAAAACACAAACTCAGCAAAAAAAGAAATGTCCCTTTTCAGGACCCTGTCCTTCAAAGAATTCATAAAAATCCAAATAACTTCACAGATCTTCATTGTAAAGGGTTTAAACACTGTTTCCCATGCTTGTTCACTGAACCATAAACAATTAATGAACATGCACCTGTGGAACGGTCATTAAGACACTAACAGCTTACAGACAGTAGGCAATTAAGGTCACAGTTATGAAAACTTAGGACACTAAAGAGGCCTTTCTACTGACTCTGAAAAACACCAAAAGAAAGATGATCAGGGTCCCTGCTCATCTGCGTGAACGTGCCTTAGGCATGCTGCAAGGAGGCATGAGGACTGCAGATATGGCCAGGACAATAAATTGCAATGTCCGTACTGTGAGACGCCTAAGACAGCGCTACAGGGAGAAAGGATGGACAGCTGATCGTCCTCGCGGTGGCGGACCACGTGTAACAACACCTGCACAGGATCAGTACATCCGAACATCACACCTGCGGGACAGGTACAGGACGGCAACAACAACTGCCCGAGGTACACCAGGAACGCACAATCCCTCCATCAGCGCTCAGACTGTCCGCAATAGGCTGAGAGAGGCTGGACTGAGGGCTTGTAGGCCTGTTGTAAGGCAGGTCCTCACCAGACATCACCGGCAACAACGTCACCTATGGGCACAAACCCACCGTCGGCTGGACCAGACAGAACTGGCAAAAAGTGCTCTTCCCTGACGAGTCGCAGTTTTGTCTCACCAGGAGTGATGGTCGGATTCGTGTTTATCGTCGAAGGAATGAGCATTCTCCCGAGACTTGTACTCTGGAGCAGGATCGATTTGGAGGTGGAGGATCCGTCATGGTCTGGGGCGGTGTGTCACAGCATTATCGGACTGAGCTTGTTGTCATTGCAGACATTCTCCTCCCTCATGTGGTACCCTTCCTGCAGGTTCATCCTGCCATGACCCTCCAGCATGACAATGCCACCAGCCATACTGCTCGTTCTGTGCGTGATTTCCTGCAAGACAGGAATGTCAGCCATGGCCAGCGACGAGCCCGAATCTCAATCCCATTGAGCACATCTGGGATCTGTTGGATCGGAGGGTGAGGGCTAGGGCCATTCCCCCCCAGAAATGTCCGGGAACTTGCAGGTGCCTTGTTGGAAGAGTGGGATAACATCTCACAGCAAGAACAGGCACATCTGGTGCAGTCCATGAGGAGATGCACTGCAGTACTTAATGCAACTGGTGGCCACACCAGATACTGACTGTTACTTTTGATTTTGACCCCCCTCCCCTTTGTTCAGGGACACATTATTCAATTTCTGTTAGTCACATGTCTGTTGACCTTGTTCAGTTTGTCTGCTGTTGAATCTTATGTTCATACAAATGTTTACACATGTTAAGTTTGCTGAAAATAAAGTCAGTTGACAGTGAGAGGACGTTTCCTTTTTTGCTGAGTTTACATTCCTCAATGTTTTGTCATGCTGACATGAATTGACCAGGCGGATGAGTTCTTTCAAATAATTCATACATTTGGAATTTTTAAATTATTACACAGCACCCTCTAGATTCAGAGTGATATGCACTGTGACAACCAACCCATGAGACAACCAACCCCAGTCACCCTTACCATGGACCAGAGGGAGAGGGCGACTGCTTAGATTCCTGCTTGCACTTCATCATTCCTCTGTCTACCGAGGTTTATTTTTAAAGGGAAGTGTCAGCCAATGTCAAGTCACTTTCCTTTGAGCGATGATGGGGGACAGTCGCCCAATCAGAGCAGCTGTGCTGGGCGGACCAGAACCTTTACATCCACCAATGGTTCACTTCACTCTATCAGCACCAGTAAACAAACTAAAACATATACCAACAAACAAACAACCTGTACATCCCAATGGGGAAGCAACATGACAATGGGTCAGCATTTTAAAACAACAACCTTTCCAAAGCTCACAACATCTCTCTCTTAATCCTGGCGAAAGGCCATATTCAAAAGGTCATTCCTTGCATGCCCACCAGTCAACAGCATCTTCTGAGGTTGAATTTAAATGTTTTGGTGACGTCAAGCAGCCATTGGAATTTTGGCAGTGGGGGGGCTACTATATAAAAACTTTGGGACAGAGAGGTAGGTAGAGGGGGGGAGACAAGTGGAAAGATAAGATACCGAAGAGTTGGTGTTTATTTAAGTAGTGTCATGTCTCTGGCACATACAGACAACAGGATCCGGCAGACTGCCTGTATGGGAGCGGAACAACACCACCTCGGGAGCTTGAACTAAAATAGATCCAATTCAGCTTGGAGCAAGGTGGATTAGCACAGCTTCCTTTGTCTCGCCTGACACTTGTTCCCTTCTGTGTGGAATTTCTTGGAACTATGAGTAAACCGGAGACATTGGCCTCCTGCATTGCCAAGATGTACGAGGGGGGTAAATTGGACAATGCTGGGGCCCCTTCTGGAGCAATGAAAAAGCCAACTAACAGCCTTCTGAACAGCCTGGGAGGCATGGAGGTCAAGCTGAATCAGCTTGAGGTGAAGGTGGAGCAGATAGCCTGTAGCCAGACAGAGGTCCTCAGGAGGCTGGATATGGTGTGCCAGGGCATGGGGATGCTGGAGAAGGACCTGGCCCAGCTCAGAAAAGACAAGGACCCCCAGGCGGGGGACAAGGGCTCTCGTGGAGGTGGAGGGGACCCAGCCTTGTTCTCCGAGGTCAGGGTACTGTGTGGGGAGACCGTGGCGCTGCTGAAGAACCTGCAGAAGGAGGGTAAATGGCAACGGGAGAAAATTGAAGGAATAGAGAGCTCGGTTTCGGCCGTGGACAAGCTCTGGGGATATGTGGGGGAAGTTTTCCGAAGCTCTAAGATAGTGGAGTTCATCTTGAAAGGCATCGTACCCTGGAGGAAACAGGGCCTACTGTACATCCAAGAGGAGGAGGAGGTCAGTGAGCTCATGCTAAAGCAGGCTGGCACACCTTTGCAATTTCAGAACTAAATGTGATGTCCTCTAGGTGCTTTTAAATGTTTGAGTTATGGTTTTAACATTTTAAAATCTGTTATTTTGTGAGCCATTACCCACTTAATTTAACCTTTGGAAAGTACGCAGTGCATTCTGTACTGAGTGCACTGTCATTATGTTTTGTTCTCACACTTTTAAATACTTTCTCATTCAAATGGGAACATGAGTTCAAATTAGTTCATTTGCATTATAGGATATGCAATGTTCATCCTGTTTAATTCACCAAATGATGTGGTGTAAAATAAAGGGAACGATTTCTCTTTTGAAAATTACTAATCCATGCTTTGGGCTTGTGGGAAAGGATTTCAATGTTCGTGATTTGACTACTATAACAGCGTCTTTTGTTAAACGTTAACTCTCAATAAGTGGTCATTGCTATTTTCATAGGGCATGACCTAACATAATGAGGAAGTGTAAATTGAAAGTGGACGTTTGTCCAGCAAAATGTCAGTTGAAATCCCCAGTGCAAAGTGTTGCTACTATAGTAGCCTTGTGCAAAGTCACTTAACCAGGCAACCTGTGTCACCGACTGTCTCTAGAATGTTTGTTCAGCTGTTTGGAAACAATGTGAGCCATTTCAGTAATGTTACTGTCAAGATCAGGCTGTTTGCTAGCATCAAGTCCAAAGTGAAACTGAAGTGAGAGGGATTTTTCCCACTGACTGTATGCTTTCCCCCCAGCTCATGACAGTTTAGGGTAAAGAATCTGGATTACATATAATGTATGAAGAATCTATTGTCTGATTCATATCAAAATTAGGTTCTCATCACTGGCATCTTGATAATCTTGACATTAAATACTAATGTTTGCTACCACATAAAGTAGCCTACTAACAAACCGTTAGAAGGCAGATGGAACCAAATGCTGGTCATCTATTCATTTGAACATATAATTAGGAATTAGAATAGTAATTTAATACGATCTCTTATTTATTGAACTTTTTTTTTATTTTATCAGGGAGTCCCACTGAGACCAAAGTCTCTTTTACCGATGAGCGCTACAGAAATGACCGAAAATACACACTTCAAAATACAAGCAGAAAGGAAAAACATGATCATAAAAAATAAAATAAAAACACCTTCATCAATAATAAACCCCTCAATCAGCTTTTTGAATTGCCCTAGAGGCACCAAAATATTAAATGTAAAGTACATTTTAATATTAAATGTAAAGTACATTTAGAAGATTTCCACTAAAAGCTGATTTACCTAACTCCGTAGAGACCAAAGGAATTTCCAGAGTTAGGTGGAGGAGCATACACAACAGTATCATCGGCATACAAGTGCAGGTTACAATTTTTTTTACAGACAAGTCAATATTGTTAATGTAAACAATACAGGGCCCAGAACCCTGTGGGACACCTTTTTCTAATATCCAGGAAACATGATTTAACATCATCAGTAGATACACATTGAGTTCTATCTGTCAAGTAATTTTTAAACCAGCTACATGCAGCCTGGTCTAGGCCAATTGAGGAAAGCCTCTGAATTAGCAGTGAGTGATCAACAGTATCAAAAGCCTTTGGCAAGTCAATGAAGAGGGCAGCACAATGTTGCCTTTTATCCATACAGTTAACCACATCATTTATAACTAGGGTTGCAGCGGAGATAGTTTTTAGACCAGGTTATAGCACTGACTGATGTACATTTAGAATGCATTTCAAAGATAAGAAAGATCTTAGCTGAGAATGAAGGATTCTAATAGTTTAGCTAGGCAATAAAGTTTAGAAATAGGGCAATTTAATTATTTAGGTCACAAGCGTCTCCACCTTTGTGAAGGGGGAGTACATGGGCCGCCTTTCAAACCTTGGGGACAGTACCAGATATAATAGTCAGGTAAAATAATATGGGTTAATTATTCAGGAGGGCAGAGAGCTGCAGCAAAAATGGATCAAGCATATCAGCCTCAGTGGATTTTGTTTTACATCAGTCTTAAACAAGGCATCTAGCACATCACAGATAGTAAATTGTTGAAATGAAAACAAAGATGCACTAGAATCTGATGGGTTAACCGTCGAGTCAGCTAGAGGCTGGCAAAGGGAAGAGCAGTCGATTGACTGACCAGGGTCAGTTAAACCACCATTTCTCTCAAATAAAACTAAAAAGCATCACTTATCCCATTCCTCTCAGTTATGATGCCAGACAAAACTTGTTTAGGCAGGGATGAAGAGGAATTTGTACACTTCAGTGCATTTACTGTTTTCCAAAATGTAGAAGGATCCCCAGCAGGGTCAACGCTTAGGATGTAGGTTGACTTAGCTTTCTTAATCGAGATAGTATCTGTTTCTTAATTGTCTGAAAGATTGCCAATCCACTACAGAGTCAGTTTAACTTGCTTTGACCCAGGCCTGATTTCTCACCTGAATGAGCTTAGATAGATGTAACTCTTGGTCTTCTTCTGAGCTATCTTCGACTCTGAATTGTTTAATAGGGGCGTGTTTATCTGCCAGAGGAATACATTTGGAGGATAAATATTCTAGAGCCAACTCAGGGTTAGGAATACAGGATACAGTGGCTAAATCAGAGTAGAGCATGTCATGTAAAAACCCTTGAGGAGAAACATTATAAAATGATGTTCTTAATTAAATAAAGATTAGTATTTTGCTGTTTCGTATCTCTAATACATACTATGGGACAATGATCACTGATATCATATGTAAAAACCCCGTTAGACAAATATTTATGCAGGTTAGTAAGAATTAAATCAATCAAGGAGGAGTTAACAGGGTTTTTCACATTTAGCCATGTCGGTTTTGAGATCATTTGAGTGAGTTTAAAATCAATGTATATGCTCTTAAATTGATCTGAGGCCAGGGATAGCCAATCCAGATTCAAATCCCCCAAAATGACCAACTCCGAAGACATATTGGTGCTATACACTCAGATATAGCACCAATATACGTCTTGTAAAACAATGTGGCCTTAATGGCTACACAAATACACTTAAATCTCTACCCGGTACAGCCAGAAAAGGAGCCACTTAGCCCAATATTGGACCATAGGTAGCTTAACGTTTCCCATTAGTCCAAGGACCTTACATGTTCTGTTTAAAGGGTGAATTGGCTGTGGAAGCCAAAACAGACAAATACAGTACTCCATCTAAACGTGAATTGAGTGTGTACTTTGGTAAAGTTCTAGAAATATAAATCCTCTACTTTCACTTCACTTCAAAATACACACTTACTGTACAATGTTTTAACCAGTTTTAACACTTTTGCAGCCAACGTTATGTTTCCGTGACAACACATTTGGGGCATCTGTCTTCCGTTTACACACAGCTGTTTGAAGATGCAGATAGCTAATTGGCACAGGTAGTCCACTCTCTCTACCGTCTGTTTTCCATAAAAACAAGCACTGTAACATAATATGGCGAAGTTGGAACCCTAATGTTATAAAGGTGTGTACCAATTTACTTCTGTTTTTTGAAAATGATTATATGAAAGCTAAGGTTGCTAATCGGAAACAAAAATCCCCCCTACAGAGACACCTTCGTCCAATGACTCTTATGTGTAATGGAACTGAGAGTCAGGATCAAGGGCTACTAAGCACTGTGTTTCTGCCTCGGCATTGCTTGCTCTTAGGATTTTGAGGCTCTGGAGCTGTAAAAAATAAAACGTTATGACTGCTGATGTAAAAAGGGCTTTATAAAATACATTTGACTAATAGATTGAAATGTAGATATTTTTGGGGTGGAGATAGTGCCGTTTTCATTTAGTGTTAGGCAGACAGATGGACTCTAATGAGAGCCAGTAAGGTATGCCGTGCGAACACAGATCACAACAGCATTGCTTCTTGCCCACCCATGCTATGACCCTGCGGTGTACTTCCAGGCCATACCCACTGCTGGCATCTCCCAGTTACTCATGGCTTAGTGTAAACTAATAACAGAGTCCAGCTGAGTCGGCCCAGTAGGGATCTGTTATCAGTTATGTGTTGTCATTTCAAATATGCCATACCGGTTCATCATTAATACTAAAAAGACCATTGCTCAATCATACTCCATGCCTCAGTCCATGCCTGACGTATTGGCAATGTGGTGATGAGTGGATGTGAACAAACATTTAGATAAGATATTTCAGCTTTTAACCTTTTTTATTTCTCCTGTTTGCTATATGTTGTTTATCTTGTTCAAACTATACCACATTGGTGGGAGAATGATTGTTAAACCTGATTGTGATGAAGTAGTAAGCAACGATATACATGAAAGATGTTCTCTTCCCTCAGAAAACTAAATCAGAAGATAGCAGAGTAAAGCCTAAAGTCACTCTCTGCAACCAGGGGACTCAGGTCCAGGAAGAGGGCTTACAAATCGCCACAGGTAAGCTGGACTTGTCTCTGTGTTATCTGTTGGCATTGATACATATTTTTAAGTTAATGTTTTTCAATTTAATGTATTTAAAAAAAAATGTAACCTTCATTTAACTAGGCAAGTCAGTTAAGAACAAATTCTTATTTACAATGACGGCCTACACCGGCCAAACCCGGACGATGCTGGCCAATTGTGCGCCGCCCTCTGGAACTCCCAATCATGGCCAGTTGTGATACAGCCTGGATCAATCAATCAATCAATTAATCAATCAAACATTATTTGTACAGTGTGTGCAAAGCTGTCATCAAGGCAAAGGGTGGCTACTTTGAAGAGTCTCAAATATATTTTGATTTGTTTAACACTTTTTTTGGTTACTACATGATTCCATATGTGTTATTTCATAGTTTTGATGTCTTCACTATTATTCTACAATGTAGAAAATTGTCAAAAATAAAGAAAAACCCTTGAATGAGTAGGTGTCCAAACTTTTGACTGGTAATGTATATTCCATTTCTTACATCAAATGCATTTTAAGGTGCTTTCAGTCAATGTTGACCAGTTACTGACAACTGCCTCGATGTTTTCTGCGAAGTTAATGTGAGTGGGTGGGGATTCCATAAGCAAATGAGTGATTACTTTAGCTAATTCCTTCTGGTATGGTTGCTGTTCTCCCACAGGTGACCAGAAGGCGCTAGAGCTCCCTGTAAAGGAAGCGAAGGCCGCAGACCATGGAGTGGAAGTCCCGACAACTCCTGAGCCTGATCCCTGCAGGTTATCCGAAGCTCTCACAGAGGGCCCTGCAGTCGACCAGGCCTTATTCCCATCTACCAATAGTGATTGGGGTAGTAAAGGCTCTCGCAAGCCCAAAGAGGTCACCTTAAAGAGCAGAGAGCCCACCAGAGTCCAGACCTTTGCCCCTGATGTGGTCGTAGCTCAGGTGGAGGTCACCATCGAAGTGCTCTCTGAGCTGAGGAGGTAGGCTGTCACTGATTCATTACCAATAGAAAATGCCAGTTATCCAAAGTGGAATCTCTCTTGTTATTAAGTGCTTTTTTTTGTTGTCAACAAATAGCAGCACCATTACTCCCAACAGGGCTATGAAAAGCGCGACAGGTGGATCCGTTGAGTTGACATCGATTGTCATCAAAGAGATCTAACAAAGCACCTGCAATCACTGACGTACACTTTCAGCTAGAAATGTGAAAGCACAGGGGGGATTTAATAAATTATCCTCAAGCTAAACCCCACTGCTGCCTTTTCATGTCTCTAATGAAAGGGTTTCAAGTGGCGGTGGGCTCTCACTCTGAGTAGGGTGAGCAACATGAGGTACATGCTAAAGGGGATAAAGAACATCAAAGGGTCCTTCTGTTGTTGCCAATTTTTTACATGCCTACTCTAAGTGGCATTTCAAGAATGGGGGTACTTAGGATGAGAGTTAGCATCTGTCGCTACTCATAGCCTATAACTCGAATTGCTATTATCTACATTTTTGACCTGCGCTCTTGGAGCCAGGAGCATAATATTTTCACTGTACCCTGCAATTACATCTGCGTCCCTGTACATGTGACTAATAAACACACTCTAATCTAAAATGTAATCTAATATATTGCTGTCACGTTGGTTTCATTAGTTACGTGCATATTCTGTTTCATTAATGAAGAAAACGTGTAGGTCTATACATTGTTCAAACATTGACTGTTTTGTCATGTTACTGTGTTGCTAGGACTCCTGATGTGACCATGATTTCGGTGAGCAGTGAGTTAGACAGTCAGTACATCAAAGTCAAGGAGACAGAGGTTCCACAAGGTCCAGAGCCCACTGTATCACAGCCACCTATCTCCACCACTGAGGAGCAACCGCCGGAGCAACCGCCGGAGCAAGTCCCTGAAAGTGTTTCTCTTCCTTCCAAGGATGACACTCTCCCTGAAGAGGACTTTACAAAGGCTGCAGTCAGTCCTCAGGAGCCTGTTATCATTGTAACACCACCAACCCCGTACAGCAGTGCGCTAACAAGCCCACTGGATGTGGTCACCAAACCAGAGTCCGTAACGATTGTCCCTCAGGTCCAGCCTGAGCCGGTGGCGGTCACAGAGCAGCACAAATCTGTTCCACCTCAACCAGAGTCTGAGACAGTGAAAGACTCTGCAAAACCAGTTATCCCTCAGCCAACTCCCTCTTTAGTTGTTAAAAACCCTACAGCAGCTGCACAGGCGGCAGGCCTGGATGCACAACTATTGGTCATAGGTAAGAAGGGCAATATCAATGTCATTTTCATCAAAATATGGATTGCACAGCGTTATGTTACTGGGTGAAATGCAGGATGAAATATACTCCTCATGGTCTGTCAATCTTCCAATAAGTCCACAGATCATTACCCATACCACCAAGCATATAATAAATCATGCTCCGGTGCTCTTCTTTTCCAGATGACTGCCCACCCTTGCCCGCTCCCTTTGAGCACCGCATTGTGAGTGCCAAGCAAGTACCGATGGGCTCTTATTACGCTGTAAAGCCTAACGCGGTTCTTGGAGGGTGAGTCATAATTCTTAAGTGCCCACGAGAATGTGTTTACTGTACACATAGACTGTGGTGTTGCATATATTATTCCCATTATTGTTACCCCTCAAACACAACATACTTACTGTAAGTGAGGGTTACCAACTGTTATTCTACTGCTATAAATACACTGTCAGGTTGGCTTCTACCCAATGATGTTGACTGACAGTAACGATGTAGAAAACACCAGAGGAGCAGCTTGCTGCACCAGTGGTAACCAGGTGCAGCATTAGCAGATAAACAGGGTTAGCAGACTGACAGACTGTGCATGATAGCAGGCGATGGGCAAAGCAAGGAGAGATAGTACGTATCAGCAGCAGAGCTGAACAACTGGCAACACAGACATGGCTAATCCCCAACAGAGTCTGCAAATAAGCACTGGCTTATTTTATGCTTGTCATGGACAGGGTTTATTTTGGGCAGGTGTTGAGTGGACATTTGCATAGGGGCTTTTTAAAATCTCCATGGTCCATGTAGAGTAGAGGCACTCTCTCGCGACATAAAGAAGTTGGCTTAGTAAACTCTCCATGTGTGGCAGATGATGATATACTTCCAATGAAACCAGAGGAGTAAAACAGGTCCTTGGAGTGTCTGCAAAGCCCTGACCGAGGTCAACGCAAAGGATACCCCTCAAGATTGACTGCTTGTGGGTCTGTGCTGTGCTCTTTGGTGCCTTTGTCGGGGTGAATGTAGCTTGAGTTCTAGCATTTTAAAGGTTCTACATAACCTGAAGCACGGATTCCGCGGAAAACCACGTTGAGTCTGTGCTTGCGCGGCTAGGATGCATGTATGTATGTTCATAAATGTCTATGAACAAATATTCGTGTTCACACCTGTTTCTTTCACATGTACGCTACCGTTCAAAAGTTTAGGGTCACTTAGAAATGTCCTTGTTTTTGAAAGAAAAGCTCTTTTTCTTTTTTGTCCATTAAAATAACATCAAATTGATAAGAAACACAGTGTAGACATTGTTAATGTTGTAAATGACTATTGTAGCTGGAAACAGCAGATTTTTTTATGGAATATCTACGTAGGAGTACAGAGGCCCGTTATCAGCAACCATCACTCCTGTGTTCCAATGGCACGTTGTGTTAGCTAATCCAAGTTTATCATTTTATAAGGCTAATTGATCATTAGAAAACTCTTTTGCAATTATGTTAGCACAGCTGAAAACTGTTGAGCTGATTAAAGAAGCAATAAAACTGGCCTTCTAGACTAGTTGAGTATCTGGAGCATCAGCATTTGTGGGTTCAATTACAGGCTCAAAATGTCCAGAAACAAAGAACTTTCTTCTGAAACTCGTCAGTCTATTCTTGTTCTGAGAAATTAAGGCTATTCCATGCGAGAAATTGCCAAGAAACTGAAGATCTCACACAACGCTGTGTACTATTGCTTGTTTAATCAGTACAACAGTTTTCAGCTGTGCTAACATAATTGCAAAAGGGTTTTCTAATGATCAATTAGTCTTTTAAAATGATAAACTTGGATTAGCTAACACAACGTGCTATTGGAACACAGGACTGACGGTTACTGATAATGGGCCTCTGTACACCTATGTAGATATTCCATAGAAATCTGCCATTTCCAGCTTCAATAGTCATTTACAACATTATCAATGTCTACACTGTATTTCTGATCAATTTGATGTTATTTTAATGGACAAAGAATGTGCTTTTCTTTCAAAAACAAGGACATTTCTAAGTGATCCCAAACCTTTGAACGGTAGCGTATGTAAAGTATCTATGCACTCATAAGTGTCCTTGTTTCCACAGGGGACGTTTTGGGCAGGTCCATAAGTGCGCAGAACTGTCGTCGGGCCTAATCCTCGCTGCGAAGTTGATCAAAGTAAAGGGAATGAGGGAGAGAGTAAGTGGATATACAACAACAGACCTGTGGTCTTTGTACCCCTCCTCTCTCTGACTCCAACCTTACACACCCACCCTGACCTTTCTCTATGTTCCTGTGAAGTTTATTTATGAGGTTCGATGTGAGCAATTCTCTTGCCGCAGATTAAAGAGCTAGTCACACTTACAAACACGCACGGGTACACACACACACACACACACACACACACACACACACACACACACACACACACACACACACACACACACACACACACACACACACACACACACACACACACACACACACACACACACACACACACACACACACATGCATACTAGCTCTCTCTATCTCAAAATAAATAAAAAATACTATGCAACGAAGTTAAAGTTGCAGTATCTAACTATTGGGGTAAACTGACCAAATTCACATAGAAATCTGAGTTATTGATCTGTTATTTTCATTGAAATCAAGTTTAAAGCCGGGTGTACAGTACACAATTTTCACCCTGATTTAGACAAAATCCTAATGTCGTTGCCTACTCGGGGCGTGCGGCCATCACTGACTCTCATTTAATGTGAGCGGGTCAGAGAAACAATCTGAGGGCTACCGATCTCACCGTTGAGCAGTTCGACATCCCGATATTTTTCAAACATGTTTGATTTTATCGGCGCAAAATCTGCAGTGCTCTTGTCATGTGAGATGTGCAACGCCAATTTTTGTGAACAGTGCCAATGAGAGCTCGCCAGAGAAGAAGCCAGTGAGATGATGACGTTGTATCACATCACCCAGAATGTGGACTCTCCTGCAGGAGCCATGACTACTACTAGTGTTTTATTTATTATCCCTTATTTTACTAGGTAAATTGACTGAGAACACTAATTTCTCATTTACAGCAACAACCTCGGGAATAGTTACAGGGGGATGAATGGGCCAATTGGAAGCTGGGGATGATTAGGTTAACATGATGGTATGAGGGCCAGATTGGGAATTTAGTCAGGACACCTGGGTTAACACCACTACTCTTACAATAAGTGCAATGGGATCTTTAGTGACCACAGAGAGTCAGGATACCCGTTTAACATCCCATCCAAAAGATGGCACCCTACAAAGGGCAACATTTTTTTTTCAACCAGAGGAAAGACTGCCTTGTACTGGCCCTCCAACACCATCTGGTATCCCATCCAAGGAACGAACAGGACCGACCCTGCTTAGCTTCAGAGGCAAGCCAGCAGTGGGATGCAGGGTGGTATGCATTTGTACTTGCCTTTGACCAAAGCAAAAGTGTAAAATCGTTACAGCTATGAAGTTCAGAAGCAATGTTATTCAATTCAAAATGTTGGCTACAAATTTCAGCTCTGTATGGCAAGCGTGAATGTCTGACTGAAAACTTTTATGAGGCTGCTTTGAGCCACAGCTCATTCTAGCTACGTTAACAATCGAATCACATCATCATGTCATTGTTTTTACGAGACAGCGTGGTGGTATGGAGAATCCTCATGACCAAGTGAAGAATTTTGTAGTGTGTGACACCCTATATGTGCCAGATCGATTAGTGTGCGCAAGCAAGACAAATAACCGCAGGAAAGACGGTTGTTTAATGTGAGAGGTTCAGCGGCGTTTGGATTTTGAAAGTCGTGTAGTGTACTCCCGGCATAAGAAGCGGTAGATCTGTTCTATGTGCGCTATTTCTATGCTTCCCGTTCGTATGTTTCATTTTTGCGTCTTTTAATTTAGGCTCTAAACCAGCTTCAAACAGCTGAAAATACAATATTTTTGGTTATTGAAAAGATATTTCACAGCAGTTTAGATGGTACAATGATTGTACACTATGCATTGCTTGTTTTGTCACACAAACTGAAATTAGGAGAACTATTAAAATTTTAGCAACCAGGAAATGGCGGATTGATTTCTGCATATTGCACTTTTAAAGAGCACATATTTACATACAGCATGCACCTGTGTCTCTTCTCTTAACCAAAATCTACCACAGCTCCCGTCGAGATTCATTTCACATCCTTCGTCTTCAACATGTGACTCCTATTGCACCTGCTAATCACCACACTCTCTTTATGTGCACTGTTTTAATGATTTAACTTTGGCTTTTCTTCTGACCTTGCCTTTATTGACACATTGAATGAGTACAACCGGAAGCTGGTACAGAAAACTGGTATTGAATTTGTGATTAATAATGTATTTCTTAATCAATCAAAAACGTAGCTTTGGAAGTAGACTCCGAGACACTCAGCCATACACTGAGCAAAGTACGATGTTTCTTATATCCAATATGTGATGTACTCATTTTGTTCAGAGGTTTTGTTTGATCAGAATGGCAAATTGCTCTTATACATATCAGAAATATCCACTTTTCATTTGTTTCTTACTGGAATAATACCAGGGTTCAAGTATTTTTTGGGGTATTTCAATTACTATCAAATATATATTATTTATTGTAAAAGACAAGTATTTGAATATTGGAATGTATTTGTAAATATGCTTGGAAAGTATTGGCATGTATTTGAAAATAGTAAAATACACTGACTCAAATACACTCCCATGCATTTAACCCAGGTCGGTTAGGAATTTGAAATGATGTATTTGGAAAGAAGTATTTAAAAATACTTTTAAATAGTAGTCTATTTATAAGTTGTTGATTGGGGCCACATTATTAGATGACTGATAGGGGGCGCTGTGTTGAAGTCACCATGCTTCCATTCTAGCACTCCCCCACCATTGTAAAAAATATTTTGGAAGCTATAGAAATGCATTTATTAATGTCTACGTTCGTTTTGCCACATTTATTCTGTTACAGACGCCTTCATGTATACTTTAAAATTATAGTAAAAAAAAAGTAGATTACGAATGTCACTGTTCCCACTACAACAACAAAAATACTTAAATACATGTAATTTTGACCATGAACATTTAATTGAAATACTGTAGAATTCCATTCATTCTTATGGAGGACTGTGCCTACTGGGGAGTGCCAATGTGGCTGACCGGTGGCTTCAAAGCCTCTCACTGACCAATACATAGCATCAGCAATCCAGGGTATATATTCATCATTGATTTGAACCCAGGTCTGCATAATACATTGCTCAATGAATGTGTTTAAGGTATAGTGTCATATACATATAATTTATATGGGTATAAGCACCCTCCAGAGTGGTTAGATTTTTTTTCTTCTAAAATCATGAAATGTGATAGATTGTGATTTTCATTTTGCTGAGGTTGAGTGACTTCCTGCTCTCTCTTCTCTTATTTCCTTATTCTCTCTCTCTCTCTCTCTCTCTCTCTCTCTCTCTCTCGCTCTCTCCTTCCTCCCACCGGGTAACAAAGGATGAAGTGAAGAATGAAATAGGGGTGATGAACCAACTTAACCATGTGAACCTGATTCAGCTTTATGATGCCTTTGAGTCACGGACAAACCTTACGCTTATTATGGAGTAGTAAGTCATTTTTCTCGTTAAGTCAGTATTTAGAAATTGCAACTCTAATAGCACCCCCTATCTGCATTTTCATGTGGGTACGGCAAACACTGTTCCAGGCTATAAAGCATTGTTTTAGTGGAATTAACCTCTATGCCACTCAATTTCCTCTTTGCTTCTTGCACAGTAGAACAATATCACTTTTACGGCACTCACCAGCTCCCTGTCTTTGCAGTGTGGAAGGTGGTGAGTTGTTTGACCGGATCGTTGACGAGAACTACCAGCTGACAGAGCTGGATGCCATCGTGTTTATGAGACAGATCTGTGAGGGGGTACAGTACCTCCATCAGCAATACATCCTCCATTTAGACCTCAAGGTAAAAATCATATACCGTACATAGAATATATTGCAAGACTTGTTAGTTCGACATGGATTTTAATTAAATTACATATCACCCTTGTGTGAGGATTCTTACATTCTCTCCTTATTTCCTCTCAGCCAGAGAACATTCTTTGTGTCAACTCCACAGGGAACCAGATCAAGATAATAGACTTTGGTCTGGCCAGAAAGTAAGTTTCTGAATATTTTCTCCATTATGTGGCAAGAACTGTTTTAATCTACAAATCTCATCTATTGACATCACCCTTTTTCCATCATCCTCAATTGAGTAGCCAATGAGGTAGTCATGGTAACAGTCACCCAGTAGACAGGTTGGTAAAAAGTAGGCCATCTCTGTAACTCTGAGTCTCCACCCATGACACTCTGTTGTAAGACATGAGATATTTATGTTCCCATAGTTCAAATGTGCTTGTCTCCCCTCAGGTACAGACCCAGAGAGAAACTAAAGGTCAATTTTGGCACTCCAGAATTTCTGGCTCCTGAGGTGGTCAACTACGACTTTGTCTCATTCCCAACGGACATGTGGAGCGTAGGAGTCATTACTTATATGCTGTGAGTATTACCACACACACACACACACACAGAGAAACACCTCTGCTTGACAAAAACACTCACCACACACCTCTGCTAGGCAGCAGCATCAGTCATACCTTGTAACACAGTGGAGGCTGGTGGGAGGAGCTATAGGAGGATGGGCTCATTGTAATGGCTGGAATCCAATAAATGGAACAATATAAAACATGTGGAAACCACATGCTTGACTCCATTCCATTCCAGCCATTACAATGAGCCTGTCCTCCTATAGCTTCTCCCACCAGCCTCCTCTGGTGTAACATGAGGATCTGATCTGTTGTAAAGGGTCAACCAATGGTATCCTAGCCACTGGAAACATGCTTGCCATCCATCTATAAACGCATGTTTGTCTCTTGTCACTCACACTAGCACACTGTTCAGCTATTACTAAATTCATACCCACTGCTGCCCCCTCGCAATGTTGCCTGTCAGCCTCAACCATGGCCCTGAATGAACTGTGTGCATCCCAATGGTCTTCTGTCTTTTCACAGGACCCGGCAGATTCAATTAATGCTAATAACCGGACAGCTGTCCAAGGAGATTTAGGAGGGTTCGCTCAAAATAAGAAAGTGTGGCTGTCCCACTATGCCGCCAGCTTGCCTGAATACCTAGCACTACCCAGGGCTCCATGGTGCTAATTGAATTATTCTATTCTATTTAGAGTAAGCATCAGCATGTGAGTGTGTTTTGTTTCAATTTCTCTGGAACGTGGCACGTACATCTGCTCCTTCGTAACCATTGCCCACAGTCTTTGTGTTGAAGTGTGATATGGGTCTAAGATTCATATACTCAAACTTCGTATTTACATACCTGGCCCATACTTTTCATTCCATGCAACAGGGCACTGAGGCAGAGCTCTCTGTAGCATCATGACTTTGATGACTGCTTTGTCTTTCTAATGAGTGAATGTATAGGACTGTATGAAAATGTGACTAACCAAGAATATCTCCGTGTTTTATTAGTCTGAGTGGACTGTCTCCATTCCTGGGGGACAACGATGCAGAGACTATGAACAACATCCTTCACGCCAACTGGGATTTTGATTCAGAGGCATTTGAGAATGTCACAGAGGAAGCTAAGGACTTTGTTACCAGACTGCTGATTCCAACTAAATGGTATGTATACTACATCTTCCTTACAATTCATGTTCTATTCATCTAAACTCAGCAAAAAAAGAAACAACCTCTCATTGTCAACTGCGTTTATTTTCAGCAAACTTAACATGTGTAAATATTTGTATGAACATAACAAGATTCAACAACTGAGACATAAACTGAACAAGTTCCACAGACATGTGTACTAACAGAAATGGAATAATGTGTCCCTGAACAAAGGGGGGGGGGTTAAAGGTAACAGTCAGTATCTGGTGTGGCCACCAGCTGCATTAAGTACTGCAGTGCATCTCCTCATCATGGACTGCACCAGATTTGCCAGTTCTTGCTGTGATATGTTACCCCACTCTTCCTTGTGCCAACGCAACTGCAAGTTCCCGGACATTTCTGGGGGGAATGGCCTTAGCCCTCACCCTCTGATCCAACAGGTCCCAGGTGTGCTCAATGGGATTGAGATCCGGGCTCTTTGCTGGCCATGGCAGAACACTGACATTCCTGTCAGAACGAGCAGTATGGCTGGTGGCATTGTTATGCTGGAGGGTCATGTCAGGATGAGCCTGCAGGAAGGGTACCACATGAATGAGGAGGCTGTCTTCCCTGTAATGCACAGCGTTGAGATTGCCTGCAATGACAACAAGCTCAGTCCGATGATGCTGTGACACACCGCCCCAGACCATGACGGATCCTCCACCTCCACATCGATCCCGCTCCAGAGTGCAGGCCTCGGTGTAATGCTCATTCCTTCAACGATAAATGCAAATCTGACCATCACCCCTGGTGAGACAAAACCCTGACTCGTCAGTGAAGAGCACTTTTTGCCAGTCCTGTCTGGTCCAGCCGACGGTGGGTTTGTGCCCATAGGCGTCGTTTCCGGTGATGTCTGGTGAGGACCTGCCTTACAACAGGCCTACAAGCCCTCAGTCCAGCCTCTCTCAGCCTATTGCGGACAGTCTGAGCGCTGATGGAGGGATTGTGCGTTCCTGGTGTACCTCGGGCAGTTGTTGTTGCCGTCCTGTACCTGTCACGCAGGTGTGATGTTCGGATGTATCGATCCTGTGCAGGTGTTGTTACACGAGGTCTGCCGGTGCGAGGACAATCAGCTGTCCGTCCTGTAGTGCTGTCTCCCTGTAGTGCTGTCTTAGGCGTCTCACAGTACGGACATTGCAATTTATTGTCCTGGCCACATCTGCAATCCTTATGCCTCCTTGCAGCATGCCTAAGGCACGTTCACGCAGATGAGCAGGGACCCTGGGCATCTTTCTTTTGGTGTTTTTCAGAGTCAGTAGAAAGGCCTCTTTAGTGTCCTAAGTTTTCATAACTGTGACCTTAATTGCCTACCGTCTGTAAGCCGTTAGTGTCTTAATGACCGTTCCACAGGTGCATGTTCATTAATTGTTTATGGTTCCGTGAACAAGCATGGGAAACAGTGTTTAAACCCTTTACAATGAAGATCTGTGAAGTTATTTGGATTTTTATGAATTCTTTGAAGGACAGGGTCCTGAAAAAGGGACATTTCTTTTTTTGCTGAGTTTGTGTTTTTCCATTGGTAAAATAAAAAACATGTAAAGTATGTCTTGTTATTTTATAAATGTTTGAATTCTGGGATTATACATAAAAAATATATATGTTTAGAGAAAAGGGAGAGCTATTCCAAACCTATTTCTGAGTTGCTAGGTCAAGCCATGTGGTAACTAGCATTGGTCGGGTTGGTAGTCACTATCAACTCATTGTAACCATACTGTTCGGGGACATTGTCACTGCCAGTATACAATATATCCCAAGCTTTTTTGTGCTGTTGCTATAAAAACCTCCCTTCCCAGTAAACACAAACACCTTTGGCCAACATATCAAAATGTGTTGGGAATATGTAGGGTGGAGAGCGTTTGCAGATTGGGAAGACGTCACCGAGACATCAGAATAAAATGTTGATGCCTGGCCGATGTATAAATGATGTAGAACTATAGAATGTAGAATGTGAGACGTCTTGCAAATTAGAAAACAATGTCTGAACTGCATCTTCCCAATGCATCATGTATACATATGTTGGGCAGAGGAGTGGGAGTGTTGGCTCTTTTATTTCTCCCTCCCCAATTTCATGGTACTCAAATTGGTAGTTACAGTCTTGTCCCTTCGCTGCAACTCCTGTACAGACTCAGGAGAGGCGAAGGTTCAGTGAACAAGCATGGGAAACAGTGTTTAAACCCTTTACAATGAAGATCTATGAAGTTATTTGGATTTTTACGAATTATCTTTGAAGGACAGGGTCCTGAAAAAGGGACGTTTATTTTTTTGCTGAGTTTATATTGTTTTCCCTTCTTTGTCCTCCCTGCTCAATCATGGCCGTAGCACCATCTCATTTAGTAAAATGAAAAATCTATTGTTTATGTAAGGCATGAATATTCCAGCTGAATGCACCTCATTGCCACTGAATCACAATCGGACTGTTGATGGTTAATTTTGCCATTTGTCTAAATGGGTTATTTGAACATGTGCCATGAAATCCAAATGAGTTGAATAAACAGGATATAGAAGGTCAATAGAAAGTAGCACATTTGAGTCACATTTAAATGCAAACTACACTGCTAGGGCCTGAGTGAGTTGTGTGTGTGTGTGTGCTCCCACACTGGACTGTTCACTGAGTGGTCAGCTGGCAGGAAACAACGACAGCCCGGATGGCAGATGGCAACAGCCACCTTGTTGTTCTTTCTGTGCTGTGTCACCGTTAATGATCTGGTCATTCCTAATCGGGGCACTCAGTCGTGTGTTATTCACCCCAACACCCACTATCAGCCATGGGGAAGAGGATCATGGTGGGCTCATCATTAGCCTCCCTCTGTAGGCTACTTTTCTTCCCAGGGAATGGGTACATCTCTGCTGTTAGCAGAAGCTATTTCATGATAGGCTACCAGCATTAGATGAGGCATGGGTTACAGAGAATGTTTTCACCCCATAATGGCAGCGGCATTGAAAACACAGTTTATAAACAGAAAGGATTAATACAGTTTTGGAAGTTGTCAAGTTTCGGGAGTTGTATGTCATCGTGTAAAATTATAGTCAACCAATTCTCTTGATGAATGTCCATTTTGTCCGTAGACCTGTGTGTATTGATACTCCTATCCTGGGTCTGTATTGTAGCAGTCGACTCAGTGCAACTGGCTGCATGAAGCATGCCTGGCTGAACAATCTGGAGGATAAAGCCAAATTACACCAGGTGCGGCTCAAGTCCCAAGTCAAGCTCCAGCGCTACCTGGCCGCTCATAAACAGTGGAAGGTGAGGACTGAAGCCTGTTACACATGTTCCCATGCATCCCATCATAGGTCTACACATTGCATCTGTGTTACAGTGAATTGTCTGAATAATATTTTTTTTATAGGAAAGTGATCTAAATTCAGTTATTCTACTTCCTTGCAGAAACACTTCTATGTGGTTGCTGCAGCCAACAGGCTGAAGAGGTTTCGCCAGAATCATCCCATAAACACTGTATAGCAGTGAGAAGACTGTCAAAGACTGAGTAGTTGTACCTCCATGGCAGGCATTTCTGCCATTAATGCTAGTTGGACTGAGGCAACAGAACAGGACGTGATCTGCAACAGTGTCTGGCATTGGTATGCAAATTGCAATGATGGACAATGAAGTGTACTGTAGTATTCTAATCACTTTTTATACTGTACGGTGCACAACTTTGTGCGGTCTTCCTGTTAGTGATTACTAAACTACCCTGGGCTCACGGTGCGCTTCAAGCAGGTAGCCTACTACTTAGGTGTAATTGTTTATTTAATGACAACTCTTACCGACATATGTTTGAACTGCTTTGTTGAATGTACATCACGTTGAAATCACAACGACATTATTCACAAGGCTTTCATTTTTGGTTTATTTAATATGGTAAGTGAATTGTTACAATCACACAGATGACCTTGTCTTGTCAATCTTTCCTTCTATGAAGGCTTTGAATGGGCTACTTGCTTGCATGCTACACAACCTGACTGACAGTATGGTGTTCCCATATAGCATTATTTTGTGACAGTGTCCCCACCTCCACTTGAACTCACCAAATAACTCAATGACTATAAATGTTAATTTATTAAAATAAGTGAAGCCACAAATGGCCAGACTTATACTATTGTCAATAGTCTGGCACAGTGGAATCGCCATAACACCCATAAACACAAATGCTTCCAATGGTTTTTCCGCCATTCATTTTTCACATTGTGATTTTTTTATTTATTTAACTAGGCAAGTCAGTTATGAACAAATTCTTATTTACATTGACGGCCAAACCCTAACCCGGATGATGCTGGGCCAATTATGCACCGCCCTATGGGACTCCCAATCACGGACGGTTGTGATACAGCCTGAAATCAAACCAGGGTGTCTGTAGTGACACCTCTAGCACGGAGATGCAGCGCTTTAGACCGCTGTGCCACTTGAATGACAATTCTAATTAAATTGTGTGTTAGATGTAGGTGTGACGTTTTGATAGCTGTGTAATTCTCTCGGATGTGAGTCATCAATATATTCGCCACAATTTACTCATTCAAAATGCTAATAATTGATAAAAGTCACCTTGTTCGAGAGATGTGTGGTTATCAAAACTTAGGAAGTAGTTCTAAAATTCCAGATGGAAAAAATGAATGGTGACAAAAACTATAAGAACCATTTCTAACTCATACTGTGGTACTCACTGTGGTCTAAATAAAAAACGTTGCTAATGCCAACTGTTAAGACTGTCTGTCATCCACCATAAATTGTGAACGCCAAAACGCCACAGAATGTTAATCTTAAAACTGTACAAATCCAACACATTGACCAGCAACAGCACAGCTCAATTCTCTTAAAGTAAGTCTCATACACTGCCACTGAGGGGCAGAAATGTCAAAGTACTGTATGGAATACAAACATATCATGCTTGCTTACAAGGATAAGGCTTATAGCATAAAATAACCATGGTTGAAACAATAAACCATGATCAAAAAAATAAACACTAATAAAAACACCTTTCAGGAAACTTTCTCAAATCAGAAGCAAGCTCATATGTGCTTCATTACTAGACGTCTATCTGCTCATTAGAGTTCACATGCAAAGAAAACAAGAGCTCCAGCCTCACTACTCAGCACTGTAGACAGCATTTTCACTGATCACAAGCCCAAGGTTGTGAAAACATTTCCACTTTATGGCTGAGATGACTATCAAATTAACTTTTATGCATTGGCTTTAAGGGCATTTTCCAAGATTCTTCGCTTCCATTCTTCGTAATCTTGTGCAGCGCACTCCTCAGAGTCCTATTTCTGCTGCTTTTGAGACGTCGGCAGGTCTTCCTCTGAAAGGGAGGAGGAAAAGGCCTTGATAGACAGCACAAAATATTCCCTCTAACACTATTTTAACCCCACAATACAGCAAAGATTAAGAGTTACACTTTTCTAAAGACATAATCAGGAATTTGGTATGGTTATTATTTGGTCACACTTACCTTCCTCTTTTTGTTCTATACTTTCTATGAGGGTTTGTCTTTTCTGTGCCTTTTAACTGGATTCTTCAGTGGAGCGGCTTCTTCTATTGAGGAAAAAAATCAAGAGATAATTAAAGACCATACCTGAGAGAGAGAGGACCATACATGAACTCACTCTACCTACTGCCAGCAGAAACTGATTTCAGCCTCGACATTCTGAGATTGCTTGTAATAGGCATGTTGTATGCCGCGATCGAGACATCCCTGATTGGGAGACCAACTCACTGAAGTTTTCAGTCCTAAAATAGAACATCCATTCTCTCCCACCAGGCAGTAACCACGACAACAATGAGAGAGAAGAATGACCTAGATTCTCTTTTCACCCAGGAAAGTAAAAATCCACACCAGGGGCAAAAGTACAAATGGCCACTATGAAAAAGGCCACAATAATTCAAACCCCAGCTTTCTGAAGCGTATGTCACACAAAAAAGGTATTGTTAGTTAACAGAGCGTTAATGCTCGGAAGTAGATTTTTAAATCCAAAGGCCCTTCCTGGGCTTTCACCCATTTCCCACCATATGTTAGTCAAACCCCTTTATCATTTGACAGCAGATGTCCTGTCCCAGTTTCTGGAGCTGGGTGCACAGCCTGTCAAGATTCCCTTTTTAGCACCAGATGACGCTAACAGCTTCCTGTCCACTTTGATCTTCAAGCATCTGGAGAGATGTCCATGGGGATAGTGATTAGGTTTAATTAATAATCAGGTTGAATGGTTTATGGAGAAACAGTAACAGAAATACCATAACCCTCACTTGCATGCAGAGTTCAAAGCAGCTGTAGTGAAGAGTGGTTTTGACAGGTCCACATCTTTTTTGCTGAGCAGCAGGAAGGCTCACTTCATACCTGGAACACAAACATGGATTAATCTTATTAAATTAACATATTTGCATTGACAAATGTATGATATTTGGGACAGTGTCTTGTTCAGGAAAGAAGACTTGCTGAAAATAGTAGTTTACTAAATATTTGAAGAATAGTTGTGTTGGCCAGAGTAGGCTACTCTTCAAGTTCTCACCGTTCTAGTATTTGGGTGGCTACTTTGATTGCATCCATGCACCCAAACTGAACAGCAAGGTCTTCGAGTCCTAGGTGAGACTCGAGGCCAAGCGTGCATTCATTCTAAGGCCTTCAGAGTGCTTTGATACGGCTTCTTGTTCAACACGGATAATTTGACGTCATATTCTTGAAGAAATAACACACAGCCAGTTTTCATAGGGCACGTTACCTGAGCAACACCAGGGCATTTGGTTATTTGATTAACAGGTGAGATGCCTTGTCATCAAAACTAATATAAAAAAACGTACTTTGTCCAGGGGTAACTTAATTGATGTTGCTGCCAGTTCTAGGCAAATTACTGCTTTACTTGTACCCGTCCTGTACATTTAACCAGGGATAACCGCACGTACTCATCTGCTTGGCTGTTATGTAGATGCAGAGTTTAGGAAACTATATCAAGCGGGTTATCAAGCAGCTGGATAATAACAGTTGTTGGCAAGCAGGTTAACTAGCTACCTAAAATCAATGGTACATGTTGATTGAACTATGATCCTGTCTCAAGTATACTAGCTAGATAATATAATCGTTTTACAGACCCACCGTAAAACTCTTGCAGAGGTTATACCCATTTTAGATACAAGTTTAGTAAACATGTACTTTTCCATTACCGATAACTAACTAATGTTCGTGACTGCCAACGACAGAATAAAAAGTTAACTTCTCCAGTCGAATTATCACACAAAAACATGCCTTTCGCAGCAAAATTGGCAGACACCACCACCCCTACCAGCCATCGACGCCTGTTTGCGTACTTGTTGCTGAAAATAACAACAGCATATTTATTTACGAAAGGAATTCAGCGTCAAATGTTCTACTCATAATATATTTGCTTATATCACATTGTAGTAATTGGATCTCCGTTGTCTAAATATTTGCGCTAACACTACTACAGGCAGTAATTTAGCCAATGGGAGACGTATTCCCACACTTTGTTTTCGGCTCAGCCAATGCGTGCGATTCTGTGGAAAGGGAAGCGGGGTCTTCACTAGTTATTAAAGCCACAAAGTCATAAACCACGCCCATGTATACAATTTATCTTCTTAAAAGCTGATTATAAACCTAATCCTAACCTCAACCACAGTCAATGCCTAACCCTATCTTTAAATTAAGACCAAAAAGAAAATTGTTGTTTTCATAATTTTTTTACGACATAGACAATTTTGACTTTGTATCTGTGGTAACTTGTCGAAACTGGGTAGCTGGTGGATCGGTAGCAGTCACATGACTGGGAAACGATTTCAGGGTTAGCTACCAGTTTGCTGATACAAACTTGATAATCATGGTAAGTGAAAATGCAAGAATAGCTACACTTTACACTTGTGATTATTATCCATCCTAACCTCCTATGTGAGTCATTCATTTTCGGTATTGTTTTTTTGTTATTGCTGTATGGCTGAGACTGAGACTCGAAAACAGACTCAAATTGTGGGTGGTGCTAGTTAGCTACGGCCTAGTTAAAAGCCAGATAGCTACCTGCTAGCTAGTAGTTGGCTAAGGCTGTAGGCTAACTGTCAACCTATTTCATTTTTTTGAAGAATCGACCCGATTCATTAATGTCTAGCAACTCTTATGGTCGATTTGTTTAATCTCTTACTTTTAAGACACGAATTTCACAAAGTCAAAGGAGTGCAGTTTGTTAGCTAGTATTTTCATGAAATGTCTAGACGCGTTAGCTAGTTAGCTATCTAGCTAACTAACGTAGCTAGTAATGATCAAAGAGAATATCGATATAACTTAGTATATGTAACTAACTAGCTAAACTCGATTGGTTATCCGTGACAGAGAGGTCCAAATATACAAACCTGGCCACCACAACTAACGTTAGCTATCTAGTTCAATAACGAAGGTTCGCCAACAGCTGTCAGTCATTGATCATTCATTCTGGTGATGCTAGAAATGAACATGGTTAGTGTGAACAGTGCATACGAATCAGTAGCTAACCACTTGATGATAGTCCGGTGACTCAGTGCTAGCTTGCAGTCTACACCTATTACACTCTTGATGAGGCATGTGACATTTTCTTCACCATTTCTAATCTTAGGCCATCCAGAGGGCTGACATTAGGATAACTATGAATTAGCTAACTCGATGTTTATGTTGGCCAGTACAGTACCACCAATAATTTAATTATTTTTCTGTGGGCATAGCCAGTTTACTGAGCATCTGAATCAATGTCATGTCTCAGCTCCCTGTAACTGTGAACCACTGTAGCTATAATGGTGGAGTATGTCAGAGTAACATGCATGGCATTCCTCTGAGCTTCTGTGTGCTGTCTTTCAGCCTACCACACAGCAGTCACCCCAGGACGAGCAGGAAAAGCTACTTGATGAAGCTGTGCAGGCTGTCAAGGTCCAGTCATTTCAGATGAAGCGTTGCTTGGTAAGATCTGCCTATTTCCTCCTGTGCGGGTCCCTTTTGATTTCCTTCTCTTTTCTGTTAACAATATAGCAAATATGTATTGTGTTCTCTGACCCTCATCAGTGTATGAGAGAGACAGTGTTTCCGAGCCACAAGTTACATTACAGCATATTGTGGAGCAGTGTTTCAGATATTAAACTAACTGTACTGTATACTAATTGACTTGTTACTTGACTTGTTTGATTGACACTTCCATCTGTAGGACAAGAACAAGCTGATGGATGCATTGAAACATGCATCTAACATGCTGGGTGAACTCAGGACCTCCATGTTATCGCCAAAGAGCTACTATGAACTCTGTATCCTTTACCTGCTGCAACCTATGGATCTCTGGCCTAGACATTTAAAAAAAAAATGCACTCCTCATTCTCCAGATCATTTGACTGTTCTAGGCAAGTCCATGTTTGGTGTTGTTTACAATTGTGCTATGAGTCCCTAATTCTGAGTGCAGACATGGCTATCTCTGATGAGCTCCACTACCTGGAGGTGTACCTGACAGATGAGTTTGCCAAAGGCAGGAAGGTGGCTGACCTCTATGAGCTGGTACAATATGCAGGGAACATCATCCCCAGACTGTGAGTACTCAAGCATCCTAATGATCGTTTCAGATGGTGAATAAGTGTAAATGGAAAGCTGCACATGTTCTCTTGGACTAGCCTACTTGTACATGTGATCAATCATGTGACAACAATGCCCTCTTTAGGCGGTGCGAACCAGATGAAGGAGCTTGACCCTAGAGGTATAGGAAACAGAACAAGTAATGACCCCCCCCCCTCTCCTCTCTCCCAGTTACCTGCTGATCACTGTGGGGGTGGTGTATGTCCGCTCCTTCCCTCAGTCGCGTAAGGACATCCTGAAGGACCTGGTGGAGATGTGTCGGGGGGTGCAGCACCCGCTGAGAGGCCTGTTCCTCAGAAACTACCTGCTGCAGTGCACCCGCAACATCTTGCCTGACGACGGGGAGCAGCTAGAGTAAGAACATAGGGAGAATCTCAATTGCATAACCCTTGCGTCCTCTCGCCTCGCCACCTTCACAAAACCCTTTGGAGGGAGGGACCTCTGGTTTTCTCATCCAATGGGTTTTGAGAAGGAGGTGAGGAAAAAGAGGACGCAATTGAGATTCTCTGTCTCTCCTCACTGGGCTCCCCCCCCTGAGCTGCCCCTCACTCATTCTCATCGACCGATTCCCACTCGCAATCCAGGCCTCAGTGTGTTAATCAGACCTTCTCATTACGTTGTGTCCGTCCTCTGATTGAAAGAGATTTGAGCTCATTGTTTAGCAATCATCCCAGAAGGTTTAAATGTGACCGTAGAGTTATTGATTTAATGAAAAGGCTTCCTTTTGATAAACTTCCTTTTGATATATCTTACTCCAGTTAACGAGGCAGAACCTTTGGTCCTCGTCTCTGTCTTTCCAGGGGGGAGGATGCGATGACGGGAGACATTAACGACTCCATTGACTTTGTGCTGCTGAATTTTGCTGAGATGAATAAGCTGTGGGTGCGCATGCAGCACCAGGGCCACAGCCGAGACAGGGAGAAGAGGGAGAAGGAGAGGCAGGAGCTGCGCATCCTGGTTGGGACCAACCTGGTTCGACTCAGCCAGCTGGAGGGGGTCAACGTGGAAAAGTATAAACAGGTTTGTGTTTACATGTCTGCCTATATATAGCGATGTCTAGAGCTGCACATTTGCATGTACAATGGAACACTTGACATTAATCTGAATGCTAATGTATGATTCATCTGAAACTGACTTGAAGACTGTGTAGTTACTATGAATCAGTATGCTTTTTTATTTGCCACTTTTCAGATATTGGCTTGGAAATGAATTCATGTACTTGAATTGAGAGAATCATGCCATGCAGAGGAGCATAGGAACACATCATGTACTGTTCTAGAATAAAGAGCACCTGTAGAAATATGTAGGGTTTAGCCTTTGTCGTTTGTCTATCTGAGGGCGTGGAGACGAGAAGATGATCCTTGTCAAGCTCCAAGAGGGGTTCTTAACTCTTGGGGCTAGGGGGCAGTATTTTCACGGCCGGATGAAAAACGTACCCAATTTAAACTGGTTACTACTCTTGCCCAGGAAATAGAATATGCACATTATTAGTAGATTTGGATAGAAACCACTCTGAAGTTTCTAAAACTGTTTGAATGGTGTCTGTGAGTATAACAGAACTCATATGGCAGGCAAAAACCTGAGAAAATTTCAACCAGGAAGTGTAAGGTCTGAGAACTGTAGTTCTACTTTTGAATCCCTAGAGAAACTACAAATACTTAGGGGTCACGTTGCACTTCCTAAGGCTTCCATTGGCTGTCAAAAGCCCTCCGAAAGTTGTTTCATACGTATCCAGTAACCGGGCAGAATATAGGAGCTCAGTTACTGAGTGGACTGCTGGAGGACAAAGGGATTGGAAATGCATGGTCACGTGAGTGCGCCTTTCCTTATTTTTCTTCTGAAATTAATACGCTATTGTCCGGTTGGAATATTATCGCTTTTCTTACGAGAAAAATACCATAAAGATTGATTTTAAACAGCGTTTGACATGCTTCTAAGTACGGTAATGGAACATTTTGACTTTTCGTCTCTGGTTCCGCTCTCGCGCGTTATTCCTTTGGATAGTGCTCTAAACGCACAAACAAAACGGAGGTATTTGGACATAAATATGGATTATTTGGAACAAAAACAACATTTATTGTGGAAGTAGCAGTCCTGGGAGTGCATTCTGACGAAGATCAGCAAAGGTAATACAATATTTCTAATACTAATTCTGAATTTATGTTGCCCCGAACTTGGCGGGTGTCTGAATAGCTAGCCGTGATGGCTGAGCTATGTACTCAGAATATTGAAAAATGTGCTTTCTCCGTAAAGCTATTTTAAAATCTGACTCAGACTACTCCTGGATGCAAACGCTATCTATAATTCTTAAAATAATTATGTATTTTGACAACGTTTATGATGAGTATCTCTGTAATATTTGTGCTCATTCACCGGTAGTTCTGGAGGCTAAACATTTTCTGAACGTCACGCGCCAATGTAAAATGCTGTTTTTGGATATAAATATGAACTTTATCGAACAAAACATACATGTATTGTATAACAATGTCCTAGGAGTGTCATCTGATGAAGATCATCAAAGGTTAGTGCTGCATTTAGCTGTGTTTTGGGTTTTATTGACATATATGCTTGCTTGGAAAATGGCTGTGTGATTATTTTTGTCTATGTAGTCTCCTAACATAATCTAATGTTTTGCTTTCGCTGTAAAGCCTTTTTGAAATCGGACAACGTGGTTACATCAAGGAGAAGTGTATCTTTAAAATGGTGTAAAATAGTCGTATATTTGAGAAATTGAAATTATTCGATTTTTGCTGTTTTGAATTTCGCGCCATGCTATCTTGTCAAGCAATCCCGTTAACGGGATCCTATCTCAAAAGGGTCCCCAACAGGTTAACCCTGAGCACCTCTTGATGTTTTATTTCTGCTATTATATCTACTTTACCTTAGAAATTATGTTTGGCAAAGAGGGATGCAGCATTGGATAAAATATTACGTTGAATATGTGTTACAACGTGCAGAAAATAAACAAATACTTAAGTCCCTTATATCTAGAGAGGATGCCCATTGTGTTACATTGTATTTGGGTTATTTCTCTCCCCAGATTGTGCTGTCCGGTGTCCTAGAACAGGTGGTAAACTGCAGAGATTCCCTGGCTCAAGAATATCTCATGGAGTGCATCATTCAGGTAACTACTGTTTCCAGTTTGTCATTGTGTCAAGGTCTGTAGTAGGAAATGCATACGCAGGAACTATTACTGATTCATCACATATGGCCTGGCTCTCCTCTTCTATAACAGGTTTTCCCTGATGAGTTCCACCTTCAGACACTGAACCTATTCCTTCGTTCCTGTGCCGACCTGCATCAGCACGTCAATGTCAAAAACATCATCATCGCTCTCATTGACAGGTGATGTAAACTCTGCTACATATGATTTCAGTTCAAGCAGTACACTACACACATGATTGCAATTTTCCAATTTCCTTGGTATTGTATTGAAACCCACTGACGTGATTTATCTTCTCTGTTTTAGACTGGCTTTGTTTGCTCACCGAGAAGATGGACCTGGAATCCCTGCTGAAATCAAATTGTTTGATATTTTCTCCCAACAAGTAGCCACAGTTATACAGGCAAGCGATGGAGAAAGGTTTTATTCTATAATTCTTTTTCCTCTCTTGGCAGTTCATTTTCCCATTGATTTGGTCGTTAGAAATTCCCCTGCAGATATTGATATCTCTCGCTCCATTGACAAATTCAGGCACAAAATTGAGATCTAGTTTTTCTCTCATTGACTCAATCTCATGACCTTGATATATGCTTAAGTTTAAGTAATTAAACTGAAGTAGGCTACATTATATGTTATTACATATTTTGTATTTCATGTTTTCCCTCCAGTCCCGCCAGGACATGCCTTCGGAGGATGTGGTCTCACTACAGGTGTCCCTCATCAACCTGGCAATGAAGTGCTACCCTGACCGGGTGGACTATGTGGACAAGGTGTTGGAGAGCACAGTGGAGATCTTCAATAAGCTCAACCTGGAGCAGTAAGAGCACTACCATGTCCCTGTCTCAGTGTTACATAGTTGATCATCAGGATAGTTCTGCTTCTCCTTTGTTTGGTAGAGGAATTCATCAGACCAAAGATATACGTTAATGGAAATTAAAATGAAATTATATTAGCAGGGTTTGCGTAACGCAGGAAAAAAAAGATTTCTTATGCGTTTTATCTTGCTGCGTTTTATAAACGCAGATCTAAAATGCTACTTATTGTAATTTCAGCTCGTCATCAGACTAATTTTGTATGTTAGTTGCACTTCTCCACTTTGACTATTCATGAATGGGCATTCTGGCAGCAGACAGGGCTCTGACTGATGTGTAGCTACAGTTGAAGTCAGAAGTTTACATACACTTAGGCTTGAGTCATTGAAACTCGTTTTTCAATCACTCCACAAATTTCTTGTTAACAAACTATAGTTGTGGTAAGTCGGTTAAGACATCTACGTTGTGCATGACACAAGTACATTTTTCAACAATTGTTTACAGACAGATTATTTCACTTAGAATTCACTGTATCACAATTCCAGTGGGTCAGAAGTTTACATACACTAAGTTGACTGTGCCTTTAATCAGCTTGGAAAATTCCAGAAAATGTCATGGCTTTAGAAGCTTCTGATAGGCTAATTGACATCATTTGAGTCAATTGGAGGTGACATCATGGGAAAATCAAAAGAAATCAGGCAAGACCTCAGAAAAAGAATTGTAGACCTCCAGAAGTCTGGCTCATCCTTGGGAGCAATTTCCAAACGCCTGAAGGTACCACGTTCGACTGTACAAACAATAGTACGCAAGTATGAACAACACCATGTGACCACGCAGCCGTCATACCGCTCAGGAAGGAGACGCGTTCTGTCTCCTAGAGATGAACGTACTTTGGTGCGAAAAGTGCAAATCAATCACAGAACAACAGCAAAGGACCTTGTGAAGATGTTGGCAGAACAGGTACAAATGTATCTATATCCACAGTAAAGCAAAAAGCAAGGAAGAAGCCACTGCTCCAAAACCGCCATAAAGAAATCCAGACTATGGTTTTCAACTGCACATGGGGATAAAGATCGTACTTTTTGGAAAAATGTCCTCTGGTCTGATGAAACAAAAATAGAACTGTTTGGCCATAATGATCATCGTTATGTTTGGAGGAAAAAGGGGGAGGCCTGCAAGCCGAAGAACACCATCCTCACCGAAAAGCACGAGGGTGGCAGCATCATGTTGTGGGGGTGCTTTGCTGCAGGAGGGACTGGTGCACTTCACAAAATAGATGGCATGAGGAAGGAAAATTGTGTGGATGTATTGAAGCAACTCAAGACATCAGTAAGGAAGTGAAAGCTTGGTCGCAAATGGGTCTTCCAAATGTACAATGACCTCACGCATACTTCCAAAATGGTGGTAAAATGGCTTAAGGACAACAAAGTCAAGGTATTGGAGTGGCCGTCACAAAGCCCTGATCTCAATCCTATAGAAAATGTGTGGGCAGAACTGAAAAAGTGTGTGCGAGCAAGGAGGCCTTCAAACCTGACTCAGTTACTCCAGCTTTGTCAGGAGGAATGGGCCAAAATTCACCCAACTTATTGTGGGAAGCTTGTGGAAGGCTACCTGAAACATTTGACCCAAGTTAAATAATTTAAAGGCAATGCTACCAAATACTAATTGAGTGTATGTAAACTTCTGACCCACTGGGAATGTGATGAAAGAAATAAAAGGTGAAATAAATAATTCTCTCTACTATTATTTTGACATTTAACGTTCTTAAAATAAAGTGGTGATCCTAACTGACCTAAGACAGGGAATTTTTACTAGGATTAAATGTCAGGAATTGTGAAACTGTGTTTAAATGTATTTGGATAAGTTGTATGTAAACCTCTGACTTCAACTGGACCTTTCTCAGTGTAGCCTACTTTTCTACGATAAACATTAGATATGTGATGGCCATGCATGGTTTTTGCAAAAAATACCTTGCTTTTTTACACCAAATAGTGTTCCACTTCTGTTGTCTGATGAAAATGAAGCTATTTTCTGCCAAATATGTTGCACTAATGTAGTATCTGTGAAGGAAAACAATAGTTGCACACCCCTGATCACTCTATTGAAGCAAAAAATGACTGTTGACTTTCAATATAAATCACCTGTGATTTATTTTTTTGTTCATGGTCTGCGTTTTGAAAATGCAGATTTCTGAACTCTAATGCGACTCCTGATTAGTTTACTATAGCCTACTCCTATGAGTCCGAGGCTTTTTGGAAGTACTAAAGCTTTCACATTTCTACCTATTATGTAGTATCTTGCACAGTGGCGATTTTAGCATGTGAATCTTGGTGGGGCAAAAAAAAAAATATGTGAAGCCACTAAACAATACATGAATTGCGCTATAACGGTGACAAACGGTGCCCACAAACTGTTAGCGCCTACATCAAGCTGTCCCAACACCTTACCACTGCTACACCTGGCTTTTTTGTTTAAAAGAAAATTGCCCCTTTTCTCCCCAATTTCGTGCTATCTAATTGGTAGTTACAGTCTTGTCTCATCACTGCAACTCCCGTACGCACTCTGGAGAGGCGAAGGTCGAGAGCCGTGCGTCCCCCGAAACACAACCCAACCAAGCCGCACTGCTTCTTGACACAATGCCCGCTTAACTCGGAAGCCAGTCACACCAATGTGTCGGAGGAAACACCGTACACCTGGCAACCGTGTCTGCGTGCATGCGCCCGACCCGCCACAGGAGTCACTAGAGCACGATGGGACAAGAACATCCCTGCCGGCCAAACCCTCCCTTTACCTGGGGTGCGAACTCGGGGGGGGAAAAAAACACACAGCCACGCCATTGAATAGCAGGCTAGTGGTTGCTTTGCAATGCTTGCAGTTAGCCACTGATTCCTTACAAACCACTCATTGTTGAATTTGCGATTTCCAACTTTATGGCTGATGAGCACCGATACATTCTATCTATAATTTATCTTCATTATTTCTACTCATATGACAAGGATTAAAAATGATTTGCCAGTAGATTGTCGACTTGATTCATGATGACTGCTAGCAAATACTTTGAAGTAAGATGTTGACATGATCAGTCCAATCAAAGCTACAGTACATATAACGTCATTTGACGTCATTTTATCTGTGGCCAATGACCTTGAGCCTTCTTGGAAGGGCACTTGTAATATAACTCTATGGCAAGACCCAAAGGTCTGACATTTTGGATGTCTACCCTTACTAAGGAATTAAACTTGGCGATTATGTAGTGTCCCCATGAGTGACAGAACACTGAGCCAATCACGGCGCAATGCTCCTATTTTCTGCTGGCTTGCCCCACCACCACAGAAAGCACTGAGCTATTTCCCAATTTTCATAAATAGCTGACAAAGGAAACGGCTGTAGCTACTTCAGTATTTTCATTCTCAACTCTATTGTCTCCCCCCTTTCAAAGCATTGCAACCAGTAGCGCGGTCTCGAAAGAGTTGACTAGGCTGCTGAAGATCCCAGTGGACACCTACAACAACATTCTGACTGTTCTGCAGCTCAAGCACTTCCCTCCACTCTTCGAGTACTTTGATTATGAGTCCCGCAAAAGCATGAGCTGTTACGTTCTGAGCAACACTCTGGACTACAACACCACCATTATATCCCAGGAGCAGGTCAGTACACACACACCAACGCACATGCACACATACAGTACCAGTCAAACGTTTGGACACACCTACTCATTCCAGGGTTTTTCTTTATTTTTACTATTTTCTACATTGTAGAATAATCGTGAAGACATCAGCTATGAAATAACAAATGGAACAATGTAGTAATGAAAAAAAGTATAAAACGAATCAAAATATATTTTATATTTGAGATTCTTCAAAGTAGCCACTCTTTGCCTTGATGACAGCTTTGCATAATTTTGGCATTCTCTCAACCAGCTTCATGAGGAATGCTTTTCCAACAGTCCAACAAGGAGTTCCCACTTATGCTGAGCACTTGTTGGCTGCTTTTCCTTCACTCTGCGGTCCAACTCATCCCAAACCATCTTAATTGGGTTGAGGTTAGGTGATTGTGGGGGCCAGATCATCTGATGCAGCACTCCATCACTCTCCTTCTTGGTCAAATAGCCCTTACGCAGCCAGGAGGTGTGTGTTGGGTCATTGTCCTGTTGAAAAACAAATGATAGTCCCACTAAGCGCAAACCAGATAGGATGGCGTATCACTGCAGAATGCTGTGGTAGCCATGCTGGTGAAGTGTGCCTTAAATTCTAAATAAATCACTGACAGCATCACCAGCAAAGCAGCATCACACCACCACCTCCATGCTTCACGGTGGGAACCACACATGCGGAGATAATCCGTTCACCTACTCTGCGTCTCTCAAAAACACGGCCGTTGGAACCAAAAATCTCAAATTTGGACTCATCAGCCCATAGACAGATTTCCACCGGTCTAATGTCCATTGCTTGTGTTTCTTGGCCCAAGTAAGTCTCTTCTTCTTATTGGTGTGCTTTAGTAGTGGTTTATTTTCAGCAATTCGACCATGAGGCCTGATTCACGCAGTCTCCTCTGAACTTTTACCAAATAGCCCTATCTTCTTCTGTATATCACCCCTACCTTGTCACAACACTACTGATTGGCTCAAATGCATTAATTTGTGGAATTTCTTTCCTTCTTAACTTTTAACAAGGCACACCTGTTAATTGAAATGCATTCCAAGTAAGAACCTCATGAAGCTGGTTGAGAAAATGCCAAGAGTGTGCAAAGCTGTCAAGGCAAAGGGTGGCTACTTTGAAGAATCTCATCTAAGTATATTTTTCTATTTGTTTAACACTTTCTTTGTTTGCTACATGATTCCATATGTGTTATTTCATAGTTTTGATGTATTCACTATTATTCTACAATGTAGAAAAGAATACAAAAAAAAAAAAACCTTGATTGAGTAGGTGTGTCCAAACTTTTGACCGGTATTGTACACACAAACACATAATGACATGTGCTACTTACTTATATTCTTGCACATTGAGCTGTGTTCTTTCTCATACGTTTTCTTGTTGTTGGGCTCTTTTCACCTTACTTTGTTTAGGTAAGCATGAACAAAAGGCTCTTTGTATTGTATACTTCCATGCAGTCTGGCTACTTATTTTCATCAATTCTCTTCAAGATATTGGCTGTTATAAAGTCATAATAACCTTTTCTAACTTTTCAAGTTGGAAAAGGTCAGTGTGAACAATGATTCAGAGCACCAGTCTTTTCTAAGAGAGCTCTTAGTGGAACTCCAGGAGAACATTGATTTCCCAGTAATGCCATAAGAGGCCTTTTTTAAAAGCCTTTCCCCCTCTAACTTATATAACTATCTTCACCCCCATACCTTTTTGACCACGATATAACTTCTATTCTATTACAATATACTTGCAGTCTGTCGATTTTTGTTGCCGCTATTAGCCCTTTCCAGTCTGCTCAAGAAAGCTTATTGATGATACAGTGCCTTCAAAGTATTTACACCCCTTTTTACACATTTTGGTATGTTACAAAGTGGGATTTATTTATTTAATGGTATTTTGTCAACAGTCCACACAATACTCTGTAATGTCAATGTGTAAAGGTGAAATTTGTAAAAGAAAAATTAAACACTCATTTCTTGATTACGTAAGTATTCAACCCCCTGAGTCAATACATTTTAGAATCACCTTTGGCAGCGATTACAGCTGTGAGCGTTTTGGGGAAAGTATCTAAGAGCTTTGCATACCTGGATTTAACCGTATTTGCCATTTATTTATTTATTTATTTATATATATATATATATATATATATATATATAAAACCATTTTTATATAAATTAATTTTACAGTTCTTCAAGCTCTGTCAAGTTGGTTGTTGATCATTGCTAGACAGTCATTTTCAAGTCTTGCCATAGAGTTTCGAACCAATTTGGCAAAACTGTAACTAGGCCACTCTTCTTGGTAAGCAACTCCAGTGTAGATTTGGCCATGGGTTTTTAGGTTATTTTCCTAAAGGTGAATTTTTCTCCCAGTGTCTGTCAGACTGAACCAGATTATCCTCTAGGATTTTGCCTGTGCTTGGCTCTATTATGTTATTTAAAAAAAATCCTAAATAACTTCCTAGTCCGTTCGTTCTGATGACAAGCATACCCATAACATGATGCAGCCTCCACCATGCTTGAAAATGTGAAGAATGGTACTCAGTGATGTGTTGTGTTGCATTTGCCACAAACATAACGCTTTGTATTCAGGACTAAAAGTGCATTTCTTTGCCACATTTTTAGCAGGATTACTTTAGTGCCTTATTGCAAACAGAATGCATGTTTTGGAATATTTGTATTCTGTACAGGCTTCCTTCTTTTCACTCTGTCATATAGATTAGTATTCTGGAGTAACTACAATGTTGTTGATCCATCCTCAGTTTTCTCCTATCACAGCAATTAAACTAACTGTTTTAAAGTCACCATTGGTCTCATGGTGAAATCCCTGAGCGGTTTCCTTATTTTCCGGCAACTGAGTTAGAAAGGACGCCTGTATCTTTGTAGTGACTGGGTGCATTGATACACTATCCAAATGTAATTGATAACTTCACTCTGCTCAAAGGGATATTCAGTGTCTGCTTTTTTAAAAAACTTTCAGTCCATGGAACTTATGTCACTTGTTAAGCACAGTTTTCCTCCTGTACTAACTCAGTCTTGACATAACAAAGGAGTTGAATACTTATTGACTCAAGACAGTTCAACTTTTTTTTTTTTTTTTAATCTAAAAACAAAAGTACACTTTACATTATGGGGTATTGTGACACAATCTCAATTTTATCACTTTTTATTTCAGGCTGTAACAACAATATGTGGAAAAAGTCAAGGTGTGTGAATACTTTCTGAAAGCACTGTAAATATCTCACTGCTGAAGCAACACTTTCTCTCTCCCTCAAGGTGGATGCCATCCTGACCCTGGTGTCGACACTGATCCAGGACCAGCCAGACCAGCCCGCTGAAGACCCAGACCCAGAGGACTTTGCTGAGGAGCAGAGCCTTGTGGGTCGCTTCATTCATCTGCTGCTTTCCGATGACCCCGACCAACAGTATCTGGTAAGCTTTGCTTCCCATACAGTTGAATTCTGTCACAGTATCAATGTGTTTTCAGGAGATGTGTTTCATGGCATATGTTAATGGAGGGCTCCGTCATGTTCTTCAGATCCTGAATACAGCCAGGAAGCACTTTGGTGCTGGGGGCAACCAGAGGATTCGCTACACTCTTCCACCGCTGGTGTTTGCTGCCTATCAGCTGGCCTTCCGCTACAAAGAGAACTCTTCATCAGTACGTCACGTAACCGTTACCGTAACTATACTGAACAACAATATAAACCCAACGTGTAAAGCGTTGGTCCCATTTTTCATGAGCTGAAATGGAAGATCCCAGAAATGTTCCAAACACACAAAAAGTTTGTCTCTCAAGTGTGCACAAATTTGCACAAATTTGTTTACGTCCCTGTTAGTGATAATTTCTCCTTTGCCAAGATAATCCATCCACCTGACAGGTGTGAGATATAAAGAAGTTGATTAAACAGCGTGATCATTACAATAAAAGGTCACTCTAAAATGTGCAGTTTTGTCACACAATGCCATAGATGTTTTGAGGGAGCGTGCAATTGGCATGCTGACTGCAGGAATGTCCAACAGAGCTGTTGCTAGATAATTGAATGTTAATTTCTCTACTATTATTTACCTTTATTTAACTAGGCAAGTCAGTTAAGAACAAATTCTTATTTTCAATGACGGCCTAGGAACAGTGGGTTAACTGCCTTGTTCAGGGGCAGAACGACAGATTTGTACCTTGTCAGCTCGGGGCTTCGAACTTACAACCTTTCGGTTACTAGTCCAACACTCTAACCACTAGGCTACGCTGCCGCCGCGATGCCCCCAATGTTTTAGAGAATTTGGCAGTACATCCAACTGGCCTCACAACCGCAGACCATGTGTTACCACGCCAGCCCAGGACCTCCCCATCCGGCTTCTTCACCTGTGGGATCGTTGGGGAGGGGGGATGCTGAGGAGTATTTCTGTCTGTAATATAGCCTTTTTGTGGGGAAAAACTCATTCTGATTGGCTGGGCCTGGCTCCCCAGTGGGTGGACCTGGCTCCCAAGCCTCCCAGGCCTACCAATGGATGCTCCCCCTGCCCAGTCATGTGAAATCCATAGATTAGGGCCTCATTTATTTAAATTGACTGATTTCCTTCTATGAACTGTAACTCAGTAAAATCTTTGTAATTGTTGCGTTTTATATTTTTGTTCAGTATACATATATATATATATATATATATATTTTTTACGAAGTTATGAAGAGGATGATTTATGATAAACAGGAAGGTGGATTTTAACTGTTTCTCTTTGTTGAACACGTCCCACAGGATGATAAATGGGAGAAGAAGTGCCAGAAGATCTTCTCGTTTGCCCACCAAACCATCAGTGCTCTGATCAAGGCTGAGCTGGCTGAGCTGCCCCTCAGACTCTTCCTACAGGGGGCGCTGGCCGCAGGAGAGATTGGCTTCGAGAACCACGAGACTGTGGCCTACGAGTTTATGTCACAGGTACAAGGGACAAAATGGGTTGAGTGTTAAATATTGGAGGAAGGAGGTCACTGCCCCTCTTCGCCTTAGGTTTACTTGTGCCCTGTGTTGGCAGCATTGATCCACTGATTTCACAGTCGGGAATTGTTCTATATCTGAAACACAACACTGATGACTGCCCCCCCCCCTCACAGGCCTTCTCCCTGTATGAGGATGAGATCAGCGACTCCAAGGCTCAGCTAGCAGCCATCACGCTGATCATCGGCACGTTTGAGAGAACAAAATGCTTCAGCGAGGAGAACCACGAGCCTCTGAGGACGCAGTGTGCGCTCGCTGCCTCCAAACTGCTCAAGAAGCCAGACCAGTGTCGGGCCGTCAGCATCTGTGCACACCTCTTCTGGTCCGGACGCAACACTGAAAAGAATGGAGAGGAGGTGGGGGTTGTGATCAGAAAGAGGAGAAATATATAATTATTGTGTAAAATACAGTGCAGTTCTAAAGATGGTGTCACCATAGTAACAGGACAGGCAGTAACAGTCTAGTAACCAAGTATTGAGATTGATTGCCTTGCTTTGTCTTCTGCTCTGATGAGATGTAAAGAAAAAAAATAAGAAAATGACAAGCAGGGTGGTAATTCTAAGGTTCCTTGCGTATAATGACACATAATCAGAGTATTGAAGCGCAGGGAATGCAGTAAGACGTTCTCTTTGTTCTATATTTATATTCAGAGTTTCAACTTCCTCTTCATCACAGGTGGCGTGTGTGTGAATGTGTGGTAGAAGAGTTTTACACCACCGTCTTTGTCCTCAGATTCTTGACGGGAAGAGGGTGATGGAGTGCTTAAAGAAGGCCCTGAAAATCGCCAACCAGTGCATGGACCCATCACTGCAAGTGCAGCTCTTCATTGAGATCCTGAACAGATACGTCTGTTTCTACGAAAGAGAGAATGATGCGGTATGTGCGCTTTTCTTTTGTCCTCCTCGTCTATACTACCACGTCTATACTACCACTGACATGCTTTTTCAGAACCAGGCCTGCATTATGAAATCCTGACGTCTTTTCGACGCACTTCAAGTGCAGACGGTCACATTGAGCTGCCTGGAGTGAAGCCATCCAATCTCCCGTGTTCTGAGTTTATTGGAACAGTGTTGGGACTTGCTAGGACACCAAGGGGACACCCACTCTTTGGTGGTTATTTACCAGCGCAGCAAGGAGGGAAGGACAGGAGGCTACAGCTCACCTACCCACTCTCCCCAGACAGACGGGGTGTCTTACAGGGGGTTCTTCTTAACAGCTAGAGAGGGTACTAGGCCTCCAGGGACTGAGAACAGGGGCTCCATAGTCAGGACAATTTGAGACACTGACATCATTTCCCCCCCCTAAATCATTATATAACTTTTGTCTTATAACTGAGTATATTTCTGCATATCTACAGTAGGTAATACATACTTTTTTTTCTCTCACTAATTTCAACCTATTTGAAATGATTATTTGAAATCATGAGATGTCTTGATCCCCTGTAGGTGACGGTCCAGGTTCTGAACCAGCTGATCCAGAAGATCCGAGAGGACCTGCCAAACCTGGAGGCCAGCGAGGAGACGGAGCAGATCAACAAACACTTCCACAACACACTGGAGCACCTGCGTCTGCAGAGAGAGTCGCCGGAGGCCGAGGGGCCTGCTTATGAGGGCCTGGTGCTGTAGGGCTCACTACACTTAAAAATATCTATATATATTAACACACACAGACACACTCACACCAGGGTATTCCATCCATTGGGAAAAATGCCAACCCCACCAACAACACCTGCCTTCCATCTCTCTCTCTTTCTTTCTATCCTTTTCTCCTCTCACTTTATTTCATGTTACCATTTTTAGCATAAGGTGTTGCATTTACAGGTGTTGCTTTTGAGAATACATGGTGTACAGGCTGCAGTTTGCCTTGCACTTCCTGCGTGTTGTCATTCCATCATATTTGACCATTTCTGTTGTCCGTCGTCACCCTCAGAAGGCGATGATATAGCCAGTGGAAGCTCATGTTTAAACTTTGAACCCTACTCATCTCCTCTGTCTGTACGTCATCATGATTTCATGGTCATGCAAAAGAAAGAAATTGCCTGCTTTTATGTCGCGTCATTACTAGGTCGTACTGGGGGAGAGTTATCCCATTGACCTAACGCTGTGACCCAACAACCCCTTCTCCTCCACAGACTAACACCTGGGCAGTCGGCTGTAGATTTTCCTTTGCCCTCCTCTCTCCTCAACGGCTTCACTCATTTAGCTTGAGCTCTTCTTTTTTTTTGGTTGCGGCCTTACTTCTGTGGTTGGCAGCCATTTGTAGAGAGTTAAACGGCGTGTGTTGGTGCATGCTTTTGCATAGACCTGCTCTGGATATCTCAATGAGTGGTAGGAGGAACGGATGTGTATGATACCCCTTTGTCACTGGCGCTACTAAAGTGGCAGCTAACCTTTAATTTCTTAGATGTCCACATCGATTAAAAGATCTCTACTGGGGGTGGGTTCTATTCATCTCGTTGTCTTCTGGATTCTGAACCCTATCTATTGTATGTATGAGCTACTTGTAAATCAGCAAAAATAGAATAAATATCAATATCATGTCGTTTGCACAAATAAACAAATTGATATTAACCCTACATGTCTATAACTTGGTGTACTTCTTCTGTTATGCTGCAGGTATCTAGCCTCTGGTTTTGAATTAATACTGAGTTGGTGCACTGAAGTGCAAATGAGGGGAGAAACAACACGTTAGTGAATGGATTGACATTTGTTTACAGAATGGTCATCCTTTCATGAAAGACAAACAAGGTTATATTTTTAGAAACACTTTCGGTGTTTTCTACTATTTAGTTTGGTGTGGGTGGTCAAGGTTGTGTTGTGACTCATGCTTAACAAATGAGGTCCAATTCGCTATCTACTGACTACGGCTGTTATTCAGTTTTATTTCATCCGTCGCTAGGTGACTGTTCAATGGAGACAGTCTCTCGGTGGTCAAAGGAATAACAATCACAGCTGAAAACATTTTCTTTGCCATTTAGCGACACTTTGCTGCATATATAAAGGCTAACATACTGTATGTGGTACAAAAGGTTGTGTTTTTGCAAAAAGGTTTTGAACAATGTTGCCTGAAGTCTAAGGTAGATGCCAGGGTAATAAACATATTGGAGGTGAGCTTCTGCATGTATTTATTGTTCAACAGAAAACAGACATTACATTTGTTGTAACGATAACTAATACTGTGTAAGATCTGCAAACAACCACATGCTACACAGAAATACAAAACAATATTCATGGTGACCATCTGTACCCAGTGTTGTGCAACACTCATACGACTTGTCCACCTACACTGATATCATGAGACAACTGATTTTAAAAAATAAATAAAAACTGTCAGAAGAAGGCCATAGTTGTCAGTGCAATTTGGTCATGCTTAATACATTTGTTCCATATACTGTGGCTGAATTTTAATCTTGGTGGTACAAAGCAGTTTTCTGAAAGCCTTTCTGAAGCTGGTATGACACAGCGGGTAAAGGACAGGGTTGATGGAGGAGTTGACCCACAGTAGCCAGAAGGAGATTTCATACAGGTAGTGCTGGACACATTGGGCATGGCACGCTGCACGGATGATCATTAACAGTGTGTAGGGAGCCCAGCACAGGCCAAACACACACACAATCACTGCCAGGGACTTGGCAACCTTCTTGTCCTTTGAGAGGCGAAAACGACTGGCAGCTACTTCAGATCGGCTGCACTGTTTACTGAACGAGTGCTCCGCTGACTGGAACCGCGTCCTCCTGGAATGCTGGACCACATCGCCCACTTGCAGTGGAGGAAGGTCCAGAATCGTGCCATCCTTACTTGTCTCATGGTTGCTGTTCCCAGTTACTGCTGACACTTTAGCAGTAGATAGAATACCTCCTAACCTGGCAGCATTGTCTGGGATCCTTTGGGCTTCACCTTCCACTGGTCTGACGAAGAATACATGCTGAACTCCAGCTTTGAGGGCCTCCATCTCACAGTCCCCAGGCCCCTCGACAGGCTGCTCATCTCTCACCTGGTTCCGCCTCCTGATGTTGATGTAGATGCTGATATTGAAGTACATGACAGTAACAAAGGGGGTGAAAAACTCTACAGTGGATGCTGTCATCAAGAAATACCAGTTGAAGTAAAACTCAGCGTGGCACTCTTTGTCGGGCACCACGCTACTACCAGCAATGTACTCCCAGATAATGATCGCTGGCCCATAGAGTAGGAAAGCAGCCAGCCACACACTCATCATCTTCAGAACAGCCTCCCGGGTCACACCTTTCTGACACCTGTAGCTCACCTGATACAGAAAGAAAGGAATGGTGGCATTATTGAAATGGAGTGTACACACGGTTCTTGGTGCACTAAAGAAAACCTTTCAATTAGAATTTTTGATATTTCATTACTTCCATATCACTAGCAGACAGTTGAAAATGAAACCCGCTGCAGGAAAGGATAATCATGCGTAAATGTTTTCTCACCGCTTGTGTGACAGATATAAATCTGTCGAAGCTGATCAGGACGATGTTGAACACTGATGCAGTGCATAAAGTATAGTCCACCACCAGCCATATCTTGCAAAGACCTCGTCCGAGTCTCCACTCGCCGGTAATGACATAGGGGATATAAACCGGAATACAAAAACCTCCTGCGGATGGGATGGAACACACATTTTACGCACGACTATTAAGCAAGCATTTGAAACGCGGTTTCAAATATTTTGGCAATATAGAACAGTACAGAGAGAAAATATGTATGGGTAGCAGTAGCTTATGAATCATGCACAACAGTATGTATACCTTTACAACAATGGCACACAATGCACTTGCTCACACAATACATTTACGCACTCACCAACGAGTAAATCGGCTATGGCCAAATTCAAAAAGAAAAAGTTCCCTTGAGTTCGCAAACTTTTCTCCACCGCAAAGGCTAGTATTACAAGCGCGTTGCCTAGCACAGTGGCGAAGACAAGAAGCGTCATGAGCACAGCCAAGAACACGGAGGTAGACGGAGAGAATTGTCCATAATGCGAACGCGAGTTCCCAGGCATCTCCATATCACCAAGCGCCGTGGCGTTTCCCTGGGTAACCACAGACCAGTTGAGCATCTCATTCGATTTCCAATGCGAAGTGACGGCCATGGAAGTTCCAGCACCCAGCAATAAAGATTCGGGTTGCATTGTCCCTACTTTTATTTTTTCAGATTAGTTTAACCAGCCAACTTCAATAGCATGTTAAAGCTGACATGCCATGGGGTTCGTGTGAAGACTGAAAACGAGGAGGAAGATGCCGTTTTTATAGGCTGCAGCCTACATAAAACGAGAGCTGCGTTTTTATTGGTTGTTTTGCAGTGCTTGTGAGAACTGAAAAAACTGGACATATGATTCCTATCTCCTATGTCTGTTTGATCAGATAGTATATAAAGACAGTGAAATAAAGATTAGAATAGTTCATTCCTTAAACCACATTTGAAGGCTAATGGGTGTTCTGTATTTCTTTCTAAACATAATTTTAGCTGTTAGAAAATATGAATTTCCAAGGCAAAAATAAATTATAATGTAATGTCTGAAAGGTATTCTCATCTAATTTCATATTAATATTAACATTGTGGCTGGCTTTGCAAAGTTGTGTCAAATACTAATTCTATACTAAACAAAAGTATAAACACAACATGCAACAACTTCAAAGATTTTACTCAGTTACAGTTCATAAGGAAATCGTCTATGGATTTCACATGACTAGGAATAGAGACGTGCATCTGTTGGTCACAGATACCTTAATAAAGGTAAATCAAATCAAATCGTATTTGTCACATGCGCGGAATACAACAGGTGTAGACCTTACTGTGAAATGCTTACTTCCAAGCCTTTAACCAACAATGCAGTTTTAAGAAAATCCCTAAAAAAGCAAGATAAGAATAACAAATAATTAAAAAGCAACAGTATATAACAATAGCGGGGCTATATACAGTGGGTACCAGTACAGACTCAATGTGTCAATGTCCGAGGGGCACTGGTGTCAAGGTAATTGAGGTAATTATGTACATGTAGGTAGAGTTTGCCGTGCGGTAGCAGAGAGAACAGTCTATGACTAGGGTGGCTGGAGTCTTTGACAATTTTTAGGGCCTTCCTCTGACACCGCCTGGTATAGAGGTCCTAGATGGCAGGAAGCTTGGCCCCAGTGACGATCTGGGCCATACGCACTACCCTTTGTAGTGCCTTGCGGTTGGAGGCCGAGCAGTTGCCATACCAACCCGTCAGGATGCTCTCAATGGTGCAGCTGTAAAACCTTTTGAGGATCTGACGACCCATGCCAAATCTTTTCAGTCTCCAGTTTTGTTGTGCCCTCTTCACAACTGTCTTGGTGTGCTTGGACCATGTTAGTTTGTTGGTGATGTGGACACCAAGGAACTTGAAGCTCTCAACCTGCTCCACACATCCACGTCTGCAGAGGGAGCGTGTTTAGTCCCAGGTTCCTGTAGCTTCAGTGATGAGCTTTGAGGGCATTGATGGTGTTGAACGCTGAGGCTGTAGTCAATAAATAGCAATCTCACACGGTCAGGTGTCTTCTTTCTGCCTCTAGGCTGTCGCGAAAGGGCAGTGTGGAGTGCAATAGAGATTGCATCATCTGTGGATCTGTTGGTGCGGTATGCAAATTGGAGTAGGTCTAGGGTTTCTGGGATAATGGTGTTGTGAGCCATGACCAGCCTTTCAAAGCATTTCATGGCTACAGACGTGAGTGCTACGGGTCGGTAGTCATTTAGGCAGATTACCTTAGTGTTCTTAGGTACAGGGACTATGGTGGTCTGCTTGAAACATGTTGGTATAACAGACTCAGACAGGGAGAGGTTGAAAATGTCAGTGAAGACACTTGCCAGTTGGTCAGCGCATGCTCGGAGTACATGTCCTGGTAATCCATCTGATCCTGTGAATGTTGACCTGTTTAAAGGTCTTACTCATATCGGCTGTGGAGAACGTGATCACACAGTTGTCCGGAACAGCTGATGCTCTCATGCATGTTTCAGTGTTTCTTGCCTCAAAGCGAGCATGGACGTTATTTAGCTTGTCTGGTTGGCTCGTGTCATTGGGCAGCTCTCGGCTGCTCTTCCCTTTGTTGTCTGTAATAGTTTGCAAGTCCTGCCACATCCGACGAGCGTTGGCGCCGGTGTAGTACGATTCGATCTTAGTCCTGTATTGATGCTTTGCCTATTTGATGGTTCGTCGGAGGGCATAGCGGGATTTCTTATAAGCTTCCGGGTTAGAGTCCCGCTCCTTGAAAGCGGCAGCTCTACCCTTTAGCTCAGTGCGAATGTTGCCTGTAATCCATGGCCTCTGGTTTGGGTATGTACGTACAGTCACTGTGGGGACGACGTCCTCAATGCACTTATTGGTAAAGCCAGTGACTGATGTGGCGTACTCCTCAATGCCATCGGAAGAATCCCAGAACATATTCCAGTCTGCTAGCAAAACAGTCCTGTAGTTTAGCATCTGCTTCATCTGACCACTTATTTATAGACCAAGTCACTGGTGCTTCCTGTGGTAGGGGCGTGGATCAGAAAACCAGTCAGTATCTGGTGTGACCACCATTTGCCTCTTGCAGCATGACATTTCCTTCGCATAGAGTTGATCAGGCTGTTGATTGTGACCTGTGGAATGTTGTGCCACTCCTCTTCAATGTCTGTGCGAAGTTTCTGGATATTGGCAGGAACTGGAACTTGCTGTGGTACATGTCGATCCAGAGCATCCCAAACATGCTAAATGTGTGACATGCTTGGTGAGTATGCAAGCCATGGAAGAACTGGGACATTTTCAGCTTCGAGGAATTGTGTACAGATCCTTGCGACATGGGACCCTGCATTATCATTCTGAAACATGAGCTGATGGAGGCGGGTGAATGGCACGACAATGGGCCCCAGGATCTCGTCACAGTATCTCTGTGCATTCAAATTGCCATCGATAAAATGCAATTGTGTTCATTGTCCGTAGCTTATGCCTGCCCATTACATAACCCCACTGCCACCATGGGGCACACTGTTCACAACGTTAACATCATCAAAATGCTCGCCCACTCGACACCATACACGTGATCTGCCAAATTCTCTAAAACGACGTTTGAGGTAGCTTATGGTAGAGAAATTAACATTCAATCATCTGGCAAAAGCTCTGGTGGAAGTTCCTGCAGTCAGCATGCTCCTTCAACTTGAGTCATCTGTGGCATTGTGTTGTGTGACCAAACTGCACATTTTAGGGTGGCCTTTTATTGTCCCCAGCACAATGTGCACCTGTGTAATGATCATGTTGTTTAATCAGTTTCTTGATATGCCATACCTGTCAGATGGATAGATTATCTTGGCAAAGGAGAATGCTCACTAACAGGAATGTAAACAAATTTGGGGACTTCATTTGAGAGAAATAAGCTTTTTGTGTATATGGAACATTTCTGGGATTTTGTATTTCAGCTCATGAAATTTAGGACCAACACTTTACATGTTGAGTTTTTATTTCTGTTCAGTGTAGATTAATTTGTGTTCTCCACATAAGGTGACACAAGTGCCTGGTAAATTACAGTATTTTCTATACTTAGTGACATTGTGGACATTGATGTACAGAAACTTTGGCTTATGGACCAGCTTCAGACTGGAACTCAGGAGGACCATTGCAGCTTTCATCTATGTACTACTGAGTGCACAGAGACAGGTTGACTTTTTTCGAACGAGTAAAAAACAAGGGGGCTAGAGTGGACTGTTTTGACCTGACATGGTGACCAGGGTCTAGTGCTATTTTTTTAGGTACCGGAGCGAATCTTGTATTTTTTTTTTATGTCATCATTTCTCAATTAACCGACATGTAGCCTACTGTATAATTGCATTTAAGAATATACATACTATGCATCCTCCTAATTGCAGATTGCCTATGCTTACACATAGTGGCTCAAATATGCCTTATTTGGTGCTTTTATAAAATCCGAAAACACCAAATTAGGCCTACCTTATTATAAATTAGGTCAGTGGTAGGCAACTAGATTCAGCTGTGGGACGGATGGTCAGGTCGGAACATAATGATAATAACTTGTACACTGCAAATTGTATTTGAAAATAATAATTTCATAACTTGATTACACTGAGACACAATCACATTTGTCTCTTTTGTTATTTGTGGGAATACTTTGGAAACGACCACTACACCACTGATGGTGACCGACATGAAGCAACTTAAGAGCAAAATATATAAAATTGTCATATCGTTGACAGAACTGCAAGCAGCAATGAAAAGTACAATTTTGACAGATGACTCTGAGTACACTCTAAGAAATGTGTTTGGATGACCCAACTGCTGGGTTACAGGCATTGGGCAACTTAGCGGGGTTGTTTTCTTGAGAAAATAGCAAAGTTGGGTTGTTGATGCTGTGTTATTATTGATATATGATCCAGCGGGTCAGATCAGAAGGTAGGCATAGCTTAGTAGGGGCGTTGCTTTCAGATATTGTTATTTTTGGCTACCTGTGAGAGTAAATGTCATTCCTGTTCCTCTGTTCTGTTGTATTGTTAGCACATGAAAAATTGTTAGCACTAACTTCTGTCCCTCTACTTCTCTCTCGCTACCCCCTCCTCCATTCCTATCGCATAACTTCAAAGAAAATTACATTTCAGACAGTTTTGAAGCTTTTATGAGGCTTACAGAAGTGTATATGTTCCAATGTTGGGATAGTTACCACTTTATTACAATATGTAATAAATAATCTAAATATTATTCATATTATATTATAACATGTAATATGCAAAAATATATAAGGAACATTTAAAATTGCAGTGTACTATCTTAACATCTGATACAATACAACAGAACAGATTAACAGGAATTACATTTACTCTCATGGGTGGCCCAAAATAACTGTCTGAAAGCCATGCCTCCTGAAAATAACCTAAGGATTACATTATAAAATACCCAGCTGCTGAGTCAACCCAGCATGAAAGTGAATATAACCCAACTGATAGTTAAATTAACCCATGTTTGGGTAATCTGAACAACCCAGCCAGTTGAGTTATTCACGCAACCCAACTGTCTGGGTAAAAATAACCCAGCTTGTGCTCTGTCCAGTATTTACCCTGCACTGGGCTACCAAAAATAGAATAAATAATTGGGTTGTTTCTAACCCAGCATTTTTTTGAGTGTAGGCTACGTGGGCATGCTGTCAGGAGGCTGAAGCGGCCTAAATGACAGTCCATCTGTGAACACCCACAGAACATGTGTTCCTTACACATTAAGGTCTCAAAAAACAATAATTAACACTTAACATACTCAAATATTCTCACAAGGGTTTAAAATTCTCAAGAAAATAGATATGAACATTCAATCTTTCAACTCAAAAGGCCCCTATTTGCCTCCTTACTGAGGATTTCTTTTCTGCATCACCAGCAAGTTCACTTTACCCCTTTTGAAATAAAATCAATCTTTGATAATACTGTAATGTATTTGATAATAAATATGAATTGAACAATTAATCTGCCTCTTGAAAATGTTTCTGCTGACACCTACTGGACAGAAGTATGAACTTCAGGGACTAGGGCTGCATCTGACAAGGCCTTGCACTGGGCCTACTAAAGCACAGCAACATAAGCCTTTCACTATATAAACACATCCCATGAAAATATCCCACAAACTCGTCATAAACAGTCGTAAACAACTAGGTGTGTAGTTTGTAGGTCAACTTCTAATAATGATTTATGACTGTCTGTGGTTGAGGGCTATAATACTGTCAATTAACAAAAACCTAGCTAGTGAAGTCGACAGTGCTGCTTACCTTCATGCTCAGATTCTATCCCAAATAATAACGATAGAGGACAGTATTTCCTTTTTCAATCCTGCTCTGACAGTGGTAGTTTAGCTACATCGTGAAATGGGCCTCATACACAGTCACTGGACTCAAATTGTCAAAAATTCAAGTCAGGTATTTTTTTACCAACTATTTTTATATATTATATGTTTAACTTTATAACCGGACAGTTGTAGTATGCTATTTGTGAATGTGAATATTATTTTATTATAACTAATAGCTAGGTCTATATATTTAATTTGTGTGAGACATTATAATCAAGTCCAAAGGATGTTGCAATTTTGATAGTTCAGATTTTCCTTAGATTGGTACTTATACAATAACACAACATGCACCTTACACATAACACATTTATTACTGAAATCATTGTTTCATTTCTGATGCAAATGCTTGCTGGCTTGACAAGTTCACAAGATCATACAAACAGAGATGTCCATTTGTTATCCTGTGGTCCTCTGTATGTTGTTACCCAGTCATCAGATTATATGTGCTCAGCCAACATGAAAAATAGCATGTGACAAGCTACGTGTCAGAATAGCCACCATGTTTATCATGTAGATGCTGATTTATACCACAGTCAACAACATGCTTGACAATAAAACAATCCTCTAATAATGCTCAGTGTAAACAGACATTTTCCAATAGTGAATGAATGTAAATCCACAGTTTGAATTGAATGTTATTTATAGTGACCTGGCCAGTTTGATGTACCTGATTAGGTTGATGGATTAAGACTGAGATGCTGATGGACAGGTATAATCAGGAGGTTGACACCATATTGCTCTGACTAGGATCAGGACGTCACCAGTCACCACTGTCCATCTCATTTTAAAGACTTATTCTTGACATCCCCCACTCTCCCCCCACCCCCCCTTCTCATTCTGCTCTTTCTTACTCATTCCTTCCATCTGTGCACTGTCCCTCTGAAACGACATCACTGACTCACTATTACCTCAGTCAGGACTACTGCTTGGTGTGTAAAACACTGCCCAGAAACAATGACTGTATTCCCACTCCACCACTGAAAAGGATGCTGTCAGCAGTAGGCTACCACTTGAACGTGAAAAATGTTAAAGGGGTACTTTGGAATTTTGGTAATAAAGCCCTTTATCTACTTTCCCAGAGTCAGATGAACTTGTGGATACACTTGTTATGTTATGTGCATTTTGAAGGAAGTTGCTAACTAGCGCAATGACTTGAAGTCTATGGTATCTGCTAGCATGCTAGTAGATACCCTTCCAGTCATTGTGCTAACGCTAGTTAGCATTGGCTCACGAAACTACCTCTAACTTCCTTCGTACTGGACACAGAGGCAATAAAATGGTATCCACGAGTTCATCTGACTCTGGGGAAGTAGATAAAGGGCATCATTGCCGAAATCCCAAAGTATCCCTTTAAGGCTTTTATCTCGGTCAAGGATATCTCTCTCTCCTCTCTATCTTTATATCTCTTTCTCCCCCTCTATCTCTCTCTCTTTATTATTTTTGTTCTGCATCTCAATAGTCAAAGTGCGTTCCTCAACTTCCTCCGGAGGCTCCCATATGCACTGGTCTGAATAAACAATAGAACAGGTCAAAGGTATAGGGAAGACCAGGCATTTCCTTTGTATATAAATGTCTCTAATGTAATATATTATCAAAGATTCTTTACAATTTGTGATACATTTGCACTCATATGTAAAAAGGAAAAAAGAACTGGTTTACTATTGGGAACGCCTATCAATGGAACCACGCCAAACCTTTAGCCAACGGCAATGCTCATTGGTCGAGACTCCGTAAACCGGGGAAATTTTGAAATGAGCAATGTGAAAGTGCATTTCTTAGGAAAGGCACAGTTAGTTCGCTAACTCACCTGTCATTTTAGTGCTGGATTTCATTGTACATTCGGACCTCTGCTGTGCCTAGTTTGAAAGTTGTACATTGGCTGAAGAAGACGGTTGTTCATCTATGACGGAGCCTCAGCTTGAAGCAGGAGGAGACACGGCGGCCGATGGAATGATGTCGACAGCAGATTCAATTACTTCAAGTGAAAGTGGACAGAACAAGACAGACAAAGTGGATTTGGAGTCAAATGTCGAATTAGAAGAGGACGCCAGAGATTTTAATTTGCGACAAGAAGATGTTGTCAGACAAGGTTTTGTTTAACTATTGTTGCACATCTCAACCGTGCAGCTAGCCTAGCTAATAATGTTGGCAAGCTAACGTTCGTCAATTTACTTAGCTAGTTATCTAATGTTACTGTAACTAGCTAAACATGCAATGCCGCCAACTGTTGACTCATAACAGCAAATAAGGCTAGGTATATCTAATTTCATCTCTATTTGCTGTATTTCAAAGAACTGATAGAGAGAGAAAATGTATCAGTACCTATTCATGGAATTATTTCGTCTCCCCTTGATAAATACCTGCTGCTAGGCCATGCCAGATCAATAATTGATCATGAAGGATAGGGCAAAAGGGAAGGAAACCACGTTACACTATGCATCCAAGTAGTAAATTATGTAAATTATATATCAATCTAACTTATGCTTTATTTTCTAACACAGGACTTTTTCAGAATGAGGAGGATGACCGTGACAGCGGCACAGACTACTTCAACTCTGATATGGCTGGTACTCAGTTGCAACGTGATGAATGCGTAGGAGATGCATCCCTTCCTGACACCTTTCAGACAAATGAACTGCTTTATTACGAGAGATTCAAAGCCTATCAAGACTACATGCTAGGTATGTAACCTTACACATTCTTGCATAAATTCAGTTGTCAGGTTTACTGGCTAAAGAGGATGAAAGATGATTACACCAACCATATTGATCGATCTTCAAGGCTCCCAATGAAAAATCTAAACAAAGCTGACTTGAGGTGTTGTCTCAGATGCTGTCTGTGCTGTTTTGCACAGGTGATTGTAAAACATCAGAGGTGAAGGCCTTCACAGCTGACTACCTGGAGAAGGTTCTGGAGCCTTGTGACTGGCAGGCACAGTGGTGCACAGACGTTTTTGATGTGCTAGTGGAGGTAAGTCACTTCGACCTGAAAGATTTCCCAGCAAGAGACTTGTCTAAAGGAGCTGTGCTTTGTACACTGCATGAATGAATTGGAACAGTTGTACTCTGGATGCAGTTTTATAGGGAATCTGAATCCAGAGGTCTGGTTAAACAGTGAAACAGCTATTTTTTTCCAATGTTATACAGATGGTTGGATCTGATCAGAAGTAGTCAAACAGGGTAGCCTAACCATTTACCCTTGGAAAAATTGTCATATAAAGGTTACAACCTCATACTTGTGCCCCTTTCCTCAGGTGGTGGATGTGAACTGTAAGGAGCTGAAAGCCAAGGTGAAGCTGGTGGTGCCCCTGCAGTGTGAGACGAGAGGCTGCGAGCTCACAGAGGCAGCCATGAATACCCTCTTAGAGGCCACGCTGCACAAAGTGCCTCTGCAGGAGCTACATGTGGTGTTTGATGAGTCTGGGGACTTTGACCAGACTGCACTGGCACTTGAGCACCTCCGGTAAGTCCCTATTGTTAATAAAACTGCTGAGGTTTTTATTCAAAGGGCTGTTAAAGCCACAGTTATTCTTTCCATGTCAGATTAGAAAGCACCAGAAAAAGTTCCCAGGGCGATTTTTTCCCCCCCGCCATAATAATTATTGAAACAGGCCTCTTGTAGGACTTTGCATGGGGTGGAACTGATATTCCATTTTGCTGTGCCTGACTAACATCTCTTACTGTGTGTGTGTGTGTGTGTGTGTGTGTGTGTGTGTGTGTGTGTGTGTGTGTGAAAATGTATCCCTCTTGTCTTTTTGGCCGCTTGAACTTTAGAAGAACTTATTTTTTGGAGTGGTAAAAGCTGCAATATGTCAACTTTTTTTTACAAAAGCACTCAGAATAATGTCAATGGACAGGTAACTTCACCCCTACCTACATGTACACATTACCTCAACTAACCTGTATCTCCGCTAGAGATGAAACGATATGAACATTTCATATCATGGTTATAGTGACCACGGGTATCAGTATTATCGCGGTATTGTTAAAATGTGCTGGAAATGTTAATAATGTACTGATCCACACACTGAAATCATTTCACCAAGTTTTATATTGAAAACCAACAAATAGAATTAGCAGCACTATGCACTTTTTGTGCGCATAAACATTAAAATAATAACATTAACGATGGCACATGTGGCCATGAGGTAAAAGTTTCCCTAGTGCAGGTTTAAATGAACACAACCTTAGCAATCAAATAAACAAACAAACAAATAGAATTAGCAGCACTCACTTTGTAGTGAGGCACAGCAACCTTCATCAGCCTCAGAAAGCCAGGCCTCTCAACTTAATGAAAGGGCTGCAGTTAGGTCTTGAGCATTTTTTGATGTGGGTGCATAAGCAGCCTGCCTTTTTTAAATGCTTGCTCAGGTGTGTTACAACTGTAGATGAGGAGGGACCAGTAGTATCACTGGGTTTGCCTGCTGCACGCCCACTCTGTAAACAAGGGAATAGAAAATGTATTATTAATATTGGTGTTACGTTATTATTATTATTGTTCACACACAGTCTTTCTGTGTTGCATTTGAGAATGTGCAATGACCCCATGCACAATTTACATGAATACAAATGAGTCTTAAGAAGACAATGATAATTGCGATGAGCCCAACAATTGACATAAATACAGGATTCTTGTATAGGAGTCTATAGTGTGTCTCCTGTTGGAACACTTTTACAACCAAGTCGACGTCTGCCGGATTGTAAATGACCAAAATATCTTGGTTGGGTGACTAAACTACATCAAATCAAATGTATTTATAAAGCCCTTCTTACATCAGCAGATGTCAAAGTGCTGTACAGAAACCTAGCCTAAAACCCCAAACAGCAAGCAATGCAGGTGTAGAAGCACCGTGGCTAGGAAAAACTCCCAAGAAAGGCCAGAACCTAGGAAGTCCTCTTCTGGCTGTACATAACTTGTGCAATGGGTGAATAGAGTCTGCAGACACACGATGCATTCAGCAGAACAACGTGTAGTGTTTTTTTCAAGAGTAGGTAACACTGAAAGCTTCAGTTTACATTATTGACAAGCTATTAGCAAGTTAAACAGACAAACCATGGCATTTTTCACCCATTCCGAAGTCCCCACATCATGCATTGAGGTAAAAGCTTACCTTGCATTCGCTATAAAGTAGTGGGTGTTGGTCACAAGTGTTGCCCACTTTCGCAGCAATTTTTTTTATTTGCATGTTCTGCAGACAGGGTGACCATCTTCGATTAAGTTCCCCTAAAACCCAAAATACGACCGCACTTCAGATTTGGTCCTCTTAGAAGGCTGAAAAATCTCCCGAGCGCTGTCACTGCCTTCCGCCATGCTTTCACACACAACAAAACCCACGTTGCATGCTGCGCCTGCGTCAGACTGTTGCTCACTCTGGTTGATGCTGGACAGTATTTACCGTGAGTTTTTCAAACCGTCGTAATCTAACACGGTTTTAATGATAATAAAAATTTGAAACGGTAATACTTATCGTCTGGAATTTTAACGTGGTTCATCGTGAAACCGGTAACCCTTTCATCCCTAACCCCCGCACATTGACTCGGGACTGGTACCCTGTATATAGTCTGGTTATTGTTATTTCGTTGTGTTACTTTCTATAATTTTTTACATTAGTTTATTTGGTAAATATTTTCTTAACTCTTGAACTGCACTGTTGGTTAAGGGCTTGTAAGTAAGCATTTCATGGCAAGGTCTACCATTGTTGTATTCGGCGCATGTGACAAAATTTGATTTGACAGACGAGACAGAACCGACATCACCCGTCACATTACAGCGGCAGAAAAAAAAATATATGGACTAGTTCTTATGTGATACTAAATAACAGAAGGGTGTGTTCAAATTTCGTGGTGTGACAGACCGATAATACACTGGAGCAACTGGTTCTGCTTCTGTGCTGTGAAATCTCTTGTCTGAACTGTCTCAAACCTTTTTCTTCTTAGGTTTTTCTACAAACACATCTGGAGACAGTGGGACGAAGAGGAGGAGAATGATGACTTTGACTACTTTGTCAGATGTGTGGAGCCCCGCCTCAGGCTGTACGTGTAGAGGGGGGGGGGGGGGGGGGGGGGGGGGAAAGATTAGTCAGTGTGTGCACATTCTCATTTAGGCTGTATTGGTTCAGATCTGCCAATGACACGGCTAGCTTGAACCCATTATTTTAATGCCGCTATCAGAATGGCCATATGGCATAGGAACCTGTAGAGCATTGTAAATGAGTGCAGTTCAGGAACACTTGAGCAAGCTCTGTGTCTAATGGTTGGAGCTGGATATGTTCAAGGCTGTTAGTGAGAGGGTGCAGATTATTCCTTGGACACTAGATGGCAGTATGTTCCTGGGGATTGTGAGCATACTGTGGCGTCTCCTATTTTGTTTATGGGTGGAGAAGGGGTTTAACATATCTTATTGGCTTCAGCAGAAATCCACAAGCTTGTTAATGTTAGACCAATCAGCTCCTAATTTATACCAAGGACACTGTTGCCGATTTTGCTTTTAATAGACAAAGAATGTCTTTAACCCATTCATGACCGGCTCCTTAGATAGAATGGAGGGTGTCGATTCCTTCTCCAAATAATGGTTAAGAACATTTTCAAATGCCGGACAAGGCCATCAAACAAACAATATTGTGCTCTGAGCATCTCCTCTAAAGTTATCTGACCTTAACCTCTCGTTGCCCTCTCTTGCTGAACACTTTGTTCCCAACAGTCCTCATAATGCGATTGTGTTTTAAGGAAATCAAAATGAGTATTTCTCCCTCTGTGGCTGTCAACCCTGTAGGTTTTATGATATTCTGGAGGATCGGGTGCCTGCTGGACTTGTGGCAGAGTATTACTCTCTTTTGGCACGCTGCTCTCAGAAGTTCCATGAGTTTTCTAGCCTACGGAACGGCATCAGCAGCGACTCGGAGTCGGAGCTGGACAACGTGTCCATGGTGGAGGGCCTAAGGATGTACGAGCAGATGGAGGCTCTGAAGCGCAAACTCCGGATCATTGAGAACCCGCTGCTCAGGTAGCTGGCCAAGGGGACACGGGGTGGGAAGACTGAGAGGCGCTATCAGTGCCTCTGCAGAGTGTGTGAGGGAGTAGTTGTGTGACTGATGGAGTTGGTCTCCTAACAGAGGGAAAAATAGGAAGACGGCGTAAAGGCTATTGGATTCACCTCTGTCCCTGAGCTAACATGTTTGACCTATACTGCCCCAGTTGAGCGCAAAACCTCTCACAGAATGGCACTACACTACAGTCCAATTCAATGCATCATATTCTGGTTAGAATACAACAGAGTGACAGCAGTTGAATTTAGAGTTACTACTAACGCACACTTGGTGGCACCTCAATTGGGGAGAACGGGCTCGTGGTAATGACTGGAGCGGAATCAATGGAATGGTATCAAACACATGGGTTTTCCAGGTGTTTGATGCCATTCCATTTGCTCCGTTCCGGCAATTATTCTCCCTTCAGCAGCCTCCCCTGGCCTATACTTTGAGACGCTATTGGAAAGTGGAGATGCAACCATTCTGCTTTGTCCAATGCTGTACCATTGTGTTCTTATACATAAATCTATTCTCTCCTGACACTGCAGGTATGTGCTGGGGTACAAGGTGAACTCAGGGCAGCAGTCGTGCAGGGCCAAGGGGCCTCGTGTCTCAGGTGGCCGGATGGTCCATGTCGTGTCTGTCTCCACTACAGTCAGCCAGCTGCAGAGCCTGATTGCAGACAAGCTAGGGCCCGAATTCTCAGGGGAAGAGTTTGAAGTACAGGTATGGCAAACAAATAAAATCTTTTTTTTTTATTTTTTATCCATGACATTTGTCCATTCTTAGGCATATTGTATTTTGTCAAATTTAAATTTGCCTAGGTTTCCATTTCAAATGGCCTGTTTAATGAGATGACCAGAGATGAAAACCAATGGTTAAGTTCTCTAACTATGTCACACTTGTGTATTGGTCTAATGCGCTGGGATTTGCTAAGGTGTGTGGGCTTTTTTTATTTGACCTCCCTAGTTCCTGTACACTGGCAATCCACCAGGATTTGTAGAAGCTGTGTCTGTTTGCCTGAATGCCTCGGCTCTAGTATCTTTGTATTCCACTGAGACGTTAGAAGCAGAAAACATGTGTTTTTGTGTCTTTCTTTGTTTAGTCATGAGCGCAGATCTGTGTTGTATAGACCGACCGTGTACTGGAACTGCTCTAAATGTTAGTTTTACAGTGAGCCCCTGCTGGCTGTGAGTGCCTGCTACGAGGGAGACGTGGTCATCGTCCTTCCAGGACACTACAATGTCACCAGCTCCATCAGTATCCCAGACTCCATATCAGTGGAAGGTAATGTTTCACATGTCTGCAAGCAGCCTTTATAATGGCAGGGTGCACTACTGCTGTATGTATGTACAGGTAACTGCCAGAGTAATGGAGAAACAACTCAATGAGGGATACAGAGTGTATTGAAAGTAGGTGCTTCCACACAGGCGGGGTTCCTGACTTAAAACAATGTAAACCATTTGCCATGGCCGTCTGTCACCAGATCTCAACCCAATTGAACACGTATGGGAGATTCCACCACCATCAACAAAACACCAAATTATGGAATTTCTTGTGGAAGAATGTTGCATCCCTCCAATAGAGTTCCAGACACTTGTAGAATTTATGACAAGGTGCATTGAAGCTGTTCCGGCTCGTGGTGGCCCAACACTCTATTGAGACATTGTGTTGTTTCCTTTATTTTGTCAGTTACCTGTATGCATCAGTGGAGGCTGCTGAGGGGGAGGACCGCTCATAATAATGTCTGGAATGGAATGGTATCAAACGCATGTTTGATACCATTCCATTCATTCCATTTCCAGCCATTATTATGAGGTGTCCTCCCCTCCACAGCCTGCACTGTTATGTATGTATCCTTTGTTGCTATTAGCCAGCCAGGGATGTTTCTTGCTGGATTCAGGTAATGAGAAGTATAATCTGGAAGCTTGGTATTGCGAAAATCCAGATTCCACTATCTGAATCCAGCAGGAGGCCTCTGATTTTCTGTTTTCCATTCATTGAAGTCTGATGTTCAGTCATTGCAAAAATGTCATTTTTAATATATATATATATATATATATATTTTTTTTTTTAATGTGAGTTGTTCAACACATTTTGCAGGTTGTCTGAATCCTTCCATCCCTTTCTGTCACTAAAGAATCTGTTGCTATATCTGTGACTAATGTGCTGCTAAGTACTGTTATGGCCATGGAAGTTATTTTCATATTGAACACTTGTGTAAGTGTTTCAGATGAAATCAAGTGTTCACCAGCAGATTATACTTTTACGGTACTGGCTGTACTATGTGGTGGGTTAATGCTTGTCGAAGGTAAAACAACCACTCAATCTACAGCACATGGAGTGAAATGAACGTATAGCAGAGAGGATGTGGGATGTACAGAGGGAGCCCTCGGGAATAAAATAGAGATTGCTGGCGCAGTAAGCATTTCAACGGGGATGATATTAATGCATAGAGAAGGCTAGCGCGGGCGAGGAGAGGTCAGAGCAGAGGCGCCGTGTCAGTCTCTTTATGTAAATGCAGGGCCTGCCGAGTTGGATAGAGGGAGGGGAGGTTGGAGGGGCTGTTTACATGCGTCTGTTTCTATGTGCGTGCCCTCCTGTGGTGCTAGGAAACCCCTGAAAGCTGAGATAAAGAGGGTGTGGAAATAAGATGCGACGCTGCCTGGCACTGCACCACGACAGGAAAAGAGCAACTCAATTAGACCACCACTGGATTACCATAATAGAATTCTCCCTCCCACCAAAGAGCCTTTGATATTTAGAGGAGCAGGGCACACACAGGCGCTTATTGCTTTTTGGATATTGCTGTATCAAAGATGGATGGGGAAAAAATGCATATGATCTATCTTCATAATAAGTATTGCGAGAATTTCTGAAAGCGTGTTCCTGAGGAGACATTAGAATTCATTAGTGAGGAGGTTCAGTCAGTTAACACTTGTTAAGAACAGACTGCATTCGTGATCTGCAATCAGTGCACCCGTTTTAGCGTTTTTGAAAATTAATTCTCTAAGCAGCAGCACATTTTTGCCAGTCATGAAGTCCACTGGGAATAGGGTTTTTCTCTCCTGGATGTGTGCATGGGCCTATGACTTTACCAATCGATATTCAGCCTTTGGCCTTTCCAATGGCAGAGTGTGGAACCTAGCCAGTGCTGTAGAATTGTTGGCCACATTGTGGAACACCTGTCTCCATGCCATCTGTCAAGGAACAGAGAATAATGAACCCTAGCCGTCAGAACACTGTCCATCACATTCTGCCTGCCTGCCTGGGATTGTGCTGAATCGCTACTTGTCATGTACACCACTGTGAGGTTGGAAGGAGTGTTCGGACCCAACACTGTGGCCATTGAGCCATGACCCAGTTGTCCCAGCTGTCAGCATGCAAAGATGGAGCAAATGCAATTTAATCTAAATGTATTATTTTTATGTCCAGTTGGTGAGGGGGGGGGGAATTAATACAGTAATAGAGTATTGCGCTATTGTTTTTGCAGAGTTTCTATCGATACTGTGACTCTATGTTTATATTATTGCTAGGTAGTTAATGTTAGCTAGCGCTAGTCGGCTGTACCTACGCCAAAACCTAATAGCTTATCATTCTATTCGCCATCTTTTTAAATGCTGAGCCAACATGTTTTCAGCACTTATCTCCATGACTGATCAAAATGCCTTTTTCATGGCTCTCTTGTCCCTCTGCCGCAGACATGCACTACCGGTCAAAAGTTTTAGAACACCTACTCATTCAAGGGTTTTTCAAAAAAAAAAAAAAAAATTCTGCATTGTAGAATAATAGTGAAGACATCAAACCTATGAAATAATACATATGGAATAATGTTTTAACCAAAAAAGTGTTAAACAAATCAAAATATATTTGAGATTCTTCAAATAGCCACCCTTGCCTTGATGACAGCTTTGCACAATCTTAGCATACTCTCAACCAGCTTTTCCAACAGTCCAACAAGGAGTTCCCACTTATGCTGAGCACTTGTTGGCTGCTTTTCCTTCACTCTGCGGTCCAACTCATCCCAAACCATCTCAATTGGGTTGAGGTCGGGTGATTGTGGAGGCCAGGTCATCTGATGCAGCACTCCATCACTCTCCTTGTTGGTCAAATAGCCCTTTCACAGCCTTGAGGTGTGTTTTGGGCCATTCTCCGGTTGAAAAGAAATGATAGTCCCACTAAGCGCAAACCAAATACTCAGGCCACAAATTTAATTAAACAATATACAACATTACTTCTTACTAGTAATGCATTTGTTTTAGAAGACTACAAAGCATGCTCTTCTGTTTTTTTGTGTGGGGGGGGGGGGGTAGAGCTGAGTGGCTGGTAGATTTTTAAATCTACCTGCTCTGGTGGCTGGTGGACCAAAAAGTAAATTTTAGGCCCTGATTTAGGCTAATAAATCTTCTTTCTTTTCAGGGTTCGGCCTACCTGATGAGGTGGTGATTGAGAAGAAGAACAAAGGGGACTCGTTTGTGGAGTCAACAGGAGCCGACGTGAAGGTCTCCAACATCAAGTTCATCCAGCACGACGCTATCGAAGGCATCCTCTGTGAGTCCTCTTAGTCCTTCTCCCAATGTGATGCTGCCTCTACATCTACCCTGCCCCCCAACTCTACCCATTGTCCTGCGTTAGTAATTCTGCCTAAGCTGCTGGCACTGCTTAACATCTGGCAACAGCAATATATCAATGACTTTCCAGGAGGAGAATGGAGTTATGGTCATACACGCATTCGGAATACTAGGATCTAGCTGGCCTCTTTATTTACCTCCTGGTGTCAATCTTCATCTTCATCTTATTTCCCTCTTGTCTCCAGGTGTACGTCAGGGTAAGCTGGAGATGGAGAACTGTGTCCTTCAGTGCGAGACGACAGGTGTCATTGTGCGGACGTCAGCCCACCTGACCATGAACATGTGTGACCTCTACGGCTCTAAGGTGAGAGGTCATTGACGCTCATCACTCTTTCACGGTGGCTTTTATTTTTTTATTAGTACAGATCTAGCTCTCATGTTAATCATTGTGTGTGTCTGAGGCCGTGTAGTAGCCTAGCTGTGTCTCTACATGCTGATAACTGTTGTGCTCTAGGGAGCTGGTGTGGAGATCTACCCTGGCAGTGTCTGCCGTATGGTGGGAAATGGCATACATCACTGCAAAGAAGGGATCCTGATCAAGGTGAGAGATTTGAAGTTCTACTGGTCATTTACCAATCGGTATATTACTGCTCCTAGCACAAGCACATCCAACCTCCATCTCTTCCTAGGTTCAGTTCAATTCTAAGCCTGTGGCATTATCTTCCCTCAACCGAAATTGAATTTAGTGGAGAAAGATGTTAAAATGCACACACACACCGCAAAAACAAATATGGACTTATTTCCCTTGTTACCTTCAGATGCGTTCCCGGGGTCTTATCTCATTCCCTGAGGCTAGAACGGTAGTGTGTTTATCGCTCCCTCACACAGAGCTTTCCTTCCTGTTGTCTCTCTGCTCAGTGTGTTGGACTTGGCCAGGACAACTTAAGCAGGAAGACTGATGTGATGACTCTGTTTATGCCTGTCTTTCCCCCTCTCTCTGTTGCTCATCTGTCAACCTCCTCCATCCCTTCAACCCCCCAGGACTTTGCCGATGAGCTGGACACCATGCCCAGGATCACCATGGTGAACAATGTGATCCACAACAACGAGGGATACGGAGTGATCCTGGTCAAACCTAGTGATGCTGTACCGGGCGAGGTTGCACAGGAAGACACTCCTACAGGTATGAACTAGTTCCAAAGCCTGGGGAAGTTTTCCTCAGGAATATGATTTAAAAAATGTATAAAAAAATGGGTGGAGTACAACAGTCTAGATGGAAACTAGTGATGCATTGACACTTATCAAATCTATCACATATTTTGCATCGCTGGCGTTCCAAATCGAGTTTTGTCTTTATGAAAATTGAGATTTGAAACAAGCGAGCAAGCTTAAGATACAGAACTAACACCGCACAAGCTACTAGAACTTTCTTACATGGAAGGAAAAGAAACATGGACGAAACAAGGAAAAAACTGTAATGCCTCTGAGGGGAAATGTAATTACTACTTAGAGAATTTAATTTGAGCGTTGAGTACCAGCACTCCCATTCAAGCACATAATCCAATACTGAAGTTCCAATAGATTTCCATAGGTAGAATCAACAAGACAGGACTGTCACACGAGACACATCAATGGGTTTACTATCTCTGGAAGGCTGAGTTGGTTTCACTGGGAAGTTTGTGAGAAAATGTGCTTGACCTTCAGTCCAGGGCAGCTACAGAATAAAAGGTGCAGCTGAAGGTGGCATGGCTTAAAATACGTCTGGAGTGCTCTCTTCATCTCCCTCACGCTCCGATGTCCTCTAATGGAATATGCCTTATTGTTTAACCCCAGTACACAGGAATAAATACCTCTATCCCAGGCAGGAGAATGAGCGAAAGTGGCAGAAATTTGAACTTAAACAAATGAAATAAACAAAGCTATCTCTTCTCTTCAGATTACCCTTTAAAAATGTTATCTACAACATTCATGAATTTTGCGGAGACACTACTAAGCCAACAACTGGGTAGTAATTGTCATTTGCGTTGTTATTGAAAAGATGATGTCCATTATGGTGCTTTGTTATTTCCCCTCCGGAATTTGAAAAAAAGCTGTTAATAAAACATTTCTCAACACTCCATTCCCCACTTTAAACGTCGTAAAGAGGCTGCTCGCATTTGGATTTGAAAAGGTAAGAGCAAAGCAATTATCTACTATTGATCCCAAAGGGCAGTCTTTGTTAGAATACACTGTCAGTCTGATTTGAACAGAATATAGTAATGTTTCACAGGAAGGCGTGGTGTTTTCATACATGACAAATCCGAATGCCATGATGGAGAAGGAAGTGGAAGTGGTGGTATTAGGTCTGAATGTCACAGCGGGGTGTTAACAAGCCTGTCATGAACAGATTCACATTATTTTCCAGATGAGCAACTGGATATAGAAGGGAACGAGGACATGAAGGGTGAGGGGAAGATGCAGGTGGGTGTGGACGTGCAGCTCATCGTGGTGGACGACTGCTCTGTGAAGGAACCAGTCCCCTATTCGTCTTGTTACGTCGTACCTCCGGAGTTCACGGAGGGCAACGATGCCATCAAGAGGGAGCTGGTGGCCACATCAGCCAAGAAGCAGCGACGCCGGAAGAGCAGGCTGAAGGAGCTGGGAGTGACCCAGGCAGATGACAACCTGCTCTCCCAGGAGATGTTTGTCTCCATACAGGACAACCAGTTCAGGAGAAACGGCATGGGCAGCTTCGGCACCTTCTTGTACTAACTGACCCGTCCTCCTGTTCTGTATTCCGTACATGCACAATCACACTTTTACTTTATTTATTCCAACCTCTTTGCTAAATTTTGCTGCACTGACTAGTGAGTGAGTATGTGTATTTTTAAACGCTTTTTAACATGGCTTTTTAATACAATTCTCATTTTAGTATACTGATATTGTGGAGACCTGAGTCTAATAAACGCAATTATTTCACTATGACTAATGATGAGACTCAAATGTCCTTCAAATGTTTTTCACTTTTTTGGGTGGATATTGTATGATGTCTTGTAATGGGTGTTAAGATGACACTGTTTGAAATTTATTTTTTTGTTGGGGGAAATCACATTGTCTTATTTTTGGAGTTATTATCTCACCCTCACCTGTAGTTCTGGTCATTTGTTTATCAAATGTTGCTGAAAACACTGTAAATATTCTAAATCATGAGCCAATAAAATGAGTATTTATGTAAGTTTTGATCTATTTGTTTTTTTACAACTGGACACAGGACATATGAGAGGGGGGAAATCTGGAAGGGTGCTTATTGGTTTTCTGGGCTTAAAGCTTCACCTTTTATAAGATGCTCACAATTGTTTAATTCCAGTTGATTAATTTCCTGGGGATTAAAGGGCTGGTAAAACCTCATTACACCACAGACAGTTTGATTAATTACCTAATCCAGCATGCCCCTGTGAAATACAACACATTGTACTGCCTCTTATGAGGTGTCCCATGCTGACCTCAATAGACCAATTTATTCCACAAATTCAAAACTGAATTAAATGGTGCCGGTAATCATTATTTCAGTGAAAGCATCTGCCCAATGATGGAAAAAAATGTATCTGGTGATGAGTACAGACTGACAAAAGTCCATATTTAGGTCAGCATTTGACTGGGAGAATAGAATAATTGGATGTGAAATGGTTTTGTTAAATTGAATGTTTTTACATACACATTTAATGGACCCACTAACAACCTAGCGATCGATCATTTCATAGTGTTTTGTGTATGGGGGGGGGGGAAAGCTTTAAGGGAATGTGCCGTGCCGAGGCGTTACTTTCCCCCCTCTGCTTATTCCCGGTAGGACTTGTTGCTAGTGAATGACTTGATCCTATCATAGCATATTTATAATTTCTGCATTAGGTGAAAGTTCCCTGGTTCGAATACCCGAGCCGACAAGGGGAACAATCTGTCTCTACCTGTGAGCATGGCACATAACCCTCATTTGCTCCAGTGTATGTGACAATAAAACTGATTTTTTTTTTGTTAAAAGCTATAGGGAATGCCAAATATAATTTATAGGTCTGAACACTGGGTATTGGACATAATCTATGAACAGGATCCAGGTGGGTTTTCATTGTCATCTGAGGAACCAATTATTTTCTAGGACCGCTCAGGAAACGTGTGGTTTTGTATTGAGAAACTACAGGCGATTATAGATTTTCCTCAACGTTTCAGTGACGTGCTATAGATGTCAAACAGAACGGGTGAAGAAAGAAACTGCAGGGCTGTTTGGCAAACGTTTTATCTTCCATAAAATCATTTTAGAATGACAAAAACAAGAGCTCTGGGTGATGGAGGACAGTAGAAAGTGCTGTTTGAAGTGTCCTTTTTATAAATAGTGAGTCTCTACAGGAACGAGCAGTGGCCGTCGTTCTGGGGGAGAGGGAAGGGCCTGTCTGTTGTCCTCAAACTACTTTGTCATATGAGGGGGGAGAGCTGACAGGCTGGCTTTCAGACTCACTATTTCTCTCAACTTTTGTAGCTCCCCTCCCTCTTAGCTTTTATGCGAAAATGACATTTTATGCCATGACACTTTCTGACAACAGACTATATTATTAATTATTTGATAGGCCTAAATGGCTGCATTCACACAAGCAGCCCAATTCGGACCTTTTTGCCCAATAAATAGCAAAATAGCTGATCTGATTGATCAAAAAACCAATTAGTGACAAAAATATCAGAATCTGTTTGAGTTAATGAATACTCTTGCAGTCTTTAAATGAGAAGTTGAGACTCCTTTGTCTTCCTATTATTATTATTTTTAAATTTGCTATGAGAATTCATATTATTTTAATTAAGAATTACTTCAGGTTGGCTGTTAATTAGCTGTGTCAGGCACTTTCCACCTCTCCCCATTACTTTGTCAAGCCTGTAATTCTCCTGGGGTCCCTCACATTGCCATTTCTACTGAATATATTGTAAGGAAGGGAAACGTGTGTCATACACAGTGTGTGTGTATGCATGCATGTGTGAGATATTCTGTAGCTAAATGTCAACTTTTTTGTGAGAAAAAAAGCCCTATTACTAGGCTATTCAAAATCAAATACAAATTCAATATGATTGTAGGCTAACTCTGTAAGCTGCTCTGCACAATCAATGAACCAACAGTATAGCCTAGGCCTATATGGTGTGCTTGGGCTCATATATAGGCCTATGCAAATGCATAAGCTCTAATATGCTTATGGGTGTTTTGAATGAATCGTCACTTTAAAAAGCGCTGTCCATTTCGTTGTGTTAGGCTATGAAACAACATCCACAACTACCATGTTTTCCACTCAGTTTCATACTGCTGAACTTCTTTTCAAATTGATCAAACACATTGAGGTGAGATTTAAAAGCACATACTGTTTTTGATAAGGGTTTGATGTGATTCTTGATTTCATTTGCATTGATGTCAGAGTGGTTAGAGGGACAATAGAGCCCTGAGTACCAGGCCATTAGCCACCTGATGGTTGTTAGCGAGTTGGCTACTACCAACGCATGTCCAGAGTGCATAAGAGGAGATTACTGTGACTCAACGGTCACGTGGAATTTTACTGCGGTCATGACTGGTGGTAATATGGTTACCGCAACATCCCTACGTGTGTGTGTGTGTGTGTGTGTGTGTGTGTGTGTGTGTGTGTGTGTGTGTGTGTGTGTGTGTGTGTGGTGTGTGTGTGTGTGTGTGTGTGTGTGTGTGTGTGTGTGTGTGTGGAGGGAGAGAAGGAAACGGGACCTCAAATGGATTTGTGACAGAAAATTGAAATATTTGCTCACAACCCATGGCACCTAAATCTGTTCTGAACATGGAGGCTGGCCAGGGGTATTGAAGGGCACAGAAAGTAATCTGAGCGAAGGCAGTTAAAAAAAACGAGCCTGTTCAGATAAAGCAAAGGGAAAAGAAAGGGGAAAACGTATTTCTGTGGGGGAAAGTCTGACTTCTGATATAGAATACTGTAGAACAAATAATTGTCTGCTGTCTTGGTTTTTGTCTCTTGTCCTTGCATGACTTGAAGATGGCAGACGAACGTATGTGGTGAGTCTGAATGCACTCTTGTGCTTGGGTGTGTGTTCAAATATGTGATGCATTGTGGGTAAATTGTATCTGACTGACTGATTTACAAATAATAATGAGTAGTTATTTACGATGCAAGGTTTGATAGATCAGTCAGTCCGCAGTCGCCTACAATGTCAGCTGCAATGTCGAACAAGCCCTGTGTGTGTACGCGCATATGTGATTGCTTGTTTACATTCACACGCATGTTAATTTGGTAATCATCTTGGCCAAACAGCTTTAGTGCTGTTTTAGACCGTTTTGATCAGTTGGGAATGTGCCTCCTTAGGGCAACCAGTGGGTCGAACATTAAATCCTTTGGAGCTGCTAATTGCAACGGTATGAGTGAAGATTGTTTAAAATAGCCAGCCATCAGCACAATGGATATATGGAGTTTTAGCTGAAGTCCCTGTGAAGTAAATAAAAGGGAGTTGAGGCCTGTAGGAGGACTGATTTTCATCTATTTCCATTATTTTTCTCCAGTGTCAGCAGACTATAACCAGACTATTTCCGATCAATACATACTGACATTGAATTTTTTTGAATTGATACATCAGTGACTGTATGCTAACAGCCTGGCAATGATAATCATGAGGTACTCTGTTGGGAGTGAGAGTGTGCTCTAATGTGGTTGTTGTGCTACAGGGCAGCTACAACATGGAAAGTAAATGTCTGTGCTGCAGACAGATAGATACCTGTAGTACTATTTCATCTCTTATGTTTCACATGTTGCTTACTGAGAAAGTTTAGCCTAGCGCCCATTGCTAAAGCTACAAACGAAATCACAACTGACAAGGACTCAAAATATGTTTCCGTTCTCTGCCAGTCAAGCTCTTGGCATAAAATTACCACTATGTGCTCAGAACACAATCAATGGACAAACTAGGACCAAAAGCTTTGTTTTACCGAATAAAGTTTGTCCTCAACTGATCTACCAGCCACCATCTGTGGAGCGATTGGCTTCAGCTAAACCTCACATTTGGCATGGCACAACAGCTAGCATGAAATGGGGCCAATGGCTTTGACGTACGTGAGAGGTAGATTTGACTGAGAAAAAATGCGTGTAAGCTATTCATATAAGCTTATTCATTTGCCATCACACATGCCTTTCTTTACCTGATCAGTAAAAAAGGAGAGCCAATGTGTTTGGAGACAGCTCCGTTTGAGGAGAGAGAAGTATGTTAGATCTGTCACAGATGGCAGACAATTATCCGTAGGCCAAAATGGATGGATTGAGCCCTTTAAAAGTTCTGTGTAGAAAGCTTTATTTGAAATCCTTTATCGGAAGCAGGCTATTATTGTCACTCTCAAGAATAGACCACCTCCGATCGCAGAGAGCTAATTCATTATTTTAAAACATGAAGTAGACAGGATCTTTACAGAAAATCCATGACTGTGTAACTAAGTTAGATATTTAGCTGGTTAGATGCAGCAGTTAATTGTGATCCATAAAGTCCCTCCCCTCAGACAGTAGTTAGGCTACAGAGAATTACTGCTAACACCAAAAGCTTTCATCCATATACGTTCACTTGCTTCGTCTCATTTAGTTGCCCCTTTTTCTACTTTTGTTGTGAGTCAGGGGGGCAGAATCAGTGTGCCGAACCCAGACCCTGCTGCGGAGGCAGATCGATGGAGTCTTGGTGGGTCATCTGCCACAGTTTTCTTGCTTTAATGACTGCAATATCTCATACCATCTGTCATCCTCAACAGGCCCAGGTGGGGGGTCCCACTCAATTGGGCTGGATTAAAGACGGGTAATTGTCAGCTCTTGCTACGGTGCCCCTTGCCAGTCTATTTCTGATACCACTGATAGGGCAGGCATCATCTCTTTTCTCGCACCGATGGCTTAAAGCTAATATCAAGAGACTGTTTTGAAGTTGAAGTTCTCTTCAACTACACCAAAAAAGTGAACTTCCTCATACTTTTTCCCCCCCCCCCAGCTACCCTTTTTACCAAGAAATGTTGATGGTCTCTACTGACTTATCTTTCAGGTTCTTTGTCAGTTTCATTATCATTGTGAGAATTTTACTTGGGCCTACAGTACATGGAATAACAGTAAACATTGCATTTTTCATATTTGGTGTTGGAGTAAAAAAGTGGACAAAGTTAGAATCCCCAACCCAAACATTAGTATTGTATAGGCTACTAGTCTTTATGGCTAGCAACAGTTTGGAAAAAGGAATTAAACCAGGTATCTCAGAAACACCCAAACACAGATGGAATCCCTCATACAAGAGCTTCCAGCAGAGACTTTTGTAATGTTTTGGTCTAAAAGAGTAACAGTGAACAAATTGTAGAGAAAACAAAGACTGTGTGTGTGTTACCCATTTACTGGAAGCAGGTCAAGACACATCAGTGGATATCAAGAGTAATGATTCCCTTGCTCCTACGGTGCTGAATGTTTCTCACGCTGTACGCAGGAGAGGAATGCTGCAGAAAACCGGCTCATACATCAACTTAGACAAAAAAATAACCAGATATGTATAGATACTGATGTATATGCAACAGAAAAAATAGACACTGTTGTAGATAGTACTCCAACACGGCATTTCTCTCCGTCTCCGGTTGTTACAGATTGTTGCTCTGCATGAAAATCTCTTCCTACTGTTATATCTCCCTTTTTTTTCTCCCCAGGCTGTGATGAGTACAAGCCAATCTGTTGTTTTCAAGTGTCAGTCAGCCCTTCAGTGGGCATTGGTTAGGTCTCCTACCACTTTCTTATTTAAGGGTCATAAAACCACCACGATCTTGTAAGCTGACATGGCTCTCTCTGTTCAACTCTACTGCCCAGCAGTACTGCCAAAAGCAATGCCAATTGTCGTCACAAGTGAGGAATAAACTGGCCGTATTATTGCCATAGTAAGGACGTGAGGGAAGCTTTTCTATAAAAGGACTCTGGTCTCCCTCATAGCATTGATTGCTGTACATCTATAAACGCGCCTTGAGCTGAATGCAAATACTCTCCCCGAGAACGCTAATACTCATCGCTATTCAGCCCCATGTCAGGTCCCTCATTGTCACATTAGAATACATTTTGTACTTATTATCCTTCAGTATGTAAATCCGGTTGAGGCAATTACGGGCTTCAGATGGATCATTTGACAAATAGTGCGTAGGTTTTTTTGTTTGCTAATTGCTTGCATGAGTGTGCTGACTTTTTCTTGCAGAGGGGATTTGAATGACTCTGTGTGTGTTCTCCCTTCGGAGTCTCATTACTGTTGACGGAGGATGGGTTTATGCATCCCGTGGACGGCAGGACAGGACTTATATACAGCTGGCTCAACACAAAACGACCTGGGAAACCGTCTAGTCAGAGTACACAGAAAACCTGCCATTCAACCCCCTCACTCCCTTATGCAGTCTGTGATTTTGGTTGTGTATCAAATAAATGTACCACGAGGATAACAAATAGGATAACCCTCATAAGCATCCTTGTGTGAAAGCCCCCTCTCTTTCTGCTGATGTCCCTAGTTCAACAGTGCTGGCTCTGGAAATCTTAAGGGCTCCAAGCACACACACACACACACACACACACACTAAAATCACCTTTATCCCCTATTTTCTGAACAAGACAAGGGGGACCCATGCCTGACACCTACTTAACCATTCCACCTGTCTCTCCTGGCCTCCAGTTAAGCTGTGCGTGGTGCCTCTTGTCCCGCAGAGTTTATTATAGGGTCAGTGATGATCGGCTCCCTGTGTGACTGTTTGTGTGTGTCTGACTCTGAACATTTACATTCATTACCCTCAAAGCATGCATGTCCACCGTGACACAGACTTTTGTCTGACTCTCTGTCGCCGCTGGTTACCACCCTACCACCCTATCCCCTTAACACTGCCCCCATCATGACCTCTGCACAATCGGGCCTTTCCAGGAAAAATATATCCAGACCAATTTAACCAAAATATATCCAGACCAATTTAACCAATTTATTTATTCTGTGCAAAGTACGTGTTAAGAAATCAAACACTTGTGTTTCAACCTCATCCTCGACCTAAACCTCAACATGTCAACAGCTATAGGGAAATGTAATAGTCACTCAAGTCCTCTCTCTCTTCTCCATCTACAAACATGTCTCAAAGGGCAATGGTCTCCTGTAATGTCATAATAACAGGGTTACCTTTGAATACGTCTCTGTCCACGTCTGCTACAAATGGCTTAGTAAAGCGGAGGTGGTGGGATAGATGGGAAACAGGCTGGTGCCGGTGGTGAGGAGAGGTTGAATCATGCAGTTCCTCCACGTCCCCTTCCATCCTCTCACAGCCTGTGGCTCTGTCTTTCTGCTGTTTGATGTGGATCTCCTCCACTGGTGTAAGCAGAGGGCTGGTGGAACAGCAGGCTCCCTATGCAAGCTAGAGAACCCCAACAGAGCTGCTAGATTTCCTCAGTGAACACTGTGAGGAGAGGAGGGAAAAGATAAACAGCGAGAATATTAGTCCAAGAAAATATAGAATGGAAGGAAAAATGAGAACAGAAGATACTGTGTGAGACTGAGGATGAGAAGTAGTTGTTAAAACAGTAAGGATAAGAAAAAGGATATTTTAGAAAGGCTGACATCTAGATGTCCTAACTGGTCCATACAGATGGTAACCCCAGTCAAGTTAACAACTCATTTTTATTAGGGAGGTTTTATTAATCGGGCAAAGCGCTGACTTCATGATCAAGAGCCTTGGTTTATGGAACATTTTTGTGAGGGCAATTTTCTCCCTCTCCAACTTTATCTTCTTCTTCTCTCTCTTCCTTTCTCCATCAAATAAAAATAATTTTAGGCTTCTTAACAGCAGGGGCAATGTCACATTGAATTTAACTTGGTAGGCTATTTAATCACAGCCAAATCTAAATTGACAGTGCCGGCTTTCTTGGCACAAACAATATTGGAACAGATTTGCCCTTAGGAAAAAAATATGAATGCGTAATAAAATAGAACAATTGTTTTTGCTGTCCTCTAAGTTTAAAGTCTTTAGATCTCACTGAACATAGTATTTCATTTACAAAGGACTATGTTGTTAATTAATTCATTAAATACCGCAGGCATTGAACAAGTCCTCTGAGGACTTTGTGAAACTATACTGTCAGCCCCTCCCAGAACCCCCTCACCATCCTTCATCTAGCTTAGGATTTAGACTTGGAAGACTTGTGGGAATGATCCCATCTGTGTGGTGTGTGTGTGTGTGTGCGCGGGTATGTGCATGTCCGCGTGTGTGCATGTTAGTAGTGATTGTTTTCTCATCCCTCCTGAAGATAGCATATCCCTCTCTGGCTTAGATAATCAGTGTGTGAGAGGAATAAAGATGTTTAATCAGCTAAGACTCATTACTCACTGGGATGTTAATGGGAATTACAGGGGAGAGATAGACTCACCAGGTTGTGTTTAAATCTAGATTGAGAAGAAAGTGTGTTGTTTCCTGATGGTCTACAAATGTGGGATCTTAATTTGATTACCCTGTTGCAGGAGAATTTTACGGCAAAGCAGGAAATGTAAAACTTCCAGTGTATTTGAGGTTTGAAAAGGCTTCTGAAGTTTGTAATTTCCACTTTGAAATTTCAGACTTGATTTTCCCTTATGAAAAATGTATCAACCCCTACAAAAATGTCAATTTAATAATACATAATAATAATTCACATTTAATGTTGCTGCAGGAATTTGGTTATTGTGGCTTTAGCAATCTGGCTCAAATTAAGATCCCACATCTGTAGGTGAACGTGGGCATGTAGCCTACTCTTTATTATGCAGTCAACTCCTCTACACACCCACAGTGTTTGTTGATCATCGAAGCCATTGCACATGGCATATTTATTCTTATTTCAGGGGCATATGACCTGTATCAGTCATATGCTAAATCAAAGTGTTTTATTTTAACCTTCTGAGGTTATTCCCATAGTCTAAAAAGCCTTGTTATTCATAGAAATCAGAAGTGGATGTGTCATCCTGCATATATCAATAGAAAATAACCAATCTAAGGGTTTTCTATCCCCAGAACAAACTTCCATATGTCCCATTTACAATGGACAGTTAAGTAATGAAATATCTTTCAGAGTCAGCATGGACAGTACCCAGCCATTCACAATGCATTCGAGTGAGACAAATAGGTACTGTGAATAGACAGTGACTGGGGTGGCTGTTGGTTTGCTCTGCTTCAAATTCTTATTTCTCCAGAAGTCTATTTTCAGCAAAGTCAGTTATTCAAGCCCCATAGTGAGGGGGATGAGCTAAGATTTATGAGTTCACAGTACTATGTAATGTATATAAGATTCACATTTAATGTAACTTTGTATGAGCATACCTATAAATCATTCTGTCCTTCGTTATTTCATTTTATAAAAAATAAATAAATGTAACCTTTTATTTAACTAGGCAAGTCGGTTAAGAACAAATTCTTATTTACAATGACGGCCTACCCCGATCAAACCCGGATGACGCTGGGCCAATTGTGCGCCGCCCTATGCGACTCGGGAGCCCCCATTACCAGCCAAGTATGTTAGAATTAAAAGCCCACTCTAATTGTCTCTACCACAGGTATTTTGTTTCCAAAAAAGATTTGGTCTCAGGGAGTCTATTCTGTTTTATTTAAGGAAGTTATACTAATTGTGTGAATTCTGTTTCATCCAAGTGTTACCACAGCAACATGATACAATGATGTATACGTGAGAGAATAATAATCTAACAAGGTGGCTTTAACTGATGAATGTTTAGTGTTAGGTAGAGAAGTGCAAATAATAACGTAAGAAACTCTACAGGGAACTTTGAGGCATCTCAATTTTGGCAATCTACAGTAGTTGTTTGAAATGCGCTTTTAGATGGTTCAAAAGTAAAGAAATAAGCCACATTTAGATGAAAAATCGAATTGAAGTGAACAGGTGTTGCTTTTCATGGACTGACTCACAATTTTCAGTTTGATTTACACATTCAAATCCAGACAGGGACCGGGTTGTCCAGCTCCTTCCATGGGCAGGGGAGTTCAGAATGTATGTAGCTATCCAGGCCCCTACACTCGCCCATCCCAGCCCTCTCCTCTCAGCCACTAAACTCTCGTAGTGAAAGATGGCATCTCTACACGCCTCCATCTGTTCTTCCACTCGTTCTCCTCTGGGAATGTGCTCAGGACACCAGAGGCTCCGTGCGCTCTTGCTCATCCAGCCGTCTCCAACACAACATGGCTCCTTTGCAGCTACGCTGAGGAGGACACACGCTCCCTGTGGAGGTTCCTCCATTCATGACGCCGTTCCTAATGGAGGGGTTGGACAAGGCTTTACACCTGTTGAACAGGCTTTGTCCATTTGACGGGGGTCCGTCAGGGCCCCTCGGTCCTATCCTAATGATTATGCAATACGGACAGTTAGCCAGTCAATCAGACCCTCAGTGACTCCTGGTTGCAGTGGCGCCAGTGGCTCTTTAAAGAGCCTCAGATTAATTCAACCTTGTCATGTAGCATATTGGGTTTGTTTTCTCCCAACGCTCTTTGTTTTCTTTTCTGATTCCGCCCATTCATAACAATTACAGCGCATTCATCCCTTTTTGTCACGAGAGGCGGCCCCTCACAAATTACAGATGGATGGTTAGGCTACTGCTGCTGCAGTGTTGAGCAACAAACCTGATAAAGAGGGAATAACTCCCTAAATTCCCTCCTCGTCGTGGAACATAAACAGGCGGGGAGAGGGGAGGCTGCTCTTCTGTGCTAGGGTTTGGTAACACAACCTTTTACAGAATATCTCGGAGGCACAGAGTGCAGAGCACTCTGAATTACCCAAAATAGAAGCTGCAGACCCAGAGCGTGAAGATGCATAAACAAGCTGCCATCTGTGGGCCGTGGTGACCCATTCCGCTCTGCCAGATGCACAGAAACAGCTGGCTTGAGTTGTTGTTACACAGATGAAGTTCCCCAGCCATAACATTTTCATCTCCAAGAATTATACATATGAATAAGGCTGCCACATGAATGGTCCCCCGTGATGGGCGGATAAAGCTGGAAGTGTTACAGCAAGGATCTTTTTTTTCTTTCTATTGCCACATCAGTAGGAGATGGAAGAGAAGAGTCAAACATCTTTCAACAGAGTAGTCTGTGGATAAAGACATGCACTGCTGGCACTGCTATTACACTGGTAGGGATATACCTGAGGGCTTACACACTGTAATTCCAATGACTAACAACTCTGGTCTGTTGATGGAACAGCATTAAACACATGCAAAAAACAGGCTTGGTTACAAAAAAATAACCGCAAGGACCATCTCCTAGTTGTAGCCCCTACCGTTTCAGTTTTTGCTGACCTGAGAGAACGCAGTAGTTCTAGGCAATATTGTGAAAGGTCCTCTAAGTGGAGCAAACTCTAAGCTCTTAAAAACTGACTGAAAAGTTTCTCTGCTTATGAATCAGCAGACATTTGAGAATGGAGTGTTTATCAGACAACCAGATCCTACAAGAGGGCACAAAGCCGGCAGCAACCTGCAGCTACCTCTCTGACCTGGCTGGCCTCTGTAAGGTTCTATTAACCAGCATGGCTACCACAGCATTCTAACCACCTAACCGAAGAGGTCATAGTGAGAAGTTATGGTGACGAAAAAAATGCAGCAACTGGATGTATTCACTTTTCTTTGCAGAAAACTGAGATTGCTGGTTGCCACATGGTTAAATTCTATGTATGACTGCTGCTCTGTATTGAGGTGTGTGTGGCATATTGATGAGTTGTGTGTTGCAACTAATGCCGACCAGAACGATGAAGCTCAAGAGGACAGTGGGTGTGGCTAGCGACTGGAGTGGATTGATTTACAGGTTCTCGCAGAGAAGTAGACCAGAGCCCAAACACACTCAAACCAATATTACAGAGGCTTAGTTACACTAGACTCTGGGTAATCCCCATTGAGACCTAGATGAGTCAACTCAACACCCCTACACTATACGGGCCAATAAGAGCCCTTTCAATACTCAACACGGAGTGGTGTTGGTTTTGTCATGCCCTTAACCCTCACTTTTTGCCCCCTTGGTTTGAGCAGTAGTGGAAAAAGTACCCAAGTGTCATACTTGAGTAAAAGTATAGATACATTAATAGAAATGTACTCAAGTGAAAGTGTAAGTCACCCAGTAAAATCTGCTAGATCAGAGGCAGTAGGGATGACCATGAGATCTCTTGATAATTGTGTGAATTGGACCATTGTCCTGTCCTGCTAAGCATTGAACATATAGTGAGTACTTTTGGGTGTCAGGGAAAATGTATGGAGTATAAAGTACATAATTGTCTTTAGGAATATAGTGAAGTAGTCAAAAATATAAATAGTAAAGTACAGATACCCCAAAAAACTACTTAAGTACTTTACACCACTGGGTTTGAGTGATCTCTAGAATAGAGATCAGCTCTGATCCCCCACAATCTCAGCAATCTCCCCTCCACCTTGTTGAGTCTTCTTCAGACAGGTGGCATCACCGTTGTGTGGACCCAAGTGAGTGTACACGTTTTTGAGTGGAACTGAACGAGAAAAGAGAAACAGAATTGGCCTCACCAATATTTGCCTGAGTGTGTCTGGATTGCAGATGGAAGAGACGTAGGAGCATGATTCAGCCTTATTATTTGTGATTTGTCTCTATTTCACTCTGCTTACTCAACCAAGATCCAAAGAACGCATCACCTTTACAACCCATAACAGAAGGACATTTTAAAGCAGTGAGCTGATACTAATGGCTTTCCATTGTAGTGGCATTACACTCCTGGTTATCATTCTAATCGTCCATTCCTTGACACCATCATTTGTAAAGTGTGGTAAAAGTATCGCAGATTGGTACAATGGATAATCTTACTGTTGGATTGTTGTACTGTAATTGTTGTACTGGAGCCTGGGGACGGTTTATTCAATAGTTTAACCAACCTGTGACATATACAGTACCAGTCAAAAGTTTGGACACACCTACTCATTTAAGGGTTTTTCTTTATTTTTTTACTATTTTCTACATTGTAGAGTAATAGTGAAGACATCAAAACTATGAAATAACATATGGAATTATGTAGTAACCAAAAAAGTGTTAAAGAAATCAACATTTATTGCAGGGTGGTGGCACTGGAATCCTCATCTCTCCCAAGTGGACATTCTCTCTTTCTCCCCTGACCCATCTGTCTATCTCCTCCTTTGAATTCCATGCTGTCACAGTCACTAGCCCATTCAAGCTTAACATCCTTATCATTTATCGCCCTCCAGGTTCCCTTGGAGAGTTCATCAATGAGCTTGACGCCTTGATAAGTTCCTTTCCTGAGGATGGCTCACCCCTCACAGTTCTGGGTGACTTTAACCTCCCTACGTCTACCTTTGACTCATTTCTCTCTGCCTCCTTCTTTCCACTCCTCTCCTCTTTTGACCTCACCCTCTCACCGTCCCCCCCACTCACAAGGCAGGCAATACGCTTGACCTCATCTTTACTAGATGCTGTTCTTCTACTAATCTCACTGCAACTCCCCTCCAAGTCTCCGACCACTACCTTGTATCCTTTTCTCTCTCGCTCTCCTCCAACACTACTCATTCTGCCCCTACTCAGATGGTATTGCGCCGTCGCAACCTTCGCTCTCTCTCTCCCGCTACTCTCTCCTCTTCCATCCTATCATCTCTTCCCTCTGCTCAATCCTTCTCCAACCAATCTCCTGATTCTGCCTCCTCAACCCTCCTCTCCTCCCTTTCTGCATCCTTTGACTCTCTATGTCCCCTATCCTCCCGGCCGGCTCGGTCCTCCCCTCCTGCTCCGTGGCTTGACGACTTATTGCGAGCTCACAGAACAGGGCTCCGGACAGCCGAGCGGAAATGGACGAAAACTAGCCTCCCTGCGGACCTGGCATCTTTTTACTCCCTCCTCTCTACATTTTCTTCCTCTGTTTCTGCTGCTAAAGCCACTTTCTACCACTCTAAATTCCAAGCATCTGCCTCTAACCCTAGGAAGCTCTTTGCCACCTTCTCGTCCCTCCTGAATTCCCCCCCTCCTCCCTCTCTGCGGATGACTTCGTCAACCATTTTGAAAAGAAGGTTGACGACATCCGATCCTCGTTTGTTAAGTCAAATGACACCGCTGGTCCTGCTCACATTGCCCTACCCTATGCTTTGACCTCTTTCTCCCCTCTCTCTCCAGATGAAATCTTGCGACTTGTGACGGCCGGCCGCCCAACAACCTGCCCGCTTGACCCTATCCCCTCCTCTCTTCTCCAGACCATTTCCGGAGACCTTCTCCCTTACCTCCCCTTGCTCATCAACTCATCCTTGACCGCTGGCTACGTCCCTTCCGTCTTCAAGAGAGCGAGAGGTGCACCCCTTCTCAAAAAACCTACACTCGATCCCTCCGATGTCAACAACTACAGACCAGTATCCCTTCTTTCTTTTCTCTCCAAAACTCTTGAGCGTGCCGTCCTTGGCCAGCTCTCTTGCTATCTCTCTCAGAATGACCTTCTTGATCCAAATCAGTCATGTTTCAAGACTGGCCATTCAACTGAGACCACTCTTCTCTGTGTCACGGAGGCTCTCCGCACTGCTAAAGCTAACTCTCTCCTCTGCTCTCATCCTTCTAGACCTATCTGCTGCCTTTGATACTGTGAACCATCAGATCCTCCTCTCCACCCTCTCCGAGTTGGGCATCTCCGGCGCGGCTCACTCTTAGATTGCGTCCTACCTGACAGGTCGCTCCTACCAGGTGGCGTGGCGAGAATCTGTCTCCGCACCACGTGCTCTCACCACTGGTGTCCCCCAGGGCTCCGTTCTAGGCCCTCTCCTATTCTCGCTCTACACCAAGTCACTTGGCTCTGTCATATCCTCACATGGTCTCTCCTATCATTGCTTCGCAGACGACACACAATTAATCTTCTCCTTTCCCCCTTCTGATAACCAGGTGGCGAATCTCATCTCTGCATGTCTGGCAGACATATTAGTGTGGATGACGGATCACCACCTCAAGCTGAACCTCGGCAAGACGGAGCTGTTCTTCCTCCCGGGGAAGGACTGCCCGTTCCATGATCTCGCCATCACGGTTGACAACTCCATTGTGTCCTCCTCCCAGAGTGCTAAGAGCCTTGGAGTGACCCTGGACAACACCCTGTCGTTCTCCGCTAACATCAAGGCGGTGACCCGATCCTGTAGGATCATGCTCTACAACATTTGCAGAGTACGACCCTGCCTTACACAGGAAGCGGTGCAGGTCCTAATCCAGGCACTTGTCATCTCCCGTCTGGATTACTGTAACTCGCTGTTGGCCGGGCTCCCTGCCTGTGCCATTAAACCCCTACAACTAACCCAAAATGCAGCAGCCCGTCTGGTGTTCAACCTTACCAAGTTCTCTCACGTCACCCCGCTCCTCCGCGCACTCCACTGGCTTCCAGTTGAAGCTCGCATCTGCTACAAGACCATGGTGCTTGCCTACGGAGCTGTGAGGGGAACGGCACCTCCGTACCTTCAGGCTCTGATCAGTCCCTACACCCAAACAAGGGCACTGCGTTCATCCACCTCTGGCTTGCTGGCCCCCACTACCTCTGCGGAAGCACAGTTCCCGCTCAGCCCAGTCAAAACTGTTCGCTGCTCTGGCACCCCAATGGTGGAACAAGCTCCCTCACGACGCCAGGACAGCGGAGTCAATCACCACCTTCCCGGAGACACCTGAAACCCCACCTCTTTAAGGAATACCTGGGATAGGAAAAATGTAATCCTTCTAACCCCCCCAAAAAAAAGAAGAAAAAAAAAAAGATATAGATGTACTATTGTAAAGTGGTTGTTCCACTGGATATCATAAGGTGAATGCACCAATTTGTAAGTCGCTCTGGATAAGAGCGTCAGCTAAATGACATAAATGTATTTTATATTTGAGATTCTTCAAAGTAGCCACCTTTTGCCTTGATGACAGCTTTGCATGCTCTGCAATGAGTATGTTTGTCCAAACTTTTGACTGGTACTGTACATTTGTCTGCACTGAAAGAGAGCCACCACTGTTTCTGCCTCTGAGTTATTTGCAATGAAACCTAGCCATCTGTCCTAACCGATAATGTCCTACATTTCTCAGTTTATAGACAGACTCTCTGACAGATATTGTCATATCCTACACTCCCCTCTGCCTCTTACACATAACAAAACCACATTTGGATAGCTCTATTGGTTGTGGGGTTCGTAAATTATGCAAATCTAAAACAGGATATTCAATGTGGATTTGAGGATTGATGGTTTCTGCTAAAACACTCAGTCATAGATACATGCCTAGGGGTTTGCGCCACTTGGCAAATGTGGCAATCCAGCTGCTGTCCCACTGGGCACACACTGGCTGAATCAACGTTGTTTGCATGTCATTTCAATTATATTATGCTGAACCAACGTGGAATAGATGTTGAATTGATGTCTGTGCCCAGTGGGGTCCTTTCACCAGCCTGGGTTAGCTCCATAATTGAACGTTGATTACAATTCAAAACACAAAAATATCCTGTTCTGTTTCAAGACTCTGTGGTAACAGTAAGCATTCTTTCATATTCTAGGAAGAAAGGGTACATAATTGTAGTACTGCATCAACAATTTTTTTCCTTCCATTTTGTAGTATATGACATTGCAGTGTGAGCACAGTGGATGAATAATGTAGGAGGGGGAACAGAACTCATTCCTGTGAATTCTGAGTCCTGCTGAGTGTCTCAGGCAAAACCCTGCAGTTTGGACTGAGGAGGTTTGGAGGCCGGCTGGCTGTCAAGACAATTACCCACCACAGATAACATACATGGCCTAGCCTGAAACTCTTTAAGGGTTGTGCAAATAGAACAGGAAGTGCAATAATATTCAGTTTTAATAAATTGAGTGGTATTTCAGGTGAACATAGCACTTAACTGAGCTTTTTGAACTTCATAACACTAGATCACTAGATCTCATCAGACTGGATATCTTCCTTCTGTTCCTGTCATTTAATGATCAGTGTCTCCTCTCACAGTCTGATGTAGTTTTTTGTAATAACATTTATTCTCATATCAGAACAGAGTCAGCTTTGGTGTCTTTGAGCATTGGAGAGCCTTCAAAGTCCATCTTCATGCGGTATCCTAACTGCAGGTATCTTCATTTGCTTCCCTCTTGTATATCAATGACGGAGTATATGGCGGATTCATTGTTTTGAATCACTACAAGGACACTTTCCCTTGAAGAGTTGTAAATTCATTTGAATGGGTCCTGTCCCCAAGAGAGGATAGGGCAATGTTGTCATGTTCCTCCTAAAATCGTTCAGCCCACATCCATTCCACTGATCCCATAATGATGGATAAGATTTGAACACAAAATTATTCTTCCAGTGCCTTCAGAAAGTATTCACACCCCTTGACTTTTTCCACGTTTTGTTGTGTTATAGCCTGAATTTATTTATTAAATAGAGATTTTTTGTCACAATACTCCATAATGTCAAAGTGGATTATTATACATACACTAATGTTCAAAGGTTTGGGGTCACTTAGAAATGTCCTTGTTTTTGAAAGAAAAGCACATTTTTTGTCCATTAAAATAACATCAAATTGATCAGAAATACAGTGTAGACATTGTTAATGTTGTAAATGACTATTGTAGTTGGAAACGACAGATTATTTTATGGAATATCTACATAGGCATACAGTGGCCCATTATCAGCAACCATCACTCGTGTGTTCCAACCATCACTCTTGTTGTGTTAGCTAATCCAAGTTTATCATTTTAGAATTGATCATTAGACAACCCTTTTGCAATTATGTTAGCACAGCTGAAAACTGTTGTCCTGATTAAAGAATAAATAAAACTGGCCTTTAGATTAGTTGAGTATCTGGAGCATTAGCATTTGTGGGTTCGATTACAGGCTCAAAATGTCCAGAATGTCCAAAATGTTCTGAAACTCGTCAGTCTATTCTTGTTCTGAGAAATGAAGGCAATTCCATGCCAGAAATTGCCAAGAAACTGAAGATCTCGCACAACGCTGTGTACTACTCCCTTCACAGAACAGCGCAAACTGTCTCTAACCAGAATAGAAAGAGGAGTGGGAGGCCCTGGTGCACAACTGAGCAAGAGGACAAGTACATTAGTGTCTAGTTTGAGAAAGAGATGCCTCACAAGTCCTCAACTGGCAGCTTCATTAAATAGTACCGGCATAACAACAGTCTCAGCGTCAACAGTGAAGAGGCGACTCCGGGATGCTGGCCTTCTAGACAGAGTTCCTCTGTCCAGTGTCTGTGTTCTTTTGCCCATCTTAATCTTCTCCTTTTATTGGCCAGTATGAGATATGGCTTTTTCTTTGCAACTCTCATCCCGGAGTCGACTCTTCACTGTTGACGTTGAGACGGGTGTTTTGCGGGTACTGTTTAATTACGCTGTTGGTAGTTTATCAATACACCCAGTCACTACAAAGATACAGGCATCCTTTCTAACTCAGTTGCCGGAGAGGAAGGAAACCACTCAGGGATTTCACCATGAGACCAATAGTGAATTTAAAACAGTTACAGTAAAACTGTTTAATGGTTGTGATAGGAGAAAACGTAGGATGGATCAACAATATTGTAGTTACTCCGCAATACTAACCTAATTGACAGAGTGAAAAGAAGTAAGCTTGAACAGAATACAAATATTCCAAAACATGTTTCCTGTTTGTAACAAGGCACTAAAGTAATACTGCAAATAATGTGGCAAATCTATTAACTTTTTTTCCTGAATACAAAGTGTTATGTTTGGGGGAAATCCAATACAACACATTACTGAGTACATCTCTCCATATCTTTAAGCATAGTGGTGGCTCCATCATGTTATGGGTATGCTTGTAATCAAGGACCGGGGAGCTTTTCCGAATAAAAAAGATAAAAAAGACCACTCCTGTCTCAGCCTTCAGTATTTATGCTGCAGTAGTTTATGTGTTGGGGGCTAGGGCCAGTCTGTTATATCTGGAGTATTTCTCCTGTCTTATCTGGTGTCCTGTGTGAATTTAAGAATGCTCTCTCTAACGCTTTCTTTCGGAGGACCTGAGCCCTAGGACCATGCCTCAGGACTACCTGGCATGATGACTCCTTGCTGTCCCCAGTCCACCTGGCCGTGCTGCTGCTCCAGTTTCAACTGTTCTGCCTGTGGCTATGGAATCCTGACCAGTTCACCGGACGTGCTACCTGTCCCAGACCTGCTGTTTTCAACTCTCTAAAGACAGCAGGAGCAGTAGGGATACTCTGAATGATCGGCTATGACAAGCCAACTGACATTTACTCCTGAGGTGCTGACCTGTTGCACCCTCGACATCCACTGTGATTATTATTATTTAACCCTGCTGGTCACCTATGAACATTTGAACATCTTGGACATGTTCTGTTATAATCTCCACCCGGCACAGCCAGAAGAGGACTGGCCACCCCTCATAGTCTGGTTCCTCTCTAGGTTTCTTCCTTGGTTCTGGCCTTTCTAGGGAGTTTTTCCTAGCCACCGTGCTTCTACAATTGCATTGCTTGCTGTTTGGGGTTTTAGGCTGGGTTTCTGTACAGCACTTTGAGATATCAGCTGATGTAAGAATGCTTTAGAAATAGATCTGATTTGATTTGAAACGTATGGAGCTAAGCACAGGCAAAATCCTATAGGAAAATCTGGTTCAGTCTGCTTTCCACCAGACACTGGGAGATGAATTCACCTTGTAGCAGGGCAATAGCCGACAACATATGGCCAAATCTACACTGGAGTTGTTTACCAAGAAGACAGTGAATGGTCCTGAGTGGCCGAGTTATAGTTTTAACTTAAATCTACTTGAAAGTCTATGGCAAGATCTGAAAATGGTTATTTAGCAATGACCAACAACCAATTTGACAGAGCTTGAAGAATTTAGAAAATAATACTGGGAAGATGTTGCACAATCCAGGTTTGGAAAGCTGTTAGAGACTTACCTAGAAAGATTCACAGCTGTAATCAATGCCAAAGGTGCTTCTACAAAGTATTGACTCAGGGGTGTGAATACTTATGTAAATGAGATATTTCTGTATTTTATTTTCAATACATTTGCAATGAAATTCTAAAACATGTTTTCACTTTGTCATTATGGGGTATCGTGTGTAGATGGTTGTGAATAATATATATATTTTTTAATCCATTTTGAGTTCAGGCTCTAATACAACAAAATGTGGATAAGTCAAGGGGTATGAATACTTTCTGAAGGCAATCTATGTCTTGCAGTTTAAAAGGTTTACAGCAGTCTTTTGTGTGAAACACTATCTCAGATTGGCTTGTAAGCCTTCACTCAAACTTTTACATCTACCCTTGAGACACCCCATTGATTCAGCCTGAAGTTTGCCTCACTGTAGCTTCAAATCCACCCCAGGTCTTCTTTTTATGTGTTCCATATCTCTCCTCTCGGAAACATCAAAGGCCTCATAGCAAAATGTTAGCTTTTATAACAGCGTTATATCAAAATTACTTCTGACATATACCTACATGTAAAACTAGGTTGTGCATGCAATGATGTCAAAGTGCTTTCCAGTTCACTTTTCTTGTATTTCTTTGTTTTTCAAAACACAAACTCTTGATACTTCATCTTTCTTGGTTGACGTTGATATGTAACACATTTATTTTCAAGAATTACACTGGTGAGAGGGAAATGGTCCTTGTCATCTTAATGTTGGTTGTAATTAAATCAAATTGCATTAATTATTGGATATTTAATACGCACAGATATCTCTTAAGTTTCATCAATTGTCTTTGATTAATCAGGATACATTTTGCTTAGGGTGTGCAACTGTGGTACACGCTTAGAAAAAAAGGTGCTATCTAGAACCTGAAAGGGTTCTTCGGCTGTTCCCATTGGAGAACCCTTTGAAGAACAATGTTTGGTTCCAGGTAGAACCCTTTTGGTCCCAGGTAGAACCCTTTTCGGTTCCACAGAGGTTCTACATGGAAACCAAAATGGTTTTACCTGGGACCAAAAATGGTTCTACATGGAACCAAAAAGGGTTCTCCTATGGTGACAGCTGAATAGCCCTTTTGGAACCCTTTTTTCTAAAAGTGTAGGCAATGCCTGCACCTATCCTGAAAGTCTTTCTAAATTATTATTATTACTGTTTTAGAGACACAGACACACTGTGTAATGCCTGAGGAACTAACAACCAGTCATAATAAGGTGAATAAATTAACAATTAACTCAGGAAGCGGTGTGGCACATAAAGCAAGTTGTTAAAGATGCAAGATTAAACTAATTTTAACGTCATGCAGACAGTGTCTATCCTTAGGGCCCCATCACCATAGCAGGAGGCATCATAAACCCTGTTAATTTTCCAAGTGTTAATCTGCCTCTGAAGTCAAGTAAAAATACATACTTGCTAGATTAAAGTCCCCCCTACTGGCTCTGTGCACATAAACTGTCTGATCTGTGCACATAAAATGAAGCAGTTCAGATACATGGAGAAGAAGGTATTGAGTCCTGATCGAGAGGTCTGTAATGAATTCCTTGGCACACTAGTGTGGCAATGCTAATTATTATTTCTTTTTTACTTTTTAGTTAAACTTTATTTAGCTAGGCAAGTCAGTTAAAAACAGAGTCTTATTCATGATGGCGGCCTACCAAAAGGCAAAAGGCCTTCTGCGGGGACTGGGGCTGGGATTTAAATAAATAATATATATATAAATATAGGACCAAGCTAAGCTATTAGCTATGAATTAATTTTTTTCTGAGTGCATTTGCAGGGGGAAATTTCTTTAATTGCAATGTGAGTTGGGTCAGGGACAATGATGTGTAGGTCATGTTTGGCCCTGTTGCTCTTGTTGGAACCATTATCACGTAGATGGCAGAACCGGTGGGGTGCCTGAGTGAAAGCACGTCCCATGGATACCTGTTGACCTCCTAATAGCATGCATTTGAAAGTGTAGTGGGATTGATGGGTGCTGTGGTGGGAGGGATTGGTGCTGTGGGAGAGAGATGGGATTGAGGGGTATGGGCTCATCCAAGTGGCATTTGGGACTTTTTTTTGCTGTGGGAGTTTGTTTATACTTGATGCCATTTCTGAAAGTCTTCTATCAACCATAGGTTGTGGGGTGAGATGAGATGTGGTGACTGAGAGCACATATTGTCAGATGGCCCCTCCTTCTCTCTCTATCTATTCCATCTTCTTTTCTCTCTTTCAACCCAGTCCCTAACCCTCTCCGAGAGAGAAAAAGACAGAAAGAGACAGACATACAGACAGATCAGAAAGGTGTCTCTCAAACAGGATGAGGAGGTGAGACGATAGAACTCTTGTCGCAACAAAGTCAGGTATACGATCAATCAGTCAGTCAGTGGTTCCACTCATCATTGCAGTCTGTCTCCACTACCCCATGCTTTCCACCACATGGCTATAATAATGTGAGGGGGTTGGTAGGAATGTGTGGGTGGGTGGGCTACCTAGTGTTTGTGTTTGTACCAGAAAGGAGTCAGCACTCATTACAGGTGACTTGTTGTGCTAGGGCAGTGGTTCCCAAACTTTTTATAGTCCCGTACCTTTCAAACATTTAACCTCCAGCTGCGTACCCCCTCCAGCACCAGGGTCAGCGCACTCTCAAATGTTGTTTTTTGCCATCATTGTAAGCCTGCCACACACACACTATACGATACATTTATTAAGCATGAGAATGAGTGTGAGATTTTGTCACAAACCGGCTCGTGGGAAGTGACAAAGAGCTCTTATAGGACCAGCGCACAAATAATAATATAATAATAATCATTCATTTTGTCTTTATTTAACCATCTTACATATAAAACCTTAATTGTTCATCGAAAATTGTGAATAACTCACCATAGGTTAATTAGATGCACATGGAGAGAGTATCAGTCTTAAATCATTTTCCACACACAGTCTGTGCCTGTATTTAGTTTTCATGCTAGTGAGGGCTGAGAATCCACTCTCACATAGGTACGTGGTTGCAAAGGGCGTCAGTGTCCTAACAGCGCAATTTGCCAAGGCAGGATACTCTGAACGCAGCCCAATCCATAAATCTGGCAGTGGCTTCTGATTAAATTCAATTTTCACAAAACCGCTTGTTGCAATTTTGATGAGACTCTCTTGTTCAGATATCGGTAAGTGGACTGGAGGCAGGGCATGAACGGAATAACGAATCCAGTTGTTTGTTTCATACATTTCGGGAAAGTACCTGCGTAATTGCGCAACCAACTCAATCAGGTGCTTCGCGAATCACATTTGACATTGTCCGTAAGCTTGAGTTCATTTGCACACAAAAAGACCTGTGTGTTGTCCTTGTTAATGCACGCAGAGAAGAGCTCCAACTTCTTAATCATAGCCTTAATTTTGTCCCGCACATTGAATATAGTTGCGGAAAGTCCCTGTAATCCTAGATTCAGATCATTCAGGCGAGAAAAAACATCACCCAGATAGTCCAGTCGTGTGAGAAAGTCATCATCATGCAAGCGGTCACACAAGTGGAAATTATGGTCAGTAAAGAAAACTTTAAGCTTGTCTCTCAATTTAAAAAAAAACGTGTAAATTCTTTGCCCCTTGATAACCAGTGCACTTCTGTATGTTGTAAAAGCGTATCGTGGTCGCTGCTCATATCATTGCATAGTGCAGAAAATACACGAGAGTTCAGGGGCATTACTTTAACAAAGTTAACCATTTTCACTGTAGTGTCCAAAACGTCTTTCAAGCTGTCAGGCATTCCCTTGGCAGCAAGAGCCTCTTGGTGAATGCTGCAGTCTACACCCAAGTGGCATCAGGAGCAACTGCTTGCTTGCATGTTACCACTCCACTATGTCTCTCTGTCATGGCTTTTGCGCCATCAGTACAGATACCAACACATCTTGACCACCAAAGTCCACTGTCACAAAGCTGTCCAGTACTTAAAAAATATATTCTCCTGTTGTCCTGGTTCTGGTGGTTTCCTTAATTGACCCCCAAAAACCTAACGGACATATACCAGGAGCTGTGCCCGCCAAGTCTGTTGACTCATCCAGCTGTAATGTATAGAATTCACTGGCTTGTATGCGAAGCAGTAAATGTTTCAAAACATCTCCTGCCATGTCACTGATGCGTCGTGAAACAGTGTAGTTTGATGAAGGCATTGTCTGTATAGTTCTTTTGGCCTTTTCCCCCAGCATTGTCCCAGCCATATCCACGGCAGCAGGAAGTATTAAGTCCTCCACAATAGCGTTGGGCTTGCCTATCCTAGCCACTCGGTAGCTCACCATATAAGATGTTTCTAACCCCTTCTTATTTATGGTATCTGTTGCTTTTATACATGTCTTACTACCCGAAAGTTGTCTTAATTCTCGCGCAAAAGACTCCCTTGGCTTATTTTTCAAATTGGCATGTTTTGTTTCTAAGTGTCTGCGCAAGAATTAAGGTTTCATTGAGTTGTGAGATAGTACTTTTGCACATGTAACACACTGTGGCTGAGGAAAGGCACTACTCCCAATATTTGCGCCTCTTCGATGGTCAAACGTCCCTGTCTGTTGTTTGGTTCTTTCCCGGGTCAGAGGACAGTAGCTCTTTGGCTGCATCAGATTCACAACTGTCAGTGTCCATGCTAGCTGGGCTAACAACAAATGTTGAATTACTGATGCAAGCATTGGATGTGCTCGTGGAAGCAGAACAACTTGTGTCTTCGACAGGTGTAGTACTGCTGGTAGTAGCATTTTTTGTATTTTATTTTTTTATTTCACCTTTTTTTTAACCAGGTAGACCAGTTGAGAACAAGTTCTCATTTACAACTGCGACCTGGCCAAGATAAAGCAAAGCAGTGCGACAAAACAACAACACAGAGTTACACATAAACAAACGTACAGTCAATAACACAATATAAAAATCTATGTACAGTGTGTGCAAATGTAGAAGAGAGGGAGGTAAGGCAATAAATAGGCTATAGAGTCGAAATAATTACAATTTAGCATTAACACTGGAGTTATAGATGTGCAGATGATGATGTGCAAGTAGAGGTACTGGGGTGCAAAAGAGCAAGAGGATAAATAACAATATGGGGATGAGGTAGTTGGGTGTGCTATTTACAGATTGGCTGTGTACAGGTACAGTGATCAGTAAACTGTTCTGACAGCTAATGCTTAAAGTTAGTGAGGGAGATATAAGTCTCCAGCTTCAGTGATTTTTGCAATTCGTTCCAGTCATTGGCAGCAGAGAACGGGAAGGAAAGGCGGCCAAAGTAGGTATTGGCTTTGGGGATGACCAGTGAAATATACCTGCTGGAGCGCATGCTTCAGGTGGGTGTTGCTATGGTGACCAGTGAGCTGAGATAAGGCGGGGCTTTACCTAGCAAAGACTTATAGATGACCTGGAGCCAGTGGGTTTGGCGACGAATATGTAGCGAGGGCCAGCCAACGAGAGTGTACAGGTCGCAGTGGTGGGTTGTATATGGGGCTTTGGTGACAAAACGGATGGCACTGTGATAGACTACATCCAGTTTGCTGAGTAGAGTGTTGGAGGCTATTTGTAAATGACATCTCCGAAGTCAAGGATCGGTAGGATAGTCAGTTTTACGAGGGTATGTTTGGCAGCATGAGTGAAGAAGGCTTTGTTGCGAAATAGGAAGCTGATTCTAGATGTAATTTTGGATTAGAGATGCTTAATGTGAGTCTGGAAAGGAGAGTTTACAGTCTAACCAGACACCTAGGTATTTGTAGTTGTCCACATATATAAGTCAGAACCGCCCAGAGTAGTGATGCTAGTCGGGCGGGCGGGTTCGGGCAGTCATCGGTTGAAGAGCATGCATTTAGTTTTACTAGCATTTAAAAGCAGTTGTAGGCCACGGAAGGAGTGTTGCATAGCAGTGAAGCTCGTTTGGAGGTTTGTTAACAGTGTCCAAAGAAGGGCAGTACTACCAGGAGAGCTGATATGTGTCTCTATGGACGCGGGCCTTACTTCTTTTCACCATTTATCAATTTTCGAGCAAACGGAATGAGCAGCAGCTATGTTTGGCTACATACGGACCATTAGTGAAATTCCCGCGGGAGAGTAATGGTTAATGTGATTAGATGTTAATTATTTGACTAGGCTACCTGTATTTGACATTATGTTATTTTGCTGAACACTAGATGGTTTTAATTTTATTTTTAGCAGTGAAATGAGGCTACTCAGGCGAGTAAAAAACCTCAACCAAATGTATAGCGCCGTTGGAAAATATAAATGGACTGTTTGAAAATGTGAAGAAAAATATATATTTATTTTGTAAAAAAAAAGAAAAGTGAATTACATTTTTATTTGCCGTACCCCTGATGGCTTTGCGTGTACCCCCAGTTTGGGAATAACTGTGCTAGAGGAAGCGTCAGTGTCTCCTGCAGCAGCAGCATCTCACAAACACCCTCTCTGCTCTGTCTTGAGGTTGACCCTTCATACTTATGGGCCAATTTGAAAGCTAGCTGGATCAATGAGGACAAAATAAGACGCTGGCACACTATTTAACTCTGAGAGAAAGGAGACAGGTCCCAAATATCTTGTTAACTGCGTTGGAGGTAGTTTACTAATAAGGGCCCCAATACTTCACCCCCCAACTCCCCCTACAGACACACCAACACACCACCCAGCTAGCACATTTGGTTACTCTGAAATTTTGGGAACGTATGTTTTTGGTTTCCCATTGGTTCTAGGAATGAAGCTATATGATTCCAGTCCTGTAAAACTGAAACTTTTGAAAAAGGAACATTTAATTTGTTCTTGGAATGTTTATTTTTAGGTTGCAGCGAGGTTCTGAGAAAGTTTTACTCTGGTTCCTTGGAATTTTTCCTGGGAGGTTTTATTAACTCTCTGAGAATTGAAATTATAGGTTATTTGGAGGTTTTTGAATAACTTCCTGAAAACTTTCACTGAATTTTTTAATAAGACATTTAATAACACTGCTAGCTTATTTTGGTTTAACTTTGTTGAACTCCAAGCACAGATTTGACACTTGGAAATGCCTTTCCTTAGGCATTATTCAGACAAACACATGTATTTTTTATTGTGACACGGCATCAGAGAGATTCAAACCTATAATCTTCTGTTGTCTAACCATGGAATTAGTCCACTGCGCCACCAGGATGAAGCATGCCATGTTTTTTTACACATACAAAGCTGTTCATTTTGGTCTATTCAAATAGACCGCATTTCAAAGGAAACAAGCATTCATTAAGATCAGGTGTGACCAATTAGATCAGGTGTGGCCAACACACCTGAACACACTTAACAAGATAGAGGATACACACTTAACAAGATAGAGGATATGAGTTTTGTTCACGCTGAGAACTGACTTTATATGTTTTTAAATAGCATTCTTAGAATGTTCTCTGAACTTTTTCTTGTTGTTTTTATGGCAAGTTCCTTAACATTCTCAGAACAATTTGAGAACGTGACTTTAAATAGAACCATGAGGAAATGTTATGCTGAAGTACTGAAATTCCCGCAAAAGTACGTTGTTTCTTAAAGTTCTTGGAACAATTTGAGAACATTACTGTAAAAAGAACCATGAGGAAACGTTATGCTGAAGTACTGAAATACCCACAGAAGAAGGTTGTTTCTTAACGAAATGTAACCATGTTTAAACGTTTAGGAAACGTTCTGTTCAAGTAATGAAATACCAAGAAAATAATGTTATTTTGTCAAGTTCCTTAAATATGCTGAGAGATGATGCAACTATCCTGCATCATTCTCAGAAAGTTGTGGGAAGGTTGAATGCAAAATAACCATAGCACAACCATGTTCTTACCAAGCGCTAAGAAACCTGTGGTTCTCTGAATGTTATGTGCTGGCTTGGCAAAGTGTTCAGCTCTCCAATAAGTTACAATTATCTAGGAGGTGGTCCTGTTGTTTTTAAAAGCTCCATCCCCTTCTCTGTCTTTTATTTCACAGTATCTATCTCATGGGGCATGATCATATAACTGATATACACTTTCTATCACTGACACCATAAAAAAGCTCACTCCATTCTACTTGCATGGGGTGGGGGGGGGGCGGGGGGGTTATCAAGGGGAAACAATCTGTTAGATACAGCATAAGATTGATGACGGTTACGTCTTGTGCTTAAATCTTAAAACTGTTTTGTTGAGTTATCTCTGCAGTACTCACAATACTTCATTGAAGGAGTGGTGTTTACCTGTGAGCTCCATTGTTTCCGTTTAGCTTTCAAACTGCTCAAAAGTTACAGTAAAGACCGGAAATGTGTTGGCAACAACCCTAGAACATAGTTTAGGATGGCAAAACTACTGGTAATTTTACCAAAATCTTCTGTAATTTTGCAAATGAACAGGTAATATGTTGCAATCTATGGTATATTTGGTAATTTATACTTGAATAACAAAACAAAAAATAGTACTCTATACATTATTGTCCATGAGTTTCTAGTGGATAAACCAAAAGGTTACAGATTAAATTACCTAATTAATGAAAAAAGCATCTAATCAACAATGGCATTATTTTTCAATGAACTCTGAAATTCTTCAAACTATTGACTTTTTTCACAACTGACACCATTTTGGCCCCAAAACATTTACAACAAAATAAATAGTCTGTAAAAAATATATAAAGGATATTTCATGCTCAAACCCTCATATTTAACACCAATGATATTCACTAAGTTGATGGTTTATATTTAGGATAATGTTTTACAGCTTTGTCATTCTATTTCTTTTTCGAAATCATCTTATTTGATTATTTTATGTTTTACACGTGATATGGCCACACAGGGGGCAAGAGATAATTACAGACACCTGTAATAATATGAAGTACCCAAAAGAGCCTCAAGGTCACCAGTTCACTCATCATTACGCACACCTGCCACCATCATTACGCTCACCTGCGCTTAATTATGGGACTCACCTGGACTCCATCACGTCATCTGTCGTTACAGAACCGTTACAGAATGCTGACTCTATAATTGGAAATATCAGGGAGTATTTTTGTATTTATTTTTTGGTAACGTCGGGTCCGGGTGCTGCTGCCAAAGCAATCGGGGATGCCTCAGCTGGCTCGTCAGGCTCCCATGCCTCAGCTGGCCCGTCAGGCTCGCCCAGGCAGGACGCCAGGTGGCGCCCCTAGAGGGGGGGTACTGTCACGTCTGCTCCCGTCCACCTCTCCGGTGCCCGAGGTCACCAGTTCACTCATCATTACGTACACCTGCCACCATCGCTACGCACACCTGCGCTTAATTATGGGACTCACCTGGACTCCATCACGTCATTTACCTCCCCTATACCTGTCACTTCCTCAGTTTCATTCCTGAGTCAGCATTGATGTTATGTTTCTCCTGTCCAGATGCTGTTCTTGTTTTGTTTCATGTCTATTTATTATTAAATCCACACACTGTACTTGATTCTCGTCTCCCAGATTCTGTCGTTACAGAACCGTTAGTCTTATAATACATTACATAAAATCCTTGAAAGTTTCCAAAATTCTGGTAGTTTACTGGTAAACTTCAAAAGAGTCCAGTAATATACCCTTCCTTTGCAACCCTACACAGGGCAAATTAACAGCTCCTTTACACAAGGTCACTAGAGTTCCCTGCTGAATGACCCTGCTCCTCTTGTCCATCCTCTGATGCTTTACGCCCCAGCGAGGCCATTACCATATGTCTAAGTGCCCCATGGTGTGAAGGAAGTTTCTACCATGTGAGGAGGATGGACTCCCCTCGATGTCCTCCTTTTTCTCAACCCTACTATTTCTCCTCCTCCTCAACCTCCTCCTGTCTCAGTCGATGAGTGCTTGTTTAACTCCTTATCCTCTTCTCTCTTCCACCCACACACACACGCTACCTAAATCTAATCTTTCTCCCCCCTGTCTATTTCTCCTGTAGCTTTTAACCCCCTGCCTTTTCCCTTGAGCCAAACAGACAAATTGAATCAACCTTATTGAGAGGCTGACTTTGACACTGTTATCTTCGCTGGAGTGTGACGCCGCGCAGCGCCGCATGGGAGCTCAAGGACAAGGTGTGTTAGCAGGAGAGGGTATCATTCTCCTCATGCCGCTGGGCCACTGGGTGCCAGAGGATGTGTCGGTCGGTCGGTGCCACACAGTCGGATAACAAGGGTGAAGGGCACCTAAACTTAGCTCTCCAGCTGGGACAAACACAAACTCTTTGATCGGGTTTGATGTCATTTTGGGTTGATCCTCTATCTCTTTGTATCTTTATCTCAGTCAGTTAAGGGATTTAAATGAGCTATGCTGTAATGCACCCCTTCATGCATGCTCACTCACATATACCTGAGCGCCAACAAACACTATATTTACAAAAGTAGGTGTCCACATACTTTTGGTCATGTAGTGTAGTTTCCATGGTTGTCCATCCCTCTAACAGACATACTACTGGCCTGGGTATAACATGGAATGTATTGTTTGCCTGTCTGTCATCCTCTGAATGATAGGCTTAAGACATGCTCTGTAGAGTCTAGAGTTTAGAGTCTGTCTCTGCCATCCACTCTCCTGGTGTAGTCTGGGTGTTTCCCTGCTGTACTGAGACATTTTTACTTCTCCCTGCTGTGGAGACGTCACCCCGGCTCTCGTGGCTTATTCATGAGGCTTGTGTTCCTTGTAGGATTCGCATGGAGAAACACTCCTGCCAGCCACGCTAAACAATGGGAAGATCATGTTTATTTATCACTGCGCCAGCGAGGGCCCTATCTGTCAGATCCTTTATCTCCAAGATCTGCATGGGTCCTGTCTATCTAATGGGGCTCGCCTAAGCCTGTCCTCATGGAGACAGTACCACGCCGGGCCGCTCAAGGGCACCTTGGTCCGTTAGTAAGCGTTCCAACCGCTTCACCTTTTGCCTTTTAATTGCCGTGTTCAACCAGATCACAGTCCTGCCTGATGTGCATTGCTCATGGCAGGCGGCACAGTCGGCAGTGGCAGACGCAGACGTGCAGTTGACCTCGTGATCCCTGCCTCCACTGTGCAGCAGTACACAGACAGCGTGAACAAGACAGAGCTGTGATCTTCTGCTCACCTTAATTGGACCTGGAGGTGTCTGAGTGTGCATGGCACACCAAGGGAACATTCCTTTTTTCTGTCTCCATGCCTTGTCCCCGCCGTCTCAGGGCCTTTTTTAACACTGATGACATTGGTTGCTGAGTTTCAGCCGTTGGGAAGAGATGTAACATAAAGCCTGTATGCTAATGGTTGAATGAGAGAGGTGGGAGGGGAGCTGAGTAGAGGCAGCCATTTGTAAATAGCCCCATAGAAAGAGACTGTTTTGTTTTTGACACTGGGGAATTGATTTCACTTTCACTGTGACATTTCTCTCAAACACTTGAGAAAAGTCGCATCACTTAAGGGAAGGACTGGGAACTTCTCAATCTCTATACACTGAGAGAGTTGGAAATATCTCTGTCATATTGAGTTTTCTCATTTTATTAAACTTAATGAGTCAGACCATCTGTCATTATGTTATTCTAAAGATGTTTTGGAATACATATTCATGTACATATTGGCATAATGAAGTGCTCACTTCTAAGGATGTGAAAGATGCAAACTTCCAAGCTCATGTCCCTGTTTGATCTCACATTCATTGGCTTTTAAGCATGTGGGAGTGAAACATGAAACATGAATGCACACACTCCCACAGTTTGCAGAGATTGTGCATTGGGCCATGTTGTACATTGTGTAACTTTGATCCTTCCTTGACCATCGTTACCCAATGAGCTTATCAGTACTGAGAAAAGCATGACTTCCGCAAAGCATCCAAATAAGGTGAAACGGAACCCTCCAGGTTCCTGCCAGTTTCTCAGGCTGATTGAGCTGTCCCATCTCTGACATGGCTCCAGTACAGTGCAGCCAGAACCTCCACTCTCTGAGAGATCCAAGATTAAGCACTTCTGACCAGATAAAGCACTGGACCTATTTCTGTGTGAGTGAAACCGATAACCCAACACACTGGCCCACAGTTAAATCTAGCTCACATTCACGTCCATGTGCTGTGAAAGGTTATAGCCTATCTGTTTGTTGGCGGCTAACTCCAGCGATTTCATTTCTTTTTTTTCATCAGGAAAAAGCCTTGGCAGTTGCTGTAATATTGTACAGCAGAGACACGCTCTCTCTCCTCCAATATGGCTAAATGCTCCAAAGAAGATTGTATTTATATTCCAGAGGAGGAATTTAAAGTCTGTGACACAGGGCTTACTGCAGCCCTCTGTATAACTGTGAGGCTGGCACATTACCAATTCTATTACTTAATAAAGTGTGGCCACTATTCCCCCTTTCTGTCTCTGCTTATTCCCTCTTCGTCCTAGTCCTAGAGGCAGCTGACAACGATTATCCACAGGAAAGCCTGTATTACAAACCAAGATGAATGGACCAATGTGTGATTTTAATCATTAGCTTTGTTTACATGATATGGCCCACATTTACTGAGCGTTTTGCATTGGTGCAAAGTTTGCACCTGTTATTTTAAAATAGTCCATTGGGGTAACATTTAACTACATGGTGATATATATCAAGCCTTTAGACAAATGTGTTCATGAATCATGCAATTGTCAGGAAAGGAGGGTAGTGCTGACCAAGGTGCTGAAATTTACCAGTATCCCTCTGCAGCAGTATGATGCCATCTCATCCCTTGTTAGGACTGTGTGCTTATCTGCAAGGAGGCCTGTTTTGCAGATTTTTAAAATTCTATTTCCTATTTTATCCTGGGTAAACACAAATGTTATAAATGCACTTAATGTATCTCAACTTCAACTTGAATTCAATTAATCCTGTCAAAACATTTACATCGAATCAATCAATCCATTCCCCACTGCCACTTCAAAGGCATAATTAACCTTGGAGACTCTTTCATCCAATACATTTCCACCAAAAACCAAAAACTGCGGTTCCAAACAGGTCTACTGCGTCTTAGAAAAACACACTGGCAATAGTGTTGCCACTAGGAGGCAATGTTGGAACTAGATATAGTATTTGAAAGACATTATTGCAAAACAACAAAAACAAAATGTTCATGACTGTGTTTGCATGTGTGTGTGTGTGTGTGTGTTTGTGTTTGGTCCCATCTATATTGTGGGTCTGTCTCATAGATAAGGGCTCTTCCCCTGATTGGAATATATGGTAACATGCAAAGCAAGCAGGATGTTCACCCTCTTAATATGCTGAATGGTGCTCGGAGTTCCTGTCTGAAATAGATCAAATAATGAACGTTGAGACTGAGGGAAAACAGGGTGGCATGTTTTGCATAACTGGTATAGTTTTTATAATAGGAAAATGTTGACTGCAAAAGACAAGGTTTAATTTGGTCTCCTACAAACACAGCAATATGGAAGTGTGTGGTTGTCATTTTGATGATGATTCAGACACGACGCAGATCTTACAAGTCTATTGATGGATTGTTAGCTTGCTTTATATTGGGATTTTGTAAGTGGAGGTACTGGTGTGGATGGGCTTAATGTTGGACCGGGTTCTCCTTGTCCTTTCCTACACTCTTAGGATTAAAAAAAGTGCTATAAAGAACCTGAAAGGGTTCTACGGCTGTCCCCGTAGGAGAACCCTTTGAAGAACCCTTTTTGGTTCCAGGTAGGACCCTTTCCTCAGAGGGTTCTACATGGAACACAAAATAGTTCTACATGGAACCAAAATAGTTCTACCTGGAACCAAAAAGGGTTATCCTATGGGGTACAGCCGAAGAACCCTTTTGGAACCCTTTTTTCTAAGGGCGTATCATGCATAGGTGATGGTGGGAGATTCATATGCGGATGAATCAGAATACACAGCTATCTTCAAATAATCTTAATATATACAGTAGTATCTGTACCTCACTATGCACACATACAGCTAACATATTAAACACAGGTGGTCAGGGAGCCTAAAGCTACTGGGGGATCCATATGCCGTGCATTTCAATGTCTGTATAGTGCACTTTCTATCAGTAATGGCTCTTAATAACGACACACTTAATCACAGGGAGACCTGACAGCATGAGCCCGGGCAGTCTAGGCAGCCTCGCTCGCCTCTCGCCTCACGTGGCACAATTCAAACATAAGGTTACCTCGTTAATAGAAGAATCTCTGCCTCTCAACATCGCTCCCACACAGTGAGATAAGCTTTTGATTGCATGCTTTCTGTTGTGACTGATGTGCGGATTATGGAGGGTTTAATGAAATGCATCACACTGTCACTTCTCTGTTCTCTGCGCAGGCGAGATGAAGATGCTCAGGCATTACATTTGAGGTTAAAGACACAGCAAATAAACCATGGTGCCGCATGCAGACATTTGCATTGAAATATGCGTTTCAATTTTCCCCCTTCTCCCTCAATATCCCTTTAAAGGGGATGACACGTGGTCTCATTCGCTGTGAAAATCGTCATCACCGCTGGTGTCGAGACGGAACATTATTTTGCATGACTTTTCCCACCTTCAGCAGGGAGTGAGAGAGCTTGGGCAGGAACACAGTCCTGTCGTCAGGGGCTCATTCAATTTACTCCTGCACTGGTCACTGGATGGGGCCCTGGTGAGAGATACTTTGGAAGTCATTTTCAAGTGTTGATCGACCCGTTAGTCATTTTGATTTGCTAGGTGTCCCATACTCTGGAAGGCTGTTTCCCCATATTTGTCACGCCCTGATCTGTTTCACCTGTTCTTGTGATTGTCTCCACCTCCTCCAGGTGTCACTTATTTTCCCCAGTGTATTTATCCCTGTGTTTCCTGTCTCTCTGTGCCAGTTCGTCTTGTATGTTTTCAAGTCAACCAGCGTGTATTTCCCATGCTCCTGTTTTATATTCAATTTTTCTAGTCTTCCCGGTTTTGACCCTTGCCTGTTTTTTCTGGACTCTGTACCCGCCTGCCTGACCCTTCTGCCTGCCCTGTCATCGAGCCTGTCTGCCACTCTGTACCTCTTGGACTCAGAATCTGGTTTTGACCTTTTGCCTGTCCATGACCATTTTCTTGCCTACTCCTTTTGGATATAAATAAACAACTAAGACTCTAACCATCTGCCTCCTATGTCTGCATCTGGGTCTCGCCTTGCGCCCTTATAGTATTCTACACTTCTCTCACCTTTTCATCCTTTTCCCTCTTGCCTTTCCCTCTGCTGTTGATTCTGGGTAAGAGGTGAGAAACGAGACGTGCTGATCGTGACTCGATGTGTATACTTGCGTTTGGTTAGTATACAAGACGCCTTGCAGGCGCCAAGGCTGAATTATTCTCCTTTCCTCTCACCTACACACATGCACGCGTTGACGTGGAAACTATGCAGTTATTTGTTGTTTTCCTATGTATTATTTCTTACATTGTTAGCTCAGAAAATCTTAAGTGTTATTGCATACAGCCGGGAAGAACTATTGGATATAAGAGCGACGTCAACTTACCAACATTACGACCAGGAATACGACTTTCCCGAAGCGGATCCATTGTTCGAACCTCCACCCTGGACATTGGCTCTAATCCCAGAGGCCCATGCACCGCTTCTGAGCATATTACTCGCTAATGTCCAGTCACTACACAACAAGGTGGATGAAATTAGGGCACGATTGGCCTTCCAGCGAGACATCAGAGATTGTAACATTCTCTGTTTCACAGAAACATGGCTCACTCGGGATATGTTGTCAGAGTCGGTTCAGCCACCGGGTTTCTTCATGTGTTGCGCCGACAGAAACTGTCACGACAGTGACGGATGGTGGCGCCCCTCCTCGGCCGGGCGGGGCTCGGCGGTCGTCGTTGCCGGCCTACTAGCTGCCATCGATCCCTTTTTGTTTCACTTTCGTTTGGTTAGGTCTAGGTAGGCACGCACCTGTTTTGGGTTAGTCATTAGTAAGGGGGGGTTATTTAGGTTAGCGTAGGATGTATGTGGTTGTACGTGATTGTGTTGCTTGTCCGGGTTTTTTGTGTTCGAAAAGAACGTGTACTGAGTTTTCCTTCTGCCAGTGGTTTATTTTGTTTGTGTACACCACCGCAGAATCTTTCAGGGCTGCGCCCCTATACTTTGTCGACCACGTACAGTGCTTCCAATAAAGAAGTATGGTCACGAACTCTCTCTGTCTCCTGCGCCTGACTCTACCTCTCCTGTTCCTCGAGCCAGCCCGTGACAGAAACAAACATCTCTCTGGTAAGAAGAAGGACGGGGGTAATGCCTCATGATTAACGACTCATGGTGTAATCATAACAACATACAGGAACTCAAGCCCTTTTGTTCAGCTGGAATTCCTTACAATCAAATGTCGACCGCATTATCTCCCAAGAGAATTCTCTTCGATTGTAGTCACAGCCGTGTATATCCCCATCCCCCCAAGCAGATACCTCAACGGCCCTGAAAGAACTTCACTGGACTCTATGTGTCACAAGCGTCGTTATATGTAGACCAAAACGCAGCGGGTACGTGAATGCTCATCTTCCTTTTATTGAAGAAAAAAAACAAAATACACAAAACAAAACGACGAAAACAGTCCCGTAAGGTGCTAAGACTATACATGGAAACAACCACCCACAAAACACAAGCTGAAAACCCCTACTTAAATATGGCCTCCAATTAGAGTCAATGAAAAACAGCTGCCTCCAATTGAAGGCCAAACCAAAACCCTGAACATAGAAATAGAACCAGAAATACAAACATAGAAATACATGACATAGAACAGTACCCAAAAATCCCAACAACACAAAACAAACACACCCCTGCCACGTCCTGACCATACTACAATAACAAAATGACCCCTTTACTGGTCAGGACGTGACACTATGTAAACTGGAAACCATATATCCTGAGGCTGCATTTATTGTAGCTGGGGATTTTAACAAAGCTAATTTGAAAACAAGGCTACCTAAATTCTACCAGCACATTGATAGTTGTACCTGCTCGAGCAAAACACAGGACCACTGCTACTCTAACTTCTGCGATGCATACAAGGCCCTCCAAATCTGACCATGACTCCCTCTTGTTGCTCCCCTCCTATAGGCAGAAACTGAAACAGGAAGCGCCCCTGCTTAGGTCTTTCCGACGCTGGTCTGACCAATCGGATTTCACGCTTCAAGATTGCTTCGATCACGTGGACTGGGATATGTTCCGGGTAGCCTGAGACAATAACATAGACGTATAAGCTGACTCAGTGAGTGAGTTTATTAGGAAGTGCATTGGAGATGTTGTTCCCACCGTGACTATTAAAACCTTCCCTAACCAGAAACCGCGGATTGATGGCAGCATTCACGCAAAACTGAAAGTGCGAACCACCACATGTAATCATGGCAAGGTGACTGGAAACATGACCGAATACAAACAATGTAGTTATTCCCTCCTCAAGGCAATCAAACAAGCAAAGCGTCAGTATAGAGACAAAGTAGAGTCGCAATTCAATGGCTCAAACACGAGATGTATGTGGCAGGGTCTACAGACAATCCCAGATTATAAAAAGAAAACCAGCCCTGTCGCGAACATCGACGTCTTGCTCTCAGGCAAATTAAACTTCTTTGCGCGCTTTGAGGACAATACAGTGCCACCGACACGGCCCACTACCAAAGACTGTGGGCTCTCCTTCTCCGTGGCTGACGTGAGTAAAACATTTAAACGTGTTAACCCTCGCAAGGCTACCGGCCCAGATGGCATCCCTAGCCACGTCCTAAGAGCATACGCAGACCAGCTGGAAGGTATGTTTACAGACATATTCAATCAATCCCTATCCCAGTCTGCTCTCCCCACATGCTTCAAGATAGCCACCATTGTTCCTGTTCCCAAGAAAGCTAATGTAACTGAACTAAATGACTATCTCCCCGTAGCACTCACTTCTGTCACCATGAAGTGCTTCGAGAGACTAGTCAAGGATCATTTCTCCTCCATCCTACCTGATACCATAGACCCACTCCAATATGGCTTGTCACCTAAAACCCTTTTACAGATGCACAATTGAGAGCATCCTGTCGGGCTGTATCACTGCCTGGTACAGCAACTGCACCGCCCTCAACCACAAGGTTCTCCAGAGGGTAGTGCGGTCTCCACAACACATCACCGGGGGAAAACTACCTGCCCTCCAGGACACCTACAGCATCCGATGTCACAGGAAGGCCAAAAAGATCATCAAGGACAACAACCACCCGAGCCACTGCCTGTTCACCCCGTTATCATCCGGAAGGCGAGGTCAGTACAGGTGCATCAAAGCTGGGACTGAGAGACTGAAAAACAGCTTCTATCTCAAGGCCATCAGACTGTTAAACGACCATCACTAACATAGAGAGGCTGCTGCCAACATACAGACTCAAATCACTGGTCACTTTAATAAATGGATTTAATAAAGGTATCACTAGTCACTTTAAATAATGCCACTTTAATAATGTTTACATATCCTACATTACTCATCTCATATACTGTATTTTATGCCATCTATTGCATCTTGCCTATGCCATCGCGCATCCATATATTTATATGTACATATTCTTATTCCATCCCCTTACATTGTGTGTATAAGATAGTCGTTGTGAATTTGTTTGATTACTTGTTAGTTATTACTGCACTGTCGGAACTAGAAGCATAAGCGTTTCGCTACACTCACATTAACATCTGCTAACCATGTGTATGTGACCAATACAATTGGATTTGATTTGATTTGACATGCACACACTTATTGTTCTCTCTCTACCCTCAAACATTGGAATGCTTTTATACCTTTATACCTTGGCAATACATCAGCACTTGAATTTCTATAATTGGTCTGAAAGTATGGGACTGAGGCTTATGATGGCAAGTAAAAAGATTCAGTAATTGTCCAGCTCTCTTTTGCCAAATGACTGTAATGACGCACTCGTTTGATCAAGCCAAGGGGGACTGGAGGGGAACATTGTAAGCCTGAGAAATGGGTATGTGTATAATATGAACACACAGCAAGGGCTTTGTGTACCTGTGCCAAAGAAGAAAAAAAAGAAAAAGAAAACCAATGGCATTTCCAGTCTGTGGAAATCAGAGCAGACACGGATAAAAACCATTAGAGACCTGACACTGCAAAGACAAAGAGGGCAGCACTACACAGCAACCGAATAAGCCTGTTCCAGATTTACAAGATTACAAGAGGTTAGGGCAGAGTGAGGTGCAGGGGAGCTAAAATGACAGGAAGAGGGTGGGTTCTTCAGAAAAGATCCGCTGTAGAGCCTGTGCTCTGTTTGACCTCTGTGTGTGTCGTCCGCAGTCTCCTCCACTCCATAAATCAGTTTGACAGACAGTCTCAACATGCCCAGTGGATTGGGTGGCGCTGCCCGTTGGCGCGTTCTGTGTTTCCGCCAATGAATCATATTAGGAGGATAATGAACCATTTAATGACCTGTGTGTTGATTTATCAGACACGGTGGAGAAGGCCAATTTAAAAATATAACGCCATAAGTCACTGAGTGGCTGCCACAAGCATCTCTCCCACGGCCGCTCAGGCCCTGTTGCTCTGCTGCCCTGCCATCGCACCGTTAATCAGGCCATCATTAGGGAGCAGCAGCTGCAATATGGAACACTCTTCATCTTGAAGTGGTCAGCCACTTAGCCTCTCCAACGCCAACCTGTACAACCATGCACCCCTCGGCAACGACAAATGAACCTTTATCAGAGAGAGGGATATCTGCTTTCCCACTTACTGAGCACTGAGCAATAACCTGCAGTTCAATAGTCTGGCAAAACAGCTGCAAAACAAAATGTACTGCAGATGTAAAATGTATATCTGTTATATAATGCCTTTTGCATGGCCTTCATGGATTTCCTTTAATGTTGTTTTCTGATACTCTAAAAGGATTGCTGCTGATGCTCTGTCATTGTCTGTGTGTAATCAGGATGCTCGATGTCGTTAAGTCCCTCTGAATTACTTTATATATCCAGGTTCACGGCCGGCCACTTGGGCCCATCAAAAAAAGCTGGGGTAAGTAGGATTTGTATGCAATCCTAGGGGTCATGTCCTCAAAACATACCCCTAGGATTAGAGTTAGCTAGACATAAGCGTGGCTATGCTTTCTTTAGCTTGGATACCCAGAACAATACCGAAGCTGTAAACAAACATCTCGATCAGCGTCTACATCTGATGAATTTAAATAACTCTGTATGGTTTGCCCTATGTTAGAACCATTATACCTGCTTTCAATCAGTTTGTGTAACTGAACAGGATAGAATGACTCATCTTGGGCTCTAGGATCAAATAGACATGTGAAATAGTGAAAACATCATATCATGAAGTAGATGAATTCATATTGAGGGGTTTAGTTAGTGCTGCAGTATAAGAGGCTTGTTAAGCGGATGTTTTTTCTCTGTTATGCTGTGGTTGTGTTGAGTATCAAAAGCATATGTTTGAAGTGAAAGCCAGCATAACATCTCATGATGTGCCTTAGTGTGGATATTTGAGTTCAAAAGTGCTGTGCTTTTACAGCCGGTATGCAGTGATCTAATCAGCCAGGTCACCCGTGATATAAGTCAGTATTCGACATCCATCCATGTCTGAGGACGTCAGGAGATGACGTGGGAACGGGCCACTAGGGGCAACTGTGAGTGCACTTAGCTTCAAGTAGGTTTCGGCGTTGTGGATGGAGATGGCTTCTGCCTCTGATTCCAAAGGTTGCTTGTTTGAATCCAGCGATAGAAAGTTGTTTCTGATATTTTGGTTTTAAGCCTATCCTAAACCTTAACCCTTACCTTAAGCATTCTGAGTTAATGCCTCACCTGAAAATATTCAGAGTAAATGCCTAAACTTAACCTCTCGAAATTTGACGTTTGAGGAAAACACGGATGAACGTCTAATTCTGACGTGAGGCAGTAAGACCTTGTAGGATCTAATAGCATGATGCAGCTGCTGTACAATGTGTAACATCTATACTGTAGTGTACCCCACCACTTTGTGCTCTGTTTGTTACGTTGAGTACGTCTTTGGCATTTTGGGGCTACAGAGGAACAGCTCATTCCAGCTGTCCTCTGTGTGACCTGCTCCCAGCTCCCCCCCCCCCGATCTGCAGGGACATGCTGAGAAGCCCACTCGGCCTGAATCAATGTCCTGAAACCTCACTTGAAAATCAATGAGCTCTTGCCAAGCGCTCCCGTCCCCTACAAAGTGCGCCAGGGTCACTGGCCTGACGTGGTGGTGCGTGGTGACTGTGAGACAACGACATCCTCGTCACCACTACATGATAGACCAAACAGTGACTTTCCAATCACCCTCAGATTTGTAATGGAAGAACTTCGACCGATATGTTGTTGTTGTGCGCAAATCACCAAGCCTTTGCTCATGTTAGAGTACAGTAGAGTAGACTTTTGAAGGCTGTACTGTACCTGTCACTTGTGCTGAGGATTCAACTGGAGAAGCCTGGGATATGTGACAGCACTATTTGACCTTGCGCCTTTACTCCATGGCTAATGGTTGAATCACAGAAAGCTGTCATACATTGTCATCATGTGAAAATGTGGAGATTGTGGAGGAGGGATGTGAAACAACAAAAGGTAGGGATGTGATGACGGAGTGTTACAAGGTACAGAATAGATCCTGACAGAAACCATCACCAGGCAAGTCAGTGTGGGGTGAGTTGTAGATGACATGAGGCATCACATCCCAGCACTCTGAGACTCATGGGAATGCTTTTTCACCTGGGAAAAGGAACATTGTGGTAACAGTGATTACAGATAGTGGCATCCTTGTCTGTTGGAGCTGAAATACTTTCACACTTGCCATTCAGAGTGTCGGTGTTGTCATGGCAGCGCCGTTACTAGGAATAAGCAACATGCAGTAGGGGACTGCAAGGGACCGCCTAACCCACTTTTTTTAACTTACTGTTGGTTTGGATAGTAGAATACACAACATGCAAATCCAACCAAATCTCATTTAGGCCCCTGAAATGCTAGAAACGGTCCGGTGTCATGAGTATGTTATGCTGATAGTCCCTGCAGGTCGAGCACCAATGACTTCATCCTTGTTCAATGTTTTCAATTTAACAGACCCATTCCTGTGCCAGTTAAAGAAAGCTTGGTCCATCAAGGATGTTGAAAAGTGTCTGTCACTGTAGGGTTCTGACAGGAAGGGAATGGTAAAGTCAAATGGTAGTGAAGAACGTACCAGGGTAGAGAGGAGAACGTGTTTGATTCAGTGTGCAGCCTTGCTGAGATTCTCAATAGATGAAGTGTTCTGTCAGCAATTATTGTTCTGAAGTGCCAATTACCATTCATTACGCCACCCTAAGAAACAGTTACCATTGGGGAATTCCACAGGACACTACCTGGAAGCCACCTCAGAGTCAGGCCTTATGGAAGATAAAGAGGATCAGGGAATAGCCTGCACTTATGGAAACTATAACTCTCATTGCCGTGTCATGACATAGATTTAGCTATTTTTTTCCCCCTCACTCTGGAGAGAATTATTCATGGCTGTGTGTATAGCTACAAATGTGCACACAAAGAGAGTGAGAAAGAGGGAGGGAGGTAGAGGGAGAAAGAGAGAGGGGGATGCAGAGAGAAAGAGAAGGAGAGGAAGAGAGAACAACGTTGAATCTCGATTGTAAACGCCCCCAAGTCAGCCCAAAAGTGCACCAACCCGTGTGGAATAGCTGATTAAAACGTTTGGTTAAGTGAGGGCCAGGCAGCAGGCAGCACGCAGTCTGGCTGAGGGACTTTAACACTGACAATCCTTAGGTGTCCCTCTCGTCCTTGTGGAAATATAATTTCTCTGTACTTGTAAACCAAGAAGATTGAGGTACTTGTTCTTTCGTCCTTCACTCTGACCTGACAGTGTCTGTCCCCTGCATCTGCTAGAGTCTAAGACCCCATATACCAAGGTTTATGAGAGTGTATGAATGCATGCCAATGTTTGTAGCGTTTGAGCGAATACCTGCAGGAGCTAACATTGTTTACCTTGTAACTGTATTGCAAGCCACATATTTGCACACAATTTACTTAGACTCAGGCAAAATAATTGTCTCCATCTTACAACACAGATCAAGCTGCAATGTAATGTGAGTTTAACAGTATTTTATTTTGCGTGAGCAAAGTGGAGCCTTTTCTATATCACTAAATCTGTGTTGGCAATGGGAATGCCTCCCTGTGTATTGAGTGGTCTGTGCTGTCATACCTCAGTGTGAACTGCACAGATTATGAAAAGTCTGCTTTGTGACATAGTCCGTTGGCCTTGTAGTTTAACATGAAGCCATTGGATAGGCTACATCACTAGTTATTAATCAGCGTGTGAGGATGGACCACAGTCTGTAGCTTTTCCTCTTGATGGAGTGGACTGCCTAATAGGCCAATGGCGATTCAAACAGCTTCCAACCAACGGTTTACCCTCGTCAACCACCCACAATGCAATACTCTACTGTGGCCTATAAGGATGTGACAGAGAGTGTATTTGTTTCAACAGAGATTGGATTTGTTCATGGTTTTCAGAAAAAGCTTGTTATTTGCTTTATCAGTGATTGCTAGCTTCAAACACACAGGGGTTGTGCCAGGAACGTCATGTGATTCACAGTGTTCTTATAGATGTATTCCAGACGGCGTATTTACTATATAAAGTAATGTCTCAGTGTTCTCAAAGAACTAGCTTTGTTTGCCATAAGTGATGATAGAGTCTGTGGAGGAATCATATCCTGCTTACATCTTCAGGAAGTCTGATCAATTGTTTTAGACTATACGTACCCATGTAAATTCAGCATAATTACCTTGCATCCACGAATGTTTCATTCTAAAATATCCTGATATAGCAACTATGCTCTCAGCATTTACCCCAATGGAATGTGCTCAGCAACAAAATGTTAAGCAACAAAAATCCATTGACCATAATGTAATTTTGTGCACCAGATTGGATAGAAAAATATATGTGGCAAAAACAAGATAATAGTTAGTTATAATTCCCCTTCACACATATTGCCAAAATAGGCTTGAGTTTTTTAGTTTTTTAGTTTTTTGAATTGTTGTTTGCTGTTTTCTTCGGTCTTTTTATTTTTTCTCTTTAGTTCATTTTCTTGGTTGTTGGTGCATTGGGGGGTTCTTGGGGGTGGGGATGGGAATGAATAGTATTTTTAATTAAAACATTTCTTCGGGGGGGGGGGGGACTGTGGGAGGGGTCTCGAATGGTTGAGGGACAGCTATTGGGGAACTGTGGGGGGGGATCATGGAGGGTTCGGGTTCACGTTTGTTGGCCTGGTGGGAGATTTGTCAATGTGCCCTTGAGCAGGGCATTGACCCTAGATGCTTCTGTGTGTCGCTTTGAATGGGGTTCTGTTGGATGACTGGTATGATGTAGTTGTTGAGCGGCTTCACTGCAAGTATATTGTACGTTTCTGATATTCAATTAAAAAAAAGGATGGAATCAAACAATTACATGAATAACTTAAGTATCGGCTAGCAATAGCATTAAAATGGGCAAGTTATTCACTTCTTAGTCTACTTGTATACAAGAAACCAACTACTGTAGATGTTTTCATATTACATTTCCAATACACACAGCAAATTGCGGGCGGAATTTGAACACCCACAGTGTTAAATGTAACACTTTCTTAGAAATGATATGTGACCATCTCAAATAGTGTTAAACTAACACTTTTCAAAATGTTGATAAGCTAACACTCCAAGAGTTTTGGGTCCCTAATACCATGGATGACTTAAATGAACACTTTATTAGAGCTGATGCTGTTACACTTTCTCAGTGTTATGGAATTAACACTTGTGGTGTTACAGTAACTCGTTTTGGGGTGTCGTTTTAACATTGAGGGGTTTAAAGCCTAATTTGCATATTTATTTACTAGGATGTCTTTCCAGTGAATTTGAGAGGTACCAGTACCACCCATGACTGTTTGCTGTAGCCTTCACCAAGTGAGTGAATATTTTATCATAAAAATAAAATTATTTATGACAATGCATTACTATTTTTGACAATACCATACTTGGACTGCCTAGTTTTAGCATAACTCAGTGGTCTGATTCTCCTGGTTTGCAGGCCACATCGGCAAGTCACATTATGCTGGCTTGCAAAGTGATATATCATTCCTATTAGAATCCAGCGTTAGGATATCCAACAATTAAACTTTGAATCGCCTGCAACTGCAATATGAATGACTGCCAAGGTAGGGAAGATCAATTTAAATCCCACTGGTTTTACTCCCACTACAATAAACCGTCAGATATAACACTCACAACACTTTTTACCTCAAGACCAAGATTTTAACACCCTCAAATTTGCTGTGTATTCTTTGAGATCCTTCTCTGACATTGGACGATTATTTCTGCCAAGCTACACTTTCATTTAGAGATTATGAAAGGGGAGTTCTGAGGGGAGTCCCCACTAACATTTCCACTTGTGAATCCCTCTACTAGGTGTCGTGTTGGCAGAGTGGTCTGAGCTGCTCCTATCCAGCAGGGTCTTTTCCTTTCTTTCTCTTAACTGCCTGCTGAGGAGAAAAAATCAATTTGGCTGGACAGTGAGAGGTCTGCAAAAAGGCAAAGGAAGGTGTTAGAGTAGAGAGAGCCTCACCCCAACTGGTTTCCCTCTCCTTTTGATCCGTCTCTCTCTATGAAGCCTGTCCTACAAAGTTGGGGCTTCTGTGTGTACCACAATGCTCCGCGACGCACAGGCTGATCATGGCTGGACTGGCTGGGCCAGCCTGGTCTCATAGACGAGAGGTAACATAGTAAATATACAGTTGAAGTCGGAAGTTTACATACACTTAGGTTGGAATCATTAACCTCTCCAGCGTCTGATCCCGTCAGCGGGATCAAAATCCAGCGAAAAATCATATCGCCAATTAGCATTAAAAAAAATCATAATTAAAAAAAAAAAAAAATTATATATATATTTATTTTTTATAGATACACCTCTCCTGAATCGACCCACGTCGTCCGATTTCAAAAAGGTTTTACAGGAAAAGCAAATCATTAGATTATGTTAGATGAGTCCATCGTAAAAAGCAGCTTCATAGCCATTTTCCGACCAACCACTTGCATCACATATAATCAAAAAACAGCTAAATGCAGCACTAACCTTTTACAAACTTCATCAGATGGCACCCCTATGACATCATATTATACAATGCATGCATTCTTTTGTTCAATAAAGGTCATATTTATATATAAAAACAGCATTTTACATCGGCGTCTGACGTTGACTAAATAATTTCCCCTCAAATGCGTCCCGGTAAACAATGCTACAATTCCCTAAATTACTATCCGATAACGATTTTTTTAATTTATATTGTCAATCTAACATTTATAGATGAATATCTCTTGAGAACACCTGTCATACCAGATTTTAAATTAACTTTACTGGGTAATCACACTTTGCGATAAAAGGAGATGCGATACTCAGAAAATGAGCTAATATACAGAGCTCGGCGCCATCTTGGCACAATCGCATGTCACATCTCATCTTGTATAATATTGTCAATAATCGCCTACCTTTAGTTGTCTTCATCAGAAAGCATCCCAGGTCCACAACAGATGTATTTTCGGTCGAAAAAGTCCATACTTCACGTTCCATTAGCCTGCTGTTGGTAGCGCGTCCTTGGGCTCTCTCCAAATTCTCCGATGTGCGCAGGGCTGAAGTTTCAGATAAAATGATTCTCCCGCCTGTAGGTTCGTTCAAACGTTGTAAAACATTAATCTTCAGGGCCTGTAACACCAAGAGAGCCAATAAGATTCGAGGGGGATGATTTAATTGTCTTTCAAACCCATTCCAAAGGTGGGGGTAGACATGGCCGCCGGCGTCATAATGGTGATGGCCCATCCCCTGTGACCAATTTCCAAAGAGTCTCATTCACTGAGTTTCGACTGTATAAGGCTCAAACCACTGTGAAAAGACTGGCGACATCTAGTGGAAGCAATAGGAAGTGCTCACTGAACCATGGTTAACGGTGTGATTTATAGGGAAAGATGAGAAGTCGAGTCCACAATTCTGAATTCCACTTCCTGTTTCAATCGGTCTCGGGGTTTTGACTGCCATTTGAGTTCTGTTATACTCACAGACACCATTCAAACAGTTTTAGAAACTTTAGGGTGTTTTCTATCCATATACAATAAGTATATGCATGCCCTAGCTTCTGAGTTTGATTAGTAGGCCGTTGAAAATGGGAACGATTTTTTTTCAAAATGCGCTGTGGCGCCCCCTATCCTAGGGTATCCTCAAGAGGTTTTAAAACTCGTTTTTCAACCACTCCGCAAATTTCTTGTTTAAAAACTATAGTTTTGGCAAGTCGGTTAGGACATCATCTGTATGCATGACACAAGTAATCTTTCCAACAATTGTTTACAGACAGATTATTTAACTTATAATTCCCTGTATCACAATTCCAGTGGGTCAGAAGTTTACATACACTAAGTTGACTGTGCCTTTAAACAGCTTGGAAAAATTCCAGAAAATGATGTCATGGCTTTAGAAGCTTCTGATAGGCTAGTTGACATAATTTGAGTTAATTGGAGGTGTACCTGTGGATGTATTTCAAGGCCTACCTTCAAACTCAGTGCCTCTTTGCTTGACATCATGGGGAAATCAAAAGAAATCAGCCAAGACCTCAGAAAAAAATTGTAGACCTCCACAAGTCTGGTTCATCCTTGGGAGCAATTTCCAAATGTCTGAAGGTACCACGTTCATCTGTACAAACAATAGTACGCAAGTATAAACACCATGGGACCATGCAGCTGTCATACCGCTCAGGAAGGAGACGCGTTCTGTCTCCTAGAGATGAACGTACTTTGGTGCAAAAAGTGCAAATCAATCCCAGAACAACAGCAAAGGACCTTGTGAAGATGCTGGAGGAAACAGGTACAAAAGTATCTATATCCACAGTAAAACGAGTCCTATATTGACATAACCTGAAAGGCCGCTCCGCAAGGAAGAAGCCACTGCTCCAAAACCGCCATAAAAAAGCCAGACTACGGTTTGCAACTGCACATGGGGACAAATATTGTACTTTTTGGAGAAATGTCCTCTGGTCTGATGAAACAAAAATAGAACTGTTTGGCCATAATGACCATCGTTATGTTTGGAGGAAAAAGGCGGAGGCTTGCAAGCCGAAGAACACCATCCCATCCATGAAGCACAGTGGTGGCAGCATCATGTTGTGGGTGCTTTGCTGCAGGAGGGTCTGCTGCACTTCACAAAATAGTTGGCATCATCAGGAAAGAAAATGATGTGGATATATTGAAGAAACATCTCAAGACATCAGTAAGGAAGTTAAAGTTTGGTCGCAAATGGGTCGTCCAAATGGACAATGACCCCAAGCATACTTTCGAAGTTGTGGCAAAATGGCTTAGGGACAAGAAAGTCAAGGTGCTGGAGTGGCCATCACAAAGCCCTGACCTCAATCCTATAGAAAATTTGTGGGCAGAACTGAAAAAGTGTGTGCGAGCAAGGAGGCCTACAAACCTGACTCAGTTACACCAGCTCTGTCAGAAGGAATGGGCCAAAATTCACCCAACTTATTGTGGGAAGCTTGTGGAAGGCTACCTGAAATGTTTGACCCAAGTTAAACAATTTAAAGGCAATGCTACCAAATACTAATTGAGTGTATGTAAACTTCTGACCCACTGGGAATATGATGAAAGAAAGAAAGAAAAGCTGAAATAAATAATACTCTCCACTATTATTCTGACATTTCACATTCTTAAAATAAAGTGTTGACCCTACTGACCTAAGACAGGGAATTTTTACCATGATTAAATGTCAGGATTTGTGAAAAACGGAGTTTAAATGTATTTGGCTAAGGTGTATGTAAACTTCCGACTTCAACTGTACATCTGGGACACTCAAATTAGTATGATACAGTGCATTAGGAAAGTATTCAGACCACTTACATTTTTGTTACATTACAGCCTTATTCTAAAATGAATTAAATCAAATTTCAAATCAAATCAAATTTATTTTTATATAGCCCTTCGTACATCAGCTGATATTCTCAAAGTGCTGTACAGAAACCCAGCCTAAAACCCCAAACAGCAAGCAAAGCATGTGAAAGAAGCACGGTGGCTAGGAAAAACTCCCTAGGAAAAACTCCCTAGAAAGGCCAAAAACCTAGGAAGAAACCTAGAGAGGAACCAGGCTATGAGGGGTGGCCAGTCCTCTTCTGGCTGTGCAGGGTGGATATTATAACAGAACATGGTCAAGATGTTAAAATGTTCATAAATGACCAGCATGGTCAAATAATAATAATCATAGTAGTTGTCGAGGGTGCAACAAGCACGTCCGGTGAACAGGTCAGGGTTCCATAGCCGCAGGCAGAACAGTTGAAACTGGAGCAGCAGCACGGCCAGGTGGACTGGGGACAGCAAGGAGTCATCATACCAGGTAGTCCTGAGGCATGGTCCTAGGGCTCAGGTCCTCCGAGAGAAAGACAGAAAGAGAGAAAGAGAGAATTAGAGAAAGCATATTTAAATACACACAGGACACCGGATAAGACAAGAGAAATACTCCAGATGTAACAGACTGACCCTAGCCCCCCGACACATAAACTACTGCAGCATAAATACTGGAGGCTGAGACAGGAGGGATCAGAAGATTTTTTACCTCATCAATCTACACACAATACCCCATAATGACAAAGCAAAAAACAGATTTTTACAAATGTTTCCAAAGGTATTAAAGATAAAACAGAAATACCTTATTTACGTAAGTATTCAGACCATTTCCTATGAGACTCAAATTTGAGCTCACACTGACAGAGCTCCATAGTTCCTCTGTGGAGATGGGAGAACCTTCCAGAAGCACAACCATCTCTGCAGCACTCCACCAATCAGGCCTTTATGGTAGAGTGACCAGATGGAAGCCACTCCTCAGTAAAATGCACATGATAGACCGCTTGGAATTTGCCAAATGGTACCTAAAGGACTCTCAGACCATGAGAAACAAGATTCTCAGGACCTCAGACTGGGGCAAAAGTTCACCTTCCAACAGGACAACGACTCTCAGCACACAGCCAAGACAACACAGGTGTGACTTCTGGACAAGTCTCTAAATGTCCTTGCGTGGCCCAGCCAGAGCCCGGACTTGAACACGATCAAACATCTCTGGAGAGACCTGAAAATAGCTGTGCAACCTGACAGAGTTTGAGAGGATCTGCAGAGAAGAATGGGAAAAACTCCCCAAATACAGGTGTGCCGAGCTTGTAGCATCATACCCAAGACGACTCAAGGCTGTAATCACTGCCAAAGATACTTCAACAAAGTACGGAGTAAAGGGTCTGAATACTTATGGAAATGTGATATTTACATTTTTTATTTGTAATAAATGTGATTTTTTTCTCGAGAAACCTATTTTTGCTTTGTCATTATGCGGTATTGTGTGTAGATTATTGAGAATAAAAACATTTAATCAATTTTAGAATAAGGCTGTAACGTGACAAAATGTGGGAAAAGTCAACGTGTATGAATACTTTCCGAATGGACTGTATGTTACGTTTCATATGGTTACATAAGACAGATGGTTACTTAAGGCAAAAACAAAAGTAGGATGGTTGGTCAAGGTGGATGGGTGGGTGTATAACTCCAATGTCCAGCAACCCAATGTTGCAAGTTCAAATCTCATCACAGAGAATTTTTGCATTTCCTCTAATGAGCTACTTTGCATCTACTTGGCATGTTAGCTAACCCTAACCTTAACCCTTTTAGCTAACCTTTCCCCTAATCCTTAACCCTTTAGCTAACCCTTCCCCTAACCCTCTTCCTTAACCCTTTAAGCTATCCCTTCCCTTAAGCTGAACCCTTTCACCAAGCTCCTTAACTTAATCCTAACACCTCACCCTAACACCAGCTAGCTAACGTTAGCCACATAGCCATCTAGCTAGAATTCGTGACATATAATGCCTTTTGCAAATTTGTAACATATTGAATGTTTTGCAAATTCGCAACATATTGTACATTAAAAAAATTCATAACATATAATGCGAATTGTTATTCGTAACATATCATACGAAATCGGTCATGGACATCCTCAAATTAATACATACCATACGAAACGTAACATATCATACTAAATGGATTTTCTGGGATTTACAGAATAATACAAAATGCTCTGAGACCAGGTTGCAGCGCTGTATTTATTATCAGCCAGGGAACAGATAAAGACTTTGTGTAGATATATTTAGACATCTCTGTTAAATGTTTCTCTGCAGTCTCAGTTTCTGAGGCAACCACTGCTATAACATTGAGCAATTAAATATGAACTTCATACCATATCTTAATGCTAACTGCTTTTAACTGTTATGTTCTGAACAAACTGAGTAGAAACTCAAACAGACATCTAGAAAAAGCTCAAAACAAGTTAATTCACCCACTGGGTCATACAGCTGCAAAGACAAGGCATGATTACACAAGCACATATATTTATAACCTTCTAATAGGCGTGGTCAACTCCTTACACATAGATAACCAATACATCTCGGTTTCTAGGCAGGAATTTAATTGGTTCCTCTCACTGGTGTAGTCACAGACTGTTATTTAAACCTTCAATGGCATGGAATGTATGTGTGAGATAGTACTGTAGCAGGAGAAGCAATGTGGTGGGCCTCTCTGGCTCCCCTCCGAGAGGTTTCTTCTCACTTCATCTGTTGATTTGACCCCGAGACGCATTCCTCACTCCTCCCTAGTTCCGCAGCCGGCCTGCCTGATCAGAGACTAACAATGGCCTTTCACCTCTCTTCTCAGAAACATGGAACAGAATATGGAGCTTCCACTCTCAGTAACTTTCCATATTCCTAGTCCCATCTACCCTTCATTGACCCCAACATATACATTCCTTATAGATGTAAAGTAATGCATGTGTTCTAGTATGGTAACAGGAATCAGTACATTTCAAGCTAGAGTCTAACGTTACTATTTTAATACTTGACAATATTAATAGATTTGAATTCGTAAAATGCATTAACCCGATCTGGCTGTCTTTTGCACCATTCCAAACATCATTAGGAGGTAGATATGGCATAGTATCTCTAACAGTGTGGAATTGGAATAATTGAGATGTCATAGAAGTATTTGCAATGTTACTATACAGGTAATTACCATGTTATTACACAGGTATAAGCGCAACTATACTGTGTGAGCCGGATATCTAGTATTTGGGCATAAAAGAAGACACTTCCCACCATCCATCGGCACACTGATGTTTTCTATATCAAAACTAGAAACCTATTACCTCAAACTCCCATTACTATGTCATTACCTTAACAGAATGGACACAGGATGGTTTTGAAGGTCAGACAAATCACTTAGACCCTAAGCTGATAGATCAGAACAGCTGTGTAAGACATAACATTGCCATTCTTAATGCACAGCCCTTTGACTGTTTTAGTCCCACATCAGTATACGGTAACCGTCATCATCATCTGATAGTCGATAGAAATCTGATGGCAGTGTCATCTCCAGGGATCAATGTTCCTTTTACAGCACAGAGTCATTGAACAGCGTCCATCCGTGACCGCTATGTCTCGATCAACATTTACCAACTGGATCTCTGTCTCTGGATGCCATTATTTTAGGAATATCCTTTCCAACATATTTTTTGGGGCGAGCATTAAAGAGATGATTTGTAGAGGGATGATTTGCAGGCAAAATTTGCTGCCAAACACCTTCACCGTAGGAAATGTGTTCTTGTCAAATTGCAGTGTGACATTTACTGGGGCTTGTTAAAAAAGGTGAGTGCTCTCTCTTCATGGTCTGGGAAGTAATGAGGAGCTTGTGCTGCGGTCGAACGAGGAGGAGGAAATCCTCCTCTCTATCACAAGGCTGCTCTCTGGTTTAATTTCCTCACCACGATTCAGAAGATTGACGTTCATTGCCACCAGCACTGTAGAGAGGCAGAGTTAATCATATTCAGATAAGGGTTTCAATCACCAAAAACAATTCATTTTTTTATGGGTATTCTCTCTACCCATAGCCATACAGTGGTGAATGTTCCATGGCTTTTACAATTTCTTTCTGTTTTTATGAAATCTTAGGAGACCGAGTAGGATTTTCCCTCGCTAGCACAAATGACTGGATGTCAAAACAACCAAACAAATGTGAGTCACATCACTCATGTCTATTATCTTTTCTCTCAATTATTTATCGCTGATCACATAACGGAATTACTTAAACGCAGATCCGGAACATCAGTAACGTCATGTCACCCTAAATCACTCAGCTTATCCTCGTCCTCAACCAATTTGAATGAATCAAAGCCTTTGCTCTTTCTTTTCCGGAACTTAATTTAGTGAGAAATGAGTCAATCGTTATGGAGGCCATCCATCAGAATAACTGTATTGGGCTTCACTTCATCCCGGTACTCCTGTAGATCATCACAGCCTTCATTACAGTGCCATGCTGCAGATACAGGAATCTGAGGATCTGGAATGAGTTCTTAGGATAACAAAGAGGCTTTTAATGGGCTCTGAAATGGTCCTGTAATGTGTTTGACCATGGATTGACCTTGGAGTCCGACTTCCTTGACAGTCGAAGAGGTGTTTTTGCTGCAATCATGTGCACATCTTAAAGATATGTGTCCGTGCAAACTAGATTGACACATGGGGTGAGGTGGTCTCTCTGTGTGTTTCGTGTTTTAAGTGTCTCTGTGAGCTTGTGTATATTATTTCGCCACTATGGCCTATTTATTGCCTTACCTCCCTTATCTTACTACATTTGCACACACTGTACATATATTTTTCTATTGTGTTATTGACCGTACGTCTGTTTATTCCATGTGTAACTCTGTGTTGTTGTTTTTGTCGCACTGCTTTGCTTTATTTTAGCCAGGTCGCAGTTGTAAATGAGAACTGGTTCTCAACTGGCCTACCTGGTTAAATAAAGGTGAAATAAAAATAAATAAAATAAACTTGACCTTTTTTCCATAACCATGCCATTTCCGTCTGCATAACACTGCTCAAGTGGCCAGTTTTTCAGTGGCATCTGGTAATAGCAAATGTGTAGTGCTAAAGCTTAATTTGACAGCCTCACCATGAATTATGTATGGCTTCCATGGTGCACTCTGTGGAGCAACATAGAGTAATTGCCATGACCTCCCACTGTCCCCCAACCTTGTCCCGCAGAGGTAGGAGTGACAAGGATGCTGCTTTCATGGATCACCTCGCCCGTAGAGAACACCAAACACAACCAGTGTGGCCGATCTCTACCTAGGTGAGATTAAAACATTACAAACTGTTATCAGTTTGTTATTTCTGTAATGGGTGAAATATAATGTGGACCAATGTAGTCAACACTGACACAGCATCAAAACTAGTTCAAGGTTTTTGATATTCCCCTCAAGAATCTCTACACAGTTACCATTGGTCCCCCCTGTGTGAAACTTGGTCGAAAGAAAATAGCTTCTGTAACGTTCGTCGTATATAGTGGACCAAGGCGCAGCGGGTTGAGTGCTCATTTTATCTTTATTTGAACATTTAATCACAAAACAAGAAAACGAACGAACAGTAATGCAGGCTACACACACAGCAGTGCAAAAACAACTTCCCACAAGGGGCAGGTGAAAACAGGGCTACCTAAGTAAGACTCTCAATAAGCAACAACAATGTACAGTTGTTCCTGATTGAGAGCCATACCAGGCCAACACAAAGAAATACACAACATAGATAGAGCATAGAAATACACAACATAGAACATAACCAAAACCCCGTAATACTCTAAACAAACACCCCTCTACATAAACACATATATCAACAAACCCGGACCACATAAAACAAACACCCCCCTGCCACATCCTGACCAAACTACAATAACAAATAACCCCTTTACTGGTCAGGATGTGACAGCTTCTTGTTGCTTACACCACAGAACATCCTCCATCAGTCTCACATGTGTGGACATGTTTCAGCGAGATACTCCGCACCAAGAAGATTGAAACACTGGATGAAATGGATGACTCTCTCCGTAGTGTTTTGCTGAGCTTTGGGATCATGGCTAAAGTCCACCTGGCAGTGTTTAACACGTCTTCAACCCTTCATGGGAGGTATTGTTGAGCTCAGAGAGGTGAGGACCCCTGCCGAAGGACTGATAGGATGAACGGAGGAGCTTTAATGGCGGCCTAATCCGGGCTACGCTATGCCCAGCGTGGGGTCCGCAGGCTCCGTGTTAGCTGGCATCCCTCCCAGCTTCTGACACCCGTCCACCATTTCATTTCCTTGGCCTCATCTAGGCCCAGGATAATGGAGCGCTGTGGGATGCCTGCCACTCAACTAGGGGCCTTGGCTCTAACTTCCTGCATTAAATGGTTTCCCCGATCACTCAAAACTGTGATACGCTCTTGTCCCATAGGTAATTGACTCTCTGTTTCTCTCAGACTTTTTGTTTCTCACTGTCAGTTTTCCTGTTTTTCAATTATCTGTGGTTCATTTTGAAAGCCTGTCACTCTTACTTTCCACTGCCGCTTGATACATGTTTTGGGGTAGAAAGTTTTCATTTTATGCTGCCAATTACACTTTGTCTGCTAACCTACCATGGAAATTATACCAACACTTCACAGCATACATTGTTCTGAAAGTTTTGGGGTTGTAGAAAGGTTATAGAACAATTGGTCTGTTGTAATTGGGACTTACTTTGTGCAGGTAGGTTATTGTCTACTGCATTGTTTGTAATGGCTTTCTAGGGCACCTAGAGTGATCTTTTTCTGTGGAGATCACTGTTTTGCAGTTATAACAGCATCTCTGCTACATCACTGTTACACCATACACAACATCACACTTGGCTCTAATTGATTCCCCTCTGGCACACCCAGGTAGTTCTCACTCATATCACGAGTGTGTGTGTGCTCTCCCAGAGGCCTGGCACAGAGACCCACTTCCCTGTACTTGGCACCTGCTTTTGGGCAAGATTTTACATCTGTAAGCTTGTCCCAAAGTCTGTCCTGGGAGGCTGAGGTCATAAGAGCTGTGCTCTATTTGTCCAAACATCACTTCCTCAGTCCAAGGCACAGGGCTTTGGTGTCCGCATTACCCCTCATCTCTTTTCATTGAAGATTGACTGAAGATCAGGCTGTGATTTGTCGTGCCAGAATACACTTGTCATCTGTCTGCTGTTTGTGTTCATGGATGCTCATTAAAATATGACAAGTCAGTCCAAGTCAGCTTGTTATTTAGGTAAGTACCCTGCAGAGGCTTGGAATTTCCTGGAAAAATCCTCAGCCTGCATGTCCTCGTTTCCTCAAAGGTCCAGAAACACAAATATTCTCCACGGCTGGCCATAATTAAGTGTAAAAAATGTTAGTTTTTATGACATGCTAATTGTCATTGCGAGAGTTTGGAACTATAAGGTTCTATCTGCAAAAAGAGGGTTCTGGGATAATTGGCTTTAAAGTTACAAAGCCTCATTGGTTTGAATGTTTTCAGCAATTTTTTTATCTTGTATTCTTTTGAACTTAACAACATGAATTGGGGGATTTAGAGTACCTACTAGGTAGAGAACATTGAACAAAACAAGGCTATGTCAATAACTCAATTTATATAAAAATTCAGATAGAACCTTACAGTCCCCGGCTCCCGATTAGATAATGTCATGGCTTTCAATGTTGATCACTTCGGGATGGTGAGAATCTAACAGTATTAGGCAGTTATCCATCCATGCCTTATATTGTTAGTAATATAAAGTCTTCTCTCAGTTCAGGGCATGTAGCATTAACTAAAAGCAATTACATGCAATTGCAACATTGCTATGTTTCAATTTGGCAAAATGAAACAAAATCACGTCCAATTAACCATTAGGCAGCAACCTCATATTTAATGACTTCTGAAGCACTTAAGATTTCACATAACGGTGGGCCATTCTTCTGCCATCTGGAGCTACATAATGCTGGAAAACACTGAGTACATAAAAAACAATCCTCAGGACCAGGAAAACTGCAAGAATATAATTTGAGCTTATGGAACAAATGCTGCTCCTTCAGTATACTTTAGCCTGAGTTATTGGCAGCCTTTAAAGATGCATCTGTCGCTGATGTTCTTTATCTCTTTCTTCCAACAGCTGAGATGTGCTGAGGGAAGGGTTTAAACATGAAATTGCTTCAGGAGCTGTTCTCAGGTTTTCCTCAGTCATTCATTACTCAGGAATACTTAAGTTGAAAAGATTGTTTAACTGCACTATTTCATGTGAGGAACCAATGTTTGATTACCAACAATGAAGAGACAGCCTACAGGGAGGAGGTGAGGGCTCTGGGAGGCGTGGTGCAGGAAAACAACCTGTCACTCAACATCAACAAAACAATGTATATGATCGTGGACTTCAGGAAACAGCAGAGAGATCACCCCCCTATCCATATTGACGGGACCACAGTGGAGAAGGTGGAAAGCTTCAAGTTCCTCGGCGTACACATCACTGACAAACTGAAATGGTCCATCCACGTAGACAGTGTGATGAAGAAGGTACAACAGCGCCTCTTCAACCTCAGGGCCTGAAGAAATTTGTCTTGGCACCTAAAACCCTCACAAACTTTTACAGATGCACAATTGAGAGCATCCTGAGGGGCTGTATCAACGCCTGGTACAGCAACTGCACCGCCCGCAACCGCAGGGCTCTCCAGAGGGTAGTGCGGTCTGCCCAACGCATCACCAGGGGCAAACTACCTGCCCTCCAGGACACCTACAGCACCCAATGTCACAGGAAGGCCAAAAAGATCATGAAGGACAACAACCACCGGAGTCACTGCCTGTTCACCCAGCTATCATCCAGAAGGCGTGGTCAGTACAGGTGCATCAAAGGTGGGACCGAAATACTGAAAACCAGCTTCTATCTCAAGGCCATCAGACTGTTAAATAGCCATCACTAGCACATAGAGGCTGCTGCTGATATACATAGGCTTGAAATTACTGGCCACGTTAAAACCTGTTGGGGCTAGGGGGCAGTATTGAGAAATTTTGAAAAAAATATGTGCCCATTTTTAACTGCCTCCTACACCAACTCAGAAGCTAGGATATGCATATTATTAACACATTCGGATAGAAAACACTCTGAATTTTCTAAAACAGTTTGAATGGTGTCTGTAAGTATAACAAAACTCATATTGTAGGCAAAAACCTGTGAAAAATAGATTTTAAAAAAAGTGAATTTTGTGACTGTACTATTTAGTGTCATTGTTTTATAGATACCATAGTGAGAAAGGATTCATTTCGCAACTCCTACGGCTTCCACTAGATGTCAACGATCTTTATAAAGTTGTTTGAAGCGTCTATGATAAACAGAGAGCAAATTAGAATGCAGGGAAGTTGACATGTCGTCACTTCATTTTTTTGCGCCTGCGCATAAATCTGAGAAGAGTGAGTTTGTCATAATTGTTTATCTAGACATAGGATAGGTTGTGTGAAAATATTACTGATGTTTACTGAGGTTTCACGTTAAAAATGGACCAAAAGATTAATGCTAAACAACGTTTGACATGTTTGAACGAACGTAAATAGATTATTTACTAGGTTTTTTTAGCTTTTCGGCGTGATTTTACACCCCCCCCCACCACGTTTTGTGGGAGCATACTGAACGCTAACTACTTGGTGTTATTTGGACATAAATTATGAACTTTGTCAAAAGAAACCACATTTGTTCTGGACCTGGGATTCCTGGCAGTGCCTTCTGATGGAGATAATCAAAGGTAAGGGGATATTTACAATGTTATTATCGATATTAGATGATGCTAACTGTATAGCATAGCCTATTGTTCTTAGCATAGCACCCCGTTTATTGCAAAATGTGATTTCCCAGTAAAGTTATTTTGAGATCTGGCCATTCGGTAGCAATTACGAGATGATAATATATTATTCTTTGAATGACAATATTATAATTTACCAATGTTTTCGAATAGTAATTTTGTTATGTTCAGCGGAAGCATTTCAGAGAAGAAAAAAATCTGAATTTCACGCTACTGTAAAATGCTGTTTTTGGATATAAATATGAACTTGATGGAACAAAAAATGCATGTATTGTATAACATAATGTCCTAGGAGTGTCATCTGATGGAGATTGTCAAAGGTTGGTGCATAATTTTAGCTGGTTTCTGCTTTTGGTGACGCCTGACCTTGAATTGAAACTGGATGTTTGTACTTTTGTGGCTATGTACTGTCCTAACATAATCTAACTTTATGCTTTTGCCGTAAAGCCTCTTTGAAAATTGAACAATGTGGTTAGATTAAGGAGATGTTTATCTTTTAAATTGTGTAAAATAGTTGATTGTTTGAGAAATTGAAATTATTAGATTTTTGATGTTTTGAATTTCCAGCCTTGTTAGCAATCCCGTCTCGGGGTTCATTGCTAACCTGTAGCCCCAACAGGTTAATGAATGGAACGCTAGTCACTTTAATAATTTTGACATATCTTGCATTACTCATCTCATATGTATATACTGTATTCTATACTATTCTATTCTATGTCGCTCTCACATTGCTCGTCCATATATTTATACATTCCATTCCTTTACTTAGATTTGTGTGGATTGGGTATATGTTGTGAAATTGTTAGATATTACTTGTTAGATATTACTGTACTGTCGGCACTAGAAACACAAGCATTTCGCTACACCTGCAATAACATCTGCTAAACACGTGTATGCAACCAATGCAATTTGATTTGATTTTGTTTTAAAGTTGCCAGGGATCTCTCATTCCTTCTCTATGTCTCTCTGTGTCTTCCTCCCGCTCTCGATCTCCTACAGTCACATGTGCCTGAAACCGTGCTCCACTGGGCTGCGGCGATAAAGAAAAGGTCTAGGCGGCTGCTGGCGGACCTCTATGAACCCTGCGTAATAAAGGCCACCCCTGCTCTGCTGAAACAGCTGGGCTCTGCTAGATTACAGCAGTAGGGTTCTGCTGCTTTGCTGTAGACAGACGCTGTGCATTTCAAGCTATATGAAGCCATACAGATTATGTTAGAAGAGATGAAAAAAGAGGAAGATAACTTTTACCTTCATCACATCAAAATGTCTCAAAATCTCGGTGCAATGGCAGTTTGATTATATTCGAACTGTGAAATAACCTCCCAACTAAGGTTAGATTACACATGGAACAGGGAAGAGGAGAAGGTCAGCTAAAATGTGAATAGGTACTGATGAAAGTTGCGGGGAGAATTGTATTTATCATTCATATGCTGTACAGTAGGCAAAGGTCTCAGGCATGCAACTGCAATTCATTTTTAAATGCCAGACCTGCTATTTCCTCCCATTTTACCCCCATCCTTTTTTCCCAAAGTATGTGAACCTTTGTGTTCTTGCTCCTTGTTATTATGTCAGGTTGGATATTAACAGTGATATCGTCAGGAGAGGTTCTCACGTGTCACAACTCATGTTCCACTTGAAGAAGTTGAGGTGGGAAAGGTGAGGGTAGGATGTGTTGCAGCACTGTTTCTTCTCCACTGCAGGAGGATCGCTCACAGCATCCATTAGTCACGTCAAAAAAAAGAAGGGAAAAGGTGAGAGAGCACTCACAAGTAGTAAATCTCTCAAATGTCAAACCTGTAATTTGAGAGAAGGAAATTATTCGGTGGTACCCACTCTCAGAAATCTTCGCCTCATCAAATTGCATCTTGGTTTTCTGAGCTCCCAACAGAAATGGGTTTTTGCCTACAGAGTGATAGTGTCCCTGGTGGGGCTCGTCGTTATTGTTCACATGATCAAGATGAAATTGCAGGCGTGTGGAGGCGCTGTCTTGGTCGACACATACATTATGTAATGGGCTGCTTGTTCCAGGAGAGAGTGTGCTTTTGAGTACATGTCGCTGAATGGGTTGGTACGTAAACTTCGCTAATGATGAATGATGGGAGAGATTGAGTTTTCTGTGTAACAGATGTAACTGGTTTCATATGAACTGTTATTATATAGACTTAGTTAAACATTAGGGATTGTGGTCTATCCTTTCCACACTGCAGAGCTCTAAAAAGACTCTACCTGCTGTCTGAATGTAGAGTTGGTAACTCTATGTAATGGAATCCATGAACAGAGCTATGAAGATATAGTAAGGTTTATTTGCAGCGGAAAGCTGAATTATAGTGAACAGACAAAAATTAATCAAAAGAAGTTGATTTAGATAGGGGGGAAATGCATAGTTGATTAAAGAGTTAATTGAAGCAGTTTGGGACTGGAGTGAAGGGCACATCACTGATCTCTGAGCAGAGGCATATCCTGCCTAATTCAAATGTATCATTTGTTTGAACCCTGTTGAGTTTGCCAACTCAGATCTAAAATAACCTGTCACTTTCCCATCCTGTGACAGTGCAATCTATGTTAGCCTACTCAGCACTGTGTCTACTTGATATTCACCGCCTTCTACACTGTGTTGCGTGGTACTGTACCTTGCATGGATCACGCTGCCTTAAATGTGTTTACTTTTGGGTTACTAATGAGATAATTATTACTTCGTTTGCATGTATCATTTGGCTGTTGCTGTGATTGAGGTCTTTTAGTGAATGTAGTGCTAATGTGAATTGTTTGTTGGTACCCATGTCTAAGGAAGAGCAGTAGTAACACTATTCTGGGTCTTCCCAATCATTAAACAGTTGAAACTGTGCAATGATTAGCTTCTGCACAAAATGTATTTCAAGCGGCCATGTTGATTTCCCAAATACACATTTAGTGGAAATGGCTAAATTAAGCGGCTGAATGTGAACTCATTTAGCTCAGTAATGAGAAGCAATGTAGTGCCACCCGATCAAATGTCCTTCCCGTCCACATCCGCACTGCAAAGCAGCAATCACACCTCATTAAAGGCCTATTTTCCACTGAAACATTAGTGTAAATGTTTCCATTTACTTTTCGATGAACCTTGGTATGGTCTGCATCATCCCAACCCAAGGTTAATGGATTAATCCCAATCGCTTTGTGTTCTATGCAAGTCTCAGAGCCTAATAGCATCATTCCACTGCCTATTGCGGTTGCTGCTCACAATTGTGCAGCCATTTCTGTCCACTCGCAGTCACATTTTGAGTGTTGGCTTTTAGCTTAATTTGAAGAGCAGTTGAGGTTATCACAGCACGTCTACAAATTGGTGGTGGAGATAACAGTCATGTAGATAGAGGACTTATTAGTGATATTATCCACTGAGCATTTTACCTTTAATATGTACTGGAGCTGGGATATTCGTTCAGTGGCCTGTCCATTCATCGATTCCACAGTATTGCTGTGTTGTAGCTCGTAGGAGCAGAACACCAAATAGCTTATTTTCTGAAAGCTGTTGACGGTAAAGGGTGTTATATTCCAATGAGTGAACATAGAACTAATTTGTGGGAAATATGCAAGATTTAAGCATGACAGGAGATGCCTATCTCTGAAATGACTATATATGATAGAAAAGAAGCTGTACAATTTCAATAGATTGAAGTTGTACATCTCCAATTGAATACAATCAAATTATAGAGGCCTCCTCTGACTAACTTTGTTTATGAATTGAATCATTGGACAATCAAATTAGCCGCTTCGAACAGCGTTGTTCTATATCAGCAGAGCCTTTCCTTCTCTTTTGTTTCCCTCATCTCTTTCCCCAACCAAATGATAATCACAAGTGTTTATCAGCAGCTCTGGACATGGGTTTCATCTCATTCACAGATACTGTGGGTCAATGACCTTTTGCTTAAGTTTGCTTAAATGGGTGAATTTCACAGTTTGGCGCTTTATGGTAAGTGGTTGAGAAAACGCTTTTCAGACGTTTAGTCTTGGTGATGCTGAGGGCAGATTGTATGCAAAGAGTAGGTGGATGGGTGTTAAAACACATTACTGAGATGTAACATGAAGACAAACAGTATTGTCTAGACAGGGAGTCAACACTTAACTACTGTAGTGTACATCTATGCTACTGCAGGCCCCTATTGGTAATTTAAATACAGCTCGAATCCACATGTTTGGTAGTTTCATCTTTTTCAGCACTATTTTGTGTTCTTTGGACAACAATGAGACTCTAATGTTTGATTATGATTTGCACAGGATCATGTTCATCGTAATGGTGTGCTGGATTATGATTGATATTCACAGGGATTTGTTGGGACAAATTTGTTTGGCCGATTTTTGCTTGTGTTTGCTACTCACAAGGTCGTCTTGCATGTGGAAGTGTAGTATGTTATGTTGAGCAGATTAAACCAAAATCAAACTGGATTACTGTCAGGGAAACAGAGATTAGAGAATCGCTGAGAAAGCTTTCTGCCTGATATATCATCCACAGCTCTATTGACAGTCATGCATCCTGAAGGTGAGATCAATGGATCCAGAGGTCTTTTTCTCTCTTCCTCTGACGGATGGTTGGTCAAATCTGTTCCCAAAGGAAGGTATCAGTGCACGTTCTGTACAGGTGATTCTCAGAGTAGCAACACGAGAGGACCTTGGCTCTGAATCTGGACGCGCAAGAAGGAGACAGAGCAACATTCCCGAAGGCTGGATTCTTAAAGGCCAGGAGATGCCTAACGATGTAACAGGAATTTCCACCAGAGGCAGTGCTAATGATCTAATAGCTCAGTGTCTAACAGACCCTGGAAAGATTCTCTAGAAGGCCCTGTGGTCAAGCCGAATGTGATACATGTCCTACATTGTAATAAGGGAATCGGCTCATTTTCCATGTCTACGCTCCTATTTTCACCCCCATTGCTGAACCCACCACCATGTGGATTTTACGTACGCTTTCTGCCTGGAGGGCAAAAAGTCAAAGGCATTGTGGGGGAATGGATACCGAGAAGGCCGAGGGTAGCACAACAATCTTGGTATAAAATTTTAATGAGCTCCCCGTTTGACACAGTGATTCTTCATCGGGGGGCTATGGCTGGCGAGCAAGGCCAGAAGCCATATGTAGATGAGGCTCTCTGAGCATGGGGTGGCTGGGAGGGGGGCATGGGGAGCAGCCGGCCAGTGCTGAGGGGGATCGACCGGGTGATGAAATGGTGCGTCTCCTCTAATGCGACGGGAGAGATAGGTGAGGTGCTGCTCAAAGAGGAGTGAAAAGCGAGGCGATTTGTCCTCCTGTCAGGTCCTGTCTGGCCCCACAGCATCACGTTTATTGGTCTGGACAGTGGTGTCTGTGGAAAGGTTTAGTTTAATATGAAAAGGTGCCATGGTATGCCTATTAATTCACCTCCAGCATGCTGAGGGGCTAACACTATCACAGATGCACCTCTTTGAGTCAATGCCCATAAGACCAAGACTGGCAAAACAATTAACACTCTCATCACACAGCTATAAAACAGGAAATTATCATTCCTATCAAGCTACTGCTATTTATAGTATATATTTTAAGGATATTTTCATGAATCACTGTTCAGTTTGGATTCCTCCTGTCTCCGTTTACACACGGGAGGGACAGGTTCTCTGTTAAAGCAGGTTGATTCTCTGTGGAGTTCTTCCTGACTGGCCTTCTTGACACCCCTGACACGCCATTATTCCTGATGCACCGATCGTTAGTCTCCTCATGCTCTTCAGCAATGTCAATCTCTAAGGACATACAGGCAGTAAAGTGGTCAATAAAGTAATCCATTAACCCATTGACCTCTATGTCCCATAACTGTTTTGAAATGAGGATGTGGGATATAAGACACTGCCACGCACGCCCACAGACAGACAGATCATAATCATTCAATTAGAACACGTTGAAATGAAGATAATTATCTTACTGAGATAGCTGGGTAAAGTACAACAATACAGAGACTTTGCATTACGAGCTTTGACTGTCAGCACTAGCAGCACATCTCCTCCTCACTACCTGCCTCTTTTTGCTGTCAATCTCCTGAGGGACCACTCCGACAATGCTTGTTTGGGCGTGAGACCCAGCTTTAACATGCTGGGTAATTAGGCCCTTGGTTGTGGTTCCCTCCACAGTTCCCTGTCTGTATCTCAGACCTCACCTGGCTGTTCTCGTCTGTTCTGTTCTGCCATCCAGCTCTGCCCTGCCTCATCATGACTCAAACAATTCCCTGTTTTTCTGCATTTCAAGTCATGCTCTCCCTCTTGCTTTCTTTATTTGTTTTAATAACGACTAATTGGCAATCCATGTTTTAATAAGTTGTCTCATTTCAATTGCAGGTAGTCACAAGGGAAATTACCAAATGTTCCTTCGTCGTTCAGCTTTTCATGAAATATTTTGAGTGGATGATGAGAAGGATAAAAATAAAGAGGCCATGTTGTAATTTGTCTGGTTTTACATGTTCACCCCTCTACCATCTAGAAGGCACAGACAGTACAGGCGCATCAAAGCTGAGTCCGAGAGACTAAAAAACTGCCTCTTATCTCCAGGTCATCACTGGTAAATAGTCACCACTAGCCGGACTCTTCCCAGTACCCTTCTCTGAACTTAGTCACTGTTACTAGCCGGCTACCATCCGGTACACTACCCTGTACCTTACATACTGTTTTACACACTTCATATGTATATACTGTATTCTAGTCAAGGCTCATGCTATATAACTACTGCTGTACACACCTTTTTATTCAGATCCTGTCCATACTGTCTATACACACCATCATATACAGTACCAGTCAAAATTTTGGACACACCTACTCATTCAAGGATTTCTCTTTATTTTTACTATTTTCTACATTGTACAATAATAGTGAAGACATCAAAACTATGAAATAACACATATGGAATCATGTGGTAATCAAAAAAGTGTTAAATCAATATATATATTCGATTTTAGATTCTTCAAAGTAGCCACCCTTAGCCTTAATGACAGCTTTGCACACTCTTGGTATTCTCTCAACCAGCTTCATAAGATAGTCACCTGGAATGCTTTTCCAACAGTCTTGAAGGAGTTCCCACATACGCTGAGCACATGTTGCCTGCTTTTCCTTCACTCTGCGGTCCAAATCATCCCAAACCATCTCAATTGTATTGAGGTTGGGTGATTGTGGAGACCAGGTCATCTGATGCAGCACTCCATCACTCTCCTTCTTGGTCAAATGGCCCTTACACAGCAAGGACGTGTGTTTTGTGTCGGAAAAAAATATATAGTCCCACTAAGCGCAAACCAGATGTGATGGTGTATCGCTGCTGAATGCTGTGGTAGCCATGCTGGTTAAGTGTGTAATGAATCACTGACAGTGTCACCAGCAAAGCACCATCACACCTCCTCCTCCATGCTTCACGGTGGGAACCACACATGCGGCGATAATCTGTTCACCTACTCTGCATCTCACAAAGACACGGCGTTTGGGACCAAAATCTCAAATTTGGTCTCATCAGGACAAAAGACAGGTTTCCACCGGTCTAATATCCATTGCTTTTTATTGGTGTCCTTTAGTAGTGGATTCTTTGCAGCAATTCGACCATGAAGGCCTGATTCATGCAGTCTCCTCTGAACCGTTGATATTGAGATGTGTCTGTTACTTGAACTCTGTGAAGCATTTATTTGGGCAGCAATCTGAGTTGCAGTTAACTCTAATGAACTTATCCTCTGCAGCAGCGGTAACTCTGGGTCTTCCTTTCCTGTGGCGGTCCTCATGAGAGCCAGTTTCATCATAGCGCTTGATGGTTTTTGCAACTGCACTTGAAGAAACTCTTAAAGTTCTTTACATTTTCCGTATTGACTGACCTTCATGTCTTAAAATAATGATGGACTGTCATTTCTCTTTGCTTCTTTGAGCTGTTCTTGCCATAATATGGACTTGGTCTTTTACCAAATAGGGCTATCTTCTGTATACCACCCCTACCTTGTCACAACAAAACTGATTGGCTCAAACACATTAAGAATTAAATACATTTCACAAATTAACTTTTAACAAGGCACACTTGTTAATTGAATGGCATTCCAGGCGACTACCTCATGAAGCTGGTTGAGAGAATGCCAAGAGTGTGCAAAGCTGTCATCAAGGCAAAGGGTGGCTACTTTGAAGAATCTCAAATATAAAATATATTTTGATTTGTTTAACACTTCCTTTGGTTAATCCATGTTTCCATATGTGTGTTTTCATAGTTTTGATGTCTTTACTATTATTCTACAACATAGAAAATTGTTTAAAAAATTAAGAAAAACCCTTGAATAAGTAGGTGTGTGCAAACTTTTGACCGGTAGTGTATATATATGCAGTATATATATTCCGGAGTCTGACATTGCTCTTTTGTATTGTTAGGTATTACTGCACTGTTGGAGCTAGAAACATAAGCATTTAGCTGCACATGCGATAACGTCTTCAAAATATGTGTATGTGACCAATATACACTGTTCAAAAAAATAAAGGGAACACTTAAACAACACAATGTAACTCCAAGTCAATCACACTTCTGTGAAATCAAACTGTCCACTTAGGAAGCAACACTGATTGACAATAAATTTCACATGCTGTTGTGCAAATGGAATAGACAACAGGTGTAAATTATAGGCAATTAGCAAGACACCCCCAATAAAGGAGTGGTTCTGCAGGTGGTGACCACAGACCACTTCTCAGTTCCTACGCTTCCTGGCTGATGTTTTGGTCACTTTTGAATGCTGGCGGGGCTTTCACTCTAGTGGTAGCATGAGACGGAGTCTACAACCCACACAAGTGGCTCAGGTAGTGCAGCTCATCCAGGATGGCACATCAATGTGAGCTGTGGCAAGAAGGTTTGCTGTGTCTGTCAGCGTAGTGTCCAGAGCATGGAGACGCTACCAGGAGACAGGCCAGTACATCAGAAGACGTGGAGGAGGCCGTAGGAGGGCAACAACCCAGCAGCAGGACCGCTACCTCCGCCTTTGTGCAAGGAGGAGCAGGAGGAGCACTGCCAGAGCCCCGCAAAATGACCTCCAGCAGGCCACAAATGTGCATGTGTCTGCTCAAACGGTCAGAAACAGACTCCATGAGGGTGGTATGAGGGCCCGACGTCCACAGGTGGGGGTTGTGCTTACAGCCCAACACCGTGCAGGACGTTTGGCATTTGCCAGAGAACACCAAGATTGGCAAATTCGCCACTGGCGCCCTGTGCTCTTCACAGATGAAAGCAGGTTCACACTGAGCACGTGACAGACGTGACAGAGTCTGGAGACGCCGTGGAGAACGTTCTGCTGCCTGCAACATCCTCCAGCATGACTGGTTTGGCGGTGGGTCAGTCATGGTGTGGGGTGGCATTTCTTTGGGGGGCCGCACAGCCCTCCATGTGCTCGCCAGAGGTAGCCTGACTGCCATTAGATACCGAGATGAGATCCTCAGACCCCTTGTGAGACCATATGCTGGTGCGGTTGGCCCTGGGTTCCTCCTAATACAAGACAATGCTAGACCTCATGTGGCTGGAGTGTGTCAGCAGTTCCTGCAAGAGGAAGGCATTGATGCTATGGACTGGCCCGCCTGTTCCCCATACCTGAATCCAATTGAGCACATCATGTCTCGCTCCATCCACCAACGCCACGTTGCACCACAGACTGTCCAGGAGTTGGCGGATGCTTTGGTCCAGGTCTGGGAGGAGATCCCTCAGGAGACCATCCGCCACCTCATCAGGAGCATGCCCAGGCGTTGTAGGGAGGTCATACAGGCACGTGGAGGTCACACACACTACTGAGCCTCATTTTGACTTGTTTTAAGGACATTACATCAAAGTTGGATCAGCCTGTAGTGTGGTTTTCCACTTTAATTTTGAGTGTGACTCCAAATCCAGACCTCCATGGGTTGATAAATTGGATTTCCATTGATTATTTTTGTGTGATTTTGTTGTCAGCACATTCAACTATGTAAAGAAAAAAGTATTTAATAAGATTATTTCATTCATTCAGATCTAGGATGTGTTATTTCAGTGTTCCCTTTATTTTTTTGAGCAGTGTATATTTTTTTGTTGTTATTCTTATTCGATGTGGTATATCGATAGATTCATCTAATCAGACATCTTTTTGGAGAGTTTTTAGAAACATAAAGAGAGAAACACATTCATCTTTAAAACCACATACAAATGGGAAATGGGAAAAAGTTATTAAAAACAAACTTAAAACAAGCGTATTTTACTTGTAATGAGAAGCTTACTCCTACGTGAATCAGCTTCCCACACATCTTTTGTGCTTTAAGGCATTGTTTGATAATGTTATAATGAATATTAGCTGATTACACACATGGCATGAATCTTTACCTGGAATGTCTGTCTGTGTTGTCTTGAAAGATTGAGAAAATCCAACAGAAATTTGGAAAGAATTCATTTAAAATAAGAAGATTTTATACATTAATTATAAATGACTACAGAAGGAATAAAACCGTTTCAATTACACTCCAAGGGAATGCAGAACTCATTAGCTTAACCATAAATAATTTGCTTTATAGTTCTTGTTATCTTTTAGGCCTAAGATGTGGTTGGTGGAATAAGCAGTGATAACCCAGCAACCATGAGGAAATAAAAGGTTTTGCATGTAAATGCCCAAGTCCAAGGGCTCATCATAGCGAGACATAGGCATCAGTGTGAAAAGCCTAATGGAAGCCTGCACAGTGACAGTAGATAAGCTGGCTGCCAGCCAAATAGTCTTTTATCCTCATGTTGAGGTAGCTAGGAGCAAGGAGGGAGGGTCTGACTCCACGGGGGGGGGGTTGGGGCAAAAGGGGGCTTAGCCCCGTCAGTTGAAATTTGTGCCCTCTCAATTTCAGTATTCCAAATGATTTAGTGACAGGTTGGCACGAAATCTGTATCTCCTCTGCGCTGTATCAGCATCATGGATAGAGCGCACTGCTGTGGAGTGTGTTTGTGTGTAGGGGGGCTATGGAAAGCCACTGGGCGGTTAGGTATGACTCCTTTGGGTTTCCATAACAAGTGGGGGAAAAAACGCTGCTCAGCTGTGATAGGCTATGTGAATAATGTGTTAGGCTACGTGAATAACGTTCTATGCCTCCGCCTGTAATATTTTATTGTGATTTATAAAGGCGGGGTCAGGTTTACAGTGGAAGCTGCTTCACTCAACTCTGCCCACCACTACAGAGTTTAGTTAGCTTCTTAGCTAGATGTAAAAGGCGTTTTAGTGTTATTAGCCTATTTTACTCTAACCAGCTAATTCATTTAATAGCAACTGGTTTATAGGAAGAGAGTGGCTGGAGTACTCGGTTCCTGCAGATGCTGCATTTTTGTTCCAATGTCGAAAGTTCTGTATTGGGTCCGATGCTAAAGCAACAACCTGATCTCACAGTTTCAGACAAGGCCTTCACCTAACTGGAAGCATTCTATTGATAGAACCAATGGATTTGCTAGGCACGCATCAAGCAAAGAGCATTTAAAACAAGTTCTAAGTACTATGGGAACTGAGGCGTCAACACTTGTTAATGATAGGCAGCTGGAAATACCACATTTCCCACTTTAACATACGTGTTCAGTCAGCACAGACAAGGCATGCTACACCTCAAAAAAGCTCACCTAATCCAACTGGTTTTTGGGGAGATTGGAATGATCAATTACTCAAGATGTTGACAGAGCATCAAGGAGGCTGCAACTCTTCTGAAAAGGTAAGAAACAATCGTATCTTGGTGGTGTAGCCTGTGGCGTCATTATAAGCAAAAACCTAAGGTATGCAATGACAAAATGACTTATTTATAGGGAATAGGGTGCCATTAGAGACTTGGTCCACAGAAGTGTATTGTGCCAAGTGTATTGTGTGTATTGCTGAACTCGTGAGCGGACTGATTTTCCATGTTTGAATAGGGCCTATAGGCCAACAGTATTTATTAGTAAGATGTTTTGGTTATTTGCATTCACCTTTTGTTTACTGCTTTTGTTTAAAGTTAATGTAACTAGCCTAAATATACATTGTGTCATGTCTTTATTAATATGATATTTTGTTTATAGGCCTATAGTAGGCCTACCGCTGTTTTGTTCTGTTCACATGCATTCGTTTGTATTCGCAGTTGTGTCTGTATTCTAAGCCAAACTGCTATTCAGTATTTTTGTTTTGCATGAATATCTAGGCTCCTACTTTCAGCATTTAGTTTGCATTATTTTGGTTAGACAGCTGTGTGTACAGCTGCATTCACATAGTGTCACGTCCTGACCAGTAAAATGGGTTATTTGTTATTGTAGTTTGGTCAGGGCGTGGCAGGGGGTGTTTTTCTGTTGGTTTTGGGGTTATATTCTATGTCCTTTTTTCTATGTTTTTGTATTTCTTTGTTTTGGCCTTGTATGGCTTTCAATCAGGGACAGCTGTACATCATTGTCGCTGATTGGGAGCCATACTTAGGTAGCCTGTTTTCCTTTGGGTTTTGTGGGTGGTTTATTTCTGTTTAGTTATCTTACCTGACAGAACTGTTTGGCTGTCTTTTGTTAATTTGTAAAGTGTTCTAATTTTCCATTAAATTACAAAGATGAGCACTAACCACGCTGCGCCTTGGTCTACTCCATTCAACAGCCATTACACATAGGCGGTTTGTAATAGGTGAATTACCCTATCTATCTTGTAGCCTATATTCATTACCAAAATGGCCTTGCTTTAGTGTGTACGACACTGTCCATTGTGCATATACAGAGAAGCGGAGATGGGCTACAGATTTCGCGCCAAACCTGTCACTTCAAAAGCACTCAATGGTCTCGGAGTCTCTGCACTTGAACTCCATGTTTATTTTGGTATAGCGTGATATGAGCGGAATTCAATATATTTCCGATGCAAGAACCGCCAAAAATGGTTCCCCCTCACTGATTTCAACTGCCCCCTTAGTCACTTTATCCTGGCGCCGGTTCTGAAGGAGGGTGGAGATGAACTGGCAGCCAGCAGCCTATCATTATAGCCATCCTAATATTGTCATTATTACATCCACCACCTTCATAGTCAATATCATACACTATAGGTAAGAACAGGGGACATTCGTTTGTCATCCTGCTATCAAACTGTTTTGAGTGCACTTAGGCGTGCTGTACAGAACAACTTCGAAAAGTCTCTACAAGAAGAGACAAGAGGTTTAAGAACATTGTTTGAATGTCAGCTCCTTCTTCATATTACTATTTAACCAAGAGCAAATGAAACGTTGAAATAAATATTCAATACTCAAGGCATAACTACAGATGAAAATACTTCCTAAGTATATCCCGTGTTTTTGTGGGGTCCCATGGATGTAGATCAGGAATACACTAGTAACAGTTAATCATTTCATCAACTCCACTGTCAAACATAACGTAGCTAAATGAACTGAGGTTTAGGTTCTAGAAATGCTTAACATTATCGTTGTCATTCCATCTCTGACACCTTTAGACAATGAATGTGGATTAGATGAGAGAAAGAAAAGCAATTAGTCTGGAACATTTGCATTCAAGGTTAATACTAAGAGACATCCACCTATTATTCATCAAAGGCTCAATTCTAATTGCAATTAGAGGCTTAATGCCTAGTTTCGCAGGGTCAGGTCCAACTTTTAGTCTCTCTGACATGGATCCAGGATTTTCAGGGGGTTGAGTTTTTCATGCTAAGCTACGGCACATCGGGAACTTTGTTTTTAATGCATACGATATTGCTTCCAATGTGCCCTAATTAGCTAAATTAATATAGGCCTCTTTTTCTCTCCTTGGTAGAGGAACAAATGAATTTGAATCGCCCTCTAAAGAATTTAATCACTCACAAGCCATCTTCGACAGAGCGCTTATTATTTACACTCGTTTTTTCTAATTACAAAGTGACAAGGTCACCTTTGCACCCACAAAACAGTGTTTAGTCCACTCTGTCCATCTACATTTCCATAGGCTAATGAATAGCGACAGGGGAAATCTTACTGGTTTCTCTTTGCTGCTGCTTTCGCTTGTTAAGGTCACCTAGGCTGTAGTGCATCAGACATCACGACATTCATCTCTTGTTAAGAAAGAGAGAAGATCATTGATTGTAATGCAAATAATGGAATCCCACTGCAAAAGCCACCGACATGGGTCAATTATACTCTTTTCTTGGTTTATGGGCTGCCTATAAAATAGTTTATTTATTGAGTAGCTGCATTTATCAAAACACCACTTTCCATCTAAGTGCCCATTTAGACATTCACTTCCCACAGAGAACAGAATGTTATACATATTTTGTGTGAAAATTCATGTAACATTCATAAAATACTAGATTTTATTGTAACACGATTGCTATTCCTCGGAGCTTTCGGATATGCTTCATCCATACGTCAGACAACATCAGAGGGCATAGGATCAAAGGAAAAGGTTGCACAATAGTTGATCAGACAAATATGGACAACATCACTAAAGACCCATACCATCAGCAGAATGTAAACAATCAGTGACTAGGTGGTGAATAGTGTTAATCCATCCGATTTGGTTCATTTCGCCACTCCTGTTTTTCTAATGATAACTATTAGCTTTTCACATACTACTAACATGCGTGACCCTGGAGCCAGGAGAAATCCAGGAGAGGGATTAGGACTGCTTCAGTTCCCTCTCTGGTGTTTTATCCTCTGTCAGTATCCACTGTCAGTATCCTCCGTTATCCTGACTAAACCAGTAAGAGACTGATGACAAGACAAGTGACTGAGGATAGGAGGGAGGGGTTTTGAGCACTGGGTATTATACATCAAAAATACTGTTAATAAGTAAAACATATTTGTATTTAGTGCAATTTCACTGTGTTTGCAAAATATGACTGATCACCACAATGTTGATGAGACTTGCTTTTTGGTTATTAGAGATTACAATAAATGTAATTGGATTATTATCTACCTCAACTTTAGGTCATCAATTTAATATTTTACATCAAACTTCTCACTTAAATGTATACAATTTTAATGCACTTTTTAAACCCTTTACTCAAGCACTTTGAAGTCATGGACACATAACAGCTTTGTGATGCTCCACGCAACATTCATTTCAAAAGGTTTTTAAACCTTAAATAAGAAGGGATTGTCCCATGCAGCTCTCTGTGGCATTGTCATTCAGTGATACCAATAGTTCTTCTGAAATACTGCATTAATGCATACGACAGTAGCAAGACTTTTCCCTTGCCCTGTAAAATATGCCATCTGTTCTACCAGCTGCAATAAGCGGCATAACTCATAATCAAAGTATTTTCATTCAGAATATTCTTTTTATATCAACAAACTATACAGATATAAATCAACTCGATCTACTTTCAATCTAATGAGCAAAATGTCCCCAGAGATAAAGCACAGTGCACAGATTGTTGCGCAGGCACTTGAGACAAAGGTGAGCCTCTTCCTGCTAAAAATGTAGAGGCATGGGCATAAAAGTTTAAAATAGGATGTAGTTCCTGTAAATGGTGAGACAAGGCTGTGCATTTTCAAAACAAATAATGATATGTGAAGTGCGAAGGCTCATACACAGTAATCGGGCCACTCTGTGCCATATATCGCTGAGGTAATGTGTGACAGTTAGGAGAGAAAACAACGAGGCCGGGTGGCAGCAGTGGGTTTATTGAGTGTGAAGAGCAGCCAATGAAGCACTGAGTGCCATCACCATGTCTCTAATGGCACACCGATGAGCCCCGGACTCTATGCAAGCCTCATGTTCTAATCTGTCATCACTGGCCTGTACCTCCACCCACCTCTATTGGCAGGGGGCTGTCAGCCAAGGCTCATGGGACATGACAGAAACACGCCAATGATTATTCCATTCTAACACACTTCCACCTTGCCCTCCTCTGCTCTTTATTGATGGATATCTTCATTCAGTTTTCACTTTCCACTGCCAATATCATAGTTAACTTCCAAGAAAATGTACTCATTGAAAGCAAAAGGGACATTACCACACGTGAACTCTCATGGTCCTGCCCTAACCTGCACTGGCTGTAGCTGAATAGTATCCCTTTACTAACTTACTTAGGCCCACCGCTCCTTTGGAAGTATAGGTCATCGATGACTCCTGTCTGTCACATTCTGTTCTGAGCAGTCTTTTCCAGCTCGTTCCACCCCAATGCCGGTTCTCCTTGTATCTGCCTCAAGCACCCGCCTCCAGGTTTTTCTAGTTTCCCTTTAGCCTGCTTTTACCTTCCGTGCGAGTACCTCTCAGGCCTTGGAGAGATGGAGATGCTGAGGGGCTTTTGAAGCTTGAGGAGATCCACGCCCTCTTGCCTGCTCCTATTAGGACGAACATTTGAAACAGCATTTTAGGGGCCATAGTGCGGCCACGCCTCCATATGTCCTCTCTCTGTGTTAATAACGTGCTCACACTGCGTATGAATATTATGTAAAATTAGCTCAATTATATTTGACAGCTCATTACCATACACATTGACCAGGTCCCCCCCCCCCTGTCTTTCCTCAGTAGTAATTCTTACCTTCTCCCGTCGCTCGAGGTGAATAATGATTAACATAATTATAGAGCACATTTTTTGGAAGAGGCACTTGCCAGTTTGTCTTTGTCCATGAGCCTTCTCTGTTCCCCTTTTAATGTAAATCCCTCATTTAGATGTGTATCAGAGGGTATTCAGGGGAGTTAGAGCGAAACAGTGCTCTATTAACTTTGATTAATTCAATTAAATAGATATTGCATACAGATTTTTTTCCACTAGTTATTAATGACCTTTTCCCTACGTGGTGATTATGGGATTTGCTGCAGCACTTTAATTCCAAAGTTTCAAACTTTGTTATACTAGCTATGGCTTTTAGAATACTTAATGCTGGTTGTGGCCCATTTGTAGGAGAACGAATTTGGAGTCTCAACTGACCAGCAGCGGACAGAGCATCAGATTGAAGCACTATTATTGGTGTTGCCATTCTGGAGATGTGTGATCGAACAGTGACAATCACACGTTTTGTCTACAAACCCCTAACAGCTAGAACATCTAACTGCCGCTTTGCAATCAAAGCTTAAAACATGAGTTTGGGTTTTATCGGTCTTTTTGCCCGTAATCCGCTTTTCCAGCTGTCCTTTTACCTTACCATTTACTTTGGAAAATCAAGGCCTCTGTCTGTTGACTGAAGTTTGCAGCAAACACATCTCTAAAAATGATGTGAATAAAGTCAGCCAGATCTATTGGTACTGGTCCTTGTCTTCTTTCTGAACCTAAAAAGGCCATCACATAAAAACTATCCATGACGCAGTAAATTGGTTCAAGTTGACCTTTGACACTGAAAAAGCGCTGGAGTCCTACGCGACGATGGATCTTTTTAACTGTGAGGGATGTGAACGTCATTACATCCAGGTCCGGTGCGTATCCATCCCTCACATGGACAGCACTGTCATTGGGCCAGATGAAGACTGAACCACATTGTTCCAGTAGTAGGCACAACTTCCTCCTGCTCCGTCCATCCAGACCCCATCCAGATCAATCCATAGCAAGGCCCACCTGATCCGTCTCACACCCTCAACTACCTCGCACCATTAATACAAAGTACGAATGATACCCTGTCTGACTGACATACACAGGAGAGATAGAGGAGTAAAACAGACAAGACAGCTCCAGCTAGATTTCTTTGCTCACTGTAAGGTAATCTGTGTCATTGGTTTTGGTGTGGTCACCTGAAACACAGAAGAGAGAAGAGATCCTAACCACACTTTGAATGTTCAAATTCCCCTCTGGTATCACAATTTAATTTACCCCGATTCTCACTGAGGCATTTTCTGCCTTCTGAGGGAAACAAAGGAGGTAAACAGGAGCCTGCAGCATTATCCAATCAGCATTGATTCAATCAAAAGCAAGTAAGCATGGGTTCATAACCAATGCATGGTCAACATTTATTGTATGCACATTTGTAAGACATTTATTTCTGTGTTGAGAATATTTGGCCTTCGGGAGACACTGATTGTATTGTAATTGTTTTCTCTTATTAGATTTCCTACTACCTGGATTTTTTTTCTTCTTTTTCTCCAGTATTAATGGCTAATAATGAAATGTAATAACTTATGAGTGTAGAGGAAAGAGTGATAAAAGTAGTCTGGCAGCAGTGTAATCCTGTTTGGACCGTGCACCATTACCAGACAAATTGGGGCCTGCTTCCCGGTTTACATTTCCAGTCTGCTGCCTCCATTCCAGTGTTATACAGGCATCTGATTTCATGGGTTTCAGGGAATGTGTTGACTTAATGCAGAGGGGAACTATGCATGAGCCCTCCAGCTGTGCAACTCTTAAATGCAGTTTAGTCATGCCAGACAAAATGTTGTGTTCCAGGCCCTGTCCTGATGACAACTCTCTCTGCGTCTTGTGAAATACGGTTTAGTGAGGGGTGGAAGGGTGGAGGGAAAAGTGAGGCTAGAGGGTCAACCATTGGTTAAGATGTCCCAGTCAAAATGTTTTTTTTTTTGTTTCTGCAAGTCAGACACCAAAGAACTTGAAGATACTGTGGAAAATGACATGAGGAGGAATATTCAAACGAGGTTCAAATGCTTTTTAGTTTCATTGACCCTTCAAAAATGAAGATTTTTTTCCTATGGTACTCAAGCTTAGCTAGCTAGAGCAGTTGTTCAAGCTCTCGTTTCATCTTCAAACATTATAATTACTTTGGTACGCTTGAAGATAAAAATTAGAGGGAAAATAACTGAATATTGTTTTAATTGCAGTGTCAACTGTTACTCATCATCTCACCATCTGATGATGTATCTTCCTGTATTTATGCCCAAGTCAGTGGCTTGCAATCCGTGTAGGCCGATTATTTACCCAAAGATAGTAATGAATCGGTGAACTGTGTAATTGCGTCGCGTACAATACAGGTCACTTTCATTAGCAACCTCTGGGATGTGTGTCACTGTGCAGTGGCTGCTCCCTGCTGATGAATTCTGGGAGAGATGTAATTTATTAGATCAAGTGGTGGGATCACTTTTTATGGCCCCTGGTGTGCAGGTTTAGACTGTCACTTCATTATGATCCTTTGTGTCAGGCTATGGATAGCAAGAAGCAGGAACATTACGTTTCATGCAAATGACCTGCTCTAATGACCACATTAGGGGTTTTTAAACTCTGTTTAGGAAATTATTAGAATAAAGAGATGGACATTTTAATGACACACATTTTCACATGGCACAATAATGCATGGAACCATTCCCAAAATCATTGTGAAGGAGATATACTATGGAACATGGCCAAATCCTTTCTCAGAGTCTTTCCCTATGGGAAATGCATGGGACAAAATGTCTTCCTGACCCAATGGGATCATACGTCTAGCCTCAGCTTTAAACCGTATAAGTGATGTTTATGTCTCGGAGAAAAGAGAAATATTCAATTTCTGGGGAGTGCAATAAAACAGCTGTTCCTGTGTATGCCAACACACTAATGATGACCCCCCCCCCCTCTCTTCTCTCTCTCTAACAGGAAACAGCTGGGGCAGTAGACTTGATTTATCTATAAAGGAATAGGTGTTGGATTTTACTATGATGTGCCTTCGTCAGATGTCATGGCATCTGCAGGGTCCTCAATGCTAACCGACCAGTGTTTTCGCCCTTTAATTTGACTTGCTACTAGCTATACAAGTTAACATTACACATCAGGTAAACACCCCCTCTCTACAACAATGTTCTTTATTTATAATGCTTTTCTGGTCGCTGGAGGCAATCTTTCGAGGAATACACAATGTAATTTAAACAAATTCATTCCAGGACAGTTTCGTACACAAAGGTTACCCGAAACATATATCACACATTAGCAAACTATGTCCAATACATTAACTCTGCAGAGTGGTGTCTAAATATCAATATCAACCACCATTCTGACCAGTCACTATAATGACTTCTGGATGGAAAGAATGAATGGTTGAGAGGCTGCAGCTGGTGTTGGTGTTTCTGTCACCGGGTGTTTATTAGTATGTGTTGGAGCTTCGTTATTTCCATTTATAATGTCTTGGAATCAATTGTCTATGTCATGATCTTACACTAGAGGAATGGCGGTGACAATCACTTTTCATTTTTTATGTCTTCCGCTAAGGAAAACAAAGCTGGGGGAAAAAACAGTGGCAGATGACTGTTACAGCATAGGGTTATAAAAAAGTAATGGAGAAACAGTTGTTTGATTACCAGGCTCTCCGGGTCACTGGATGCTTCTGACCCATTTAGCTTGCAGTAATAGTCTCCCTTGTCCCCTTGGGTGGCCAGTGCTGGAGCTTGGGAGAGGGATGCCACAGAACACTGACGTATATACACTGAACAAAAATATAAAACACAATATGTAAAGTGTTGGTCCCATGTTTCAAGAGCTGAAATTAAAAAAAATCCCAGAAATCTTCCATATGCACAAAAAGCTTATTTCTCTAAAATGCTGTGCACACATTTGTTTACATCCCTCTTAGTGAGCATTTATCTTTTGCAAAGTTAATCCTTCAACCTGGCAGGTGTGGCATATCAAGAAGCTGATTTAACAGCATGATCATTACACAGGTGCAACTTGTGCTAGGGACAAAGAAAGGCCAATTTAAAATGTGCACACAACACAAGGCCACAGACTTTTCTACCATAAGCTGCCTCGGACGTTGTTTTAAAGTATTTGGCAGTACGTCCAACCAGCTTCACAACCGCAGACCAAGTGTAACCACTCCAGCCCAGGACCTCCACATCCGGCTTCTTTACCTGCTGGATCGTCTGAGATCCAACAATTATTTTACAAGCATTTTGAGAAATTCCAAAATATGTGTATCCTCCTATCCTAAATACAATATGATAATACAATGTGAAAGTATATTCTTGATATCTAGCAAGTACCATATTCGACACTCTATTCCATGCTTCACTGGTTGTACGAATTAGAATAGGACATTTATTCAGTTGATATTCTTATGATCAAATAAATAGTGTGAAAAAAGTGTATATTGGATCTGCACCGGTGGCTGTTCAATCTCACTGGAAAAGGTTGATTGAGACAGAAAATTAATACCATTTTACATCATTAACTCTCAAATAAAATGGATAGCAATAAAGGCATCATGCACATGCATCTAAGTTAACAATTAACCCAAATGAGCTCCCTGTATTGCCACTTTCATAATAGTAAATTGGGATAATTGACACTGGTATTAATATTAGTTTTACACACACACACACACACACACACACACACACACACACACACACACACACACCACACACACACACACACACACACACACACACACACACACACACACATGGGCGGGCGGGCGGGCGGGCGGGCACACAAACCTCTGCCCCCTTCCTCATTGTCTTTTAGCCTCCATTGTCTCTCCTCCACCCACTGCTCTCCTTTCAGCTGATACATATTCAACCGCACTAAAATACCTACCAAATGTCTGTGGGATTAAAGAGTACTCCTCCACTTTCCCTCTGAATCTACTGTCGCCATGGTGTTGCCGTGGCAGCACCAGACTGTGGCCTAAGGCGATAGTGATTTGACAGTGCATGAGTATGTGTCTGCATGTGAGTCAAGGATGCATTGACAGGTGAGAGGAAGCGGTAGGTATCTCTCCACTGCAGTTGTTTCCTTGGGGTGTCTGTTAGAAGTGAAGTTTACTGCAGTGGAATAGAAGACCTAACGTTTTTATCCACTCATGAAAGACAGTGGAATGTTTACTTATCTAGATTGGAATGTTGACTTATCTAGTGGATTTAACTGTTGAAATTTTCACTAGCAGCCGGCTGGCGCCCACAGCACAAAAATATGGATTTCGATAAACATGTAATCTTCTGACTCAACTAAATGTTTTCCTCAGCAAGGCAGGTTAGTGCAACTCTCAAGGGTACAGCAAGTGTATTCCATGTGGGATTTTAACACGCAACCTTTTGGTTTGAGTCTCTACACCAAAAAGAATCGGTGTCTGTGTCTCCCTCTACACCACACACTCACTGGGGCCCCAGAACATGTTTTAATAATGATTGGTAGTACTCATCAGCAGCTGTTTTGTTGCACGAATTCCCTTGGTGTGAAACGGACAAGGTGACATCTTAGCAGAATGTCTTTGTTAGTAATGGTAACAAGGTTGGCCTAATTTGCCTTGAAAGTATGAACAGTAGGATTTAAAGAGAACAGTAATATATACTGAAAAACAAAACAAAACATGCAAAATTTTAAAGATTTTACTGAGTTACAGTTCGTATAAGGAAATCAGTCAACTGAAATAAATTCTTTACCCTAACTTATGGATTTCACATGACTGGGAATACAGATATGCATCTGTTGGTCACAGATACCTTAAAAAAAAGGTAGGGGCGTGGATCAGAAAACTAGTCAGGATCTGATGTGACCACCATTTGCCTCCTGCAGCGCGACAACATCTCCTTCGTATAGAGTTGATCAGGTTGTTGATTGTGGCCTGTGGAGTGTTGTTCCTCTCCTCTTTAATGGCTGTGCAAAGTTGCTGGATATTGGCGGAAACTAGAACACGCTCTCGTACACGTCGATCCAGAGCATCCGAAACGTGCTCAATGGGTGACATGTCTGGTGAGTATGCAGGCCATGGAAGAACTGGGACATTTTCAGCTTCCAGGAATTGTGTACAGATCCTTGCGACTTGGGGCTGTGCATTATCATGCTGAAACATGACGTGATGGCGGTGGATGAATGGCACGACAATGGGTCTCAGGATCTCGTCACAGTATCTCTGTTCATTCAAATTACCATCGATAAAATGCAATTGTGTTCGTTGTCCATATCTTATGCCTGCCCAAACCATAACCTCACACCAGCAAACCGCTCCCCACACAACGCCATACACGTGGTATGCGGTTGTGAGGCCGCTTGGACTCACTGCCAAATTCATCCTCTCTCTGCTTACTTCTAACGTGTGGGAGTATTTATGATTAACAACCAAGACTTCTCCTGGGTTGTATTCATTTTATGCATTATGTATCAGTGATGTTACACAATTTAGCCAAATGCTCTCTTTTGTTTTTTAGACTTTTGATTGACATGCTGAGATGATTGTGAGTGAAATAAGAGACAGACATGCAAAACTCAAACATATGCACGAGCCATGACATTGAGCTATGGAGGATTTACTCTTAAGGTTCAAACCACACATGGATCCCTAGTCACAATGGACGGTAGCATTAGGATGTTCTGTCTGACTGGCTCCAGTCATGTGTCTAACTTATTAACAGTCGAGAAATGCCTTTGCTCTGCTTTTTCCCCCATTTATCAGCCCCTTCATCACTACTGAAACATTGAGGGCTTGACTTCGTAACATCCGACATTGTGCTGGAGATCTTCGTTTTCCTCCCTTATCTTCCTCAGTCTAATGCAAGCTGATAAGACCTTAAATAGTGTGGAGGAGATTAAAAGAGAATAAAAAAATGTGATTGTGTCACTAACAGAATTGCCTCTGCCCCACAAGTTGAGTTTGGATAAGCCTCACTATAAATAAGGGCAATAATATGTTCAAACAGTGAATAGTATTACAGATAAAACCAATTGTGACAGAGGGAACTCACTGGCAATACCTCAAGGTTAATATGTTGCAGCCAGGGAGATGATAGTTGCCCATTGCATTAGCCATTTGAGCTTGTTATATCTTTGAGAATTTAGACTGTGCAATTACTTTCAAACGAGCAATATTTATTAATGCATTAAACATATTCAACTAGTGTTAATCAACACACAATTTGGAGGCAAATGCAGTGTCATTTATTTGCACCAGCATGAATACAAAAATCGAATAGCCTTAAATGGATACTTTGAGCTTTTGGCAATGAAGCCCTTTATATACTTCCCCAGTCAGTCAGAAAAACTCGTGGAGACTTTTTGTATGTCTCTGCGTGCGGTTTTGAAGGAAGCTGCTAATTAGTGTTAGCACAATTGGCTCGCAAAACTACCTCTAACTTCCTTCATACTGGATGTAGAGACATACAAATGGTATCCATGAGTTCATCTGACTCTGGGGAAGTAGATAAAGGGCTTCATTGCCAAAATCCTGAACTAACCCTTTAATAGAGGAACACACTCGTAACCATTTTGTCCCTGTTCAAGGCTATGCATGCCATTAGGAAATGATAACAATTAAATAATATGACTAGTCAGGCTCAAGTGTTTGAGCAACAGCATTGTTATAGCATTGTAATTCTAATATAAATTTCAACTGAGCATGACCTTGAATGGGCTTTACTTGTTGGACTCTGTATACTCTGAGGACAATAAAGACATTGACCTTGAGAGTATATTCATGAATACTAGTGAGTAATAGTTCAAGTGAGATACAAACTAGAAGAGTTTTGTGCTCCATACTGCGTATTCTGCCAGATGGACTGATGTGTTGGTTATGTATCCAAGTTAAAACAAAGAGGCTGTAACGATCATCAAAAGGAGTAGACCAAGGTGCAGCGTGGTATGTGTTCATCTTGATATTTAGTTGAACTCTGAACACTTAAACAAAATAATAAACAATGGAACACGACCGTCACGTCTTGCAGGCTTTACACAGCGGTACGAAAATAAGATCCCACAACTCAAGGAGGTAAAATGGCTGCCTAAGTATGGTTCCCAATCAGAGACAACGATAGGCAGCTGCCTCTGATTGGAAACCATACCTGGCCAAAACATAGAAATATAAACCATAGAATGCCCACCCCACACCCTGACCTAACAACATAGAGAAATAAACCGTCTCTCTCAGGTCAGGGCGTGACAGAGGCCAAAAGAGTCTGGTCAAATGACACCTCACATGTGCAGGATAGGCATTCTAATAGACACCAATCTCTGATAATCGTCCTTGTAATAGACACCAATCTCTGATAATCGTCCTTGTAATAGACACCCATCTCTAATAATCTTAACTTTAGGTTCACCTTCATTTGCTATGAGCTGCCCACCACAGATAATTGTCTCACATTCCGTTTGAAGAGAATTCCTGAGACTGTTGCTGAAGTTGATTTCTTGTTCTTGCATGAGGCAAACAAGCAAGCTGAGGCTAGTTCACTTTTCTTCTCTCCCTGTCATGGTTTCACCTGACATTGGATTGCACTGGGCTAAAATGGCAGGCATTAGATTCTCCCCACCTCGCAAACTTCCGAAAACACCTTTTCACAGTGTGCTGATGGGAGGTGAGAATAATATGAGAATAATGCCCTATCTAACCAACACGATATTAAAAGAGCTGACAGATGGAAGGCCAAGGGTAAACATGTAGACTGAAAAGAGAAAATCTACTTGCTCAGGCCTGGATATCAGTGTTGCCAATAGGAAAAATGCCTGATGTTACCTTAGAAACGGGTTGAACATTAGACAGAGAAAGATGATGGAAAGCATTAAAATGTAGGGTCAGCGGCTCATTAGAATATTTTGTGGTGTGATTTGCTCACAGTTATTTTTGTGCAACCATGAGTGAGAGTGTTATTACAGTTTATCTAATCTGTAGTGTTATAGCATGTCACGTCCTGACCAGTAAAGGGGTTATTTGTTATTGTAGTTTGGTCAGGACGTGGCAGGGGGGTGTTTGTTTTATGTGCTTCGGGGTTTGTTGATATATGTGTTTATGTAGAGGGGTGTTTGTTTAGGGTATTCTGGGGTTTTTGGTTATGTTCTATGTTTTGTATTTCTATGCTCTATCTATGTTGTGTATTTCTTTGTGTTGGCCTGGTATGGCTCTCAATCACGAACAGCTATACATCGTTGTTGCTGATTGGGAGTCATACTTAGGTAGCCATGTTTTCACCTGTCCCTTGTGGGAAGTTGTTTTTGCACTGCTGTGTTTAGCCTGCAATACTGTGCGTTCATTCGTTTTCTTGTTTTGTGATTAAGTGTTCAATAAAAGTTTAAGATGAGCACTCAACCCGCTGCGCCTTGGTCTACTCCATACGACGACCGTTACAGAACTTCCCACCAGCAAAGGACCAAGCAGCGGGCCCAGGAGGAGGAAGGATCCTGGGCCAGGGAGAGAAGGGAGTGGAGGACATCTTGGACATGGGAGGAGGTAATGGCAGGGCATAAGACCCTGCCATGGAAACAGGTGGAGACAGTCGAGGGAGGAACGGCGAAAGTGGAGCGAAGAGCGGGCTAAACAAAGGAAGCTGGAGGAGAAGGAGAGGCAGCCCCAATAAAACATTTTTGGGGGGTGCACACGGACAGATCGGCGGAGCCGAGGATGGACCCAGAGCTAGTCGGGGTGAAATTGGAGGTGAGCGAAGCAGAGACTGTAAAGGAGTTGATGGGAAAATTGGAGGAGAAAACTATGAGAGCTGCTGTGTTAGTGTTTTAGGCACGACATTCGCCCTACGGAGCGTGTCCTAAAATTGATGTCACCTGAGTCAGCTCTCCATACTTGTCCTGAGGTGCGTGCTAGCCGTCTGGTGAAGACAGTACCAGGCCCACGCACCAGGCCTCCAGTGCGTCAGCCGAGTCCAGCTCGTCCTACTCCTGCTCCTCGCACTAGCCCTGAGGTGCGTGTATCCAGTCTGGCATCTCCAGTACCAGCCCCACGCACCAGGCCTCCAGTGCGTCAGCCCAGTCCAACTCGTCCTGTTCCTGCTCCTCGCACTAGCCTTGGGGTGCGTGTCTCCAGTCTGGTACCTCCACTACCAGCCCCACGCATCAGGCTTTCAGTGCGCAGTCCCCATCCAGAGCTTCCGACGACAGTACCTCGTCCAGAGCTTCCGGCAACAGTGCCTCGTCCAGAGTATCCGGCAACAGTGCCCCGTCCAGAGTATCCGGCAACAGTGCCCCGTCCAGAGTGTCCGGCAACAGTGCCCCGTCCAGAGTGTCCGGCGACAGTGCCCCGTCTAGAGATGGCCCACAGTCCGGAACCGAGAGAGACGGCCTACAGTCCGGAACCGAGAGAGTCGGCCTACAGTCCGGAACCGAGAGAGACAGCCCACAGTCCGGAACCGAGTGAGACGACATACAGTCCGGAACCAAGTGAGACGGCATACAGTCAGGAACCGAGTGAGACGGCCCACAGTCCGGAACCGAGAGAGACGGCCCACAGTCCGGAACCGAGTGAGACGGCCTACAGTCCGGGACCGAGTGAGACGGCCTACAGTCCGGGACCGAGGGAGACGGCCTACAGTCCGGGACCGAGTGAGACGGCCTACAGTTCGGAACCGAGTAAGACGGCCTACAGTCCGGAGCCGGCGCAGCCAGAGTCACCCAACAGTCCGGAACCGGCGCAGCCAGAGTCGCCCTTCAGCCCGAGGTCTACAATGAAGCGCTTCAGCCCAAGGTCTACAGCGACGCGCTTCAGCCCGAGGTATTCAGCGGGGGTGGACAGGTTAGGTGGGGGGCTAAGGCCAGAGCCTGAGCCACCTCCACAGTAGGAGGATTGTGGAGGGGGGGTGTAGCACAGGAACCGTCGGTGACGGCAGCCACCCTTCCTTCCCTCCCTTTAGTTTGGGGGGTTTATTTTTGGGTTTATTTTTTGTGTGAGGTGCATCCGGGGTCTGCACGTTTGGGGGGGGGGGGGGGGGGGGTACTGTCACGTCCTGACCAGTAAAGGGGTTATTTGTTATTGTAGTTTGGTCAGGACGTGGCAGTGGGGTGTTTGTTTTATGTGCTTCGGGGTTTGTTGATATATGTGTTTATGTAGAGGGGTGTTTGTTTAGAGTATTCTGGGGTTTTTGGTTAAGTTCTATGTTTTGTATTTCTATGCGCTATCTATGTTGTGTATTTCTTTGTGTTGGCCTGGTATGGCTGTCAATCAGGAACAGCTATACGTTGTTGTTGTTAATTGGGAGTCATACTTAGGTAGCCATGTTTTCACCAGTCCCTTGTGGTAAGTTGTTTTTGCACTGCTGTGTTTAGCCTGCAATACTGTGCGTTCATTCGTTTTCTTGTTTTGTGATTAAGTGTTCAATAAAAGTTTAAGATGAGCACTCAACCCGCTGCGCCTTGGTCTACTCCATACGACGACCGTTACAATAGCATTAATAATTCAAGATGACTATGACAAGTGAATGTGTCTTATGAAAGACTCATGTAGACCTTGTGTCAATTGAGGACTGTTGTGTAAATCAATTCTCTCATCGGGGACAGCTAACTAGCACAGCTAACTTGTCAATCAACACAACTATCAAACCCATGGAATTGTAACAATATAATATGTCTAACCAGAAAAAAGAAGCCTGTATGATTCTTCAAAAGGTTATTTATAGAACCTTTGAGATTGAGAAAGTTTTTTTTAGAGAACCATTCTCCACCAAAAAGGGTTGTAACCATAGCAGAACCCTTTTTGGTGTTATATAGAACCTTTTTGAAATATTTATTTATGGAACCTTAGGAAAGGGTTCTTTATAGTACCATAAAGGTTTAATTTAGAAATATATGAGCATCGTTCTTTATAGAACCTTCAAAAAAGTGTTCTATATAGCACCAAAAAGGGTTCCACTATGGTTACAAGTAAAATAATCCCTATTTGGCACTATATAGAAACAGGTGCGGAGCTAGGGTCTCAGCACAGGGGCGGTCTTGAGGGGCCCTTCTGACCAAATCATTTTTAAAAAAGCATAGCTGATATGGCCTATCATAAACACAAATCAGGCATCGTCACATATGTTTCAGAACCAAGGACAGCACTCTACAAAGCACAGTGGTAGTCAGCACCATGGACAGCACCACCCAAGCCGAGATGAATCAAAACCATCCATTAATCGCAGCACATGAAGCGCTTGTTTAGCAAACAGACAGAGAAAGGTCTACATTCAGGTCTACATTCAAGATAAAGTAGACACGGCAGTCTACAACTACAAAACAGGCACAGCAGGCAGGCAGTGTCTCACATGCACGCACACACACACACACAACCACATGGCCTGCCTATAGGTGCCGAGAGGTGATAAGCAAGAGGGCATGTAATAACGTTCTGACTGCTTTCATCTTAACCAAAAATGATGTTTCACTTACCATATTGTTTTTTGCTCAGCTGATGTAGCCATCTTGCATTCCATCAAACAAAATAATAATCCCAACAGGCGAACGAACTATGTACAAATCAAGGTCCCGTTTTAAACGTCATCCTTCTCTTCTTCATGTTGACAAACCTGCCAACTACTTTGTCTTTGTGAATGTCAATGTCCCGCTCAATAGAAAGTAAATTTAGGATGGATAGTCTGTCCTCATTCATGCATGCACGCAAATAGCTCTTCGCTCGGAACTGGCACTGCTGATGGGAATGATCTTGTAGATTATATGGAGAATGGTCAGATATAGATATGCTTGGTGCATGATATTGGCAATGAGGAATGTTAGGACTAAGCCAGAGTTGAGATCCATGGCTAACTCAGAATACATTGTGCGGAAAGAGAGGAACTCATCCACAACTTCCTCAGGCTTGGAAATGTCTTCTGAGTAGAAATGTGCGAGCTCAAGCATGTTATTTTCTGCATCAGGGCATTCAAAGTGCTTTGGGTTGAGCACAGAGAACAGTCATGCCATTTCTATGAAGTCGGCAAATCGATTCTCAAACTGCCACACAAAAACATTCAGTATGTAATTGTATACATCAGCTTTAAAGCACTTTCTGCTTTCCGGAATTGGGTCATCCTCTGCGTCCTTGTCATGAAACCTCTTCCTCTTGTGAGCTCGCGCCTCTGCAAACTCCGTTGTTGTGTTGTTTTGTCGGGCAATCTCTTTAGCAGTGTTCTTCATCTTGTCATAGGCCTCATCTGTGCGCATCTGTCTGATCTCAGCCATGCAGCAGTCAGTTGGATCCACCGCAGTGTTTACATCTATTGAATCCTTTTGCAGATAGAAAGGATGTAAACTCAAATGTGCTCCTTTTTGAGAGCCGGCCATCAGCTTCAGAGGCCATCTTTGGTGTAGTATGGTTATGGTGCTTTATTTGGCGCAGGGCTTCAAGGAACCCAGGCAGGCTCTGTATAGCCAAAGATGTTAATAAACTAACCCAAGATAGACCACAGCCTGTCGTTTCCATTGGGAACAAATGAGTCATAGTGGGCAGAACAAGCAAGGAGGGGGCGGAGCCAAGCACAAGCTAGCGAGATCCTATTAGCACGTTCTAGCATTACATTTAAGTCATTTAGCAGACGCTCTTATCCAGAGCGACTTACAAATTGGGGAACGTTAGGGAACGCCTACTCTGTGAACTGTGCGTGTGCAATAATTCAATTCACCCTTGCACTCCCTCTAAACAATGTCATTTTGAGAAACTTTGGCAAAGGGTTAAGTCTAAAAAACGTAGTCCACTCAGATTCTAGTTTTGGGAACAGAAAACTGTATTGAGATGAAATATTTAACCGATAAGAACATTTGCAGAATTTTGGCCAAAATCCATCTCGCTCCATCATCTCCCACTACCGGCCACTGGGCTTCATCTCACCACCATATTTGGTAGTGAGTGGAAACGCCAAGCAGATACTTCACATTCATACATCTGGTGATGTATAAATGTTGTTCTATTTGTGGTATAACTGCTTCTGTGGCCTGTTTCCTGTAGGCCCCACTTGTGTCTGACAGGCTCTTCACCATGAGAACGGGGATCGAATATGCAACCTGCTGATCCAGAGTCATGGGATTACGCCCATCCACCACCCGTGTCCGCAACGCCCTACCAAAACCCAAGATTACTTGATGGTAATAGTGCTCACTATTGCCCCTAGTGGACAGTTTTCGAATTCAATCTTGAATGACCTGACTGTTTACACCTTGGTAGGCTAGAAGTAAAAAAGCAGTACAGGGCATCCAGTGTAAAAAAAAAAATACATTTGCGCTACACAAGGAACATGCAGCACCATTAGAATTAAATTGAGGCTGTGTGCTACAGCAGTGCACATAAACTCAGCAAAAAAAGAAACGTCCCTTTTTCAGGACCCTGTCTTTCAAAGATAATTTGTAAAAATCCAAATAACTTCACAGATCTTCATTGTAAAGGGTTTAAACACTGTTTCACATGCGTGTTCAATGAACCATAAACAGTTATGAACACTTAGGACACTAAAGAGGCCTTTCTACTGACTCTGAAAAACACCAAAAGAAAGATGCCCAGGGTCCCTGCTCATCTGCGTGAACGTGCCTTAGGCATGCTGCAAGGAGGCATGAGGATTGCAGATGTGGCCAGGGCAATAAATTGCAATGTCTGTACTGTGAGTTTCCTAAGACAGAGCTACAGAGAGACAGGACGGACAGCTAATCGTCCTCACAGTGGCAGACCACGTGCAACAACACCTGCACAGGATCGGTACATCCGAACATCACACCTGCGGGACAGGTACAGGATGGCAACAATGCACAATCCCTCCATCAGTGCTCAGACTGTCCACAATAGGCTGAGAGAGGCTGGACTGAGGGCTTGTAGGCCTGTTGTAAGGCAGGTCCTCACCAGACATCACCAGCAAAAACGTTGCCTATGGGCACAAACCCACTGTAGCTGGACCAGACAGGACTGGCAAAAAGTGCTCTTCACTGACGAGTTGCGGTTTTGCCTCACCAGGGGTGATGGTCGGATTCGCGTTTATTGTTGAAGGATTGAGCGTTACACCAAGGCCTGTACTCTGGAGCGGGATCGATTTGGAGGTGGAGGGTCCATCATGGTCTGGGGCGGTGTGTCACAGCATCATCGAACTGAGCTTGTTGTCATTGCAGGCAATCTCAACGCTGTGCGTTACAGGGAAGACATCCTCCTCCCTCATGTGGTACCCTTCCTGCAGGCTCATCCTGACATGACCCTCCAGCATGACAATGCCACCAGCCATACTGCTCGTTCTGTGCGTGATTTCCTGCAAGACAGGAATGTCAGTGTTCTGCCATGGCCAGCGAAGAGCCCGGATCTCAATCCCATTGAGCACGTCTGGGACCTGTTGGATCGGAGGGTGAGGGCTAGGGCTATTCCCCCCAGAAATGTCCGGGAACTTGCAGGTGCCTTGGTGGAAGAGTGGGGTAACATCTCACAGCAAGAACTGGCAAATCTGGTGCAGTCCATGGGGAGGAGATGCACTGTAGTTCTTAATGCAGCTGGTGGCCACACCAGATACTGACTGTTACTTTTGATTTTGACCCCCCCCCCCCCCCCCTTTGTTCAGGGACACATTATTCAATTTCTGTTAGTCACATGTCTGTGGAACTTGTTCAGTTTATGTCTCAGTTGTTGAATCTTGTTATGTTCATACAAATATTTACACATGTTGTTTGCTGAAAATAAATGCAGTTGACAGTTAGGGGACGTTTATTTTTTGGCTGAGTTTAGAAAGCCTTGTTCGAACAGTTATTTTTTACTCTAGCCATGCAGTCCCGTCAAGTGTCCAGACATTGTTCTTACCTCATCATAGGCTTGCCATCTCATAAGATTCACATTGAGACCAAGATCAAGGGCGAGTGTGTTTATAAGCGGATTATAAAAGGACACCGCCATCTGGCAACTCTTCAAATTTCACAAAGCACTCAATGTTATCCTCCTCCACCTCCTCACTACCAGTGCAGGTGCTTGAAGTGCTTCCTCCCAGTTGCTGGTGGTCCTCCTCCTCTTGTGTTTTTGTTTCCATGGCCACGGGCGTGGAGGCCATGCTTCCATCTACACCGGCCTCATTAGCCCCTGTCAGGCTAGCGCTAGCACCAACAGCAGTTGTTGGATTATCCATCCACGGTTGTCTTGTTGCAAGGACGATGACGAGGAGAAGTAGGTTCTGTGGAACACAGGATTCAATGAAACTTTTCTTATTCTCTCGCTCCTCGCGTTTTAGCACACCTGACTTGTACTTTCTATAAATTTTTCTCCTGAATGTAACTTAGCTAGCTAGACATGACCTGACGTGACGACGTTGAGCTCGTACAATCAATAAAATATGACAAGCATTCTTTATTGAAAAAAATGTACGATGAACAATGAAAGGTCTTGGCTAAAAACTATTTGTTTTCATTTAATTTTTGAATAATTTTCATGTTAATTTTGGTACTGTACGATACCACCAAAAATTATACTAACAAATTACTGAATAAATAAATTAATAGATACAATTTTTTGGCACTTCATCATTGACAAATGTTTTTCATTTAAAATCTTCACGAACAGGTGTCTCCTTACGGGGCCCTGGGGTGGGCTCTAGGTGTGTGGGCCCTGCGGCAGTCACCCTATGCCCCCCTAGCTCCTCTTCTGTATAGAACGTTTTGTATTTAGTGTGTACAGAAGCAATATATGCTATAGAAGCAATGAAAACCATTGGGAAGAAGAGGGAAGAAGAGGGAAGGAGAGAAATGAGAATGAGAGAGGTCCCCTATCGCGTTCAAATCCAACAGAATAACCTGCAGCTGGCCTTGTGAAAAAGAAACCACAAACATTCATCCGCATGAAGCTGAATCCAGGGGAATAGGGAGTATCACTTAGGCCTTATTGTGTGGGGGATTGAGCCCCAGCTCAAATGTTCACAGAGCCCATACAATGTGAAGGGTTTGGGTTATCATATAAGACATCCGTTAAGTAAAGCTGAGCGAGGGAGGCCTTGTTGGGCCTGGGAGTTTGTCATCCTTTAGATGGGTTTGAAATACACAGGGGGGAGAGCGAGATGGGGAGTTTAACTGTAAGCGCAAAAACTTTTCTCCAGATGTTTTATTTATCTTTTACCCAGAACAGAGGAGAAAAAGGGGTACTAGGCAAAAATATGTGTAAGGGGTCAAATAGTTCCCCAAATAACGCCTGCCGTTGTCAATTTTATTGTGTAAAAACAAATTGTTAAAAAAGAAATGTGTGAAAGTCATTATTACTACTTTACTGCTGCCCTTTTAACTTAAAATGAGGATGCAACGTCTCTCTTCTCCATAGCTGTTATTAAGCTTCCCGCTGATTTGAACAGATTAACAAGCACCACTCAATATCAAAAGCGTCTGTTGTTTGTTGACAAATGTTTACCCAATGCCCACTTCACATGTTCCCAGTAAGGGAAGGCCATCATCATCAGGTCACAATGTTGTGACACAACCAAGGGAACAATCAGGGATATTGAAATGGCGCGTTGAAGTACTCGTCTTCATTTTTTTTGCCTCGAAAAAAGGGGAAAGAGCACTGCCACCTTTTCTAAGTGAAAATATATTTAGCAATCACAACACAAAACACAACCACCCTGGCTTAGTCCTCAGCTTTACAAACGTTTGAACTTTAAACGTTTGACCAACTTTAACATTTTGATTAATGGTTCCGCATTGTGAGCCAAAGTAATCACGGACCACTGAGCTTTCATCCATTGTGTAAACCAATGTTCATTGTCATATCATAAACAATTCTTTTTAAGTTTCAAGGTTAATAAGCACTATCAAAGTCCTGCTGTGACTTTATCAAAATAATCTAAAAGGGAGTAGCTTACAAGTCTGCGACTAGAGCCCAAAGTATAAAGTTAAGGATAAATATGCTAATATTAAGAATTTAAAAAATACTTTCTAGTCTTTTCTTTGCTTGACACAATAAAGGTCTGCAAGGTCACTTGCCTCCCATATTAAATAAGCTTTGAGGCAATTTTATAGCTGCTAGTGTTCCTGGCATGTCCTCTGTTTTCTTTCTTGATTGCCTGTGAATGGATACAGAGATATCCATCACAAGAGTCTGACAATAATTAACCACCATTCACAGCTCTGACAAAGGATTTCATATGATGAAAACATCATGAATTAGGCAGAGACTGCAGCCTTGCAGCTCTTGTAATCTTCTGCGATTGTGTCTGTTAATGTAAATTGCAATTTTGAGCAGGACAGACCGTCCCTAAACCAAAGTGCACGCACTCCCATACTGTCGCATCGCTTTAGTGACGGAGTACATTTGACTGCACGTTCATGCTGCCATCCCGGAGGAGAGAGAATCAGTCTCCTGTTATTTTTTTCTCCTCCCCAGCCATCTGGAATGTGAATAGTCAGATCCACCTGGACCGGGAAGTGACAGAGGTCCTCAGTGGAAAGTGTGTCTGATGAAAAAACATGGAGAGAGGAAAAGAGAAAAAAGAACACAGAGAGAGGGAAAAAGAGATGGGGGGGGGGGAAAAGAGAGAAATTTGAAGGTTGTCCAGATGCTGCATCCAACTAGGTTCCCTGGCTTGTGGATGTTCCCGCTCCCTCATTCTCTCTCCAAGTGACAGGCGCAATTTAAACTCTTAGAAATAACAAAAATGACTCAAAATGTTCGACCAAGTACAGGATGGCCTGTCTCCATGTGTCCGTGTTTAACCCTACACAGGCCAATTCAATCTGTTACATCATGAAAGTGGCCAGAGGTCTCTCTCTCGGCCAGACTCCACAAACTTGACACTTCACTTTTTGATATTTTCTGAGCACCCGAACCATATGGCTAAAACCTCAACTCACCCACCTGGATATCATCCTGTAAGAGGCTTAGGAATCATGTTATAACCTCTCTCAGCCAAAATAAAGAGGAGGATTAGCTAAATAGAAGTGACTTGGACTCTGGGCATGTTTGGATTAATCTAAAGGTGCAAAAGTTCAGCAAGATGAATTAGAGCCAGGAGTTTTCAGTGCTGCATGAGGTTTAGGCTGGATCTGCTCCAACCTCACTGGCACTCACTACCTGTCGCGTTCAAATGTGCCTTGCCAGCTTTTCCATTCACACCCATGCAAACACTCACTTGGGATTATCCGAACCAGTGTAGAAATGGTAATGAGTTACTTCGGGATTTTGAAAGAACCACAAACCCAGACAGACATCATACATGAATGTTCAGTTACAACAACACTTTTAAGCTGTAGGCTTCACAGTGCACTTGGGAGTAAAAAGGCATTCAAATCTACAAGAGAACGTTCACATGAAATGAATTTGTGGTGTGCACTCCGCATCATAAAAAACACTTAGGGCATTTTCATACTCTTTTTCATCCTGGGGCGAACAGTCTCACATTTTCCCCTTGGCATGTTCACCGTGGGGAAAGGTTTTCAACTCCTGTTGACTCATCCCTATTAAGGAACAGTGTTGGAATGTTTTCTCACTGTGTTGAATTAGGAGCTGTAGGGTGAGGTATAAAGTAAAGCTACTAAGTAAATTGTAACAACTACTGATATAGCAATGTACTTACAGCAGTAAACCAACAAATGTACCACATATCAATAAATGTTTTACCTTATTTGATCTAAGCTGTCAGATATCTCTTCCTGTATGATGATGTGGAGCAATAGATTTTTGACTTGAGATAACTTCAAGTTAGAATTGTGATATGAGGTTATTTGATTTTTTTTAAATGCACAAATAGCTGAAATATCCTGTGGACGGAATGTTTAGTGGCTAATCCATAAATATGGAGAAAAATAATTACTGTTACTACAACTGGTATTATGTCAAGACATACAGTGGGGTCAATAATTATTTACACCTTTGTTAAAGATGAGCAATAATGACTGTATAAAATACCTGATTTCAATACTGAGCCATATTGTATGCTCCAAAAAATGTATACTAATGCAATTTATGGGGTAAATTACGAGTAATTCAGGATTATCCATAATCATCCACATTTATGTAGAAGTGTTTAGAAACATATTCTATTCTTATTTACAATAAAAGTGACTCCAAAATGACACAATACATTATATAGCATTAATTTCTATTTAGCACAAAATAATCTGAAGCACAAAACAAACTGCAAAAAAGTTTTGAGAAATAGTTTTTCCTTGTTAAACAAAATGTATTTCTCTGAGTAATTGTATTAGTATACAATAATATCTCTACATATTTTTTTTGTTGCATACAATATACAGTTGAAGTCGGAAGTTTACGTACACCTTAGCCAAATACATTTAAACTCAGTGTTTCACAATTCCTGACATTTAATCCTAGTAAAAATTCCCTGTCTTAGGTCAGTTAGGATCACCACTTTATTTGAAGATGTAACGTTCGTCGTTAGGAGGAGACCAAGGCGCAGCGTAGGTTGGGTTCATCATATTTTATTTTCAATGTGAACCAGCAAAAACAATAAACAATACAACGAACGAAAAGCTAGGATTGCAAACACATGCAACACAAAGACAAGACAGTGGGGAAAAAGGGCTGCCTAAGTATGATTCCCAATCAGAGACAATAAATGACAGCTGCCTCTAATTGGAAACCATACTCGGCCAATCAAAGAAAAAGACAACATAGACATACAACACATAGAATGCCCACCCCATGTCACACCATGACCTAACCAAACAGAGAAAAACGTCTCTCTCAGGTCAGGGCGTGACAGAAGAATGTGAAATGTCAGAATAATAATAGAGAGAATTATTTATTTAGGCTTTTATTTCTTTCATCACATTCCCAGTGGGTCAGAAGTTTACATACACTCAATTAGTATTTGGTAGCATTGCCTTTAAATTGTTTAACTTGGGTCAAACGTTTCAGGTAGCCTTCCACAAGCTTACCACAATAAGTTGGGTGAATTTTGGCCCATTCCTCCTGACAGAGCTGGTGTAACTGAGTCAGGTTTGTAGGCCTCCTTTCTACCCACACATTTTCTATAGGATTGAGGTCAGGGCTTTGTGATGACCACTCCAATACCTTGACTTTGTTGTCATTAAGCCATTTTGCCACAACTTAGGAAGTATGCTTGGGGTCATTGTCCATTTGGAAGACCCATTTGTGACCAAGCTTTAACTTCCTGACTGATGTCTTGAGATTTTGCTTCAATATATCCACATAATTTTCTTTCCTCATGATGCCATCTATTTTGTGAAGTGCACCAGTCCCTCCTGCAGCAAAGCACCCCCACAACATGATGCTGCCACCCCTTGCTTCACGGTTGGGATGATGTTCTTCGGCTTACAAGCTTCCTCCTTTTTCCTCCAAACATAACAATGGTCATTATGGCCAAACAGTTCTATTTTTGTTTCATCAGACCAGAGGACATTTCTCCAAAAAGTACGATCTTTGTCCCCATGTGCAGTTGCAAACCGTAGTCTGGCTTTTTTATGGCGGTTTTGGAGCAGTGGCTTCTTCCTTGCTGAGCTGGCCTTTCAGGTTATGTCAATATAGGACTCGTTCTACTGTGGATATAGATACTTTTGTACCTGTTTCCTCCAGCATCTTCACAAGGTCCTTTGCTGTTGTTCTGGGATTGGTTTGCACTTTTCGCACCAAAGTACGTTCATCTCTAGGAGACAGAACGCGTCTCCTTCCTGAACGGTATGACGGCTGCCTGGTCCCATGGTGTTTATACTTGCATACTATTGTTGGTACAGATGAACGTGGTACCTTAAGGCGTTTGGAAATTGCTCCGAAGGATGAACCTGACTTGTGGAGGTCTACGATTTTTTTCTGAGGTCTTGGCTGATTTCTTTTGATTTCCCCATGATGTCAAGCAAAGAGGCACTGAGTTTGAAGGTCGGCCTTGAAATACATCCACAGGTACACCTACAATTGACTCAAATGATGCCAATTAGCCTATCAGAAGCGTCTAAAGCCATGACACCCTTTTCTGGAATTTTCCAAGCTGTTTAAAGGCACAGTCAACTTAGTGTATGTAAACTTCTGACCCACTGGAAGTTGTGATAGAGTGAATTATAAGTGAAATAATCTGTCTGTAAACAATTGTTGGAAAGATTACTTGTGTCATGCACAAAGTAGATGTCCTAACCAACTTGCCAAAACTATAGTTTCTCAGCAAGAAATTTGTGGAGTGGTTGAAAAACTAGTTTTAATGACTCCAACCTAAGTGTCTGTAAACTTCCGACTTCAACTGTTTTATTTTATACAGTCATTATTATCAAAGGTGTCTAAAATGTTTGCATACAATATAGCTCAGTATTTGAATTATTTATTTTATACAGTCATTATTATAAAAGGTGTCTAAAATTTCGTACCCCACTGTATATTTTTTCTTCTTAGGGATCAGAGGGAAGCGAGGCCTCAAAGGGAATTCATTTCCATAGCTCAGTAAGAAGGTCCAGCATAATCCTCACTCACCTGCCGATATGGTGGCAAAGTGACAGTATCGCGCAGCAGACACATTATTGAGCCAACCCTGGAAAATTGGGTCAATGGCAAATCTATAGAGCTCGAGAAGCAATGAGATTCAGGAAGAAGATGTGAGTGAGCTCTCCTCTCGTCTGGCCTTTTCAATCTCCCCCTAGCTTCTGTGGTCGACAGGGCTAGGATGGTTTAGTGAGCCTTGAATGAAGATGTAAGCTTATTGATTCATCTAACCACATTACTCCGTCCTCCACTTCAGGATTTATGAGATACAGCTTCAGCTGGGGTAAAATACCAGCCAAAGATACCTTTCAGTGATGGTTATGGTGTTGTGACCAAGGTGAGAGATTACTGTTTTAGCTCAATAAGTTGCTGTATGGTTCTTAAATGCATGGTACAGTATCGGGACAGAGTGTGGTGTTTCACCTGAGGTAAACAGTAAGCGCCATGACATCATTTTCTTTATAGTTTTGATCAGGTTTCAGATGGCTAAAGGCTATGTGGTAAAGTGATTGGTCTTATCCAGTTTGTGCAGAATCTCGTTAGAAAATGTTTATTTAAATTTGCGTTACACTCTAAACACTTGGAGATTTCCCTTTAAAAAAAGTGCCTAGCTTGTCAATCTCACTATTAGTGTCTGCCAATCTGCCCATAGCTAAAGACCATAGGAGACTTGATACAGTAGTCGCCAAACATACGATAAGTGGTAGTAGTCTAAATGGAATCTAATCTGTACTTCCTTTGAGTGAGCTTTTGAATTGCATATGTGGCTAAAAAGGTAGTTGGTTGAAGCACATATGCAGTAACTGTCAGTTAGATGGATTTGTGCCACTTTCCCAAAGTCCTATGCCACATCTATAAGCTTGACTATGGCCATGCCTCCAAGAACAAATTCCCTTCGTCTGAATATTTCAGGAAATGAGTGAGGTAAGACTGAGCAATTTGTCTAATTGGCTTTGTTTATAATTAATCTCACCAAGCTGCGCCAAGAGGTAATGTAGCTTTTCAAATATTAATAATCAACACTGAATATCGGCAGCTTTAAATAAACATACGATTTTGATAACGGAGTTTGCTGATAAGACTCTCAACCGCCCTTCAATCATTCAGAGGGATTTAACAATACCTCAGCGTGATACACAGTGGGATTAGTTGACTTTGTCATGAGCTGGATGCTGACTTGTAATAATAAGAACTGAAGCATGTGTGTCTGTCTGTGTGTGCGTGTGTGCGCGCCTGCATGCGTGTGTGATATGAGATTGTGATTGCACAGGCTGTTGTCCAGGGCAGACACTCTTCATCCTCCGGGTCCGTCTGAGGGATTGGATTGTTGGCCCACTCCATCCTGCCACTGCATTGATAACATCCAGTAATCAAAAGCACTATTGACTCAGCCGATATTGCCAGTCATTCACATTGGCAGAAGTCACTGACCACTCTCTGGCCACCTGGGTGTGGTGACGGGTGATAAAAGAGAAAAAGGATGATTAAATGCATACTTCTTTAAAAAGCCTTTTTATTCTGTTTTGACAAACGTCTCAATCGGATCCCTCACAACAACCGCTGCACGACTGGAAGACCGGAGACCCTTAAGATCTCTTTTCTCAATTATAAAAATGGAGCCCACTGTTAAACAATTAATCAGTGGGAGAGTGGCATGAGACGTCAGCTAGACACTAGTAAGAGGAGAGCTGTCAAGGGGGGGAGGGGGGGGGGGGGGGGGGTCTTCTCACAGAGGCCAGAAGGGGGCACTGTGACTCCTGACAGTACCATAGTGATGAAAGTGCTTGTGTATATGTACATGTTTGGTATTCCGCTTGTGCTCATCCCGTTTATGTCTCTTCCCTCCATTCAATCCCTGCTGCTTCTCTGGGATGTGAAGTAAAGCCCCACTGGCACACCACCCATTTCAATGTGGAGAATTGGGTAATATTTGGTTGAGACGTTGATCAATGAGATTACAACCTCTTTTCACCCACTCGAACAGACAGCCAAAAGTTTGTTGAAATCACAGTGTTATCACAATGCTTTCAACCATCTAAAAGCACAACCAAATTCGGATGGAAAATCAATGAGCTGATTTTTGGTTTAGTTGTCAACTAAATGTGTTATCACTGCACTATTAACCATTTAAAGCACAAGAAAGTTCAAATGGGAATACAATGTCAGATATTTTGTTTATTCATACAACAGCTTAATGTGTTATCACTGTGCTTCATCTAATACAACAACAAAACGACCTGGATTGCAGTTGAGATTACATTAAAGTACAGTTAAGTGCAAGTGATCAATGCTGTTGCAGATTAGTAAAGAATTTGTGAAGATTTCCACAGACCTGCAACCTTTGCATGCTATCTTGAACATGCACACTTGATATGATTACATAAGAAGTCATTTATTGCTACAGCAACCTCAGAATGTGGTCATGATGTGTTAGTCATTTTAAGGTTGAATAAATACTGTTACATTAGTTTGTAAGATAGCCTTAACTGTAGGCTGTTTACTGTATCACAAAGGTAATATTGAGTTTGGTTGTATTTGGTTGACAACGCAACCAAATATTTAACATTTAAAGGAGATGTAGGCCTATCTACTGCTTGGATAGTTTCACGTGAGCCATTGGCTTAATCCTATTCTTTAATTTGTATTTTTGGTTGAGATGGAGAAGTGAATCCAACATACAATTTCTTAACTTGTTGACAAGTTAACAGGCTATTTACTGTATTTCAGAAGTGATATTGAATATTACACAACCAACTATCAACATTTGAAGGAGATGTATCTTCTGCTTGGATAGTTCCCTCTGTGCCACTGAGTCTAGCTTTTATTCAAGTTTGTCTACAAATTAATAATTTATATATTGGATTCACTACTCCATTTCAACCAAACATCTAAGTTAAAGAATGGGACTAAATCTAATTAAACTTTAAATGCACTTTAAATACAGCTTGACTTGATTTAGATTTTTGGTTGAGATGGAGACGTGCATCCAACATATTTATTATTAACTTGGAAATTCCATTTGAAACCAACCAAAGCTTGAAACCCTAGGCCTGTATGTATTGTCTATTTTTTTTATGTATCCTGGTTTGAATTTAAACAACAGCTGTTGATGACTTCCCAAATGTTATAGGCCTATAGGCCTAAATAGTATCATTGTTTCAGGAAACTAGGCAGATGTCGCGCGTCACTACTTCACAGGAGAGCCATTTAAACGTAAACATTTTAAAAATCTAAATGCGTTTTTTTGGCAGAAATGCCTTCTGAAACATGTGAACTTTCATGTGCCTTAATAACAAACTTGTATGCCATCTGTAAACACGAGTAAAATTGTTAACTTACGAGCCTAGTTGGTTTAGCCACAGAAAAAGGCAGCAACCTTTCTGCTAGCCATGATTGGCTGAGTTAATGAGTGGGCTGGACATGCTGAGAGATGAGTTCGAATTGGTCTGCCAAGTAACACACTTCTGTCTGTTTGAGCTGGTCAGTTTGTGTAATCCTGTCTAATGTGGCTTTTAAACAAATATCTATTGCGTAATAGAACTGCATAAGTGTTGCTCTCCACTTTCTGCAGGACCAAGTTCTGAAATCAGTGGAATTAGAGTATTATAGCTAAGGAGATGGAGAAAACACCTGTCTCCGGTTTACATCTTCAAACTAAGGGCAACCATGGCATCCGTGAGAGAGGGAAAAGTGTCCATCCATGTATACGGGTAAGATAGTCAAGCTAGCTACATTTTCAGATATTACACTTTTCTAATTTTGTTAGAAAGTTGTTTCATTTCAAGTTAAAGTGTACTGTTAGCTAGCTAGCTAACGTTACCTGGCTGGCTCGGTAGCTAACGTTAAATGTATGATCTGTGTAGTAATATTATTCATATCTCAGAGCCATTTGCTTTGCTAGTTATAGCCTAATGTTAACTAGCTAAAAGTCGATAAACTTGTAACCTCACTTTTAGAAAATGGCCTTTAAATGTTTTGGTACACCTACTGGAGAGCTCTTCTTTGTCTACACCCATTCAGCATCGTTCACACACCTCTTAAGCTTTAGCCCCACCCATCTCTTTAACGGTTGATCCGAGTGTTCTGTCCTAACAACAGCAGTCAAGCAACCAAGCTCACTGGCTAACGTTGGCTAGCTTGCTAGCTACTTCCAGACACAAATGAGAGAACAGCTCACTCTGACCATTTTACGCAGAGCTTCTTAGGCTGTTTTAATGTTATCCAGAGTGTTGGTGACTGCAACTGTGCTGCTGGCAAAAATGTACGCTTTTTTGCCAACGTTTACTGACACCGGCCATATTCAATGGGTGTTGATCATTCGTCAGTTATTCAGTTATTCTGTACTCCGGCACACTCATACGAGAGTGCTCTGAAATCAGAGTAGATTGCCAGAGCGAATTTATCAGCTACGTCTATCAACAGTTGTCGCAGTGACATCATTAACATTCTATTGAAATGGATACTTGCATAGTGGAGTCTTTTGTTAAAGCAGAATTACTTTCCCATTGTTGCTCAACTGTAGTGCATGATATACTATTTTCTAGCTCTGAGTCTCTACTTTTATCCAATGTAAAAAACACACTTTTAAATTTTGCTACATAAGACCGAATTGAGCTGGTCAGTCACATATGTATTATGGAAAAAGTATGTTTATATTTCATTTGCTCTCTGTTACACTTACCCTTTGGAATGACTTTGATAGCAACAGTGAATCTATTAAGTGGAGATTTCTCAACAATCATTTTCATGACAGCACATTGGGAATAGTTAGTGAATAGTTAGTGACAAATATCTAAGCAGCGCTGTGCTTGGTTAAAACCCTAAACGTGAGACCATAAGAATAGCTGTAGATATATCAACTTTCCAGTAGGAGGTGCTGCCCAGCCTATAGTTAATCCACGGGATTATGTAGTCATGGTTACCATGACTACATAATCCCGTGGTTGAAATTTCACAGAACAACAGTTTACTTTGATGAGTTTTTCCAAATCCAATGTATTTTCCACATAGATTCCACGTCACAATACGTTGACAAATTACGTTGAAACAAGGATGTTGAGCCTACTACAAACGACTGGTAGAAAATGTTTCTTTAATTGAATTCAATAAAAAAGTGATGAATATAAAATGTCCACTGATTGAGATTGGGAGGAAATGGAGAAACGATTGAGCAGATTGTAAATTCTCTGTAAAGGCACACACTCATAATCTTATGAAATAACATGACATCCAAGCCTTTCCCCCCGAAAAGAGAACTCCCGAGCACCCTCCCTGGTCTGCTCACTTTTTAAAGAGGCTCATTTAAATATTCTTCATTCTGACTGCAGGCCTGTGCAGCCACTGAGGAGGTAATCCACTTCACACGTGGGCTAATAAGCAAGACTTCCTCTCCTACTCTCTACTCTGCTCTCCGGATCTGTGGTGACGAGCACAATTATTCCGTTGTGTCCCAGCTTAATCCACTCCCTCTTGTTAGCTCTGATGGTTTCTCAACCCCTTAGTGTGTCTCTTATTTTTTTTCACACTGCTCTTATTTGTGTTGGCAGCAGGGAGATGCCGCCATCTCATGAATATCAATAGCATGATTGATTGTCAGCAGGTCCTTGTGGAGTAGGAAAACTACATCTCAATTTCCCTCTGTCGTGTAATGACACAGAAGAGAGGCGTCTCGATTGAAGAAATTAAAATGATTTTCTTATTGTATGTCTAAGGAAGAAAGTAGAGGTCATAGAATGTTGTAATTGCTGTCTCTTCTTTTTCATTTGAATGTTTTGTCATTGGTCCCTAGCATGTTGTGTTGACTTCTGTCATCATGACTGCAGTTACTGTACTGTGCACTGCAGCATTTAGAGATAACGGCAGGGCTATCTTAGAAATATGCAGTAAATCTCCATGTGTTCCCAATCTCCTTCTCTCCTCATCCTTATCACTCTCATCCCTCCTCCCTTTTCTCCCTACCCTCCTCCTTCTCTCTCAAGATATCCAATCTCTTCCTCCTGCTGTTGTTGTTCCCCTTCCCTTCTTCCCTGTAAGTGCAACAGTTTGTGCATAGGATGCAGCGGCTTCTCGTAAACGCAGCATCCCCTTCGTTAATATGCAAGTCTCAGATCCCGAGTCCTCCCAGTGCCACAGAAGAGATTCTCTCCCCATAATATGATTCTGCCTGCTATCCTCATCGCTGCTTTATGCCACATTCCTCTTTAATGTTTTTTTCTTCCTCCCCATCCCCCTTGCTGCTCTATAAATCATTGGTTGTGAACGTTGCTGGGGCTCAGGTCCAGGGCTGGAGGCTGGGAGTGGGAGGCGGGGGAGTAAGGCTGGGAACTGTTTCCCGGGGAGGGATTGACTGTCTGAGTCCTGGGCTGAGGTGGAGACTGGACTGCTCTTGTTTCCCTCTAATGCCTATGTATGCCAAAGACTTACCCTCATAAAGAAGGAGGGCGAGGTAGACATGAAGGGAATCATGGTGTGTACGATTATAATTTCTTCTGGTGCTGCACTTACCTTATTTTTCCTCCATATTTTATATTATCATGTGCTATCGTTTTCTGTATTTTCTCTGTATTTTTTCATGTAATGGCTGCATTAAGAGTAGGCTATAAATGAACTGAGGGAGTTTGAGGTTGTGGATATTTATTCGTGGGGACTGTGGAGAGGGCCATTGGGATCTTTGGAAGTGGGCCGTGCATAAGTGCATAAGTGCCCAGGGACAGTTGTGCAACAAACACTTTGTGTAATAGTCCAGAAATGTGTAAAGTAACGTAATCACAAGTGGAGAAAGTAAATAAATAAATAGCATAAAACAAAATGCACTCAGAATCGGGATGAATGATGATTTCTGTTTAAATTGCCATTCATTATGACAAATGTGGTATCAGTCACTAGACTGTAATACACATCTGATTAAACATCATACAGAAGACCCATTTAATTATTATTTTAAAAAATGACGCATGAAATGAACAAAATATATGGAGTCGATGGAACAGAGTACAAATAAAGAAATGCTCATACTTCTGAGCCAACTCATCCTGCCTTGAGCTTGATTAGAGAATCCAACATTTCTGAGGGTCACCTCTGCACGAAGTCATAATATACATCACAAACACTAGATGTACAAAACATTAAGAACACCATTCTAATGTTGAGTTGCAACCCCTTTTGCCCTCAGAGCAGCCTCAACTCGTCAGGGCAAGGACTCTACAGGGTGCTGAAAACATTCCACAGGGATGCTGGACCATGTTGACTCGATGTCCTTTGGGTGGTGGACCATTTTTTGATACACACGGGAAACAGTTGAATGTGAAAATCATAGCAGCGTTACAGTTCTTGACACAAACCGGTGCGCCTGGCACCTACTACAATACCCCGTTCAAAGGCACGTCAATCTTTCGTCTTGCCCATTCACACTCTGAATGGCAAAAAATACACAACCCATTTCTCAATTGTCTCAAGGCTTAAAAATCATCCTTTAACCTGTTTCCTCCCCTTCATCTAAACTGATTGAAGTGGATTTCAAAAGTGGCATCAATAAGGGATCATAGATTTCACCTGGATTCACATGGTCAGTCTATGTCATGGAAAGACCACAATGTTCATCATGTTTCGTGTGCTAAGTGAATATTAAAACGGTTATGAATAAATACGTGCTAAAACAACACTTCACCCTGGATTCCAATCAACTATTCACCCTGCAGTATTGATCATTACAAAGCAGGGCCTTTCCTAGAGAGTGAGGAATTTTTAATAACCCCCAATACTACAAAAAAAACATGTCTGCGTCACAGGTCTTAACCTGTCCTCTAGACATATCTCAGAAGTCACTTTGCATCAGTTGAAATGATGCAGCCTCAGCTTCAGGTGACGTGTCAGAGTAAGATGCCAGCATTAGGAGATGCAGCCCCTGAAAGCTAGTCAATATCTGTCAGTTATTATGTTCAGAAGAAACACTGATGTTGCTCTGGGCTGAAGCCAAAGGAACACCTATGAGAGAACTAACTGAACCAGAGAAATGTGTCAGGCTTAGTTCTTGTTGTTGAAATGCTCACTGTATTTCGAAGGAAACAGATTAGTAATGAACAATTGATAGCGTTAAAGGGTCCTGCTACCACTGTCATAGGGAATAATATAATAATATAAAAAACATCATAAAGTAAGCAAACCACGTCACTGCCTTGATGCTATAACGGGAAATCCTCTAAATGGTCTTGTTGCTTGTAATCTCTGTTTCCATCATCCAATTAAATCTGTGTTCCAGGTAAAACAGCTGTAGAAAGTACCCAGAAAATGAATTATAGCAGTCAACAATTAGAACATTTTCCAATTATATAGGTAACATTTAACCCAGGGCTTAATTTACAATCACACACATAATTTTTGCCATGATCTGTAATTCTCGGTGAAATCATCTTGTCTTTGAGTTTGCAAACGCTCATTACTGGCTATGTGGTAACATGGGAATGCATGCATGTGGGGTGGGAATGCATGCATGTGGTGGGAATGCATGTATGTGGGGGCCCCCCCCATTGCAGGCAGAAATTCTATGTTTTGCTTGATTGATTCTAGATTAGCCGTTTAATGAAAACAGACTGTGTTTGGAGAAAGTGCTTCGCTGCTGTCAGTTTATCAAAGGCTCTGTCTTGGCAGGAATGGAATCGCTGTGTGGCCCCATTAAACGGAGCAAGGAGAAAGCAGGAAGCTCAAGGCTGATAGCAAACTCACTCGGACAGATAATAGTACAATTATGTTCCTTTCCATCACCAAGAGCGTTTGTTTAAAATGGAGCGACCCACACAGAAACATAATTAAACACTAAGATTCATAGTCAGTGGAAATGGAGGATTCCTCCAATTGTTTCTGTGCATGTGACTGGATGAATCAAATGAATCCAAACAGATTAGAATACCAAATTCCTTGTGGGTGTGAGTATGTATTATTAGAGGGATGGAGAGATGATTTTGGGTGGACTACAAGCACACAGCAAATTTGCGGGTGTTCTAATCTAAGTGTTGTGAGCGTTCTGTCTGAGTTTTGATTCAGTGGGATTAAAATTGATGCCACCTGCAGTGAATAAATTAAGTGTTTTTTGAATCACAGTGGAATCAACACCACATGGTGTTGTTGTTACTCCACTCCGTTGAGATAATTTCCGTTAACTCTCTGAGTGAAAAAGACAAACGAGGAGCTTCATTAGAATGGTTTTAATATCTATGTTTCTGTATTCACATTCATTGATTAATTGAGTTTATACAACACAAAGGTAAATAAAACATTTAAAAATGAATTAAATCTGTAAGTGGTTGGACTTTCACCCGTTTTTGAGATGGTTGTTCCAGTTTAGAGGGTTTAGGTAGTCTCATTTATCAGTCTTGCCTATCTTGGCAGTCATTCTAACTGCAGATTGCTGGTGATTAATGCATAATGTGACATGCTGATGTGGCCTGTGAACCAGGAGTTTCAGACCACTGTGTTAGGGTAAAACTAGGCTGTCGAAGTATGCTATTGTCAAAAAAAGTTATGTATTGTCATAAATAAGACTACAGGACCGAAGGCCATTGAATGCAACAATCATGTCTCTGTCACTAGCAGACACATTCATGGTTGGTAGTGGTACCTCTAAAATTTCTCCTAAAAGGCACCCTGGGAAATAAATATGCAATTAAGGCTTTACACCACCCCAAAACGAGTTACTGTAACACCACAGGTGTTAATTCCCTAACACTGACAAGGGAATGGCTTTACTTATAAAGATAGATGGAGGACCATGCCAGGTGTTTAAAACATGGTGACCAATACAACAGACTGCATCCAATGTACCATTTTAAGCTCTTGATCAAGGCTGAGCAAGACGTGGGTAATCCCGCCACAAAGTCTGCATAGAAAGCCAAGGAAAATGTCATCGTCTCCCTGGCACCAGTCAACTCCATGAAAATCTCAGAAGCCCAGCTGGACCACATCCAGCACAGTCAGAGTTATCAAATCAGCTCTGTGCCAGACAATTAGGTGACATTTAGACTCTGACCTGAAGGGACCCATGCCTGATTGAAGTCCACCCGTTACTGAACAAATGGACCACAATCTGGATAATCCACAATACTTCCACGGCAAATGGCTCCAAATCCTTCAAGAATCCCGTTGCCTTGTCTTTTGGGAGGATGGATTTGAATCTTCCAGTTTACTGGTGTGTAGAGAGATGCTGGAGCAAACTTTGATGTCTGCGAACAAGGGAGTGTGTTTGTGTGGGGGGTGGTGAGATCTGTTTGAAAGTGCACGTAGCAGAGTCCTTCTAAAAATATATATTTTTCAGCCTACTATCCACAATTTATTCACACACTATCATGATCTTTCTTGCAGGTGTATTTTAATTTGAAAACAACAGCTATCTTTAATTATGGCGAGTCGAACTGAATAGAAATGAAGAGTGAGCTGGCACGGTTAAAAGCTTTGCTTTACATACCGATCGGTTTCACAAAACTGCTCTCAACACTGCAGCAGACTTCCTCGTTGGTTTTGTGTCAAATTCAGGCATAACAGCGACCTTTCACAGAAGTCCTTCACCTGCGAATCCGGGATGTCTTTCAGTTGTGGGCATGGTAGCAAAACAACCTTTATTTGCATGCAATTAAAATATATTAATATGCATGACCATTTCTCCCCAGTGGAAGAACTGCTCTGGCACGCTGCATACGCGTGCTTCACCTGCACTGTGCCGAAAGAGCGGTAGAGGGTGCCGAACTATCGTCAAAAGTCAGATGAGACGCACTTAATGGTTTCAGACGGAACTCTATCCCCGCTCTTCTAAAAAGAAAGTTACATATTTTTTTGTGGGGTGTGGCGATAGAGCAATGTTTGAACTAGGGCTGACTGGCCAAGACTTCCTGGAAATTAGTTCCTGCTCTGTGACTGCTTTTTGCCTTTGGGGCATGTGATATTTTTAAGGTTATGCAAAACAAACAAAACTACAGGAATTCCATAAGATTTTGCGATTTGTTTTGTTAATAAACAGACATAGAATCACTGAGTCAACTTCCCTTACTACTCCCTTTCTGGCAAAAATTCTACATTCCTCCTTCCTTGCCTTGGGTTTGTTTTGTCTCTGCTAAACTCTGCATAGCCACTGACATGCTACAGACAGCCCTGCTTTAAATAAATGCCTGCTGGGAGTGTATCATCGAGACGCTGTGTACAGATAGGCAATCCTTCACCGCCCAAGAAAACCAAATCCTCCAGGCCTTGTTATCATGGAACACTGGTGTTGGTGTAGTTCTGATCAGAGATAGTGACGGAATGATGGAAATAAGTATGGTGTAGTAGAAGGACCAAAATTGTAATTGACAACAGCAAAGCAAAACATATACATTTAACACCATAGTCAAGGATGGACAGCACAAGGGGGTGTGCATCTGAGGTTTCATCTATGTGGGGAGCAAGTATTCAAATAAGGCTAGAGGAGTAGGGACTGGAAATATTATCACCACCCACAGTAACTGATTTCCATTGCCAGTGAAGGCAAAAACTAGAGCCAGGAGGTTTTCATGGTCAGATCACGCAGTCAGTAAAAAAACAACGCCTGGCCCTACTAATAACCAATGACCTATTCCAATTAAAGCAGGATTCTGCAAAATGAATGATTTATCACCACAAACAATCAGGCTGATGACCCCTGCCGATGTCACATGACCTGGCAATTCTGTGTGGCATTTTTGTGCGATAAGAGGATAAAAGGGGTCATTTAGGGGACGATGACCCAAATGTTTGTCTCATTATTCAAAACACGCGGGGTCGAATCTAATCTTGAATCCAGGTCACCTTCGAAGTGCTGCGGGGTTCAGACCTAGGGCATATTTTCAATATCCGGCTCCTTTATTTAATTAAAACTTTCTTATGATGGCTACATATTATTATGACAGAATGTAGCTATACATATGAAACTAATAAGGTGTCCAACATAGTGAGGTGACATTGAAGTTCTCTCTTTTTCAGTTCTGTTCTTTCGGGACACAATTGCATTCCTGTGACCTTGAAACGAACAAGTGTGTTATTGCAATAGTAATTGGCAAGTGTAATGCAGCTAACTTAACAAGTGTTTGTTTGGGTGCATAACAGATTAGTTGACAGTGAAATAGCACAACTTCAAATGACAGATCCAGTTAATGATCATCAATCACTTCAATCAGTGTAGATGAAGGGGAGGGGAAAGGTTAAAGAAGGATTTTTAAGCCTAGAGTCAATTGAGACATGCATTGTGCATGTGTGCCATTCAGCGGGGTGAATGGGAAAGACAAAATATTTAAGTGCCTTTGAACAGGGTATAGCAGTAGGTGCCAGGCGCATGCACTGGTTCGAGTGTGTCAAGAACTGCAACGCTGCTGGCGCTTTCATGCTCAACAGTTTCCCGTGTGTATCAAGAATGGTCCACCACCCAAAGGACATCCAGCCAACAGTGGGAAGCATTAGAGTCAACATGGGCCAGCATCCCTGTGGAACGCTTTCGACACCTTGTAGAGTCCGTGCCCGACGAATTAAGACTGTTCTGAGGGCAAAAGGGTGTGCAACTCAATATTAGGAAGGTGTTCCTAATGATTTGTACACTCAGTCTAGATCACGGAGTGTATTTGACCAGAGAGTGGGGAAGTACGACAAAAAAAGGTTTTATGGATTTCTTTTGGAAATTAATTTATTTAAAGGGAAGCTTAGCAATGATGTTTTCATCATGTTTCTTCCTCATTGGAATCGATTGGTGAGAAAATACTGTACCTCCATATCAGTAACATCAGCCAAGGAAAGTTACATTTTTCCTCAACAAGGTGCTCTCCCACATCTCAACAACCCTTCACATTGATTGGTGAAAAACCTTTTAAAAGCTCAGCAGTTCGATTACTTGCTTTTCTCTATCAGTCATCAGTCTGGAGAATGTACTGGACAGAATGTTATGCAGAGATGCAAGGCAGATGTATGCTACCAGCCCGGGCATGAATTACACTAATATATCAAAATGAGAGAGCATATTGCTCGACAAGTGCACCTGTTGGCTGTAATTTCTGATAATGTTAAATGCTTATGGTCCTGCTTGCTGTGTTTTCGCCATTCTGTTCAGTGAATGGGTTTGTTTGGAGCATATGTTTGTGTTGGGGCCACCTGCTTCCTGTCCTTGTCTCAACTGTTCATATCAGTATTCTGTCCCCCTGCTCTCAAGAAACCAAATACAATGTAATGGCATATGTTGCTAAAACTGTGGGTGACTATAACAGCGTGGTGGGATAGATGCCCAATGCTAGATGTAGTATGAGGGTTGTATGTCTAGTTCCTATCTATGGACCCTATCTACATTATCTTGAGTGTTGTGAATGTTCTCTACTGAAATGTTGGGGGATTCCATGTAGCCTCTGGTTTCCACCTTGGGGTTCCATTTTCCTCCTCTTTGTATCCATGTCTTCTTCCTGCTGTAATCATGGATACTGCACGTTCACAAACTGCAAGTCTCTCTCATGTTCTAATCATCACCTGCATATTCCAAGCTGTTACATCTCAGGTCATGTTAGCATGTTGTCATCATTCTCCAGTGGAACGTATCCTCTATCCTTTTTTTCAATTTGTTTATTTGTTCTATCCAAGGCCATGCACTGTGTCACCCCTCTCCTCCCACATCAATCCAGCCCCATCTCATTTTTCATTTCCTTTTTTCCCCCAGAAAAATGTATTTAATTTCTATCATGGTATTATCGATGCGCTAACTTACCAAGGTTCTTGGGTACACAGTGGGAGTGTGTGTGCGTTCCTGATTGGCATGTTCAGCACTGTCACTGTAGATTAGCAGTATGCTGAAGTTACACACATGCTACCTTATTGCTGTGCATGGAGATTTCCAGAAGCGTTGGTGCATTTCAAATATTAACTGATCGTACTGTATGGAACATGGATAGAATGATTTGAAAACCACAAACTGGGAATGTAGAGTTTATATGATCTTAGAGGTTTTCATCATTGCTGTTATTTCTATCTGGGCTGCCACACTTCTCTATACTTTGATTTAGACTTTTTTGAAATGGCAAAGGTCAGGGCCACACATTGTATCACTCTCCTGAATACAGCTCTCCTCACTTCTTCTCAATGGGTGTTCAACCATGAGTTCCTTTACTAGTCAGTGGTTATACAGAACCAGTCAAAAGGTTGGACACACCTACTCAATCAAGGGCTTTTCTTTATTTTTACTATTTTTTACATTATAGAATAATAGTGAAGACATCAAAACTATAAAATAACACATATGGAATCATGTAGTAACCAAAGAAAGTGTTAAACAAATCAAAATATATTTTATATTTGAGATTCTTCAAAGTAACCACCATTTGCCTTGGTGACAGCTTTGCACACTCTTGGCATTTTCTCAACTAGCTTCAGGAGGTAGTCACCTGGAATACATTTCAATTAACACACTGGCTATTATTTTAATTAGTTCCGCCACCAAATAAGACCAAATTTGGTTGGCCGGACCGGACCAAATCTGATCCAATCAATCATAGACGTCTACAGTATGTTTCACAAGTTTGGACATCAAAGTTGTGGACATCAATGTTCCGGAACTCCAATTTGAGCAGCAGCAGCTGAAAAATGAGCTCCTACAAATATTGAAATTTACATGGTTTTTAGAGTGAAGTACATCGGAAAAAAGCAAAAGAAAACTGCAAGACTGAAGAGGAGAAAAAACAAGCAACAATCAAAGATAGGCTTTTGAAAAATAACTATTTTTCATAAAATTGTAGTTATCTTAGCTAGCTGAATTGTTTACCAGTTGCTAAGCAGTTGCTAGGGACTCTTTTGGAAGAAGCTAGCTCGCTAACGAAGAACAACAAAGAATATCTAGTTAACAGAAGAAAAGAAAGAGAAAATCTTGACAGAAGAAAAAGGATATCAAAGTGAAACAGTTCTCTAAAGACACAAGAGACAATAATACAAGAAACAACACTTCTGTAGCTTGTCAACTATGTGTCTGTCTATCCCTGTTCTCTCCTCTCTGCACAGGCCATACAAACGCTTCACACCGCGTGGCCGCTGCCACTCTAACCTGGTGGTCCCAGCGCGCACAACCCACGTGGAGTTCCAGGTCTCCTGCAGCCTCTGGAACTGCCGGTCTGCAGCCAACAAGGCTGAGTTCATCTCAGCCTATGCTACCCTCCAGTCCCTAGACTTCCTGGCGCTGACGGAAACATGGATTACCACAGATAACACTGCTACTCCTACTGCTCTCTCTTCGTCTGCCCACATGTTCTCGCATACCCCGAGAGCATCGAGCCAGCGGGGTGGTGGCACTGGAATCCTCATCTCTCCCAAGTGGACATTCTCTCTTTCTCCCCTGACCCATCTGTCTATCTCCTCATTTGAATTCCATGCTGTCACAGTTACCAGCCCTTTCAAGCTTAACATCCTTATCATTTATCGCCCTCCAGGTTCCCTTGGAGAGTTCATCAATGAGCTTGGCGCCTTGATAAGTTCCTTTCCTGAGGATGGCTCACCTCTCACAGTTCTGGGTGACTTTAACCTCCCCACGTCTACCTTTGACTCATTCCTCTCTGCCTCCTTCTTTCCACTTCTCTCCTCTTTTGACCTCACCCTCTCACCTTCCCCCCCTACTCACGAGGCAGGCAATACGCTTGACCTCATCTTTACTAGATGCTGTTCTTCCACTAATCTCATTGCAACTCCCCTCCAAATCTCCGACCACTACCTTGTATCCTTTTCCCTCTTGCTCTCATCCAACACTTCTCACTCTGCCCCTACTCGGATGGTATTGCGCCGTCCCAACCTTCGCTCTCTCTCTCCCGCTACTCTCTCCTCTTCCATCCTATCATCTCTTCCCTCTGCTCAAACCTTCTCCAACCTATCTCCTGATTCTGCCTCCTCCACCCTCCTCTCCTCCCTTTCTGCATCCTTTGATTTTCTCTGTCCCCTATCCTCCAGGCCGGCTCGGTCCTCCCCTCCTGCTCCGTGGCTCGACGACTCACTACGAGCTCACAGAACAGGGCTCCAGGCAGCCGAGCGGAAATGGAGGAAAACTCGCCTCCCTGCGGACCTGGCATCCTTTCACTCCCTCCTCTCTACATTCTCCTCTTCTGTCTCTGCTGCTAAAGCCACTTTCTACCACTCTAAATTCCAAGCATCTGCCTCTAACCCTAGGAAGCTCTTTGCTACCTTCTCCTCCCTCCTGAATCCTCCTCCCCCTCCCCCCCTCCTCCCTCTGTGCGGATGACTTCGTCAACCATTTTGAAAAGAAGGTTGACGATATCCGATCCTTGTTTGCTAAGTCAAACGACACCGCTGGTCCTGCTCACACTGCCCTACCCTGTGCTTTGACCTCTTTCTCCCCTCTCTCTCCAGATGAAATCTCGCGTCTTGTGACGGCCGGCCGCCCAACAACCTGCCCACTTGACCCTCCTCTCTTCTCCAGACCATTTCCGGAGACCTTCTCCCCTACCTCACCTCGCTCATCAACTCATCCTTGACTGCTGGCTACGTCCCTTCCGTCTTCAAGAGAGCGAGAGTTGCACCCCTTCTGAAAAAACCTACACTCGATCCCTCCGATGTCAACAACTACAGACCAGTATCCCTTCTTTCTTTTCTCTCCAAAACTCTTGAACGTGCCGTCCTTGGCCAGCTCTCCTGCTATCTCTCTCAGAATGACCTTCTTGATCCTAATCAGTCAGGTTTCAAGACTGGGCATTCAACTGAGACTGCTCTTCTCTGTGTCACGGAGGCTCTCCGCACTGCTAAAGCTAACTCTCTCTCCTCTGCTCTCATCCTTCTAGACCTATCTGCTGCCTTTGATACTGTGAACCATCAGATCCTCCTCTCCACCCTCTCCGAGTTGGGCATCTCCGGCGCTGCCCACGCTTGGATTGCGTCCTACCTGACAGGTCGCTCCTACCAGGTGGCGTGGCGAGAATCTGTCTCCGCACCATGCGCTCTCACCACTGGTGTCCCCCAGGGCTCTGTTCTAGGCCCTCTCCTATTCTCGCTATACACCAAGTCACTTGGCTCTGTCATATCCTCACATGGTCTGTCCTATCATTGCTATGCAGACGACACACAATTAATCTTCTCCTTTCCCCCTTCTGATAACCAGGCGGCGAATCGCATCTCTGCATGTCTGTCAGACATATCAGTGTGGATGACGGATCACCACCTCAAGCTGAACCTCGGCAAGACGGAGCTGCTCTTCCTCCCGGGGAAGGACTGCCCGTTCCATGATCTCGCCATCACGGTTGACAACTCCCTTGTGTCCTCCTCCCAGAGTGCTAAGAACCTTGGCGTGATCCTGGACAACACCCTGTCGTTCTCCACTAACATCAAGGCGGTGACCCGATCCTGTAGGTTCATGCTCTACAACATTCGCAGAGTACGACCCTGCCTCACACAGGAAGCAGCGCAGGTCCTAATCCAGGCACTTGTCATCTCCCGTCTGGATTACTGCAACTCGCTGTTGGCTGGGCTCCCTGCCTGTGCCATTAAACCCCTACAACTCATCCAGAACGCCGCAGCCCGTCTGGTGTTCAACCTTCCCAAGTTCTCTCACGTCACCCCGCTCCTCCGCTCTCTCCACTGGCTTCCAGTTGAAGCTCGCATCCGCTACAAGACCATGGTGATTGCCTACGGAGCTGTGAAGGAAACGGCACCTCCATACCTTCAGGCTCTGATCAGGCCCTACACCCAAACAAGGGCACTGCGTTCATCCACCTCTGGCCTGCTGGCCCCCCTACCTCTGAGGAAGCACAGTTCCCGCTCAGCCCAGTCAAAACTGTTCGCTGCTCTGGCACCCCAATGGTGGAACAAGCTCCCTCACGATGCCAGGACAGCGGAGTCAATCACCACCTTCCGGAGACACCTGAAACCCCACCTCTTTAAGGATAGGATAAAGTAATCCTTCTAACCCCCCCCCCCCCCCCCATTTAAAAGATTTAGATGCACTATTGTAAAGTGGTTGTTCCACTGGATATCATAAGGTGAATGCACCAATTTGTAAGTCGCTCTGGATAAGAGCGTCTGCTAAATGACTTAAATGTAAATGTAAATGTAAAGTACAGCACTGTAGAGCATTGTAGAGTACAGTACAGTACAGCACAGAACAGTAGAGTATAGTCAAGTAGAGTATAGTTCAACACAGTACAGTACAGTATAATTCAGTACAGTACATTATAGTGTACTTAACACTAGTGTGCTCTACTGTGAACTGTACTGAACTCTACTCCACCCAATTCTACTCTACTGTACAGTACAGGACTATACTGTACTGTACTGTACTGTTCTCTACTGTACTGCACTGTACTGTGCTGTCCAAACTTGGAGAGAGAAAGGGAGGGGTTTCAGACTCGTTTTGAACACCAGATGACAGAAAGAGAAAGAAGACAGTTGTGAGCTGAACATAACAGTATGCCAGTGGAAGGGTGGACAGTAACATGTGACGCAAATGTGGTTTGTGACTACTATGATTTCCCATTGTAGCCAATTTAATTTCAGAAATTCGGGTACAGATTTTTGGGAAATTCTGTTACAGATTCTCATAATAAAAATGTATGTCTTTAAAAACACTATAAATCATTTGTAAGTCTATCTTTACTTGTTACTTCTGTGAATTTTCATTATCCTCCTTCATCATGAGGGATAGAAATTAGAAAATATCTTAAAGATATGTGGGTTTTTGGTTTTCTTAAACTTACAGACGACAGATTTTTATTTTTAATATTAGTTGGCAGGGGTCTTTACTTCAACATTATTGTGTTTTGATGTATTTCTAACACTTTTAAGACTTTTTCTGGTACATGTTTTCTGAGACCCCTTTTCCATCTGTTTGACAAGAAATCAAAGTATTGGCTTATTCAAATAATGCTTTACGGAAAATGGTTGAAAAATCTATATATGTCTTAATTTCTCAAAAACTCTTAGCTTTTAACTGAAGCCCAATTTGACATGCTCCTATGAACTTCACATGTTGATTCTCATGGGTCCTTTTACATGGAAATGACCAGCACATGGCCCTGGGGGTGCTGTGAAGAATAGATTTGAGTTAACAGAGTGCAGGCAATGATGTTTCCTTATGCCTCTTTGCTGTCTCTGTGGACCACACATCTATTCTGCAACGTCTGTAAACTGAAGGACGTAAACAGACACAAGATAATAACGATCAAAACACAAAAGGGAATAAAGGAGAAATGTCAGGCAATTACTTCAAGATGCAGAAGTTCATCCCCCAAAAAAGCTTCTGCCTGAAGCATCTATCCAGCAAATTGGGGCTATAATCTCTCTTGCCGGTGTGTGTGAATGTAGACAGCATGTCTGGACAAACTAAAAGACGTGTGGTCCCCCTGTCACACTGCGGGGGCAATGGCAAAAACAGTCAAGAGCCAAGTCCAGATCACAAGAAACATAATTACCTCAGTGTCATAATGATATCTGTGTAAAGCCTCATAACATGCAATAGCCAACCAGGCTACACAGGAGGGCTTGTAAGAGGTGCTGGATGTGGTCAGTGTGCTTCAGCTCCAGTAACTGAATTCAGAGGCAGATGATCCACAGCAGGGGCTAATCTCTATTCTCTACTGTTATGCCTTCTATCCATCAAAACCTTCTGCAGAAATACACTACTAACAATACAGAGTGAAATACATGCATAAGATATACTAAATAAATTGCATTACATACAGTAACACAGTTCACTTGTAGGTGGTTGATGAATTCATGAACATTTGAGAGAGCAAACCCAAACCCAATTAAGTTGTCCTAAGCTTGAATGCATCTGTTCTCTCTATTTATGGCTTTTTACAGACAGACACACTAAGCTGAACCAATGCAGGGCAGGTGGGTGATTGGTTCCAATCACATACTAACAGGCATAGCCAATCAGACAAGGCATCTATGGACAAGCTTAACTAATCTTCTGACAGCATGTAGATTCCACTTGGCAACCAGAACTAATCACACCGACTGACCACCTGAATCAATCCTAGAGCAGAGTGCATCTCACCTGTGGACAGATATCTATAAGAAATGCTGCCTGAAATATTTTCACGTCTCATGGTGATCTCTCTATTGCTACAGAAATGGACTCTTACAATCTTTGATTCACTTCCTCTGCTTGGATATGTAACTTCCATTTCCCCTCTCTTTTGAGTAACTAAGCCAAATCCAAGATATACAGTTGCTGCTGAAATCACATCAAAGGCTAGCAGTCAGAAACATGGAAGCAGAATGACAAATGCATTAGCTGTGCAGAATGTCAGTGTGTGCGTGTGTGTGCGTGTGTGCGTGCGTGCGTGTTTGTGTAACAGACAATTTAGCCTCTTATGGTTGAAAAATTGAATGCATTGAAAAATGTGCTGCTTATTTGATAGTATATTCACCACAGGAGGTGAATATACTATGATGGTGATGATTCCATGATGGTGATTATTCCATTTTAATGCCAGTAAATTACTCAACTGGATTTCCAAAGACTTCCTGAGCTGACTGGAATTGTTCTTAACATTCATCAAATGTTTTCTTCTTTTTCTTGAAGGTGCATTACGTAATACTTCCACATGCATATAGCCCTTGACTGTGAAATGTAATTTCCCTTGGCCCACCATAAGTAAATACCATATGCAAGTAAACATGTTGTACAAACTGAACTGCAAAACAATTACATGTGTAGCTGGCAGCTCATGATACAAACAGGATATCAAGTTGCAGTGGGTCTTTGTTATTAAGTCTGGAGATACCTGTCTGGGTAATCTCAGTGTTAAGCACATGGATTTAGGTTTAAAATATTTAGAGATGTATGTAATCTCTCATACCAATGAGTACCGTAATTTCCGGACTATTGAGCGCACCTGAATATAAGCCGCACCCACTGAATTAAAAAATATATATTATTTTGAACATAAATAAGCCCCACATGTCTATAAGCCGCAGGTGCCTACCGGTACATTGAAACAAATTAACTTTACGCAGGCTTTAACGAAACAAGGCTTGTAACAAAAATAAATAGGCTTTAACGAAACACGGCTTGTAACAAAAATAAATAGGCTTTAACGAAACACGGCTTGTAACAAAACATTTAAAATTAGCAGTAAACAGTAGCCTACCAAGAAAGTCATTGGTCACTATCTTCCTCCTCCTGTGCACTGAAACCACTGAAGTCATCTCCTTCGGTGTCGGAGTTGAATAGCCTCAGAATTGCTTCATCCGATATTGGATCGTTTTCATTGTCGCTCTCGTCACTGTTTGACCTTAACCCATTCGGCAATTTCATTGGTCTAATGAAAGCTTCATGCTGCCAAAAAACTGAGCACGTCAAAGAATGTGTTTTTGTGGAAAAAAATTAATGAAAGCGGGAAAAATCCATATATTAGCCGCGTCATTGTTTAAGCCGCGAGGTTCAAAGCGTGGGAAAGAAGTTGCGGCTTATAGTCCGGAATTTACGGTAGATCAGTCAACATTTGCTCTCCGTATAACATAGAGTTGAGAGGAGTCTGGGAAAAAATGATAATCTGTCATACTTTAAATCAGCTGTGGTCATGGATTGTCAGGTTTTCCTTTGTCATTTGCCTCTTTGGCGTTGGGAAATTAATATTTTTTCTTGACCAAGTTACACTACCCAAAATGTACTCTATTTGTGAAACAATCTAGTGCTAAGTGGGTACTGTAGCCTTGAATTGCAGGACACTTTATGGCAAAAGTCAACTAATATTGTAATCATTGAATGCCAATGGCTTCTTGAACCACACAAGTAAGCCAACACAAAAATGATAAAAACTGCCAAAGGAGAGATAGCGCAAACATGGTGTGGAAGACTCTTACCTTCTCACTCAGGGCATATCATTCTGAGTGTACATTTTCTGTTTTATTAGAGAGACCTGAAGGGACTGAAAAAAAGAATTATATTAGGGTCTTTATTTGTCAGCCAACTTAAGCATACTCTCTGTTTGCCGACTCTGAGAGACTGCTCAAGTATGAAGAGAACCAATCAAACTAAACCAACAATAGAAAACAGGGTGTTTTTTCTTCACAGCACAAAATGAGGTACAATTTGAAAGTCAAATAGTAGGAAATTGCTTTAAAAACTCAAACCCATTTCAACAGTTGAAGATATTCGATGCCTGAGGGTTATCGGTGGCAAAATGTATGTATTCATAATGCTTTTTTACTTAATTATAATTAAACAAATGATAAGAAAGCCTGTGGCAATTATTTGTGTTTTATTTACCGTCTGGAGAGGGAAAATGTGTTATATGATTGGTGGGAGAGTTTATTTTGCTAACCTGTCTGGGAATTTGATCAGTAAACAGCATTTGATTCTTCTAAAAGCAACACGTATTTTCTGCAACTGTGAGTGCAGTGATATGGTTTGTAAGTGCTGTCCATTCATTTTCTATCCACTTGTTGTCTGTCTTCGACTTGAAACACATTGAATGCTGGCACAAGCCATATTACCTTTTTGACAGCGGGCAATATTGCGCTGCGTGTATGAGACCCCCAAAGCCTTCACGTGAAATGTAGCTATTAGTCTATCACACTGGCTGCCATGGGTGAATAAACAAGTGCAATAGTACACTTAATAAGATGGGTTGTCAGACAGTCAGACCATCCTCAGACTAAATTACACATTGTGAGAAGACGAGAAGGTTAATGTGCCTGTAACAATGGCATGAGGATGGTGTAGTTCCACACAGGGGGGATACATTTTTCCGGGAAAGTATCATTCTTTTTTACCTCTGTGTCAATGTGTAAAAGGATGTCAAAGGAAGAGCATTTACATACAAATTAGTTTAGGCTATTTGTTTTAGTTTTATTTCGGTTTCAACAGGTGTTTTTTAGTCATGTCCTCTAATACGAATCCGATACATTCTACAGAGAAGCTGTTCAAAGTCAGACAGAAATCTAAAGATTTGTTATATAAATCAGCCTTAAACCAAGTAGTGGGTGGCCTATAAATATGTATACATACAGATCTCAATTAAGATTTTTTACAGCTAGGTGTTCTGTAGGCTACATCGTGTGGGAAATACAACGCTAATGAAGATATAGGTCTGCTCTTTATGATTCTTGTGTGTAGGTTGTCAAGCTGTAAACAAAAGCAGAGGCAGCCATGAGAAATACTTATCTTTGATTGATTTCCGTTGCCGTAGCAACAGGATTTCATCCCATAGGGAATGAGTCAATGTCATTCAGTCAAACTCTCAGAAACAGAATAAAGCATTGGAAAGTGATCTGTGGCTACTACTAGTCTTTCAGTTAAAGAGAAGACTTTCCGCAATGACCTTGCAGATAACCAATATCACAATAGTGATGAGTATAGTGTTTATTGTTTTCTTCAGATTACTACAGTAAAATTTCATCTGGTTGATACCAAACCTGAAGTCCTCCTCCATAGCAAGACTACGCAAGATCTAGCTTGGAACCCAATTGCTTCAAACAACTGTCCATTTGCAACCACTAGAGGAGAATTAGGGTGAAGTAAAAACGTAAAAATCTTCGCAAACAAAACAAAATCAGATGTGAAAAAAAACCCTGCAATTGAACCAGATGTGTTTTCACTATGCTTTTGGCGCAGGTCTCATGTTGTAGATTGTAGCAGGGAATAAAGTGGGACCTTTAGAAAGCTCACAGGCATTTCATAACAACCTTGTTTTGTTCCATTGCTGAAACGGTCCACCTGCACATAATGACGGCTTACCATAGGTCAGCGCATTTCCAATAATAGAAGTGGTACAACACATTCATTTCCATTCTATGTATTTGAAATGTCAGCATGTCTGTATTGTGTAACAGCCTATGGATATATTGCTTCTGTAAATTAAAGTTAAAGGTAAGAAATTCAAAGTTTGAACAATAAGACATTCCGTTCCAGGGAGGTAATTTTTAATCAAAGAAAGGGATTATTAGTTAATTTGGGATTATGCTTTAATGTTGAAAATAACCTACACATTTTACATATGTTCTGTAATACTGCATATTTAGGATACTGCATTTAACAACTACTGTTAAAATCTTTATGCAAAGAGGCCTTCTTCATGTAAACATGATTTTTCTCTGTGAAATCAGCATCATCCTACACACAAGCAGCACAATGTATGTCACTTATCAATATCATAGTATCGGTACCATAAAGATGGATTAAGAACGCCTGACTAAAAAGACAGGAGGCAGCTGCTGCTTGTTTGTACAATACATCCTTCAGCAGCAGTCATTTGTGACAAAGAGTTCAAGCCAACCGACGGAGTGCCCCAGTTACTTTTCCTTTCATCTTTTTACTGTACAAATCAGGTTAATCATGTTGTCGTCTTTTCAGGCTTGTGTGACTATTACAGTAACATGTGTGACTATTACAGTAACATGTGTGACTATTACAGTAACATGTGTGCTAGCTATAAGCACCAAATCAGCCTAACAATGTATAACTATAATCAGTCTGTAGGTTTCCACATTGGCTTGTATAGCAATAACATCCAAACAAACATTACATGTCTTCCAATTGTGTTGGGATCAGGAAGCCCTCAAGCATGACTTGAAACCTGAGTTTTCACTTCTCTAAGACAGAATGGTTTTCCAGGCGTTCCTTGACCTCTACACCCCATCTCAGCTCTGTAGAGGTGGCATTTGTTTTACGTGACAGGTCGCGTCTATTTGTCGGACAGCAGGGCCGCAGGGCCAGAGACGAGGGGGTCCAGAGACCAGTTCTGAGGTGAACCCTGTGCCTGCCAAGCATTTTGGGAAATTAGGAATATGCATGCAGGCCTTGGTTAACCTTTATTTAACTAGGCAAGTTAAATGGCCACCCCCAGCCATTCATTTGCATCTTACTCACCCATGTGTGCACAAAGTTCCTTTATTCAAATTACCTTTTCAGGATGAGCAGCTTCTGCGGGACCATAATTGCATTTTTTTTTTGTCTTTCTCCCTCTGTTTGATTATGGAGTAACAGTGAAACATTCTGCCCACTTTTCTGGGCAGCTCATTTGTGTGGGTGTTTGTTGTTTATACAGCGGGTGGGTCTAATCCTGAATACTGATTGGTTAAAACCCCATTCCAGCGGGTGTCTATTCCACAAGTTACCACCAGCTAAATCTGTGATGTTAAAATGGCTTTTTACTCCGTTCTATCTGACTGCGCAATCTACTGTCTCATCAACTAGCCAGGCACACTTGATTTCCACTATAAAAAGCATCTACACATTATCTCATATTTCTTTTGGACTAACATTTAATTTTCAACAGCGGAGATTTGTATAAACCTTGCTTTCTGTCTCTCCGACATTTGCAACATTGTTTCAATATTCAAATTCAATCTCCTGCTGTCCCATAGTAATGAACGTGTCGGGATGAGACAGAAAGGCCAGCAGCATTTCTCAGCCAGTCGAAAGCATGAATCAGCTGGCATCATCTTTATTGATATATACAAAAAAATGTAAATTGAAAAAAGGTCAATCGAAACGCAGCTAATTTGTAGTCTTTCCTGCTTCACTTTGAAGTGATTGTGTTTCTGTAGCTGTGTTGTTGGCTATCTCCTCTGAACAACAGTGTCCTGACGAGTGAGCACATTTTCTATGCCAGGCGAAATCACGCCTCATTAGCATATTGTTATGGATGTATCCAAATAAATTTCACTAGAAAACAGCTTAAACAAATGCAAATGTGGCTACTTTGCTGTTATTCTGGCTGATCTTTTTGATGTGACTGTAAGTTAGCTGTAGTTGGCTAGCTAGCAAGCAAGGGATAAGAACATTGCCAGCCAATATGGCAATGGAACATTTAGAACGAACAACTGGGTCGTGTCCATAGATACAGAAGAAAAAGACTGAACGACAGATTTGTGTCGGGACTATATCTCGAGGAAGGATGAAATAGTATGAATAAATTCATAAAAAAAGAATGTTTTTAATGAAAATATGTCAATCATTATTTGAATATGTTTGTAACCCATTGTATAAAAGTGATAATGCCTTCGAAGGCGGTGTTTGGAGGATATATTGGCACGGTTTGCCGGCCCGAGATGAAAAACAAGAGCTTGTGGGTAACATTAACAAAATGTTACATTTCCAGGCTCCCTGTTTTCCCTCCATTTACTTTTTTAAAGGTACTATTTGTCAGTATTTGTGTTCATAAATGGTTATGATTACCACATAGGTGATTCAATTAAGGCAGGGCAGGAGTTGACTCACTGGTGGTGATGAACACATCATCAGACTTAGCCAAGCATATTAAATTACAGTATTTCTACTGTGGCAATTCACACTAGAACAAAACATTACCGACAAAACATTTGCAGCATTGACATCATTGTTAATATTTTGGGAAATGTACACTTCATTGAGTATTTGCACTAGGTGTGAAATGTATACTGTAACTATTTTTAGAGTAAAGGATTAACCACAAAACAATTACTATGCTAACATCGAACAGGCTTCATGTACCTCTGTCCATCAGATAAGAGGAGAGAAAGAGTTGTAATTAAATACTGATCCCTGCCTTTAAATACTTGAAGAGTGAAGGTGAACTGTCCACATGATAGAAGCAATGTTTTAAAGGTGTCCACCAACCCAGGCTTGTCTAACTCTCCTCAGGATAGTTGCTCTGCTGGTAAATGAGCAATTGCATGCCTTCCTCTGTGACAGCGATTTGTAATGCAGAATTACCACCATGTTCAATAAGGTCTTGAGCCCCCATGAATAAAATGGGAAAAAGCACATAATATTGTGGGTCATTAGCTTGCACTTAATGTTGTAGCACATAATTGATGTGGTGGTGGCATAGAGAGAAATGTACACTATTTGCTCGAAATGCACAACTGCTCTGCTGTTTCACATTAATATGATAGTGAAACGTAATTACAAGTTTGGTCTTTGTAAATATGGAATGGTTTCTTTCATCAACAGCTAGTGTCCTTTATTTAACCACAGTGTTACACCAATGTTCTCCCTAATAGTTCAAATGGGTACTTTATAGAGAACAGGCAAATGGTATGTTTGAAACGGCCAGGTAGGTATCATAAAGATACGTTACAGGGTATCATCATGCGATTCCACAATGGCTTCACTGATGTTAACTCTTGCCTGGGTCTCAATGGGGACTGAGAGAGTGAGTCTGATAGTGTAAGACAGTTATATTGGCAACATGTCAGCTCTGTGCATCGACAATATCTAAACCAAAGTGGCCTGAATGAAGTCTCCTAGAGGGCACTAAGGTGTTGTGTCACATCTGAAGATTGCATATATACAGTTCAAAGGCATTTCGCTACACAAGTATTTCGCTACACCCGCAATAACATCTGCTAAATACGTGTATATGACCAATAACATTTGATTTGAAAAGGCATTATAACTTATCCATGGTATTCTTGGAAATCGCCACTTTATAATCCTATCACTACTACAGCAGAGTGGCAAATTGGATACACGCCTCGATTCTCTTTCTGCAAGTGGTTCCGTAATACAGCTGCTCTTTCAGACATTTCTTTTTGATACATTTTAAAAGTCTCTCAACAAGATTTTTTGATGATATGAATTCTACAGCCCAAACTCCAATGGATTATGTGCTGTCCAGCCATATTTATAGTAGAATGGTGAAGTTATGGCTTGGTGTGGCGTTTCATGGCTATTTCCAACCGTCCACTAGGGGCAACGTGAATGCCTGTTACCATTTACTAGGCTTGCGGTGAGCTAAGGTCATAGAGATGGGGTTGAGGATGGACTAAAACCTCAACCTACGGCTCCAAGCATTGCAGGTTCAAACCCAGTGCTAGGCATTTGTTTTGTAATTGTAGTTTTTCTGATTTAACCCTATCCCAAACCTTAACCCTAACCTTAACCACCTTAACCACTGCCAGACATACCCGAATGCAAGATCGTAATTTTCATAACTCATACGTTGAGCCTACGTCTGCCCATGTCTGTTGTACATGGTAAGCTGATGCGAACCAAGTTGTACTTCATGTTTTAATATGGAAAACGTCTGTGAGGATTTTTCTACGATATTCCCAACATTATGACACAATTACACACTTATAGAATAAAAATCTAATTTAATCAATTGCATGTGGAAAAACTTATTTGATTTAACATTAGCAAGCCAGCAGCAGATGAAACAGAAAGTTAATTCTCTCCTACCTGTCTCCCTGGTTTAGCTTGTGGCTATCACTGTCCAGCTGGCTAGCTTTAGGATATTTACTAGCACATACCAGTGACAAATGTATCTATGTTATCAATATATGGCACTACACAAACAAAATCTAGCTCACTTCTTTTGCACAGCTAGAAAGAAACAGCAACAAATTCAGAAACGGAGGAAGAGGATAGCTAGCTATAGCAAGCTAACGTTAGCTGATACTTCTTCAACAAGAAGCAACTGTGACAACATTGATCCTAAGATAAAAACTTTCCCATTGACTAAATCCACAATCCACCCCTCCAAATAAAGCCTGTCTCCAGGACTTCTTCAAAATGACCCTAGATCCGCGATCAAATCCATGACCAAAGTATCACATTTCAATTTAACCCACAGGTAGGCTCATTAGAAAACTCCCCCGGCGCCACACACCATCCAACGAGCCATCCACACACACACAGAGAGCCCAAGTGCAGACAGCCAGGGCTCCCAAAACACATCTCATGTGGTAAGCTCCATAAATAAACTTTATCATTATACAATCCACCCCTCTAAAGAAAAACTGGCTCCTTTCCCCCGAAATACCATCAGATCCATGATGAAATATATTTGATCGCATTCCGGTTTAGCCCGTCATCTACACACATAGACGCACACACAGTTTTGGAACAAGCCACAGGGCTCTATACAGAAACACTGACCTAAATCGCGACCAAAACTACTATTTTCCCATAGGCTTGTGCTATCTATACTATGACAGATCCAGCAGTTAGCTACCAATAGCTGGCAGACATATTACTTTAGCATTAATCTGTGTTATTTAGATTGGGGTCATGAGCTAAATGAGGTAGCTCTATAGCTAGCTAGTGTTAGCATAGAGGTAAGTAAGCTAGCTCTTTCACTTCTAGTGCCTTCAGAAAGTATTCACACCGGTTGACTTTTTACACATTTTGTTGTGTTACAAGGTGGGATTAAAATTCATTGAATTGTTATTTTTTTGCTAACTATCAAAACAAAATACTCCGTAATGCCAATGTGGAAGAAAAATTGTAACATTTGTAAAAAATGTAGGAAAATAAAACATACACTACCAGTCAAAATTTTGGACACCAATTCATTCAAGGGTTTTTCTTATTTTTTTAAAACAATTTTCTGCATTGTAGAATAATAGTGCAGACATCAAAACTATGAAATAACACATCCGGTATCATGTAATATCCAAAAAAGTGTTAAACAAATTTGCCTTGATGACAACTTTGCACATTCTTGGCATTCTCTCAACCAGATTCACCTAGAATGCTTTTCAAACAGTCTAGAAGGAGTTCCAACTTATGCTGAACACTTGTTGGCTGCTTTTCCTTCACTATGCGGTCCAACTCATCCCAAACCATCTCAATTGGGTTGAGGTCGGGTGATTGAGGTCATCTGATGCAGTACTCCATCACTCTCCTTCTTGGTCAAATAGCCCTTACACAGCCTGGAGGTGTGTTTTGGGTCATTGTCAAGTTGAAAAACAACTGATAGTCCCACTAAGCGCAAACCAGATAGGATAGCGTATCGCTGCAGAATACTGTGGTAGCCATGCTGGTTAAGTGTGCCTTGAATTATAAATCAATCGCAGACAATGTCACCAGCAAAGCACCCCCACACCATCACACCTCCTCCTCCTTGCTTCACGTTGGGAACCACACATGCGGAGATCATCCGTTCACCTACTTTGCGTCTCACAAAGACACGGTGGTTGGAACCAAAAATCTCAAATTTCGACTCATCAGACCAAATGATAGATTTCCACTGGTGTAATGTCCATTGCTTGTGTTTCTTGCCCCAAGCAAGTCTCTTCTTATTATTGGTGTCCTTTAGTAGTGGTTTCTTTGCAGCAATTTGACCATGAAGGCCTGATTCATGCAGTCTCCTCTGAACCGTTGATGTTGAGATGTGTCTGTTACTTTAATTCTGTGAAGCATTTATTTGGGCTGCCATTTCTGAGGGCTGGTAACTCTAATGAACTTATCCCCTGCAGCAGAGGGAACTCTGGGTCTTCCTTTCCTGTGGCGGTCCTCATGAGAGCCAGTTTCATCATAGCGCTTGATGGTTTTTGCGACTGCACTTGAAGAAACTTTCAAAGTTCTTGACATTTTCAGTATTGACTGACCTTCATGTCTTAAAGTAATGATGGACTGTCATTTCTCTTTGCTTATTTGAGCTGTTCTTACCACAATATGGACCCTACCAAATAGGGCTATCTTCTGTATACCACCCCTACCTTGTCAGAACACAGGTGATTGGCTGAAACGCATTAAGAATGAAAGAAATTCCACAAATTAACTTTTAACAAGGCACAGCTGTTAATTAAAATGCATTCCAGGTGACTACCTCGCTGGTTGAGAGAATGCCAAGGGTGTGCAAAGCTGTCATCAAGGCAAAGAGTGGCAACTTTGAAGAATACATATATTTTGATTTGTCATCGGCAAATACTTTTTTGGTTACTACATGATTCCATATGTGTTATTTCATAGTTTTGATGTCTTCACTATTATTCTACAATATAGAACATCATAAAAATAAAGAAAAACCCTCGAATGAGTAGGTGTGTCCAAACTTTTGACTGGTACTGTATATCTTGATTATGTAAGTATTCAACCCCCTGAAGCCATACATGTTAGAATCACCTTTGGCAGCGATCTTTCTTGGTAAGTCCATAAAAGCTTTGCAAACCTGGATTGTAAAGTATTTGCACATTGATCTTTAAAAAATTCTTCAAGAACTGTCAATTTGGTTGTTGATCATTGCTATACAGAAATGTTCAAGCCGATCTAAGTCAAAACTGTAACTAGGCCACTCAGAAACATTCAATGTCATCTTGGTAAGCAACTCCAATGTACTGTATATTCGGACTTGTGTTTTAAGTTGTTGTCCTGCTGAAAGGTGAATTTGTCTCCCGGTGTCTGTTGGAAAGTAGACTGAACCAGGTTTTCCTCTAGGATTTTGCCGGTGCTTCGCTCTATTCCATTTCTTTTTATCTCCAAAAAACTCCCTAGTCCTTGCCGATGAGAAGCATAAACATAACGTGATGCAGCCACCACCATGCTTGACAGTATGAAGAGTGGTACTCAGTGATGTGTTGTCTTGGATTTCCCCCAAACATAAGACTTTGTATTCAGGACATACAGTTAATTTATTTGCCAAATTTTTAGCCATTTTAATTTAGTGCCTAATTGCAAACAGGATGCTTTTTTTGTAATATGTTTATTCTTTACAGACGTCATTCTTTTCACTCCGTCATTTAGGTTAGTATTGTGGAGTAACTACAATGTTGTTGATCCATCCTCAGTTTTCTCCTATCACAGCAATTAAACTGTAATTGTTTTAAAGTCACCATTGGCCTCATGGTGAAATCCCTGAGTGGTTTCCTTCCTCTCCGGCAACTGAGTTATCTTTGTAGTGACTGGGTGTATTGATAAACCATCCAAAGGGTAAGTAATAACTTCACCATGCTCAAAGGGATATTCAATGTCTGCTTTTTTACTTTCACCCATCTACCAATAGGTGCCCTTCTTTGCGAGGCATTGGAAAACCTCCTTGGTCTTTGTGGTTGAATCTGTGTTTGAAATTCACTGCTCGACTGAGGGACATTACAGATAATTAATTGTATGTGGGATATACAGCAATGAAGTAGTCATTAAAAAAGCATTTTAAACACTATTATTACACACAGAGTGAGTCCATGTAACTTATTGTGAGACATGTTACACACATTTATGCTCTGGAAATTATTTAGGCTTACCATAACAAATACTTAAATACTTATTGACTCAAGACATTTCAGCTTTTAATTTTTCATTATTTTCTAAAATGTCTTAAAGCATAATTCCACTTAGAAATGTTGGTGTACTGTGTGTAGGCCAGTGACACAAAATCACTGGTTCCACATTTTCACTGGCCTACACAATTTTAAATTCAGGCTGTAACGTAACTAAATGTGGAAAAAGTGCTCTGTCTCTGCTGGTGCTTCTGGCTGTTTGTGATACTTTATAAGCCATGTTGTTGGTAGGGACAGCATCCACTCTGAAAAGCAATGTTTTGCTGAAACCCTCCTTCCATTGTTATAGCCATGGAAATGATTAAGGATGAAATGTGTCCTACAAATTGACGAGTAGATTACCAATTCTCCCACTTCTCACAAATATATACCACTTTTCATTTGCGTGGCCATGGAGGCATTTTCACAGTTGCATAGCAAGTGTTGCTACATCCTGCTACCACACAAAGATTGGCCATCTTGATGAATAAATATGCAATGCAAGCTAATTCCATACTACTAACCAACGAGTATATGAAGGTTGAGTATGGGATTTTTGTTCTTCACTGTGTGACGTTGACCACGGGGCATTTTGGGATTGTTTCCGAAGTTAAAGCAACCCCAACGTTTAGAACAATATTACAATATTATAAAATTAGATTTAAGAGTTTTTAATGTGGGAGTGTTTTCTTGGGGTGCTTTAAATGACTATTAAATGCTTTTCTGGGATTGAGAAATAGCTGCTACATGCCCTGTAACCAGAATGAATTCCTTAAATGTTAATTTAGTTTTCACTTTCTGACCGACAGCTAACATACCGTCAAACATACCGTAATTAAAATAACAGCACACTCCAAAATCTACAGACAGCACCGCACTGCATAATTGAAATGGCAACACCTTCCATAATATCTGTTGCCTGCAGTTATGGCAAATGTCTCCATTTGACTTGGAAGTCACATTGGAATTCTAATAGAAAACCTAAACGCTTCATGTGGCAGAAAAGTAGAGATGGTAAAGATGGTAAGAAGGCTGGATTAACGGTAACCACAGCAGGAAAGTGAGACCTTTATTGTTTTGATATACAGTTTATGTATTTAAAAATCTAAGATGAGATAGTAAAGGGACTCACCTTTTGAATGAATTGACAAAATAATTTAGAATGTCAACATTACATTGAAACTTTGCAAAGAACATCATTTGTTTTGGTTGATATGTTGCTCCAGTACTTTTGCTAGCATTTTGACCAATGGCTTTTCTAGTATATATATATGTGGTTTCTGTATGATTTATATGTCCCATGCGTCATATGTAGTCTGATTTGATTTATACCTTTACCTCTAAAAATGAGGTGAGCACATCAGTGTGATGCATGATGCTTTGTGTAACTCACCTATGCTGAGAGATTGTTTTTGACCATAGTCTACTAGTGCTTTTTGAACAGAGGGGAGAGTTTGGGAAGAAGCAATATGAATCATGTGTTTCATGCCTTTTCCTTTATTTTTTCAATTCTCAGTTGCTTGAATGTAAATGTTTGATGTATGTCTAAACCTCAACATTGTATTTTTAATTATTGTATTTAAACCTATGGGTCCAAAGTATGTTGCATAGTAAAAACATGCTGGAAACAACGGCTTAGGGGCTTTTCAGTCTCTAAATAAATACAAAGTGTGGTCAGAAAGTGTTGACAATGTTATGTTAATGACTTCCATAGTAACACAGTGCTTGGAAATGTCCTGTAGCTGCCCTAGTTACTCCATAATAGCTGCCATTACATAATAAACGGGTTTTATTATGCAGCCAAGTCTTAAATGTAAGTGTTGACATCCCTTCATCCAGTATGCCAACCAATCACCTATGACATTGAAGAACAGAAATAACAGTAGTACTTTATAATATCTCATTTATAAAGCATTTATAAAGGATTAGTAAATCGTTTATTCATCATGTATTAATCGTTACTCCATTCATAATATATTCAATATAGGTCCTTATAAATCATTGACTAATCATTAGTTAAGTCTTTTTGCGTGACCTCATCTAAAGTGTGGGCTATTTATACTTTATAAATGTTGTGAGTGACCTGTGTAATTTCTCACAAAAGATGGAAATGCCATTGGTAGACATTCCAGCAGTACCTGATGCGCCTTAAGGTCTCAAAATTGCCTTAAGGTCTCAAAATGGCAAAACATTCACGTTACAACTCTTCCTGAAGTCATTTTAAAAGTTGTTTCATAACAGATTTTGTGAATAAAATGTTCAACATATTTCCTTTAACATCCTGTGTTGTGTGCTTATTCTTTTGCCATTTATATTTTCTAGGCTATTTTGAGACTTGAAGGAGCATCAAGTACTGCTGGAATGTCTATCAATTGTATGTCCATCTTTTTGAGAAAGTACATTGGTCACTCAAAACATTTATGAAGTATTTATAAAGTATAGATAGCCCACACTTTAGACGAGGTCACGCAAAAAGACTTAACTAATGATTATAAGATGGTTTATAAGGACCTATAATAAACATCTTATAAATGGAGTAATGATTATTAAATGATGAATAAACTATTTACTAATCCTTAACAAATGCTTTATTACAGTGACCTATTATAAAGTGCTACCGTTATTTTTGTTGATGTTAGGTGTTTAGTTGGCATACTGTACACAAGGAATGGCATACTGTACACAACACTTACATTTAAGATTTGGCTACATAATAAAACAGGTTATTACATAATGGCAGCAATTATGGAGTAACTAGAGCATTTTTAGGATATATCCAAGCACTCTAATGTTCTACTATGGGATTTATTAAGATAACATTATCAACACTGGTAATTGGTTCCAGCATGTTTACTACGCAACATACTGTACTTTGGACCCATAGGTTTAAACACAATAATTGAAAATACAATGTTGAGTTTTAGACTTACATCAAACACTTACTTTCAAGCAACTGAGAATTTAAAAAAATAAAGGAAAAGGCATGAAACACATTATTCGTTATTGCTTCTCCCCAAACTTTCCACTCGGTTCAAAAAGCACTGGCAGACTATGGTAGCTGGACAGATGACACATTTGACAGCAGATATTTAAATGACCTGAGCCCTTTCATCTGTTTCAGATCCCATCTCTTTTCATTTATAAAACAGGTGGTGAATGTAAGATGACATGAATGCTTTATTAAAGTCCACGCGCTGTCTGAGGAGGCCTCCTTGATGTTTCAACCACACAGAGCTATGTGCTCCAAGAGGGAGAGGGGAAGAGGGGTAAGGAGAGATGGGATATCTTATCCATGTTTTGTGCTGTAATTCACATCGTCAAACAAAGTGTCACAGTGGTGAAAGTTAAGACTTGCATAGGCTCTGTCCTAATCATCCCATCTGAACCCAAACCAGGTCCATGATGCCCTGCTCTGGGGTTGGTGATTGTCCCCACTGTACTATGTCCTAGAGAGGTCAACCTCTGCTCTCTTCTATGGAGTTTGGAAAAGGTACCCCCAACAGTCCTCTTGCACTAAAGAAGATAATTCTCTGTAAAAAGGTAATACTACTATAATTCATTAATACATACAATTCATGAATTGTAAACAGTTAATGTATATAATTCAGTAAAGGTGAATTTAGACCCGAGTTACGTGTGTGTTAATGGCGTGTTAATATTCCAATTACCTTTTCTCTCTACAGGTTTTCTGACGTGGGGGAAACCAGCAAGGTATTTGTTTGAGGTGAAGATAAAAAACAAAATGGAGGTGTGGCAGAGGTGTGTCTACCATGAATAAGGTCAAGCAAACCTTTCGGTTCCAAGTGGAAAAAGCATCTACTTTATTTATTCCGATAGAAATAACAGCATTCCCCATGCACTGTTATTTATAAATTGATAAGAGCTATTGATACGAGCAAGTATATGAGTAATCCGTTTGGATAAGGAGATTATAAATATAGGCTAAATTACAATTGTTTCAGATCTATTTTACCTTATAATCACTGGAGATGAATGTAAAACCAGTCATATGGCAGGAAACTGAAAAGCATATCAACTTAACAGGTATTTCTGCCCCTTTCCCACAGTGAAGTATGAAATGCTGTGCCTTTATGTAGAATTTTAATTGTATGGTCTTATAACTTGCAGGGATGACATTTGGAGACGCAAGCCAAGTGGGATGACAAGGCAAAGAGTCACGATAAATGTAACCTTTGTGCTCTCTGGAATGTTTTAATCATAAACTTTTATTTAAATTATTTTTCCATGAAGTAGAATTCATGATTATCCGCTAAACATAAATAATGGTTCAAATCAGTGTAACGGTCGTCGTCAGAAGTGGACCAAGGCGCAGCGGGTTGAGTGCTCATTTTTAACATTTATTGAACACTTAAACAAAAACAAGAAAACGAACGGACGACAAACACACAGCAATGCAAAATCAACCTCCCACAATTCCCTTAACAAACATACCCCTAATTATAGGACCTTCAATCAGAGGCAACGAGAAACAGCTATCTCCAATTGAAGGCCTCAATCCCAATAAACTAAACAGAGAACTAAACACCCTAGATCAGACATAGAAATACATAACATAGAACCTAACCAAAAACCCCTCTACATAAACACATACTCTAACACACCCCGAACCACATAAAACAAATACCCCCCTGCCACGTCCTGACCAAACTACAATAACAAATAACCCCTTACTGGTCAGAATGTGACAGTACCCCCCCCCCCCCCCCCCCAAATAAACCCCAAAATAAACCCCCAAACTAAAGTCACCGTTGGTTCCCGTGCTACACCCCCCCCTCCCCAATCCTCCTACTGTGGAGGTGGCTCAGGCTCTGGCCTTAGTCCCCCACCTAACCAGTCCACCCCTGCTGAATACCTCGGTCTGAAGCGTGTCACTGTAGACCTTGGACTGTAGGGCGACTCTGGGAGCTCCGGACTGCGGGCCGTCTCACTCGGTTCCGGACTGCGGGCCGTCTCATTCGGTTCCGGACTGCGGGCCGTCTCTCTACGTGGCACTGTCGCCGGAAGCTCTGGATGAGGCACTGTTGCCGGACACTCTGGACGAGGCACTGTTGCCGGAAGTTCTGGACGAGGCACTGTTGCTGGAAGTTCTGGACGGGGCACTGTTGCCGGAAGTTCTGGACGGGGCACTGTTGCCGGAAGGCCTGATGCGTGGGGCTGGCTTAGGACGCGCCAGACTAAGGACACACACCACAGGGCTAGTACGAGGAGCAGGGACAGGACGAGCTGGACTGGGCTGACGCACTGGAGGCCTGGTGCGTGGGGTGGTAGTGGAGGTACCAGACTGGAGACACGCACCCCAAGGCTAGTGCGAGGAGCAGGAACAGGACGAGTTGGACTGGGCTGACGCACTGGAAGCCTGGTGCATGGGGCTGGTACTGGAGGTACCAGACTGGAGACACGCACCTCAGGGCTAGTGCGAGGAGCAGGAACAGGACGAGTTGGACTGGGCTGCCGCACTGGAGGCCTGGTGCGTGGTGCTGGTACTGTCTTCAGCCTTGGCTGCCTCTATCTCCTCCGGTGGGCGACGATATTCCCCAGCCTGGTGCCATGGTCCAGCCCCGTCCAGTATCTCCTCCCATGTCCAAGTTTCCTGATAGTCCACATCATTTCTCTGTTGCTCCTTACCCCGCTGCTTGGTCCGTTTGTGGTGGGACATTCTGTAACAGTCGTCGTAGGAAGTGGACCAAGGCGCAGCGGGTTGAGTGCTCATTTTTAACATTTATTGAACACTTAAACAAAAACAAGAAAACCGAACAGACAACAACCAGTAATGCACGCTAACACACAGCAATGCAAAATCAACCTCCCACAATTCCCATAACAAACATACCCCTAATTATAGGACCTTCAATCAGAGGCAACGAGAAACAGCTGCCTCCAATTGAAGGCCCCAATCCCAATAAACTAAACATAGAACTAAACACCCTAGATCAGACATAGAATTACACAACATAGAACCTAACAAAAAAAAAAAACGGACTAATCTAATCAAACACCCCTCTACATAAACACATACTCTAACACACCCCGAACCACATAAAACAAATACCCCCCTGCCATGTCCTGACCAAACTAAAATAACAAATAACCCCTTACTGGTCAGAACTTGACAATCAGAGTGTTTTTAAATCTACCCATGGGTTCTGAAACAGCGACAAATATGCATGTTTTCATGGCTATCTTTCCATATTCTGAATGCCTTCTCCATAATCTGCGTTCTTGTTCCAATTAAAGTTGCACCGTAATTAAAGGGATTGGTTTAGATAAATGAACAGAAAGAGGAATTTAACAAAAATTCCCTGATCAAATTGGTAGCCCACACAGTGGGTATTAATTTTGATGTTTTTGCAGAGGAACTCTTAGTCACACAATTTTACATCTAACTAAGATCATTGAAAAAATGTGCATGAAAACTTGCTCACCAGAAGAATGTCATAAATCGATAGAATCAATGCTTTAATCTAATTGACATTGGTAAAGTTTTTGCTTCTTTCTCTGAGAAAATACTTTTAAATCCTTCTTTAAACCTCTAAAAGTCTAAGCCGTTGGACCCATCTTTAACCCCTTAGTTTTGTTGGCACAAAACCTACTCCCTACTTCCTTTCATTTATATGGGTTACCTTCAGACGAGTCCCATGACACCATCGTGCTCGTGACCCCCCCTTTCTACAGTGGGGTCATATTAGTTTGTATCCCAAACAGTTCAGACACTACAGATAGAAGTTAGCACATCAGCTTTACTGACTTCAGGCGAGTCCCCTGGGGCATGTGAGGGTCAGAGACCAAAACGGAGGACACCATTGTGTTCGTGAGAGTCTCATCTTTCCATAGAAAGTGTCCGTTCAGTTGCTACAGACTATTTAGTGCGAAGATACATTTTTGGGATGTCTCATGGTCTGACAAACACCACTGTAGCTTGGCCACCTTCCACCACAGATGCGAAAGGCCAACATAGACGATGTGGTGGATTGAGATGCAGCCCATGCAAAAAATGTCTCTAGCTTAAACTGAGGGATTTTGATAGAGGTGTTACTATTACGCTACTTAGATTGACACATTGGTGGATCAATAGACTCTTAAGGATTCTCCTCCCCTTCATCTACACTGACTGAAGTGGATTTAACAAGTGACATCAATAAGGGATAATAGCTTCCACCTGGATTCACCTGGTCAGTCTATGTCATGGAAAGAGCAGGTGTTCATAATATTTTCTATACTCAGTGTAAATTGCACAAGGTATTGTTTTATCTTCATTCAATGCGCCCGCCACCCACCTGCCCTTCATCTGCACAATATTTCATGACCTTAAACCCGCCCGCCCGCGGATATAACCGTGGGGATTACGGATTATGAGTAAAGCCATGCATCACTAGAACCAACACACTACATATGTCTTAATGTTGTTTTCAAAATATGTCAATATTGAAAGTACTTCCTTTCTTACACATCAGTAGCCTATGTGTAAGCCAACATTTCTGATGTATATTTTAATTGCTGAGTGACCTATTATTAATTGGATAATATTGACATTCAGAAAAATTATGAATTCAGGAGTAAATGATTGGGTGCGTTAGCTCAAAAGCCTTCAGGCCACCATACCCCAGAGGCAGGGTCATATTTGCTGTGTATCTAGAATAAACCATAAATTAGCTGTTTAAACCCTATTCATTCCTCACATCCTCAATATTTAGCTGTCTGTTTCCTGAAATCAGACCACTCTCTATGTATGGCGTATAATTTAGTGCTTTTAGTAGCCCCGATGATAGAGAATGTTAGACATTTTTAAATAAGAACAAAGTGGGCTATCAGCACATGCAACACTGAGCCCTCCCAAGAGGAGAAAAAGTAATGAAAGAGTTAACGAAATAAGTGAAATCAGATAAACCAACTCCAGGCTACAGGCCATTGCAAATTCCATAGAAGACTCAGTGGGTATTGCCACAGAAACGAGAGGGAAGAACACATTACCGGAGCCCTGCACAGTCTGCTGCACTCATCCCCCAAACTCGCAGTGTCGTGAGGAGAAGAGTGACGCCAATCTCCTGACCTCTCCCGGTGCTATTCAGACCCAGCCCTGTCTGCCGTACCTGCCTTGCAGCAGTGACCCTCACTCTCCCCGCTGCCACCCATTCACCATCCTTTCACCCAACATTATTAGCTCATTACTTTTTAAAGACTTCTCTTCTCCGAGGCCTCCATCCTTGGGCTGGCTGGAACTATGGGGGGTGGGCTTGGTGCGCTCCATCTGCCTGATCATTGTCTGCCTGTAGTTGTCTCTTAGGTTAAGAGGAGGAGGTGTGGGATGTAGGAGAGATGCAGAACGTTTGTATGTATTCTATTACTCGGAGCACTGTTTTATATTCCCCACAGGTTACACTCCTCTTTGTGCTGGCCAGGCTGACACACTTCATTAATACTTTATAGAGTCATTCTCCAGGAGAATACTATGTCTAAGTGAGGGGGTAGAACTCCAATGCGGTTCAATTCATTCTTGGACCACAACATTTTGCTTCCTATTGGTGGTTGTAGTAATCTGGGCTGCCTTCATCTGTGGTCATCTTTGAATTGTTCAAAAGCAAAGCAGATATTCTGGCTGTGGTTTACGCAACTTTATTATGTCCAATATTGTCATTTAAAGCAATCATTCCACCTAAAGAATAAAACAACTGTAGAGATAATAGAGATAATATATTAGTTGGACACTAAGGCTACGTTTACACAGGCAGCTCAATTCTGATATTCTTTCCACTAATTGGTCTTTTGACCAATCACATCAAATCTTTTCACATCAGATTTTTTCAGAGCTTATCTAATTAGTCAAAAGCCCCCCCCCCCCCCCTCCCCCGGTTACTATTGCAGCTTCGGACAACATTTTCCCAGGAAGTCAAAATCCCGTTCAACCACTGGTGAAATCCCCTCACAATGATCTCAAACTGCTTTTGTAATACAGAATTACCAGACTACCCCTTGCTTATCAGGAAACTCTTTGGTATGTTGTGGTGGACTGTCATAATAATTGCTTCACAGGAACCTGGTAAAATTATGTTTGTAGTGTAAATAGCCACTGAATGGCTCTGAATTCACTGTCAACATGCAATCAAAGCTATGCTGTATAACCTTGCTTGGAGCTAACTAGTGCTCTCAAATCATACCCTGCTGATGTTGACATGCAGATGGGAGTTGTATTCATAACATTGCTAACTTAGCTAGCTAACATACATTTTGAGAAAACAAGTTATATTAAGTGGCTAGCTAGCTAGCGTTAGCAATATTTGGTGGTCAATGAGACTGAGAGCTAGCTAACCAGTTGAGCTAGCAAACATTGTTACAAAAGTATCATTTCGGATTAAAAAAATACTCCATAAACAGGCTCTGCAGTTCAGGAATCACAGTAGCAAGTACTCCTGGTGCAATGTTCAATTATTTAGCCATTTAAACTCAGTTTTTGTTATAGCCCTCACTAGCGTTTATGCAATTTAAACATGAGCTTGTCCGAGGTGTCGGACTCGACGACAGTTGCTATCCATTGGAGCGCTGCGATTGGTTTCCCAACATTCTGGGGTTGGGCTTAGCGAAGGGTCAATTGAGCTGCCTGTGTAAATGCAGCCATAGTATCTTGAATGAAAACTTAATTGCTAATCATGTTTATCATTATTATGCAAAATGTTTTTGGAATTAATTGCCAAAACAACTCTCCCCTCTCCTCTCCTGGATGACAGTTTTACATGTTTGTGTACAAATTGCACAGAACACCACACACAGCTAGACTTTCTTTGAATTTAACTATTACTGTGAACTCAAGAATTGTATTGTTTTTGGTAAATATGTTGTTGGATTAATGTACAATAGAGTCACCGAACACATTCGGGCACTGAGAACAAATTCAGGAAATATTTGTACACATTTTTATTGCCTCTGTCTGCTTTTAGCACAGTTATCTACATTATCTAATTAGGCATTCTGCCTTAGAGATACACTGTAAGGTTGTAGTGAAAGTACTGTTTAGCAACACTAAATGCATGTAACAAAATACGCATAAATTAAATGGTATAATTTTCTGCATAATTTGAGCTGCTTGGAAGGAATTTGCTCAAACTTGAGGTTGATGATAGCTTTTAGATAATTACTCAAATTAGGATATGTACATACTACCTCAATACTACCTCAATAGGGCCAACCAAACAGGGCTATCTGCATTGTGTCCCGCCACCCACCACCACCCACCAACCCATCTTTTATGCTACTGCTACTCTCTCTTCATCATATATGCATAGTCACTTTAACCATATCTACATGTACATACTACCTCAATCAGCCTTACTAACCGGTGTCTGTATGTAGCCTCGCTACTTTTATAGCCTCGCTACTGTATATAGCCTGTCTTTTTACTGTTGTTTTATTTCTTTACTTACCTATTGTTCACCTAATACCTTTTTTGCGCTATTGGTTAGAGCCTATAAGTAAGCATTTCACTGTGAGGTCTACACCTGTTGTATTTGGCACACGTAACAAATAAACTTTGATTTGATTTGATTTACGTGGACCTTCATTTTAGCACAAGTAGAACATATCTCAACAACATGTCATGTCTAAATCTCATGCACTAACCCAGTAATTAGACAACCCTCTTCTTCCTCCCCCTTGTTTCATTGTAAATGATTTTCAGTGAATCATTATGATAACATTTACTTCAATTACTAACCCAGGCACTGTCGCCTGTTGAGAAAAAGCCTTTAACTCGCTCTGTCTGCCATGCCACTCCATCTTTTACAGACATGCGTCAAATTTGAATGAAGTCATGTTGATTGGCGTTTCCCTTTGCTCGAGGAGAAACGAAAGGATAAGGGGTTCTGAGAAAAAGGTCTCTGCCTGTTTGCCTCACCGTGGCAAGAATCCGCCCCCAGGGAGAGAGCTTAATTTCGGGGAGAATCCCCCACCCGTCTGCCCACCACCTCCATCCTTCCATGCATGTCCAGAGAGCTGGAGGGGATGGAAGGGAGGGCACAGCTCCTGACAGACCTGAGCTACTGGAGCAGGAACCAGTCAGGGCTATTTTTACTGGCTATGCCCCCAGGGTTTCACTAAGCCCCTCCACAGTGTGTGTGTGTGTGTGTGTGTGTGTGTGTGTGTGTGTGTGTGTGTGTGTGTGTGTGTGTGTGTGTGTGTGTGTGTGTGTGTGTGTGTGTGTGTGTGTGTGTGTGTGTGTGTGTGTGTGTGTGTGATCCTGAAGTTGACATGGTGTGGAAAGGAGAAACAATTCCACGTTGTACAGAGACAGAAGCAAAGAGATAATACAGGTTGGGCTTCTTTCACTGTCTGGCTTATGTGACCAAATACCATGTTGAAAACCTAACGGATGCTGCAATCATATTAGGTTCTGCTATAGGGTACTGTACACAGACATGGCAGTTGCACATGTCAGATAAAACAATGTCTGGGGCCATGCGTACCTCCTTGGGTAATTTAGGTCTACCATAATTTTTCATTACAAATACATTGAATGTGTGTCATGTGATTCTTTCTAAACTAATAATATTTTACATTTTTGTTTGGGACATTTAATATCATGAATAATCTATGTAAGATTTCTTAATTAAACAAGAAATTGTGAGAGACGATAAATCAGAATATGACACTTTGACATAATCATAATTCCCCATGTATGCAAAGCATGTATTTAATGTGTTTCATTTTGTTGACAGTCTCTTAAATAGGTAGCATTAGAACATGATTTATGTAGAATGGTGCCATGATTGCTCCAGACAAACAGTCTATTGAAAACACAGATTACATTATATTACTTATGATTTTTGAAGAGCCCTCTCAACCAAGAGCCCTGTCTTCACTTGAAGTACTGTAAACTATACGTATTGATTGATGTGCACATTGGCCAATTAATAAAGTTCGCTGGAAAACCAACTCCAAAGCCATAGTACAGTAGGTAACGTGACAGCATTGAGCTGGATGGAGTATTCACCTTTATTTAACCAGGTAGGCTAGTTGAGAACAAGTTCTCATTTGCAACTGCGACGTGGCCAAGATAAAGCATAGCAGTTCGACACATACAACAACACAGAGTTACACATGGAATAAACAAAACATACAGTCAATAATACAGTAGAAAAAAAGAAAACAAAAAGTCTATATACAGTGAGTGCAAATGAGGTAAGATAAGGGAGTTAAGGCAATAAATAGGCCATGGTGGCGAAGTAATTACAATATAGCAATTAAACACTGGAATGGTAGATGTGCAGAAGATGAATGTGCAAGTAGAGATACTGGGGTGCAAAGGAGCAAGATAAATAAATACAGTATGGGGATGAGGTAGTTGGATGGGCTGTTTACAGGTGGGCTATGTACAGGTGCAGTGATCTGTGAGCTGCTCTGACAGCGGGTGCTTAAAGCTAGTGAGGGAGATATGAGTCTCCAGCTTCAGTGATTTTTGCAGTTCGTTCCAGTCATTGGCTGCAGAGAACTGGAATGAAAGGTGGCCAAAGGAGGAATTGGCTTTGGGGGTGACCAGTGAGATATACCTGCTGGAGCGCGTGCTACATGTGGGTGCTGCTACGGTGATCAGTGAGCTGAGATAAGGCGGGGCTTTACCGAGCAGAGACTTGTAGATGACCTGGAGCCAGAGGGTTTGGCGACGAGTATGAAGCGAGGGCCAGCCAACGAGGGCATACAGGTCGCAGTGGTGGGTAGTATATGGGGCTGTGATAGACAAAACGGATGGCACTGTGATAGACTGCATCCAATTTGTTGAGTAGAGTGTTGGAGGCTATTTTATAAATGACATCGCCGAAGTCGAGGATCGGTAGGATGGTCAGTTTTACGAGGTTAACGTTTGGTAACGGTCTGCAGCTCAGAGCCTCCGGCGGGGGTCAGCAGCGCAGAACAGGGGCTACACCCGGAGCCAGAGCCACCTCCGTAGCTGGAGGATTGGCGGAAGGGTTGGGTGTAGCACAGGAACCGTCATAGACGGTGGCCACCCTCCCTTCCCTCCCTTTAGATTTGGGGATGTTTTTGTGGGGTTTTTGTTTGAGGTGCAGTCGGGGTCTGCACCTTCGGTGGGGGGTGTGTGGGGGGGGGGGGGGGGTACTGTCACTGTCAGGTAAAAGGGTCATTTGCCATAGTAGAATGGTCATGGCATGGCAGGGGGGTTGTTTTGTGTATTTTTGGGTTGTTGGTTTCTAGGGGAATGTGTTCTAGTTTTCATTTTCTATGTTTCGTTTTCCAGATTTGGCCAAGTATGGTTTCCAATCAGAGGCAGGTGTCTTTCGTTGTCTCTGATTGGAAGCCATACTTGGGCAGCCTGTTTTCCTTTGGGTTTTGTGGGTGGTTGTTTTCCGTATTAGTCTGTGTACCTTACGGAACTGTTTTGTCGTTTGGTTATTTTTGTTTAAGTGTTCTCTCTAAATAAATGAAGATGAGCACTATACACGCTGCGCCTTGGTCTGTTCAAAACGATGCCTGTGACATTAGCGTTGATCAAATGGCACCTTTTTTTGGTTGTTGTTCCGAGTCCATCCAATGGGCTTTCGTCTCTCTTTGTAATGTCGTGTGTGTAGGTGGCAGGGAAGTCAGGCGCAGGAGAATCGAACTTGGTATAAATTGAGTATTTTAATGGCATTACTAAAACTCCAAAACCAAAGTACATAATAAATAAAAGTGGGTACAAGAACCCGTCGCGCACCAATTCATAATACACGAGCATATGCACAAACAATCTCTGACAAGGACATGAGGGTAAACAGAGGGTTAGGGTTAGGGTTAGGGTGATGGCCTTGAGATAGAAGCTGTTTTTCAGTCTCTCGGTTCCATCTTTGATGCACCTGTACTGACCTCGCCTTCTGGATGTTAGCGGGGTGAACAGGCAGTGGCTCGGGTGGTTGCTGTCCTTGATGATCTTTTTGGCCTTCCTGTGACATCGGGTGGTGTAGGTGTCCTGGAGGGCAGGTAGTTTGCACCCGGTGCACCATCTGGAGAGCCTTCCGGTTATGGGCGGAGCAGCTGCCGTACCAGGCGGTGATACAGCCCGACAGGATGCTCTCGATTGTGCATCTGTAAAAGTTTGTGAGTGTTTTTGGTGACAAGCCGAATTTCTTCAGCCTCCTGAGGTTGAAGAGGCGCTGCTGCGCCTTCTTCACAACGCTGTCTGTGTGGGTGGACCATTTCAGTTTGTCCGTGATGTGTACGCCGAGGAACTTAAAACTCTCCACTACTGTCCCGTCAATGTAGATAGGGGGCTGCTCCTTCTGCTGTTTCCTGAAGTCCACAATCATCTCTTTTGTTTTTGTTGACATTGAGTGCAAGGTTATTTTCCTAACATCACCCTCTGAGGGCCCTCACCTCCTCCCTGTAGGCCGTCTCACCGTTGTTGGTAATCAAGCCTACCACTGTAGTGTCATCTGCAAACTTGATGATTGAGTTGGATGCGTGCATGGCCACGCAGTCGTGGGTGAACCCGTATGGCATGATGAGGTACTCATAATGCCCTGAGGTGGTACTAAATTCCGTCTTCCACTCGTCTCCCTCCCGGATACGCACCAGGTTGTACGCACTCCTGAGATCCAGTTTAGTGAAGAAGCGCACCCCGTGCATTGACTCAATCGCCGTGGCGATAAGAGGTAGCGGGCAACTGTACCTCACCGTGATTTGATTGAGACCTCGATAATCAATGCACGGGCGCAGACCTCCATCCTTCTACTTCACAAAAAAGAAACTCCAGGAGATGGGTGAAGTGGAGGACCGAATGTACCCCTGACGCAGGGATTCGGAGACATATGTCTCCATAGCCACCGTCTCCGCTTGCGACAGGGGATACACGTGACTCCTGGGAAGTGCAGCGTCTACCAGGAGATTTATCGCACAATCCCCCCGTCGATGGGGTAGTAATTGAGTCGCCTTCTTTTTACAGAAAGCGAGAGCCAAATCGGCATATTCTGGGGGAATGCGCACTGTTTCTTGGCAACCGTAGTAGCACCAACGGAAACCCCTAAACACCTACCTGAGCACTCTCACGACCACCCAGTGAGAGCCCTCTGTTGCCAAGAAACAGTGGGGTTATGACAAGTTAACCAGGGTAGGCCCAGCACCACGGGAAACGCAGGAGAGTCAATAAGGAAAAGACACATTTTTTCCGTGTGACCCCCTGCTTCACCATGCCCAAAGAAGCGGTAGCCTCCCTGATAAACCCTGACCCTAATGGTCGACTATCTAAGGTGTGAACGGGGAAGGGCACATCCACGGGAACAATGGGGGTCCCTAAACTATGAGCTAACGCTCTTATCAATGAAATTCCCAGCCACGCCTGGATCTACAAGTACCTTATGCTGGGAACGCGGGGAAAATTCAGGAAAAGTGACAGACAAACATATGTGCAACAGAGGGCACTGGGTGAGAATGGTGCTGGCTCACCTGGGGTGATGCCAGTGCGCCCTGCCTGCTGCCTCGATTCCCAGAGGAACCAACCAGCAGTGTGACCTCTGCGGCCACAGATGGTGCACGAGCGGGAACCCCCTTCGGTCTCCCTGCGCACCGGCCCTCCCAGCTCCATGGGTATCGGAGAGGGGGTGCGGGACGATGGAACAACCAGACCCCGATCTGGATGTCCGCGAGTAGCCAGCAGGTTGTCCAGCCGGATGGACAGGTCCACCAGCTGGTCGAAGGTGAGGGTGGTGTCTCTGCAGGCCAGCTCCCGACGGACGTCCTCGCGCAGACTGCAGCAGTAATGGTCGATCAGGGCCCTGTTGCTCCATCCCGCGCCGGCAGCCAGGGTCCTAAACTCCAGGGCAAACTCCTGGGCGCTCCTCGTCTCCTGCCTCAGCTGGTAGAGGCGCTCACCCGCCGCTCTGCCCTCGGGTGGGTGGTCGAAGACTGCCCGGAAACGGTGTGTGAACTCCTCAAAATGGTCCAACGCCGCATCTTTCTCTCCACACACGGCGCTGGCCCACTCCAGGGCTTTCCCGGTGAGGCACGAGACGAGGGCGAAACCCTTCTCATGGCCCGATGGAGCTGGGTGGACCATGGCCAGATAAAGGTTTAATTGGAGGAGGAAACCCTGGCAGTTGGCAGCACTACCGTCGTACCCCTGTGGCATGGAGGGACGGATCCCACTGGGTTCAGGCGGGAAAGGGGCGCTCAGGATAGACCCCGGTTGTGCTGGTGGAGGCGCTGGAAGAACTCCCTGTCTCTCCCAGCGGTCCATATTCTGGACAACGCGATCCATGGCGGCGCCCAGATAGTAAAGCTTCTCCGTATGCTCCTGGACGCGCTCCTCCACCTCCATGGCCGGGGTACCCTCTCCTGCTGACTCCATAATAGGGTCAGAGATTCTTTAATGTTGTGTGTGTAGGTGGCAGGGAAGTCAGGCGCAGGAGAATCGAACTTGGTATGAATGGAGTATTTTAATGACGTTACTAAAACTCCAAAACCAAAGTACATAATAAATAAAAGTGGGTACAAGACCCCGTCGCGCACCAATTCATAATACACGGGCATATGCACAAACAATCTCTGACAAGGACATGAGGGGAAACAGAGGGTTAAATACACAACATGTAATGAATGGGATTGGAACCAAGTGTGTAGGAAGACAAGACAAAACCAATGGAAAATGGAAAACGGATCAATGATGGCTAGAAGACCGGTGACGTCAACCGCCGAGCACCTCCTGAACAAGGAGAGGCATCGACTTCGGTAGAAGTCGTGACACTCTCAGAGGGAAAAAAAGGATGTAAGGAAATGATTTCTCTGGAGTACTTGTTCTCCATGAGATTTCTATCACTGTAACTCACTGCTGTAAATACACTGGAAGAGGGAGAGTGCTCTCTGACAGGTCAGCTCCATAGGGAATACTGGAACTACTTTTCTACTGTTATTAAAAGGTTGTCTCCTGGAGACGGGAATGTGTCTCCGGTTTTCTCAAAGTCTGTGCAGTAGAAAATGGATTCTGGGAAACTTTGTTAAACCCACCCATCAATAACCCAGTGTCTGTCAAGCAAAGAGATGCAACGTCTCTAATAGAATATAGACACATGCTGTAACATCAACCCTGACTGCCCTCTGTGGCTAACGCGCCAATGTGTTCACAAGCCTTCATGTGCTGTCATTTTTGTCATAGTTTTATTGCTCAGTGTATGATGTTGGTGTCATACTTTATCATTCCAGTGACACGTTGACTGAGTATCTCCAGTTTCTCACTATCAACATTTACTACACCTGGAGGAGAGGGAGAACATGAGAGCCAGAGCACGAGACCTTGGGACTATAACCCACTGGGCACACAGTGGTTGAATCAACGTTGCTTCCACATAATTTCAATGAAATTACATTGAACATTTGTGGAATAGATGTTGAATTGACGTCTGTGCCCAGTGGGAAGGTTCTATCTGCGCAAAGCATAGTTCTGAGATACTGAGCTTCACATTTTTCAAATCCCAGATCTCAGAACTGTTTTGTAGTGAATTCTTCTTTCATAACGCATTAACAAGGTCCCAGGGGGGTGCAATTGCGGATAGAAACTTACGGCTCTGAAATGTCAATCTGGGTTCAGCCATAAGGTCCTATCTGACACAGAATGTTACAATTATTTAAATAGAAAAGTACAGCCATGTAATTATTAAATAAAGAGAATACCCTTCCTTCTTTCTGATCACATCATGAAATATATTAATTCATGTTCATCACACATTTGTTAAAGCGATAGTTCCCTAAAATGACAAATACACTATGTCCTATGGATAACTAGCAACATTGCTGAAGCTTAGCTCTGGATGGGTAATCTGATATTTTTTTCTGGTCTCTGACACCCTACTTGCTATTAATCAATAAAATGTGGTAAGTTTGCAATTTTAGGGAAATACCCCTTCCATGGATGTTTTCGTATTGATATAGAACAAGTCAAAAACAGCAATGCCTCTGCTAAGGGCCTAAAACCTTCTCTAAGCCACCTGCATTTATTTGTTTTTACATTCTTCTGAAAAAGTGGTGGGAAAAAATCTTAAATTGAGAAAGAGGACCAGAACCTATGATAAGAATAATCAAAGGCTAAGGTTCTATCTGCAAAATGTATCGTTTTGAGATGATTAGTATTTTTCAAGTCCCAGATCTTAGAACTGTTTTGTGATGTCTTCCTCTTTCATGACTCAATAAGTATATCATCATACATACAATTGTTTTTGATTGACAACTCAGCATTGTATGATTGGATTGCAGATACAATCATATAGCACCAAGTTAAAAGGTGTTTTCACAGATAGAACTTTCAGATTTGACCTTTTTTTCAACGTAAATCTGACATACAGTGTCTCACATGTAAAGGACCACCTAAAGGACACATTTTTGACCAGATTATCAGATATTAGATGTGTGTTAAAATGTGTAATGATCATGCTGTGTAGTTAGCTTATTGATATGCCACACTTGTCAGGTGGATGGATTATCTTGGCATGTCTTCCTCTTTCATGACTCAGTAAGTATATCACCATACATACAATTATTTTGATTGACAACTCAGCATTGTGTGATTGGATTTCAGATAAAATTTTAAATCGTTAAGATGCAAGAGGCCATTACAATATACAGGGGCAGTCCATCACTGAGACTGGCTAGGAAAACTCCCATTCACACTTCATTTTCATGTCTTGTACTATTTTTTTTGCACTGAAAGTCATTGCAGACTTACTTACATCATAGACAATTAGCCCACATTGATGGTTATCTAACAACAGCAGTCAATTGGTTAAAACATGATTTATGTTTTATTGATATAACACTTGAGCAAACATCAATTTACATTGTTAATTAAACATCATTACAATGCTATCATGTCTATTGAGGATAGAATGAATATCCCCCTAAAATTATATTTAAACATGTTGTGCATAACTGTGCTGATGAAACAGACATCACAAGATACAATTGGCCATGCAGGCTATAAGTAACAAGATAATTATAGATGTACACTGAATAAAATATAAACGCAACATGTAAAGTGTTGGTCCCATGTTTCATGAGCTGAAATAAAATATGCATTGAGTAAATGCTTTTATTTGAGAGAATCTTTAGAAATATAACCAATGGTATAGTAAAATGAAGAGATCACCTGGCAGTTGGTCACAACTCAACTCAGCAGGCAACGCCTTTGTTGATGTGCCTTTGCTCTCTGGTTATGCATACAGCAAGATCATGGGGGAAAATTACATACAATATATATTTTTCACCCTCATTTTTAAGTAGTAGGGGGTTGGATATCGATTGTGTGGGGGTTAAACTTAGTGATGATTTTCCCTCTGTGTCCTGACACTCTTTACCCTGTGCTGTCACACACTGATCGGTTTCACCTGTCTTCGTGCTTGTCTCCACCCCCCTCCAGGTCTCGCCCATCTTCCCCATTATTCCCTGAGCATTTATACCTGTGTTCTCTGTTTGTCTGTTGCCAGTTCGTCTTGTCTTGTCAGGCTTTCCTGTTTCTCAATGTGTCGTATTGTGTTTGTTTCCTAGCCTTCCCGGTTCTGACCATTCTGCCTGCCCTGACCCCAAGCCTGCCTGCCATCCTGTACCTGCCTGAATCTGACCTGATTATGAACCTCTGCCTGTCCTCGACCTGCCCTTTGCCCCGTGTTATAATAAATTATTGAGAACTGTACTATCTGCCTCTACTGTAAGATATGGTGGTAGATTTTGAACTTATGGGGCTATTTTGCTTCCACTGGTCCTGGGGCCCTTGTTAAGGTCAACGGCATCTTGAACTTTACCCAATTCCAGGTCATTTCAGCCAAACACCTGGTTGCCTCTGCCCCGGAGCAGAGGCGAAGCCACAGCAGGGCCAGGCTGGGCAGAAACCCTGCCAGATTCAACACTGGCCCACCCAATTATTTAAAATATATTTTAATGAAATAAATACATTTGATTCCTTGGAAATAATTAGTTATATAGCAATCATATGGTACCACTACCCCCTCCCTCAAATTGTTTTGACCCTCTGCAATTCTTTGCTAATGCGAACTAGCGTTAGCTAACTAGTTACAAGTTATGGAGAAACAAAGTTCACTTTTCAAAAAGCCACAGATGGAGAATGAAGACACAACAACTGCTCCACTACCTCCATCGGCCGAGCCCAATCCGCCATGAGGAGGGTAGCATGTCTACTGCTTTGACTTCCATATCCCAGCTTGCTCATCATCGCCCAGCCCCAACTCATCATGGTGAGCATGTCATCATGAGTCCACCTGCGGAATTGTCTGCAGTTCTGCAGGTGGACCTATGCAACCAAAAATGCGAGTGTTCACCACTACAGTGATCAATGGAAAATTGTGGTGTTTCTCATGGAAGTGGTATGGGGATGCTGTTTTCTCTAAAATGTGTAGAGATTTCCCCAAGGCCACTAAGGAAGGCTCATTTATTAGAGACTGGAAGCACCTTCCCGAGGCATGCTTTAAGCACCAGGGTAGAAAACCCCACTCATTTGCACTGGATACAGTGCAAGCCATATTAATCAAAGCCTGGGTAATGTTTTAAATCAACTTAACCATGAGGCCATGGACTATTCATTTGTAGACAGGAATCGTGATCACTTCAAAGTGATTCTGGACATTGTTATGCGCTAAACCAGACATAACGCTACAGTACGTGGACCAGTGGCGGTCGGTGCCGTTTAAGATGAGGAAAGACAATCATTAGTCCAACAGTTGCAAACAATAGTGTTTTTATTGGACAAATTCAAGTATGTTTATCCCCGTTTCGTTCTGTTTACTTCCATTTAAGAAACATTTTTCAACAGAATCGGCGTAATGAATACACATATGATCACACGCAAACACAGTTCACTTTCATAGCAGCCACATACAAACAGCAAGATCCCTTTGATCATTGGATAATTCCTTCTCACATTTATGCACCCTCCTCCTGTCACCTTTTCCCTTCACTTGTGAACTTCAGTGCACAACACATCAGCTTTCTGTGACCAGGTGAAAAAACCTTTCCAAGCCAAACCTTTATATCATTACCGCTAAACACTACACACAGCTTCATCATTGTCAACATATTAGCTAATATCAAGTCAACATAGATACTAGAACTAGCGTGTTAGTAAACTCTCTACAATCATGCAGTACAGTTTACGGTTAGCAAGCAGTTTAGCAGTTACACCGGTGGGCCCCGGTGGTGACAAATTAACAAAACCAAAAGATTACCTTGACTTGGAAGAGTTCCAGTGTTTTATAGCCATAGCCAGCTAGCTAACATAACATCCCTCTTTGTTTGAACAGTGTGTTTGAGTAGGCTAAACTAGCTAGCTGCATTTGCTAGCTAAGTAAGTGAAAGTGAAAAAAATATGAAATATAGCTAGCTCTCTCTGCCACTCTCTCTCTTGCTTCTCCTTCATTTTTGAAGAAATTCATTTGTTAAAAACTGTTCAACTATTGTCTTTCTCTCTCTTTTAGTCCACTACTCACCACATTTTATGCACTGCAGTGCTAGCTAGCTGTAGCTTATTCTTTCAGCATTAGATTCATTATCTTTTTCTTTGATTGGGTGGACAACATGTCAGTTCATGCTATAAGATCTCTGATAGGTTGGAGGACCTCATCCGGAAGTCATAATTACTGTGTAAGTAGACGGAGGGCAGATGAGAACCATGAGCCTCCCAGGTTTTGTTTTGAAGTCAATGTACCCAGAGGAGGATGAAAACTAGCTGTCCTCCGGCTACACCATGGTGCTACCCTACAGAGTGCTGTTGAGGCTACTGTAGACCTTCATTGCAAAACAATGTGTTTTAATCATTTATTTGGTGACCTGACTATATTTAGTATAGTTTTATCTAAAAAGGGTAACTTTTTTAATATTTCACTATTTTGATTCTTTTGAAATTCACTGAGGAGAATGGTCCTCCCCTTCCTCCTCTGAGGAGCCTCCACTGACGTGGACATAGGAAGAGTGAAGAGGCCCTTAATAAGGGCAACATTTGTATGTATTTTTTTAATCTATCCAAATAAGATCCACAAATTCTAAATCGTCTGACTGTGCTGCACCCCCGGATCCAAGCCAATCAATATTGAATATTTATGCACAGAAACAGCAGGTTGTTAGCAAGTTAATTTTGTGATATTGACACAGATATTATAGTTAGAAAAACAAGTCCGTTCGCGGACGCTATGGTAATTTTAAAGAAAGGCCGTCGACGGCCGCTATGGGTTCTAAAGGGTTTTAAACATGTCTGGATATTTTTGCTGGAAAATGTTGGCCCAGCTACTTTTTTATGCCCAGCCACACAGCAATTTCTGCCTATGTCGTTGGCCAGGAGGCTGAAACTTGGCTGCAAGTTGATCTTCCAGCAAGACAATATAACCCCAAGCACACATCAAAATCCACAAAGAAATGGTAAATTGGCCACAAAATCAACATCGCAATGGCCATCTCAGTCTCCAGACTTTGAAAACCCATTGTAAATCTGTACTTTGAATTGAAGATGGCAGTCCATAAGCTCAGGCATAGGATATCAAGGATATGGAAGGAATCTGTATGGAGGAAGGGCCTAAGATCCCTCCCAATGTGTTCTCCAATCATAAAACATTTTAGAAAAAGGCTCAGTGCCATTATCCTTACAAGGTGAAGTACTGAAAACAGAGGTGTCAATAATTTTGAGCCCTACTTTTTTTTTTTTTTTAAGTATAAAATGATTTTTTGGAGCATACAATATAGGTCAGTACTTGAATTATTTATTTTATACAGTCATTTTTTCTCATCTTTATCAAGGGTTTTAATATTTTCGGACTCCACCCTATGTCCCCAAGGCCAATGAGACCACTCTGGATACTATATCTCCTAGAATAAATCGTGTGAGTGTGTGTGTGCGTGTGTGTGTGCGTGTGTGCGTGCGTGTGTGCGTGTGTGCGTGTGTGCGCGTGTGCGTGTGTGTGCGTGTGTGTGTGTGTGTGTGTGTGTGTGTGGGTGTGGAGATCTTGGTGGAGAGAACTGTGAAAACAACCGCTGTGTGGCTTGTCAGAACAGGTCAAAGTATTGGGGGTGTATTCAACTACAGTGAGTGGGTCCAAGTTATCATTATTTAGTAGCAACAGTAGTCACCATGCAGGATTGCTGTTATTCTCCACTAATATGCTGCTGTGGGAAAATGTGTACCCTGGTCTCTGCCTAATTGACATCTTAACCAGAATGAAATGCTAGGTAAACATCGTTTTGGATTCCATATAGTTTGTCATTTTTTAAGAGAAGGCAAGTGCTTTGACATCAATATTTTATGTAAGCCTCCAGTTAGCTTACTTTCATCTGGGCTCCCATCTGCGTTTTTACGCCAATCTCTATGTGATAGACAAATAGGTTATGGTACATGCAGTAATTTACACTCCACATACCCCGTAGCTAGTGTTTAGAGAGATTGAGTTGTTTGTTTGTGTGTGTGTCTGTGTTTCATGGCTGTTAAGTACATGCACATTCGTCCAGCTGGGTTCCACTTTAAAATAGATTACCCTTATGTGGTCAAGTAAAGTAACATTGTTTTAACACATTGTTAAATAGCACTCACAGCTGTAATAGGCACATACTAAGGTATGTATTGTAGTGTTTAATTTGTAAAGTGTCGCCTTAATATTGTTTTTTACATCAAATGTGTACATATTGTGTGATCTAAAAACTGTAGGCATTTACTATGTGAAGGAACAGGTTATGATTCAAGCTCTGATTGAGCCAATGCTACAGGAGAGCATAGTGCCCCAAAAATGTGAAGAGGCAGCAGGGCTTCCAGGCCAGGTGCATATTGGCCAAGATGAATCGCTGCCACAGTCAACTCGCTCCATTCTTCCTAACCCAGAACTGGATGGAAGAATTTGAGGATACAAGCTATAGCGTATGGTTTAAACATTACCATAATAACAGAGATTGCCTTAATTTTTCAACAAATCACTAGGTAATGGGTGGCCTAATTATCTTCATCCAGTTGTAAAATCATGTATTTAAAAAAAAAAAGACGACAACTTTTGAAACTTGGACACATGCCCAGCTGAACCACCCGATGTCTCTTCGGCGGTTGAACTTTGTTGCCATGAATAATAAATGGACACAACAGACTCACTTATAACCTTGAGGGGAAAGGGATGGGGTAAATATACTCCCAATGAATTAGTTGTGGAGTAAAATATAGCTCCTTCTCTACCATGGTTTATGTAACACATATTTGCCTCCCCCATGCACTTAAATTATTAATGCCCTGCTTTTAAGACTTAGCCTAGTTAAGTTATGACTATGCTGAGCCCTGTGGAATGCAGCAGATGCTGAAGGTGTTGAATAGAGCTCTCTGATTTTCCACCATATCCCATTTCTTTGTCATCTTTTTCTCATAATCCTTTCCTCCCATACCCATTTATACAACAGTTTGTTTATTCATTAGTTTGAAGCAATTTCTCCTCCAATATTGACTTATTATTACTGTGGCAAGCATGGCATGTTTTTCTTTGTTGACCTCTCCACCAGATGCTGCCTGAGGGATGTCTTTCTTTCTATGCTTTGTTTATTTGCTTCAATTCTAATTCCTGTCAGTTTCTTAGTCATTTTCTTCGGAAATTTCATTTTCCTCATCGCCTTCAAAATGTTAAAATATTCATGGGTATGCTTGGAATTCACTTTTTTTGATAAAGGACAACTGTTTGCTATTTCAGTTCAGTTAGCTGTTGTATTGTTTGTCTGTGGAATGTACTGTTACACAGATTTCTGGATAAACAGATGGAAAAGAGGTCTTAGAAAACATCTACCAGAAAAGTCTTAAAAGGTATAAGAAATACATCAAAACACAATAATGCTGACGTAAAGACCCCTGCCAATAAAGGACAACTGTTTGCTATTTCAGTTCAGTTAGTTGTTGTATTGTTTGTCTGTGGCATGTACTGTTACAAAGAGTAAAGGATTTGATTTCTGGATAAACAAATGGAAAAGGGGTCTTAGAAAATATAAACCAGAAAAGTCTTAAGGTATCAGAAATACATCAAAACACAATAATGCTGACATAAAGACCCCTGCCAAATAATATCAACATGGATACAGTTGAAATCGGATGTTTACATACACCTTCGCCAAATACATTTAAACTCAGTTTTTCACAATTCCTGACATTTAATCCGAGTAACAATTCCCTGTCTTAGGTCAGTTAGGATCACCACTTTATTTTAAGAATGTGAAATGTCAGAATAATAGTAGAGACAATTATTTATTTCAGCTTTTATTTCTTTCAATACATTCCCAGTGGGTCAGAAGTTTACATACACTCAATTAGTATTTGGTAGCATTGCCTTTAAACTGTTTAACTTGGGTCAACATTCTTTGGGTAGCCTTCCACAAGCTTCCCATAATAAGTTGGGTGAATTTTGGCCCATTCCTCCTGACAGAGCTGTTGTAACTGAGTCAGGTTTTTAGGCCTCCTTGCTCGCACATGCTTTTTCAGTTCTGCCCACAAATTTTCTAGAGGTTTGAGGTCAGGGCTTTGTGATGGCCACTCCAATACCTTGACTTTGTTGTTCTTAAGCCATTTTGCCACAAATTTGGAAGTATGCTTGGGGTCATTGTCCATTTGGAAGAACCATTTGCGACCAAGCTTTCACTTCCTGACTGATGTCTTGAGATGTTGTTTCAATATATCCACATAATTATCCTGCCTCATGATGCCATCTATTTTGTGAAGTGCACCACTCCCTCCTGCAGCAAAGCACCCCCAGAACATGATGCTGCCACCCCCGTGCTTCACCGTTGGGATGGTGTTCTTTGGCTTGCAAACCTCCCCCTTTTTCCTCCAAACATAACAATGGTCATTATGGCCAAACAGTTCTATTTTTGTTTCAACAGATCATTTCTCCAAAAGTACGATCTTTGTCCCCATGTGCAGTTGCAAACCATAGTCTGGCTTTTTTATGGCGATTTTGGAGCAGTGGCTTCTCCTTGCTGAGCGCCCTTTCAGGTTATGTCGATATAGGACTCGTTTTACTGTGGATATAGATACTTTTGCACCTGTTTCCTCCAGCATCTTCACAAGTCCTTTGCTGTTGTTCTGGGATTGATTTGCACTTTTCGCACAAAAGTACGTTCATCTCTAGGAGACAGAACGCGTCTCCTTCCTGAGCGGTATGACTGCTGCGTTGTCCCATGGTGTTTATACTTGCGTACTATTGTTTGTACAGATGAATGTAGTACCTTCAGGCCATGACATCATTTTCAGGGATTTTCCAAGCTGTTTAAAGGCACAGTCAACTTAGTGTATGTAAACTTCTGACCCACTGGAATTGTGATACAGTGAATTATAAATTAAATAATGTGTCTGTAAACAATTTTTGGAAAAACTACTTGTGTCATGCACAAAGTAGATGTCCTAACCGACTTGGCAAAACTATAGTTTGTTAACAAGAAATTTGTCGAGTGCTTGAAAAAAAAGTTTTAATGACTCCAACCTAAGTGTATGTAAACTTCCAACTTCAACTCTATTTAGTTTTGGAAAAAATGGTTTACCTGTTGTAGGTTTAAGAAACATTGCCTTGTGCTATGTAATTCTATTACCAAAGAAACAGATATCTTTAAGATATTTTCTAATTTCTCTCCCTCATGAGGGAGGATAATGAAAGTTCAAAGAAGTAACAAGTAAAGGTAGACCTACCAATTAATTATAGTGATTTTACTCACATACATTTTGTTTAGGAATTATTGTGTGATTAAAACTCGTAATTCCTTTACTAAATTGGTAATGGAATTATGTTAAGCTCATAACTGTTTTCACAGTCTTTCTGTTGTCTGGTGGTCACCAAGAGTGCTAAAACAGTCTGAGTCTGGACAACCCCTCCATTTCTCTCTCTCTGCCTCAATCTCTCACTCTCAAGCACCTCTCCTTACCGACACTTACACATGAGCGCCCTCTCTTTCCATTTACTGTAACCAGCATTCTCACCCACTAAGCACTGACCGACACCAGACATGGTTGAAAAGTAGTTGACATTTGCTCAGTCCACTCAGGCCTGGATGTTAGCATGCACTGATGTACCAGACTGGACCAAATCTGAACCTATCATATACAAAATCACTTTGGATACCACAGTAGAGTACAGTAGCCTACAACACAGTACAATACAGTAGAGTACAGAGTACAGTACAGTATAATACAATACAGTACAGTACAGTAAAGTGACTAGAACACAGTAGAGTACAGTACAATACAATGCAGTGGTATAGTACAATACAGTACATTAAAGAAAAGTAGAGTATGCTGCCCAACAAAGGAAAAACGTATTTGTTTTTGTATTCATTAAGGATCCCCATTAGCTGCTCCCAAGGCAGCAGCAACTCTTCCTGGGGTCTGGCAAAATTAAGGCAGTTATACAATTTTTAAAACATTACAATACATTCATAACAGATTTCACAACACACTAAGAGCGTGCCATCAGGCCCCTACTCCACTACCACATATTTACAACACAAAATCCATGTGTATGTATGTGTATAGTGAGTATGTGATCATGTGTGTGTGTATGCATGTGTCTGTGCCTATGTTTGTGTTGCTTCACAGTCCAAGCTGTTCCATAAGGTGTATTTTTATCTGTTTTTAAAAAATCTGATTCTACTGCTTGCATCAGTTACCTGATGTGGAATAGAGTTCCATGTAGTCATGGTTCTATGTAGTACTGTGCGCCTCCCATAGTCTGTTCTGGATTTGGCGAGAGTGACGAGACCTCTGGTGGCATGTCTTGTGGGGTATGCATGGGTGTCTGAGCTGTGTGCTAGTCATTTAAGAAGGTAGAGCAGAGCTTAATTATGGACAGATTTCTCCCCATCTTAGCTACTGTTGTATCAATATGTTTTGACCATGACAGTTTACACTCCAGGGTTACTCCAAGCAGTTTAGTCACCTCAACTTTCTCAATTCCCACATTATTTATTACAATATTTAGTTGAGGTTCAGAGTTTAGTGAATGATTTGTACAAAATACAATGCTTTTCATTTTTGAAATATTTAGGAGTAACTTATTCCTTGCCACCCATTCTGAAACTAACTGCAGCTCTTTGTTAAGTGTTGCAGTCATTTCAGTCGCTGTATTAGCTGATGTGTATAGTGTTGAGTCATCCACATACATAGACACACTGGCTTTACTCAAAGCCATGTGGCATGTTGTTAGTAAACATTGAAAAAAGTAAGGGGCCTAGACAGCTGCCCTGGGAATTCCTGATTCAACCTGTATTATGTTCAAATCTAATTTTATTTGTCACATGCGCCGAATTCAACAGGTGTAGTAGACCTTACAGTGAAATGCTTACTTACAAGCCCGTAACCAACAATGCAGTTTTAAGAAAATACAACAAAAAAAGAAAAAAAAAGTATGAGATAAGAAAAATAAATAATTAAAGAGCAGCAGTAAATAACAATAGCGGGGCTATATGCAGGGGGTGCCGGTACAGAGTCCATGTGTCAATGTACGGGTGCACTGGTGTCGAGGTAGTTGAGGTAATTATGTACATGCAGGTAGGGTTATTAAAGTGGCTATGCATAAATGATAGCAGAGAGTAGCAACAGTGTGTGTGTTGGGGGGGGGGGGCATTTTATTAGCTATTCAGGAGTCTTATGGCTTGGTGGTAGAAGCTGTTTAGAAGCCTCTTAGACCTAGACTTTGCACTCCGGTACCACTTGCCGTGCGGTAGCAGAGAGAACAGTCTATGACGAGGGTTGCTGGAGTCTTTGACAATATTTAGGGCCTTCCTCTGACACCGCCTGGTATAGAGGTCCTGGATGGCAGGAAGCTTGACCCCGGTGATGTACTGGGCCATACGCACTACCCTCTGTAATTTGCGGTCGGAGGCCGAGCAGTTGCCATACCAGGCAGTTTTGCTTTCCATCAGGATGCTCTCGATGGTACAGCTGTAAAACCTTTTGAGGATCTGAGGACCCATGCCAAATCTTTTCAGTCTCCTGAGGGAGAATAGGTTTTGTCGTGCCCTCTTCACGACTGTCTTGGTGTGCTTGGGCCATGTTAGTTTGTTGGTGATGTGGATGCAAAGGAACTTGAAGCTCTCAACCTGCTCCACTGCAGCCCCAGCGATGAGAATGGGGGTGTGCTTGGTCCTCCTTTTCCTGTAGTCCACAATCATCTCCTTTGACGTGATCACGTTGAGGGAGAGGTTGTTGTATTTGCACCACACGGTCAGGTCTCTGACTTCCTCCCTATAGGCTGTCTCATCATTGTCGGTGATCAGGCCTGCCACTGTTGTGTCATCAGCAAACGTAATGATGGTGTTGGAGTTGTGCCTGGCCGTGCAGTCATGAGTGAGGGGGCTGAGCACGCACCCCTGAAGGGCCCCCATGTTGAGGATCAGCGTGGCGGATGTGTTGTTACCTCCCCTTACCACCTGGGGGCGGCCTGTCAGGAAGTCTAGGATCCAGTGCACTCAATGCCGAGAGAGGTGTTTAGTCCCTGGGTCCTTAGCTTAGTGATGAGCTTTGAGGGCACTATGGTGTTGAACGCTGAGCTGTAGTCAATGAATAGCATTCTCACATAGGTGTTGCTTTTGTCCAGGTGGGAAAGAGCAGTGTGGTGTGCAATAGAGATTGCATCATCTGTGGATCTGTTGGGGCGGTATGCAAATTGGGGTGGGTCTAGGGTTTCTGGGATAATGGTGTTAATGTGAGCCATGACCAGCCTTTCAAAGCATTTCATTGCTACAGACGTTAGTGCTACGAGTCAGTAGTCATTTAGGCAGGATACCTTAGTGTTCTTGGGCACGGGGACTACGGTGGTATGTTTGAAACATGTTGGTATTACAGACTCAGACAGGGAGAGGTTGAAAATGTCAGTGAAGACAATTGCCAGTTGGTCAGCGCATGCTCGGAGTACACGTCCTGGTAATCCGTCTGGCCAAGTGGCCTTGTGAATGTTGACCTGTTTAAAGGTCTTACACACATCGGCTTCGGAGAGCGTGCTCACACAGTCATCCGGAACAGCTGATGTTCTCATGCATGTTTCAGTGTTACTTGCCTCAAAGCGAGCAAAGAATTTATTTAGCTCGTCTGGTAGGCTCGTGTCACTGGGCAGCACTCAGCTGTGCTTTCCTTTTGTAGTCTGTAATAGTTTGCAAGCCCTACCACGTCCGACGAGCATCGGAGCCGGTGTAGTGTGATTTGATCTTAGTCCTGTATTGATGCTTTGCCTGTTTGATGGTTCGTCGGAGGGCATAGCGGGATTTCTTATAATCTTAGACATGTAACTCTTTATCCACAATATAGCAGGGGATTTAAAGCCATAACACGTTTTTCCAGCAGCAGACTATGATCGATAATGTCAAAGGCCGCACTGAAGTCTAACAAAACAGCCCCCACAATCTTTTTATCATCAATTTTTCTTAGCCAATCATCAGTAATTTGTGTAAGTGCTGTGCTTGTTGAACGTTCTTCCCTATAAGAGTGCTGAAAGTCTGTTGTTAATTTATATCTGGTCAAACACAACTTTTTGAGCACTTTACTCAGGGTTGGTAACAGGCTGATTGGTCAGCTATTTGAGCCTGGAAAGAGGGCTTTACTATTCTTAGGTAGCGGAATGACTTTTGCTTCCCTCCAGGCTTAAATTGAACATATGGCAAATAGGAGTGGCATTATCGTACACTACAATCCTCAGAAATTTTCCATCCAAGTTGTCAGACCCCAGTGGCTTGTCATTGTTGATAGACAACAATCATTTTTTCACCTCTTCCACACTCACTGTACAGAATTCAAAATTACAATTGTTGTCTTTCAAAATTAAATCAGATATACTTGGATATGTAGTGTCAGCGTTGGTTGCTTGCATGTTATGCCTAAGTTTTGTAATCTTGTCAATGAAAAAATCATTAATGGTAATATCAGATGGTTTTGTGATGAATGAGCCATCTCATTCAATGAATAATGGAGCTGAATTTGCCCTTTTTCCCAAAATGTTATTGAAGGTGCTCCAAAGCTTTTTACTATCATTCTTTGTCATTTATCTTTGTTTCATAGTGTAGTTTTTTCAAATTTTTATTCAGTTTAGTCACATGATTTCTCAAGTACGTTTGCCATTCCTTTTGTCTCATCCCTCTCAACCATACACTTTTTCAATTCCTCATCATCCACAAGGATTGAACAGTTTTTACAGTCATTTTCTTAATGGGTGCATAGTATTAGTAACTGGGATAAGCAATTTCATAAATGTGTCAAGTGCAACATCTGTTTGCTCCTCATTACACACCACGGAACAACAAATATTCTTTACATCAACAACATAGGAATCACTACAAAACGTATTGTATGACCTCTTATACACTATATTAGGCCCAGCCTTTGGAACGTGGCTTTTCCTAGATATGGCTACTGATCACTACATCCGATGGATCTGGATACTGCTTTCAAGCACATTTCTGCAGCATTAGAAAATATGTGATCAATACATGTTGATCATTTCATTCCTGTGCTGTTTGTAAGTACCCTGGTAGGTTGACTGATAACCTGAAACAGGTTTCAGGCACTGGTTACAGTTTTGGACTGTAACCCTGAGCTAGGTGAAAGGAGGCAAGTTGTGTAGCAGATGTCGGTTCTGGGACACGATGGATGGCTTCCACATTTGACTGCAGCAGCGAGAGCCCTCAGGCTGACAAAGTTGATCTCTAGCACTGAGAACTTCTCAGTGTTGAGTGTGAGGTTGTGTTGACTGAGCGCTGCGAAGGCTGCTTGTAGATGTTCATCATGGACGGCAGTGTTGGACGATGTCTACTTGGACAATGTCGTCCAAGTAGACAGTCACTCCAGAGACCCCGGCAAAATGATGGTGAACATTATCTTCTGGAAACAGCTGGGGGCCAAACTGAGACCAAAAGGCATCCTTGTGTAGCGGAACACCCAGATATGAGTGACGAAGGTTGTTAGGTTCCTATTCTCTGGGTGTAGGGGAACTTGGAGGGAGCCCTTGCGAAGGTCCAACTTTGTGAAGACCGTCAACCCGTAGAAGTGAGTGGTCAGTTCCTCCATGGTTGGCAGTGGGTACCGGCCTTGTTGGCCGCTCTTAGATCCAAGCAGACCTGCAGCCGGGTTTGAGCGAACAGTGACTGACAGCAGGGGGTATGTCCATGGGGCGTAAGAGTTGGTACATGGGGGCCTGGGCTGGAGCTGACCTACACTACTTTGCAAAATGGTTTGGTTTTTGACATCGTCTACATGTCTGTCCACGAGCGGGGCAGTCAGGGGCACGTGCATTGTGTCTATTGGAACCACAGTTGGCACACCATTGATGCGCCTGGGTTCTCATCAACTGCACTGAGGCATTCATGTCACTGTCTGAGTGACAGCTACAGTCTGGACACTGAGACTGCTGCACAGATTGAACAGCACTGGAAGCATGTGTCTGTGCGTCAGAGATCTTAGTTGCACAGTGAGCTGCTGATTCCACTTGGGAAGCTATGGCTACAGCTTTTGCTAAAGTCAGATCATCATCTTCAAGGAAAAGCCTCTCCTGCATGTGTGAGCTTGAGGTTCTTTCAATTAACTGGTCCCTGATCATTTCATCTCTAAGATAACCAAACTGACATGACTGCGCTAGCCCTTTAAGATCACTGACATACTGTGTCACTGAGTCACCCACTCGCTGTGCACGCTGCCCGAAAAAGCAGCTTCTTCAGAAGCACACTCTGTTTCTTTCTTAAATGTCCATCCAAAGTTCAACAGCAGCATCATATCTGTACTCTTTTCCGAGCGTTTGGGAGATGTGCAGGCCCTCTGTTTTTAGACAGTGGAGAAGAATGGCCCTTTTCCTCTCAGGGCTAACCACATCTAGTCCGGTAGCTAGCATGTATGTACGTCTCAAACGACAATTTTCATCTGTCCCATTGGATTGTCGGTTCGCCTGCGAGAGGCAAGAACTGCTCCGGTGTAGAAATACTTTCAGCCATCCTTGTTCACCAAATGTTATTTACCCCCCCCCCCCCAAAAAAAACACTTGTTCTCAGTTGAAGCTAACGTTTATTTATACATTTAAAAAAAGTAAGCTAACGTTTATCTCAACAAGTAGCATTTCAAAAATGAATGGAAATAGAACCACCAAATCACCTAGTCATTTCCGATAAAAAACATATAAACAAAATAGACTGTCCAATTGATGATACGAATCATGGATGCTATACTAGACAATCAGTGATGAACACAAGACAACAATATCAACCATGACCACCGATTTGACCTATAATCCCTAAGTCAAATAAATGACCAGATAAAGTCAAATAGAAAAACAACAAGTTGGATAAACACATTTAGATTGGAGAGACTGCACAAAGTCAAATATTTGTTTTGATTATAAAAATGATGCGTGATGAAGTAGTCCTTACCTTATAGTGAAGGCTTGAGGTTTAGTAGAAAATAGAAAATTCTAAACAACTACGTAACTACAGAAAACCATTAGACACAATGTAGCTACAACTCTCAAACTGTTTCCATCAAACAGATAAACAACAAAACATGTAGATAAACACATTTAGATTGTAGATACTGCCCTTTTCCTTTGCATAACCCATGTAGTTGTTTAGGTAATACAAAGGCAGAGTGCAGTATCTGCCATATATTTATCATAGGTCAAATCAGTGGTCATGGTTGTTATGCATAAACATTACTTCATAATAAGATGATACATCAGTGCATTGTCATTACAGTGCATTCAAAATGTATTCAGACCACTAGACTTTTTCCACGTTACTTTATTTTAAAATGGATTCAATAGTTTTTTCCCCTCATCAATCTAAACACAATACACCATAATGACAAAGCAAAGACTGGTTTTTAGACATTTTTGCAAATGTATTCAAGTAAAAAACTGAAATATCACATTTACAAAAGTATTCAGACCCTTTACTCAGTACTTTTTTTGAAGCACCTTTGGCAGCGATTACAGCCTCGAGTCTTCTTGGGTATGACGCTACAAGCTTGGCACACCTGTATTTGGGGAGTTTCTCCCATTCTTCTCTGTAGATCCTCTCAAGCTCTGTCAGGTTGGATGGGGAGTGTTGCTGCACAGCTATTTTCAGGTCTCTCGATCGGGTTCAAATCCAGGCTCTGGCTGGGCCACTCAAGGACATTCAGAGACTTGTCCCATAGCCACTCCTGCGTTGTCTTGGCTGTGTGCTTAGGTTCGTTGTCCTGTTGGAAGGTGAACCTTCGCCCCAGTCTGAGGTCCTGAGTGCTCTGGAGCAGGTTTTCATCAAGGATCTCTCTGTACTTTGCTCCATTCATCTTTCCCTCAATCCTGACTAGTCTCCCAGTCCTTGCCGCTGAAAAACATCCCCGCATGATGCTGCCACCACCAAGCTTCACCTTAGGGATGCTGCTAGGTTTCCTCCAGTCGTGACGCTTGGCATTATGGCAAAGAGTTCAATCTTGGTTTCATCAGACCAGAAAATCATGTTTCTCATGGTCTGAGAGTCCTTTAGGTGCCTTTTGGCAAACTCCAAGCGGGCTGTCATGTGCTCTGTAGCTACAGCTCTGTAAGAGTGACCTTCGGGTTCTTGGTCACCTCCCTGACCAAGGCCCTTCTCCCCCGATTACTAATTTTGGCCGGACGGCCAGCACTAGGAAGATTCTTGGTGGTTCCAAACTTCTTCCATTTAAGAATGATGAAGGCCACTGTATTCTTGGGGACCTTCAATGCTGCATACATTTTTTGACACCCTTCCCCAGATCTGTGCGTCGACACAATCCTGTCTCGGAGCTCTACGGACAATTTCTTCGACCTCATGGCAAGGTTTTTGCTCTGATATGCACTGTGAACTGTGGAACCTTATATAGACAGGTGTGTGCCTTTTCAAATCATGTCCAATCAATTGAAGTTACCACAGGTGTACTCCAATTAAGTTGTAGAAACATCTCAAGGATGATCAATAGAAACAGGATGCACCTGAGCTCAATTTCGAGTCTCATAGCAAAGGGTCTGAATACTTATGTAAAGGTCTTTCATTTTTTGTTTTATACATTTGCTAACATTTCTAAAAACTTGTTTTTGCTTTGTCATTATGGGGTATTGTGTGTAGATTGATGAGGGAAAAAAACATAATTTAATCCATTTTAGAATAAGGCTGTAACCAGGGTTGGGGTGTAACAGATTACATGTAATCCGTTACATGTAAGGGATTACAAAAAACAGTAACTAATCCATTACGCTATCAGCAAAAATAATATAATCAGATTACAGATACTTTTGAAAAACCAGATGATTACTTTGAGGATTACTTTTAAATTCAGAAAGGATGTTTGCCCAAAAAAATCTTTGACACTTCTCTGTTTTCTCAATGACATTCAAATCAGCATTGAAAAAAGGCGCAGGTTTAGGTTTGTTCTACCCGAGCGAGCCTGATGACAAGTCAGAGACCACTATGATGACACACAAAATGTGTTTGATGGATCGCAGGAAAGGAGCAGGAATAGGCTTTTGTTGGCTGCAGTCCAGGCTATGTCTTCCAATGGTGTGACTGCTGTCGGTATCCAAAGATTATCCAATTTGAATAAACACTTGGAGGTAAGGATGACAGCAGTGGTGTAGTCTACTGCGATATGGATATCACTTATTATTGATATCTACATAGCGCATTGACGTGTATCACACTGCTGCTCTCTCATTTAGCTATTTGCGCCTTACAGATTGTGGTTGTTGTGGATGGCTGTTATCAAATCTAAATGTGTATTTGAACCCAATAATGGTTGAATTCAAGAAGTTTAAGCTGCCTATCAATCACTGTTTTTGAAACCAGTTGGCACCAGTGAAAAATGCGCTCTTGCAACAGCTGCATAGTGCAGATCCATGCCTATGGAATAAAAGTGGGACTTTTATTGCTCAATCTAATTCATGCTGATAAAAACAAAAAATCCATAGGCCTGATGAACACATGTTCAAACGTGCACACTTTTGATAGACTTAAAGGGGCAATCTGTAGTTACTACATCCATTTTTGGGCATATATATATATATATATATCCATTGATTCTTGAAGAATATAACTTATACATGCCCCTTGAGCTTAGTTCAATTGTCACACTCTATGAGAACCCAAAATATAAGGTTGTTTTACTCCAATGTTTGTAAACATGGTACATGTAAACAAACACTGTATAGGCTCATAACATGGTTAAAAAAAATGTATATCATGGCTGGTCAGTCCTTGCATCCATAGCTGTCTATTACTCTGAGAGTGGTTGTATTTCTCCAGGCCCATCCCTTAGCTTTTTACCAAAACAGGCAGGGTGACCATTTTGTTATTGTTTCATCTGTGGATTTTCCCATTAAACAGCTGCATACTATCAAGATATCAAAGTATCACCAACAAAAAGGTCAACAATAGGCCTATAGCAAATGCAGCATAATATGTGGTATTTGCTATAGGCCTATTGTTGACCTTTTTTTTAACCATATTATGGCATTCATTTCTCACATGTAAATAGCACTTTTCAGTAGGGCTCAAGCATGCCATTCCGTGAGCGCAGCATTTATATTTCAACTCGAATCAATGAACCCAATCAGTCCTCCATGACCACAAATTCATAAACAACAGAGTAGGGCTGGCTAAAAAGTCCTTCGTTTTGGGGTCATGCTCAGGTAAAACAATTTGTCTAATCTATACTTTGATATTTCCAAGTCCTATTCTTGAAGATCAAGGGGTATAACATTTATTGGAATGACTGGAATTCTGCTAGACTTTGGTTATTATTGTAAAGATATAATTTAATCATATTATTATATGCAGTAGAAAGCGATGGGTTAGAAGAAGTCTACATAACCAACCCATAAGGTAAAATGTAACATCCATATATGGCCAGCTATGTAAACATTAATATTGATTTATCTTAGCAATAGATGTCATTCAATTGGTAACACATTTTTGTCTTCTTCTAATGCCTCTTTAGGGGAAAGTAATCTAAAAGTAACGGAATGTAATCAGATTACGGTGCTGAGTTTGTATAATCCAAAAGTTACGTTTCTGATTACAATTTTGCACAGGTATCTGGTAACTGTAAAGGATTACATTTAGAAAGTTACCTACCCAACCCTGACTGTAACTTAACAAAATGTGTAAAAAGTCAAGGGGTCTGAATACCTTCCGAATGCATTGTATGTACAACATATTTGGCTGGCTAGGAAAAAATCTTTAAAGCCATTTTTCTGTGGCCACCTGGGTGCACAAATTCCAATACCACGGGAACCTGCGGAGACTCAACCAGCAGGAATTGGATCGTCTCGCTATGGTTCCTCGAAACTCGTAGGTTGACGGGGGTGGTCTGGTGGGTGGCCTGGCCTACAGAGAACCCGCCCAGGGCTCTAAAACCAATGCGAATGGAGAGGGGTTGAGTGGGGATGCCCAGCTCGGACGACGAATGAGCTAGGTCTCTTAAAGGGGCAGGTAGACACATAATGACCAGCAGTACAGCAATACAGGCAACTCTGGGTCTCAAGTCTGCATACACGTTCGGCTGGATACAGCCTTGCTGAGCTGCATCGGCTCGGGAAGAGGTGAATTGGAAGTCTCCTGAGGCTCTTGTAGCGACTCGTGTAAGCTCGGATCCTCGTGGGACGTAGACGTCAGGGACTTCCGGGGTGCAAGGTGGGATCCCTGAGTGAGCGATTGGGACCGCAATCGGACCTCTTCTCCCTCCTACGTTCCCGTAGCCAACCATCGATCCAGATGGTTAAAGCGATGAGTGAGTCGAGATCCGTCGGTAGTTCTCGGGCTGCCAGCTCATACTTTACCTCCTCCGATAATCCATGCAGGAACGTGTCGAACAACGCTTCCGGGTTCCAGGTACCCTCCGCTGCTCATGTACAGAACTCCACCACATAGTCTGCCACACTGATCGTGTCCTGCCGAAGCTGTTGTAACTTCCGGGCAGCCTCTCTCCCGGACACCGGAGCCTCGAAAACTTCTCACCTCAGCCACGAATACCTCCAGACTGAGGCAGACGGTGATTGTTGCTCCCACACCGCCGTGGCCCAGGCGAGTGCCCTCTCGGACATCAGTGTAATAATAATGTAGTGGGGCAAAGGTACCGGACGGCAGGGGAGACAAGCACAAGGACAGGTGAAACAGATCAGGACTTGACAGTTACTGGGTGTAGAGCCACTTTATTTACTGTAGTTCAATAACCAAAATAGATTTTTTCAAACTCAAGATGCTATGTCATAGCTGACACCGCATTCTTCCTGCAGACATATTTGAATCTTAATTCAGAGCAGATATTTAAAAGAGTTTTGGGAAAATGTGGTCATATAAGGGAGATTCCACTGTAATTCCGTTACCAAGGTTTGCATCTGCAACTAAATTCGTTTTTCTAAATGTTTCAGTGGAAATAGTTAAAAGTTGTCTTTGTGCAAAGAGCTGTAAGGATTGTTAAACTTTGAAATCAGTGTTTTTTGTTTAGCACATATTTTAAAGTGAAAAAACTGAGTCAAAGAGTATTTCCATGTCTATTGACGACCCAGTGTAGCAGTGGTCATCACCCCCTCATACACATACATCATTTAAATCAAGGTGGCATTATCTGCACAGAATTACAAAACTCTGCTAAATGCTAGAGCTGACTTATATCCAGGACACCATAGATGAATCCAGAACACCATGGATGTTAACTTCCTTCCTAATTCTTCTGTATTGCAACATAACTGAGGAAAATAATGTTTACCACAGAAAAGACAACAATATCTATCACTCAACAAGATAGCACTGCCACTTTGGTAACCTTGCCATGGAAGTAGAAGTTAATTTAGTTTATATGAGGTAAATGTTGAGAACACAAAACAGTTTATCTGTCAGGGCTTTCTGAAGGATCGGACCAATACGCAGCGTGATCGTAGTTCCACATATTTTATTGAATCGTGAAACCGAATGCCATATACAATAAACTTGAAAATACAAAACAATAAAGCTGTGACGCAGAGCAGGAAAACACACTACTCACAATTAACAACCCACAGCATACAATAAGAAAACCCCCTACCTAAATGCGATCTAGAATCAGAGGCAACAAGAAACAGCTGCCTCCAATTGGAGATCAACCCCAAACAACACCCGACATAGAACCAGAAAACCTAGAACCCACAACATAGAATTAACAACACAGACTGTCAAACAAACACCCCCCTGTCACGCCCTGACCCATCTACTATAGAAAATGACCTCTTACACTGGTCAGGACGTGACATTATCTTAATTGCAGCATGCATTTTGTCACCACAGGGCAAATTTGGGGGTTTTGGTTAACTGAAGTGCAGGTTTGATTGAATTCTGGCATAAGTTTCCGTTCGAAAAATTAGATGTAATAAAATAATGTTCTTGCAGCTTGTCAGGGGAACCCGAAGTGTCTTACTCTGGTGTAACTAGAGGAACACTGCTTGTGATTTGTATTGAATGAAACCAAACATTAAACTTTGACAATTGAACTGTGCTATATACTTACTGGGGAGGCAGGCTGCATGGTGCAGAGGTACTTATAATTAGAGCAGGGTCGTCATGTCTGCGAGCTTGCCGTTTCACTGCTGTTTCACTGTATCTAATGTGTATAGGAGGAGCGTAGCAGTCATCTTTGATTAATGTGTCTCTTAGGGGCCTGCTGCAGTGGGAAACAGACAGCCTGAGTCAGAAGCAATCCCAGCGTCCACTACTCACTGTGCCCTCGCCAATGAAAAATGAGAGTCTATTTTGTTGAATATAAGAGACTTGCACAATTACCGTTTTAATCATTCCCTCACATGGATTCCCCTCTCCTCCCACATTCCCTCCCCCTGCAGCTATGCTGAACTTTCAGCGGCGCACAACGCTAAATGTTTAACTGAGATGGGTGAGTTTTAACCACACTTTAGGGACTTACATTCTGCTCAACCCACACACAACATACTGTATATCCATAAATATGCCCATTGCTACCGGCCCCAATGGAAAAAAGAGCATCTGGAATTAACGGTTGCTCAGTGTGTCATACAGGAAATCATTATCTACTTATTGATGTTCCTGTCTTTTTGTCAGCATAATCCTTGGTAATGTCTGACTAAAATCATGATTTCCCTATAGCCTATAGTTTACGTCCATGTATAGACAAAGGGCTCTATTCAATCCGTATCGCAGAAGTTCAGTTTTACAGCGTGATTGAAAATCTAAAGGCAATGTTCAAGGACATTGCATTCACGGTAAATGCAGCATTCGTCGGCTCAATCGGAAATTACCTTTGCATTTCTATTGCGCAATCTGTAACGCTTCAGCGATGCAGATTGAATAGAGCCCACATTTCTGAACCGGGGAGGCCTGAAATCTGTCATGGTGGGATCAGATATTGAATGGTAGTATCTCTTGGGCCTTCTATGTCTCTAAGGTTCTCTTAGCGTAAGCATTTCACACAGCTTAAAAATGTACATTTTACACTTTATCCCAGATAATGGTAATTCCATAAATTATTGTATTGATTTGGCCTGCCTAAACAGATACATTCTACACAAAAAGTCAATTCCTTATATCCACTGAAATAATCCATAACTGCAACATGTTTACTGCACTAAACATGTCTATTAGTATGGACTGACATGCAGCATTGCCATGGCAACAACTCACCCCGAAGGAGCCAGTCTGGAGAGCCATAGCATAGAGTTGAAGTCGGAAGATTACATACACCTTAGCCAAATACATTTAAACTCAGTTTTTCACAATTCCTGACATTTAATCCTAGTAAAAATTCCCTGTCTTAGGTCAGTTAGGATCACCACTTTATTTTAAGAATGTGAAATGTCAGAATAATAGTAGAGAGAGTGATTTATTTCAGCTTTTATTTCTTTCATCACATTCCCAGTGGGTCAGAAGTTTACATATACCCAACGAGTATTTGGGAGCACTTCCTTTAAATTGTTTAACTTGGGTCAAATGTTTCGGGTAGCCTTCCACAAGCTTCCCACAATAAGTTGTGTGAATTTTGGCCCATTCCTCCTGACAGAGCTGTTGTAACTGAGTCAGGTTTGTAGGCCTCCTTGCTCGCACACGCTTTTTCAGCCATTTTGCCACAACCTTGGAAGTATGCTTGGGGTCATTGTCCATTTGGAATACCCATTTGTGACCAAGCTTTAACTTCCTGACTGATGTCTTGAGATATTGCTTCAATATATCCACATAATTATCCTGCCTCATGATGCCATCTATTTTGTGAAGTGCACCAGTCCCTCCTGCAGCAAAGCACCCCCACAACATGATGCTGCCACTCCTGTGCTTCACCGTTGGGAGGGTGTTCTTCAGCTTGCAAGTCTCCCCCTTTGTCCTCCAAACATAACGATGGTCATTATGGCCAAACAGTTCTATTTTTGTTTCATCAGACCAGAGGACATTTCTCCAAAAAGTACGATCCTTGTCCCCATGTGCAGTTGCAAACCGTATTCTGGCTTTTTTATGGCGGTTTTGTGGCTTCTTCCTTGCTGAGCGGCCTTTCAGGTTATGTCGATATAGGACTCGTTTTTACTGTGGATATAGATACTTTTGTACCTGTTTCCTCCAGCATCTTCACAAGGTCCTTTGCTGTTGTTCTTCAGATTGATTTGCACTTTTCGCACCAAAGTACTTTCATCTCTAGGAGACAGACCGCGTCTCCTTCCTGAGCGGTATGACGGCTGCGTGGTCCCATGGTGTTTATACTTGCGTACTATTGTTGGTACAGGTGAACGTGGTACCTTCAGGCATTTGGAAATTGCTCGCAAGGATGAACCAGACTTGTGGAGGTCTCCAATTTTTTTTCTGAGGTCTTGGCTGATTTCTTTTGATTTTCCCATGATGTCAAGCAAAGAGTCACTGAGTTTGAAGGTAGGCCTTGAAATACATCTTGAGGTGCAGCTCCAATTTACTCAAATTATGTAAATTCGCCTATCAGAAGCTTCTAAGGCCATGACATCCTTTTCTGGAATTTTCCAAGCTGTTTTAAGGCACAGGCAACTTAGTGACCCACTGGAATTGTGATACAGTGAATTATAAGTGAAATAATCTGTCTGTAAACAATTGTTGGAAAATGACTTGTGTCATGCACAAAGTAGATGTCCTAACCGACTTGGCAAAACTATAGTTTGTTAACAAGACATTTGTGGAGTGGTTAAAAACGAGTTTCAATGACTCCAACCTAAGTCTATGTAAACTTCCGATTTCATCTGTATAACCCTTATTTGTCATTTAAGCATGCATGACAAGCTATTATCTATGTAAATCTGGGTAAAAGTAGCATACGAATATTTATCAACACACTTTTAATCGACTATGTAGTTCAATTCATACAGATTCTTCCTGGTTTGCTTAGTACCATGGTCCCTAAAATATACATATACAATGTGATTGATTCAAGACTGATGCCACAGCAAGATGCTTTACGTTGTAAATGAATGGAAGGAGTATGGGATGCATTATATCAGTGAGCCAGGACAGACAAACATGAACGCCACCAGCTCAAATTATCCCCCACTCACATGAGCCTGGCTGTCACCTAAAGACTAATCTAAAAGAGATGTCACTACATGCCATTTCACTCCGCTCATCCCTCGTCGATGTCCCCGGACCGTGTTCATGAGTGCACATGGCATGGCAGAGACGCATTTTCAGATAGCCATTTTACCTTTCCCATTATTTGTATCATTTTCGGACACATTATGCAGAGGGGTGGAAATCGGGATGTCAGTGTTCCAAAGGGCAATGTCTCTGTCATGTGCGTGCCAGTTTATTCTGAGAAACACAGAGCTAGCTATACTAGTCCTGCCGTTAACAGGAACTAAGATACATTACAAAGAGACACTTGTTTTAGACTCTGTCTTATGGAGTTCTGAGTTCTGAGAGGTATAAGTAGCTGTGAACACTGCTACTTTTTTGTGAGTTTGAACAGTACAAGTCTGATTGATATTAGATCTGAGATGTGATTGCATAGAGCTTTATTATTTCCAGTCTCTCTTTCCCAATCTCTTGGATACTTACCTAAGTGCGTTTTCTTCTCGTTCGTATCTCGACAAGTGATTTAACAAAAAAAGCAATTACCCTCATCATTGAGTATTTCCTTTCATCTCCTGCAGGGCTGAACTCAACACAATACAAGGTGCTTGAGGCCCTTAACCACTTCTATCGTACCAAGGCAGAGTTCATTAACACTGATACAAAACGAATTGTTATCATTTAAGTGGCAACCATTCTTTGCTGATAGCTATATATAGATCAATTGTGAATAATTTAAGCATAGCTTAATACACTAGGAGAGTTGGATTTGGGGGGGGGGGGGGGGGGGGGTCACTGGAGAGAAATGCTGTTTTCAAAATGGCAAGAATTATATATCTAACCTTATCTCAAATGAAACCATACTATCTCCACCTTTCAAAAACTCAAGGGCAAATTGACAAAACAAAAAATGGATCTTTGTAACGACTGCTTTTCAACCAACCGAATTAGAATTTGGTCACCAGTGTTTCCAAATGTTGGGAGGGGCAAAGTATGCTTTAGGCCTACTGTACTGTATGTTATATCTTTTTTGTTGAATATTTGTTAGTTGGAGGTAGAGCTTTCTGAACCATTCACTTTTTTCTCCTTAAAAGGAGCTGTCCAGTGACATTGGTTCTGAAAATGACTTTTCAGCAATTACACATTTTCCTTGTGCCGATACCACAAGATAAACAGTGTGCAGGGCTATTGTTTGATAAGATCTATATTTCAAACATCACCTCTCAGACCCCTACCGTATACTCATAATAGAGTTGAAATCAGACAGAGGAGTAAATTATCTTACTGAAGTGGCATGAGCTTTGAAAATTGGAACATGGCCATGGTGTTTAGACATTTAGGAGACAGACAGGAGATAAAGCATTATGGTTTTGCATTTGTGGATGTGACTTTTAGCTTTCAAACAGACAATTATTTGTGAAGACAGTACCTAACTGTTATTCAGATATATTGACATTTTGGTAACGCTACATTAAGTTGTCTCTATTACTATGTAACTACACATGAATAACTAGCAACGACATAGTAGTTACATAGGTGTTACTACGTAATTACATGATAATAAGGTTGTAGTGCTTTCAGTTATTACACAATTGGAACAAAGAATGTGCAATTACACATCCACTTGCTGAAGGTTATTCCACATGTGTAATTATTGATGTTATTGCAAATTTTCTTGTTCCCAGTTGTAACAAATTGTTGGTAATTTCATGTTTGAAAGTCAAATGTGAATTACCGTGTTAATAACGCGAACCAAAATCTGACCTCGTTACATGAAACTACAAGGTGCTACTACCATTAAATCAACATGTATTACCAGGGTTGATAAATAGGCTAGGACTTGACAACAACCACTGTAACAATGCACACCCTGTCATGAACTACCGGTCATTTTCAATTTGTTAATTTCTATGTTATTACCTGGCTCAAAGGCTATACTGAATCAAGTGTAACGTAAGAACAATGCAGTTTTCTAGTTACTAAGTCTTTAGCAATATTTTCAGACAATAGTCTAAGCAGGAGAAATTCAGAGACAGGAGAACATTAGGTATAAACAACCCTTTTAGTGATGTTGTACTTACAATGTAATACTCTTTAACAACCAATTCTGTAATTCCAATGATGTGACAAGGGATATACATGTGTTTACATTGTATTTACCCAGGAGCAAGCAACTTAATGTAAAGTGAAGTGATATTTTTTTGAATTTACATAAAACATTTACATAACAGGCTCGACTATTCATAGAAACATCAGTAAATGCTATTGTTTCTCTTTTCATGGACAAATCGAGCAGATTTCAACAGAAGTGTGTTTTCAGTGTGATAATGTGCCATTGATATTTGCCCTCACATCTTTCTGCTGCTGCAGAATGCCTTCCTAAAGCTCTCCTCTGCTACAGAACACAACTGTGCTAAACTAACAAAGACATAAAAGTTACTCAATCATTGTAATCTAGGCTCCACAGAGAAAATGTATACATATACCAACCTTTTGGAGAAGCAACATATTTACAATCACCCTGTAAAGTCAGCATCAATGCCTACTATATGAATCAAACAGATACAATCTCTTCTGGTTTTCTGTGTATGTCTGCAAGACTTGTAGGTGCAGGCCTTTACGATGGGATGTATGTAACCTTAGATATGATTTATATATGTATACAGTTGAAGTCGGAAGTTTACATACACCTTAGCCAAATACATTTAAACTCAGTTTTTCACAATTCCTGACATTTAATCCTAGTAAAAATTCCCTGTTTTAGGTCAGTTAGGATCACCATTTTATTTTAAGAATGTGAAATGTCAGAATAATAGTAGAGAGAATGATTTATTTCAGCTTTTATTTCTTTCATCACATTCCAAGTGGGTCAGAAGTTTACATACACTCAATTAGTATATGGTAGCATTGCCTTTAAATGGTTTAACTTGGGTCAAATGTTTCAGGTAGCCTTCCACAAGCTTCCCACAATAAGTTGGGTGAATTTTGGCCCATTCCTCCTGACAGAGCTGTTGTAACTGAGTCAGGTTTGTAGGCCTCCTTGCTCGCACACACTTTTTCAGTTCTGCCCACAAATTTTCTATGGAATTGAGGTCAGGGCTTTGTGATGGCCACTCCAATACCTTGACTTTGTTGTCCTTAAGCCATTTTGCCACAACTTTGGAAGTACGCTTGGGGTCATTGTCCATTTGGAAGACCCGTTTGCGACCAAGCTATTACTTCCTGACTGATGTCTTGAGATGGTTCTTCAATATATCCACATAATTTTCTTGCCTCATGATGCTATCTATTTTGTGAAGTGCACCAGTGCCACAACATGATGCTGCCACCCCCGTGCTTCACGGTTGGGATGGTGTTCTTCGGCTTGCAAGCCTCCCCCTTAATGATGATGGTCATTATGTCCAAATAGTTCTATTTTTGTTTCATCAGACCAGAGGACATTTCTCCAAAAAGTACGATCTTTGTACCCATGTGCAGTTGCAAACCGTATTCTGGCTTTTTTATGGCGGTTTTGTGGCTTCTTCCTTGCTGAGCGGCCTTTCAGGTTATGTCGATATAGGACTCGTTTTTACTGTGGATATAGATACTTTTGTACCTGTTTCCTCCAGCATCTTCACAAGGTCCTTTGCTGTTGTTCTGGGATTGATTTGCACTTTTCGCACCAAAGTACGTTCATCTCTAGGAGACAGAATGCGTCTCCTTCCTGAGCGGTATGACGGCTGCTTGGTCCCATGGTGTTTATACTTGCGTACTATTGTTTGTGCAGATGAACGTGGTACCTTCAGGCATTTAGAAACTGCTCCCAAGGATGAACCAGACTTGTGGAGGTCTACAATTTTTTTCTGAGGTCTTGGCTGATTTTTTTTTATTTTCCCATGATGTCAAGCAAAGAGTCACTGAGTTTTAAGGTAGGCCTTGAAATACATCCACAGGTACACCTCCAATTGACTCAAATTATGTCAAATAGCATATCAGAAGCTTCTAAAGCCATGATCTCCTTTTCTGGAATTTTCCAAGCTATTAAAGGCACAGTCAACTTAGTGTATGTAAACTTCTGACCCACTGGAATTGTGATACAGTGAATTATACATGAAATAATCTGTCTGTAAACAATTGTTGGAAAAATGTGTTGTGTCATGACAAAGTAGATGTCCTAACCGACTTGCCAAAACTATAGTTTGTTAACAAAATATTTGTGGAGTGGTTGAAAAACGAGGTTTAATGACTTCAACCGAAGTGAATGTATTAACTTCTGACTTGAACTGTGTATACACTAGCGTTCAAAAGTTTGGGGTCAGTTTGGCAGCTTCATTAAATGTACCCGCAAGACACCAGTCTCAACATCAACAGTGAAGAGGTGACTGGGATGCTGGCCTTCTATGCAGAGTACCTCTGTCCAGTGTCTGTGTTCTTTTGCCCACCTTAATCTTTTCTTCTTATTGGCCAGTCTGAGATAAGGCCAGCATCCCAGAGTCGCCTTTTCACTGTTGACGTTGAGACTGGTGTTTTGCGGGTACTTTTTAATGAAGCTGCCAGTTGAGGAGTTGTGAGGCGTCTGTTTCTCAAACTAGACACTCTAATGTACTTATCCTCTTGCTCAGTTGTGCACCGGGGCCTCCCACTCCTCTATATATTCTGGTTAGGGACAGTTTGCCCTGTTCTGTGTTGGGAGTAATACACAGCGTTGTATGAGATTTTCAGTTTCTTGGCAATTTCTCTAATGGAGTAGTCTTCATTTCTCAGAACAAGAATAGACTGACGTGTTTCAGAAGAAAGTGCTTTGTTTCTGGCCATTTTGAGCCTGTAATCGAACCACCAAATGCTGATGCTCCAGATACTCAACTAGACTAAAGAAGGCCCGTTTTTTTGCTTCAGAACGTCAGTTTTCAGCTGTGCTAACCTAATTGCAAAAAGGTTTTCTAATGATCAATTAGCCGTTTAAAATGATAAACTTGGATAAGCTTGGATTAACACAACATGCCATTGGAACGCAGGGGTGATGGTTGCTGATAATTGTCCTCTGTACGCCTATGTAGATATTCCATTAAAATCAGCTGTTTCCATCTACAATAGTAATTTACAACATTAACAATGTCTACATTGTATTTCTGATCAATTTGATGTTATTTTAATGGAAAAAATGTGCTTTTCTTTCAAAAACAAGAACATATCTTAGTGAGCCCAAACTTTTGAACTGTAGTATATATATATATATAGAGAGAGAGAGATAGAGATATCCAGTAGATGTATGTAGCCTTAGATGAGAGAGAGAGAGAGAGAGAGAGAGAGAGGAGAGAGAGGAGAGAGAGAGAGAGAGAGAGAGAGAGAGAGAGAGAGAGAGAGAGAGAGAGGGGGGGGGGGGGGGGGGGGGGGTCCAGTCCAGGCACTGGGTTTGCGTTGAATGGCTTTGTGTTTTTGTGTCGGTAATTGCTTTCATTGTTTGTGTGTTACAATTCCCTGCACTTAATTGTGCCAGGACCTCCACCTTGCATCTGGCACATCAAGCCACATTAAGTACAACAAATGGCCAAATGAATAGAAACATTAGCAGGGTCTGGGCACAAGCAGGACGATGAAGGATGGAGGCAGATGGATACATCTTGGGTGAGATTCCTTGCCAGGGTTGACCTTCTCCATTCTGCTCTAATAAAGCATTTTGTTTATTAACAGAAGGCATACAAGAATAATGATAATAGATTTTATTTTTGCTTCTGCAGTTAAAAAAGGGGGTTTATATAAATTTGGTGACTTCTCTTCTTCCCCTTTTCCTTTTCTCTGTTGGTGTCTCTTTTTTTATTGCTTTCCACAGAAACAACACAATAAAAACAAAATGCCCACTTTACAGCACATTCCCCAAGGTGATCAAATATGGTTTCCAAACACTTCCGGTTTTTGTTTAATTTTATAATATACAAAATCCAACTGTATGTAGCTAGATAGTTCAGTCCTCCAGTTTGTTATTGAGGGTGAATATGAGGCTTTCCAATTGATGGCTATACATTTTTTTGGCAGAAATTCTGGCAGGAGTGTAGTAAGTCCAATTAATTATCTTAAATTGCAGTAGTTTATGTCTTAGGTTGTAGGAGCAGGTGTCAACATTTTTGCATATCTATGACCAATGGTTCTCCTCAATTTCTTCCTTTAGGTCTGTTTCCCCAATACTATGGAATTGAGAATCATTGGATTGTCTGTTTTTTCTTCAATGCCTTGGATCCGAAGTAGTGAATATATTTTTAGATCTTAAGGTATTATGACATTTATGGCTTCGATTCTCCTCCATGTACAAGGATAATCTGCTGTCCATTGTTTAAGTGAATGCAGTTGTGCAACCCAGTAATACATCTTCATTTGAGGTAGTCCAACATCTCCAGCTTTATAGGGTAAGTGTAAAACTGTCAATTTGACTCTTGATGTCTTTCCATTCCAAATAAAGTTGTAGAGCAGGCCATAAATGTTACTTCAAAAGTTGTATGGAATTGAAACAGGCAGGGCCTGGAACAAATACATCAACCTGGATAATATATTAATTTTCATTATGTTGACCCAACCTAACATAGAAATAGGGAGAGATCTCCATCTCTGAACATTGAATTCAATCGGATGTAAGATGGCGCCGACAGAGATGGTCGCCTCGCTTCAGGTCCTTAGAAAACTATGCCGTTTTTATGTATTATTTCTTACGTTGTTAGCCCAGAAAATCTCAAGTGTTATTACATACAGCCGGGAAGAACTATTGGATATAAAAGCGATGTCAACTTACCATCATTACGAGCAGGAATACGTCTTTCCCGAAGCGGATCCTTTGTTTAGACCTCCACCCTGGACATGCGATCTTATCCCAGAGGCCGACCCAAAACAACGTCGTCACCGCAGGAGAGGCAGACGGAGTAACCTCCTGGTCAAACTCAGAAGGCGAGCACACCATCCACCGCTTCAGAGCATATTACTCACCAATGTCCAATCTCTAGATAACAAGGTGAAAGAAATTAGGGCACGAGTTGCCTTCCAGAGAGACATCAGAGATTGTAACATTTTCTGTTTCACGGAAACATGGCTCACTCGGGATATGGTGTCAGAGTCGGTACAGCCACCGGGTTTCTTCACACATCGCGCCCGACAGAAACAAACATCTCTCTGGTAAGAAGAAGGGCGGGGGTATATGCCTTGTGATTAACGACTCATGATGTAATCACAACAACATACAGGAACTCAAGTCCTTTTGTTCACCAGACCTAGGATTCCTTACAATCAAATGCCGACCGCATTATCTTCCAAGAGAATTCTCTTCGATTATAGTCACAGCCGTGTATATCCCCCCCCCAAGCAGATCTTTCGTCGGCCCTGAAAGAACTTCACTGGACTCTATGTAAACTGGAAACCATATATCCTGAGGCTGCATTTATTGTAGCTGGGGATTTTAACAAAGCTAACCTAAGAACAATTCTTCCTAAATTCTATCAGCATATTGAATGCGCAACAAGAGATGGTAGCTTTCTGGATCATTGCTACTTGAACTTCCGCGACACATACAAAGCCCTCCCCCGCCCTGCCTTTGGCAAATCTGACTATGACTCCATTTTGTTGCTCCCAGCCTATAGACAGAAACTAAAACAGGAAACGCCCGTGCTCAGGTCAATACAACGCTGGTCTGACCAATCGGATTACACACTTTAAGATTGCTTCGATCACGTGGACTGGGATATGTTCCGGATTGCCTCAGACAATAACATTGATGTATACGCTGACTCGGTGAGTGAGTTTATTGCAAGTGCATCAGAGATGTCGTACCCTCTATGACCATTAACACCTTCCTTAACCAGAAACCGTGGATTGATGGCAGCATTTGCGCAAAACTGAAAGCGCGAACCATCGCTTTTCATCATGGCTAGAGGACCGGAAACATGACCCAATACAAACAGTGCAGCTATTCCCTCCGCAAGGCAATCAAACAAGCAAAGCGTAAGACAAAGTAGAGTCGCAATTCAATGGCTCAAACACGAGAAGTATGTGGAAGGGTCTAAAGTCACATACACGACTTACAAAAAGAAAACCAGCCCCGTTGCGGACAACGACGTCTTGCTCCCAGACAAATTCAACAACTTCTTTGCTCGCTTTGAGGACAATGCAATGCCACTGACACGGCCCGCTACCAAAGTCTGTGGGCTCTCCTTTTCCGTGGCCAACGTCAGTAAAACATTTAAACGTGTTAACCCTCGCAAGGCTGCCGGCCCAGACGGCATCCCTAGCCACGTCCTCAGAGCATGCGCAGACCAGCTAGCTGGTGTGTTTACGGACATATTCAACCAATCCCTATCCCAGTCTGTTGTCCCCACATGCTTCAAGATAGCCACCATTGTTGCTGTTCCCAAGAAAGCTAAGGTCACTGAACTAAATGACTATCGCCCCATTGCACTCACTTCTGTCATCATGAAGTGCTTTGAGAGACTAGTCAAGGACCATATCACCTCCACTCTAGACCCACTCCAATTTGCTTACCGCCCCAATATGTCCACTGACGATACAATCTCCATCACACCGCACACTGTCCTATCCCATCTGGACAAGAGGAATACCTATGTAAGAATGCTGTTCGTTGACTACAGCTCAGCATTTAACACCATAGTACCCTCCAAATTTGTCATTAAGCTCGAGACCCTGGGTCTCAACCCTGCCCTGCACAACTGGGTCCTGGACTTTCTGACGGGCCACCCCCAGGAGGTGAAGGTAGGAAACAACATCTCCCCCCGCTGATCCTCAACACTGGGGCCCCACAAGGTGTATTCTCAGCCCTCTCCTGTACTCCCTGTTCACCCATGACTGCGTGGTCATGCACGCTTCCAACTCAATCATCAAGTTTGCAGACGACACTACAGTGGTAGGCCTGGTTACCAACAACGACGAGACAGCCTACAGGGAGGTGGTGAGGGCCCTTTGAGTGTGGGGTCAGGAAAATAACCTCTCACTCAACATCAATAAAACAAAGGAGATGATTGTGGACTTCAGGAAACAGCAGAGGGAGCACCCCCCCATCCACATCAACGGGACAGTAGTGGAGAAGGTGGAATGTTTTAAGTTCCTTGGCGTACACATCACGGACAAACTGAAATAGTCCACCCACACAAACAGTGTGGTGAAGAAGGCGCAACAGCGCAACAGCGCCTTTTCATCCTCAGGAGACAGAAGAAATGTGGCTTGTCATCTAAAACACTCACAAACTTTTACAGATGCACAATCGAGAGCATCCTGTCGGGCTGTATCATCGCCTGGTACAGCAATTGCACCGCCCTCAACCGCAAGGCTCTCCAGAGGGTAGTGCGGTCTGCGCAACGCATCACCGGGGGCAAACTACCTGCCCTCCAAAAAGATCATGAAGGACAACAACCACCCGAGCCACTGCCTGTTCACCCCGCTATCATCCAGAAGGCAAGGTCAGTACAGGTGCATCAAAGCTGGGACCAAGAGGCTGAAAAACAGCTTCTATCTCAAGGCCATCAGACTGTTAAACAGCCATCACTAACATAGAGAGGCTGCTGCCAACATACAGACTCATCTCTGGCCACTTAAATAAACGGACTTAATAAAGGTATCACTAGTCACTTTAAATAACGGCACTTTAATAATGTTTACATATCCTACATTACTCATCTCATATGTATATACTGTATTCTACACCATCTACTGCATCTTGCCTATGCCGCACGCCATCTCTCATCCATATATTTATAAGTACATATTTTTATTCATCCCTTTACATTTGTGTGTATTTATCTGTAATGTATTTGTTGTGAATTAGATTTTACTGCATAGTCGGAACTAGAAGCACAAGCATTTCGCTACACACGTATTAACATCTGCTAACCATGTGAATGTGACCAATACAATTTGATTTGATTGATTTGATATCTATTATTGGAAAATTATTGATTTTCTAGGCCTCCTCCAGATTGCATCCGTACACCCAGGTATTTACTGTTTTTGTCCATTTTCAATTAAATGTACTTTCTAAGTTTAAGAAGTCATAATTAGAAATTGAAATTATTTCAGTTTACTCCCAATTCACTTTGAATCCTGATACAACACCAAATGTGTAATCTCTGACACCTCTGGCTTTCTCAGTGTGATTTGGAATTGTACAGACCCAGTGTGTAAGGAAGACGCATGGCGTTAGGAAGCAGGTGCAGTTGGAGAGTTTAATATAAATGAACTTGTAATGATACAAAAACAAGAGACGCGTCTGGTCGAGAGAACATAAACAGAGACAATAACGCCTGACGGGAAATGACAACGGAGTGCTACATATATATAGGGGGAGTAATCATGGAAGTGATAAGGTCCAGGTGTGCCTAATGATGAGGCGCAGGTGTGCGTAATGAAGGGTTGCCAGGTGTGTGTAGTGATGGGTTGCCAGGACCGGTGCTTAGTAGACAGGCGACGTCTAGTGCCGGAGCGGGAGTAGACATGACATAGTGCAGTCAAAAACAAGATTTTCCTGTGTTGTATATATATTTACACACTATGAGGTTGGAATAATACTGTGAAATTGTGAAAATTATGATAATGCCCTTTCAGTGTAAGAGCTGTTTGAAAAGGCCGCCTGAAATTTCTGCCTGTTTTGGTGGGATAGAGTTTTGGCCTGCCTTGTAACATCACCAGATGGTAAATTAGTTAATAGAACAATAAGAGAGTTCCAAACCATTAACAGCTAGTTTTCAGTTTTCCCCTTCAAACTCAGACCACTCCCAGACAGACCTATCATAATTCTTGCTGTTTTTGTTATTTTTTACTATTTTAATTGAAAACAATCACAATCACAGTAAGGTACTTAATTGTCATCCAGAAAGGATTTGATATTGAGATAAAAATGGCTTCATTCGACCTTAAAGAAACAAATTTGTGCAGGCTATTATTGTACGAACTAGACACACAGCCTTTGCTACGGGATGGCTCTAAGGTTTTATGGGTCATATTGTTGAAAGAAAGCATATTTTCTCTATTCACAGGAGACGATGTGGTTCACCAGGACCATATCTCTGCTATCCTCTCACTGTCACTGCTCAGGTTCCTCGGTGCCCTGTGGGTTTCCATTCTGTGACGTGTTCTCCCATAGAGATGGCCAACGTGTCATCCCTACCTGGAACCCATTTACTGATGCTCTGCAACAGAGACACATCAATATCTCTGCATGTCTCCAGCCTTGTGAGAGGTCAGGAGTCATCTCACACAACCAGAACTCAAGGAGTCATCTGGCGCTGCAGTAGAGAGGATAGAGAATAGCACGTAGGTGTGGGTGTCTGGAGGGGTCTGACATCTCAGAAACCAGTAGCAGCAGCAGAGGTGACTGGTGGATTCAGTCGGTCTGATGTGTGTAATACAACTCTCAGCCTAGCTGTGTTTCTATTTGATACCCAGACAGGTGCATCTGCTGGGACTGCATCCCAGCCCCCCCCCCCCCCCTGCTGGGGGCTAAATCCCCAAGGTCCTGTCAAAACCTTGACCACTGGAACAGCACGTCACCTTCCAAATTGAGTTTGCACAGTCTGCCTGAAGAAAATATCCAAAAACATATGCTTATATCAATTATATCAGACAACAATGTAAATAACACTTACTGTAAGTGACACCTTCATGTAAAGGGATAAAGCATTGTCTTCTCCATTTCTACTCTGTCTGCATCATTTACATAGACAATATCAGGACCTTATGATAGGCAGACGCGCAAAACTCAACCTGTTTGGTCTGTGTATTTACTATCATTATGTTATTTTTATGCACATAAAGAGGGGGAAAAAAGACAAGTGCAGAAATCAAAAATGGTCGTTAGCTAACGATGAAATACGGCCTCTACTACAGTACAATGGTAACCATATGGCAAATATGTGAACATGTCTGTGTGGGTGTACCCATTCATATTTCATCCAGTAGCTCTACAGTAATGAGACAGCATTTTATGAGTTGTTATCAAATAACTCGATTCTGTAACTCCAATTTCCTGAATCATACACCAACGCTCAGAGTAGAATACACTCTTGAATACACTCCACACATCTCAAAGTTCTCCTAACATCACTAGCTGGCCAACAGCATCTCCAACCCAATAATGGCCTGTGTGCTGCTACAATAAAACTCATTACTCTGGGCAAATAACTTTATATACAGCCTAATATATGGCTCTGTAGTCCACAGGGAGTCTAACCTGGGTTACATATTGACCATGAAATATTAAACAGTGTAACTTTGAAAATACAGGAACCAGAGCAGCCAGCCAGCAACAGCAGTGGTATTAGGCTCCATGACTCAGTAGGGAGCGAATAAAAGCGTTCACGATGATGACTTTCCTTTGCCACCAGTATATCACATGGTTATTAATTAGCTACAGTGATTTCAATCCGTGAAGCTCCACATGTTGCCTGAATTATTGCCAGCTATTGTAGAAGTGCATGGCCAACAAAAGCACTGGGAGCACATAGACTTTTTTACTTCAAGATGTAATGAAAGCTGTTTATGTTATTTTCCTCCAGTTCTAATCATCATTTTGTTAGGTAGTTACTGCACTTACACAGTAGGTCATTAGGGGATTTAAGTGAGCCTAATAAATTCACTCTCCCTAATTAAAGTCTGGGTTCCAGAGCCTCTGTGTCTGTGAATCTGGTTCGGAGTGGTTAAGCTAGGTTAAAAAGCCACAACCAACCCTTACCAAAAGACCACATGAATTACACGTGACCATGTGTTTCACATGTGATCATGTGACAACATGCAAAACTACACGTGAAAATATTTCAGCATGTGAAAACATGATCTCATGTAAAAAAAGAATTCAACATGTGATACCATGAAACTACACGTGAGAGCATTTGAATGTTTTTCAAAGAGATCCACGAGAGTTAGATTTTCACATGTGAACGTTTTTCACGTGCAAATTCGAATTTTACATGAACGTTTTTCCATATGTGAAAATGCAATTCTACATGTGAGAGTTATGTATTCACATGTGAAAGTTTTTCACATGTGAAAACTGTAATTAATCTGCATTTCACATGTGAGCTTAAAACATGTCTGTTAGTGTTCTGGAATGCATGTGAACATATGGTTCCACATGAACAACTGACCTCACATGTGTCTCTTTTGTTTTCACATGTGAACATTTCAGCTCAACATGTGAAAATATGCATTGTTAAATGTGATTTTCAATTAAAGGGAAGTTATAAAATGGTATGGGGGTTTTAAGGTAAGTGGTACACTGTTCAGCTAAAATAGTGAAAAAACCTTTCATCAAAGACAATATGATTACATTTAACATGATCACTTAGTACTGCCTTTTTAATATGACCACACCTGGAATTTGAACTCACAATCTCCGGATTTGGGGTATGCTGATCTTTCTGCTGAGCCACAAAGTCTGTAGGAAAACTAAGATTGAATTTAAAGTCCAAAGTGTAGGAATATAGGTGAATTCAGACATTGGCACCGACATTGACACAGACATTGTGGCTTAGCAGGAAGATCAGAATGCCGATGTGAGTTCAAATCCCGGTTGAGGAGATGTTGAATGATAATTATTGTGTAAATAAACATACACAATGTAATCATGTATGCAGTTATTTAATGATGTTCCTGGGACATCCTAACTACTCAATTTTGTTTGCAGGATGTCATGTGAAAATTTCGATGATTTCATGTCTTCACATGTGAAGTCTTCCAAAATCACATCGTTTCACACAATTTCACATACTATATGAAAGGTTATGTGATTACATGTGAAAATCCACATATTAAACTTCATGTGAATTATATAATTTTTTACATGTGCAAAACGTGGACATTTCACGTAAAATCATATGATTTTCCATATGTGGAATCATGTGGTTTTAATTTGATCACTCTTCTGTCGCTGAGAATTTTCATTTTAACGCAGATGAGCTTCGTGATTTACATAAACTCCCAGAAAATCCACACTAACACACAGTTTAACAGTATTGCACACTTCATGTAGCCTCCTTTTCGCCAGCTAATTAGCATAACCACCAATCAAGCAACATTATGGACAAAACATTAAAATCCTGTTGCTGCAGCATTATTTTGCTGTGACATTATAGGTTCAATTAAGATCCTACACCTGTAAGAGTCATGCTGGGAAAGCTTATGCCCAGCGTAGAAGAAATGGTCCACCTGATATACAGTACTAGAAAATAAATGGTCATAAATAGAGCTTGGGGATAGCAATTTCATATGAACGAAAGGTCAGTCATGTGGAGATTCGATTCAAGAAGAACTCACCATCAAATTGGAGGTAGATAGGAGGAAGCTCTGTTGGCTCACCCAATTGCTCCTACTCTCTAAGGCAAGCTAAAATATACTAGCCACACACTTCATCACAATCAACTCTGAACAAATATCGAAGACACATTGTCAGACTTAGCCATCTATCAACATAAATACACTGTATCTGGGTAGTAATTCTTGTCAACTGCCTTTTTAAGTTGTGCTATTTGCATAATATAAGATTGATGTCTAAAGTAGATATTGTGGTTGTGTGGGACCACAACCACAACTACCGGAACTGCTCATTTGAATGAGCAGTTCCGGTATGTGCCTTGGAGTACAGCCTCTACTCCTCCAAAATATCAATCTCCCTTCACATTTTCCTCTTAGTCTCCCCAACAACACCTTAGACTTTTCAACTTAAATAAGATTGAAAGTAGAGACCTGAATTGTCTGTCTTTTAATTTTGATGAAAATCTGACAATCAAATCTTCCTAGAGGTACGCACTTGGCATTATGCATAACGTGCACAGAGCTCATGTTTTTCCTGGGCCCAATCGATAAGCTCATCAGTCAAAGCTACTTCGTCTGAGAGGATCTTTTGTCTGGTAAAATACACCTTCTTTACAGCCTCTCCCGTAAAACACAAATTAAGTATGGCCAGGATACAGACACCCCAAAAAAGAGCCCAGTGTCACTCCAGGTCCATTTATATTCTCACATAAAATGACCATAAAAAAGAAAAAAGCTGGCGAATAAATTGCCCATCTGCCTCCATAAATCAAAGTCCCGAAACCCTTGTTAATCTAGCAAAATAGGCAAACATATTGGCTGGGATATCTTTGGCCACGAAAATAATGATGACAAATATAAGTGCAATCTCTGCAAACCCATAGGCAAAATGTTATAGTCTGCTGAATTAAGTCACAAGTATTGTCACAGAGTAGTGCAGCTTGATGCTTGTGTCTTTATAAGAATGATATTACATTAAAAGGACATTGGTGACTGAAGATAGTGTCTTGTATTTTGAAAATGCTTCATGTATCTTCTAACATGTTGCCTCCCACTCCCTAAAGAAATTACATGCTGCTCTAAAAGAAAACATCTTGACAAATTCACGGCTTTCTCTCTTTGGTTGAAGGTGTTATCTCAATTGATGAATGTTTCTGTGTTACCATATAATGACTCAACACGGCTGGCCGTCCTACATGTTTTTGCAGTCGATCAGTATCTTTTTTTGTTGTTGTCTGGATGTCTCTTTTTCAGGAACTGGGACAAAGTATGAAATGAAATACAACTAAAATACAGAATGTCTGGTGTGAGTATTATCAAGTGTACTCAGTTGGGATATAACTTGGAAACCGGTTTACTCCTATTGAATTTGATTCACTGGTCGTACAGTAAATAATTAATTTCAGCACGGGTAACAGGAGTCATTAATACATGTGACATGCAGAGCCTGTATGATTTATTGTGGCCGTGCCTTAATTGCACATGATAAAATGTTGTTCACACTTTTACCACCTTTCCTGTTGGCCTAGAAGACATCTTTTGCAGGATGATATTTTTCATCCTGTTTTGCTGCCAATACATACAACACTTACATGTTCAATTAGTTAGAGAGGACACTGCCCATGACCTTGGCAAAACAGACATAATCATAGCCTGGCTACAGGCATAAGCAATCACTTTTCATTTTTAAGTTGAACCTTTATTTAACTAGGCAAGTCAGTTAAGAACAAATTCTTACTTACAATGACAGCCTACCAGGGAACAGTGGGTTAACTGTTCAGGGGCAGAACGACTGATTTTTACCTTGCCAGCTCAGGGATTCAATCCAGCAACCTTTCGGTTACTGGCCCGATGCTCTAACCACTAGGCTACCTGCTGCCAAGGGTCCCTGACCCAAAAAAGGAACTCAGTCGGGGTCTCAACTTACTGTTGAGAGTTAGAATAGTAGAATAAACAAGCTGCTATTTTGGAAATTTGGTTGTGGATCAGCAGCTATCCTCTTGTTATGTCAGTCACCTACAGTCCCTCAATTAGCCCTGCCTGGAATGTGTATTTGAACAAGTTCAGTTCAGGACACCTCAAACGAGTTACTCATCAAATCAGCATTACTTACAAGGGGGGTATTGTGTTGTGTCCATGATGGTTTCAAATCAGCATAATAGCACAAACTGCAGGCTTAGGAATGACACTTAAGTTAGGAGAAGAGTAAAGTTATGCCCAAAGGACTATGTGCACTCAGTCAACAAATTACTTTCATTTGTTTCAAAATTAGATTGCCAAATATAGTTCTCGTTTTACTAGCTTATTATTGCTCCTGCAAAAACGGTATGCTAAGAAATTATTCACACAGAAAAACCTGTTAACAAAAATGCATACAAAAGGCTTCTTTAAATTCCCACTTCTATTAAGGATTCAATGGGATTCTTCAACTCTTAAACATGTCTATACTGTGTTTTGAATTTGGTATTTTAGAAAATGCAAGCACAACTGCTTTAGCACCTTGTTAAGTGCGCATGTGATCCCTAGTCCAGTTGTCATCCAACAAAGCAACAGAGCACTTACAATGTGATTACCCTTACAAATGAATTCGATTCTAGAGTAGTGATGAGATAGCAAACACAATTAATTGGCTTATTGTCTTCAACTGGTAGCTTGGGTAGGGCTATCAGTTTACAGACACATTGAGGCAGTACACTACGGCATGTACTGCTTCTAGCTGCTAGATGAAGAGGGGAAGATGAACTTATTGACTTCACTTTGTAATTATGATGGCACAAGCATCCACTCTCCCTTAAATATCTCCATAACTCTTTATTCTTGCCATGAGATGATTCAAATGTACACATTCAAGTTCAAAGTCCATCAGTTTCTATTATAAATATTATCAGCTGCCAAAAGGAAACTAACTGATACCATCTAAGACCCGAGTGAATGATTAATTAAGCCGTTTCCCATCCCTCACGAAAATACAATGACTCTCATAACCCAGAAATGTATATGTGGCTCTATCCTTTGTGTAAAGACAGGAAGATGAGTTGATAACTGGTAACCACTAATAGTCTAGCTTTAAAGAAGTGCATACACTCTAGTAATTCATGCTGTATTTCATAAAATGCTGTCTGTAAGTGTAACATCCCACAGTCTAATTATATACACTGAGTGTACAAAACATTAGGAACACCCTCCTAATATTGAGTTGCACCCCCTTTTGCCCTCAGAACAGCCTTAATTCGTCGGGGCATGGACTCTGCAAGATGTCGAAAGCGTTCCACAGGGATGCTGGCCCATGTTGACTCCAATGCTTCCCACAGTTGTGTCAAGTTGTCTGAATGTCCTTTGGGTGTTGGACCATTCTTTATATACACAGGAAAATGTTGAGTGTGAAAAACCCGGCAGCGGTGCAGTTCTTGACACACTCAAACCGCTGCACCCGGGCATCTACTACCATACCCTGTTCAAAGGCACCTAAATCTTTTGTCTTGCCCATTCACCCTCTGAATGGCACACATACACAATCCATGTCTCAATTGTCTCAAGGCTTAAAAATCCTTATTTAATCTGTCTTCTCCCCGTCATCTAAACTGATTAAAGTGGATTTAACAGGTGAAATCGATAAGGGATCATAGCTATCACCTGGATTCACCTGGTCAGTAAGTCACGGAAAGAGAAGATGTTCCTAATGTTTTGTACACTCAGTGTAGATGGTACATTGGAACGAAGTGTAAATTTACCTCAGGACAATACTGTTTTATTTCACTCTCCTTTGTTGAGGGATGTATCTATGGAATATGTCGGCTATTTAGGGCTTAATCTGATAATCTAATTGACCAATTAGAGATTTCCGTAGTTTTTCAATTTCTCCCGCCCCAATGGGATTCCAAATGACCATCATGTAGTGCGCACTATGATCGAGATACATTTTTCTATCCTTAATGAATTCAGCGGTTCTTTTATTTTTCATTAGAGAAGGGAAAGGTTAGCCCACAGACTGTAAGGAAGAATGATGTGGCTCCAAACAAAATTGAGGATCCTTGAAGTTTACATGAACCTCAGTAGATTGTTAGCATGGCATGGTTATTTCTTTCAAAAGCACACATTTATCATGACGTTTGACATTTGCAGGAGATTCATTTTTGCATTACACACCTGGATTGATGTGCCATAATATTGTTTCATGAATTGGTAGCACCATGAAGCACAATATTGTATAGCAATAAACAGTGTTGACTGTTATACGATATATATATATATATATATATATATATATAGTATATTTTGGAGTATTGTATGACCTACTCTATATGAATGTTCAGTCTATCAGTCAAAAGAGATTAAATTATGTTTCTTTCTTTTTGTTAACCAACAAATTCAAACAGTCCTCTTATCATGGCTACCAGCATGGTCATCAAAAGCAACAAGGGAAGATAATAAGACTATTTGAATCCATTGTCTCATTACAAACACAGATGCCAAAAGGCGCTGGGGATATGTGAGTTACATGGTACAGGGCCATATGTTTTTTCCTGACCATGCAACCTGTCTCTTCTGATAATACTATATATAAGATCCATAGAGGAAGTGGTGGAGGTTAGTTAAAACCCCTGAAGAGAAGCATCTGTGGTTTCAAATGTGGTCTGAACTGGAGCCAAAAGGAAGATGATGAACACTTGAATAAGACACCCCTAATTTAAAGTCCAGAAACTCTTGATCTTGACTGAAACGATGAGGGGAAAGATGGGCTATCGCTTTCACAGTTCCCCATTAAATCCACTACAGTGGAGAGGGAAGCTCATCATTTTATGAATTAACCCTGAATTGGGGGGCTGGGGTGCTTGTGTTGATCACCAGCTGCTGGTTTCTATTGCAAACAACTTGAAGAATAATGACAGTTTTAAGATGCACAAGCAGTATAACATGGAGAGTAACTAAATAAATATTGAAAAGAGAAGAGAAATACTGGCTTCTTGGAATGGATTTACCGTAGCAGGGGAGAGAAAGAGAGTTGGACCTTTTCCACAGATACCGCTTAACAAATGGACAGAGATAAAAAAAAAAAAAAACATGCCAAGCCTATGCGCAGCCCCATTCTATGAAGAAAATGTATCACTTAAACAGCTATTCATTCACAGATGCATTGTTTGTTGGTTGCCATAGGGCTGTGGAGCTTATCCTGTGAGTGCAGTGAAATGTTTATTTCTCTCTCTCGCCATTTAAAAAAAAAATGCGGGATGAGTCTGCAAGACTCATTTCCACGGCCCCTCAACAATCCCTCCCGTCACCCCAACACCTGGCCCGAGAGATGCAAGTCATCCTATCCCACCTTTTTGTAGCTTACACAAAGGTGATAGATTGGAATGTGTGGCAGCGCGATCCTATGTCAGGAACGCATTTTCTTTCAAGTTGGGAAAGTTTGGAGAGGAGCTAAAGTGAAAATTGAAAATATGGAAATCTTGAGAAAGCAATAGAAATCTTTACAAAATTATACCCGGCGTAGACATATCCATTTGATAGGAGATATGGATTGAAGCGTATGCCTCAAAATGTATATGACCCTGAGAATTGAGAGCCTCAGCAAAGACTATAAATGCATGAACATAAGAGGGCACATCTCTGCACAACAAATATGTTTGAATTAGAATAATTTAAGACAGATATGTGCAGTATGTACTATACATTAGAGACAGAGAAACAGAGACAGTGATGGTGACACAGAGAGAGAGAGAGACAAAGAGAGACAGAGAGAGAAGGAGAGAGATAGAGACAGAGATGGTGACAGAAAGAGAAAGAGACAGACAGAGACTGCAATGAGAGTAGCCCTATGTGTATACCACAGGCGGCCATTCCAGTAATTATTATGAGCCGTCCTCCCCTCAGCAGCCTCCATTGGTGTATACTGTATGTATTTGTATGTTTGTGTGACTGAGTGTGGCTTTCTGCGTGTGGCAGAAGCTTGTGACAGAGACAGGGCTGCTGAAAGCGATAACGATATTGAACTCTGCACGTTTCTCTCCAGTTGACAAATCTGTCTTTTGTCTCACCCCGCAGGCATGTCTCTCCCCTCCCGCGCTGTTAGTTTGAGATTGTGAATCCCATTCAAGGGGACCATATGCAAACACATCGAGGGGGCTGTATGTGAACACTGCATGGTCCCTTTGAGCTGAGGGTGGTGCTGTTCTGCGTCGTTTTGGGAAAAACAACAACAATGAGAAGTTGTACAGTGAGACAAGGGAGGGTATCTAAACGGTTTGCCTGAAACTTCTATCCATGAAAGATGATGAGCAGGCTGCCTTCATCTCACCCTGCACTTCTCAGCACGCACATACAGTGCAAACATTTAAAGCACACACTATACTGAAATCCCAGCGTCGCCATATTGACACTTGGCAGAGTGGAGTGATGCTCATCTCCTTGGCTTAGGAGGATCGCAGACCTTATCACATGTTGACCCTCATAGATTATTGCACACTCACCAGGACATGATGTGTCACTATTGATTCAGTCAACGCTAGATGGTCATTTCAGGGAGACTGGTCTTACATCCAGTATATCCTCCACACGGGCCTATAAAACATGCGGGCCTATGCAGTACACTATTCAGGCATTACATTGCATTCAGAGATAGAAGGTATATCCAAATTGAATGTTTAATAGATCGATTAATAGATCGTTGACTGCATGTGTGTGTGGGTGTCTGTGTGCATATCTTGAGTTGAGGCAGAGCAACATAATGTTCCCTCCCGTACTGTACCCTGCATTTGAATTGATTAGGCCTATACAGAGTTTTATTGTCACCAAAAAATGGCAGCTGATTGAAAATGTCATGTAGACATTCCATGTCTATCTCCTTTATCTAGTGTTCTCAAGATCCTTTTCACCCTCTAGATGGCAGTGCATGGGCTTTACTATAGTGTAGTCTACGCTTATTCAATGTGTAATACATGTAAAACCCATAGATGAGGAGGTACAAACCGATCCAAGGAATTTTAACTTTCTAAGATTACTCTTTTATGTGCTTTTGTTATTGACAGATGTCCTCTTCTTTTCATCCGTCGTGTTACTATTGCAGTACTGTATATAAACCATGACTCCTGCCTCTCTCCCCTTCATTGGAGTTCAGTCAGTCTCACAGAGGGAAAAGGGATGAAAAGGAAAAGCATCAACTGGATTCTTCCTGCTGATGAATGTGATTTATGTGATTCTCCTTTCCACGCTGCCGAAGACGGAGTATACAGAATACACTGCATGCTATCGCTTCAAATAAAATCTAGTGGAATTATGGTTGTATTTTACATTTATGTGATGTGCCTGAGATAATGAAATAAAAAGTGAAGCTGCATTGTTAATTGTAAAACAGGCAAGGGATTGTGTATCTTTGAAAATTGGATATAATTTTATTTTTGTGGCATTTTAGATTTTTTATTGTGATAACTGATTTAAATTTGACCCAATGTGAACTGCATAATCAGTCAGTTAATTCGTTTTCTCTGGATGGGTAAACTATTTGAAATACTATGACAATATCATGGCTTAAAATGGTACAAATGTCTCTCTTGTACAGATCAAATATGGGTTTATCTCCTTGTGTGCTTTAATGATACAACATGATTCAATATAACGTGATATCTAAATTAACAGTTCAAAAACGATGTTGCTGAATATGCGTCACTGAGAACAAACTTGGTTGTGACAGGAAATAAAAAATAAATACTTCCAGAGTTCTGGGTAAAAAAGGAAACAAAGAAAAGCGGGGATAGTCATTAACCTTTCTGGACCCACGCTAAGTGCTCCTCACGACTTCAGTGAAGCAAAACTTCTGAGAAGCGGTGAAGTGCCCACAGCCTCAGCTCCATAATGAGCAATCCTAGATTTTACCCTCTCGTCAGGGGCCCAGCTTCGAGGAGCCACCGCTCAAATGGAAATGTCTCTCTCCTCTGCTCTGGGCATGTTTAACATTCATTGGAAAAATCTCATGTGGCAGTGTATTGATAATAACAAAAGAGAAAAGAGGAGGAGAGGTAATAGACATTTTTGAAGGATGCTAACAGGTTGTTTACATACCATCAGAACTTAAATTGCTAAAGAGGGTTTGAGTTCCAGGTCCCTTTATAACACAAACACCGATTATTAAACGATAAAATGGTCACTGACATTAGATTGTCTCATTTGTTGATTGTTGAATGAAATATTGCCTGTCACATTTGTTGGTTTGTTGCTCACTCAGATTTTTCAATGCTGACAGGTTTCAAAATACAATGGGGGCTATAGTCAATGAATATTTTAAACTTAACTATGAATGCACACACACATACACACCGGCACAGACCACAAGACTTCGAAATAGCTTCCTCTTAGAGCATTCTGGCCAATCACCTTGCCCTTGCATCTTTCTGGTATCAGGCCAAATGAAGTTAGAGTGTCACCTGAGTGGGAAAAATCGATTTCAAAAAGCTTTTAGGGCAGGTGTGGGAGTCGCTGCAATCCATACTGCTGCTTGGGGGTACAAGGTGCTCTTTTCACTGCCATCCAACTGGAAAATGTCTCAGCCAACCTTCTGTATAATTTCTGCAGACGCAGTCTGTCGTTTCAACTGGGCTCTTTAATAAAAGAACCCTCCATCTATTCTGCTGCTCCTGCTGCCCTTACATAAATGTTAACGCAACGGATCGTTTGCATGAGCCGTCAACTGTTGTTCTATAATAAGCACTACTCAGGACAAACATTTCTTGTTCTATCTCAAATGGAAATGTGTTTAAATATGAATGACTAAATGTCCACACCATATTCTTGGAATGCTTTTGAGAGGAGAGCTTTTTCATGGAGCTCACAACTAATTTATTGACTGGGTAAGACCTCCTACAGATGGCATATTTGCATACATGTTCCTGTTGCTGTGTATGTTGTATCTATGATACATTTATTTGAAGGTTTCTGTGTGAAAAAAATCTTTATTCTCAATGTTAGGTTGTCTACATGTATATCCTGTTACATTACAACCAACTGACACAGATTCGGAGAGAAAATGTATCTCAAATGTCAGATAATAAATGCACGGGATTATGCATGTGGAATGTCATGGAAATTCATGTATAGCTCGAGGCAGATCAAATAATTGTACAGGCATCACATACTCTAGGCCCCAAGTGAATTAGCTTAGGTAGAAAACAATCATTTCACATAAGCGTGTATTTGATGAGAATATATGCTCTTTGTCTATTTCAAAAAATCTCACAACCTTACCAGAATCTGGATGTACAGTTGACTACATATGCCTCTCTTTGAAGTCTCCTGATGTCCACATAGTGTGGCATCCAGACATAAATATGGCATCTTAATGGACGATCTGTTACACTGTTGTGTAGATAAGTGCATCCCATAACAAGAAGACAGATAAAAACATTCACCACATTTGTCTCCTGGTTTTACGTGTATAATAACATTTGCAGGCATTTGACTTATTTTATCTAACCACTAATGACTTAAATAGCTTGGTTTGATCGATTAGGGACGTGGGATGTGTAGAAAGATCATTGAGTGATACTTCAGAGTTCCTGACGGTGTCGAGCGTCAACCCTACCGTTCAAAAGTTTAGGGTCTCTTAGAAATCTACTTGTTTTTGAAAGAAAAGCACATTTTTTTGTCCATTCAAATAACATCCAATTGATCAGAAATACAGTGTAGACATTGTTAATGTTGTAAATGACTATTGTAGCTGGAAACAGCTGATTTTTAATGGAATACCTACATAGATGTACGGAGGCCCATTATCAGTAACCATCACTCCTGTGTTCCATTGGCATGTTGTGTTCGCTAATCCAAGTTCGTAATTTTAAAAGGCTAATTGATCATTAGAAAACCCTTTTGCAATTATGTTAGCACAGCTGAAAACTGTGGTTCTGATTAAAGAAGCAATAAAACTGGCCTTCTTTAGACTAGTTGAGTATCTGGAGCACCAGCATTTGTGGGTTCGATTACAGGCTCAAATTGGCCAGAAACAAAGAACTTTCTTCTGAAACTCGACAGTCTATTCTCATTCTGAGAAATGAAGGCTATTCCATGCGAGAAATTGCCAAGAAACTGAAAATCTCGTACAACGCTGTGTACTACTCCCTTCACAGAACAGCGCAAACTTGCTCTAACCAGAATAGAAAGAGGAGTGGAAGGCCCCGGTGCACAACTGAGAAAGAGGACAAGTACATTAGTGTCTAGTTTGAGAAACAGACGCTGCACAAGTCCTCAACTGGCAGCTTCATTAAATCGTACCGGCAAAACACCAACATCAACAGTGAAGAGGCGACAGTGAAGAGGCGACTCCGGGATGCTGGCCTTCTAGGCAGAGTTCCTCTGTCCAGTGTCTGTGTTCTTTTGCCTTAATCTTAATCTTTTCTTTTTATTGGCCAGTCTGAGATATGGCTTTTTCTTTGCAACTCTGCGTAGAAGGCCAGCAACCCAGAGTCGCCTCTTCACAGTTGACATTGAGACTGGTGTTTTGCCAAATCAATTTGATGTTATTTTAATGGACAAAATGTTTTGATTTTCTTTCAAAAACAAGGACATTTCTAAGTGACCCCAAACTTTTGAACGGTAGTGTACATATGCAGGAGGATGTTGGAATAGGCTTACAAGATACCTTACCTATTTGTAATGACTAGTTAAAAGATACACCTTTGCTGTAGCTTCAAATAATTATTTTTTCAAAATTATATTGCTCCCATACTGTATCTGTATTCATTACGTGTGTATGTAGATGTCATTGGCTTGAATGGCACATGTTATGGTTTGCACCTTTCACCACTCTTCAGACCCTAAACACACTACTCAACGAACAGGCTGACAATAACAGGATTTCCTTAATCGTGCCTTCACATCATGCCACTGCTGTGTTAATATGTTATTTCAGGGGAACTCTAAGCAGTTACTAGTGCTTCACATCAAGCCCTCTTGACTTCTTTAGGAGTTCAAGGGCAGACTGGGCTGTTCTTCAGTTTATTGGATAGCTGGATCAGATGAAAACAGCAACAGCGTAACGCTTCCATCCATGCCAATTGTGACCAAACGTCTACTGTCAGTAATGCAATTCCCGAGAAAAGCTGGGTGTTTTCACTGGATTTGCTTGGTCCTGGAACAGCTTGTAGGTACGGTTTTGCTGGGATAAAGCTGACCTTTAATCACATTATGCTCGTGTATGCTTGGGACCCCGGTACTCTGTGGGAGAACTGAACTTCAAGTACTACACTACTGGCCATTCCTGCCATCCACTGAGGGCTAACCTTGAAAAGCAGAGCAGAGTTGTCTTGAAGCGAATGAGCAGCTGATATCATTTGAAAGACAGTTGGGAGGATGGTCATTACCTGAATTAATGGTGACAGTTTCCTCTGGGAGAGGGGTGACTGACTGGTGTCACCCGTCTATGATCTACAGGCATGATATCTCTAACTTGTCACCTCTAATATCAGTCCATTTTCAGTCAAATTTGCTGTCTGACCTAAGGATTGTTTTATTTTTATTTTTATTTCACCTTTATTTAACCAGATAGGCAAGTTGAGAACAAGTTCTCATTTACAATTGCGACCTGGCCAAGATAAAGCAAGCAGTTTGACACATACAACAACACAGAGTTATACATGGAGTAAAACAAACATACAGTCAATAATATAGTAGAAAAATAAGTCTATATACAAAGTGAGCAAATGAGGTGAGATAAGGGAGGTAAAGGCAAAAAAGGCCATTGGTGGCGAAGTAAATACAATATAGCAAGTAAAACACTGGAATGGTAGATTGGCAGTGGAAGAAAGTGCAAAGTAGAAATAGAAATAATGGGGTGCAAAGGAGAAAAAATAAATAAATAAGAAAAGGATAAGATGATTCCGGTCTGCCTTAGGTCTAGATGATGAGTTTTGGTTTTGGTTTGTGAACAATTTGCATTTGAAGGTGATTTAAGCCGTGATAAAGGGTTTCACTCCAATACGTTATGTACCTATACACAATGTGCATGTACCAGGTGACTGTTAATGAGTACAGATGTTACGTATTATTGGACACTTGACATAACAGTGAATGATATCAGTAAATATTAATGGAGCCATTGCAGGTGTTTAATTGAATTACATATTTATTCCGACACAAGGCTAATTACTCACTCAATTAAATCTTGGAATTAAATGGAATTAAATCTTCAAAATGTTCTTGAAAGTAGCTTATAGTGATAGAGACGTGACTGAAAGGGACAGAATGAGTGGCTGCTTAGCCTCAGGTAAGAGGAAATCGCTTTCATTCTTTGGCAGGAGCTCTTCATGCCTTCCTCTTGCAGACACCTTGCGAGTAAGCTCACTGACATTTTCAGCTCAACAATCACACGTCACAGAAATCATGCTCAACTCACTTGCAGGAACATTATGTTTGCAGTCACATTCTGAGAAACAAGATTTGAGTGTAACTTTATATCCATTAGATATTAAATGTTTTATACAAATACCTAAAAATTAAAGCATATTTCGACTTGGGCAATACTCAGCTTGATATTCAACATTTGTGAAAAATGTTGTGGGTCATGAATTTGGATGGTGGCTCTTTCACTGGTGGCCACATTGGTCATGAATACCTGTTTGGATCATTTGTCCCCGTCTGACCACTAATGTTCGTACATTAGCCAAAGGCCAAGCCCCATAACTGTCTGGACTCATCCTAATGATATGTGCAGATCCTATCCCACAGAGGGCTGGCCCCAGCGCGACAGGGTCAGGCAGATCTGGACAGAGTTTACCCATCCAAGTCCTAACCGCCGTCCAGATGGCTCAGTCCCAGCTGAACCCAGTGACAGTTGCTATTATTTCCACCCTTCATGCTTGGGGGCGTCGGCAATTCATAACGCAAAAGGGGGTAAGGATAATTGCTGTTTTTGCCCAAGGTTTATAATTGAAGAAGAAAACAAAGAAGTGGAACATAATAGAAAAAGCAGTATGATTCAGGTAGCAGTAGGATGCAATTTGTATAAACTGATGTATAATTTTGAGTGATGGGAAACATTAATTACTGCAGTAATGGTGCCATGTTGAAAAGGGAACAGTAGCAGTTGTCAGGTCACATGCGTTCATACAGTAACGGAAGTAATTGGATTCTCTAGGGAATTTGTACACTGTCTGTCTCAGCTAACAGGTTCATAATGGTCTACTGTCATAATCGTTGATAGCAAGCCATTGCTTTCATGTAATAAACAACTTGCCTTTCTGTGTTACGTTATATAACTTATTTTTGTACCTGTGCTTTCTCCGTTTTTAAATGTGCTTAGGCCAATTGCTTCGTTCCATATATTTGCTACTACACATTCTCATGACAAATCCTCTCCCATTTTATATCTGTTTATACTCAGCTGGTTCTCTCTATACTGTCCTCATGTAAATGTGCAAATAGCATCCTACTGAATCTATAGTCTTTGTTTCTTTCATCCAGTACATAATTTTGTAATCACTTCTACAGATGGCAAGACAAAATTGCTTCCTGGCAGGTGAAAAGGCTTCACATACATTTAAATAAACATGGCTTCAGAGATAGTTGGAGGCTCTGGATTTCCTGGCAGAGGGTAATGAATGACTGACTTAAAGCGCAGCATCTCCTTTGAGATGCACAATATGCTTTAAACAAAAGACTCCCACGCCAAAGCACTCGCAGAGTCACATTTCTCTGCAGTTCACTTACGTTGTCTTAATGCTAAAACCCATAGCCATGCATCTTGAAGTTATTGCCAAGCACAGATGGACAACATTGTCAAGTAGTATTGTCAACAGACTACATACAATGTCTTCAGAAAGTACTCTCACCACTTTACTTATTCCACATTTTGTTGTGTTACAGCCTGAATTCAACATTTCTGAAATATTTAAAATAAATTCTCACCCATTGTTACTTTAGTGCCTTGTTGCAAACAGGATGCATGTTTTGGAATATTTTTTATTCTGTTCAGGCTACCTTCTTTTCACTCTGTCAATTAGATTAATATTGTGGAGTATCTACAATGTTGTTGATCCATCCTCAGTTTTCTCCTATCACAGCCATGTAACTGTTTTAAAGTCACCATTGGCCTCATGGTGAAATCCCTGAGCGGTTTCCATCCTCTGCGGCAACTGAGTTCGGAAGGATGCCTGTATCTTTGTAGTGACTGGGTGCATTGATACACCATCCAAAGTATAATGAATAACATGCTCAAAGGGATATTCTTTTTTCTACCAATAGGTGCCCTTCTTTGTGAGGCATTTGAAATCTTCCCCGGTCTTTGTGATTGAATCTGTGTTTGAAATTCACTGCTCGATTGAGGGACCTTACAGATAATTGTATGTGTGGTACAGAGATGAGGTAGTCATTCAAATCATGATGAGCACTATTATTGCACACAGAGTGAGTCCATGCAACTTTTTAAGCACATTTTTACTCTTGAACTTATTTAGGCTTGTCATAACCAAGGCTTGGCAAGCAGCATTACCACCCTGTATCCCACTGCTGGCTTTCCTCAGAAGCTACTGTAAGCAGGGTTGGTCCTGGTCAGTCCCTGGATGGGAGACCAGATGCTGCTGGAGGGCCAGTAGGAGGCACTCTTTCCTCTGGTGTAAAAAAATTATCCCAATGCCCTAGAGCAGTGATTGGGGACATTGCCCTGTGTAGGGTGGTGTCTTTTGGATGGACTGTTAAAGAGGTGTCCTGACCCTCTGTGGTCACTAAAGATCCCATGGCATTTATTGTAAGAGTAGGGATGTTAACCCCGGTGTCCTGGCTAAATTCCCAATCTGGCCATCATGCCATCATGGCAACTTAATCATCCCCAGCTTTCAATTGGCTTATTCATCTCCCCTGTAACTATTCCCCAGGTTGTTGCTGTAAATGAGAATGTGTTCTCAGTCAATTTACCTGGTTTATAAATAACAAAGGGGTTGAATAGTTACTGACTCAAGACATTTCAGCTTTTAATTAACATAATTCCACTTTGTAATTACTTTGGTATATTGTGTAGGCTAGTGAACAAAAAATCTAAATGTAATCAATTTTTAATTCATGCTCTAACACAACAAAATATGGAAAAAGTCAAGGGGTGTGATGAATACTTTCTGAAGGCACTGTATATGGAAGAAAAAAATGTTTTGTCAAGCAATGCGCTCTGAGGGACAAATTATAAAAAGTGGCCTACCTTGACTTGTTTGTGTGAAGTTCTGATGTTGTTTCCTTGAAAGAAGGAATGCTGATCTTCAATCCAAATTTTGAGCTGCACCAAATGACATTGTTGCATGCCACTGCAGAAATATTCCAGTAGATAAGCTTGAAAATTGTTGAATTTGGTATAGAAGCTTGAAAATTGGCACACTAAATATTTAATTCTAAACAAAACCTTATATAGTGGCATTTCAAGCAAAGCCCTGGGTTGACCTGTAGTTTATAGGTCAATGGTGAAAATGTATGTACCTGTATTGACACTTCCCCTGTGTCCCCAAAATAGCTTCATATGTTTGGATTGGTTTGGGGAACCCATTCAATCAACAATCAAAACCATATGGCCTTTGTTTTGTCCTTTATGATCATAACAATTGTTTTTTTTAAACAGAATTCGCCAATAGAATTGTATTATTTTCACATTCAAAGTGGTGTGTTAAATAAAAAAGTAGTTACAATGATATATAATATGATATTATATACCATGTCACTTTTAAGAAATATTACAAGAAACCTGCCTTGTACACGTCACTCAATGTAAAATCCTATAGGAATGCATCATGTCCAGCAGGGACAGAGGTAACCCATTTGAACAAAATCCCTTTATGATGAGACCACAAAACCCTTTACAAAAGCCAGGATATAATCTAATTACAGATGTCTAGCTGTAGTGCCAAACGTGACTGGTTACCAACGTAATTAGAGCAGTAAAAATAAACGTTTTGTCATACCCGTGGTATATAGTCTGATGTACCATGGCTGTCAACCATTCAGCATTCAGGGCTCGAACCACCCAGTTTAAAATATATTATATACCATTGTAACTAGTAGACTTCAGGGAACACGTACAGTGTATCACCTTTTTAGAGTGCAAAAGGTAAATCAAGTATTTAATACACCACTTTACAAGTGACAATGTACATTTTTTACAGTGATTTCTGAAGGTTTGTAATCATTTTTGCAATAATCAAGGTAAGAACAAAGACCATATGGTTTTGGTATTTGACCAAATGTATTCCCCAAACCAATACAAACATTTTAAGCTATTTTGGAGCCATATAGAACCAACATAGGGGAAGCCATGATCCAAAATCAAAGCGGGTAAATGCATCTTTTGATGTCACATTTTGGGTATTGACACATTTGGATGGTCCTTTGCATGATTCCCTCACTTGTGTGACATTGCTCTGTATCCTTGTATAACCCTCAGATCTCAACTGTGACGTCTCTGCTCATCCTTCAATGCAATGATTGCGGCAACCTGGCCTCTTGCTGCACTTAATCAAGAAATCAATTACCAAGTTTAGCGTTTGCTAAGCACTATATTCCATCAGCGCAGCACTTCATCTCTTCAGGAAATACTTTCATTTCTTTATGACAATGAAGTAAAGATGAAATCTAGTGTAATGTACTTATTACGTTTCCTTTTCCTCTATACATCCAAATAACAGTGATACATTATTATAATAGAAGATCCTGCTCTAAGGCCCAAAATGGAAAAGAAAAATGGTCTCAAACATCATTGTTGTTCAAGATTACAATTTCCTTTTGGTGTAAATAATCAAATGGGCTTATTACCATGGTACATCAATGCAGCAAAATATTTTTTTGATAAATTATTTGAAGTGAGTACCTGGTCACAGTCCAGCAAAAATGACATACAGTATAAATTAGATACACAATAAGGATAGTATGTATCAGGATTTGCAAGGTAAATTCCTAACACTATGAACACTTATGAACCCCTCCCGAGTGGTGCAGTGGTCTAAGGCACTCCATCTCAGTGTAAGAGGCACCACTACAGTCCCTGGTTTGAATCCAGGCTGTATCGCATCCGGCTGTGATTGGGAGTCTCATAGGGCGGGGCCCAATTGGCCCAGCGTCTTCCGGGTTTGGCCTGGGTAGGCCGTCATTGTAAATAAGAATTTGTTCTTAACTGACTTGGCCGTCATTGTAAATAAGAATTTCTTCTTAACTGACTTGCCTAGTTAAATAAAGGTTAAAAGAAAAAGGTTATATTTTACTCTTCAAAGGGATCTTACTCGACTAACTGCCAACACATTGACTAGTGTCAGTTTCCATAATATAACCTTGATGCCTCACATACTGTGAAACCAGAACACCTCAATAACGTTGATTGACTGCTCATAGAGTAGAGAGAAAGAATGTCATAGACAATTTTACTTTAACCAGTGGTGTAAAAATACTTTAAAGTACTACTTAAGTAGTTTTTTGGGGTATCTGTACTTAAATTCACTACATTCCTAAAGAAAAGAATGTACTTTTTACTGCATCGATTTTCCCTGACACCCAAAGTGCTCGTTACATTTTGAATGGCTAGCAGGACAGGAAAATAGTCAAATTCATGCACTATTGCCTCTGATCTGGCGGACTCACTAAACACAAATGCTTCGTTTGTAAATTATGCCTGAGTGTTGGAGAGTGCCCCTGGCAATCCTTAAATAAAAAACAAGAAAATTGTGTCATGTGGTTTTCTTAATATAGGGAATTTGAAATTATTTCTAGTTTTACTTTTACATATTTTAGCAATTACATTTACATTTGATACTGAATATAAAACCAAATACTTTTAGACTTTTACTCAAATAGTATTTTACTGGGTGGTGATGTCGAGGTGACTTTTAGATTTACTCTCTTGTAAAATGTAGAGGTACTGTATGGATTTCTTAGTGTCAGCTACCCTCGTCAATCCCTAATCATCACCACTTCATTTAATCAAAAACTTTGGTGCGGTTGAGGCCAAGATTCCATCGAACTTGCTTTGATTAAGATGTTATTTTCTTTGCAGTAGGCTACCATGGCAACTTGCCTCTGCTGAGGAATTGGAGAGTGTGCCCACGGACATGCTGTGGTAATCAGACCTATGTCTTTTGGAAATAGATTGCTATTGATCTGTTTCCTCTAAAATAACATTAGAGAGCAGATGTGCAATGATCTGTCAGAAATGCAGCATGAAATAGCCATAGCTGATAACATCTTGTTCCAGTATTAACACCATTGGTGGCACCCCCAGTGTTCCTCTGTGATTGTAGTACACGTGTTATTAATGTGGTTGCAACATCAAGGATCTCATGAATATGTACCTATTAGTAATGGTTGTAGCCAAAAGTAACAACATATTTTATACCACTTCTACTTCTTATCTTTCAGCAAGACGTATCAATTTACTGAATAACAACCCACTAGATACAGACATCAGTTCAACGTCTAGTTTTGATTTACATTTGGTTGAGTTGTCAACTACTGTGAATTCAACATGAAATCAACAAAAAATGTCACCCTGTGACGTCATTGGATTTAGGTTAAAAGTTGGGTGAAAAAAAGGATGCAATTCTTTTTGCCTCCAGGACAAGAATTATGACAATAAACATTAATCTAAGAACATTCAAGACTTTGCAGACAGTGCAGACATCTCAGCGTTGAGTTCAGTCTTGAAATGTAATATTTTGAAATAGGCATGACTGTCTACTGTATAGGCCGACCATAAAAAAATATTATAAAATTATTATAATTATTATAATTTCTGGATCCAGAAAGGTGGGGCAAAGGTACAGGACGGCAGACAGGCTCGGGGTCAGGGCCGGCAGAATGGTGAACACTGGGAAAACTAGGAAACAGGAACAATCGAGAGACAAGAGCAGAGGGAAAAACGCTGGTAGGCTTGACGAAACAAAACGAACTGGCAACAGCCAAAAAAAAATGTAAATAAAGAGAACACAGGTATAAATACACAGGGGATAATGGGGAAGATGGGTGACACTTGGAGGGGGTGGAAACTATCACCCCCCAGGGTGTCCTACCTGTGCGCATACCTGGTTGACGGCGTTGGATATCCGCAATGTCGGCGTTGGAAATCTGCGTGTCGGCTTTGGAAATCCGCGATGAGGCCTGGGTCCAGGATCTCCCTGGCGGGGACCCAGCACCTCTCCTCCGGGCCGTAACCCTCCCAGTCAACTAGGTACTCGAACCCCCTGCCCCAAGGTTGGACCTTCAGGAGACGCCTCACCGTGTATGCCGGTTGGCCGTCGATGAGACAGGGCAGAGGGACAGGCTGGAAACAGGAGACAAAGGGCTGTGAGACATGGGTTTAACTCTGGACACATGAAAGGTAGGATCTATATGAAGGGTACGGGGAAATTCAAACTACAGAATTATAAATATTTAACTTTCATAAAATCACAAGTGTAATACATCAAAATAAAGCTTACCGTCTTGTTAATCCAGCCGCTGTGTCAGATTTCAAAAAGGCTTTACGGCGAAAGCGCACCATGCGATTATCTGAGGACAGTGCCCACATACAAAACCATGAAAAACATATTTCAACCAGGCAGGTGCGACACGAAAGTCAGAAATAGCGATATAATAAATGCCTTACCTTTGATGATCTTCTTCTGTTGGCACTCCAAAAGGTCCCAGTTACATCACAAATGGTCCTTTTGTTCGATAATGTTCTTCTTTATATCCATAAAAACCAGTTTAGATGGCGCGCTTCAGTCAATAATCCACCCAGTTTCCCTCCATCAAAATGCATACAAAATTAATTTCAAACCTTACTAAGAAACTTTTCCAAACAAGTCAAACAACATTTATAATCAAACCTTAGGTACCCTAATACGTAAATAAATGATCAAATTTAAGACGGAGAATCGTTATTGTCTTTACCAGAGAAAAATACCAAAGAACACGCTCTCATTCACGCGCTTGGAAAGACTACAGCCAAAATGGGAGCCACCTAGAAAAACTACAATTTCTGGCAAATTTTTCCAAAAACCAGCCTGAAACTCTTTCTAAAGACGGTTGACATCTAGTGGAAGCCCTAGGAACTGCAATCTGGGAGGACTTCGCCTTATAATATAATTCGCCATTGAAAATAGTGGTAGGCTGAATTTTTTTGGGGGGGATGGTTTGTCCTCGGGGTTTCACCTGCCAAATCAGTTCTGTTATACTCACAGACATTATTTTAACAGTTTTAGAAACTTTAGAGTGTTTTCTATCCAAATTTACTATATATATAAAGTCAAGGGCTATATACACTTAATTCGGAAAGTATTCAGACCCCTTGACTTTTTCAAAAAAAAATACGTTACAGCCCTATTTTCTAATTAATTATGTATATCTACACACAATACCCCATAATGACAAAGTGAAAACAGGTTTTCAGAAATGTTTGCAAATGCATAAAAACAGAAATAACTTATTTACTTAAGTATTCAGATTTGCTACAGTCTGAGACTCAAAATTGAGCTCAGGTGCATCCTGTTTCCATTGATCATCCTTGAGATGTTTCAACAACGTGATTGTAGTCCACCTGTGGTAAATTAAATTGATTGGACATGATTTGGAAAGGCACACACCTGTCTATATAAGGTTCCACAGTTGACAGTGCATATCAGAGCAAAAACCAAGTCACGAGGTCAAAGGAATTGTTCATAGAGCTCCAAGACAGGATTGTGTTGAGGCACAGATCTGGGGAAAGGTACCAAAAAATTTCTGCAGCTTTGAAGTTCCCCAACAAAACATTGGCCTCCATCATCCTTGGAACCACCAAGAATCTTCCTTGAGTTGGCCGCTTGGCAAAACTGAGCAATCGGTGGAGAAGGGCCTTGGTCAGGGCGGTGACCAAGAACTTGATGATCACTCTGACAGAGCTCCAGAGTTCCTCTGTGGAGATGGGAGAACCTTTCAGAAGGACAACCATCTCTGCAGCACTCCACCAATCAGGACTTTATGGTAGAGTGGCCAGATGGAAGCCACTCCTCAGTAAAAGGTACATGACAGTCCGCTTGGAGTTTGCCAAAAGGCAGCTAAAGGACTCTCAGACCATGAGATACAAGATTTTCTGGTCTGATGAAACCAAGACTGAACTTTTTGGCCTGAATGCCAAGCGTCACGTCTGGAGGAAACCTGACACCATCCTTACAGTGAAGAATGGTGGTGTCAGCAGCATCATGCTGTGGGGATGTTTTTCTGCGGCAGGGACTGGGAGACTAGTCAGGATGAACGGAGCAAAGTACAGAGAGATCGTTGATGAAAACCTGCTCCAGAGCGCTCAGGACCTCCGACTGGGGCAAAGGTTCACCTTCCAACAGGAAAATGATCCTAAGCACACAGCCAAGACAACGCAGGAGTGGCTTCAGAACAAGTCTCTGAATGTCCTTGAGTGGCCCAGCCAGAGCCCGGACTTGAACGCAATCGAATATCTCTGGAGAGACCTGAAAATAGTTGTGCCGCGATGCTCCCCATCCAACCTGACAGTGCTTGAGAGGGTCTGCAGAGAAGAATGGGAGAAACTCCCCAAACAAACAGGTGTGCCAAGCTTGTAGCCACATACCCAAGAAGACTGGAGGCTGTAATTGCTGCCAAAGGTGGTTCAACAAATTACTAAGTAAAGGACTGAATATTTATGTATTTTTTACATTGTAGAATAATAGTGAAGACATCAAAACTATGAAGTAACACATATGGAATCATGTAGTAACCAAAAAAGTGTTAAATAATGTATACATATTTGAGATTAGTAGCCACCCTTTGCTTGATGACAGCTTTGCATACTCTAGGCATTATATATAGATATATATACTGTCTAAGTTAATACATTTACACATCTGTTAAACTATTTCTAGGCAATTTACTTGTGATGGGGAATGACACAGTTCAAACATAAAATAACCAACCACCAGACAGCTTTTGGAAACAGAAAGGTCAAGCACCAACTGTTTTGTCGACTTTATTTTTCATCAAAGTGAGTCAATTTTGTAGTAACTGTTAAACATCTGATGAGAATGTAACAGTCAGCTTTGGCAGCACACCATTTATAGAAATTATAAATCATGGCACGACAATTAGTACTATTACAGATGCCGTATCTTAATTTAAGCCAGTTTCATACAGCAGGAAAAGAAATCCTACAGCGACAGGAAATGTGAATTGTTATGTGGATTATAATTAATGGACATTTTTTGGGGGGGTTCATATATTTTCGTTAGGGCAAATCAAGTCTGACATTTTAAAGTGGAAATTACAAACTTTAGAAGCCTTTTTAAACCTTAAATACACTACAAGTTTGCATTTCCTTTTGTGCAGGAAAATTCCTGCAACAACAGGATGATCACATTAAGATACAGCATCTGTATATGATGGTGTCATGTATATCAGGGGTATTCAAATATTACCCTACGAGGTCCAGAGCCTGCTGGTTTTCTGTTCTACCTAATAATTAATTGCACCCACATGGTGTCCCAGGTCTAAATCAGTTGCTGATTAGAGGGGGAAAATGAAAGGAAACAAAGCAGCTGAACTGGCTTCGAGGACCAAATTTGAATTTGTGGGCTCTAGATACTGATTCTATGAGTATTGGAACTTCATAAAGGTAGAAACAATCCCTTGGATACTCGCACATAGCTCGCACATAATTCATGATCCAATTTTTGATGGACCCTACAAGTTACTGAGGGAGATGGAAGAGAGGGTAGAAGCCAACCTTAGCTCTGAAACTATAATCTTACAGAAACATTTCCCTGACTCCCAGCTGCTAGCATTGATAACAGGCATGTCTTGTTTGTCACGGGTGGCTGATATCACAGTGTGGGCTTTATGGCAAGAAAAGCAACATAGCCTTGACAACAGCTTCGGTTATATCTCTGTTTTGCTTGTCACTCTGGGCTAAACTAAAATAGAAGCATCTCTGCCGGAGCAGCCTGCAGTCTCATGAGCAACCCACATCATAAAATACAGGTAACAGAGTGAGGGCTAAGGTAAGGGACGTGCAAATAATATGTACCTGTCCAGCAGCAACAGAAGTTACCCTTATTCACTTCATTACTGATCAAGTCAGAATTATTTGCATCATAAAGCCTTCAGAGGTTGTACATTAACTGATATATAGTAGTAGCTGTTGTTTTGTCAGAAAAATTAAGTGAGCAGTGCACTTAAATAATTATGAAATATTGATATATGAAATATCCTCTTCCTATTTGTAATGTAGACCAAACTAATTAAATGTTCTAAAAAGCTATGTACACGATTTCTGTATTTGTAACCAAGTAACCAACTTCTACTTGAGTAAAAGTAAAGATACCTTAATAAAGGTGAAAGTCACCCAGTAAAATACTATTTGAGTAAAAGTCTAGAAATATTTGGTTTTAAATATACACTGCTCAAAAAAATAAAGGGAACACTTAAACAACACAATGTAACTCCAAGTCAATCACACTTCTGTGAAATCAAACTGTCCACTTAGGAAGCAACACTGATTGACAATAAATTTCACATCCTGTTGTGCAAATGTAATAGACAACAGGTGGAAATTATAGGCAATTAGCAAGACACCCCCAATAAAGGAGTGGTTCTGCAGGTGGGGACCACAGACCACTTCTCAGTTCCTATGCTTCCTGGCTGATGTTTTGGTCACTTTTGAATGCTGGCGGTGCTTTCACTCTAGTGGTAGCATGAGACGGAGTCTACAACCCACACAAGTGGCTCAGGTAGTGCAGCTCATCCAGGATGGCACATCAGTGCAAGCTGTGGCAAGAAGGTTTGCTGTGTCTGTCAGCGTAGTGTCCAGAGCATGGAGGCGCTACCAGGAGACAGGCCAGTACATCAGGAGACGTGGAGGAGGCCGTAGGAGGGCAACAACCCAGCAGCAGGACCGCTACCTCTGCCTTTGTGCAAGGAGGAGCAGGAGGAGCACTGCCAGAGCCCTGCAAAATGACCTCCAGCAGGCCACAAATGTGCATGTGTCTGCTCAAACGGTCAGAAACAGACTCCATGAGGGTGGTATGAGGGCCCGACGTCCACAGGTGGGGGTTGTGCTTACAGCCCAACACCGTGCAGGACGTTTGGCATTTGCCAGAGAACACCAAGATTGGCAAATTCGCCACTGGCGCCCTGTGCTCTTCACAGATGAAAGCAGGTTCACACTGAGCACGTGACAGACGTGACAGAGTCTGGAGACGCTGTGGAGAACGTTCTGCTGCCTGCAACATCCTCCAGCATGACCGGTTTGGCAGTGGGTCAGTTATGGTGTGGGGTGGCATTTCTTTGGGGGGCCGCACAGCCCTCCATGTGCTCACCAGAGGTAGCCTGACTGCCATTAGGTACCGAGATGAGATCCTCAGACCCCTTGTAAGACCATATGCTGGTGCGGTTGGCCCTGGGTTCCTCCTAATGCAAGACAATGCTAGACTTCATGTGGCTGGAGTGTGTCAGCAGTTCCTGCAAGAGGAAGGCATTGATGCTATGGACTGGCCCGCCCGTTCCCCAGACCTGAAACCAATTGAGCACATCTGGGACATCATGTCTCGCTCCATCCACCAACGCCACGTTGCACCACAGACTGTCCAGGAGTTGGCGGATGCTTTAGTCCAGGTCTGGGAGGAGATCCGTCATCAGGAGCATGCCCAGGCGTTGTAGGGAGGTCATACAGGCACGTGGAGGCCACACACACTACTGAGCCTAATTTTGACTTGTTTTAAGGACATTACATCAAAGTTGGATCAGCCTGTAGTGTGGTTTTCCACTTTAATTTTGAGTGTGACTCCAAATCCAGACATCCATGGGTTGATAAATTGGATTTCCATTGATTATTTTTGTGTGATTTTGTTGTCAGCACATTCAACTATGTAAAGAAAAAAGTATTTCATAAGATTATTTCTTTCATTCAGATCTAGGATGTGTTGTTTAAGTTTTCCCTTTATTTTTTTGAGCAGTATAGTTAAGTATCAAAAGTAATTGCTAAAATATAAAATTACACCCCAAAAGTATATTTTGGTATTTGTTTCATTAGTCCATGGTTGACATTGTTTTACAAGCTAAGCCTGTATCATATTAAGAAGGAAGAGGAGGACATGATTCCACCGTAACATTACATCACGTATTTTAATATTCTCTCGGAAAACTTGGGATTGTAGACTCAAATAAAAAACAAAAACTTATTAAGACACAATTCCCCAAACTGGCCCTCAAGCAGTGGTGTAAAGTACTTAAGTAAAAATACTTTAAAGTACTTCTTATGTAGTTTTTTGGGGTATCTGTACTTTACTATACTTTTGACAACTTGTACTTTTACTTCACTGTATCCCCCCCAAAAAGTATGTACTTTTTACTACATGCATTTTCCCTGACATCCAAAACTACTCTTAACATTTTGAATGATTAGCAGGTCAGGAAAACGGTCCAATTCAATCACTTATCAAGAGAACATCGCTGGTCATCCCTACTGCTTCTGATCTGGTGGACTCATTAGTCCATTGTTGACATAGTTCCAAAATGTTTTGTTTGTCACCAATCAAGAGTTCAAGATATATGACTTTCAAAAAACATAAATCATCCCCGTATATATGAGTTCAGATTTCGGTCATACATTTACTTTACAACATAATTTTTACATAACGTTGGCCATCTCTACATCCTCCCACATTCATTAAGGGCTATTATCATTGTACATCTAAACATCCATACTGATAGAAGTGGGTAAAGCTTATGATTTAAATGTATTTCTGGAGGATGACAGCATTTGAACGGCTAGGTTTGGTGCCAGAGGTTTCTACTGCCACCCTAATGTAAATTCCAACTCTAAATGACAGTATCTGTGAACCAGGGGTGTTGCCTTGGCTCCCCACCTGAGAGCTGCCTGAGAATTGACACACAGCCAAATAAAATTAATCAATTAGCTTTATTCCAACAAACTTCGTTTGACAACAACTTTGCCCTAACTGACTAAAAGGATTCTCCTCACAGCCTAATCTTATTAATAGTTTTCTCCTGACATTATAACGCACGTCATCTCCATATTTCAATGGTCATTAGGTTAAAAAAAATGTTTTTATTAGAATATTGAAAAATCTATATTTTATTGCTCTGCCTGTCCATTTCCCATGGTGACAGGCTATTTGTGAACGTCCATTCAAACCGCTCATATCCTTTGGGAGCACAAGGAAGCGGAATGCTCAAATTAAATTAGCAGATGCAAGTATGAAATGCAGCCAGAGATTAGTCTCGACAGCTGTCATCTTACCCTATACCTGCAACCTAGCCTGACAGGCTCCAGAACAAGAGCTTCTTTACAACTGACAGCATCATGATTACATTTCAAATGAGATCGTGGATAAAGATACACCCCAAAGTTCACCCCATGTTTTAGCATGGTTTAGCTTGGTCTTGCATTGCTTATTAGCATATAACAGTAACTAAGAATGTTTCTGTGTGGGTCACTTTAACTGATTGCTTTGTAATTTGGTTCAAAAGACGAACCTAAATTCTGCTCCGTACAAAGCTTGACTTATTAATAGGAAAGTCGAATGAATGGGCCGCTGCACACCCACTGTGCACAAACGTCAATTCAACATCTATTCCACATTGGTTCGGCATAATTTCATTTTAATGATGTGGAAACAACGTTGATTCAACCAGTGTGTGCCCAGTGGGCAGTCACTATGGGAGCTCTTTCTAGAGCGCCTGGTTAAATTGTGCGTAAGAGAAAAAAATCTCTATATGGTTAATTAAACTAGTGAGAAATATATGTGATTATTGAAAAAATCTGTGATTTTGCTTCATTTACTAGCATCCTAAATTAAGATGTTGAATTATTTTGCTATCTCTAATTCATTTCTATTACGCTGCTTTCCTTGATGTGGACAGTATGTGTTACTACATTACACAAGTGGATGTTTTGACCACGTTTAAACAGAGCATACAACCCAAACGTTCTGCCCCTGTTCTATTGATTTCAACATGTAATTATATGAGTGATGAACAAAACAGTGCTGTGCTACACTTACCTCGTTGGCGACCCACTTCAATCAAAATGCAACACTTCAAAATGTAGCTGGCTGTCTTCTACAAGTTGTCCTCTACCAGTGATATACATATTATTTCCAGATTCTGTGTGTTTTTTCGGCTGTGCTAGTGTTATTGCACTTAATCAGGTAAAAACTGCTGAATGAGTCTTAAGATGTGCTTCGATGTATTTATCTTGATGATATACCAGAAATCACCAAATCGCGTTTGCCCTGCCTATTATTAATGCATCAGTGTTTAGTCTCGAGTTTCACATGAATACAACTTTCTGTGCTCGAACAATACAAAGCAAGACTCACCCTAGCATGAGAAAAACAGCATATGTGATCAATGAGAGTGTCATGCACTGACAATAAAGAACCTCACAGTGTGCTTCATCTGGGCCAAACATGAACAGCGGGGGATTACTACAGCTTGATCGGCCATCTGAACTTTGTGGTCGTAACACATCGAGGTCATAATGAACGATTATGTGCCAGTAGAGATACTGAGAGAGTGAGGAGAGGGTTCCTAACTTTCTCCTTCAGCAGTGTCCCTGTATTATTTTACAGAACTCACAAGGTCTCGCTAAATATGTGGCATCGATTGTTATTCTGTCTTTGACTTCTCCAGAATCTGTCAACATTCAGCTGGGCCTTCTGCCGAGAGCGGTGAGATGGGCGGTGTGAATTCTGGAGTTGCCATGTACCCATCTGTCATTATGTTTACTTTCCTCGTGTTTATCATCCCGTTGTTTTGTTGTTGATTCTGAGTTGTTCTGGCCTGCGGTAGGCATATGGATGGTCAGTGGGGGTTGGGAAATGCATATGGCCTTAAAGATATAATTTACATGAACTAACAAAATCAATCTTAGCTCGCTGTCAGCTCCTGGTAAACATCAGGCTGGAGATCTGAGCCCCCGTTGTTCAAAGCTGGCCCTGCAGAGTAAAAGCTGGGGGATATTGAGGCTCAGAAGATTTCTGTGTGGCCCCCTGGGCTTCTGTTTAGACCAGTGGCAGGGGCATCAAAACCACCCACCCATTTTCCCTATGCTCTAACTGCATAGTGTAGAGCCAGGCCAGGGACATTGAAGGGACTTCATTCATTTTTATATCACAGTAAGAATCCTCTGTGGCTCTGAATGTGGTGTGTACTGTGCATGAACTGCTACTCCCTGATTTGTTGCATGGTAACTGGTCACTCAGTGTTTTGTTGGAATTTCCCCCTCAAAATTACCTTTTTATGTATAGACAGGGTGAAATTATTTTCATTCAGTTAGCAGACACGCTTATCCATTTACATTTTAGTCATTTAGCAGACGCTCTTATCCAGAGCAACTTACAGTAGTGAATGCATACATTTCATACATTTTTTCTCCATACTGGTCCCCCGTGGGAATCGAACCCACAACCCTGTCATTGCAAACACCATGCTCTACCAACTGAGCCACACGGGATCCAGTAGTGAGTGCATACATTTTCATGCTTTATTCATACTGGTCCCCCGTGGGAATCGAACCCACAACCCTGGTGTTGCAAGCGCCATGCTCTACCAACTGAACTACACGGGACTCTTTTCTGCGAGTCCACAGAGGCCTGGCTATTTTACGTATGTCACACAGACAGCAAACGTCACAGCAAAACCATTACTGGACCACAATAACAAACAAAACAGCTACAGATAACATTGAATTAAACATTGTATTAAAAATCAACAAAGACCAGAGATGTGTGGTTCACTCTTCTTCTGTGGTCTGCACGAAACAGCATTCTCAGTGCACAAAACAAGCTTCACAGTGGACACCTGACTAAGCTGATTGCCAGTTTTGTTTCCTTTGAATGGCATTAATGAAAGACCCACCTAGCCACTCTTAACGGGGAATTGACAAGGCCTCATGGGAGAAGTGACGTGGTAGTTTAACCTTTAATATAAATAGTCAAATCTTTATTCAAAAGGCCTCTTGCTATTTGAAGGATGTGGGCCATCATGTGGCTTCATTCCATTCTTTTGTAAGTACTTTGATTCATGGCACACAGGATAATGATGTTTAACCATTCAGTGTTATTTACATGTGAAGGAATGCGCAGTTCTATGTAAAGCAGTCATACCATCATGCATGGATTTCTGTCACCAAAGGTCTTAGAAGTTGTTATACAGTCCCCATTAAATTATGTTATATGTTCACAGCGGTGTGATGCTGATTCAAAAAATATATGGCATGCTGATAGTATGGCATGCTGAAAGTAAACAGGTTGATATTGATTAAGCAGTGTGGAATAGGCGTCATGCTTGGAAATGTCGGCATATTGTTTCTCTTTATATAAATGCAGTTTTTCCTGACCTCTGGCCTGTTGAGCAGTTACACTCATGGGGTGTGACCTCAGTGTGGCCCAGGGTCAAGGGAAGACAGTGTATTACCACAGTATAGATGAGCTCACACTGTGATTTACTGCTACTTCACTGGGGATGGTTAGATGCCTCAAATGGTCCTGCTGCAAACCACCTTCTGGGGTAATAGTATTGCACTGCAAAGTGATTACTTCGTCAATTCAGCCATCTTAGCCACTGCACAACATACCAAGACAATGTGTTTATTATTGTGTGAGTCATCCAGCTTGCATTTGACTTTTTGGGAAACAGTCTGTAATTGATTTAATGAGTGACAAAGAAAAAAACGCAAGCAGAATGTGAAAGGAAGATAGGGACAGACTGGTGCTGTCCAAAATCTACTAAATCGGGCATGGTGAGCCATCTTTATAAACGGGCCTAAACAAGTGTCCATCTATTGATTTTTTTCCCCTGAAAAGATTTAATCAGATATCTGCTGAGATTCTGAAAGAACAAATCTCTCTACTTAACCCTATTGTCACACATTTCAGTGGTCAGAGATTACATAATGAGTAACAGATAGCACAGTAAGGGCTCTATTCAATCCGTAGCGCTGAAGATCTGATTTATAGTGCGATTTACAATTAAATGCAATGTTCTCGCAGTTGCGGAGACTGCATTCACGGTAATAGCTGCATAATGTCAGCTCAATCAGAAATCACCTTTACATTTTAACATGGATCGTCCACAATACTTTGGCGTTACGGATTGAATCCAGCCCTAAGAGTAGAGAGAGGCATAAATGTTCTAAATAGCCACATTCTATTGCAATACTTATATCTGGTGGTATCACACATTGTCATGCTATTGTAAAACCGAATATAACTCAACCGTAATTACATTCTATTCTAGTAGTATTCGTGCTTCTCATTACCATATTGCTGTAGGGAGGTAGAATGGTCAATTAGATTGACGATTAGATGAAGCCAACCAAGGTGAACAGGGTCAAGGTTGTGTGTCATTGGTTCAACAACATTGAAGGTCTACCTCTACATAAACTGCTTATCAATCAAGGATCTGAACATTTCTAATGCATTTCCTGAGGGGTTTTGCATTGGAGGTACTTAGAATGTACAACTGCAAAACAAGCTTTGATTGAACGAGCACAACGTTACGATGAGGTATCGGTCATTGGAAACTAATTCCTTTGAAAATCACCTTGTATTGTTATTTTGAAGTACTATTAGTGTCGTTATGCTCCTGGACACCTTTTTACCTCACTAGGCATAGCCAAGGAGAGTTATAGACATGTAAATCTCTGAATTGTTCATATTTTATGCATTCTGTGACTCAGGACACCCCGCTAAGAGTGTGTCTGTCTGTGTGTGTGTGTCTGTGTGTGTGCGTGCGTGCGTGTGTCTGTGTCTGTGTCTGTGTCCATGTCTGTGCGCGTGCATGTGTGTGTGTGTGTCAGCGGTACAGTGTAGAGAGGTTTTCATTGAACCTCTTTGCTATGCTAAGGGGCCAATCTGATTGCAAACAGCCTCTCCTTTCCTGCATGTGCCTTGTGCTTCAGACATAACTCACCAAATGCTAATTACACCCCCCTCCACCAAAGGCACAGTGAGAGGGGCCACCTGCTGTGAAAACCTCTCTCTGACCTACCTTGGAGAAAGCCCCTCCGTACAACCCTCCATTCATCCATGGAATAATGAAATATAATACAAAGAATGGAACAAGTGAGGGAGTTCTGAGAATAGAAAAAGACCCTCACATTTCATACCATTACACCCGCATAACCTTAATTGGTCTTTGATGTTGCTGTCCACTCACAGGAAATGGTACCCTTGCCAGTGCTATTGGAATTAAGTTGAATCGTATCACAGGTGAATGGGTGACCACCTGCGTAATACTCTCAGGTAATTGAAATTGAGGATACGTGCTCACTGGGGTATTTATTCCCCCCCCCCCCAAAAAAAAGAAAGACATCCAAGTTAACTTTTTGAAATAACTTTTGCAAAGCAAGTACTTTCAAATATGTCCTGCCGAGAAGTGGATTACCTTATTGATTGGTTCTTTATTACTCATGCAGTATCAAAGTGGAAATACATTTATGGAGTGAACTCAAAGCACTTTGTCTCCCCCGTCTTTAAGTTTATAATAATATACAAATAATATTTCCTGAATTAGAAAGGCTTTTATTGAAAAATCACAGCATTAGTAGAATAGCTGTGGGGCATGCTCCTTCATCACAAGGTAATTACATTTTACACCTTACCTTAGGGGACATAGCATTTACATCAGCATATATTCTTTTGGCCGTGTGATTCACCCAACTAAAGATAACGCACGCATACATACAGTATATACCTTCACATACCTGGAACATTCCAATCCCATCCTCAATGCAGGCATACACACCAGTGAGGCTGCTGAGGGGAGGACGGCTCATAATAATGGCTGGAAAGGAGCGGATGGAATGGCATCAAACACATGGAAACCACGTCTTTGATGTATTTGATACCATTCTACTCATTCCGCTCCAGCTGTTACCACGAACCTGTCCTCCTCAAATAAGGTGCCACTAACCTCCTGAGATACACACACCATACTCTGTATGTATGGCACCTGGCAACATGTGTTGTTTGTATACACTATTTGCCTGTATACTTGGGCTAGAGTCTACAGTCTTTGTCTGTATATTTGGATTGAGCTAGAGTCTATGCATCTCAAATGATCCTCTGTAGCTCGTGTTGGCACTGTCAGAGGCATGTCAGTCCAACATTTGCACAGGTGACTATTTGCGAGGAAAACATCTTCATACAATGAGCACCAGTGACATTTTCATTGGATGCAGCTGTATTAGCTGGAGGGTGATAGAACAAAATGTTGATATTGTCTTTCTTTGCACATTTATACACATGTGTGTGGGGGGAGGGCTTTAGTTCTATTTTGGTGACTGCATAGCGGTGAGTTCAAATGGTTTTGAACCCGTCCTAAAGTGCTGCGCCACACGTTGCTTAGGTAAGTGCAACCCTTAAGAGCTACTGCATGCGCTCTCCCGCCATTGGAAAACAATGGCTAGTCTCGTACAATGACGTTCTTGTTTTTATGATGCAAAACCCCTTTAAGAGGGACAAAATCTGTTTTCACAACAGTGTCACCTCAGTGTGGTAAGCATCACATCTGACGAAAACAAAATTGTCTTTTTGTCGAATGCCTCATTAGGAATCTGAGACGTTCAATGCAAATAACAACAACAAAAAACGTGTTCAAGCAGACAAGGGAACACATCTGATAGGATATTTATGAGGTGTGGGTGACAGGCACTGTGGGATCAGTTCTTCCAAGCTCAATCACACAAACACATGCACGCATAAGCATAAACACAAGGACACAAAAACCTACACCATGCTGCGGAATATGAGACAGACTGCATTCATTTTCTACTTTGACAACTAAATAAATGTGCTTTGACAATATTTGACAAATGTTCCATGATATTAGTAAAAAAAAATCTAACCTAAATGGCAGTATACCTTATGCCCCCACACGCAGCAGCGGCTAATGTTGCTGCATACATTACAGAAAGTGGGATTTGAAAATGTGATTAACAAAATGAAATGTCATAGAGAGAGTACTATCTAATACTGGTGAAGTTGGTCTCTTATTTTTTTATTTTATAGAATATTAAAACATACAATCTACTTGCGGTGAAGCTGCTCAACATCTACATCACATTAGTCATCTAACAGACTCCCATCCAGAGTGACCCACAATGCAACCAGGGTCAACGCCCTGCTCAAGGGCACGTCGACAGATCTCTCGCAAGGTCAAAAACGGGGACCTGAACCAGCGACCTATCAGCCACCGGCCCAAGCTCCCAACCGCCAGACCTCCAGCCCTCCAAGATCCCCCCCCCCCCCACAGTTCCCCAAGAGCTGTCCCTCAACCATCCGAGACCTCCCCCACAGCCGCCCTCCCCAGAAAAATGTAATTAAATAATTCCATTCCCCCCAATGCACCAACAATCAACAAAATGAACAAAAGACAAAAAAGACAAAGCCAAAGACAACAATGTAAAAAACAAAAAACAGCAAGGCCAACTGAATATGTTTGAGTGCATGTATGGCACTATTTACATGTGTGTATGTGCGTGTGTGTGCGTGTGCGCGTGTGTGTATATGTGTATGTGTATGTGCACGTGTGTGCATTTGAATGAGAGTGTGTGTATATGCATTTGTACAAACACCTGCACGGCATCAGCCTCACGTGAACAGGCATTAACCTCTTTGATATCCTTGACTGGGTTAAATGGGATGGTTTTGATTGAACATCCCTTCCTGTATAATCAAACACACTGTGACTGTGAGACCCTACAATTTGAAATCAACTGTATCTGACCACCCTCTCTTTTTAATCTTTCTCTCTCGCTCTCTCGCTCTTTTGCTTTCGCTTGCACCCAACATACCGGTGTGACACATTTAACACAGTGCATGCCACAGTCTTGCTGTGTGAGAAGTGAATTAAAAAATACATTCTTCTAGCTAGAATAATAAGCATTTTCTGACTCTGTTTTATCTTGAAAGCACAGAGGGTTTACTAATTACTGTCCTTTGGATGCTGAGAGTGCTGAAACGGAGGTCTCTGACACGGCCCTTGACGAATGGCTTAGCACGCATTTTGATTATTTCCCCTATGCCTATTGGTCCTTTGGCAGTCACTGTGGGAAATCAAAATGACATTTAATTTGCAGTTACACGACTAATATTTAAATGATCCGCACACATCTGTCACAGCTTTCCATCATGTTAATGTCCTCATGATGAAACAATAATGCACCCTCCATGTGAGGAATGATTGTTATGAAACAGCAACATGCATACACATATTGCATAACACACACGCACACAATTTGGGAGTACACACACAATCCCACCCACAGCGTTGCTGATGACTGCAATACAAGTAATTGCAATGTGTCGTCTCTTCATGACACGACTGAGAAAATTAAATGATTGAAAAACAATTAAACAAAGACAGGTATTGTTTTCTTTTGTTTTTTTTTAGAAGGGCTTTATCAAAATGTGCTCATGGTACATACTGTAACTCAATCCCGCTCATAAGGTATGATGAGCTCTCTGTAAATGTAAGCTAAAAGAGTGTAACGGCTGTCGTCGGAAGAAGACCAAGGTGCAGCGGAGTTACTGTTCATCATAAAAGGTTTTAATGATCAACGAACACTATACAAAAGAAACCAAAAAACAACTAGCAACAGTTCTGTTAGGAACACACTAAACAGAAAACAATTACCCACAAAACCCAAAGGAAAAACATGATCCTTATGTGTGACTCCCAATCAGCAACAACGAGCTTCAGCTGTGCCTGATTGGGAGCCACACACGGCTCAAAACGAAGAAATACAAAAACATAGAGAAAGGAACATAGAACGCCCACCCAATGTAACACCCTGGCCTAACCAAAATAAAGAACAAAAACCCCTCTCTATGGCCAGGGCGTTACAAAGAGTGAGTGTAAGAGTCAGTCATATAGAATCTTGGAATGCTGCTTTGGTAAGACTATGAAGCCTCTTAAAAGCCTTAGATTATAAAAAATTCATATCAGGACTAAAGCGGGGTGATGGAATATTGATGTATACAGCTCCCTTCAGAGGTTTATTAACAGAATGTTTTGCATAGTCTCCAAATGTTTTGCATGCAGGTTTCTGTAATTTTTTTCAGAGAGCCCTGTGAAGGAGAATTGTTTCCGTGTGGAGATGGAAGCGCCACAGTATTGAAAGGCCATGGTAGCAGACCCTGTGCCACAGCACTCCTGACTGAGATCACTAGGCCTCATCACCTCCATGTGTTATACACCCTAGTCAAAAAGGATAATTGGGCTTAAATTATTTATTTACTTATTGGGCTCTGGTAGGTATTTATTGATTTTCAGTATCCATATTTTTACCCCTCCGGTGCTTTTCAATAATAACAAATAAACCTGTATTCCCTTTGAAGTAAAAAACAACACAAATGCAAACAAAGACACATCCACTCAAAACCTCACAGCAGGTATCCATTAGATAATGTTTCTATTACAGCAGGTATCGATTAGAGAAGGTTTCCATTACAGCCAGCATCCATTACAGCACGTAACCATTACAGTAGGTATCTATTACAGCAGGTTTCCATTACAGCCGGCATCCATTACAGCACGTATCCATTACAGCAGGTATCCATTGCAGCAGGTATCCATTGCAGCAGGTTTCCATTGCAGCAGGTTTCCATTACAGCAGGTATCCATTACAGCAGGTATCCATTGCAGCAGGTATCCATTGCAGTAGGTATCCATTGCAGCAGGTTTCCATTACAGCAGGTATCCATTACAGCACGTAACCATTACAGTAGGTATCCATTACAGCAGGTATCCATTGCAGCATGTATCCATTGTAGCACGTAACCATTACAGTAGGTATCCATTACTGCAGGTAACCATTACAGTAGGTATCCATTACAGCAGGTATCCATTGCAGCAGGTATCCATTACAGCACGTAACCATTACAGTAGGTATCCATTACAGCAGGTATCCATTACAGTAGGTATCCATTACAGCAGGTATCCATTACAGCAGGTATCCATTACAGCACGTAACCATTACAGTAGGTATCCATTACAGCAGGTATCCATTGCAGCAGGTATCCATTACAGCACGTAACCATTACAGTAGGTATCCATTACAGCAGGTATCCATTACAGCACGTAACCATTACAGTAGGTATCCATTACAGCAGGTTTCCATTACAGCAGGTATACATTGCAGCAGGTATCCATTACAGCAAGCAGGTATCCATTGCCTTTAATACAGATGCGTCACTGCTCTAGAAGATCTCTCTCCACCCCCCTCCCTCTTTATAGCGTTCTTTGCAGCAGCAGAGTTCCCAGGTGGGTGGGTTATTGATTGTTGGAGGAGGTGTTGCCTGAAGTGACGGCATCTGAATAACAGACACACAGGATCTCCACATCAATACAGCTTCTACTTAGCACTTCCACTTGAGCACATACATTTTCTTATGCATAGATATCGGTAATTGTGCACACCAAATTACTGTACGGGATGCATAGTATGGAGATCTACAATCATATTTGGCATGGTTTTATTTCCCTCAAGTCTATGTGAATGATCATGCTATGCACAACAACCTGGATCGCAGTGTTCATTTTGTCAGCTATTTTAGATTTCGTCTTAAGTCGTCATGACTAAAATACCTTTTAGTCTTAGTTCCATTTTAGTCACTTCATCCTTCTTAGTTTTAGTTATCAGTCGACTATAACTGTATGTTTTACCTTTAACTTCCATCATGTGCATATTAACTTGCCCAACTAGGCCTACTATCCCCTCATATAGCTGGCACATTGCTGTTGTGGCAGAATGTAACCAAAGCCAGCCATGGCTTACTATAGTCTATGCTACAAAGCCTTGGTTACATATTACACAATTTAGGCATACATCTCTTTTCTTTCCATCATTACCTTAGGATTAGTGACGACCCGTCATTCACCTGTTTTGAGCCCCACATTTTCTTGGGGGGGGGGGGGGGGGGCTTACTGGTTTTGCATGTTATTTTGGCATTAATTCATGTCGCATATCAGCTTGCAAACAAAGTAAAAAAAACAAAATCATTGAGTTAATACAAACATGTTCTCTTTTTTGCTTTCTTGAGTAAGGCAGCTCCAAAATGCAGACGTTTCAGCCTAGCTCAGTGTGTTCTGTGATGGTGGGGCAGCCAGCAGAAAATACGAAGCGTAGGTGTTGGTAATGTTCTCTAGTTGCGCCATGATTAGCTCAGTGTTCTGTCACTCGTGGGGACAGTACGTCACCGCCAAGTTTAAGTGTAGACCACAAAAATTCAAGCCCCTTGGGTGCTGCCAGAGTTACATTAGAAGTGCCCATCCAAGAAGCCTTAAGGTCATTGGCCACAGATAAAATTATGTCACATCACGTTATATCTACAGTAGCTTTGATTGGACTGATCATGTCAACATCATACTTTCAAAATCTTAGCTAGCAGTCATCATCATGAATCAAGTCGACAATCCACTGGCAAATCCTTTTAATCCTTGTCATATGAAGAGAAATAATGATGACAAATTATAGATAAAACGTATCTCTTTTCCATGTTTAAAATGATAAACATTCAATATTGGCCGTGCTGTCAATGAAGCATGATTTGTGCAGCGCTAAAAAGCAACTGTTAACTCGCAACTGTGAAAACTTGACTTCAGTGAGTTCAAGACAACTGGGAATTCCGGAAAACATGAGCTCCAACTGGGAAATACGTTTTGAACGGTCACCCAACTCAGAATTGTAAGTTGGGAACTCAGGCCTCTTTCTAGAGTTACGACCTGAAGATCAATGGCGTCATCATGATTCAACCTTGTTTTTTCCCGAGTTCCCAGTAACCTGTTTTAGAAAAATGTAATCATCGAATATTGTAAGAGCTTTCATCGTCTGCTTATGCCCTGTTTATTTATCCTATGGTTCTGACTTGGTGTACAGGGAGAACACTATAAGAACGGTCCATGTTCTGAATTCTGTCACTGTACATTTCAAAAGTGCTAAACAAATAGCCTCGTTATTGTTATTCTTATTGTGTTACTTTTTATTATTATTTTTTACTTTAGTCTATTTGGTAAATATTTTCTTAACTCTTCTTGAACTGCACTGCTGGTTAAGGGCTTGTAAGTAAGCATTTCACGGTAAGGTGAAATGGGACAAATAAAGTTTGATTTGAAATAGTTATATTAAAACTACGTCCATCCTAGCTTGCTCATTAATGTCTTAACTGAAATTACGCATTGCCTCTTGTCCGCTTGTCGTCCCCTTATGCCATAGTTGTACATCTAAATTGTCATTAGAAACCACATTTGTTTAAGCAAATCAACCATATTAGCTATGTTTTTTTTAAAGGCAGTAAATGAGGCTGAATGATCTTTTTCGCTGCGAGACAAGGCTCCGCTGATAGCCAGGTGTAGCAGTGGTAAGATGTTGGGACTGCTGTTGGGACAACTTTATTTATGCCCTAACAGTTTGTGGGCACCGTTTGTCACTGTTATAGTGCAATTCATATATTGTTTAGTGCTGAGTTGTGTAGTGGCTTTGCTGGCATGCATCCCACCTTTTACATTTTCTTTGCCCCACCAAGATTTACATGCTAAAATCGCCACTGCTTAGGATGGAGGTAAATAACAGTAATACCCGTAAAACTGGTAGAATCTGAGCTTTCCAACAATGGCAGAAATATGACTGTACTCCTAATATTCAGCAAAAAGCACTAATATTTCCAATCGGCACTAGCATTTGCGGACCGGGAGAACGGAAACACAGATGAATGAAAATAGAGCTTCTGATGTGATCACAGCAAAAATAGCCTTCATGAAAGAAAGAGAGGGTAAACATTATTGTTTCTAGTTTAGGTTGGTTACAATTGAAGTGGTCTGGTTGTGCAGCAGTTCAAAAGATTGATGAGTGATTGAAGTAACCACCTGGGAGCTGTGTTGAAGAGCCGGGCAGAGCAGCCCAATTAGACCACGCAAAAGATGTTCATTCTGCCAATGAGAGAATTGCATTAAATATTCTGTAAAGCTATGCATTCTTATGATTGGACAACACAGATGAAAAGGAGCTTCATGTCAAATTGAATGTCCATTCGTCTCACATGGAATTCTGGTCAACACTAAACAATAAATTAAAATGAAAACGAATTTGTTACAGTTATCGTTTTTTTCATAGCGTCAGGGAAAATAGATTGTTGACAAATATTTTTTGTCATTGTTGGTTTTGTTTGCAGGAACTGAGATCCACTTTCATTCACAAAATAAGTGTTACATTATAATGTCCTTAGCACTTAATTTGTCATTTGAATCACTTGTTTGAAGAGTAAATTAGGACATCAGATTAACAAACATAACCTACAGTAAAGTTAGTAGATTGTATGTATTGCTATTGTCCTTGCTAATAACAATATTTATCTTGATGGACGTTACATTTGAAGGTCTGTCAACACACCTATGATTGAGTGCAGAGTGCTTGTGAAGATGGCTGCTAAATGGACAGACAGGTTCACCTAGAGGTCTAAAGAGGAGAGTTTAAGCATGCTGTCCCTGTTAGAATATGCTAATGTTCTTTAATAACTATATTTACTGACACAAGGAACATATAATCAAATGATTACTGTTAAAACAACGGCCTCACACAGCTGGCAGGACAGGGCAGACATGGTGTGTGTGTGTGTGTGTGTGTGTGTGTGTGTGTGTGTGTGTGTGTGTGTGTGTGTGTGTGGTGTGTGTGTGTGTGTGTGTGCATGTGTGTGTTTGTGCGTGTGCGTGTTTGTGTATGTGAAAACAGAAACTGCATACAGGCGCAATGATCACATGTGTACTTAGTTATTGTAATTGTTATTATTATTGTCTGCTTTCAACTCACACCCTCAAACACGTAGATTCCCTGAACGCAGCTCACTTTCCAGCTCACACTCTCAAACACCTAGATCCCCTGAACGCAGCTCACTCTCCAGATCCCAATCACCTGGATTCTAATCACCTGTTCACACACCTGTATGTCATTATTACACACTATTTAGTTCAATTCTTTGCAACCCATCACTGTGGGGGTATTGTTTGTTTTGTGACACACGTCGGTCAGAGCGCTGGGTTTTCCCCCGTGATGTACTATGACCGTTTTTGTCTGCCTGTACTTTAGCCTATTGAATTTCCTGTTATCTACCTATTGCCTGGACTACATTACTAGCCTTTTCCCTGCCTGTACTGTTGCCCTTTTGGACGCCCTGTGTATGACCTTCTGCCTGCCCCTGGACCCAGCCACCTGCCTCCTCCTGTGGTCCTCTGCAATAGACACCTGCTGCGCCCTGCGCTTGAAACCAGCTCTCTGTCTCCCCTCGTGTTCATTACAGTTTTCCCTATCATACAGTAGAAGTTCCTCTCTCTTCCTGATTAAACAACACAAACATTTTATGTGGTTGTTGTTCACCTGTGTCTCCAACTAAACTATTTGTTTCCTCATTGTATTCAATCATGTTGACAAAGGAATATAAATGCATTACAGTAGTCTACAAACATTGATCATAACAATGTGTTAAACCAATGAGGGGGGCATTCACGAGTTGGATTTGGTAAAGACCCTCCATTTATCATCCAGATGTTTTATCAGTGTTTAATGATTACTGCAGAAACGAGCATGCATAATTAAAAGAGAGCGAGTTCTCTGAATGCTCGGGGCAGTGCAGATATGTGTCAGGGAAAAGTTGTGAGTTAATTTAGATTACCAATTAAATCTGTGTAGCCAAAGTGATGAGAGGGAGGAGAAACCAGAGGAGAAATGACAGGCCTCAGAATGGAAGGAAATAGCCCAGGCTTGTAAATAGATATATTGTTGTGCTTGTACAAGATATATACCCCCTCTGAGAAAAATGCTAAGCATAGCAGGTTTGGTATTCAGCATATATATCTGATATACAGTACACGTCTTATCTATTTCCAATGGTCATGACTTCAGGCTTCTGTTAGAGGGAGTTTTTCATAAGAAAGCAAGTGGAAAATGAGAAAATGTCCAACAGTGTGACATATTTATATGTTTCTTTGAGAAGCGGTGTGGAACCTACTTCTCATCAACCTCTCTCAGAGGAATACAGCCTAACTCAACCTGTTCTGCACCCTCTGCAGTTTGTTGGAGGCTAAGAGAAACCCCAACATGCTGAAAAAGAGAAAGAATCCACAACTTCTGTGAAAAATTAATGAATGAAGTTGATCCGGGTCCATTTCTTGGAACTGTGTGTGATTACATTCTACAAAATACTGAACACAAAAACAAGTGTCTCTAAAATGACTATGTACAGTATGTAGCAAGCAAAACAAAAGAAAATACATTTGGAATGACATTTTCCTCTATTTAGTCACACACAAAACACAGAATAATAAACATATGATGCATTTTTACCTACTAAGGATGCAGTGTGTACCATCTGGGAATCTTAAAGACACATTTCTATAATGCATAATATACCATATGTTCTAGCTGACAGTAAGTAATAAAACATATAATGATGTGCCTGTCCCCCAAAACGATTCCTCCAAGCCTACTTTACTCAAATTCTAAAATATGTTAATTCAGACAAAACATCATAAATTACTGACATAAAATTTAAGCAAAAGTAAACATGTCTATTCAGGTAAGATATTCTCATGACAGATGGGCCATGCTGCAGCTTGTCTTCCATGATATGCTGCTCTAGTCTGTACCTGAGATCTGTAAACACACCACCTGACCAGCACTGCCAGGCAGCCACTGAACAGAAGATGAATCTGGGAATCATAAAAACCAGATTGCCTCTGCCAGCATCCATACAGAGAAATATATTTGACCACACCACCGCTGCCATAGCAGATGTGCTAACCCCTAGCCTGTGCATCTGTCTGGCTCTTCCCCACCTCATCCTCCATATGACAGTCCTGTGCCCCGCTCCCTCCGAGATGAGAGCACAGCTGCTGTGACTCCCAGACAGCGGGCAGAGGTACATGTATGTCTCATCTACCCACCTGTCGCCTCGCTGGGGTGATTGATCACCTCCTCAAAGGGGGAGACCAGTGACATGAAGGTTTTAGCATGTCACTGGCATCGAAGCAGAAAAGTGTTGGCCCGAGCCTAGTGATCCGCTTCTACAAGGCCACATGGAGAAGGAAACACTATCTCTGAACCACGAACATCTCTGCCCTCAAGCCTGTCCGCTTTACAACCATGCAATTGTCTGTCATGAAAATGCTAATAGTCTTACAAAAGGCTGCCAATTCAAAACTTCCTCAGATGACAGATCTATGGCTAGATTAGTTTTCATTACAGTTTGTTTCCGGTCATGTTAGTTTGGGCAAATTTTCCATTTACAGTGCCTTCCGAAAGTATTCATATCCCTTGACTTTTTCCACACTTTGTTGTGTTACAAAGTGGGATTCAAATGGATTTAATTGTATTTTTTGTCAACGTTCTACACAAAATACTAATGAAAAATTCATGAAAAATAAAACACTAATACACAGTATCTTGATTATAAATTACTCAACCCCCTGAGTCAATACATGTTAGAATCACCTTTGGCAGTGAGTTTTTCTGAGTAGGTCTCTAAGAGCTTTGCACAGCTGTATTGTGCAACATTTGCCCTATGTTCTTTTCAAAATCATTCAAACTCTGTCAAATTGGCTGTTGATCATTGCTAGTCAACTATTTTCAGATCAAACTGTAACTCGGCAAATCAGGAACATTCACTGTCTTCTTGGTAAGCAACTCTAGTGTAGATAGAGTTGGCCTTGTGTGTTAGGTTATTGTCCTGCTGAAAGGTGAATTAATCTCCCAGTGTCTGGTGGAAAGCAGACTGAACCAGGTTTTCCTCTAGGATTTTGCCTGTGGTTAGCTCCATTACGTTTATTTTTTATCTTGAAAAACTCTCCAGTCCTTAACGATTACAAGCATACCATAACATGATATGGTACTCAGTAACGTGTTGTATTGGTTTTCCCCAAAAACAACACTGTATTCAGGACAAAAAGTTAATTGCTTTGACAATTTGTTTTTGCAGTATTACTTTATTTCCTTGTTGCAAACAGGGTGCATAATTTTGGATATTTTATTCTGTACAGGCTTCCTTCTTTTCACTATGTCAATTAGGTTAGTATTGTGGAGTAACTAGAATGTTGTTGATCTATCCTCAGTTATCTATCACAGCCATTAAATTCTATAACTCCGTAAAAGTCACCATTGGCCTCATGGTGAAATCCTAGAGCAGTTTCCTTTCTCTCCGACAACTGAATAAAGAAGGACACCTGCATCTTTGTAGTGACTGGGTGTATTGATACACCATCCAAAGTGTAATTAATAACTTCACCATGCTCAAAGGGATATTCAGTGTCTGCTTTAAAGAAAAATCACCCATCTACCAATTTGTGCCCTTTACCAATTGGAAAACCCTGGTCTTTGTGGTTGAGTCTGTGTTTGACATTCACTGCTCGACTGAGGGACCTTACAGATAATTAATTGTATGTGTGGTGTACAGAGATGAGGCAATCATTCAAACATCATGTTAAACACTATTATTGCACACAGAGTGAGTCCATAGAATTTAGTATGCTCCTGAACTTATTTAGGCATGCCATAACAAAGGGTTTGAACAGTTACTGACCCAAGACATTTCAGCTTTTCAGTTTTTATTCATTTGTAAACATTTCGAAAAACATAATTCCACTTTGACATTATGGGGTATTTTGTGTAGGCCAGTAACCAAAAAATCTCTATTTAATTCATTTTAAATTCAGACTGTAACACAGCAAAATGTAGATAAAGTCAAGGGGTGTGAATACTTTCTGAAGACACTGTATAAGGAACCATAGTTGTTTGAGCTTCCTTAGCAGGAAGGAGGGTTGAATAGCTTACTGTCATTTCAGTGATAGGGGTGTAATATGTTACTTCATTAGAGACATTTGTTGTGCGTGTTGGAGAGGAATAACTGCCTCTTGCGAAACATGCCCAGTGATACGCAAGTAGTATCCATTATTAAGTGCTTTCATTCAATTTGCTCAATGATGCAAAATATTTTACACATCACAATTCCATTAAAAAAAATGTATTTTCTATTGTCTCATATAAAACTATATATTCAACATTTAATTTTTTATTTTTGTGAATTCAACACCTCTGAATAATTCAATGAATTGTCAAGAATGGGAATGTAATAGCCTTTTGCCTGGAGATGCATATTAGATATAATACAATGTCACATGAAACTTAGAAATACAAATATAGCAAGTTAAATGATTTGCACCAAAGAAAACAAGTGATAAACAACAATACAGATAAAAACAAACGGTGTGCAGGTGTGGTTGAAAGCCCAAGAGCATACATGAAAACCACACCACAAGAAAAGCAATATACAATACATAAGTAGAAAAATAAAACAGGTTTGTTAAAACTGATAACAAAACATACTGATTAAGAATGTATAAATGAATTGATCAGTAATCACGAGAAAAACAAACAATATTTATTTTGTTTAAATGTGTGCATGAGTGTATGAGAGATCGCCTGTATGGAGGAGATTACGGAATATTTTGGTTCATCAGGCTGACCCCCAGTCTTCACTTGAAGTTGTTGATACCTCTGTATCTGAGAGAGGATTGACTATGTGAAGTGCGGCAGTGGGGAGGGTGAAGGTTATCGCAGTGTCTTGTGTTATATAGATGGATTTCAGAATTAACCTGGAAGAATCCATTGAAGGGTTTTGGTGAACTGTCTGGGCGGTATGAGTATTTGTAGATGAATGTGCATAGTTGGCACATGTTAATGTTGTAAATAGAGAAGATATTGAGTTTCTTAAACAAAGGTGCAGATGGAGACAGGTAATTAGAGTTGGGGGTTAGGCTTTGAAATGTATTTTGTATGATGAGTAATTTGTGAGACTGAAGAACTAATTTTATCTGCGTGAAATAGGCTTATTAGACTGGAATTCTTTTCTGCCTTTTTGGAAGAAATTAGCTTGCATAACTACACTTTAAAAAAGGAAAAAGCACTATTTCACTGGCAATACTGGCCTTTATTAAAACACTTCTATATCAAATCAAATGTTAGTGATACATTTATTACATCAAATTATTAATATTAAAGTGGCTAGAGATTTGAGTCAGTATGTTGGCAGCAGCCACTCAATGTTAGTGATGGCTGTTTAACAGTCTGATGGCCTTGAGATAGAAGCTGTTTTTCAGTCTCTCGGTCCCAGCTTTGATGCACCTGTACTGACCTCGCCTTCTCGATGATAGTGGGGTGAACAGGCAGTGGCTTGAGTGGTTATTGTCCTTGATGATCTTTTTGGCCTTCCTGTGACATCGGGGGATGTAGGTGACCTGGAGGGCAGGTAGTTTGCCTCCCAGTGATGTGTTGTACAGACCGCACTACCCTCTGGAGAGCCGTACGGTTGTGGGCGGAGCAGTTGCTGTACCAGGTGGTGATACAGCCCGACAGGATGCTCTCGATTGTGCATCATTTTTGGTGACAAGCCACATTTTTTCAGCCTCCTGAGGTTGAAGAGGCGCTGTTGCGTCTTCTTCATCACACTGTCTGTGTGGGTGGACCATTTCAGTTTGTCGATGATGTGTACGACGAGGAACTTAAAACTTTACACCTTCTCCACTACTGTCCCGTCTATGTGGATAGGGGGGTGCTCCCTCTGCTGTTTCCTGAAGTCCACGATCATTTCCTTTGTTTTGTTGATGTTGAGTGAGAGGTTATTTTCTTGACACCACACTCAAAGGGCCCTCACATCCTCCCTGTAGGCTGTCTCGTTGTTGTTGGTAATCAAGCCTACCAACTCAAACTTGATGATTGAGTTGGAGGCGTGCATGGCCACGCAGTCATGGGTGAACAGGGAGTACAGGAGAGGGTTGAGAACGCACCCTTGTGGGGCCCTAGTGTTGAGAATCAGCGGGGTGGAGATAATATTTCCTACCCTCACCACCTGGGGCGGCCCGTCAGAAAGTCCAGGACCCAGTTGCACAGGGCTGGGTCGAGACCCAGGGTCTCGAGCTTAATGACAAGTTTGGAGGGTTCTATGGTGTTAAATGCTGAGCTGTAGTCAATGAACAGCATTCTTACATAGGTATTCCTCTTGTCCAGATGGGTTAGGGCAGTGTGATTGCGATTGCGTTGTCTGTGGACCTATTGGGGCGGTAGGCAAATTGGAGTGGGTCTAGGGTATCAGGCAGGGTTGAGGTGATATGATCCTTGTCTAGTCTCTCAAAGCACTTCATGATGACAGAAGTGAGTGCTACAGGGCGATAGTCGTTTAGCTCAGTTACCTTAGCTTTCTTAGGGCCAGGAACAATGGTGGCCATCTTGAAGCATGTGGGCACAGCAGACGGGGATAGGGATTGATTCAATATGTCCGTAAACACACCAGCCAGCTGGTCTACACATGCTCTGAGTACGTGGCTAGGGATGCCGTCTGGGCCAGCAGCCTTGCGAGGGTTAACACGTTTAAACGTTTTACTCACGTTGGCCATGGTGAAGGAGAGCCCACAGGTTTTGGTAGCGGGCCGTGTCAGTGGCACTGTGTTGTTCTCAAAGCGAGCAAAGAAGTTGTTTAATTTGTCTGGTAGCAAGACGTTGGTGTCCGCAACGGGGCTGGTTATCTTTTTGTAATCTGAAATTGACTGTAGACCCTGCCACATACGTCTCATGTTTGAGCAATTGAATTGCGACTCTACTTTGTCTCTATACTGACGCTTAGCTTGTTTGATTGCCTTGCGGAGGGAATAGCTGCACTGTTTGTATTTGGTCATGTTTCCGGTCGCCTTGCCATGATTAAAAGCATTGGTTCGCGCTTTCAGTTTTGCGCAAATGCTGCCATCAATCAATGGTTTCTGGTTAGGGAAGGTTTTAATAGTCCCCGTGGGTACAACATTACTGATGCACTTGCTAATAAACTCGCTCACCGAGTCAGCATATACATCAATGTTGTTGTCTGAGGCTATCCGGAACATATCCCAGTCCACGTGATCGAAGCAATCTTGGAGCGTGGAGTCCGATTGGTCGAACCAGCGTTGAACAGACCTGAGCACGGGCATTTCCTGTTTTAGTTTCAGTCTGTAGGCTGGGAGCAACAAAATGGAGTTGTGGTCAGATTTGCCGAAAGGAGGGCGGGGAGGGCTTTGTTTGCGTCGTGGAAGTTAGAGTAGCAATGGTCCAGAATGCTGCCAGCTCGAGTCGCGCATTCGATATGCTGATAAAATTTAGGGAGCCGTTTTCAGATTAGCTTGGTTAAAAGCCCCAGCTACAATAAATGCAGCCCCAGGATATATGGTTTCCAGTTCACATAGAGTCCAGTGAAGTTATATCAGGGCCGTCGTGGTATCTGCTTGGGGGGGGGGGGGGTATATACACGGCTGTGACTATAATCGAAAATAATTATCTTGGTAGAAAATGCGATTGTAAGGAATTCTAGGTCAGGTAAACAAAAGGACATGAGTTCCTGTATGCTGTTATGAGTACACCACGAGTCGTTAATCATAAGGCATACACCCCTGCCCTTCTTCTAACCAGAGCGATGTTTGTTTCTGTCGGCGCGATGCGTGAAGAAACCGGGTGGCTGTACCGACTCTGATAACATATCCCGAGTGAGCCATGTTTCTGTGAAACAGAGAATGATACAATCTCTGTCTCTCTGGAAGGCAACCCTTGCTCGAATTTCGTCTACCTTGTTGTCAAGAGACATTGGTGACAATTATACTCGGGAGCGGTGAGCGATGTGCCCGTCTACGGAGCCTGACCAGAAGACCGCTCCGTCTGCCCCTTCTGTGGCGCCGTTGTGTTGGGTCGCCAACTGGGATCAGATCCATTGTCCTGGGTGGTGGTCCGAACAAAGGATCCGCTTCGGGAAAGTCGTATTCCTGGTCGTAATGTTGGTACGTTGACGTTGCTCTTATATCCAATAGTTCTTCCCGGCTGTATGTAATAATACTTAAGATTTCCTGGGGTAACAATGTAAGAAATAATACATAAAAAACTAAATACTGCATAGTTTCCTAAGAATGCAAAGCGAGGCGTCCATCTCTGTCGGCGCCATCTTGCTAACACCCACAACAAGGGATAATTCAGAATTCAAAGAGCACATGTTGCAGAATTCAAAGAGCACATGGTGGGTCCTGTGGCAAGTCCCATGGACAGCTCCACACCAACAGTCACAGACAGCACCATGAACAGCTCAGCAGCAAGAACCATGGACAGTGGTCCTTCTGAACTCCTTTGGCAAACCTTCAATGTGTCACCATTCCGTTCCAATGTTTACAATCGTAAGATTAGTGCAAAGTTCTTAAAATACATTAACTGAATACGTTGTTTATGGGCCGGAGAGAAAAGTAAGTTATATACTCCATGGCAGAAGCAGTTAATTGGAAATGCCAATTGCGATGAGTTCAAAGAAGTGTTAGTTACACTGATATAAACTACATTTAAGTGTCCTGCTGAGAGTCACGTCCCCATCACTCAAAGAGCAGTACTTCTTCGTCCCTAAGAGATAGAACTAAATGATGGAGGACAGTGATTGCTCATTCAACGTCGCTGTGCCCCTGTGTGTGACCCGGAGCAGTTCCCCTCTTCTGCACACTGAGAGGAGGATTCAGTTGTTGCTGTTGTTGTTGACTGACGGGATTAATGAGGCCATTTACACCCGCAGATCAGCAGCCGCTTGTGAGAGCATAAAAGGGTTTAGTGCATGAGGAGGAAAAATAAACTTATATTAGGCTTTATTATCCCGTCCCGACACGACAGCTCCCCACGCGCTCCGTTCTCACCGGAGAATCATTTTCATCTCAATTTGTGGCACCGTGTACCGCCGGGCGCCGGCACAGTCGCTTTATGAAACTCCAGCTGCAACCAACATGGCAGAGTTAGCTGAAAAGAGGAGATCAATTTCCTCTAATGATCTGACAGTTTCTATGTGATGTCTCAATTTACACTCATTCATTCAGATTGGTGAGGCTTTTTTTTCTAGAGTGAGTGAACAATTGCACATTCTCTACACTTCCCCCCACAGATATATCACACGCAAGCGCCCATACGCGCGCGCGCGCACACACACACACACACACACACTTATAATATTCATAGCATTCAGTGTATTGGTAAGTTAAAGAAACCAGGCATTTCCCTTGTATTTTTTGTACTTCGGTAGTGGTGTATCACATACGGATGAGTGCATGACCACAATTCGAGAGACGAGTCAGGAGTAGCAGAGACATTGAATGTAGCTTACTGTCTGAAGAGATGAGTGTTCAGTCTGTGATGGGAAGATGGACATCAACTCAGTTGTCACGACTACGTAGAGGAAAGGTCATTCCACCATTGTTGGGTCATGAAAAGAGCTGTGACTGGGATGAGAGCAAGGATGGAAGTGCCAAGGTTCCAGCAGAGGCAGAGGAAAGTGGTCGAGCCAGGGTGGAAGGTCTGATCGCTGCCTGGCTGCAGGTAAAGGGCAGTTCCCCTCACTGCCCTAGGCCTGTAGGCAAGCAACAGGAACCGGTGGCACCATCTGAGCATATTCCGCTAGTAAGAGGAACAAAATGTAGAACACAGGCAAAGTAGCAGAGTAGCAGGCTGCCCAAGGTCTGAAATATGTTGCAAACTGCCACCAGGACCCAGTGAAAATAGTTGAGGAATGAAGTTAATCGCTCAAAATCGTTCACTGAGAGACAAAGCCCGAGATGACACGACAATGAAACATTTAAACACAGATTTAATGAAGTTTGAAATATTTTTTTACCAGCTATTTTCTATGGTCAAACTCCTTATCACTATGCAAAGTAATGCAAAACAAGTTCAAATGAATCACAAGATCCTAATAAATCTTTCATCATAATCTGATCACCCTAGAGACAAGTAGAGGATTAATATGTTAATTTGACACATCAGATTGAGGGAGAGTAAATCAGAGTTTGCAGCTAATTGTTACATTTTTCTGGTTCCATCATCGGTGAAGAAAAGCAAGATACCCTCTTCCTCTTCACTCTTTCAAGATGACTGCGCCAGCATCTGAGAGTTTTCAGACAAATGCTACATTAGATGCTTACACCATGCAGCTTTGGAGATGAATTCAAAGTAGTCTGCGAAAAAGGGACTTGCAAAGTAATATACAAACAGTATATTACCTCCTTTGTTTTACATGGATCTGAGCCAGGCCGAATATAATTATCCTAGCCAGCATCTTACGTGTTCCCTAGAATGGCTTTGAGAATGCAAGTGGTCAGCTGAATGAGGTAGCATGACAGCCTTTCAGATCAGCAGTCCATACACAAGCAGGAGTTCCATTATATAAAAAGGTGCATTAGAGAGCTTACAGACATGCTTTATAGCCTCACTACTGTTATTTTATTATTTTTATTTGTTATTTTTATTGTATTTTGCTTTGCTTTACTTATCTATTTTTACTTAACACATTTTTTGTAAAACTGCATTGTTAGTTAAGGGTTTATAAGTAGGCATTTTACTGTTGTATTCAATGCTTTTGGATGTAACGAGTGCCACAGCAGGAGCAGGGAATCCAGCTCTGAAATGTCAAGAGTGACGTGGTGTCCTGACATCCGTGGTGATATAATCATATATCAATCACACCTGAAGGGCAAAGGCGCATCTGGCAGGCAGAGTTGACATGGCACCAGTGAGCAAGCCTGTGTCTGGCCGGGCAGGTGGCGTGTCAGACTATCAGGAACAGAGGTCACTCCAGGCAGCAAGGCAGAGTGAGGGCGTTGTACTGTGGCGAAAGCCATCCATAACAACAGTGTGAAGTTTAAGTTTTAGAATAAATAAACGTAATCTGAAACCTTATTGTGCAGAGGAATTCTTTCCCCCCCCCCCAGTTGACAGGGAATGCTATCTGAAAAGCTACAGCAGTTGCTTCTTTTCTCTATACAATTGGCCTAAAAATAGATGTTCCATTATTGTACTAATTAATATACATGATATGTAAATAAAGTGCATTCTACAAGTTGGCTTGGCTGGGAGCAATTATTTATTCTCCTCTGATCCTTTCAGCCTTGTAGCTCCACCCAGGAGAATATGCAATTTTGACCTAAAGACATGTTAGGCGTCTGTCAAAATACAGGGAAATCTGCTAAAAAATAAATAAATAAGGCATTGGTTAGAGGCCTCTACTTATATTATGTGAAAAGGTTGTCAAGAAGCTCTCCCAGCAATGTGGCTGCTTTCGAGAGAACAACATCCAGCAACACTACTCATTTGGAATTCTGACAATTTGATATAGCCTTCTCCCTAACATAAGTTTTACCAACCAATCAGCTGCATGAATGCCAGTGGGGAATTCTGTGTCAATGTCACACACAAAACCTGTTTCATTGGACAATATACAGTACAAAGCAATTTACAACCAATATCATGTGTAGTTATGAGACTTTGTGGAATTCCAAGTGGGACATTTCTTCAGGGCTGAACCCGAAACAGTAACAGGTCATGTCAATCCTATTTACTGAACACGTATTATAAGGAATCCATTGGGATAAAATAAATACGCACACAGGCAGTTATGCATAGCTTGTCTCTGTGGCCCCGGAGAGAGAAAGACAAACACTTTATTATTAGCTAGTTATTAGTCAATGAAGCGTGGGAATGCCAGGCGGGTTGGCAGCCATTTCCCTCCTAATCACCAGAGCTCGCAGTCAAGAGACCACCTCAGAGAGCAGTCTTCTCTTCATACCAGACTATGACACACCTCGAGCGGTTATACTTAACCATGACCAGCCAATGTCAACTATTCATTTATAGGAACTAAACCAGACTGTAGTTTTGACGTGCAGGTAAAATCAAATGAGGGTTCATGTTATTAACCCAAACTGATAGCTAAATGAAATGTACTCGCAAATCTGAGGTTTGCTTTAGCAGGTGCATCAGAAATGTTCAAATGACATTCAGACTATAGAAGAAGCTGCTGTGTACTGCACTTGCAACCCAGCATGAGCTGCAAGCTGTAAATAGCACACAAAAGGAGGAGGATTTTCTGTGAAACATTTATTAGCTTAACATGAGTATACATTTGTACATAACTCTGTATGCAGATGGATAGCTCATTAATAGAGAAGTGTAATCTGACGGTTCTGTTGCATTAGCATCGATTTAAACACTCAATGCCTTTGTCAGCACCCACTGACCCCCTTTCTGTCTGGTATAGAATGTTGTAATGTTAATCTGTGTGACCACCACCAAAGCAAAACAGTGATATTGATAAGAAAATATACAACCTTATGCAATATTGCCATTAAACAACTGAACCTGGCACTCTAAATCATCCCAACAATATGCAAGATCTTGGACATCTCTGAAACTGAACATAAAGCCATCATTCATGACATTAACCCTTGAGAATCACCTTCGAACACAATTGTAGGCAACTGTCTGTTAGCAGGTGTACGTTTTTGATTGAGCAGCAAAATCTTGGTCAATCCCCTTGTACCTGCACTATTAAAACATCATTATTAGTAGGCTATTCCATGTTAAGAAAGGCAAAAGACTCCCGACTACTCATTTACAACCCAGGTCGTATTTTGGTACAATATAGGATTTAGCTGAGATTGGGTAAATAAATAACATGAGAGGTTTTCAATCAGATAAAATGTACATTTATTACTTACAATAATTTATACCACCCTGAAACAGAGGTTGTGCCTGCTAATGGATGGAATAATGAGCCAGACAGAAACATACTGATCTGTGATCTCAGTCTAAAAATTTAGCCTACAATTACTGTGTCCTCATCTGGGAACTCATAGTAGGGCACCTCAAGGTTGAGTGGGGCTGGGCCTTTCCTGATGCGGCCAGAGGCATCGTAGTGAGAGCCATGGCAGGGGCAGTAGTATCCGCCATAGTCACCAGCATTGGCGATGGGTACACAGCCCAGGTGGGTGCACACGCCAATGACAATGATCCATTTTGGGTTGGCGACGCGGTCCTTGTCGTGCTGGGGGTCACGTAGCTCGGCCATATCCACAGCTTCCTCGGCGGCGATCTCTTTCTCAGACCGGTGGCGGATGAACAGAGGCTTGCCCCTCCACTTGAAGGTCATATTCTTTCCCTCTGGGATCTCTCCCAGCTTGACCTCGATCTTGGACATGGCCAGGACATCAGCTGAGGCACTCATGGAAGAGATAAACTGTGTGGCCACGGTCTTGGCTGTGTAGACACCAACCACGGCTGTGGCCCCAGTGACAAGGTAGGAGAAGGTTTTCCTGGACTCGCTGCTCTCCTGAGAAGATTTCTTGGGGTCAATCAACTCAGGCCGACGGTAATCTGAGAAATCTGGCACCTTGATGTCAGTGTGAGCGAATCGGACTGTAGCTTTTGCTGAAAAATAAAACAAGTCCATTAGATAAACAATCAAAACAGTATTAAGAGATAGACAATGGCATGTGATAGGAAAGTACCAGAGGGCACATTATAGAAGCCGATGCATCCAAGACAATAGCTAGTTAGTTAGCAAATTAATGATCAGATTGTTTGAAAATGAAGTTTAAATACAAAGTAGCTAGCTAGCAAGATTTCTAATAGTTAGCTAGCCCATCAGCTGAGGAGTATTCATTACGTCTTGCAATGGAAAACCGTTTAAGAATCAAACGCAATGATTACCTTCCTGAATTTGTCCAATATAAACTCTTGTTTTGTTGTAAAATGTTTTGCAACAAAATCTGCCTAATGAACACACCCTTGACCTACATGTTAGCTACCAACTCCCTAGCTAAAATGTAAGGTTAAACTAGTGACCAAGAAAACACTCCTCACTCTAGCCAGCAGAATCCGACCCTACCATTACACTGAGCTGCATTGGGGTCAGAATGCAAACATGGTTACATTATGACACTGGAGACGGCACAAGATATGGGTCCATGTACCTCAATGTATGGATGGGATATGCCACTGTACTCAATTTTACCTTAATCTACACCGATACATCTCAAATCAAATTTTAATTGTCACATGCTCCGAATACAACAGGTAATTTCACCTTACAGTGAAATGCTTACTTACTTTTTTCTTAATTTAAGAGCTTGTAAGATATAAGAAAAACAAATAATTAAAGAGAAGCAGGGGGTACCGGTACAGAGTCAATGTGTCAATGTGCAGGGGCACCGGTGTCAAGTAATTGAGAATTATGTAAATGCATGTTGGGTTGTTAAAGTGGCTATGCATAGATGATAACAGAGAGTAGCAGCGTGGGGGCAAATAGTCTAGGTAACAATTTTATTAGCTGTTCAGGAGTCTTATGGCTTCGGGGTAGAAGCTGTTTAGAAGCCTCTTGGACCTAGACTTGGCGCTCCGGTACCGCCTGCCGTGCGGTAGCAGAGAGAACAGTCTATGACTAGGGTGGCTGGAGTCTGCCGATTTTTAGGGCCTTCCTTTGACACTGCTTGGTATAGAGGTCCTGGATGGCAGGAAGCTTGGCCCTGGTGATGTACTGGGCCGTACGCACTACCCTCTGCAGTGCTTTGCGGTTGGAGGCCGAGCAGTTGCCATACCAGGTAGTGATGCAACCCGTCAGGATGCTCTCGATGGTGCAGCTGTAAAATCTTTTGAGGATATGAGGACCCATGCCAAATCTTTTCAGTCTCCTGAGGGGGAATAGGTTTGAAATACTGTTTGTTTTCCCGGAAAACTGCCATTTCGTCCTCATGCTAGCTAGGAGTAGCCATTGTGGAATTGCACATCCCTTTGAACAACAAAATAAGCTGATTGGTTGACTGCCATTGCAAACTGGCTGCAGTGGCTACTGCTAGCTAGCATGAGGACAAAAAGGGCAGTTTTCTGGGAAAATGAGCAGTATTTCAACCTTCTCGATTCATCAGTGTGGATTAAGGTAACGTTTGGAGTGCAGTTGCATATCCCATCACTGCATAGAGGTAAGCTTTCTGACCCATATTGCACGCCAGCTCCATGGCGTCTTAATATATCAATGATTGCATTCTGACCCCAGTGTAGCTAAGTGTAGACAAGTGTAACGGTAGGGTCAGAATCTGCTGACTATCATCACTAAGACCCACCTGTATGGGTTATGTAATGTTATTGTAACTAGAATGATCAAAATATGACGTTACTACACATCAGTAAAGGTAGCAGCTAGCTAGTCAGGTTGACCCCAGACTCCAGTCACATAGTTTCTTTAACACAAAGGCGCAACATCGCGAGACTTCCGGGAACGTTAGCAAAACAGACCAAGCAGTCCAGGCAAAGTCAATGAGATAAGTGTTATACTCAATGACGTATTTCTGCGCATGAGTTTAGCTAGGTAACGTCGACATTGCATCGCCTATAAGCATGATAAGGGATTTCTATTGGAGAAGCAGTTTCTGCCTATCTTCAAACTGTACTGTCTTTGTGCCCCATACTGCAGTGCTGCTCCTCCTGCTAGTTAAAATGTCTTAGCCTCGTTCATCATGGGCATCCCACTTACTTAGCTAACTAACTAGATAATTGTTAAAATATTATTATACCCAATCGATATGTGAAATTAATTGTACTTCTACCCAACATGTTGTTTGTGGTTGTTGGTTCAAACCGTTTGGTCTTGACCTCGCAGTCAGCTACCTTATTTAGCTAGTTAACTCGCCGGTTGGCTAGGCCGATGCACTCTACACAGCTAACATTAGCGAGCTAATGAACACTAGGCTAAACTATGAAACTATCCTCAGATTCTACAGCATATCAATTGGACTTTAGTAAAATACAACAGCACGTCCTAACATCGTATGTCAATGACTCTTCAACAAGTAAAACAAACAACCCGATTACTAACAGCCCTGAGATACTGCTAGCTTAGCTACTTACCATTTATGCTAACTGATACTGCAGGCCCAGTCTTTGGACTCTGACCGTTCAGGGACTCGCGGGTAAGGAAAGGTTTCTTCGTGTCTACCAACACTTTCTCTCCTTTTACAACCACCCCTGGAATAAGGGCTTTGAGGGGTCCAGCAACTGCATAGTTTGTAGCCTGCAAGTATGGGGAAAATGCCCCCGAACGAGCGGCAAGGGACATCATCTTTTTAGCGAGAGAGGCTCCTTGCAATGCTAGCTAGCTACGACCTTGCCTAGATTGTGCAAGGGGAACAAGCGCTGGTTGGTTACGCAACACGTCAGGTGACGAAATTACGTATATTGGAAGGGTTACCTTTTCTACTGTGATGAGCAATATCTAATCCATTCTTCTCTTAGGGAATTCTTATCTGCTGAAAATACTTAGGACTTTTCTGACACTAAATTGTTTTATGTGTTTTGTTTTACGCTTGTAAATGTTTTTGCTCAAGTTCGAGATAACCAATCATAATTTGCATAAACTTATTCCCTGCTTTGATAGCTGGGGCGGGCCTAGTGGTTAGAGCGTTGGACCAGTATGAAAGCGTGGTGGATCGAATCCCCGAGCTGACAAGGTAAAAAATCTGTCGTTCTGCCCCTGAACAAGGCAGTTATCGCACTGTTGGCCGTCATTGTAAATAAGAATGTGTTCTTAAATTACTTGCCTAGTTAAATTAAATGTACATTTAAATATCACATTAGGACTTACATTTAATAATTATCCTCATCATGCAGAAAAATACTAAACATTATGCATAGCTGCTATTTGTTTAACGGTTCTACATTGACTTCATAGGTGGTGACACATAGATTTTCAAAATATATCTTTGTCCAAATGTAGTCCCCTGTCATGCATTTTTTTACATTTAATTTTTATTTATTTCACCTTTATTTAACCAGGTAGGCCAGTTGAGAACAAGTTCTCATTTACAACTGCAACCTGGGCAAGATAAAGCAAAGCAGTGCGGCAAAAACAACAACACAGAGTTACACATAAACAAATGTACAGTCATTAATGCAATAGAAAAATCTATGTACAGTGTGTGCAAATGTAGGAGAGTAAGGAGGTAAGGCAATAAATAGGCCATAGAAGCGAAATTATTACAATTTAGAATTAACACTGGAGTGATAGATGTGCAGATGATGATGTGCAAGTAGAGATACTGGGGTGCAAAAGAGCAAGAGGATAAGTAACAATATGGGGATGAGGTAGTTAGGTGTGCTCTGACAGCTTTTAAAAGCTGTCAGAGCTTAAAATAGCTTTTCGGTGAAAGCACATTTTGCAATATTCTGAGTAGATAGCCCGGCATCACAGGGCTAGCTATTTAGACACCCACCAAGTTTAGCCCTCACCAAAGTCAGATTTACTATAAGAAAAATGTTATTACCTTTGCTGTTCTTCGTCAGAATGCACTCCCAGGACTTCTACTTCAATAACAAATGTTGGTTTGGTTCAAAATAATCCATAGTTATATCCAAATAGCGGCGTTTTGTTCGTGCGTTCAAGACACTTTCCGAAAGGGTAAAGAAGGGTGACGCGCCCGACGCGTTTCGTGACCAAAAAAAATCTAAATATTCCATTACCGTACTTCGAAGCATGTCAACCGCTGTTTAAAATCAATTTTTATGCAATTTTTCTCGTAAAAAAGCGATAATATTCCGACCGGGAAACCGTGTTTTAGTACAAAGAGAGAGAAAATAAAAACATGGGGTCGCCTCGTGCACGCGCCTCAGTCTCATTGTCCTCTGATAGACCACTTACCAAAGGCGCTAATGTTTTTCAGCCAGGGGCTGCCTCGACATCATTCAGCTTTTTCCCAGGTTCTGAGAGCCTATGGGAGCCGTAGGAAGTGTCACGTTACAGCAAAGATCCTAAGTTTTCAATAAAAAGAGTCAAGAAGCCCAAGGAATGGTCAGAGAGGGCACTTCCTGTAAGGAATCTTTTTTGCCTGCCATATGAGTTCTGTTATACTCACAGACACCATTCAAACAGTTTTAGAAACTTTAGGGTGTTTTCTATCCAAAGCCAATAATTATATGCATATTCTAGTTTCTGGGCAGTAGTAATAACCAGATTAAATCGGGTACGTTTTTTATCCAGCCGTGCAAATACTGCCCCCTACCCTCAACAGGTTAAAGTTAGAGAGGGAGATATAAGACTCCAGCTTCAGTGATTTTTGTAATTAGTTCCAGTCATTGGCAGCAAAGAACTGGAAGGAAAGGTGGCCTAAGTAAGTTGGCTTTGGGGATAACCAGTGAAATATACCTGCTGCAGTGCGTGCTATGGGTGGGTGTTGCTATGGTGACCAGTGAGCTGAGATAAGATGGGGCTTTACCTAGCAAAGACTTATAGATCACCTGGAGCAACGAATATGTAGTGAGGCCCAGCCAACGAGAGCATACAGGTCGCAGTGGTGGGGTAGTATATGGGGCTTTGGTGACAAAACAGATGACACTGTGATAGACTACATCCAGTTTGCTGAGTAGAGTGTTGGAGGCTATTTTGTAAATGACATCGCCGAAGTCAAGGATCAGTAGGATAGTCAGTTTTACGAGGGTATGTTTGGCAGCATGAGTGAAGGATGCTTTGTTGTGAAATAGGAAGATGATTCTAGCTGTTATTTTGGATTGGAGATGCTTAATGTGAGTCTGGAAGGAGAGTTTACAGTCTAACCAGACACCTAGGTATTTGTAGTTGTCCACATATTCTAAGTCAGAACCGTCCGTGGTAGTGATGCTAGTCGGGCAGGAGGGTGCGGGCAGCAATCGGTTGAAGCGCATGGACTTAGTTTTACTAGCATTTAAAAGCAGTTGGAGGCCACGGAAGGAGTGTTGTATGGCATTGAAGCTCGTTTGGAGGTTTGTTAGCACAGTGCCCAAAGAAGGGCCAGAAGTATACAGAATGGTGTCATCTGCGTAGAGGTGGATCAGAGAATCACCATCAGCAAGAGCGACATCATTGATATACACAGAAAAAAGAGTCAGCCCGAGAAAAGAACCCTGTGGGACCCCCATAGAGACTGCCAGAGGTCCAGACAACAGGCCTATCCGATTTGACACACTGAACTCTATCTGAGAAGTAGTTGGTGAACCAGGCGAGGCAGTCACTTGAGAAGCCAAGGCTATTGAGTCTGCCGATAAGAATGTGGTGATTGACAGAGTCGAAAGCCTTGGCCAGGTCGATGAAGACGGCTGCACAGTAGTCTTTTATCGATGCCGGTTATGATATCGTTTAGGACCTTGAGCGTGGCTGAGGTGCACCCATGACCAGCTCGGAAACCAGATTGCATAGTGGAGAAGGTACGGTGGGATTTGAAATGGTCGGTTATCTGTTTGTTAACTTTGTTTTTGAAGATTTTTGAAAGGCAGGACATGATGGATATAGGTCTATAACAGTTTGGGTTTAGAGTGTCTCCCCCTTTGAAGAGGGGTATGACCGCGGCGGCTTTCCAATCTTCAGGGATCTCAGACGATATTCGGAAGAGAGGTTGAATAGGCTAGTAATAGGGGTTGCAACAATTTCGGCAGATCATTTTAGAAAGAGATGGTCCATATTGTCTAGCCCAGCTGATTTGTAGGGATCCAGATTTTGCAGCACTTTCAGAACATCAGCTGTCTGGATTTGGGTGAAGGAGGAGCTGGGGGGGGGGGGGGGGGGGCTTGGGCAAGTTGCTGCAGGGGGTGCTGAGATGTTGGCTGGGGTAGGGGTAGCCAGGTGGAAAGCATGGCCAGCTGTGGAAAAATGCTTATTGAAATGATAGATTATTGTAGATTTATCGGTGGTGACAGTGTTTTCTGTCCTCAGTGCAGTGGGCAGCTGGGAGGAGGTGCTCTTATTCTCCATGGACTTTACAGTGTCCCAAAACCTTTGGGAATTACTGCTACAGGATGCAATTTTCTGTTTGAAAAAGCTAGCCTTAGCTTTCCTAACTGACTGAGTATATTGGTTCCTGACTTCCCTGAAAGTTGCATATCGCGGGGGGCTATTCGATGCTAATGCAGAAGGCCACAGGATGTTTTTGTGCTGGTCAAGGGCAGTCAAGTCTGGGGTGAACCAAGGCTTTATCTGTTCTTAATTCTACATTTTTTGAATGGGCATGCTTATTTAAGATGGTGAGGAAAGCACTTTTAAAGAGCAACCAGGCATCCTCTACTGACGGATGAGGTCAATATCCTTCCAGGATACCCGGGCCAGGTCGATTAGAAAGGCCTGCTTGCTGAAGTGTTTTAGGGAGCGTTTGACAGTGATGACGGGTGGTCGTTTGACCCACAGACCCATTTTGCACGCAGGCAATGAGGCAGTGATCGCTGAGATCCTGGTTGAAGACAGCAGAGGTGTATTTGGAGGGCAAGTTGGTCAGGATGATATCTATGAGGGTGCCCATGGTTATGGATTTAGGGTTGTACCTGGTAGGTTCCTTGATAATTTGTGTGAGATTGAGGGCATCTAGTTTAGATTGTAGGACGGCCGGGGTGATAAGCACATCCCAGTTTAGGTCACCTAACAATACGAAATCTGAAGATAGATGAAGGGGGTCTATAACAAGCAGCAACGGTGAGAGACTTGTTTCTGGAAAGGTGGATTTTTAATAGTAGAAGCTCTAATTGTTTGGGCACAGACCTGGATAGTATGACAGAACTCTGTCAGGCTATATCTGCAGTAGATTGCAACTCCACCCCCTTTGGCAGTTCTGTCTTGTCGGAAAACGTTATAGTTAGGAATGGAAATTTTTGGATTTTGGACTTTTACGGTTACATAAGTCAACAAATGAGAGCTCCTGGGGAATGGGAGTGGTGCTGGGGCTGCAGGGCCTGGATTAACCTCTATATCACCAGAGGAACAGAGGTGGAGTAGGGTAAGGGTACGGCTAATGGCTATAAGAACTGGTCGTCTAGTGCGTTCGGAACAGAGAGTAAAAGGAGCAGATTTCTGGATGTGGAAGAATAGATTCAAGGCATAATGTACAGACAATGGTATGGTAGGATGCGAGTACAGTGGAGGTAAACCTATGCATTGAGTGACGATGAGAGGTTTTGTCTCTTGAGGCACCATTTAAGCCAGGTGGGGTCACCGCATGTGTGGGGGTGGAACAAAAGGGCTAGCTCAGGCATGAGCAGGGCTGGAGCCTCTACAGTGAAATAAGACAATAATCACTAACCAAAACAGCATTTGACAAGGCATATTGACATTAGGGAGAGGCATGTGTAGCCGAGTGATCATAGGATCCAGTGAGTAGCTCGGCGAGCTGGAGACACAGCGATTCAGGCAGCTTGCGGGCCGGGGCTAGCAGATTGAAGCATTGAAGGTACCTAAACTAGGTAGCTAGCTAGCTTTCTTGCAATGATTGAGTCTAACATTTAAACATAACTAGTAACATGACTTTGTAACCATGCTGTGTCACTTTTGATTCTAAATTGCAGATTCATAACTAGCCCAAGATGTACTGTTAAGGCGCGTCAGGACTGTTGTACACATTGGCCGCGACATCGTCAATACTTTAATTAATAACCCAAGAGACACTCCTCTTGGGTGAAGGAGAGATAATGCATAACTGAAGGGCACAAATACATTTCTTAAATATCTCTTGGAGGGCCAAAAAATAAATTAACAGCGGACAACCATTTTTACCTGGTCAAAAACCTCCACATCCTTCTCAGTCCGTGCCTGAAGGTGATCCTCGAAAGTGTTCTGATCTGGTTAGACAACTTCCACCACATCAGTTGGGGTTTCAGTGATCTGAAAGTACGTTATACAAAAATAGCCATAGACAAACAACACTAAATCGATGACAAATGAAAAAAAGTACAGTATATGCAATAATTGTATATACAATTGAATTGTTTACCTCAGTCAACAGCTGCGGCTCACGTCCGTACTCAGTGGAGGCCTGGATGCTGTTATTGTGTGCAAAGAGAATTACCTTCAGGTTGGTTTCCCACCCTTCCTGGTACCAATCAAGGGTCTGGTTAGTCCAAATGTGGAGGAGGGGTTAGGAAAGTGATATCTATTGACAATGTAAGATATTGAAATATGTCTGATTATTTACCATGGAAAAACAAAAACAAATTGTAAAATATAAATAAAACAAACCATTGGTGACAGAATATATCCTATGACATCCGTACCTTGTTCCAGCGTTCATGACCTCGGTCACTCAAGATGACCACAAGAGAACCATGGGTGTAGAAGATGTCCATCATCTCGTTGGAGGTGGCCTCGCCAGTCTCGTCATGATGGGTATCATACAAAACAAAAATCTATTTTTGGTTCCAAGCACCCTTTTTAATGGGTTATAGAAGGGAATTTAGAGTTAAGCACATACTCTTCCTTTACTGACCTTAATGGGTATTGCCTCCATCCACTTGGTAAAGTGATCGGTCACCGTTGCCATTCCTGGATTTCGTGAGGGGTCCGATGAGGTCCACCCCTAACATTTAAAGTGTTAGAGATAAGATGACTTTATTCTTACCCGTATCATACAGAATGCAGATTTTCATATTTTTAAGGATACTGACACACACATGTTCTATAATAATGAAATCTGCTGTGGTCAAATAATGCAACCATTACAAAACAACTTATCAGGGCAAAATTTGAATTTAGACACTTACTGATCATGTGCCTCGATGAAATAACTTTAACGGGCGCCACAACTTCAGCGCCACGGCCTTCGCCTTCTCAAACTTCTGGCAGGCTAGACAGGGTACTGACTAAGAAAAAAGTAACAAATTGAAACATTGTGTGCTGTCTGATATAACATTCATTGAAGTCATAATAATTTCAGATCTAATAGAATGTGATTGATAAACAAAAGGTTATTTCAATTGCCCAGCTGACCACCTCCTTGACAATTCCCCGTCAGAAGAAGCGTAGGTTGATTTTTTGCAATCTTGCGCTTCACCCCGAAATGGCCAACATGCATCTCGGTCTGCACGGCCTCCTAGTCCTCCTTAGTAAAAATCTCCCTCCTATGTGGCTGGCCATCCTTCCCCCGTATGATTGCATAACAAGAGAAGAGTTGTTGAAATACTCAAGTCTAAGGACATTTGCACTGCTGTCTTTCTCTCTCTCTGTTTCTCCCTGTCTGTCTTCCACTCTCTTCCCACCTCTCTCTCCCTCTCTCAATTCCATCCTTTCTTTCTCACTTCCTTCCTTCCTCCCCCCCCCCCCCTCTCTCTCTGTGTCAGTCTAGTGAAGACACCTAGTTCAGGGTATTTGGAATTACCATAATTGCTTACACCTATCCATTTGATTGATCAGGTTTAACTTATAGCTAGATGCCTCTATATGACAGACATATAATTATATCAGTGGAGGCTGCTGAGGGGAGGACGGCTAATAATAATGGCTGGAATGGAGTCAATGGAATAGTATCAACCACATAGCTAAATCCATGCAGTTATCTAATAGAAGTTAACTGCTTAACGTTACCCTGAATTTCTCTGAATGGTGTGCCTCTTGTTGAGATCAGTGGTGCCTTCATAGTACTTTGCCTGGTTGGAAAGATAAAAGAAAATCTCCTCGAGGGATGCCATTGAAGTGCAAGCTACATACAAACAGAAAGCAACAATAACAATTACAGTAGCTAGCTAGCTAGCTAACATTAGCCAAATTAAACTGTCTGGCTACCTAGCTGGCAACAGCCCTAGCAACAGAAGCTAGAACTCATTGAATCCCATTGTGACGTGGGGGAGGGGGACACTTTTTGTCAGGGGACCTTATTTGGCATGACAGGCCCCCTAACCAAAGATAACATATGATAGCAAAATGTGTAGAATAGCATGAAATTTGCTTTAAAACTGCAAAATGTCATTTCAGCCTCATGGCAAAATGTGCACAATAGCATAAGATGAGCTATAAAACAGCACACTTTTCTCTCAGACCCATGACGAAAAGTGTAGAATTGCAGGAAATTGGATTTAAAACTGCAATATTTTCTCTTTGCCTCATGTCAAAATAGAAAATGGTAGGATTAACTTTCCCAAGGGGGAAATTGTCTTAGACACACAATACCGCTATATACAAAATAGACACTGTACATTACAGACTCAACATAATACCTTGCATTTTATCATTATCATACACATTGTAAACTTCTCATTGGGCCACATACATAATACTTAGCATATTCCCTTATTCTGTCAGTGGCGCACTAACACAGCTCAGCGTTACTTACATGTATTGCTGTTCGTCTGTAGACTGTCATTGTAAATAAGAATTTGTTCTTAACTGAGTTGCCTAGTTAAATAAAACATACAAAAAAAATGTTGTTTAGGTATTTAATGGACATATGAATGAAGGAATGCTTGTACCTGTTCAGCTTACATGTAGGGACCCTATAACATCTGCCTGAGGGGAGAGGGACCCTATAACATCTGCCTGAGGGGAGAAGGGACCCTATAGCGTCTGCCTGAGGGTAGGATCTATAGCGTCTGCCTGAGGGGAGGAAGGACCCTGTAGTGTCTGCCTGAGGGGAGGAGGGACCCTATAGCGTCTGCCTGAGGGTAGGATCTATAGCGTCTGCCTGAGGGGAGGAAGGACCCTGTAGTGTCTGCCTGAGGGGAGGATCTATAGCGTCTGCCTGAGGGGAGGAAGGACCCTGTAGTGTCTGCCTGAGGGGAGGGACTTTATAGTGTCTACCTGTGGGGAGGAGGGACCCTATATTGTCTACCTGAGGGGAGGAGGAACCCTATAGTGTCTACCTGAGGGGAGGAGGGACCCTATAGTGTCTACCTGAGGGGAGGAAGGACCATGTAGCGTCTGTATGAGTTCGGGAGCTGATACCGGAGTGAAGTACATGGGAGGGATCTGAAATAATTTCCTTTGCTTGTCTGGTAACGATCTGTTCAAAATTTGTCTGCATGGAGGGACGTTGCCTCACACCAATGACCTTAATGGCAGTTTGTATCAGGTGAGCAATTTGGGATTTCAGTTGGACTGATAAATTGCAAAACCAGACTGTGATGCCATATCTAGGATACTCTCTATGACCGCATGACAGAACAGGATCATGATTTTCTGGTCAACTCCAAAAACCCTGAGTCTACGTATGAAATAGAGGCATTGTTGGACTCTACAGCAGACACTCTCTACTTGGACCCTCCAGCTCAGCACGTTGTCTATGTGTACACCCAGATACTTCTACGAACTAACCTGCTATGTTGGCATTGTGAACAACCACAGGCACGTGGTTGCTGACATATTTAGGGTCAAACACCATTGTCTCCAATCTCCTCTGTTTTTTTAATGTATTTTACCCCTTTATCTCCCCAATTTTGTGATATCCAATTACGATCCAGTCTCATCACTGCAACTCCCCAACAGGCTCGGGAGAGGCAAAGGTCGAGTCATGCGTCCTCAGAAGCTAGCCACACCAATGTGTCAGATGTTCAACTGATGACCGAAGTCAGCCTGCAGGCGCACGGCCAGCCATAAGGAGTCACTAGAGCGCAATGAGCCAAGTAAAGCCCCCCGGACAAACCCTCCCCTGCCCCGGGCAACGCTGGGCCAATTGTGCACAGCCCTATGGGACTCCCGGCCGGTTGTAACACAGCCTGGGATCGAACACGGGTCTGTAGTGACACCTCAAGCACTGCGATGCAGTGCCTTAGACCGCTGCGCCATTTGGGAGGTCCACCTCTGCTTTCTTTACATTAAGGATGACAGTGCTCATCACACCACTAGACAAACTTTGAATCTCTGACCTGTACAGAGTAGTATCAGCATCTTTAAACATCAGACCAAAAATGTCAGTATCATCTGAGAACTTGACAATATAGTTATCAGGATTACTGCTAGTGCAGTCATTTGTGTACAGTGTGTATAAGATGGGTGAACTCACACAACCCTGTGGGGCCCCAATGCTAATGTCTGTAGCCCAGAGGGGGTCCCGTTAAATCTATCCTGTTGAGTACGGCTAGTCAGGAATGAGTGTTACCCACTAATGGTATAGGGGTTAACACCCATCTGCTTTAACTGGCTGATTAGGACATGTGGCTGTATCCCGTTAAACGCTGAACTGAAATCAATAAATGACAATCTAGCATTGGCCTTGGGTTTTTCCAGATGCTTAACAATGAGATGAACTATGGTGTTGATTGCGTCATCAGTCCCCCGACTTGATAAGGATCTAACACAGGGTTCACATCTGAACGGAGCTAGCACAACACTTCATTACGATGGGGGTGAGAGCAGCAGGTGTGTAGATCTTATTTTCTTTTGTACAAGGCTTTTTGGGGACTGGTGTGATAAAGGGCTTTTTCCACAATGTGTAGAATAGCATTATACAACTGTACATTTTTTCAACACAAATGGGGCCCCAAATGCGGTAGTCCGGCCCTGTTTGATCCATATGATGCAGGTTAACCAACATTAAATCCTTTCTATTTCAGGCAGCACTTTCCTCACTGCCCACTAAAACTAAAGGCTATTGACATTTCTAATCTATGAGCATGCAGTGGAGCTCTAGTCCTCTCAATACTGTATCTGTCATATCACACTTGACATTTGGCGCCGCTGCTTCCACAAGCAGCCTACCTATTACTTTCACTGACAAAAAGCAATTCGGACGTCATCAAGACACTGTCTCGCTGTCTGGCTTTCAGAAATCCCCCTTTTAAAATCCCCACATTTGTATACCCTTACAATGGAATGTGTATTTTTTATTTTTTTATACGTATGATGGTAATGTTGAACTCGCCACTGTTCCTATTTCAAATGAAACCCCTTCACACATTTCCATTCACACAAACATCTTTATGTCTGGCCAGTAGTTGGGCACACATTGTCACCGTGCAGAGCATTCGTCGCTTCAGGGAGCTTGTGGACTTCCTGTCCTCAAGCCATGGTAGCCAGTGAATTTAATCTCTTAAAGAGGTAATCCCACTGGGCCTTTAACAGACATACTAAATCCTTGTACCCCACTGCTGCTCCTACGCAGCTCACGGCACATTAAAAGCTGACAGCTAACCTTTGACCCTCAACTCCAGTCCCATGCCGGCCTCCCACTGATGTATTCTTCTGGCACAGCTGGACTCAGCAGAGAGGAGAGGATTATGCCACTGTTGCTTTGTAACAAATGACATATCTGGACAGTCACAAAAGTACCACTTGGGCAAACACACACACACACACACTTTTTCACTCCCAGGTCCCTCCAGTAACTTCATAGTGTTTGCAATTAAACACCTTAGCTGTGTTCGAATAATCATACTAACCGCACTAACCGTACTATTTGTGACTTGAATTGAGTATATAGTATGCTTATTGGTCATGGTATGGATATAGTTAGTATGCCAAAAGTTCCCGGATGTCGTACTAAATTCTCCAAAATACGAAGTATGCATGCAGCGGAGACTTTTCGTGCTTTTAGTGTCCATTGTGCAATTCTTCAGAAAATGGACCTGGCTTCACAATGTTTTCAGAGTTTAAGAAAATTGTGGAAAATATGCAGCCGATGTCCAATGAGAGCAGATACAATTGAATTGCTTTAACTAATTATGACAAATGTTAAGAAAATGTTGAGCAATGTAATAAAGTAATGACCTTTCGAATAAGTTATGTTACATGTTATGTTGGCTTTTTTTTAGTTAAGCTATACTTACGAACCGCATGTACGGTACGTTAGCTAGTTACCTAACATTAGTTAGCTACTAATAGACAGTATTATTAACAATCTGCTATCTAACTAACTACCCAACATTTATTGACTTGATTATTCACATCATTCTTAGCTAAGTGATATAGTCATTGTGCGTTTGTTCATTCTGGCTATCTACTCCGATTTCAGAGCACTCTTGCGCAGAATAACTGATGAGTTTACTAATGCTCAACACCAGTTGAACATGGCCGGTGTCAGTAAATGTCGGCAAAAAATTGTAAATTGTTGCCAGCAGCACAGTTACAGTCACCAACGCTCTGGATAACATGAAAACAGCCTAACCAGCTCTGCTAGGGTGAGTAAAATGGTCAGAGTGAGGTGTTCTCCCATTTGTGTCTGGAAGTAGCTAGCCAATGTGTTAGCCAGTTAGCTTGGGTGCTGCTGTTGAATGCTCGGATCAATCCTACTCCTTGGCCAGAGCGTCCAGTGTGCCTCTGAACGCTCTGAGAGCGAAACGCTCTGAATGTACGAATGGACAAGCTGACAATGGTCTGGATTTACGAACGCCCAGACCGCATTCTGGCACTCCAGACTGACTATATGGACACACCCGAAATTGTAAAATGTTCAGCTAGTAATTTGTTATGCTAACAAGCTAGCAAGAGGTTGCATAACAACAGAATTTATTTTAAAATGTTTTTTAATTTAACCTTTATTTAACTAGGCAAATGCATCAACTTCCGGTAGACAAGTGCATCAACGTCCGGTAGACAAATGCATCAACTTCCAGTAGACAAATGCATCAACTTCCGGTAGACAGTCGAAGCTCTAGTACGCTCAACTGAAACGATACCATTCGTTTACAGTATACTAAAATTAACTAATAGTATGTAGTATATACTCATTAATTATGTAGTATGCAGTATGTTAGTGTGGGTATTCGAACACAGCTCTTGTCTCTTCAGATTCAGTGTGATGGCATGATAATAGTTAGGTCCCGTGTGGCTCAGTTGGTAGAGCATGGTGTTTGCAACGCCAGGGTTGTGGGTTCGATTCCCACGGGGGACCAGTACCGAGAAAAAATGTATGAAATGTATGCATTCACTACTGTAAGTCGCTCTGGATAAGAGCGTCTGCTAAATGACAAAAAAAAAAAAATAAATAATACATGGTGAATTCGCACTTCAAAAGCACTATACAATGCCAATATACTGTAGGGATCTGGAGAAAGGGACATGCTTTTGTCAGACAGACCATTAGGAGCGTAAATACGCAAATCAATTACATGTTACCAAACAGAAAAAATAAAAATGAAAGTGAACACTGGGTCAATTACATTTTAAATGTACAATGCCCATAAATGTGCTACCTGGAGTCTTCTTGAAGCTATTCATAGATTTTTTTACTTAGTCGCTTCAAGATAATGATTACCCATCACGTTTTGGTCACGTAACCTTTATATCCTAATATGATGAATCATGTATCTTAGGCTACAAAATGCATTTTAATCAGTCAAGTGCCCTCAGCATTGATCACCCGTTGAGGAGATATTGTGATTGCGGAGGTCTGTAGTCGATGTGGCACTGAGGGATAATCGTTACCTGCAAAAATATAACATCAGTTTTAATTGGACTGTTTGCCTTCATGTCAAAGTTAGGCCAGCTTTTAATTAATTTAATCTTCATTTGACCATGAGGATTCAGTTCTCAGAAGAAATCACAAGGAACCTGAATATTTCACCAAAAGTTTGGTGTAATTTGACATGATTGACGAATAAAATAGTATTGTTATTCATACAGTATGCATGCACATGGATGTTAGGTATCTTATTCATCAAATTACTCTATGATCTCTTTGTACAGAGATGCAATTTTTGTTAGCAGATAATGCTCAAAGACAGTGCTATGTTGGCACTAGAGGTCGACCGATTAATCGGAATGGCCGATAAATTAGGGCCGATTTCAAGTTTTAACAATCGGTAATCTGCATTTTTGGACACCGATCATGGCCGATTACATTGCACTCCACGAGGAGACTGCGTGGCAGGCTGGCTACCTGTTCTGCGAGTGCAGCAAGGAGCCAAGGTAAGGTGCTAGCTGGCATTAAACGGATCTTATAAAAACAATCAATCTTAACATAATCACTAGTTAACTACACGTGGTTGATGATATTACTAGTTTATATAGCTTGTCCAGCGTTGCATATAATCGATGCGGTGCCTGTTAATTTATCATTGAATCACAGCCTACTTCGCCAAATGGGTGATTTAACAAGCTCATTCGCGAAAAAAGCACTGTCGTTGCACCAATGTGTACCTAATCATAAACATCAACGCCTTTCTTATAATCAATACACAAGTATATATTTTTAAACCTGCATATTTAGTTAATATTGCCTGCTAACATGAATTTCTTTTAACTAGGGAAATTGTGTCACTTCTCTTGCATTCTGTGCATCAGAGTCAGGGTATATGTAGCAGTTTGGGCCGCCTGGCTCGTTGCGAACTGTGTGAAGACCATTTCTTCCTAACAAAGACAGCCAACTTTGCCAAACGGGGGATGATTTAACAAAAGCGCATTTGCGAAAAAAGCACAATCGTTGCACGAATGTACCTAACCGTAAACGTCAATGCCTTTCTTAAAATCAATACACAGAAGTATATATTTTTAAACCTCCATATTTAGTTAAAAGAAATTCATGTTAGCAGGCAATATTAAACTAGGGAAATTGTGTCACTTCTCTTGCGTTCATTGCACACAGAGTCAGGGTATATATATATATATATATACGGTTTGGGCCGCCTGGCTCGTTGTGAACTAATTTGCCAGAATTTTACGTAATTATGACATAACATTGAAGGTTGTGCAATGTAACAGCAATATTTAGACTTATGGAACTGTTCCGTATTTCACTGAATGAATAAACGTTTTGTTTTTGAATTGATAGTTTCCGGATTTGACCATATTAATGACCTAAAGCTCGTATTTCTGTCTGTTATATTATAACTAAGTCTATGATTTGATACAGCAGTCTGACTGAGCAGTGGTAGGCAGCAGCAGGCTCGTAAGCATTCATTCAAACAGCAATTTACTGCGTTTGCCAGCAGCTCTTCGCTGTGCTTCAAGCATTGCGCTGTTTATGACTTCAAGCCTATCAACTCCCGAGATTAGGCTGGCAATACTAAAGTACCTATTAGAACATCCAATAGACAAAGGTATATGAAATACAAATGGTATAGAGAGAAATAGTCCTATAATAACTACAACCTAAAACATCTTACCTGGGAATGTTGAAGACTCATGTTAAAAGGAACCACCAGCTTTCATATGTTCTCATGTTCTGAGCAAGGAACTTAAACGTTAGCTTTTTTACATGGCAAATATTGCACTTTTACTTTCTTCTCCAACACTTTGTTTTTGCATTATTTCAACCAAATTGAACATTTCATTATTTATTTGAGACTAAATAGATTTTATTGAAGTATTATATTAAGTTAAAATAAAAGTGTTCATTGTTCATTCAGTATTGTTGTAATTGTCATTATTACAAATATATATATAAATAAAAATGAAAAAAAATCAGCCGATTTAATCGGAATCGGCTTTTTTTGGTCCTCCAATAATTGGTATCGGTGTTGAAAAATCATAATCAGTCGACCTCTAGTTGGCACACTTCAAAATAGTTATACAGAGTCCAATTACAGTGGCTTGTGAAAGTGTTCACCCCCTTGGCATTTTGTCCTATTTTGTTGCCTTTCAACCTGGAATTATTTGGGGGTTTGTATCTGTCACGTCCTGACCAGCAGATGGAGCTGTTGTTGTAGTTTTGGGGTCAGGACGTGGCAGTCTTGTGTTCTGTGTTGGTCTTGTGACTCCTAATCAGGAACAGCTGGGGATCGTTGTTCCTGATTGGGAGTCATATATGTAGGAGTATGTTTGTCACTTGGGTTTGTGGGTAGTTGTTTTTACACTGCGTGTATAGCCTGTAAAACTGCTACTGTTGTCACCGTCATTGTTTTTTTCAAGTGGATGCTTTACTCTTTTTTTGGTAATAAAATAACCATGAGTATTCACATACCTGCTGCGCCTTGGTCCATTCATGAAGACAACCGTTACAGAACTACCCACCACCAAAGGACCAAGCAGCAGAAGAGGAGGAAGCCACAGGAGAAGGAAATGGAAGAATGGACCTGGCAGGACGAGAGAAAATTCTGGGCGGACAAGTTAAGGGAGCTGAGGGAACCCGAGAGGCAGCCCCAAGATTTTTTTTGGGGGGGGCACACGGGTAGTTTGGCCAGGCCAGGGAAGAGCCGTAAGCCAGCTACCCGTGACTACAGGGAGGTGCGTACGAGGTGGAGGGCGTCATGTTACGCTGAGGTGCGCACCATCTCGCCTATACGGACGCACAGCCCAGTGCGCCCAGTACCAGCGCCCCGCAGGTGCCAGGGCAAGGGGAGCATCGAGCCGGAAGGGGTGATGCCAACCCTGCACTCAAGACCGCCAGTGCGCCCTTTCGGTCCGGTGTTTCCCGCTAGACACACTAGCATGGAGGTGCGTGTCTCCAGGCTGGTACGTCCAATACCTGCCCCACGCATCAGGAGTCAACAGTCGTCGGAGCTGCCCGCCAGTCAACAGTCGTCGGAGCTGCCCGCCAGTCAACAGTCGTCGGAGCTGCCCGCCAGTCAACAGTCGTCGGAGCTGCCCGCCAGTCAACAGTCGTCGGAGCTGCCCGCCAGTCAACAGTCGTCGGAGCTGCCCGCCAGTCAACAGTCGTCGGAGCTGCCCGCCAGTCAACAGTCGTCGGAGCTGCCCGCCAGTCAACAGTCGTCGGAGCTGCCCGCCAGTCAACAGTCGCCGGAGTGGCCGGACTGCGCTGAACTGCCGGAGTGGTCGGACTGCGCTGAACTGCCGGAGTGGCCGGACTGCGCTGAACTGCCGGAGTGGCCGGACTGCGCTGAACTGCCGGAGTGGCCGGACTGCGCTGAACTGCCGGAGTGGCCGGACTGCCCTGAACTGCCGGAGTGGCCGGACTGCCCTGAACTGCCGGAGTGGCCGGACTGCCCTGAACTGCCGGAGTGGCCGGACTGCCCTGAACTGCCGGAGTGGCCGGACTGCCCTGAACTGCCGGAGTGGCCGGACTGCCCTGTTCTGCCGGAGTGGCCGGACTGCCCTGTTCTGCCGGAGTGGCCGGACTGCCCTGTTCTGCCGGAGTGGCCGGACTGCCCTGTTCTGCCGGAGTGGCCGGACTGCCCTGTTCTGCCGGAGTGGCCGGACTGCCCTGTTCTGCCGGAGTGGCCGGACTGCCCTGTTCTGCCGGAGTGGCCGGACTGCCCTGTTCTGCCGGAGTGGCCGGACTGCCCTGTTCTGCCGGAGTGGCCGGACTGCCCTGTTCTGCCAGAGTGGCCGGACTGCCCTGTTCTGCCAGAGTGGCCGGACTGCCCTGTTCTGCCAGAGTGGCCGGACTGCCCTGTTCTGCCAGAGTGGCCGGACTGCCCTGTTCTGCCAGAGTGGCCGGACTGCCCTGTTCTGCCAGAGTGGCCGGACTGCCCTGTTCTGCCAGAGTGGCCGGACTGCCCTGTTCTGCCAGAGTGGCCGGACTGCCCTGTTCTGCCAGAGTGGCCGGACTGCCCTGTTCTGCCAGAGGTGCATGGCCTGTCAGGATCAGCCCGAGGGGTCCTCCTGCCTTCCGGTCCAGCCCGAGTGGCCCGCATGCCTTCCGGCCCAGCCCGAGGGGCCCTCCTGTCCCCCGGCCCAGCCCGAGGGGCCCTCCTGTCCTCCGGCCCGGCTCGAGGGGTCCGTCTGCCTGGCGCAGCTATCGGCTCCACCGAAGTGGGCGACGCCGAGGGTGGAGCAGGGTCCACGTCCTGCACCGGAGCCACCTCCAGGATAGGTGGGTTGGGGAGGGAGGGTGTAGCACAGTGCCGTCGGTGACGGCAGCCACCCTCCCTTCCCTCCCTTATTGTTTAGGGGTTATTGTTTATGGGTTTTGTTGGGGATTTTTGTTTGTTGGTGTTTTTTCATTGTTAGGTGCATTCCGGGGTCTGCACCTTGAGGGGGGGGTACTGTCACGTCCTGACCAGCAGATGGAGCTGTTGTTGTAGTTTTGGGGTCAGGACGTGGCAGTCTTGTGTTCTGTGTTGGTCTTGTGACTCCTAATCAGGAACAGCTGGGGATCGTTGTTCCTGATTGGGAGTCATATATGTAGGAGTATGTTTGTCACTTGGGTTTGTGGGTAGTTGTTTTTACACTGCGTGTATAGCCTGTAAAACTGCTACTGTTGTCACCGTCATTGTTTTTTTCAAGTGGATGCTTTACTCTTTTTTTGGTAATAAAATAACCATGAGTATTCACATACCTGCTGCGCCTTGGTCCATTCATGAAGACAACCGTTACAGTATCATTTGATTTACACAACATGCCTACCACTTTGAAGATGCTAAATATTTTTTATTGTGAAACAAACAAGATGAAGGAAAAAGGAAACCACACTTTGAATTGTGAAAGAAGAAATAAGACAAAAAAACTGAACTTGAGCATGCATAACTATCCCCCCCAAGTCAATACTTTGTAGAGCCATCTTTTGCCACAATTACCACTGCAAGTCTCTTGGAATATGTCTCTATAAGTTTTGCTCATCTAGCCACTGGGATTTTTGCCCATTCCTCAAGGCAAAACTGCTTCAACTCCTTCAAGTTGGATGGGTTCCGCTAGTGTACAGCAATCTTTAAGTCATACCACAGATTCTCAATTGGATTGAGGTCGGGGCTTTGACTAGGCCATTCCAAGACATTTAAATGTTTCTCGTTAAACCACTCGAGTGTTGCTTTAGCAGTATGCTTAGGGTCATTGTCCTGCTGGAAGGTGAACCTCCGCCCCAGTCTCAAATCTCTGGAAGACTGCAACATGTTTCCCTCAAGAATTTCCCTGTATTTAGCACCATCCATCATTCCATTCCTTCAATTCTGACCAGCTTCCCTGCCGATGAAAAACATCCCCACAGCATGATGCTGCCACCACCATGCTTCACTGTGGGGATTGTGTTCTCGGGGTGATGGGAGGTGTTGGGTTTGCGTCAGACATAGCATTTTCCTTAATGGCCAAAACGCACAATTTTAGTCTCATCTGAGGAGGGGAGTCTCTCACATGCCTTTTGGCGAACACCAAATGTGTTTGCTTATTTTTTTCTTCAAGCAATGGCTTTTTTTCTGGTTTCCGTAAAGCCCAGCTCTGTGTAGTGTACGACTTAAAGTGGTCCTATGGACAGATACTCCAATCTCCGCTGTGGAGCTTTGCAGCTCCTTCAGGGTTATCTTTGGTCTCTTTGTTGCCTCTCTGATTAATGCCCTCCTTGCCTGGTCCGTGTGTTTTGGTGGGTGGCCCTCTCTTAGGAGGTTTGTTGTGGTGCCATATTCTTTACATTTTTTAATAATGAATTTAATGGTGCTCCGTGGGATGTTCAAAGTTTCGGATATATTTTTATAACTCAACCCTGATCTGTACTTCGCCACAACTTTGTCCCTGACCTGTTTGGAGAGCTCCTTGGTCTTCTTGGTGCCGCTTGCTTGGTGGTGTTGCAGACTGGGGCCTTTCAGAACAAGTGTATATGTACTGAGATCATGTGACACTTAGATTGCACACAGGTGGCCTTTATTGAACTAATTATGTGACTTCTGAAGGTAATTGGTTGCACCAGATCTAATTTAGGGGCTTCAGAGCAAAGGGGTTGATAGCAAAAGGTTTTTTCATTTCACTTCACCAATTTGAACTATTTTGTGTAGGTCCATTACATGAAATCCAATTAAAAATTCATTTAAATTGCAGGTTGTAATGCAACAAAATAGGAAAAACACCAATGGGGATGAATACTTTGCAAGGCACTGTAACTGAGTGTTATAGATACAGGTTATTTCAATTAAAATCTGATGCAGCAACAGATGTCTTTTTCACAGTTTTTCAGGGCAAAACTATGATAAGGGAAATGATGGTTGACACATTCCTGATTCCGTTAGTGTATCTGTGTCACCAGACAAGTATGAGCATTATTTTGGGCGTGTCACTCATCACCCTCTCTGTAAGTTATAATAGACTTGTCATCATTTCTGGAGATGTCAAAAAGATTTGTGCCGGCAAAATGAAATATCCCAACCGACTCACAATCTGTTGACACACTAAAAAAAATGAAGATTGTCTGGGTTTAGCATAATAAACTTCCCCAAATGTCCTCCACCTGTACATCCACCTATTGAAGCTCTTCACCTGGAAGGCCAGTACAAAGGGTAAGGTTGGGAAAGGTGAGAGCAGATGAAGTGACCTGCCAGGTCCACCCAAGTTATTTGAGAAATGCCTCATATCTTTGCAGTGTTGACTGGTTCTGCGTAGCCGTGGCCTCAGGTTTTGGAGGGAGGAATATGTTCTGGGCCCAGATAATGTCATCCACTGTGTTAGAATATTTTTTCCCCCGAAAGGCTTGTTTCTGATACTTCAGTCTGATAAGCCGCCACAGATGCCAGCTCTTATAACTTTCAGTTCCCCTGCCCCTCATCACCAAACATCTATACTACTGAAGTGACGGGACAGAACAGAAAACCCGATGCAGCTGTCTGATGGCCTTATCTTGGGGACGATGGCTTTAAGGCTGGGAGGTTTGTTCACGTCTGTACACTATCTAAGGAAACAAACAGACAAGTGAACAAGGAAACAAAGAAAAAAGAAAAAGAAAAAGAAAGCACTGGTATCCCATTAATTTGTGAAAAGATGATAAACAGTCACTGTGGGATGATTTGAGGAAAGTCATAATTCCTTTTTTTTGCGTTGTGAAATAATAGCCTAGCTAGGTAGTTTATTGATTCCTTGTTATTTTATTACATTTAAGATGAGTTATGTGTTTGAAGATCATCAGACACTCAAGCCAGTTGTTTTGTGTGTTTGTTTGTGTCAACAGTAATGAGTTAATTGGTGTAATTAAAGGCTCAGAAGGCTTTTAATGTATGTTGTACTTCAGAGTTAATCTTATTAACGACACACTGCCTATTGTTCAGACCTCCCTATGGAGTAGCTACCGCATAAACAAGCAAAAAACACCAAGAAGTTTTGGATGTTTTAACAGTGTCAACAGCAATCTCCCCAATAATACTTTACAATGTGGGCAGCAGTTTATTATCAGTTTGAGTTTGGCCGTCATACACCTCAACCTCTGAGCATTCACCTGTTGCTAATCTTAATTCATCCTTTGCTCTTTTTTTCTATTGATGTCAGACTGAATGATAGCAGGTAAAAACTCTTTCTCATACTGTTGTAGTAAGTGGAACTACATTTATTTTCCCTTCATTTGTAGTTTTCCTTTGGGGGGCCAGACCTAATCACAGTTTATAAAATGGCAGCTTCTCCGTTATCAGAGTTAAACAAAAAGTCTCACTGGGTTTCTGGGCCTTAGAGGGAATCACTTGGGTCAAAACTCATTCCAGGCTGTAGGACCCTTTACAAAGAGTTGTGGGTTGGCCAAACTCGGGGGGACAGCACGCTATTGAGTACATTTGTTAAACTTTCCTTTTCGATTTCAGTCTTATAACAGTTTTTGCTTTTTCCCCAGTATTTTATTAGCTCTGTAGAAATCTTTCGATAAAGCCCAAGGCACTCTGAACCACAGCACTGTCAGGTTTACAGGCACACAGTGTGTTTCTGTGCTTAATTAATCGCTATATAGCAGGTAGTACCGTGGCATGTCATACACATGTATATGACTAGTCACAGTAGAACAGAGGATGTTTTATAAAACAATAATGCTATCAATTGCTAATTTATATAATGGACAAAGGAAATCCAGTCATTTATGTATTGTATGTGAATAATTGATCCACAAGCTTTGTAGTCAAGATAAATCTTTATTTTCTCCCAGTATAAATCAATGACAGAGCAGTGAATTGAGACTGCTTTTCTCATTGGTGAAGATAGAGTAGGCATCATAGCATGGTCACTAAAATCAGTTATGATAATTCAAAGTTGAAATAAAGACCTAAAATGATCAGCAACACAGTCCTCCACCCCCTCTCAGATCTGATCTAGAAGACAGATCACGGGAAGGCCGATGAAAAGATAACACTCTATATTTGATCTGAATGTCAAGTAAGTAAATATCTGAATAATTACACCTGACAAAAAATAAAACGGCTAATCGCATAATATTTGCACGTAAAGCGCTTATTAGGACGCAGAGGGGAAAATGCCCATCATCAACACTTAAAGAAGCATGCAGTGAGATGCATACTGATCCATAGAGCCCTGCCTAAATGAATGTCTTCGTCTCTGAGAAGGCCTGCCCCAGCCTCGGCACCAGCACCAGCCTCAGTCTGCCTCTAATATTCCAGTCTAGGAGATTAGCAGACTTAACTGCTCCTAACTGCTCCTGTTATCGGTCATTATTAACCTGAAGTACTAAGCGCCTGCATTCGCCCTCCAAAAAGTAATCAGCTTTTGTGAGGTGGACTGTGCATTCATCTCTCTTTCTGGGTTCGCTGCTATGTAAAATAAGTGTCTTTGAAAGATAAAATAATGTATGGTAAAAAGGGAGAATTAATGGATTAAATTAAATGTGGGCCGTGGGGAAAATAGACCATCACTCACATCTGTTTTGAGCTCCAACACAATTCAAAGGCTTGACTGAGGAACATCGGAACAACATTCAACCAGGCACAGCCCTGTCAAAAGTGAGCCTCTTATTTCAATTAATCTCTTTTCAATGTCTGATTGGTATCAATGATGCTAGTTTGGAAAATCCTGCTGGAAGGTAAACCCATTTACTGCAGCAATGGAATGTTGCTCTAATTCTTATTGGACTGACAACCAAAACTGAGAGAACTGTACTGTCAGCTTACATTAGAATAGTCCCATATATCAGTGTCTTGGGGCAACTTCATACTGCTTGGACTCAGTAGCTAGTAAACATTGCACAGGGAAAATAGCTACCAATTTGCCATTGCATGGTTTGCTGTGGAGCCACTTACAGTATGTAGGCATTGAGATTAATTTAGTAAATGCTGTAGAAGGATGAATATAATTTGGACAATCAAAACATGTTGACAGTTTAGGGCCGTAAATAACTGCTTGTCTATGGCTTGAAGTAGTGAAAAATAATGTCTTCAGTACATCTCAGGGAGTATGCCGCACTGCAGAGGGAAAAAGAGATGCAGGAGTGGAAAAGGATAGGAGATCACATCTGTTCCTTGTATTTCAGCATTATGGATAGCTCCTACTGTTCTCCCTTTCCTTACACTGAAGGAAATTGAGGAGTGAGAGAGAGTGTGTGTGTGTGTGCTTAGGTGCACGTGTGTTAAAGAGTGGATAGAATCTTGAACACCATTTACCATTTTTTTCTGTTTTGGATCCAGCAGGTATCCAGCCATGCTGTAATGATTTAAATGGAAAAGCTTTCCCCACTAAATCGATACCTGTCCACAGCATACTAAGGGATGAGACGCCCTCTGTTTGACAGGGAGGAGAGCCCATCATGATAAAGTCAAAAGATTGATTTGGAAAGCCCTCAAAACGCCTATTAGGTTGTTTCTTGGAATGCAATTATATTGTTACACATGGTACAATATTATGTTACATACAGAATATCAGTGGGGGCTGGTGGGAAGAGCTATAGGAGGACAGTCTCATTGTAATGGCTGGAATGGAATTACTGGAACTTAGTCAAACGTGGTCTCAATATGTTTGAAGTGTTTGATACCATTCCCATGTATTCCATTCCAGCTACTACAATGAGCCGGTCCTCCTATAGCTCCTCCCACCAGCCTCCACTGCAGCATATGCGTGTTTTCATGATTTTTTTCAAAAGGAATAAAACATTCAGCTGAATGTTTACGCGTAATTGTTGAATCATTTGCTGTTCACAACGGAAATCTGCCTCTTCAATGCTCGACTTGCATTTAAAATATACTGAATATTTTGGAGACAGAATATTGGTCCCATATCTCCTTCCCGCTGCCTCTCTGTCTTAATGCAGTCACGTCAGCTTCAACATCTAGAGTCCAACCATTCATCACACCTGTTCAGCACATTGCCCACTGGCATCAAATACCGCTTCCAAGAAATACACCAGCCATAAACACAGAATACGAGATAAATATTTAGGTGTGTATGTCTCTGTCTGAATTACCCTAATGAGCTGTCACTCACAGGCATACACACATTCTGTTTCCTCAGATGTTTAAACCATCTTTATCAACATCAAGCCCCCCCTCCCCCCTCTCTCTTGCTTTCTCTCACTCTGTCTCTCTCTGAGATGGGACCCCAAGTTGCCTTTCCCGCCCACTCATTCCTCATAGATCCCAGGACCCTATTTACTCACATCTCATCTGATCTAAAGCAGCCATCTATGCAGCTATTAAAGGGTTTGTTAAACCTAAGGTCATTTTGTACATATCATGACAAAAGAAGTCATATTCATTTGCACACAAGTAGCACACAAACACATACAGTACATGCTCACACTCAAGCACACTCTTATAAAAATGGGTTCCAAAATGGTTCTTTGCGGAGGGATAGCGTTCTACCAAGAACCGTTTTGTTCAGAATAACCCTTTTTGGAAGAGAAAGGTTCTTTGATGATTGTTTGGAAGCCGAGAAGGATGATATGTATAATTTTTCACAGCATGCTTTATTGCAGGGAGATTTTCAGAATTGTTTGTTTTACTGTAATATCTGTGTTTTTGCATGTGCATTGATCAGTTGATTAATTTTATGCTACACAAAGTTAAATAACATACAGTTTTCTTAACTAATCCAATCTGTTGGATTTGTTGCACCTGTTACTGAGATGGTTATTCCAGTGTAGATGATTGAGGTACAGTTTTCAATTTTCCTTATCCTAGCAGTCATTCTATGGTGATTCCAAGATGGTGTAGCAGTCAGACATCTTTGTCCTCGTCTTGTCGTGTCCCGTGTATATATCTTTATTTCTTCGCATATACCGTAAATTCCGGACTATAAGCCGCAACTTTTTTCCCAGGCTTTGAATCTCGCGGCATAAACAATGATGCGGCTAATATATGGATTTTTCCCGCTTTCCAAAAAAACACATTCTGTGACGTGCTCAGTTTTTTGGCGGCATGAAGCTTTCATTAGACCAATGAAATTGCCGAACGGGTCAAGGTCAAACAACTTTTTTGTTTACTGTTTAGATTAAATCGAGCGCTCTCAAACTTCCCATCATTCTGATTACGGTAGTAATTTTGTCACCCTCATCATGGCAAAGACACGGAGAAATGCATATGATGCAGCTTTCAAGTTGATGGTGATTGATCTGGCTGTTGGAAAAGGAAATAGAGCTGGTGCACGGGAGCTTGGTCTTAATGAGTCGATGATAAGACGTTGGAAACAGCAGCGTGAGGAATTGACTCAGTGCAAAAAGACAACTAATTTAAAAAATTTGGTTACAAGCCGTGTTTCGTTAAAGCCTATTTATTTTTGTTACAAGCCGTGTTTCGTTAAAGCCTATTTATTTTTGTTACAAGCCGTGTTTCGTTAAAGCCTGTGTAAAGTTCATTTGTTTCAATGTACCGGTAGGCACCTGCGCCTTATAGACATGTGCGGCTTATTTATGTTCAAAATATATATTTTTTTTTAATTCAGTGGGTGCGGCTTATATTCAGGTGCGCTTAATAGTCCGGAAATTAAGGTATATATTTTAAAAATATTTTTCTTAACCTCAACTTCAACATACTCTCCTGCAATCCGCCTCACCCAATGTGATTTGGATCTGCTATTTTCTTTACTTTTGAACTGGAACCCCCAACAGAAGCTAGCCAGCTAACTAGCTACTAGCTAGTAGTTAGCTAGCCACTGCTAGTGGTCATCAGCTAACCTTTAGCTCGGACAACTCTTGCCAGTCTGCACAGCGCGACTCAAACCAGAGCAAATCTGACTTATTTTTCTCCATATCTCCAGACACCTACCGCAAGCTCTGAACCTTTTCACCTGGATCATCGCAGCTAGCTAGCTACTATTCCGAGTGGCCACTCCTGGAAAACATCTCTGTCCCGAAGCAAAAACCAATTAGCCTGGAGCTAGCCTTTGCTAGGCCCATCTCCCGGCTAGCCGAAGAGGTCCATCAGCCACTCCTTGGGCTACAATACCTATTTTGCCAATTGGCCTGGACCCCTTTTACTGCCGACATGGAGCCCCACCGATTGCATCACGACTGGCCTATCGACGTAATCTGCCCGAGGGGTTTTTTCAACTGGCTCCTCCTCGCGACATCCCCTGAATACCCATCTGCTAGCCTGCTAGCCGCGGCCCGCTAGCTGTCTAGAGTATATCGGACTGTTAGCTGAAGAGGCCCATCGGACAAATTCTTTGGCCACTATACCTATTTTGCCAATTGGCCTGGACCCTTTTACCACACGGAGCCCTGCTGATCCATCACGACTAGTCTGCTGACGTAACAGCATGAGGGGGCTACAACAGACTTCTTTCGTCGCGACGTCCCTCTAAGGCCCTTCTGCTAGCTTGCTAGCCCCGGCCCACTAGATGTCTGAATCGCCGTGTCTCCAGCCCGCCGAGCTACTCACTGGACCCCTATGATCACTCGGCTATGCATGCCTTTCTGTAATGTCAATATGCCTTGTCAATTGCTGTTTTGGTTAGTGATTATTGCCTTATTTCACTGTAGATCCTCTAGCCCTGCTCAATACGCCTTAGCTAACCTTTTAGTTCCACCTCCCACACATGCGGTGACCTCACCTGGTTTAAATTATGTTTCTAGAGACAATATCTCTCTCATCGTCACTCAATGCATAGGTTTACCTCCCCTGTATTCACATCCTTCCATACCTTTGTCTGTACATTATGCCTTGAATCTTTTCTACCGTGCCCAGAAACCTGCTCCTTTTACTCTCCGTTCCGAACGTACTAGATGACCAGTTCTTATAGCCTTGAGCCGTACCCTTATCCTACGCCTCCTCTCTTCCTCTGGTGATGTAGAGGTTAATCCAGGCCCTGCAGTGCCTAGTTTCACTCCCATTCCCCAGGCACTCTAATTTGTTGACTTCTGTAACCATAAAAGCCTTGGTTTCATGCATGTTAACATTAGAAGCCTCCTCCCTAAGTTTGTTTTATTCACTGCTTTAGCACACTCTGCCAACCCGGATGTCCTAGCCGTGACTGAATCCTGGCTAAGGAAGACCACCAAAAACCCTGACATTTCCATCCCGAACTATAACGTTTTCCGACAAGATAGAACTGCCAAAGGGGGCGGCTTTGCAATCTACTGCAGAGATAGCCTGCAGAGTTCTGTCTTACTATCCAGGTCTGTGCCCAAACAATTCGAGCTTCCACTATTAAAAATCCACCTTTCCAGAAACAAGTCTCTCACCTTTGCCACTTGCTATAGACCACCTTCTGCCCCCAGCTGTGCCCTGGACACCATATGTGAATTGATTGCCCCCATCTATCTTCAGAGCTCGTGCTGTTAGGTGACCTAAACTGGGACATGCTTAACACCCCGGCAATCCTACAATCTAAGCTTGATGCCCTGAATCTCACACAAATTATAAATGAACATACCTGGTACAACCCCAAATCTGTAAACACGGGCACCCTCATAGATATCATCCTAACCAACCTGCCCTCCCCCCAAATACACCTATGCTGTCTTCAACCAGGATCTCAGCGATCACTGCCTCGTTGCCTGAGTCCGTAATGGGTCTGCGGTCAAACGACCACCCCTCATCACTGTCAAACGCTCCCTTAAACACTTCAGCGAGCAGGCCTTTCTAATCGACCTGGCCCGGGTATCCTGGAAGGATATTGACCTCATTCCGTCAGTAGAGGATGCCTGGTTATTCTTCAAAAGTGCTTTCCTCACCATCTTAAATAAGCATGCCCCATTCAAAAAATGTAGAACCAGGAACAGATATAGCCCTTGGTTCACTCCAGACCTGACTGCCCTTGACCAGCACAAAAACATCCTGTGGCGTACTGCATTAGCATCGAATAGCCCCCGCGATATGAAACTTTTCAGGGAAGTCAGGAACCAATGTACACAGGCAGTTAGGAAAGCAAAGGCTATATTTTCCAAACAGAAACTTGCATCCTGTAAAAGTTATGGAACACTGTAAAGTCCATGGAGAAAAAGAGCACCTCCTCCCAGCTGCCCACTGCACTGAGGCTAGGAAACACTGTCACCACCGATAAAACCCTCTTTAAAGGGGGAGACACTCTAGACCCAAACTGCTACAGACCTATATCTATCCTACCCTGCCTTTCTAAAGTCTTTGAAAGCCAAGTTAACAAACAGATCACCGACCATTTTGAATCCACTGTACCTTCTCCGCTATGAATCTGGTTTTGAGCTGGTCATGGGTGCACCTCAGCCACGCTCAAGGTCCTAAACGATATCATAACCGCCATCAATAAGAGACAATACTGTGCAGCTGTATTCATCGACCTGGCCAAGGCTTTCGACTCTGTCAATCACCACATTCTTATCGGCAGACTTAACAGCCTTGGTTTCTCAAATGACTGCTTCGCCCGGTTCACCAACTATTTCTCATACAGAGTTCAGTGTGTCAAATAGGAGGGCCTGTTGTCCGGTCCTCAGCCAGTCTCTATGGGGGTGCCACAGGGTTAAATCATCGGGCCGACTCTTTTCTCTGTATACTATGTATATATAATTTGAGCAGCAGCAGCTGAAAAATTAGCTCCTACAAATATTGAAATTTACATGGTTTTTAGAGTGAAGTACATCGGAAAAAAGCAAAAGAAAACTGCAAGACTGAATAGGAGAAAAAACAAGCAACAAACAAAGAAGATAGGCTTTTGAAAAACTATTTTTCATAAAATTGTAGTTATCTTAGCTAGCTGAATTGTTTACCAGTTGCTAAGCAGTTGCTAGGGACTCTTTTGGAAGAAGCTAGCTAGCTAACGAAGAACAACAAAGAATATCTAGTTAACAGAAGAAAAGAAAGAGAAAATCAGGACAGAAGAAAAAGGATATCAAAGTGAAACAGTTCTCTAAAGACACAAGAGACAATAATACAAGAAACAACACTTCTGTAGCTTGTCAACTATGTGTCTGTCTATCCCTGTTCTCTCCCCTCTGCACAGGCCATACAAACGCTTCACACCGCGTGGCCGCTGCCACTCTAACCTGGTAGTCCCAGCGCGCACGACCCACGTGGAGTTCCAGGTCTCCGGCAGCCTCTGGAACTGCCGGTCTGCAGCCAACAAGGCTGAGTTCATCTCAGCCTATGCTACCCTCCAGTCCCTAGACTTCCTGGCGCTGACGGAAACATGGATTACCACAGATAACACTGCTACTCCTACTGCTCTCTCTTCGTCTGCCCACGTGTTCTCGCATACCCCTAGAGCATCGAGCCAGCGGGGTGGTGGCACTGGAATCCTCATCTCTCCCAAGTGGACATTCTCTATTTCTCCCCTGACCCATCTGTCTATCTCCTCATTTGAATTCCATGCTGTCACAGTTACCAGCCCTTTCAAGCTTAACATCCTTATCATTTATCGCCCTCCAGGTTCCCTTGGAGAGTTCATCAATGAGCTTGACGCCTTGATAAGTTCCTTTCCTGAGGATGGCTCACCTCTCACAGTTCTGGGTGACTTTAACCTCCTCACGTCTACCTTTGACTCATTCCTCTCTGCCTCCTTCATTCCACTCCTCTCCTCTTTTGACCTCACCCTCTCACCTTCCCCCCCTACTCACAAGGCAGGCAATACGCTTGACCTCATCTTTACTAGATGCTGTTCTTCCACTAATCTCATTGCAACTCCCCTCCAAATCTCCGACCACTACCTTGTATCCTTTTCCCTCTTGCTCTCATCCAACACGTCTCACTCTGCCCCTACTCGGATGGTATTGCGCCGTCCCAACCTTCGCTCTCTCTCTCCCGCTACTCTCTCCTCTTCCATCCTATCATCTCTTCCCTCTGCTCAAACCTTCTCCAACCTATCTCCTGATTCTGCCTCCTCAACCCTCCTCTCCTCCCTTTCTGCATCCTTTGATTTTCTCTGTCCCCTATCCTCCAGGCCGGCTCGGTCCTCCCCTCCTGCTCCGTGGCTCGATGACTCACTACGAGCTCACAGAACAGGGCTCCGGGCAGCCGAGCGGAAATGGAGGAAAACTCGCCTCCCTGCGGACCTGGCATCCTTTCACTCCCTCCTCTCTACATTCTCCTCTTCTGTCTCTGCTGCTAAAGCCACTTTCTACCACTCTAAATTCCAAGCATCTGCCTCTAACCCTAGGAAGCTCTTTGCTACCTTCTCCTCCCTCCTGAATCCTCCTCCCCCTCCCCCCTCCTCCTCCCTCTCTGCGGATGACTTCGTCAACCATTTTGAAAAGAAGGTTGACGATATCCGATCCTCGTTTGCTAAGTCAAACGACACCGCTGGTCCTGCTCGCACTTCCCTGCCCTGTGCTTTGACCTCTTTCTCCCCTCTCTCCAGATGAAATCTCGCGTCTTGTGACGGCCGGCCGCCCAACAACCTGCCCACTTGACCCTATCCCCTCCTCTCTTCTCCAGACCATTTCCGGAGACCTTCTCACCTCGCTCATCAACTCATCCTTGACTGCTGGCTACGTCCCTTCCGTCTTCAAGAGAGCGAGAGTTGCACCCCTTCTGAAAAATCCTACACTCGATCCCTCCGATGTCAACAACTACAGACCAGTATCCCTTCTTTCTTTTCTCTCCAAAACTCTTGAACGTGCCGTCCTTGGCCAGCTCTCCTGCTATCTCTCTCAGAATGACCTTCTTGATCCTAATCAGTCAGGTTTCAAGACTGGGCATTCAACTGAGACTGCTCTTCTCTGTGTCACGGAGGCTCTCCGCACTGCTAAAGCTAACTCTCTCTCCTCTGCTCTCATCCTTCTAGACCTATCTGCTGCCTTTGATACTGTGAACCATCAGATCCTCCTCTCCACCCTCTCCGAGTTGGGCATCTCCGGCGCGGCCCACGCTTGGATTGCGTCCTACCTGACAGGTCGCTCCTACCAGGTGGCGTGGCGAGAATCTGTCTCCGCACCATGCACTCTCACCACTGGTGTCCCCCAGGGCTCTGTTCTAGGCCCTCTCCTATTCTCGCTATACACCAAGTCACTTGGCTCTGTCATATCCTCACATGGTCTCTCCTATCATTGCTATGCAGACGACACACAATTAATCTTCTCCTTTCCCCCTTCTGATAACCAGGCGGCGAATCGCATCTCTGCATGTCTGTCAGACATATCAGTGTGGATGACGGATCACCACCTCAAGCTGAACCTCGGCAAGACGGAGCTGCTCTTCCTCCCGGGGAAGGACTGCCCGTTCCATGATCTCGCCATCACGGTTGACAACTCCCTTGTGTCCTCCTCCCAGAGTGCTAAGAACCTTGGCGTGATCCTGGACAACACCCTGTCGTTCTCCACTAACATCAAGGCGGTGACCCGATCCTGTAGGTTCATGCTCTACAACATTCGCAGAGTACGACCCTGCCTCACACAGGAAGCGGCGCAGGTCCTAATCCAGGCACTTGTCATCTCCCGTCTGGATTACTGCAACTCGCTGTTGGCTGGGCTCCCTGCCTGTGCCATTAAACCCCTACAACTCATCCAGAACGCCGCAGTCCGTCTGGTGTTCAACCTTCCCAAGTTCTCTCACGTCACCCCGCTCCTCCGCTCTCTCCACTGGCTTCCAGTTGAAGCTCGCATCCGCTACAAGACCATGGTGATTGCCTACGGAGCTGTGAAGGGAACGGCACCTCCATACCTTCAGGCTCTGATCAGGCCCTACACCCAAACAAGGGCACTGCGTTCATCCACCTCTGGCCTGCTGCCCCCCCTACCTCTGAGGAAGCACAGTTCCCGCTCAGCCCAGTCAAAACTGTTCGCTGCTCTGGCACCCCAATGGTGGAACAAGCTTTCTCACGACGCCAGGACAGCGGAGTCAATCACCACCTTCCGGAGACACCTGAAACCCCACCTCTTTAAGGAATACCTAGGATAGGATAAAGTAATCCTTCTAACCCCCCCCCCCCCCCCCCTTAAAAGATTTAGATGCACTATTGTAAAGTGGTTGTTCCACTGGATATCATAAGGTGAATGCACCAATTTGTAAGTCGCTCTGGATAAGAGCGTCTGCTAAATGACTTAAATGTAAATGTATACATCAATGTTGTCGCTCTTGCTGATGGTGATTCTCTGATCCACCTCTACGCAGACTACACCATTCTGTATACTTCTGGCCCTTCTTTGGACACTGTGTTAACGAACCTCCAAATGAGCTTCAATGCCAAACAACTCTCCTTCCATGGCCTCCAACTGCTCTTAAATGCAAGTAAAACTAAATGTATGCTCTTCAACCGATCGCTGCCTACACCTGCCCGCCCGTCCAGCATCACTACTCTGGACGGTTCTGACATAGAATATGTGGACAACTACAAATACCTAAGTGTCTGGTTAGACTGTAAACTCTCTTTCCAGACTCATTGAGCATCTCGAATCCAATATTAAATCTAGAATCGGCTTGCTATTTCGCAACAAAGCATCCCTCACTCATGCTGCCAAACATACCCTCGTAAAACTGACTATCCTACCGATCCTTGACTTTGGCGATGTCATTTACAAAATAGCCTCCAACACTCTACTCAGCAAATTGGATGCACAGTGCCATCCGTTTTGTCACCAAAGCCCCATGTACTACCCACCACTGCGTTTTTTGTCACCAAACCCACTGGCTCCAGGTCATCTACAAGTCTTTGCTATGTAAAGACCAGCCTTATCTCAGCTCAATGGTCACCATAGCAGCACCCACCCGTAGCACGCGCTCCAGCAGATATATTTCACAGGTCATCCCAAAAGCCAACTCCTACTTTGGCCGCCTTTCCTTCCAGTTCTCTGCTGCCAATGACTCATATCTCCCTCACTAACTTTATGCACCAGCTGTCAGAGCAGCTCACAGATCACTGCACCTGTACTTAGCCCATCTGTAATATAGCCCATCCAACTACCTCATCCCCATCCTGTTATTTATTTTATTTATTTTCCTCCTTTGCATCCCAGTATCTCTACTTGCACACTCATCTTCTGCACATCTATCACTCCAGTGTTTAATTGCTATATTGTAATTATTTTGCCAATATGGCCTATTTATTGCCTTACCTCCCTTATCCTACCTCATTTGCACACACTGTATATAGACTTGTTCTATTTTATTATTGACTGTATGTTTGTTTATTCCATGTGTAACTCTGTGTTGTTGTTTGTGTTGCACTGCTTTGCTTTATCTTGGCCAGGTCGCAGTTGTAAATGAGAACTTGTTCTCAACTAGCCTACATCGTTAAATAAAGGTGAAATAAATTAAAAAGTATAAAAAAATTCTGAATGCAGGTTGTGGGTGATTAACAATTCCACTTGTGGGATATCCTAACTCTGGCTGGATTCCATTAGGAATTAAACATCACTTTGCAAGCCATCATAATGTGACTTACAGGCCTGATATGGCCTGTAAACAACGAGATTCCTAACACCACTATAACTAGGCCCTAAAAGAAAGTCCTTACGATATATGTAAATGCTAATAAGGCTGATGGAGCTGTTCATAGAGGGTTCTAGGAAGAACTGTCCAAAGATAAAATGGTTCTGGGTAGAACCCTTCATAGACGGTTCTAGGAAGAACCTTTAGATGATAAAGTGGTTCTTGGAAGAATTGTTCATGGAGGGTTCTAGGTAGAACCTTATACAAATGGTTATTTGAAGAACCCTGCAAACGGTTCTACCCAGCACTTTTGGCTTGTCCCAAAAGGATTCCCCTATTGGGACAAACCAAAGCACCCTGTATGCTTCTACTTAGCACCTTTTTTTTAAGAGTGCACAAACCAGGCATGCACACACCTTACTTTTATGTTTGTGTGCATATACCACCTTGCCAGATGCATGACTTTGTGGTGCATGTCGGGATTTGCAACAAACAATGTAGTGAAATCCTGGTATTTATTGGGAGAGGAGTGATTATTTTGTCCGTCTCAATGTAATTCCAAGAAATTCCCCGCTATGGCACTCAATTGGGATCCAAAGGCATGGTTCATGTCTCCCACAAGACATCAGAACCATAACCCTATTCCTAGAAATACGTAGACGTCAGTAATGCCTGTGGAAATATCTGATTCTTGTCTGAAGAAAATGTACAGCATTCCTTTGGGAAACATATATTACTTTAGCCAACCTTTTGCTTTTCACACTTTTTTCTTTTGAGTTAGGGTTGGGTGATATCCTGTGATATCCTGTGCCTGTGGACCAGAGGAGGCTGGTGGGAGGAGATATAAGAGGACATGCTCATTGGAATGGCTGAAATGGCTTAAATGGAACGGAGGCAAACGTTGTTCCCATATGTTTGATACCGTTCCATTAATTCCATTCCAGCCATTACAATGTGCCCGTCCTCATATAGCTTCTCTCACCAGCCTCCTCTGCTGTGGACATCATTCTGTCTGAAACATGAGAATGGAGACAATTCTAAAATGCGGTCTCATTCCATGGCTCCTCTGGAAAGTCATTGCTGCTAAAATGTCATTCTCTAACCTATACATGGTCAGGTCTGAGCCATTTACCTCAGAGCCGTTGGTGAATGGTACTTTTCTCACTCCTCCATGTTCCCCAACATGATTCAGTGGCTGGCCTGGAGGTTGTTATTGGGCCTTAATGTAACATTGCACGAGTTCACCTGGTGCCCAACCATGCTGAGTTCGAGTTAAGGCCAGGTATCTATTAGACCCCGCTCCACTCTGCAAAAAGTCACCAGACGGTCTTAAATTGAAATAAAAGTAGAAATGTTACAAAGCTGACATATACTTCAAAGGAAGGCTTTAAGGTAAATCATATCAGACACCTCACTCATACCAATTCATCAAAGTAACTGATGGATGAGGGGAGAAAGATGGCAACAAACAAGGTGATATGCCCCCCACAGATCTACTGAAATCCACATTTCTTCCCCCTTTCTTTTCTGGTAATTTTAAAACAAAAGAAAGGAGAGACTGGAGCGCAGGTGGCCTCGGTATATTTGGAGTTCAGGGCCAATAATATTTCTCCTCCATCATCTAAACTGTGTCCTATTTGAAGACTATTATATATGTCATTTAATCACTAGAACTAGACCAATCAGTGCATCTGTCAAATGTTTCTCGCATTTACATTTCTAGAAGGTAGTCAGAGGTATTTAAAATACAGCTTTAGTGAATGGGTTGGACAAAACAACATGCTTTTGATCGATGACACATTTCATTCATTGGATAAACAGACAACTTTCTCATCCACTGCTCATGCTTCCACCTTAAAAGATTCATTCATCTTGTGCCGCATTACATTCAGGAAATTGCCAATTTAAATCTCATCCACATCTGTATCACTATTACAGCTGAGAAGATTTACTTCTTGATTTGTTTCTCTTTTTATTTCTATTTCTCTCTTATGTTACAGCATCAATTACATACAATACTTTCCATCTCTCAATAAATTGTAGCTGTCTGTTAAAGATCAGTGTACACAGTACATAAAACGAAATATGCCTAGAACGCACAATGCCTTGACTTTGATAAGAGACTAATTTCTGTGGTCCATCGTAACCATTTCTGTTCTAATTGTGTTCTGTGGCATGAACACTGCTTTCTGGCAGTGACCATCCAAGCTTCTGTCATGCATGGGGAGCTGAATTACAAACACACAGTACCATGATGTTGGGAGTACAGAGGAAAACAATGCCTTTTGATTCAGCATGGGGAGAACAGTGGGGAGGTCCGGATCGAGCCATGGATCGGGAAACATGTTCATTCTGTCACTTCAATCATGATATTATTGTCAACCTTACCTCCAAACATTGTTTCATAGGGATCACGCAACATCCCTTGTGTTATGGCAGCAGTGTTCCTATGTCCGCCTACAGTCCCACCGTGATCCCTGCACATTTTGTTTGAGCTAAGACTGCTGGGTTGTTTCTTCTGCATCCTGCTGATACCAACCATTAGCCTGTGTGATCAACGAGGGCTGAGCTAAAGCATTGTTTGTGAGACAAGGATGGATCCAATAAACGGTTCTTCTCACAAAAACGTCTGTAAAGTTAAAACGATTTGAGCTACCAACTATTATGACCCACCTATGAAAAGCTGAGACTCTCACGAACAAGTGCTACAGTGCATTTGGAAAGTTTTCAGACCTCTTGACTTTTTTCACCTTTTGTTACGTTACAGCTTATTCTAAAATTAAATAAATAGTTTTTTTCCATTATCAATTTACACACAAAACCCATAATGTCAAAGCAAAAAAAAAAGTTTTTTAGACACTCAAGTACATTCAGAGACAGAGTCCCGAAGCCACTCCTGCGTTGTCTTGGCTGTGTGCTTAGGGTCGGTGAACCTTTGCCGCAGTCTGAGGTCCTGAGGTCTCTGGAGTAGGTTTTCATCAAGGATCTCTCTGTACTTTTCTCCTTTAATTTTGCCCATGATCCTGTCTAATCTCCCAGTCCCTGCCGCTAAAAATTATCCCCACAACATGATGCTGCCACCACCATGCTTCACCAAAGGGATAGTGCAGGGTTCCTACAGACGTGACGATTGGCATTCAGGCCAAAGAGTTCAATCTTGGTTTCATCAGACCAGAGAATCTTGTTTCTCATGGTCTGAGAATCCTTTAGGTGCCTTTTGGCAAACTCCAAGTGGGTGTGTCTTTTACTGAGTAGTGGCTTCCGTCTGGCCACTCTACCATACCTGATTGGTGGAGTGCTGCAGAGATGGTTGTTCTTCTGGAAGGTTTTCCCATCTCCACAGAAGAACTCAGGAGCTTTGTCAGAGTGACCATGGGGTTCTTGGTCACCTCCCTGACCAAGGCCCTTCTCCCCCCGATTGCTAATTTTGGCCTGGCGGCCCGGTTTAGGAAGAGTCTTGGTGGTTCCAAACTTCTTCCATTTAAGAATAATGGAGGCCACTGTGTTTTTGGGGATCTTCAATGCTGCAGATTGGGGGAAGGATGTTTTGGTACCCTTTCCCAGATCTGTGCCTCGACATAATCCTGTCTCGGAGCTCTACGGACAATTCATTCGACCTCATGGCTTCGTTTTTGCTCTGACGCACTGTCAACTGTGGGACCTTATATACTGTAGACAGGTGTGTCCCTTTCCAAATCATGTCCAATCAATTGAATTTACCACAGGTGGACTCCAATGAAGTTGTAGAATCACCTCAAGGATGATGAATGGAAACAGGATGCATCTGAGCTCAATTTCAGTCTCATAGCAAAAGTTATGAATAATTATGTGAATAAGGTATTTCTGTTTTTAATTCTTTGTTAAAAAATATATATTTATTTTATCTTTGTGCTTTTTTGTTATGGGGTATTGTATGTAGATTGATGAGGGGAAAAAACTATTTAATCAATTTTAGAATAAGGCTTTAACGTTGCAAAATGTCTAAAAATTCAAGAGGTTTGAATACTTTACGAATGCACTGTATATGACGCTCACAAGCCACACAAGAGTTGTTGGACCCTTTACCTTCTTTCTACATAGACGATAATTCCATGACATATCTGTCTACAATACTGTAATAAGATCACATAGTTGCTGTCACAAACTCCAAACTCCACACAGTTGTCACTGACTAGTAGAATATTTATTCCCGACTGAGGAAACTATTTTTGTACTGATACCATTCTTAGAAATACATTTTCATAAGGTTTTTGATTGGCAGATTAAAACTCATGAATGCAGCTGTTTTGTATTATACTTGTAGCCCTGGTTATCCTGAATAGAAAATAGTTAAACACTTCCATATGAGAGCAGAGCATTTCCTGGGACTGATAAGGTAAGTGTTTTTATTGTCTGTGGCATACAGCATGTGCTATTTCATAAACAGGAAGACAACAATCAATCAACAAACTGAACAAAAACAAAAACATTGGTAGAAAACACAGCAACACTTAGCTCCACAATGAAGCTCCACAATGAAATAGGATGCAGGCCAGGCAGCAGGCTGTTAGCCAGCCTGCCAGCTTAGTGGAGTCTGCCGCTAGCACAGTCAGTGTAGTCAGCTCAGCTATCCCCATTGAGACCGTGTCTGTGCTTCGACCTAGGTTGGGCAAAACTAAACATGGCGGTGTTCGCCTTAGCAATCTCACTAGAGTAAAGACCTCCTCCATTCCTGCCATTATTGAAAGAGATCGTAATACCTCACATCTCAAAATAGGGCTACTTAATGTAAGATCCCTCACTTCAAAGGCAGTTATAGTCAATGAACTAATCACTGATCATAATCTTGATGTGATTGGCCTGACTGAAACATGACTTAAGCCTGATGAATTTAATGTGTTAAATGAGGCCTCACCCCCTGGTTACACTAGTGACCATATTCCCCGCGCATCCCCGCAAAGGCGGAGGTGTTGCTAACATTTACGATAGCAAATTTCAATTTACAAAAAATACCCCAACGTTTTCGTCTTTTGAGCTTTTAGTCATGAAATCTATGCAGCCTACTCAATCACTTTTTATAGCTACTGTTTACAGGCCTCCTTGGCCATATACAGCGTTCCTCACTGAGTTCCCTGAATTCCTATCGGACCTTGTAGTCATAGCAGATAATATTCCAATTTTTGGTGACTAATATTCACATGGAAAAGTCCACAGACCCACTCCAAAAGGCTTTCGGAGCCATCATCGACTCAGTGGGTTTTGTCCAACATGTCTCCGGACCTACCCACTGCCACAGTCATACTCTGGACCCAGTTTTGTCCCAAGGAATAAATGTTGTGGATCTTAATGTTTTTCGTCATAATCCTGGACTATCGGACCACCATTTTATTATGTTTGCAATCGCAACAAATAATCTGCTCAGACCCCAACCAAGGAGCATCAAAAGTTGTGCTATAAATTCTCAGACAACCCAAATATTCCTTGATGTCCTTCCAGACTCCCTCTGCCTACCCAAGGACGTCAGAGGACAAAAATAAGTTAACCACCTAACTGAGGAACTCAATTTAACCTTGCACAATACCCTAGATGCAGTTGCACCCCTAAAAACATTTGTCATAAGAAACTAGCTCCCTGGTATACAGAAAATAGCTCTGAAGCAAGCTTCCAGAAAATTGGAACGGAAATGGCGCCACACCAAACTGGAAGTCTTCTGACTAGCGTGGAAAGACAGTACCGTGCAGTATCGAAGAGCTCTCACTGCTGCTTGATCATCCTATTTTTCCAACCAAATTGAGGAAAATAAGAACAATCCAAAATTTATTTTTGATACTGTCGCAAAGCTAACTAAAAAGCAGCATTCCCCAAGAGAGGATGGCTTTCACTTCAGCAGTAATACGTTCATGAATGTCTTTGAGGAAAAGATCATGATCTTTAGAAAGCAAATTATGGACTCCTCTTTAAATCTGCGTATTCCTCCCAAGCTCAGTTGTCCTCAGTCTGCAGAACTCTGCCAGGACCTAGGATCAAGGGAGACACTCAAGTGTTTTAATACTATATCTCTTGACACAATGATGAAAATAATCATGGCCTCTAAACCTTCAAGCTGCATACTGGACCCTATTCCAACTAAACTGCCGAAAGAGCTGCTTCCTGTGCTTGGCCCTCCTATGTTGAACATAATAAACGTCTCTCTCTCCACCGGATGTGTACCAAACTCACTAAAAGTGGCAGTAATAAAGCCTCTCTTGAAAAAACCGAACCTTGACCCAGAAAATATAAAAAACTATCGGCCTATATTGAATCTCCCATTCCTCTCAAAAAAATTGAAAAAGCTGTTGCGCAGCAACTCATTGCCTTCCTGAAGACAAACAATGTATACGAAATGCTTCAGTCTGGTTTTAGACCCCATCATAGCACTGAGACTGCACTTGTGAAGGTGGTAAATGACCTTTTAATGGCGTCAGACTGAGGCTCTGCATCTGTTCTCGTGCTCCTAGACCTTAGTGCTGCTTTTGATACCATCGATCACCACATTCTTTTGGAGAGATTGGAAACCCAAATTGCTCTACATGGACAAGTTCTGGCCTGGTTTAGATCTTGTCTGTCGGAAAGATATCAGTTTGTCTCTGTGAATGGTTTGTCCTCTGACAGATCAACTGTAAATTTCGGTGTAACTCAAGGTTCCATTTTACGACCACTATTGTTTTCACTTTATATTTTACCTCTTGGGGATGTCATTTGAAAACATAATGTTAACTTTCACTGCTATGCGGATGACACACAGCTGTACATTTCAATGAAACATGGTGAAGCCCCAAAATTGCCATCGCTGGAAGCCTGTGTTTCAGACATAAGGAAGTGGAAGGCTGCAAACTTTCTACTTTTAAACTCGGACAAAATAGAGATGGTTGTTCTAGGTCCCAAGAAACAAAGAGATCTTCTGTTGAATCTGACAATTAATCTTGATGGTTGTACAGTCCTCTCAAATAAAACTGTGAAGGACCTCGGCGTTACTCTGGACCCTGATCTCTCTTTTGATGAACATATCAAGATTGTTTCAAGGACAGCTTTTTTCCATCTGCATAACATTGCAAAAATCAGATATTTTCTGTCCAAAATTGATGCAGAAAAATTAATCCATGCTTTTGTTACTTCTAGGTTAGACTACTGCAATGCTCTACTTTCCGGCTACCTGGATAAAGCACTAAATAAACTTCAGTTAGTGCGAAATATGGCTGCTAGAATCCTGACTAGAACAAAAATGTTTATCATATTACTCCAGTGCTAGCCTCCATAGACTGGCTTCCTGTTAAGGCAAGGGCTGATTTCAAGGTTTTACTGCTAACCTACAAAGCATTACATGGGCTTGCTCCTACCTATCTTTCTGATTTGGTCCTGCCGTACATACCTACACGTACGCTACGGTCACAAGATGCAGGCCTCCTAATTGTCCCTAGAATTTGTAAGCAAACAGCTGGAGGCAGGGCTTTCTCCTATATAGCTCCATTTTTCTGGAATGGTCTGCCTACTCATGTGAGAGACACAGACTCGGTCTCAACCTTTAAGTCTTTATTGAAGACTCATCTCTTCAGTAGGTCCTATGATTGAGTGTAGTCTGGCCCAGGAGTGTGAAGGTGAACGGAAAGGCACTGAAGCAACGAACCGCCCTTGCTGTCTCTGCCTAGCCGGTTCCCCTCTCTCCACTGGGATTCTCTGCCTCTAACCCTATTACAGGGGCCGAGTCACCGGCGTACTGGTGCTCTTCCATGCCGTCCCAGGAGGGGTGTATCACTTGAGTGGGTTGAGTCACTGACGTGGTCTTCCTGTCTCTCTCTCTCTCTCTCTCTCTCTCTCCCTCTCTCTCTCTCTCTCTCTCTCTCTCTCTCTCTCTCTCTCTCTCTCTCTCTCTCTCGGAGGACCTGAGCCCTAGGACCATGCCTCAGGGCTACCTGGCATGATGACTGCTTGTTGTCCCCAGTCCACCTGGCCGTGCTGCTGCTCCAGTTTCAACTGTTCTGCCTGCGGCTATGGAACCCTGACCTGTTCACTGTGATTATTATTTGACCATGCTGGTCATTTATGAACATTTGAACATCTTGGCCATGTTCTGTTATAATCTCCACCCGGCACAGCCAGAAGAGGACTGGCCACCCCCCATAGCCTGGTTCCTCTCTAGGTTTCTTCCTAGGTTTTGGCCTTTCATTGGAGTTTTTCCTAGCCACCGTGCTTCTACACCTGCATTGTTTGCTGTTTGGGGTTTTAGGCTGGGTTTCTGTACAGCACTTTGATATATCACCTGATGTTAGAAGGGCTACATATTTGATTTGATTTGAACACAGATGGAAAACAGTGATTTATTCACTCAGCTGAAAACCTCCAGCAGATCTCCAAAACAGCTTCATTTGTATTTATTTAACGAGGCAAGTCAGTTAAGAACAAATTCTTATTTTCAATGACGGCCTAGGTTAACTGCCTTGTTCAGGAGCAGAATGACATATTTTTACATTTACCCCAAGATCGGAGATCGCTCTAACCACTAGGCTACCTATGTAATATTACATGGGAATATTTAAAGTGAAACAGTAGCATATTTACACCAAAAAATAGATGTCATTCTTTGTTCTGTATCTGAATGTGTGCCCCTATTATTTTTCCAGGGCTCCCTTGAAAACCAACAGAAAAAATAAACATGGCATCCTTTTGATCCATGACAGTCTTGCTCTGTGTATTCCGCAGGTGCAGTGTCTCAATTTATTGTCTGTATGAGATCCAGACCCAGCTAGGACTAAAGATAATCTTAGCTCAGAAGTCTTCTGTAGCAGTCCAGTGGCTCTGAGCTTCCAATAATTGAACATACACACCTAGAGATTCCACACGTTCTATTATTCATAAGGAAATATTAACACTGCCATCCCCCTGACACTCACTCACTCTGGCTCGTAAAGCGCTCTGTGGACTTTTCCAGTTGACATGTTCAGTCCTGTGAGTCACCAAACATACCTCTAGAAGTGGGAAAATCGAAGTGAAGGACACTCAATATAAGTCAACAGGTCTTCTGTGGCTAACTCCACTGTTGAATCATGTCCATTTGATTTCAAGCTGGAGAGACAGTCAAATGCACAGTTCCCTAGATCCGATGTCCTCTCAAATACAGTATAGCAACTTGGTCCTCACGGGTGTAGATTCTGTGTCTGGAGAGTCAGCTAACCCCTTTATATCAGGACTTGGTTTGCATGACACACACAATGCCAGGCAGTAGGGAAGTGCAGATCGGAGACAAAATGCTAATTTACTTTTAGATAAATAATTCACCGACTTTGTTTGCAGGAAAGGTTGGAGCATGTGACATAATTGATTCGATTTTCATCTGCAATGTACACAAAGCTGGGGGGAATTCTCATCGTACATACTTAAATAGAACGCTGAATCTCTGTCCCATCAACGCTTGATGGGTATTGTTTTAAGTGCGTGAAAAAAACAAAACAGAAACCATTTTATCATTTAATTACAAGAATTGGATCCAGATGGTAGCATGCAGACTTATGAAGGAGTGAGAAGTGATTTTGATTCAGTCATATTTATTTTCTCAGCACTGAGACACAGATGATGGGGCCACAATTACCAGCAAAGTGTTAACCTTCTTCTCCACAATGGTTGCGATCCAGGACTGTGAATGTAGCTACATTCACATTTCTGAAGGAGCAGTGAAATCCTTCTGTCCAATCTGTTCTGACCCTTCCTTCCCCCACCACTTGCGCACACACCCGCAAGCACGTTCACATGCACATTTTGGTCTGATCAAAAATATTTGAATTGTTGTAATGTGTATGACACGTATGCCTGTGTATGCCCTTTATCTCTGCGTATGCTCCATGGCTATTTGCAGTTCTGAGAATGTCCCCTGTGACAGTGTGACTGAGGTGTGAATTAATATTTTAATTAGCAGGTACAGTGAGGGAAAAAAGTATTTGATCCCTTGCTGATTTTGTACGTTTGCCCACTGACAAAGAAATGATCAGTCTATAATTTTAATGGTAGGTTTATTTGAACAGTGAGAGACAGAATAACAACAAAAAAATCCAGAAGAACGCATGTCAAAAATGTTATAAATTGATTTGCATTTTAATGAGGGAAATAAGTATTTGACCCCTCTGCAAAACATGACTTAGTACTTGGTGGCAAAACCCTTGTTGGCAATCACAGAGGTCAGACGTTTCCTGTAGTTGGCCACCAGGTTTGCACACATCTCAGGAGGGATTTTGTCCCACTCCTCTTTGCAGATCTTCTCCAAGTCATTAAGGTTTCGAGGCTGACGTTTGGCAACTCGAACCTTCAGCTCCCTCCACAAATTTTCTATGGGATTAAGGTCTGGAGACTGGCTAGGCCACTCCAGGACCTTAATGTGCTTCTTCTTGAGCCACTCCTTTGTTGCCTTGGATGTGTGTTTTGGGTCATTGTCATGCTGGAATACCCATCCACGACCCATTTTCAATGCCCTGGCTGAGGGAAGGAGGTTCTCACCCAAGATTTGACGGTACATGGCCCCGTCCATCGTCCCTTTGATGCGGTGAAGTTGTCCTGTCCCCTTAGCAGAAAAACACCCCCAAAGCATAATGTTTCCACCTCCATGTTTGATGGTGAGGATGGTGTTCTTGAGGTCATAGGCAGCATTCCTCCTCCTCCAAACACGGCGAGTTGAGTTGATGCCAAAGAGCTCCATTTTGGTCTCATCTGACCACAACACTTTCACCCAGTTGTCCTCTGAATCATTCAGATGTTCATTGGTAAACTTCAGACGAGCTTGTATATGTGCTTTCTTGAGCAGTGGGACCTTGCGGGCGCTGCAGGATTTCAGTCCATCACGGCGTAATGTGTTACCAATTGTTTTCTTGGTGACTATGGTCCCAGCTGCCTTGAGATCATTGACAAGATCCTCCCATGTAGTTCTGGGCGGATTCCTCACCGTTCTCATGATCATTGCAACTCCACGAGGTGAGATCTTGCATGGAGCCCCAGGCCGAGGGAGATTGACAGTTCTTTTGTGTTTCTTCCATTTGCGAATAATCACACCAACTGTTGTCACCTTCTCCCCAAGCTGCTTGGCGATGGTCTTGTAGCCCATTCCAGCCTTGTGTAGGTCTACAATCTTGTCCCTGACATCCTTGGAGAGCTCTTTGGTCTTGGCCATAGTGGAGAGTTTGGAATCTGATTGATTGATTGCTTCTGTGGACAGGTGTCTTTTATACAGGTAACAAGCTGAGATTAGGAGCACTCCCTTTAAGAGTGTGCTCTAATCTCAGCTCGTTACCTGTATAAAAGACACCTGGGAGCCAGAAATCTTCCTGATTGAGAGGGGGTCAAATACTTATTTCCCTCATTAAAATGCAAATCAATTTATAACATTTTTGACATGCGTTTTTCAGGATTTTTTTGTTGTTATTCTGTCTCTCACTGTTCAAATAAACCTACCATTAAAATGATAGACTGATCATTTCTTTGTCAGTGGGCAAATGTCCAAAATCAGCAGGGGATCAAATACTTTTTTCCCTCACTGTATGTATATATATTTTCTGTATGATAACTGCTTGTTCCCATGGCAACAAATCCCTGCCTTTGATCCCTGTAGGGTGAGTAATTTTTTCGTCCTTCGATGAGCCCTTTCTGTACAGAAACAGACAGGTGCTCGGATATTGCATCGTGATTAAGTTAACTCTTGTTTTTTCACTTTTGAAAGATAAGAGACAAACTGGTTTGAGTCTATTTTTGTTTCTGGAAGAAAGTGAGTCTAGGAGATTCAATAAATAATTTTATCCATATGAATCTTAATTTGAGATGTATTGATTTAACAGCCCTAGGCAGAACATGCAGCTTCCTAAAACAGGGTCACCCGAAGAATGATCATAATTACATAATTTTTCCTTCAGTCTTTCTCTTAGTAGTGCCCGAGGCTGTTCCTCTAAAGGGCAAATAAATTCACAATATGACTCCATGATAAAGGTCACACGAGGTAAAACAAGAGTAAAGCAACATTAAAAAAAATCCTAAAATCGTCTGGCAGCTTGTTGTGCCAGTCTAGTCTCGGATAGCCCCACCTTGGAGCAACGTAAGCTCTCTCGCTCTCTCTCTCTCTCTCACACTCTCTCACACTCTCACACTCTCTCTCACTCTCACACTCTCTCTCACTCTCACTCACCAGCAGGAAGGGCCTGTCTGGAATGTCAATCCTGTTCACTTTGAAGGAAGTTGATGCAACATTGACAGGAAAGTCACACCAAGATCACATTTACTTAATAGCACGACCGGGGTGTGAGAGCGAGACCAAGAACAAACCCACAATGTTTCAGTCTTCACAATGTTAATATTAGGACCATTTGACATAATCACGTAGGTGAATGCTTTGTATTAATGTTCGGTAACACTTTTATTTTAACGGTCGGTAATAAACCATTTTTTAATCATTGCTCCAACATTTATTAACCATTTACTAATCATAAGTAAAGTATTTTTTTGCAGTCCCTACTCTGAAGTGAGTGCTATTTAATCCTTACTTAACCAACCCTGACCCTAAATGTTGCGCAATCTTTTTATAAATCCCTTTTAAATGTGATCTGCACTAGTGGGTTCAACGTCGCACAACATTTATTTATTTCTGCCTTGCATGACCCTAAATTAATATAGAAAACTGCAAAATAAAGTGTAACCTAATGTTCTCTATATATTATGGCATATGTGTCACAGTTGTCTTCGTCCTCTGATGATATAACGAAATCATCGTTGGAAAATGTGGACCAATACGCAGCAGGTACGTGTATGCTCATCTTGAGAATTTATTTACTTCAAAAAATGAACGTACAAAAATCACAAAACAAAAGAACGAACGAACACTACAAACAGTCTGGCTAGCATAGGCTCAACACAGAACAATCACCCACAAATCACAAACACAAACACACCCTAATATATGGGACTCTCAATCAAAGGCAGATAGACAACACCTGCCTTCAACTGAGAGTCCCAACCCCAATTAACCAAACATAGACATACACTCACTAGACTCCACATAGAACTACCTAGACATAAACCAAAACCCGGAAATACTAAACCAAACACCCTTTTAACAAACACACCACCCCGAACCACATAAAACAAATACCCTCTGCCACGCCCTGACCAAACTACAAAACAATTAACTTTATATATACTGACCAGGACGTGACAATATGCGACCATAACATACTGTATGTGGTCCAATTCATGTATCATCTATGGATCTAGCAGCAGTGTCTTGTTTGTTGCTTATTTGAGCCAGAGGCTAGTCATATAATGTATATATATATATATCCAAGGTTGGAGAGTAACTGATTTGCACGTAATCTGATTACACATTTTTAAAAACTGTAATCAGTTACGTTACCAGGAAAAATATTGTCGATTCAGATACTTTTGAAAAACGATACGATTACTTTTTGGATTTCTTTTACATTCAGAAAGGATGTTTGCGAAGAAATACATTGACACCTTTCTATTTTCTCAATTCAGCTTTGAAAAAATGTGCAAGTTTACAGTAAATTTGTTCCACCTGGGCAAGTCTCCAAGCCAGAGACCACTATGATGACACACCAATGCGTTTGATGGATCTGTTTTGTCTTCTTCTAATGTATTTTAAGAGGAAAGTAATCCAATATTACATTTGGGTAATCCAAAAGCTATGTTACTGATTGCAATTTAGGACAGGTAACTGTAAGGGATTACATTTAGAAAGTAACCTACCCAACCGTGTATATATGTCATGTGACATTGGCAATGCTTTTAGTTATACGCAAGAAACAAAATACACTTATTTCCTTCTGCTGTGTGAGAGAGAGAGAGAGAGAGAGAGAGAGAGGGGAGAGAGAGAGCATACAGAGTACAGAAAAGAGATGGAGACTACATCTCTTCATGTTTCATATCAAAGACAGTTGCCAATACTAATTGTGTACTCTCTCTCTCTCATTAAACCACTGATGACGACAAATATGCTAATTGCCCCATGTCTCTGTAATGTCATCCTCAGACCTTTATTGATAGAAATCCCTAGTAGATTAATCCAGCACTTATTAAACCTGCAGGGAACACGATCCCTTGTGCAGGAAGTCATGTGGTGCTCAGGCAGCGACATCATAAAAGCCAGCCAAATGAGATCCACTGCTTTGTTTTACCCAAGGTCCACCTGGAGTCTGATTGGATTATGACAGCAGCATGCAGTACCAAACAACCAGCCCTCATAAAAAATGGTCAATTACTCCTCTCCCTTCAAATATGCTGTTGCATGGCTCATCATGTCAACTCTTAATACTGACTTTACCTGGAATATAGAACATGTATCCATAATGTGTATATTTGCATCTGGTGTAAAAAAAGTAAATAAGTATTGTAGGTGCAATGAAATGTGTTGTTTTACAGGGTCAGCCATAGTAGTACAGCACCCCTGGAGGAAAGTAGGATTAAGTGCCTTGCTCAAAGGCACATCGACCAAATTTTCACCTTGTGTACTCAAACCAGCAACCTTTCAGTTACTGGCCCAATGCTCTAACTGCTAGACTACCCAATAATGCTCGATTAGCAGTTATGTCCTCAACATAGCATACAGTAGGTTTGGAAACTAGGCATTATAAAAGGCCATTCAATTAATGTTTCATATCTCTAGCGTTTCCATTCCAACAGAGCGGTATGTTAGCTGACAAAGAAATGCTGAAAGGCATTGGATGACATGGTTCATAGAAACTATGCTGTGGAATTTGAAGTTCCCATTGTTAGACCATGAAGTGTGGTTTCTCTCGGTGACATGTACAGCCACTCTCTCATCAGCAACAAGTGCACTCTACCCACCCTCACCCACTGTTTGAAGACTCACCGCCTGGTATCAGGAAACTTTCAAATAGAGACGTCCATCCTTGACAGAGCTTGCATATCAAGGGAAATGTCAAACATCACTTACAGAGAGGGTGCTAATTTTGTACGTGTCATGCGGCTGCGACCAAATGTCCTTGTCTTGGCTCAAGGGCAGTAGATCCTGAGTGCAGATGACACTCTAAAAGCTCCTACTGGTTGACACATTTAGCCCATGTCATCTTCCCATGCTGAGTGTTTCTTCAGACAGTCAATGTGCAGATCCTGTTGCCTAGTCACTTTATCACTACTTATATGTACCTCATACCCTTTCACATCGACTCGGTACTGGTACCCCGTATATACAGCCAAGTTATCATTTCTCATTGTGTATTTATTCTTTGTATTGTTATTTTTCCATTTTTTCTCACTTTCTTTTACCTGTGCAAGGAGGGCCCGTAAGTAAGCATTTCCCTGCAGTCAGCTGATCAAGGGCTTCATACTGGTTTTCTGTAAGAGGCTGGAAACAAGGACAGGGACAGGGACAGTGGCAGAATCATGGGTATAGAATGTTGTGATGTTTCTCAAATCAAATGAAATTTATTTGTCACATACACATGGTTAGCAGGTGTTAATGCAAGTGTAGCGAAATGCTTGTGCTTCTAGTTCCGACCATGCAGTAATATCTAACAAGTAATATAACCTAACAATTCACAACAACTACCTTATACACACAAGTGTAAAGGAATGAATACGAATATGTACATACAAATATATAAATGAGTGATGGCCGAACGGCATAGGCAAGATGCAGTAGATGGTATAGAGTACAGTATATACATATGAGATGAGTAATGTAGGGTATGAAAACATTATATGAAGTGGCATTGTTTAAAGTGGCTAGTGATACATTACATCAAGATGGCAAGATGCAGTAGATGGTATAGCGTACAGTATATACATATGAGATGAGTAATGTAGGGTATGAAAACATTATATGAAGTGGCATTGTTTAAAGTGGCTAGTGATACATTACATCAAGATGGCAAGATGCATTAGATGGTATAGCGTACAGTATATACATATGAGATGAGTAATGTAGGGTATGTAAACACATGAAGTGACATTGTTTAAAGTGGCTAGTGATACATTACATCAAGATGGCAAGATGCAGTAGATGCTATAGAGTACAGTATATACATATGAGATGAGTAATGTAGGCTATGAAAACATTATATGAAGTGGCATTGTTTAAAGTGGCTAGTGATACATTAAATCAAGATGGCAAGATGCAGTAGATGGTATAGCGTACAGTATATACATATGAGATGAGTAATGTAGGGTAAGTAAACATTATATATATAAAGTGGCTAGTGATAAATTGATTACATACATTTTTCCATTATTAAAGTGGCTGTTGTTGAGTCAGTGTGTTGGCAGCAGCCACTCAATGTTAGTGATGGCTGTTTAACAGTGATGGCCTTGAGATAGAAGCTGTTTTTCAGTCTCTCGGTCCCCGCTTTGATGCACCTGTACTGACCTCGCCTTCTGGATGACAGCGGGGTGAACAGGCAGTGGCTCGGGTGGTTGTTGTCCTTGATGATCTTTTTGGCCTTCCTGTGACATCGGGTGGTGTAGGTGTCCTGGAGGGCAGGTAGTTTACACCCGGTGATGCGTTGTGCAGACCTCACTACCCTCTGGAGAGCCTTCCGGTTATAGGCGGAGCAGCTGCCGTACCAGGCGGTGATACAGCCCGACAGGATGCTCTCGATTGTGCATCTGTAAAAGTTTGTGAGTGTTTTTGGTGACAAGCCGAATTTATTCAACCTCCTGAGGTTGAAGAGGCACTGCTGTGCCTTCTTCACCACGCTGTCTGTGTGGGTGGACCATTTCAGTTTGTCCGTGATGTTTACGCCGAGGAACTTAAAACGCTCCACCCTCTCCACTACTGTCCCGTCGATGTGGATAGGGGGCTGCTCCCTCTGCTGTTTCCTGAAGTCCACAATCATCTCATTTGTTTTGTTGACATTGAGTGCGAGGTTATTTTCCTGACACCACTCCGAGGGCCCTCACCTCCTCCCTGTAGGCCGTCTCGTCGTGGCCAGGCCAGGTAACAGATGTGAATGTTAACACCTCCCATGACTTTTGCCTGGTGGCAATTCATCACATTTCATCAAACATGGATTCAGTCATGATTAGCTGGAGTGTGTGTGACTAGTGGGGACTAGTGTGAGGTTGTCCTGTTGTAATGTGTCTCATGTGGCACTGACCACCAGATATTTCCATAAAACTAATTTCTCCTCTCTTCGTACGTCAGACAGATGTCATAAAACGAGTTGTAATGACTGTGAAATGATGCAAATGTGGGAGAATCTTCAGCCGGGCGTCAGCTGATCGTGGGCTTGAAATAGAGCCAATGTCGTAGCTATGTCTCCTCGGATATATTACCTCTCACTGTCTGTAACAGCCGCGCAACATGGCAGTTTCCTGATTGAACTGCTGTTTGATTTCCTGGAAAGTAGTCACTTTTAAATAGCACCACAGCTGACAAGAGGGAGAGTGATCTGGGGACAAGTCAGTCAATAGAAGGATATCTGGAGGAGGTTGGAAGTTGTGTGTCCGTGATTAAATTCCCAATACAGAAATCAATATCTTATAATATGCAAAGAGCAAGATCCATCCACAGTCTTATCTTACATCTACAATAATGAGTACGGTGCATATGTGCATGTTCAATATGTCTATTTCATGGTACATTGCATTCCCATATTTCTGTTTATGATTGCCTAGCAAATGTAATACTGAATGTGGTAAGAATACAAACATCGAAATGTGGTGTAGCAACAAATTCATAACTTCCCTTTGAATTTCATCATCATCTCCCGTCGAATATTTCAATGCATACTACACTGCGCAGCAGTACTGAGCTGACTGAGCAGACATTATAGACCTCCATTATGGTCACCTGTGAATCTCTAACACAGAGTAAGATTTGAGAAACCAAACAGGACCAATAGCAGCAAAGTTGTGGCTGAGCAATGCTGTAAAAGTCTGAGAGAACTGTTTTCTTTTCTCCATCACGAGCCTGTCTGTCATAAGAGACAGGATCAGGTGGGACCACTTTCAAGCTTTGTAAAGCCATTAATGCACTCCTCCTGGGACACACTGTCTTCAACCCTGTAGACATTAGATCCAAAGAGAAAAAGTATAGCCTGAGTGTATACTCTTGAGCTCAGAGGTTATCAATGGCCAGGACCTTCTCAGAGTTTCAGCTCAGTGAGCATCTGTGGTTTTGCCTGAGGCAGCTGAATCACGACACTTGTGTGGTGTCTCTCATCTAAAACAGTGGCTGCATGAGAAATGTGGGGATCAGTTAAGGTCATTGATTGAGCATCGGCTTAATATTCTTACGTTTTGTTATACAGGTTATATAGTACAGCTACAAATCTGAATTCCGTGTATTTCAGCAAGTACGAAGGTTCAGAGGTTGTGCATTCACTTTGTTGTTATAAGAGTTGGAGGTCTGCCTATGACCATGTTCACAAGGTCAGACGAACAATAGTTCATGTATTGTGGTGAAATGGAAGAGGAAAGACTGTGTAATTATTGTGACCTCAAAGAAATGGTGACTGAAACTCACTTTATTCTCTATTGCCCTTTCTACCGCGACGCTTGCTCTTATTCCAGAAAGCACACCAGATACAGTTGAAGTCAGACGTTTACATACACTTAGGTTGGAGTCATAAAAACTCATTTTTCAACCACTCCACAAATGTCTTGTTAACAAACTATAGTTTTGGCAAGTTGGTTAGGACATCTACTGTGTGCATGACACAAGTAATTTTTAAAACAATTGTTTACAGACAGATTATTTAACTTATAATTCCCTGTGTCACAATTCCAGTGGGTCAGAAGTTGGCATTCCAAATGAACAATGACCCCAAGCATACTTCCAAAGTTGTGGCAAAATGACCTAAGGACATGGGCAGAACTGAAAAAGTGTGTGCGAGCAAGGAGGCCTACAAACCGGACTCAGTTACACCAGCTCTGTCAAGAGGAATGGGCCAAAATTCACCCAACTTATTGTGGGAAGCTTGTGGAAGGCTACCCAAAAAATGTTGACCCAAGTTAAACAATTTAAAGGCAATGCTACCAAATACTAATTGAGTGTATGTAAACTTCTGACCCACTGGGAATGTGATGAAAGAAATCATTCTTTCTACTATTATTCTGACATTTCACATTCTTAAAATAAAGTGGTGATCCTAACTGACTTAGGACAAGGAATTTTTACTAGGATTAAATGCCAGGAATTGTGAAAAACTGAGTTTAAATGTATTTGGCTAAGGTGTATGTAATTTTTCGACTTCAACTGTAATCCCGGTCATTATGTGGCTGAGTGATGAGAAATTGAAATGGTTTTGTGTCCATTGTGTATTTCCGTTTGCGGAATATTTCGATAAAACCTGTAATAAAAGAAAAAGGCTACCTAGGGAGGAAAAGGTGTAGATCCACACGGCAGGTGTTTATTTCACCTTCGCAGAAATAGTGGTCACAGGCAGGCAATGGTCATACACAGGTAGGCAAACAGGCAGGTGAATCAAAAGCAGGACTGAAGGCTATAACTGGTTCTCACAAACGAGCTAGGACAAGGCTTAGTAGAGTCAAAATGACCAATACCACACAAAGGCACAAACCGAATGAACTGAACTAAATAAGGAGCTGATGAGACCAGGTGAGTAACTAACACAGGTGAAATCAATGAACAAAAATGAAAGACAGGGCTACGTTCAAGAACACAACGAAACGGAACACAAGGTTGATGAAGAAAATAAATACAGAACCTTACACTATGTGGTTAATTGTGTGTGTACGTAGATTGTGTATAGGCTTGTCTACCATATGCCCATATGCATCTTCTCTTTGTGTCAGACTGGGTTCAAGTGACTTCTGTTGTCACGCCCTGACCTGTTTCACCTGTCCTTGTGCTTGTCTCCACCCACCTCCAGGTGTTGCCCATCTTCCCCACTTATCCCCTGTGTATTTATACCTGTGTTTTCTGTCTGTCTGTGCCTGCTTTTTAACGGTCTCTCTTTTTCTCGTCTTCCTGGCTTTTCCCCTACTCTGGATTACCGACCTCTGCCTGACCTGAGCCTGCCTGCCGTCCTGTACCTTTGCCCCACTACTCTGGATTACCGACCTCTGCCTGACCTGAGCCTGCCTGCCGTCCTGTACCTTTGCCCCACTACTCTGGATTACCGACCTCTGCCTGACCTGACCCTGAGCCTGCCTGCCGTCCTGTACCTTGGCCCCACTAAACTGAGTTATCGACCCTTGACCTGTCGTTTGCCTGCCCCTGTTGTTGCAATAAACATTGTTACTTCAACACTGGATGCACTTAGGTCTAACCTGATATCTGTTTATTGTTTTCTGTATTTATTTGTCTGTGTATGGTATGTACAGTTGCTTGCCAAAGTATTCTCCCCCCGTGGTATTTTTCCTATTTTGTTGCCAGAACAACAGGAGAGGATATTTTTAAAGTACTGGACAGCTTTGTGACATCAAATGGACTTTGGTGGTCAAGATGTGTTAGTATCTGTACTGATGGCGCAAAAACCATGACAGGGAGACATAGTGGAGTGGTAACGTGCGTGCATGCAGTTGCTTCTGATGCCACTTGGGTACACTGCAGCATCCACCAAGAGGCTCTTGCTGCCAAGGGAATGCCTGACAGCTTGAAAGACGTTTTGGACACTACAGTGAAAATGGTTAACTTTGTTAAAGCAAGGACCCTGAACTCTTGTGTATTTTCTGCACTATGCAATGATATGGGCAGTGACCATGTAACGCTTTTACAACATACAGAAGTGAGCTGGTTATCAAGGGGCAAAGTATTGACATGTTTTTTTTAATTGAGAGACAAGCTTAAAGTTTTCTTTGCTGACCATAATTTTCACTTGTCTGACCGCTTGCATGATGAGTTTCTCACACGACTGACCTTTCTGGGTGATGTTTTTTTTCACCTGAATGATCTGAATCTAGGATTACAGGGACTCTCTGCAACTATATTCAATGTGCGGGACAAAATTATGATTAAGAAGTTGGAGCTCTTCTATGTCTGCATTAACAAGGACAACACACAGGTCTTTCCATCATTGTATAATTTTTTTGTGTGCAAATGAACTCAAGCTTAAGGACAATGTCAAATGTGATATAGCGAAGCACTTGAGTGAGTTGTGTGCTCAATTGCGCAGGAACTTTCCCAAAACGGATGACACAAACAACTGGATTTGTTATCGCTTTCATGCCCGGCCTCCAGTCCACTTACCCATATCTGAACAAGACAGCCTCATCGAAATTGCAACAAGCGGTTCTGTGAAACTTGAATTTAATCAGAAGCCACTGCCAGATTTCTGTATTGGGCTCTACTCAGAGTATTCTGCCTTGGCAAATCGCACTGTTAAGACACTGATGACCTTTGCAACCACGTACCTATGTGAGAGTGGATTCTCGGCCCTCACTAGCATGAAAACTAAATACAGGCGCAGACTGTGTGTGGAAAATGATTTAAGACTGAGACTCTCTCCAATACAACCCAACATTGCAGAGTTACAGTATGTGTATCCTTTCAAGCACACCTTTCTCATTAACCTGTGGTGAGTTATTCACCATTTCTGATGAACAAATAGGGTTTTACAGTGGGGCAAAAAAGTATTTAGTCAGCCACCAATTGTGCAAGTTCTCCCACTTAAAAAGATGAGAGAGGCCTGTAATTTTCATCATAGGTACACTTCAACTATGACAGACAAAATGAGAAAAAAAATCCAGAAAATCACATTGTAGGATTTTTAATGAATTTATTTGCAAATTATGGTGGAAAATAAGTATTTGGTCAATAACAAAAGTTTATCTCAATACTTTGTTATATACCCTTTGTTGGCAATGACACAGGTCAAACGTTTTCTGTAAGTCTTCACAAGGTTTTCACACCCTGTTGCTGGTATTTTGGCCCATTCTTCCATGCAGATCTCCTCTAGAGCAGTGATGTTTTGGGGCTGTCGCTGGGCAACCCGGACTTTCAACTCCCTCCAAAGATTTTCTATGGAGTTGAGATCTGGAGACTGGCTAGGTCACTCCAGGACCTTGAAATGCTTCTTACGAAGCCACTCCTTCGTTGCCCGGGCGGTGTTTTTGTCATGCTGAAAGACCCAGCCACGTTTCATCTTCAATGCCCTTGCTGATGGAAGGAGGTTTTCACTCAAAATTTCACGATACATGGCCCCATTCATTCTTTCCTTTACACGGATCAGTCGTCCTGGTCCCTTTGCAGAAAAACAGCCCCAAAGCATGATGTTTCCAGCCCCATGCTTCACAGTAGGTATGGTGTTCTTTGGATGCAACTCAGCATTCTTTGTCCTCCAAACACGACGAGTTGAGTTTATACCAAAAAGTTATATTTTGGTTTCATCTGACCATATGACATTCTCCCAATCCTCTTCTGGATTATCCAAATGCTCTCTAGCAAACTTCAGACGGGCCTGGACATGTACTGGCTTAAGCAGGGGGACACGTCTGGCACTGCAGGATTTGAGTCCCTGGCGGCGTAGTGTGTTACTGATGGTAGGCTTTGTTACTTTGGTCCCAGCTCTCTGCAGGTCATTCACTAGGTCCCCCTGTGTGGTTCTGGGATTTTTGCTCACCGTTCTTGTGATCATTTTGACCCCACGGGGTGAGATCTTGCGTGGAGCCCCAGATCGAGGGAGATTATCAGTGGTCTTGTATGTCTTCCATTTCCTAATAATTGCTCCTACAGTTGATTTCTTCAAACCAAGCTGCTTACCTATTGCAGATTCAGTCTTCCCAGCCTGGTGCAGGTCTACAATTTTGTTTCTGGTGTCCTTTGACAGCTCTTTGGTCTTGGCCATAGTGGAGTTTGGAGTGTGACTGTTTGAGGTTGTGGACAGGTGTCTTTTATACTGATAACAAGTTCAAACAGGTGCCATTAATACAGGTAACGAGTGGAGGACAGAGGAGCCTCTTAAAGAAGAAGTTACAGGTCTGTGAGAGCCAGGAATCTTGCTTGTTTGTAGGTGACCAAATACTTATTTTCCACCATAATTTGCAAATAAATTCATAAAAAATCCTACAATGTGATTTTCTGGATTTTTTTTCTCATTTTGTCTGTCATAGTTGACGTGTACCTATGATGAAAATTACAGGCCTCTCTCATCTTTTTAAGTGGGAGAACTTGCACAATTGGTGGCTGACTAAATACTTTTTTGCCCCACTGTATATGTAAGATGGTTAAATAAAGAGCAAAATTATTGATTATTATTATATTATTATTTGTGCCCTGGTCCTATAAGAACTCTTTGTCACTTCCCATGAGCTGGGTTGTGACAAAAATTCACACTCATTCTTATGTTTAATAAATGTATCATATAGTGTGTGTGTGGCAGGCTTACAATGATGGCAAAAAACAACATTTGAGAATGCGCTGACCCTGGTGCTAGAGGGGGTATGCAGCTGGAGGTTGAATGTTTGAAGGGGTACGGGACTATAAAACGTTTTTGAACCACTACCGTAAGGGATGGGTTGCCAATTGGCGATTTGACACGAAAATAAAATATAATTCATTCATTGTATGACTCCACCAGAGGAGGCTGGTGAGAGGAGCTATAGGAGGATGGGCTCAGTGTAATGTACATATTACCTCAATCAATCACCCCAACTACCTCATAACCCAATACTCTGACTCAGCACCTGTACTCCTTGTAAATAGCCTGTATATAGCCTCATGGTTGTTATTTTATTGTGTAATTCTTTGAGTTACTATTTTCTTTTTATCTATTTGTTAATTTTTGTACTTTTTAACTGCATTGTTGGGAAAGGTCTGGAAAGTAAGCATTTCACAGTGAAGTCTACGCTTGTATTCGGTACATGTGACAAATAAAATTAGATTTTATTTCATGGATGGGATGGAATTAATTAAGCGGAGTCAAACGTGGTTTCCATATGTTTGATGTGTTTAATACCATTTAATTTATTCCATTCCAGCCATTACAATGAGCCTGTCCTCCTATAGCTCCCCTCACCAGCCTCCTTTGTACTCCACTCAAGTGGTGTCATGTATTGAAAAGAAGCAAACAAACAAATCGCACTATTATCTGTATCATCAATTCATGTTAGTAATTTATCTACCAACTGTTTCCTTGCTCTTGCCATGCTATTATTGTGATTATACTCACACAACAATCACAGTTGTGGGTCTATTCCTTACCAACTGTATTTTAAATGTTTAAATTTCACCTTTATTTAACCAGGTAGGCTAGTTGAGAACAAGTTCTCATTTACAACTGCGACCTGGACAAGAATAAAGCAAAGCAGTTCGACACACAACAACACAGAGTTACACATGGAATAAACAAACATACAGTCAATAATACAGTAGAAAAAATCTATAAACAGTGTGTGCAAATGAGGTAAGATAAGGGAGGTAAAGCAATAAATAGGCCATGGTGGCGAAGTAATTACAATATACCAATTAAACACTGGAGTGATTGATCTGCAGAAGATGAATGTGCAAGTAGAGATACTGGGGTGCAAAGGAGCAAGATAAATAAATAAATACAGGATGGGGATGAGGTAGTTGGATGGGCTATATTATAGATGGGCTATGTACAGGTGCAGTGATCTGTGAGCTGCTCTGACAGCTGGTGCTTAAAGCTAGTGAGGGAGATATGAGTCTCCAGCTTCAGTGATTTTTGCAGTTCGTTCCAGTCATTGGCAGCAGAGAACTGGAAGGAAAGGCAGCCAAAGGAGGAATTGGATTTGGGGGTGACTAGTGAGATATACCTGCTGCAGTGCTATGGGTGAGTGCTGCTATGGTGACCAGTGAGCTTAATAAGGTAGGGCTTTACCTAGCAGAGACTTGTAGATGACCTGGAGCCAGTGGGTTTGGTGATGAGTATGAAGCGAGGGCCAGCCAACGAGAGCGTACAAGTCACAATGGTGGGTAGTACATGGGGCTTTGGTGACAAAACGGATGGCACTGTGATAGACTGCATCCAATTTGTTGAGTAGAGTGTTGGAGGCTATTTTGTAAATGACATCGCCGAAGTCGAGGATCGGTAGGATGTTCAGTTTTACGAGGGTATGTTTGGCAGCATGAGTGAAGGATGCTTTGTTGCGAAATAGGAGGCCGATTCTAGATAGCAACAGTCTAGTTCTATACATCAGAAAAGGGACAGCGTGTATAGTATCTCATGACGTTAGAGGAAGAAGTAATGACTGGCACGGCAAAGATGGAGTGATCTCACAGCGAGAGGAATGAATAGTCCTTTCACAGAAGAAACATGCTCTTTCTCCGTATGCATTAGACATAACCGGGACAGCCATTTCCTTTCCCCTTGTGGATTTCTCCAAGCCATAGAGCTTACAGTGCTCTCAAAACAGCCGAGGGCACCTTCAAGGGCACTTATCCAGACTCTCCAGAGACAGGAAAAGCCCAGGGATGTAGAATTTAGTGTGTGGGGAGAGGGGGACCACAGGGGATGCAAATTGTGGGTTGGATCCCCAGGGGAATGAGAAGGGAGTGATCAGAAAATGGCTGCTATGGGGAGGGAACTTTATTGTTTCTGTGATATATGGATTATAAGGTTTAATGGTATACTGTATGCCTGTAGGACTGTCTGTGGAAAGGGAATTTGCAGTGGGTCCAAAGAGTGAGAGTGGGAGCCACAAGGCCGTTAAGAAAAAATGCAACCAACTTTTCTAAAAGGCAACTTCAAATGCATTTCTTCCAGTTCATGGTGAACATGTCTCAACACCCAGGGACAATGTATTTGGATTTTAAATTGTGAACAAGTTGTGATCAAGTGTGTGTTACCGTTGTTCCACACTACGTTCTGAATATCAAGAAGCCCACATAACATATTGATGAACTGAACACTTGAAATGTGCTATGATCTATAACAGTGGTGTAAATTACTTAAGTAAAAATACTTGAAAGTACTACTTAAGTAGTTTTTTGGGGTATCTGTACTTTACTTTACTATTCATATTTTTGACAACTTTTACGTTTACTTCACTACCGTCCTAAAGAAAATTATGTACTTTTTAATCCATACATTTTCCCTGACAACCAAAAGTACTCGTTACATTTTGAATGCTTAGCTGGACAGGAAAATGGTCAAATTCAAGCACTTATCAAGTGAACACGTGGTCATCCCTACTGCCTCTGGCCTGACGGACTCACTAAACTTTCTGCCCATATCAGCCATGTCTATGTCCTGGGAAATTTTCTTGTTACTTACAACCTCATGCTAATCACATTAGCGCACGTTAGCTTAAGCGTCTGGCGGTTAAGTATATTTTAGCAATTACAATTACTTTTGATACTTAAGTATATTTAAAACCAAATACTTTTAGACTTTTACTCAAGTAGTATTTTACTGGCTGAATATGACAATTGGGTACTTTTTCCACCACTGGTCTAATGGTTTTCTACTAGGAACCAAATAATTGGCAAGCAACGTTCACTCATTATATCATTGTTCTTCTACAGTAATTTGGGTTTGTTCAATGATGGTGAAAGTAAAATGCATCATATCTGATGTATTATATCTGCCAATTGATCTCCCCAACCAAAACCTCAGGGGAAATAGATGTGTATTGATAAGGTATAGGGCAGGTTATTGGTCTGCTTGGGGTCACCCCCATAGTCCCTGCTACCATAAGATAAAACAAAATATCAGCCTTTATTGCTGTGAGGTCTTGGGACTCCCACACACCTGGAGTTCAGCACAGTCTTCTGCAATGTAAATATCTTCTGTTAGAAACCTTCTTGAGAAATATTATGCCTTTACAAAGGCATCATCTTTGGAGAAATAGAGTTCATGTTGAGTAGTGGACATTGTCTTGCTCTAAGTTTTTTTCTTCATATCTAAGGGCTGGGTGTACAATAATAGTTTTAAGCTCAACTGGTTCATACACTATATGACCAACAGTATGTGGACACCTGCTTGTCGAACATCTCATTCAAAAACCTTGGGTATTAATATGGAGTTGGTCCTCCCTTTGCTGCTATAACAGCCTTTCCACTAATGTTGGAAAATTGCTACGGGGACTTGCTTCCATTCAGCCACAAAAGCATTAGTGAGGTTGGGTATTGATGTGAGGCGATTACGCCCGGCTCACAGGCGTTTCAATTAATCCCAAAGGTATTCCATGTGGTTGAGGACAGGGCTCTGTGCAGGCCAGTCAAGTTCTTCCCCACCGATCTCGACAAACCATTTCTGTATGGACCTCGCTTTGTGCACAGGGACAGAAACATGCTGAAACAGGAGAGGGCCTTCCCCAAACTGTTGCCACAAAGTTGGAAGCATAGAATTGTCTAGAAGGTCATTGCATGCTCGAGTGTTAAGATTTCCCTTCACTGGAACTAAGGGGTTTAGCCCGAACCATAAAAAACAGCCCGAGACCATTCTTCACCACGCTTTACAGTTGGCACTATGCATTAGGTCAGGTAGCGTTCTGCTGGAATCTACCAAATCCATATTCGTGCATCGACCTGCCAGATGGTGAAGCGTGATTCATCACTCCAGAGAATGCATTTCCACTGCTCCAGTGTCCAATGGCAGCGAGCTTTACACCACTCCAGCCGACGCTTGGCATATCGCATGACGATCTTAGGCTTGTGTGCGGCTGCTCGGCCATGGAAACCCATTTCAAGAAGCTCCCGACAAACAGGTCTTGTGCTGATGCTGCTTCCAGAGGCAGTTTGGAACTTGGTAGTGTGTTGCAACCGCTTCAGCACTCAGCTGTCCCATTCTGTGAACTTGTGTGGCCTACTACTTAGCAGCTGAGCAGTTGTTGCTCCTAGACATTTACAATTCACAATAACATCACTTACAGTTGACTGGGGCAGCTCTAGCAGGGCATAAATTTGACGAACTGAGTTGTTGGAAAGGTGGCATCCTATGACGGTGCCACATTGAAAGTCACTGAGCTCTTCAGTAAGGCCATTCTACTGCTAATGTTTGTCTATGGAGATTGCATGTTTGTATGCTCAGATTTCTACACCTGTCAGCTACAGGTGTGGCTGAAATAGCTGAATCCGCTAATTTGAAGGGGTGTCCACATATATTGTAAATACAGTATAGTGTATGTCAAATCCTAATTCGTTCTCTAGTTTAAAAAACAAAAGATCAATTGATGGAGTGATTGAATTGTTCTGTACACATTGTAAAATGGTCTGTGCATGAAATTAGGATAGGATATTGTGCTTTTTTATATTGACTGGATATGAGTGGATCAAAGCTCATTAACTGTCAGATTCAGTCCATCTTCTCCCCAGGGAGCCTCAGCAGCCATGCTTTAGCATCAGAATAGAAGTTGTCAGTTAAACTCCCTGCGAACCGACATCCACAAAAGATTAATTAGGGTTAATTAGCCTTTTACCGCAACAAACTAATAGAATGTACCAGTGTCTCAGTGACAGATTACTGGAACAGGGAGGATTCATTGATCTTTTCAATAATTGACCATTAAGGGAAAGATGACATTAATCATCATTGCCATTTTACTTCCCTCTCTGATGTTGCTTTACATTATAAATGACAATTCAAATGACCTGCAATTCTATTACTATCCCTCTTTAGGTAAAATGAAATTCCATAAGAAATGATGGACACGCGGCTGTCCTAGACCTAGATTTAATCTGTAACTCTTGAGAACTCCTTGCAATTTAAATACATTATTGCAATTTGTTTTTTGTGTTTCCTGACTGTTTCTTCCTTTTAGTATGGCACATAAACCTCAATATCAACCGGATTTTTCTCAGAATGCATTGACATTGCTATGACCTTTCCAGGCATGTTTTATCCATCGCTGATAGTGGACAGAGAGATTTACCCCCTTCACTACATCTGTAGAATGTCACAGACATATTTGGACAGGATGACCGCCACAGACCATATTGACACAACTTTGATTAAATGGCACAGGCATTCCTTGGTGTAGAGTGAATATAAGTTGTAATTGATTGGGTTAAAAAATATATATTATCAGTTAAGAAATACAAGCATAATAAATGTAACTCGTAACTCATTTGCGAAATATATAGAATTCTCCCCTGTATTTCATTTAAAAAACAAGTCAAGGGTAAGTCTTTCCTTTATTACTCACCTGAATGCTTGTCTCCCTGCTCATACCCTCTTGAAATAATTGGAGATCATAGAGGAATTTGAACATTCCAAATGAGATAATGTTGCGGGCCATACATTAATCTCTATCAATAGTAATTTCCACATAAGTCACTCAAATCTCTTGTGTACCTCTTTCATGGTCACATTATACCTTTTCTTCTTTGTCATGTTTAAAGCTACATTGTCAACTAATCGACGTGACGAAGGGATTAATATCTATTTCCAAGTTGTAATGTTAGGTAGGAAGTCTGGTAAAGATTCATTGCTATATTTACACGTTAGGTGACCTTCCGTCAATGTGAAATTAGTCTTTCATCATAACCTCATGGGCTGTTCTTCAAAGTGAATTGCGGTCATTAAATGGATCACGGAGGAGGAAAGCACTCAACATCCATGAAGTGCATTGGACATGCAAGGACAAGACACTCAACCAATCACACACAAACAAACCCACATTCATCGAATCATAACTGATTTATGACAAACATGCTATGCTGAGAACCAGATTTCTGAGCTTTGGTCTGAATCAAAGAAGCTTAACACATTTCTTTATATTCAGTATATACACTAGTTGGAAGTTTCTTTACCTGCACAGAGGAGGGGAAAATCAGGGGAGAAAGTGTGTAAGTCTAGGGCATAATCCTCAGCATGCTCTATTTATAACTGTCTGGAAGGCTGAGTAACACTTAATCAGGGCCAGGTTGGTAGGGGTTAGTGTGATCCCAGTAATTGGCAGACCGCCATCTATCTCTACAGTACAATGCAATGCCCTCTTAGAGGCAGATTCAGTGGAAATAAAAATTGAGTTAGTTATTGTCCATTGCACATTTTTTCACCACCTGATGAAATATGGCAGCCTTCTACAGCCTTACAAAAACAAACAGACTTGGATAATATGTGGTCTGAAGCAATGAAGCTGAGACCAGAGCTTTGTCCAACCAACATCTGTTCAACAGAACTGTTTCATAAGTCTAACTTGCAGCGGTGTCATGCACCCCCAAAATCTGAGGGGGCACAAAGTACGTGAGGATGGCTTGGGGGTGAGCCGGAGGGGGCCTAAGTTGGAGAATTTAGCATTTTTCAGACACCTGAAAGAGCTTTTATCTGGCATTCTAGAGCCATAGTCATTATGCTTAATTCTATGTAAAAAATATGTATATTTTTCTGCATATCTAATCATACCTCTTGAGCTGTCTGTATCTTCCTGACTGGTTCTTTTGTTAAAGAAACTAAATATGCTTCTAGGTTAAAGATGGAAAGGAATATTCAGTGCATTTAGTTATTGCTTGCTTTTCTAATGGCTTCTTGGTAGCTGGTTATGAGGTTGGGAGATTGGGAACCTATCTGGGCTAGCTAAAGCCAGCTTCATAAAATGTATAAGTGGGTAGTAGTATTACAGAGAAAAAAAACCCCAAACAATTTGTATATATTTTAACAGGACAAATCTAAGGGAGCACGTTCCCCTGTGCCTCCTATGAACATAGCACCCTTGCGAACGTGTGACCTCCACATACATAAGTAAGGACAGAAAGAGGAAGGAGATTTTAGGGTGAAATGTAAAATCATTGTATGGCTTTGACCACTCAATTTACTAAAACTCTGCATTGCCTACTATTTTCACTTAGATACTGTACGTACGGATACATCTTGCTCCATTTTGTCACTTAAGTGCCGTCCCATTGTGGTTATTTTGCACACTGTAGGGGGCTGTTTTGTGGACACAAGGTGTATCTGAAATATGTAAAATAAATCATTAGGGTGTGTATATAAAAGTTATTAAAACAGACGAACACATCAAAGTATGTTCCTATCCCATTGGAGATGCATATCCTTCACTGTGCACCACAGCTGTTTTATTGGATACCCTCAAAATTATACTTATACTGTACCGTATGTGTGTGTCCCTATTAAATATTTTATAGAGTATTTTAACTTAGTCTAATCTGAACTAAGTGCATCAGGCGGGGGTCTGCCAAGTCCTAGATAAATAATTGTTATCTAAGTACATGAGTGGAGTATTGTCATATATAATCTTACTGATGTAGTCTAAGACAAGTGTATGCAGTGTAAATTATCCATATTTTCAACGTTATTATTGGGATTCCCAGAAATCTTATTAAGAAAATGTGCAAAATATAAGAACATTTAGAGTACCAAAATCTACTCAACCAAAACACATTTTTGCCCAGCTGAAAGGTAGAATATGATGCACGTGTGGACCCATTCAACTGCCATCAGATTAATGCTCTTTGGCTGAGAAAATGAGAGACGTGTACTACAACTCGCAGGATAAATCACTAGAAAGCATTGGCTACATTGCGTCATCAGTAAGTCCGTAGCTATTGCATAATGTATTCAACAGTCAAGTAATCTAGTTCCCCTCTAGTACTTCACTGTCAAACCCTAAGTCTTCACCGCCATTCAACTGGAAAACTCAATTCTAATGAATTGGAAAAAAAACTATTAGGGCTTGTTTGGGGCTTTTCTCTGCACATTTTTATTTGATGTGTACAACTATAGTTGTTTTATTCAAGACCCACATGCCCTTGTGTATTTTAGGAGTTTATATTGTTTGACAGACATAAAGTATGCACAATTTTAGTTTTATTGCAAATTCAATGAAAATTAAAGCCAACACAATCAATGAGAAAGCTGAGTAGTTTACATTCTGTTAACATGTTAAACATACTGGAGCTTGTTCTAACATACACATACCTGTATAACTGACGTTAAATCGTTTTCCCAGTTTCCACCACCCAAAACATTCTATCAAAGCAATATTTCAATATACCTGACGTTGGGCATCAACGCATTTGTTTTTTGTTGGAAGAATACTTCATAACTGAAGTTTCATATGAAAAATGATCCTGATCTTTTCATCAGTTCGAGAGTTTGTGAGGATCTATATTGAGTTTCCTACCTGACGGTGACAAACACTGGGCTGAAGCATACAGTACACCTCTGGGGATTCCCACAGGTTTCTCATTACATATGTGTAAGAGGCTGTAGCTCAGGAGAGAGTGCTGTCTCCCAAGCCTCTCTCCCTCCCTCTTTGTTATGGTCAGACGCTGCGTGACCTGAATGGCCATAATAGAGGGAAAACAGCTGTGCCTAGGGAATCATTGGTCTGGCTTCCCTGTCAAGCCAGATTATGGCCAGGCTCCGCCTGTAGTCCAGAATAATCTCAAAGATTAAAATGGCCAGTTAGTCCGACGATGGATTTATAATGATTCTGAGACCCACATACAGTAATGTATCTCAGCCCCACATAGAATGATTAGAAAATTTAAAAAAAAATTAGAATGAGTACCAGGAATTCAAGTAGGATGAGTACCTGGAATTCAGCTCCCCTAATTCTTAAACTACACCCATCTGTTATTAACATTTCCCGGAGCGCCTCGCTCTTCCTCTGAGTCACTCGTCACTGGATTGGTGAAGGAAAATGACCTTGTCAAGCCCTCTGGGAAGGTTTTCATATTGTATTTCCAGTCTACTAGGAACTCAAGGGGGCTTCATCCATTCAATCCACATTCCAATGTTGTTTTTTTTAAGTCACCCACCATATCAGCATTCTAAAAACATTTCCCTCTGAACCCAAGGGTGATCAGAGAAATGAGGCACAAGATGTGAAGATAAAGTATTAAAAGGGAAGTTCACCCCAAAAATCAAACACTCATATTTTGTTCATTTTTCTGTGCTCTTTAAAAAACTGCTTAAGGATCCGCACTTTAAAAAAAGAAATCGCCTAAAATTACCCAAATCTAACTGCCTGGAGCTCAGGCCCTGAAGCAAGGAAATGCATACTCCTGGTACCATTTGAAAGGAAACACTTTGACGTTTGTGGAAATGTGAAAGGAATGTAAGAGAATATAACACAATAGATCTGGTAAAAGATAATACAAAGAAAAAACCAACCGTTCTTTTGTATTTGTTTTGTACCATCATCTTTGTACTATCACCAAGAGAATGGCCATAATGTATTATTCCAGCCCAGGTGCAATTTAGATTTTGGCCACTAGATGGCATTTGTGTATGTGTAAAGTTTTAGACTGATCCAATGAACCATTGCATTTCTGTTCAAAATGTTGTATCAAGACTGCCCAAATGTGCCTAATTTGTTTATTAAGTAATCAAATTTGCAGATCTTTGATTACTAAATAAAAATGGTATCATTGACATTACTTTGATCAGTGTCACTGGCCTGTATACAATACCCCATAATGTCAAGGTGGAATTATTATTAATATATATATTTTTTTACAAATTAATAAAAAATTCAAAGAGAGGAAGGAAACCGCTCAGGGATTTCACCATGAGGTCAATGGTGACTTTAAAACAGTTGCAGAGTTTAATGGTTGTGATAGGAGAAAACTGAAGATGGATCAACAACATTGAAGTTACTCCACAATACTAGTCTAATTGACAGAGTGAAAAGCCTGTACAGAATAAACATATTCCAAAATATCCATCCTGTTTGCAAAAGGGCAATAAAGTAATACTGGCAACTCAATTAACTTTTTGTCCTGAATACAAAGTGTTATGTTTGGGGATAATCCAATACAACACATTACTGAGTACAACTTTACATATTTTCAAGCATAGTGGTGGCTGCTTTATGTTATGGGTATGCTTGTAATCATTAAGAACTGGAGAGATTTTCAGGATAACAAATTAACAGAATGGAGCTAAGCACAGGCAAAATACTATAGGAAAACCTGGTTCAGTCTGCTTTTCACCAGACTCTGGGAGATGAATTCACCTTTCAGCAGGACAATAACCTAAAACAAAAGGCCACATCTACAAATATGATATGTTCTTGAGTGTCCGAGTTACAGTTTTGACTTAAGTCTACTTCAAAATCTTTGGCAAGACTTGAAAATGCTTGTCTAGAAATGATCAACATCCAATTTGACAGAGCTTTAAGAAGTTTGAAAAGAATAATGGAAAATGTTGCACAATCCAGCTGTGGAAAGCTCTTAGAGACTTACCAGAAAGACTCATAGCTGTAATCACTGCCAAAGGTGCTTCTACAAAGCATTGACTCAGGGGTGTGAATACTTATGTAAATTAGTTATTTCTGTATTTAATTTCCAATAGATTTGCTAACATTTCTAAAAACATGTTTTCACTTTGTCATTATGGGGCATTGTGTTTGGATTTAGATTATGGGGTATTGTGTTTAAAAAAATCGATTAAATCCATTTTAAATTCAGGCTTAACACAACAAAATGTGGAATAAGACAAGGGGTATGAATACTTCCTGAAGACACTGTATAGCAGTGGTTGAGAGGAGGGGGGCGTCCATCTGTAGAGACATTGTGTTCCTGAACAGTTCATCCACGCCCAAACAGCTGCCTGACAAGTGATTACCCAAGCAACCTCAAATTAGCATTCTAATCAGCTCATATGGTCGTGTTAGTATTCACTGAAGAATGGAAGATGAGAAAAAAGAGCTTGCCTTTGCTGACCTGGGAATGTTGCCCTTCAAAGGTACTGTAAAGGTCTGCTGATCTTGAAGGTGATATGTGTGTTGAAATAATTGAGTTGAAAGACAGACAATGCCTGAATTCCAACCTTTTCAAATTGTAGTCAGGTACCTTTCTATGAAACATTAATGCCAATGTTAATGAGCCAACCGAATTGTACACCTCAGCAGAAACAGATGCCATCCACTGCACTATAAATGTTAATGTCCATGACTTACTATTGTGATAGAAGCAATGATACAATGAAACAGTACATGTATTATTCAAATTGTCAAAGGTTAATCCAGAACACTTGGTCAAAGGTGGAATGTCATCAGATAATGTACAGGCAGCAGTGAACTGATATCTTCTCCTGTTCCAATATAGGCAGTATGTTTCTGCATCTACTGATTGTTGGTAGGTTACACTTGTATCCTAGAAGCTGGTTTTTTTGTTTGACCCAAGTTAAACAATTTAAAGGCAATGCTACCAAATACTAATTGAGTGTATGTAAACTTCTGACCCACTGGGAATGTGATGAAATAAATAAAAGCTGAAATAACTTTTTCTCTCTTCTATTATTCTGACATTTCACATTCTTAAAATACAGTGGTGATCCTAACTGACCTAAGACAGGGAATTTCAGGAATTAAATCTCAGGAATTGTGAAAAAATTAGTTGGAATGTATTTGGCTAAGGTGTATGTAAACTTCCGACTTCAACTGTAGGTCATTTGTCATGTAAGAAATGTCAGAAGTAAGAGTATTCATCAGGTCAAGAGAGAGGGGTAATCCAAGTTGACAGGACAACACAGTGTCAGACTCCACCATGCCAGGCAGTTACACAACACAGGGTCACTCAGAGCCAAAAGCTACTTCAAAGTGACAAGATTACACAATGTCAGGCAAAGTGTTCATTTCTCTGGATACTAATATGGTTAAACTATATTTATATATATGTTGCTCTTTCCCTTACACTCTCCATCAACCTGTTTCTTTTGACATATATTTACTCAGGTAGGAAATCTAATTAGAATCTGTTTTGACCGTATTGTCTTATGTACTTATAGTAAATGTGTTTGCCTTTCATTTTGAAACACTGACTGGTGTGAGAATCAAAGTGTGATTATATTAACTGATTTTAATCTCAACTTCAAACGCTGTGCCATAATGCTTTCAAAAAGAAGAGATATCAGACGCAGGGAGAGAGACTGAGAAAGTCTTCATCAAATGTTGCAAAAAGAGAGAGAAAAGTCTGCTTCTCCACCAAAAGTTCTCCAGACATTACAAAGTATATTGTGCATTTTAGTGCTGTTCAATCAATCGTGTTGTGATGAATTCCAATTTGATATCTGCATAAATTGTGTCATCCAAAGGACAGCACCCTTCATAGAGCAGTATCCCCAATACTGGAGAGGTATTCCCTACTGGTCCTCCAACACCACTTCCTACAACACACTACTCACCAATTCAAATATTAACCAGTCTCAACCCTACCAAGCATCAGATATTAGCCAGCAGAGGGATTCTCACTACTGTGCTTTGCATTTGGGCTATCACACTTTCATTTAATAGCATTACATTTATCTAACAGAACCATACATTTAGTCACCTAGCACTCCTTTGAAGTTCCGAAAGCTGATGTAGGTGTATGGTGGGCTTTTTTTAAATGATAGTGGCAGTATAAAAGGAATTAGGTAGGATTTTGGTGGTTTCGTTTATAAATCTTTTTTATGAAACAAATGAAATCAAGGACAACAGGCAAGTGATGTCAAGCGAGCTACTACAATCAATGTAATGTTAGGTAGTGGGGTACGCGCAATGCCATCGGGGGTACGCCAAATAAAATGTGATTCACATAAATAATAATCACATAATAATAATAATAATAATAATAATAATAATAATTTGTTAAAAGAAAAAATCTTCAAATTTTCAAACAGTCCATTTATATTTTCCAGCGGGGCTACACATTTGGGTGAGTTTTTTTTCTTGTCTGAGTAGCCTCGTTTCACTGCCAAAAATACAATTAAACCATCCAGTGTTCAGCGAAATAACAACACAATGTCAAATACAGGTAGCCTAGTCAAATAATTAACATCCAATCACATTAACTGTTACTCTCTCGCGGGAATTCCACTGACGGTCCGTATGTAGCTAAACGTAGCAGCTGCTCATTCCGTTTGCTAGAAAATGTATAAATTGTTAAAAAAAAGTAAGGCCCACGTCCATAGAGACACATACCAGCTCTACTCGTAGTACTGCTACTACCAGAGGGCTACTACCAGCATTACTACACCTGCACCTGTCGACGACACAAGTTGTTCTGCTTCCACGAGCACATCCAATGCAAGCATCAGTAATTCTACATTTGTTGTTAGCCCAGCTAGCATGGACACTGACAGTTGTGAATCTGATGCAGCCGAAGAGCTACTGTCCTCTGACCCGGGAAAGAACCAAACAACAGACCATTGGACTATCGAAGAGGCGTAAATATGATGAGAACTACATTCATTCGTTTGGGGTTCACTTATATTGGGAGTAGTGCCTTTCCTCAGCCACAGTGTGTTATATGTGCAAAAGTAATATCTCACAACTCAATGAAACCTTGCTCAGACATTTAGAAACAAAACATGCCAATTTGGAAAATAAGCCACAGGAGTTTTTGAGCGAGAATTAAGACAACTTTCGAGTAATAAGACATGTATAAAAGCAACAGATACCATTAATAAGAAGAGGCTAGAAGCATCTTATATGGTAAGTTACCGAGTGGCTAGGTCAGGCATGCCCCATACTATCGTGGAGGACTTAATTCTTCCTGCTGCAGCGAAAATGGCTGGGACAATGCGGGGGGAAAAGCCAAAAAAACTATACAGACAATGCATTCATCAAACAACACTGTTTCACGACGTATCAGTGACATTGCAGGAGATGTTTTGGAACAATTACTGCTTCGCATACAAGCCAATGAATTCTATGCGTTACAGCTGGATGAGTCAACAGACGTGGCACAGCTCCTGGTATATGTCCGTTACATTTATGGAGGGTCAATTGAAGAGGAAGAGGAAGACATCCTCTTCTGCAAACCACTGGAAACCAGGACAACAAGAGAGGATATTTTTAAAGTACTGGACAGCTTTGTGACATTAAATGGACTTTGGTGGTCAAGATGTGTTGGTATCTGTACTGATGGCGCAAAAGCCATGACAGGGAAACATAGTGGAGTGGTAATGCGCATTCAAGCAGTTGCTCCCGATGTCACTTGGGTACACTGCAGTATCCACCCCGAGGCTCTTGCTGCCAAGGGAATGCCTGACAGCTTGAAAGACGTTTTGGACACAACAGTGAAAATTGTTAACTTTGTTAAAGCAAGGCCCCTGAATTCTTGTGTATTTTCTGCACTATGCAATGATATGGGCAGCGACCATGTAACGCTTTTACAACATACAGAAGTGCACTGGTTATCAAGGGGCAAAGTATTGACACGTTTTTTTGAATTGAGAGACAAACTTAAAGTTTTCTTTGCTGACCATAATTTTCAATAGTCTGACCGCTTGCATAATGATGAGTTTCTCACATGACTGGCCTACCTGGGTGAGGTTTTTACTCACCTGAATGATCTGATTACAGGGTCTCTACACAACTATATTCAATGTGCGGGATAGAATTGAGGCTATGTTTGAGAAGTTGTAGCACTTCTCTGTCTGCATTAACAAGGAAGGATACCAGAGGGCACCCTCCTGGCCACTTTTGATGTGGAGAGCTTGTACACTAACATCCCACACACTGGAGGCTTGCAGGTGCTGCAACACTTCCTTCAGCAGAGAGACTCTACCCTTGCTCCATCCAATGATTGCATCTTGCAACTTACTGAACTGGTATTATCCAATAACTACTTTGTCTTTGAGTCAGACTTTTTCCTTCAAATTCCACAACTATGCAAGCTTGTATGTGGGACAATTTGAGGAAGCACTCCTTTATAAAACAGAGACACACCCCTTACTTTCTAAAATCCTCCTATGGAAGAGATACATTGATGATGTCTTTGTGCTCTGGGAAGGAAGTCAGCAGGAACTAAATTAATTCCAAACTCTACTAAACAAGTGCTCTGAATACCTCAAATTCACCATGCAGATTGATGAGAGAAAAATAAACTACCTGGACTTATGGATCATCAAAGAGAGTGATGCATTACACACAGACTTATATACAAAGCACACAGACCGCAATACCTTGCTATGTGCGGATAGTATGCATCCCCTTCCCCTCAAGAATGGTCTATCATATAGCCAGTTATGCAGGGTTTAACGAATCTGTGGCCACCAGACAGATTTTGACAGCAATGCTAAAAAGAAATGACAGATAAATTCAAAATGAGAGGCTACAAGGACAAAACTCTTGATGCTGCAATGATGAAAATATCTCTAAAACCAAGAGAGGAATTACTAAAAACTCAACCAAAGAAGAAAAACAACGCACTAAGTACATACGCCACACTATTGTCATTGGTTGCACTAATTTCACTGTTTGTATAACCTGGTTCAAGTATTCATGACATTACCCTGAAGAAGGCACAGTGATGCCGAAACGTTGATAAATACCCAATAAATTATTGGGAGTTTATATATGGAGTGTGCAACTTTCTTTATTTTGATAGTTCATAGTTTATTCGCCATTAGTCAGCACATCCACACAAACACATTTTTCTGGGTGTGCACCAGCTTATGTTTTTTAATCTGCATTAACAAGGACAACACAAAGGTCTTTCCATAATTGTAGGATTTTTTGTGTGCAAATGAACTCAAGCTTACAGACAAGATCAAATGTGATATAGCGAAGCAACTGAGTGAGTTGGGTGCGCAATTACACAGGTACTTTCCTGAAACGGATGACACAAACAACTGGATTTGTTATCCCTTTCATGCCCTGCCTCCAGTCCACTTACCGATATCTGAACAAGAGAGCCTCGTCGAAATTGCAAAAAGCAGTTCCGTGAAAATTGAATTTAATCACAAGCCACTGCCAGATATCTGGATTGGGCTGCGCTCAGAGTATCCTGCCTTGGCGAATCGTGCTGTTAAGACACTGATGCCCTTTGCAACCACATACCTACTATAGTTGGAGTCGGAAGTTTACATATACCTTTGCCAAATACATTTAAAGTCAGTTTTTCACAATTCCTGACATTTAATCCTAGTACAAATGTCCTGTCTTAGGTCAGTTAGGATCGCCCCGGTATTTTAAGAATATGAAATGTCAGAATAATAGGAGAGAATGATTTATTTCAACTTTTATTTCTTTCATCACATTCCCAGTGGGTCAGAAGTTTACATGCACTCAATTAGTATTGGGTAGCATTGCCTTTAAATTGTTTAACTTGGGTCAAACGTTTCGGGTAGCCTTCCACAAGCTTCCAACAATAAGTTGGGTGAATTTTGGCCCATTCCTGCTGACAGAGCTGGTGTAACTGAGTCAGGTTTGTAGGCCTCCTTGCTCGCACATGCTTTTTCAGTTCTGCCCACAAATTTTCTATAGGATTGAGGTCAGAGCTTTGTGATGGCAACTCGAGTACCTTGACAGTGTTGTCCTTAAGCCATTTTGCCAAAACTTTGGAAGTATGCTTGGGATCATTGTCCATTTGGAAGACCCATTTGTGACCAAGCTTTAACTTCCTGACTGATGTCTTTAGATGTTGCTTCAACATATCCACATAATATTCCTGCCTCAGGATGCCATCTATTTTGTGAAGTGCACCAGTCCCTCCTGCCAGTAAAGCAACCCCACAACATGATGCTTCACGGTTGGGATGGTGTTCTTCGTCTTGTAGGCCTCGCACTTTTTCCTCCAAACATAACGGTGGTCATTATGGCCAAACAGTTCTATTTTTGTTTCATCAGACCAGAGGACATTTCTCCAAAAAGTACGATATTTGTCCCCATGTGCAGTTGCGAACTGTAGTCTGGCTTTTTTTATGGCGGTTTTGGAGCAGTGGCTTCTTCCTTGCTGAGCGGCCTTTCAGGTGATGTCGATATAGGACTCATTTTACTTTGGATATAGATACTTTGTACCTGTTTCCTCCAGCATCTTCACAAGGTCCTTTGCTGTTGTTCTGGGATTGATTTGCACTTTTCGCACAAAAGTACGTTCATCTCTAGGAGACAGAATGAGTCTCCTTCCTGAGTGGTATGATGGCTGCATGGTCCCATGGTGTTGATACTTGCGTTCTATTGTTTGTACAGCTGAATGTGGTACCTTCAGGCGTTTGGAAATTGCTCCCAAGGATGAACCAGACTTGTGGACGTCTACAATTTTTTTCTGAGGTCTTGGCTGATTTCTTTTGATTTTCCCATGATGTCAAGCAAGGAGGCACTGAGTTTGAATGATGTCAATGATGTCAATTAGCCTATCACAAGCTTCTAAAGCGTGACATCATTTTCTGGAATTTTCCAAGCTGTTTAAATGCACAGTCAACTTAGTGTATGTAAACTTCTGACCCACTGGAATAGTGAATTATAAGTGAAATGATCTGTCTGTTAACAATTGTTGGAAAAATTACTTGTGTCATGCACACAGTAGATTTCCTAACCGACTTGCCAAAACTATAGTTTATTAACAAGAAATTTGTGGAGTTGTTGAAAAACAAGTTTTAATGACTCCAACCTAAGTGTATGTAAACTTTTCACTTCAGCTGTATGTACAATATCACATCTCCAACTCCAAATTGGCCCATTTTGTATTGAAATTGCAGTCTTCCAGGGTCAACCATGGGGTGTTTTTGAAGATACATCGTTTTTTGTATGTATTTGTATTTGATATACTGATTAAGCACTTTGATTGGAAACCCCTTCAGAGAGAACGGCTACCCACATATCTTAAATCTTGTTTTTATTAAACTAGCATTACCAGAACTGAATGTAGCACTTATGTCCTGCTTTATGTCAAAGGCTTTGGTGGATTGGTTGATCCCAGCTAACATTTCTCATATCATGTCTCTTCTTCTTCTTCTTCAGTGAAGAGGAGCATTTTCATGGAGGATTCCATTTAGTCTAAGTATGTTCTGATTCTTTCATGCAGAATTCCCTCTTTTTATATTCCTTTCTTCCGCTTTGATAATTTGTTTCTCTTTCTGGCAAGCAGAGAGATGGCAACTTCTTAAAAACCATATTTTACTTTGCAGAGAGGTTTATTCACTTTACTGTAAAGCATTACATTGGCACAATATCACTGTCTTCTCAACTTACCCCGGGGAAGACCAGTGGCAATGAAAAATGTATCATGCAAGCACAGAAGATAGATTTATTGAAGCAATTGTGAAGTATTTTGTGCTCTGCCTTTCCATGACTTAATGACCAGAATGTTTATTTTTTGTGTGTGTGTGTGTGTGTGTGTGGGGGGGGGGGGGGGGGGGGGGGCGTGTGTATGCATGCGCTTGTGTGTGTGCAACATAATGAGAAGCTCCATGCATAGCCTCCTGATGGAACTGTTTACACTTTGTCAAAAGCCTGAGAGCCAGAGGCAGAGGTGACTGACTATAGCAGTGTCCCTGGTGAGGTCTGAGCAAAAGAAACTCCTGTTAAGAAGATTGGAGCCAATAGCTGGGAGGGACTCTGAGTGACTCCATCTATTACACAGTGTGATTGTCATTCTAAGAACTGCAAAATATTCAAAATAGGTTTTTAATTACTCTATATAAAGCTTCAAAGTAAATAGGCACTACAGGTCTTTTTTTTAATGAATTTAAATCACAGACATCTACTTGCTGACAAACTGTCCCTTATTTTCAGTGTGGGCTGGTGGGTGGGAATATTTAGGATTACAGTTTTCAGGTACTCAACACCCAAGAAACGTACAACCAATTCATAGTAGGCCAAAACTCAAAACATTTGATGACACATAACAGATTCACATTGAAACCATGATTTTTCCAGTTCCAGCTCCTGAGGCAGAGCGTGGATGTGAGAGAGTAGTGCAGGGCCCGGGAGCTGAGCTGAGCCTGCTGCTGGTGAGCCAATCTGCTGCAGCCTGACAGGGTGATGGATACTGTTGTGTTAAAAGCTGATAGATTTTCTGCTGATCCGACGCCACCGTGTGCTGCAGCTGGAGCTGCTCCTCTTTTGTGAGGTGACACATTGCTCAAAATATTGAAGCCGGTGGGAAATGCTCAGAGGTGACAAAAATACTGGAATAACGGCCTGAAGGATTTGCAGCACCGATTTGATGTATGTGAGGTTCGGCTTTTGTCTTTCTTTACTAGGTGGGTGAATGGGTTTATGATTTTATTTTAATGTTTTTTTTTTTTTTTACTGTGAATATACAGTAAAACTTATTGAGGCATTCTGAACCACATTAATTGAGAAACAAACCATAAATTAATTAATCTGTTTACCCAAATCGGTATTCACGTAATAATAAGGAATTCCCCTCGACCATGCCCAGAAATTGGAGAAAACCAACATTCTTTCCTGTTGACCACAACTGTAAAAGAGCCAACTTCGTAGGTGATCTTTTGTTCTACAAAAATATCAAAACATGATGAAAAGCTGCTGTATTGTTCAATGTACATGCAACCAGGTCAAAAATCCCGACCTACAGTTTGCAATGCTCTCATATAGGGAAATAGAACTTGCGAGAAGAGCCCTGTGGCTTAAAGCTATTCGGCGTGGGAGAGTGGGAAATGAAGGGACACGGTGTCCAAGTAGGCTACACGTATCTATGTGTGCAAAAAACATTTAATAAGAGGTAAGACATTTAAATTGTTTAGTATAGTCAGTTTGTAACTCCACTCACTACTTGTAGGTGTATAGTCCATTTGCTTGTGTTTTTTTGTAATTTTTTTTGTTCTTGGCCAACTAGCTAGCACTAACTCACCTCGCTGCTGGAACCTTCATTACGTTTTTCTAAGTAGTGAGAACGCTCGGGAGCAGGCAATGCTGAAAAGTAATCTTAAGACATGTTTGTAATGTAGTTTTGTAATTGACAAAAAAGTTTCTTTTGAAAAATGTCAAGTTTTGGCTGTGAGACAATAGGGTAACCTAGGTAACCACAGGTGGTTTTCCCCACAGGTGGGCAAGGCCACAACGTTCTATCTAATACCGACTGGGAGTCTGGGACTATTGCAATAGTAACATTAATGTTGACTCAATCTTCAGCATTACAAGATGTCATTATTAGCTGTTTCTGTAATGGTACATTTGAAACACAATAGGTGGGTGTAGCCACATGGTTACATTAATGTGCTTCCACCTTGGGTTTTGAGGAGGATAGTGTTTGTTTTAGAAAACAGAGATGTGCCCTGCGGAGAGGCTGCTCTGTGTCTGCACAGCACACTGTGCTACTAAGCAAACTGCAGCCTCAGCAGAAGAAGTTAGAGAAATGGTTTACAGTTAATCAGGGCAGACCCAGGATGTGACCGCGCAATTCATCTGCCTGAACACCTGCCGACTGACTCCTGGGTTGGCAGATTTCTGGGGAGTTTATCCAAATATCTCTGACTTTGAATTTCCAATGGGACTGGTTTTTGAGGTCAGGCCAAGATTCACATCTTACCCATATCTCTACTAGCCTGGTAGAACCGGCCTGATTGCTGCATTTTCCATTCTGTTTTACAGTGAAATAGAACGAAGTGATCAGGCTGGTTCACCAGGCTATATCTCTGCTGCCCAATTCAGACTCTCCTTTTTCATTCAATTGCTTTCTCCACTTGTTCAGTTTGCCCACTGGAAATCCCTATGGAGACATGGATGACTCAACACCCCTATCATTTCAAAATATGTGGAGTAAACAAAATAATACCCTGAGGGCCTTGCTTTTACCCTCTAATTTTGCATGTTCTGTAGAATAAACTCCCTAAAATTCCCTATGATCTATCAATCCACTTTTTTAACTTTTTTAAGCAGCTCAAATTACATTTCTATTTTTGGGTGAAACTGAACAAGTAGAGGGAGAGACTGACCAACCACCTGTTACTGGTCAAAAAAGGACAACAATTTAGTGAACTTTACCAAACCTGTTCAAATGGTCCTTTTTTATAGTTGTGATACCCTGATGCTGTATATACTGTAAATTGGGCTCATGAGCTTTATTAAAACCCTTGTGTAGTCTTAACATTCTGCATACTCCCCTTGTCCTAAGGGTAAAAAATTACCTGCCTTCACGAAACACCGAAAATAAAGCAGCTTAATTGAATTTTAAACCCCAAATCTATTGTGCATGAAGAAACAACCTGTCATTCATCACAAACTTTGTGAATATCTGCGTTTTCCCTCTTCACAATGCAGAAACACTGCATTTAATCAGTGGACACCACAAATTTTTATTACAACACACCTGTCATAAATGTTTTCTTTACTAAAGTCAAGGTTTATTATTATTATTATATTGCTAAAGGTACTGCATAGGTGTAAACATCTTTTTTTTTAGCAAGAGATAGCACTTGTATAGCCTAAGAATGTAGCAGAAATGTGTACAACGTAGTTTTGAACACATTTTATTGAAGGGTCTTGAACTTTTTTTTACAACATAGTGATATATTCTTATGTACTGTACAGTGAGAAATTCCACTACAAAATACTAGTCTTCTCCCATTTCTGAATGTGTGGGGTTACAAGTGCCTTTCCCAGCTGCTCAAGGAACACACTCATCCTGTTCCGCTTATCAGGTTGATCTTGTTCCATATCACGAAGGCATTGTATGAGGACACATCAATGATGTTATGAAAGATGACCAGGGGCCAGCGGGCAGTCATCCTCCTGCAGCTGTAAGTTCCAATCACCTTGTCCAGGTTGTCCACACCTCCTTTGTTGTGGTTGTAGTCCAGGATGAAGGCTGGCTTCCTGTTCTCACAATCACCGATCTCAGCCGTTTTGTGCAGTGTGCTCAGGAGGACCACATTCTTGTTCCTCTTTGGAAGGTAAGAAACTAGAGTGGTGGTGGGGGTGAAGGCAAACTTTGATAAGAAGGCCTCTCTCCCCCTTGTTGCGAGGAGTGCAGGGGGGAGTTCAGGCTTGTTCTTTCTAACAGTGCCAACCATGGTGATCTTCCTCTTCAGGAGCTGCTGGCTGAGTTCAATCAGTAGCACACATAATCTCAATTTGTCATTGTGTGTGTGTGTGTGTGTGTGTGTGTGTGTGTGTGTGTGTGTGTGTGTGTGTGTGTGTGTGTGTGTGTGTGTGTGTGTGTGTGTGTGTGTGTGGTGTGTGTGTGTGGTGTGTGTGTGTGTGTGTGTGTGTGTGGGGGAAATGATTTTAGAACTGTCGGGTCAATAATGACCCTAAGACAATTTTTGTACCCTGGTGGTGTACAGCTTTCATGGAAATATGAACAAAGGCGATGTTTCATTTTTTCTAATGTTGAGGTCACCCTAGGAAAGTCATCAAATTTCAATTTGAAAAAAATTACATTTAGTGGGTTTTCTCTGCTGTTAAACAGGGTCATTTTTTACCCTTAAGTCAACACAAGGGTTAAGTAAGGTACATTTGTTTGGGTGTGGCTCCAAAATATGATGAGTACAGAAGGCTTATAAGGCAGAAGAGGACCCATTTCAAGTTTTGCTTTCTATAGAGACATGTCCTGATTGTGTGTTCAGAATTTCTTCTCATGAAGATAAGATGAGGACCTTATAACAAGATTAAGAATCCCCAGCCAATGACAATGTCTTCGCTGCACAGGAAGTCTAGACATATTTGATTTTTTAACAATAATTCCACAGTGAGCAGAGCAAATTAATTGACAATAATGTACCTACCTATAAAACTGTCTTATTCAATATCTACTCTACGAAACAACTGTTTGGATACAATGAGTAAGCTATCAGATTTCATTACACACACGTAACAGATGCACACACACACAGAGAATATTCAGTACTTGATATGGCTAAGCTGTCCCAAAAAATGTAATACTGCAGGAAATTCTATCCCCCCCACCCCCCCAAGTGATTCAATTTGAATAACATTTTTTTTATTTATTTTTTATGTTCCCACGTTTGATGGGCTCCAGTCATGCGGTGGATGTTTACTCGTGGTAATCTGAAACAGGGCTCCCTGTACAGTCGCAACAAAATGCTTTTTCACAAAGATTTCATGACATTTGTAATCCAGAAATGTGTGTAACGGTATTAATCCATTTAAAAACAAATTGAGCCAACTCAAACTGAGCTTCTCATTGGCCCGGCCTAAGAGCTTTTGATAGCTATTGTGGGATGACTAGGGGGGGGGGGGGGGACAGACACGAAGAGTACGGCCTCCAGATGCTCTGCTCAAAACGCAGGACATTCTGCTTGGGAGATAAGGGGATATCTGTTGGAGATTGTAACATAACGCAGCAGATCTTATCAGTGATTAGGAATGCATGTCTTGTGTCTAACTAATGTTAAGAAGAGGAATCTGTTTGGATCCTGTGGTGGTGGTGACACCAGCTAGACACAAATCTTTTCAGAATTTGAAGAAAGCAATCAAAGCGTCTCCTTAGGTAGTTCTGTCGTTGGCCATGTAAAGCATTGGTGTCAAACACACACACCTCAAGTCCCTGTGGCATCTACTGCCATAAATCTGACACAGCTCCTCTAATCTTAACTTTACTCACTGTTAGTTGAGATGTACATCACCATTGTTAGCCTTTATTTAACTAGGCACAGTTAAGAACAAATTCCTATTTTCAATGACGGCCTACCCCGGCCAAACCCGGACAACCCTGGGTCAATTGTGCACCACCCTATGGGACTCCCAATCACAGCCAGATGTGATTCAGCCTGGATTTGAACCAGGGACTGTAGTGACACCTCTAGCACTGAGATGCAGTGCCTTAGACCACTGCGCCACTCGGGAGCCCTTGTTATTATTTAATTTGTGTGAAAAAAACAAGTACAAAAAAATGGACTGTGAAAGATTGGCTGTTCATGACCACTGAGTTAATCTGGAAGTATCATGGCTTTTGCCAGTGTCTTTATGGATGTTGGGGGGTAGATTGATTAGCTCAGACGGTACAGTAGCCTTCTGGACGCAATTCATAGACAATAGGTACTGACAAACATGGACGCTTTGTACCTGACCGGCCTGTTCTTGAAAATCTGAGCTCCTTTTACCATTGCGAGTAATGCCACCCTTCTTTCACCAGTGGTGATCATTCACTTGAGAGAATGTTAAAAAATACATTCTGACTGAATAATACATCCATGATGGCTCCAGTGTAGACCATTAGGATAATTAGAAGTCAGCTATCATTAAATTAATATGGATGTATTGCCTGGAGATGGGAGAGGGGCTCTGAAGTTTCAACTTTCATTTAACGAACAGACATCTCATTAATCAAGAAAAAACAACAGTGTCTCCATGCACTTTTCTTCCAGACTAGTGACAGACATTTCATACCCCAACATGGCACTGCGTACTAGGTCGAAAATGTAAAGGTTAAGACAACTTCATCACAAATCTGGGACCAGCGCTGTTGCTAACTACCAGTGCCGTTGCTAATTAGCATTGTTGGTCCCATTACTGCAAAGAGTTATCAGATATTAGCAGTGTTGGAGAACGTTTTAAAAGTAGCTCGTTACGTTACAATGTTACTTGCATTACAAGTAACTAGTTACGTTGCAACGTTGCTTACTATGGAAAGCAACTTGTTACATTACTTTAGCGTTATCAAAAACAGAAAACCCTCTAAAGATGCCTTGCATGTGTTGGTCATTCATTTGTATGCCCAGCTCAGTAGAGAGCACACACTACATTTGAATGGCTAGCATAGCCTACCGTCCGTAGCCTAATCTATCTCCTTTACAAGACTTAAAATAAATTATTTTGTTGAATTATTTACACATAAGTAAATACATATATAAAACCAACTGGGCAGGGAGATTCTGTGTAAAACTATATGATGACTTTGTGTAATTGAAGTGCCGTTTCCTTTATGTTTATGGTGAAGACGGAGCTGAAGAAATTTCAATTCTTATCAACTGAGCCTAACTTGATCACCTAGCTACGTTGTTGGCTTTTACTACCAGACAAAACCTCAACCCGATGATCCTGTGTTTGAGTGTGAATCCTTCAAGTAGCGTCAGTCAAGTAACATCTGTCCTTTTCTTCTACCAATTCAAAGTAATGCGAATAAAGGCTATTGTCTCTGCCATCTCGCTAGCTATCTAGGTACCAGCTACTATGCCAGCTACCTGCCACAACGTTCATGCAGAAACAGGAAGTGCGCAACAAACGTCGGCTGGGGGAGGGATTTACACGTTTTATAAGCGCCAACAAAGAAGAAGATAAATAATATTGTAAAAGTAACTTGATAACCGATTAAACTAATGCGTTATGTTACTCGTTACCACAAACAAATTAATTTTAGTACTCTAACGCGCTACTTTGTAACGTGCTACCACCAACACTGGATCTTAGAATCCCGTTTGTCATCTTCAACCTAGACTGTGTATACGTCAAATCACTTAATACATAGACACATATCAGCCTGTAATGTGCTTTAAAGATTAACAGCCTATGTTGTGATATTTTATTGGACCAGAGACAAGAGAGGCTAAGCCCATGCATGTGGTGCATCTGTTTGAAAGAACAGCAGGGTTGTAAAGATTTTATATGGCGTCTATACCGGAGATGGCTGCAGTTAAGCAGGGTTCCATTCTGTTATACAGTTCCAATGCAGACAACATCGTCCTGTATTCTCTTTTGGGATAGAACACATAAAGGGTATAGACCAGGTATCAAGGAGAATAAACATGATTAGACTAATGACTACGCCATCTTTTTTTGCCATCAGGGGAGGTTCTCCAGTAATTAGAAGAAGTAATGCTCAAAGTTGTGTCAGCTCATTATTAGTGCAATAATTCCCATCTGTAACAATCCACATTTTGCAATCCAAAGAACAAACACCAGGTCCCAGTATGTCTGTGGGGTGTTTGCATGAGTTGTGGGACTGGTTTTTGCATAATTGTGTTTGTAGGAGTTTCTCTGTATTTATTACCTCCGTACATATTGTGTGGTGTATGTCTATGCTTGTGTCATGTACGGTGGGGCACATCTGCAATGCCACCACTCTCGCTCTCCCTGTAGGGAGCTGATGAAATGCCAGGTTGTGTAATTGTAACCTAGGCCCACCCTGGAGGAAAATTGTTACCTTGACTTTTGCGAATTACTTCTCTCTGGTTTTGATGTGTGGTTGGTCAAAGAAAGGAACGGTGGCTAATTAGCATATCGGTGATGAAAGAGGGTTCAGTCATTACAAAGCCGCTGTTGTGATCATAACTGAATATTTGGGATCTTGTTGATTATAGCTGAGTTATAACAAAAGAGTAAACCCTCTGCACAGCAGCAATATACAGCACTGACAGCAACCAGAAACAAGTGATACACAATCAACATCCTCTTTCGAAGGACCACAGTTTTTTTCCCCCTGTGTGACACCAGTGTCCTCCATTGCTCTTTTCTTCCTCCAGCTCCTCATCTCTCTTCAATCTCTCTTCAATCCACCCCCTCCCAGTTATTTTCCCAGACACCAAATTGACATTGACATTGTGATTGAGTGGAAGCTTCCCTCTGTCCTCTACTTCAACAGACTCTCCAGGCTTCTGGCCTATGCTGAGGATCCTGCAGCAGATTCCCAGCATTTATAGCCTCCCCATTTCTTTTTTGTATATCAACAAGATGAGAGATACAGTCGCCAAAAAATGCAGTGTCCAGTTCAGCCAGAGCATCGGCTTGTCTGTTTGCATCTCAGTTTGACTCTTTCAAAAAAAAATGTCATGCCACATTATCAAGTCTCATTTTGAGAAATGACAACCTTCGTCAATGGCACAAGTGTACTGTGTTTCGTTTTCTCATTCATTTTCCTCCGGGAGTGCTGTCAGTATTGTTGGAGGGCAGCTTTAGACAGGAGCATGGCAACATTCTCATTGCCACGTCTCAGTGCGCCGCTTGCTGTAGCTAAGCACAGCTGGTCAAGCCTCAGGGCCAATAACTCCAGGTCTTTCCATCAAAGAAGAAAACAGAAACATTCTGTTCCCTCCATGGATTATGATTATTCTCTTTTCCTCAAACTACACCGTGTAACCTAATCTTCATCTGCCCTTGAGTCAAATTACCATTATTGACCATTTTACTCAGGACATTTCATATTCTTCCGGCTAAGAGGTACTGTATTTGCTGGAATAATATTGTAAATGGATTATAAATAATTACAAACTCATCAACTCAATAAAAAGGAGCCAATATAAATAGCCAAATGGATGAATTAATTCAACATAACATGAACACAGAGACCGAGGATTACATTAGCAGTACAGTGTTAATGGGTTACAGCAGCAGCACAGGTGATTGTCAGAGTCAAATTTCTCATCTGCACAGGGAGAATAGTCATGTGTCATGTTTCCTGTCGACGTGTGTTACGTAGTACTGTGTAAATACATTTGTAATGAGTTGACAATGAGTTATCTGCTGTCGAATGTTGGTATCCATGTCAGTATTTTCCAAACCAACAATCCAGAAGTGACGTGATAATGAATAGTGAAGGAATGTAAGGATAACTCACTAAAATAAAATAACACACCAACTGTGTAGTCGTGTTTTCAGATATCCTTCCAGGCCGCTGGCAATGATTTTGATTTATTGTTCAAAATGTTAAATCTGCTAAATGCAAATGCATTGTTAGCCTGTTATGCTCTTGCATGATGTTCATGTATTTGCCATTGTTAGCCTGTTATGTGCTTGCATGATGTTCATGTATTCGCCATTGTTAGCCTGTTATGTGCTTGCATGATGTTCATGTATTCGCCATTGTTAGCCTGTTATGTGCTTGCATGATGTTCATGCTATTTGCCATTGTTAGCCTGTTATGCGGTAGCATGATGTTCATGCCATTCTTGCTGTCCTGCACAAAATATTTACTGATATATGCAAGCCATCTTTCCTGGGAAGTGATTATTTTCACATTTTTCCCATTCAATGGTTTTCAGGCAGCAGTCAGAGTCAGAATGTAAGTACCAAAGGACCATACCGCCACCCATCATGGCTTATCATTTGTCAATGTAATTAGACGTTGTGGTGGCAGGCTTCTCGACATGGTGGGGTTCTGTGACTTTCAGAAGTACACTAGTAGATAATGATGTTGGCAGCTCCATGGCTCACATCATGGGTGTCCTGCTCATTAGTGTCAGCCCTCTAATATTCTAGCCCTATGAAATGGGGGAGAATGGATTAAATCCCCTCTACCCTCTACATTACTCAAGACCAGACACACTAATGCCTCTCTCTCTCTCAGAAAGGGAGTGTGGACTGGGGTGGCTATTGTGGTTGGATAGGCGACAAGTCTTGTTTTGCAAATGTTCACGCATATCTTCGAGTGGAATCAATGTGTGATTGACATGTAACTTAAACATGTGGATTCCAAAGAGTATTGTTGTCATTATAATGGGTACATTCTTCTTTCATTTGTGTATTTAGGAAATTAAAATTGGGCCCCAACTGCCTGCGTCTTCAAACACCAAAGAACAGTTGATTTCCTTTCCTGTTTCATCTGAGAGATCGTGCCTCTGAAACGTTCTGTTGGGTTTTCCATACATCTATCAGCGCTGTGAGAATGCATTTTAGCAAAGAAAACAGAACAGATAAAAAGAAAAGGGAAGGAAGATAATTCTGATAGACTGTTGAGTGGCAGTGTTGACATGAACTGCTCCATGGGAAGCTGGCTCTCACAAAGGGATTCACAGGAGGATCCATCCAATCCCAGGGAAAGCAATTGATGAAGGAGCATGGCCAATATCCTGTTGGCTGAGGAGGACTGGGATGTAAAGAAAGCCAAGCATTCTGTAATGGCTTTTGTTGAGACAAACTAAGCACACAGATCAATGGAAGGAGGATGGACAATTAAGTCAGTCAAACAGATGTGCTAATTACAATTGCATTGACAATGAACTGAACCTGTTTTTTTTCGTATCCCGTTTTTTTGCCTATATGGCATTTGCATGTACAGTGCTGAATTTCATTAACTGAAGTCAATTCATATTCATTCAAAGTGCATCGAAGAGGTAAATGGGAATCTGTTGATAATGGAAATGTCATCAAGAATGAGTTCTTCTCTTATGTACTGTATAAGTCAGAGAAAACTATTACATTCCCACTGTATGTGGTTTCCATCCTATGGAGGCGGAACTCAACTCTACGGTGTTCCCCAGATGAGGGGATTACAAATGATGGTACACCAAAACATGCTGTGAATTTGGTACTTGCATCATTTCATTCTGACTGTCGTAGCTACATGATTGTTCTGCAAAGTCAGGACACATTGGAAATGCTTTTCTCTGTATGATTTTGTGTCCAAACATTAAATACCACATACAATAGAAACTTTCTCCCAGCTTGTTGACATAGTATATCATCAGTTATTCCAGAATGGCATGGTCTGCTGGTTTTGGTGTCATTTCACATGGGTGCAATTGATTTGTTGTAGTCGTTATTTGAACAGACAAGCACCTGCTGCTCCAGATGTTCAAAGTGTTAATCAGTTTATGATTGAGGGGTGACGAAATTATGCAAGTAATACCCTTTACCCATCATGTGTCCTGGCCCAACTCAAATCAAAATCAAATTTATTTTTATATAGCCCTTCGTACATCAGCTGATATTCTCAAAGTGCTGTACAGAAACCCAGCCTAAAACCCCAAACAGCAAGCAAAGCATGTGAAAGAAGCACGGTGGCTAGGAAAAACTCCCTAGGAAAAACTCCCTAGAAAGGCCAAAAACCTAGGAAGAAACCTAGAGAGGAACCAGGCTATGAGGGGTGGCCAGTCCTCTTCTGGCTGTGCAGGGTGGATATTATAACAGAACATGGTCAAAATGTTAAAATGTTAAAATGTTCATAAATGACCAGCATGGTCAAATAATAATAATCATAGTAGTTGTCGAGGGTGCAACAAGCACGTCCGGTGAACAGGTCAGGGTTCCATAGCCGCAGGCAGAACAGTTGAAACTGGAGCAGGAGCACGGCCAGGTGGACTGGGGACAGCAAGGAGTCATCATACCAGGTAGTCCTGAGGCATGGTCCTAGGGCTCAGGTCCTCCGAGAGAAAGACAGAAAGAGAGAAAGAGAGAATTAGAGAGAGCATATTTAAATACACACAGGACACCGGATAAGACAAGAGAAATACTCCAGATGTAACAGACTGACCCTAGCCCCCCGACACATAAACTACTGCAGCATAAATACTGGAGGCTGAGACAGGAGGGATCAGAAGACACTGTGGCCACATCCGATGATACCCCCGGACAGGGCCAAACAGGCAGGATATAACCCCACCCACTTTGCCAAAGCACAGCCCCCACACCACTAGAGGGATGTCTCCAACCACCAACTTACCGTCCTAAGACAAGGCCGAGTATAGCCCACAACGATCTCCGCCATGGCACAACCCAAGGGGGGGGGGGCGCCAACCCAGACAGGAAGACCACGTCAGTGACTCAACCCACTCAAGTGACGCACCCCTCCCATGGACGGCATGGAAGAACACCAGTAGGCCAGTGACTCAGCCCCTGTAAAAGGGTTAGAGGCAGAGAATCCCAGTGGAAAGAGGGGAACCGGCAAGGCAGAGACAGCAAGGGCGGTTCGTTGCTCCAGCCTTTCCGTTCACCTTCACACTCCTGGGCCAGACTATACTTAATCATAGGACCTACTGAAGAGATAAGTCTTCAGTAAAGACTTAAAGGTTGAGACTGAGTCTGCGTCTCTCACATTGGTAGGCAGACCATTCCATAAAAATGGAGCTCTATAGGAGAAAGCCCTACCTCCAGCTGTTTGCTTAGAAATTCTAGGGACAAATAGGCCTGCGTCTTGTGACCGTAGCGTACGTGTAGGTATGTACGGCAGGACCAAATCGGAAAGATAGGTAGGAGCAAGCCCATGTAATGCTTTGTAGGTTAGCAGTAAAACCTTGAAATCAGCCCTTGCCTTAACAGGAAGCCAGTGTAGGGAGGCTAGCACTGGAGTAATATGATCACATTTTTTGGTTCTAGTCAGGATTCTAGCAGCCGTATTTAGCACTAACTGAAGTTTATTTAGTGCTTTATCCGGGTAGCCGGAAAGTAGAGCATTGCAGTAGTCCAGCCTAGAAGTAACAAAAGCATGGATTAATTTTTCTGCGTCATTTTTGGACAGAAAATTTCTGATTTTTGCAATGTTACGTAGATGGAAAAAAGCTGTCCTTGAAACAGTCTTGATATGTTCATCAAAAGAGAGATCAGGGTCCAGAGTAACGCCGAGGTCCTTCACAGTTTTATTTGAGACGACTGTACAACCATCCAGATTAATTGTCAGATTCAACAGAAGATCTCTTTGTTTCTTGGGACCTAGAACAAGCATCTCTGTTTTGTCCGAGTTTAAAAGTAGAAAGTTTGCAGCCATCCACTTCTTTATGTCTGAAACACAGGCTTCTAGCGAGGGCAATTTTGGGGCTTCACCATGTTTCATTGAAATGTACAGCTGTGTGTCGTCCGCATAGCAGTGAAATTTAACATTATGTTTTCGAATGACATCCCCAAGAGGTAAAATATATAGTGAAAACAATAGTGGTCCTAAAACGGAACCTTGAGGAACACCGAAATTTACAATTGATTTGTCAGAGGACAAACCAACTGCAGTAGATCATTGTGGCTGGCTGCCTCTATGTTTGTTGATATATAACGATAGGGCCTAAAATCTGGCAGCTTGAGTCCTGTGCTGGGCTTTCTCATATCCCTTCCCGTAGAATGGGTGTCACTGACCCCTCTTTACTAATTAGAAGACCTTCCACATTCTGAGGAACAAACTGTATTGCTGTCAAGTATAGAACTTTTTCATTTAATTTGTGTTCACTTGTGTAGCTCCACCAGCTCTCCCTGATCCAAATCAATAAAGCCACTGAATATGTAGGTAGCAGGATCAATGAAGGACAGGGTTATATTAATGGAAATCAAAAATTGATCCAGTGCAATTGTAAAGTACTCACAATAATAGATGCATGGCTGAAGAAAAGCGTTTCTGGGGTGGTATCGACTTTGCTGATCGCCCTCTTGGCCCCGTAGAAAAGTAAGGAGAGAGAGAGAGAGAGAGCTGTAGGAGACGGAGAGATGTTTGTAATGAGGGAGTGAACGACAATGATGAAAGTACCTTTGTGAGAGTGGCTCGATCAATTTCATCAGGGCCGATTTACACGCTTCTCCTATTCTCCTCCCCCCGCTCATGTCCTGACATGCTCACAGAACACCCCTTGCAGCATGATGCTCCAATCCTAAAAGTAATCAGAGAGACATAAACACATCTACCACCAGCCAATGTTTCTATATCTAGCAGATTTATGTTTAAATGCTTATCTATATTGGTTGTTACTCAAAGGACAATTTCCTGTTTCTGTGTCTCACTTCCTCATGATAGCATGTGGTTGCCACAGTGATGGAAAGGTTATGTTTTGATTGGAGAAAGAAGCCAGGTGCTCCAATGCCCAGATGCCATTTCATCAATATATATTGTGGTGCACAACTTCCTGCCGTTTGTCAGATGAACCAGAAGTAAGTCATGTATGAGGTGGTAGGTTGGAATACAACAACATTGCCCGTTACTATCATTACTTGGTTGATTGCTATCACCCACCGAGGTTAGTGCAGAGAGGAGGGTAAAGAGCAGTAGAGGTATGGCTGTCGGATCTTAATTTGATCACTCTTTTGTTGCTAAGAATTGTCCTGCAAATTAAACTTGTAAAAGGCTACTAAAGTTTGTAATTTCCACTTTAACATGTCAGACTTGATTTGCCCTAACGAAAAATGTATCAAACCCTACACAAATGTCCATAATCCACCATAATAATTCTGATTTCCTGCTGCTGCAGGATTATTTTTCCTGCTATAGTAAACTGGTTTAAACAAAGATCCTACATATGCAGTAGTGTTAGATTGCCTAGACTTGTCTGCTATGGTGATGTAGCCTTATATGACCTGCTGAAAGCAACTCCGCTGCTAATGGATACTCCTGGGTAGCCTTTAGGCATAGGCTTAACACTGTCCCCTAAAATGTGTGAGCATTTCAAAGTAGCAAGACCAAATTAGATCAATTACATAGGCCTATAAATACACTTTTTATACACTACCTGAGTGTAAGTAAAGCATTATAAATGCATTACAGGCTTGAATGTACAGGCATTAATCATGTATTATCACTTTTGCATTCATAAAGATGATTAAAAGTAGCTATGGGCTTTTGAAAAATCTTATATCAGTCTTAAAACTCCATGTGGGCATTTCATACTGTAGAAAGAGTAACCTATGAGTTTTTCCACTACACACATGTCATGTTGATCGCTATTGATGGCTGACTGAGGCATTTAGATGGATGGATAATTCCATTAAAAAGCATTACATTGATCACGGGAGCATATTTGATTCTTGTAATTAAAACATGTCTCTGTCAATGGAGCAAAGGATCATATTTTCACATTGTTCATTTCAAAGCTCATGAAATACCCAACCCAACGAACAATAACACACGGAGATCGCTTTCAACAGAAAAAAAACATAAACCAAGCTTTTTATGAGCGCGGTTTCCGTCCCACCTAAATGGGTGATGTCACTTTAAATCAGTGTCAAGGCGATAATCGAAAGCTGCTGAATGGAAATGTGTAATCTCCTATTATATTTCTTTGGCTTGGGGACACGAGCATGATTATCTTTTTACTCATAAGGTGACCTCATTCAATTAAGAAAGACGCACCAAAGGACATAGAATCATTGGTGGACCAGAACCAATTAAAAAACAGCTAATTGCAGATGCATTTTTAAGTGGATTGAGTAAGTAGCCGTCAATAACAACAGCTCCTGCCAAGGAAATTATGCAGGGGAGTAACCAGAGAGAATATTCTCTTAAAGGCATATGCTTCCAGATGTCTGTCTGCTATTGACTGAAGATGTTGTGGCTACACTCCCATATCAGCGATGCTCAACTGAGAACGGCTAAGATGCTTAAGTCCCCCCTCCTCCCCGTCCTCTCTCTCGCTGGCCAGTTGTTTTGAGACTTGAAGGAGAGTAATTGAAGCCAATATCGTTTGGAATGGTCGTAAATGTTTGACATTGCATGAATGGTAGAAAATAAAAACGAATTGGGATCTCTTTTAATGAATTACTGTTTTATTGGTACTTAGGCAAATTAGTGGAACAATACCTCAGTTAATTAAACAGACTTTTACAATGATTAAAGTGAAGTACACTTTCATCAATACCAAAAGTAAGGCATGGGTGATTGAAAAAATAATAATGATAAATTATTAAATGGCAAATTAATAATTTGCATCTCCACATTATGCTTTCACTATGATTTTTTTTTTGTCAACTCACAAAACCTATGTGAAAGCGAAACCAGGAGTGTATGATAGAGAGATCCAATTTGACAAAATTGGAGTTAAAACTCCACCCTAACAGTGACATCACCTTTGAATCATCTACCTACCTACTAACAAGGGAAGCTTTCAGTTTCAGCAGTGGGGAAATGGGGAGGAGACACACACCCAACATTTCGTGCACTCTCTTTTCTGACAGTAGACACTTGACACTGTCATGTCTTATCAACCTCCTCGGGCCAGGAACCTCTCGAAGCCATAACACTTGTAACCACCACACACACAATGAAAGATGCAGACAAACAATCTCATAAATGGGAACGCTCCCGTCTTCTAAACCGCTTTGGCAGCGGTTCCTGGGGGCCCAAAGGAGGTGCAGACTTTTGTTCCAGCTCAGAACTAACAGAACCTATTCAACTAATCATCAAGGCCTTGATTAATTGAATCAGGTGTGTTTGTGCTGAACTGGAGCAAGAACATGCACACCCTGTGGGTCCGAAGACCAGGTTTGAAGAACGCTCTAAATGTTTGGTATTCAGTATTTATTATCTTATTTCATTTTAATCAGAATTTAAAAATTGGATGGATATGGATGTAAACCCTGAGAATAAACAGGACAGAATGGACATAGTAATTGCAATGCAATCATGCAATCCATGGAACCTTGAAGTCAACAAATTCACTCCTACAAACATGTGTACACACACACACACACACACACACACACACACACACACACACACACACACACACACACACACACACACACACACACACACACACACACACACACACACACACACACACACACACACACACACACACACCTTTCAGTCACTAGGTTTGAGAAATGTGAAGCTTTGATACCTGAGAATTAGCAACAAATCAGACTTGTTCAGAACCTAAATTATGTAACTTGCGCCTTTGCTCTTGGAAGAGTGCACGTTTGTTGATTGCTGAGACACTACCAATCAAGCTAATGGGCTCAAGTAATTGGAAAAGAGAGTTATATCAATGCACAGGGAGAAGCTCATTACCACTATTGATTTGCACTTAAATATGAAAATGATGATCAGCCGTAAAAGTGCATTATTCATGTGAATACTTTCTGGCCTCTTTCTTGCTGTACCGTGTCCACATGCAAGAGACACTTGTTAATTTTGCTCAATCTTGTTGATTAGAAAGATCAAGTGCTAGTCATGGTTTATGACAAAAGAATATAACATAGCAGAAATTACATAGTGTTCCATGGAGGCGTGTACTTTATATAGGTCCAGTAAATAATATATATATATATACATCTTCTCCCATTGCTTAATGTTATCACATAATGTTAATGAACTATTGGACATGTAGAATGAGTAACTAAATATGTTGTCATATATTCAATATTCAACTGTCACCTGAGAGTATTATTCACCTGTAGCTTTCGAATGCTGTGCCTTAAAAGGCTTTAAGGAGCTAAAATGGGGGAGGGGGAGGTTATTCTGCAATTGTCTGGAAAGATTTGAAATAGATATCTCCCAGCCCCATGTCTCCTTGTAAGACAATATGGCAGCATGTCAAAAGGCCCCATCAGGCTGGGGGTAGAATGACTGAGGAGTGGAGGTGAGCAGTTCCAGGGATTCTGCAAATGCTGGGAAAATTACTTTCTGCTTCAGTGCACCCAAGCATTAGATCCATTCCAAAATAACACTGCTCTTTGCACCCAGTAGTCAACATAGAGATAGGATGAAAATAGGTTAAATATAGAGACGCTTGAATAAATGCATATAATCCCATCCCTTTATATTAAAAGTAAATGCCATGTTCAGACTTCTACTGCATTTATGAGTTGATATTTCAGCATTGTATTTGTATTTGCTTCCAGGCATCACTCTGGTTCCTTTCATATTCCAAACACCCATTCAATGCATTGGTTAGGTTGCTATAAATTATATGTAAACGCTAACTTTATATGCTGCAATCTTCTGTCTTTTCTGCTCATCCTGATCAGCAGCTAATAGGAGAAATAATAACAAAGAAAATACCATTGTGCATACAACAAGCACACATAATGAACGCCTCTACATGATCTTCTCTGAGTTCCTCCTAGCCCGGCATCACCTGGATAATGTTGTTTATCAATCATAGTTCTGAATCTTTTACAGTCGTTTTGTGTACCTCACATATACATTTTCATGGAATGTTTGCCCTGGCCCTTTCGCCAATTAGGCAAAATCCTGCAAAGCTTTGGAGAGAATTACCTAAGTGTTAAACAACACAATTTGTCTCTGCAGCATCCATTATGCAGGATGCCCCCAGAAAATGGAGGCAGTGGTGAAAAATGGTGCTAGAGGCTGTCACTGGCTCCCATATGTCTCGTCTCCTCAGAAAGATTTTAACGTTTATCCAATCGATTCCTTATTGCCCAATAATCTGGGCTAAATCAGAGCCCCGATGGCCTGTTCGTTCCTAAAACAGTACTGAAAAGCTTCCGATGAATACAAAATAGAAAATCTCAAATATACTGTATGAAGACTGGCTATCGGCATCTAAAATGAACTTTGCATTTTGTTGACAACTTGGAGTGTACATTCACTGGGCAACCAAAGTGAATGTAAGGGTTATTGGAGTTAGAATTAAGGGTTATTGGAGTTAGAATCATCTACTCAATGGCATTGAGAATGGTATGCAATATCTGAATTGAATATGGAATACTTAATTCAATTATTAATGCAATAAATTAATGTACCAAGAATATAGAATAATGTATTGGGGCACAATCTATTAATCCTGAATGATGAATAGGCTTGGTGTCTTGAAGAAGACATGCAGAAATGCAGTCAAGGTCTTGGATAAAAAGGTGTAATAAGTCTATCGTAAGTAGGAGAGTAAATATAAAGCTATTGGCCTCTTATTGATATCTGGGATAGCAAATGAAGAAAATATACACCTAAAACCTGAGGTAGAGGGTTATCAAGTTGCTTCTTCAATGCTTGCTTTACAATGATAAATCACTTGACTGTTAATTACATTGATGGCCATGCTCTTGTAAGTCACACACTTAATGGATTCTGTCCATCTAGTAGGCTAGTCTACATCAATACTCGTATCATGTACAGTGTAACATGAAATAGTTGCTCTAAAAATGGTAATAGCATAAGCAACCATTCCTTATCATGTCATTGTCCATAGGCTACTTTGACCTATGTGGGTATGGTGGAGAGGACTTGGAAGACCTGTCTTTTGTGATCAAGCTATGACCTCAAAGCAGGATGTCACCATACATGCAAATTAGTGCAGATGTGGCGGGTGACTGATTTGTTTACTTCTCTTCTCTACGTTATCAAAGCGGCCTGCTTGGTCAAACTGGGACATGATTCTGGGCCATGATACGCAGTGGAATTGGGATATTGTCACACAATGCAAACATGTTCCTCTGATATAAACAAGTGCCCCTATGCATTATGTGGTGGCGCAACCCAAACAGTAGGCTGCTTATGTCACAAATAACATTAACACAAATAAACAACAGCTATGTGCCTGTTCCGATGCTAGCATAAGTCTCACTCGCTAAGTGTCAGAAAGTGTCAGAAAGCCTGCACATTTTGCGTCTTTTCCCAATTCCAATGTGGTGCAAGACTGGGCAGATATGGGAATCACATCTGATGAATCAAGGAGGGAGCAGGGGAGATCAAACCAGGTATAGAATCTGAAGAGCGATATAATGAGATGGGATTACTTTATCGAGCTCGGCAGGACGGCGGTAGCCCCTGCAAGTCTGGATTTGTCAGATCCATGTCCTCTTAAGCCTCGGTTGGGCTACAAAGCCCCTGCACACTGGGGACTTGGGACTTTATTTGCATCCAAGAGAAGAATGCCGATACATCAGACTGCAAAAGACATGAAAGAGAAGGAAAATGCAGCAGGTTAAACAGAATCTATACCGTCCCCAACATAAATATAAGGGTTCACCATGCAAGCTTCATGTCAAGCTGCTGCTCTCCAGCTGAACACCCACAGTCTTGGGTGGTATTTCTCATAAGGATCAAACAGTACAGACACACAAATCATATGAACATTCTCAAAGCTGCTTTTGCACAATTGACACAGCAGTAGTATCTGGCAGCTCTAACATTACCAATTCTCATTTGCGGTTATCAGGACATCTGAACGCAAATGTAAAATAATAAGAGACCATACACAAGGGAACTTTAGGTTTCTCTTATAAATCCTGTTCCTTGTGCAGCTAGGGCCTAATCACTATTCTGACCATCTGAGGTGGAACACATATAATGTGTCCATGGCACATTATGCATTTCAAGGCAAATGGGGTTGTGCACAAGTCATCTCTCAGAGAGGGCATCTGAGGCGGCACATGTGACACTTACTAAATGTAAGAGCAGAAATAGAACCAAGAGATGAACAGGAATTACCCCAGGGCCAAGACCTTTTGTCCCCTTGTGCGCACCCCAGAGAGAGACAGACAGGAGCTCAATGTGACAGTGCCAAAGACAAACCGCCACAGCCAGGACAGTCGCTCAGAGGCTCATGATTTCTGTCATGATCAAAATGCTGACACATCACTTATAGGTCAGAGGACAAATGAGCCGTTATAGAATGGGGAGGCACAACAGGTATGTCACATCCTGAGGATATACGTGCAATATAAACAACTAAATCATCACTAACCACAACATGCTTTCAATTTTCTTTCCAAAATGACCATTGTTTGACCTATTATGTTTAGATCAGTTACAAACGGCATTTACAGGACTGATCCATAAACCAAGGTCGGTATTCTGACTTGAGAAATGTATGGTTAGTTTATCCCCTGAGTTTACCCCATGGATTTCAATTCAGAATACTGCCACAATTGAATATTGAAAATGCATTCAATAGGTGAGCTCTTCTTGCTGTAGTTGAACCACTGCTGTTGCAGTTCCCTGAATAGCCATGCCCAGACATGCACATGCTCAGAATCGTGGCTGTAAGTCTTTTCTGTATCACATCTGTCGTGTCCTTGGGGCACCATTAAACTGAAGACATGTTTATCAAAATAACTCCCTGTAATTATTATTACGCGATTAAACTGATTAATCGTTTAACTGTAATTAACTAGGAGATCGGGGCACCAAGGAAAATATTCAGATTACAAAGTTATAATTTTCCTAATATAACTTTCCTATATTATAACATAGTATAGGCCGATTATCTTCTGGTTTAAATGGTGTATTTTACCTCGCGTCCAGTCTCATTCCAAACGTCGTAAATTGTTGTATCTGCACGAATCCAGCCTTTACTAAAGTCAACCATACATCAATTGTCTTAAAATCATTTAATTACTAAACTAAGTAATTCACAGAAAGCATACAAACAGTAGTTATTGTTACAAAGAAATGGTAGAGGAATGTGCCCTAGTGGGCTAAACAGGCATGGCGGCCTGTTAAACAAAGGGTCATAAAGGGCAGCTGAGGAGGCACACAGACTTCATTAATATTAACAATTGATATGCTAACCCTTTGTACATGAACGCTCACTCATTCGGGAACAATTGCAATCAATATATATTTACGCTCAGTGTGTCGTCGGGATCCTTGTTGGAGAGTTTTTGTCCTGTTGGAGAGTTTTTGTCCCGTTCTCTCTCTCTCTCTCTCGGTTAGAATGGATCTTTCAAAGCGACATTCATTAATGTCGTTATAGAATGGATGTTTCGTCGGTCTTCGCGTTCAATGATATAATTTCTAGCTGCAGACTATTAATTAATATCAAAGACTTGTTATTATTCTGTCGGTCTCGATAGTCTAAAAGTTTAACCATGTGGTATAGTTAACTTTTAGTAGAGGAATTGGATGGTCAAACCTTGGCTCTCTCTTCTGAGGTAAGCTGGTCTAAAGAAAGTAAATCAGGGTGGGGTTTTATACGTGAACATAGAACAGGCTTATCACATGACGTCTGGTCCTGTCTGTGTCCCTGGGGGCCGTGCCGATCTTTGAACAGAAATACATTCTATCATATTAACATCAGTACATAGCATCTCAACGTATTACAAATAGCTTTATCCTTATTAACCTCTTGACGGTCGCCTAAGATAGGGGGCGCTACAGCGATTTTTGAAAAAATGTCGTGCCCATTTTAAACGGCCTCCTACTCAAACTCAGAAGCTAGGATATGCATATAATTAATACTTGTGGATAGAAAACACTCTAAAGTTTCTAAAACTGTTTGAATGGTGTCTGTGAGTATAACAGAACTCATATGGCAGTCAAAACCCCGAGACAGATCGTAACAGGAAGTGGAATTCTGAATTGCGGACTCAAATTCATCACTTTGCCTATAAATCACACCGTGAGCAATGGTTCATTGAGCACTTCCTATTGCTTCCACTAGACGTCCCCAGTCTTTACAAAGTGGTTTGAGCCTTCTACTGTGAAAACTGACACAATGAGAGTCTGTGGAACGTGGTCACATGAGGAGGGCCATCACCAATATGACGCCGGCGCCCCTGGCTACCCTCCCCTTTCGAAACGTTTTGAAAGACAATGCAATCGTCCCCCTTGAATGTTATTGGAGCTCTGGTTGAAAAAGGCCCTAAAGATTTATGTTATACAACGTTTGACATGTTTGAACGAACCTAAATAAAAAAAAAAAGCATTTTGTTGAGAGAGAAGTCCCGCGGCCGACGGTACTTTTGGAGCAGCCTTCAGAACGTGCTAACAACAACAAGCTATTGGGTCATAAAGGATTAACTTTTTCGAACTAAAATACATTTGTTGTGGACCTGGGATTCCTGGAAGTGCCTTCTGATGAAGATAATCAAAGGTAAGGGATTATTGACAATAGTATACAAGACTAGATTTGATATGCGATTGTTCCAAGATGGCGCTGACCTGTATTGCTAGCCTATTTTTCAGAGTATCGCATCCCCTTTTATCGCAAAGTGTGATTACCCAGTAAAGTTATTTTTAAATCTGGCATTGCAGGTGCTTTCAAGAGATGCTAATCTATAAATCTTAGAATGACAATATTACATTTTAAAAATGTTTTCGAATAGTAATTTAGTAAATTGTAGCGCTGTTTCACCGGACGTATTTGAGGGAAAATAGTTAGTCAACGTCACGCGCCAATGTAAAATGCTGTTTTTATATATAAATATGAACTTTATCGAACAAAAGAATGCATGTATTGTGTAACATGATGTCCTAGGAGTGTCATCTGATGAAGATTGTCAAAGGTTAGTGCTGCATTTAGCTGTTTTTTGGTTATTTGTGATGCATGTGGTTGGTCGGAAAATGGCTATGTGGCTACTTTTACGATATACTCCTCTAACATAATCTAATGTTTTTCTTTTGCTGTAAAGCCTTTTTGAAATCGGACAACGTGGTTCGATTCAGGAGAGGTGTATCTATAAAACGATATAACATAGTCCTATATTTGAAAAAAAATAATATTACATTTTGTTATGCTAATAGGATTTTTCGCTGGATGTCCGTCCTGCATACGGGACGGAGCCCGCCCAGAGGTTAATACATTTTATATAACCATTTAGATGCAAGTCCCATAGCTGAGGCTATTATATAAACAGTTTTATGGTAATATGGCTATATTGTCTCTTCTGAGTATCACAAAATTGTACCTAGCGGACCAGTTCGTAGCTGGATTCTTCACCAATCTTTTATACCTTCTCCAGAACATAAATGTCGTTCGGTTCCCCAATTCTGTGAGTTGGAAGAATTTCCTGTGTCTCTCTATGAAACCCCTCTGTGTCTCAACTGGGCCATGTGGCAGGAGATTCTCCTCTAGAATTTTACCACCCCTTCACACAGGGCCTGGGTGGGGGGAGGTAGGTTGGGGGGGGGGAGGTAGGTTGGGGGATGGTGCAAGGGGGAGGGGGTCAACTGTCCTCCCTGTACTCAAAGAGGGCAACGTCATGACACATCTTACCTTGTTTGACCCAGTAAAGTTTGTTGTAAAATGTTTACTGTCTCATGAAAGGTTATAAGACAATCAAATGAACCAAAAAAATAGAAAACATACTTTATTTTTGTTTTAAGGCACAAAGGAGATAGCACACCACTCTGTGTGATGGCATTTTATGTAAAGGTTTCCTTCATCTGCAAAATAAAAAAAGAATAAGTATGGATTGCATTCCTTTCATTTATGTGGTTGACATTAAGGAACAATAAAAAGATTAATGTACAGAAAGCAAAGAGTGGTGTGACATTTTGGCGGCATGTCATTGGATTATTGTCAGCATATTTAAATTTTTAACCCACTTCAGAGAAATGCTGCTTCCCCCACAATGGTACTTTCATCATTGTCGTTCTCTCTCTCTCTCTCTCTCTCTCTCTCTCTCTCTCTCTCTCTCTCTCTCTCTCTCTCTCTCTCTCCATTGATTGAAGGAGGGAGACGTGGGAGATCTTTAAACAGATCAAATCAGCTCCACCATCGAAACTCTTTCGGAGCCATTTCACAACTCAAATACTGGATCATTAGCCGCTGTGCTCCCCGCCACTCTGGATCACCAGTAGAGGAGGATGAAATCATCTAGGAGCTGTGACGTGACCACTAAATCCTCATCCGCTCCCCAGTTCTTTGTAACAACCTCTCGGTAATGATGGCAACAGGAATCAATTGCCAATTCACATTCTGGAGCTTTGATCTTTTAAACCCCCCTAATTGAACATGCAAATATTGGTCAGAGAATAAGTACGTTTTTTTTACTTAACAACCGGTTGTAAACTTTCTCTCTCTTGTCCTGCAGTACTGGGAAGGTAAAAATTCCTTTGTTACCGAGAGACTCGTGCCGCCAAAAACTTCAACATCAAACAATGGACACTGGGACAATATATTTCAACATCCGAATGTTGGGAATGATGAGAGATGGAATATGGAAAATTAATATCTATTTTGTGATGTCATTAAAATTAACTTTAAGAAATTTTACACTGTATATATCAGGTTTACATCTAAATGTTGTAAAAATTATATGATTACATTTGTGAGTACTGTTGTGAAGATAGCAATGTGATTTTAGCCTTCTAAATGAGAGTTGTGTTTCATGCAAACTTGTGCCAAGTTAGTAGCCACGCCCAAGTGAGATCAGAGTTTGTGTCAACTCGCTAACGAAATGTACATTAACCAGAGAACGTGAGGCCGTGGCCGACACGTTGAAATGGTTAAAACTACAAGACCAGACAGAGTGGAGCGATGTCTACACGGCTGAAAATGGCAAGACCTTCTGAAACTCTCAAACAGTGAAAAAGCTAAAGACTAGACCAAACATTCACAGTCTGCAGCTGTGCATGTAAAGTAGTCTAGGACATTTGACCAAAGACGAGAGGGAAGAACAGATCCCTCTCACAACCGCGTGGTACACCCGAGGCACAGTGGTTCTTCCTTTAAAAGTTGCGTCATACTGCAGCACAACTTGCGGGCTGCCGCAGATTTCTATGGCATGTCATTTAATTGTCAGATGTTGCTACCATTAATGCCAGATAGTGCTAATTTGACCACCAGAGGGTATCTTTGAGAAGCATTTGCTAGCCTTCAATATTGGCAGATTTTAAGAAATGTAGCTTAATTAATTTGATTAATATTATGGTGTTTCTATCCAAGAAAAATATAAAAATATAAATCTCATTGATTTATCAAGACCATTCCCCATGCTTGTCTCAGAGCAGTGCGAAACAGTGCTGAAAAAGTTGACCACAGCGGGTAGGTTATTGCTTCAAATCCTATTGCTTATTTTTGGGGGGATTTGGAGGATTGGAGGATTCTAAATGAATATCTAAGGGGCATTTGTAAATGATTTATTTCTGTTTTTAGAGGGAGAGAAACCAAAAGCCCACCATCACCTCATGGGTCTCCCGGTTGTGGCCGGCACGGGTATTGAACCAGCATCTGTATCAACGCAGTTTGCACTGCGATGCAGCGTCTTAGACCGCTGTGTCACTAGGGAGGCTACAATGTTTTAACCTCTTGACGGTCACCTAGGATAGGGGGCACCACAGCGCATTTGAAAAAAATTCGTTCCCATTTTAAACGGCCTACTACTCAAACTCAGAAGCTAGGATATGCATATAATTAATACTTGTGGATAGAAAACACCCTAAAGTTTCTAAAACTGTTTGAATGGTGTCTGTGAGTATAACAGAACTCATATGGCAGTCAAAACCCCGAGACAGATCGAAACAGGAAGTGGAATTCTGAATTGCGAACTCAACTTCATCACGTTGCCTATTAATCACACCGTGAGCTATGGTTCATTGAGCACTTCCTATTGCTTCCACTAGATGTCCCCAGTCTTTACAAAGTGATTTGGGCCTTCTACTGTGAAAACTGACAGAATGACACGCTGTGGAACGTGGTCACACGGAGAGGGCCATCACCATTATGACGCCGGCGCCCCTGGTTACCCTCCCCTTTCGAAATGTTTTGAAACACAATGCAATCGTCCCCCTCGAATCTTATTGGAGCTCTCGTTGAAAAAGGCCCTACAGATTTATGTTATACAACTTTTGACATGTTTGAACGAACCTAAATAAGAAAAAAATGCATTTTGTTGAAAGAGTAGCCCCGTGCACGTCGGAACTTTTGGTAAAGCCTTCAGAACGCGCTAACAAGAACAAGCTATTGGGACATAAAGGATTAACTTTTTCGAACGAAAATACATTTGTTGTGGACCTGGGATTCCTGGAAGTGCCTAAGGATGAAGATAATCAAAGGTAAGGGATTATTGACAATAGTATACAAGACTAGATGTGATATGCGATTGTTCCAAGATGGCTAGCCTATTGCTATTGCTAGCCTATTGTTCTGAGTATCGCATCCCCTTTTATCGCAAAGTGTGATTACCCAGTAAAGTTATTTTTAAATCTGGCATTACAGGTGCTTTCAAGAGATATTCATCTATAAATCTTAGAATGACAATATTAAATTTAAAAAATGTTTTCGAATAGTAATTTAGTAAATTGTAGCACTGTTTCACCGGATGCATTTGAGGGAAAATAGTTAGTCAACGTCACGCGCCGATGTAAAATGCTGTTTTTATATATAAATATGAACTTTATCGAACAAAAGAATGCATGTATTGTGTAACATGATGTCCTAGGAGTGTCATCTGATGAAATTTGTAAAAGGTTAGTGCTGCATTTAGCTGTTTTTTGGTTATTTGTGATGCATGTGGTTGGTCGGAAAATGGCTATGTGGCTACTTTTACGATATACTCCTCTAACATAATCTAATGTTTTGCTTTTGCTGTAAAGCCTTTTTGAAATCGGACAACGTGGTTCGATTCAGGAGAGGTGTATCTATAAAACGATATAATTTGCCAAAAAAATTGATTTTTTTTTTTTTAATTACATTTTGTTATGCTAATGGCGATACGGGACGGAGGCCGCACATGGGTTAATGCTGATCAGTTGCCTTGCACAAAGCATCTATTGTCCTGCTATTAGCCCATAATTTAGACTGCTCCTAACCGATTGTGTTTTTATATTCATTTTTTGCGTTGTTTATAACTTATTATTTTACTTATTTTGTACATAATGCTGCTCCTACTGTCTCTTATGACCGAAAATAACTTCTGGACATCAGAACACCGATTACTCACCACGAAATGGCAGAAGCTTTTTCTTTCATTAAAGAGTCCGACGAGCCCGACGTGAACGACATGCGTGAAGAGACGATGGAGAAAAAAAGGAAGGAGGTCGGGCTGCCTTCTGAGAATTCGTATGCGATCGAATTAACCCCCCCTGCCTTCCGTTCTACTAGCTAATGTGCAATCATTGGAAAATAAAATCGATGACCTATGAGGAAGATTAAACTACCAACGGAACATTAAAAACGGTAATATCTTATTCTTCACGGAGTCGTGGTTGAACGAGGGCATTATCAACATACAGCTAGCTGGTTATACGCTGTATCGGCAGGATAGAACAGCAACGTTTGGTAAGACAAGGGGTGGCGGTCTATGCATATATGCAAACAACAGCTGGTGCACGATATCAAAGGAAGTCTCAAGGTTTTGCTCACCTGAGGTAGAGTATCTCATGATAAGCTGTAGACCACACTATCTACCTAGATTGTTTTCATCTGTATATTTCGGAGCTGTCTACATACCACCACAGACCGATGCTGGCAGTAAGACCGCACTCAATGAGCTGTATTCCACCATAAGGAAACAGGAAAACGTTCATCCAGAGGCGGCGCTCCTAGTGGCCGGGGACTTTAATGTAGAGAAACTTAAATCTGTTTTACCAAATTTCTATCAGCATATTAAATGTGCAACCAGAGGAAAAAAACTGTAGACCACCTTTACTCTACACACAGAGATGCGCACAAAGCTCTCCCTCACCCTCCATTTGACTAATCTGACCAAAGTTCTATCCTCCTGATTACAAGCAGGAAGCACCAGTGACTCAGTTAAAAAAAAAGTGGTCAGATGAAGCAGATGCTAAGCTACAGGACTATTTTACTAGCACAGACTGGAATATGTTCCGGGATTCTTCCAATGGCATTGAGGAGTACACCACATCAGTCACTGGCTTCATCAATAATTGCATCGATGATGTCGTCCCCACAGTGACCGTACATACCCCAACCAGAAGCCATGGATTACAGGCAACATCCGCACTGAGCTAAAGGCTAGAGCTGCCGCTTTCAAGGTGCGAGACACTAACTCGGAAGCTTATAAGAAGTCCTGCTATGCCCTCCGACAAACCATCAAACAGGCAAAGTGTCAATACATGACTAAGATCGAATCGTACTACACCGGTTCCGACGCTCGTAGATGTGGCAGGGCTTGCAAACCATTACAGACTACGAAGGGAAGCACAGCCAAGAGATGCCCAGTGACACAAGCCTACCAGACGAGCTAAACTACTTCTATGCTCGCAACGAGGCAAATAACACTGAAACATGCATGAGAGCACCAGCTGTTCCGGGCGACTGTGTGATCACGCTCTCCGCAGCCGATGTGAGTAAGACCTTTAACCTCTATGGGCTAGGCGGGACGATTTCGTCCCACCTACGTAACAGCCACTTGAAGCCTGTGGCGCGATTTTCAAAACCTTAAAAATCCTATTACTTCAATTTCTCAAACATATGACTATTTTACAGCTATTTAAAGACAAGACTCTCGTTAATCTAACCACACTGTCCGATTTCAAAAAGGCTTTACAACGAAAGCAAAACATTAGATTATGTCAGCAGAGTACCAAGCCAGAAATAATCAGACACCCATTTTTCAAGCTAGCATATAATGTCACATAAACCCAGAAGACAGCTAAATGCAGTACTAACCTTTGATGATCTTCATCAGATGACAACCCTAGGACATTATGTTATACAATACATGCATGTTTTGTTCAATCAGGTTCATATTTATATCAAAAACCAGCTTTTTACATTAGCATGTGACGTTCAGAACTAGCATACCCCCCGCAAACTTCCGGAGGAATTCGCTAACATTTTACTAAATTACTCACGACAAACGTTCACAAAAAGCATAACAATTATTTTAAGAATTATAGATACAGACCTCCTCTATGCACTCGATATGTCCGATTTTAAAATAGCTTTTTGGTGAAAGCACATTTTGCAATATTCTAAGTACATAGCCCAGGCATCACGGGCTAGCTATTTAGACACCCGGCAAGTTTAGCACTCACCATAATCATATTTACTATTATAAAAGTTTGATTACCTTTTGTTGTCTTCGTCAGAATGCACTCCCAGGACTGCTACTTCAATAACAAATGTTGGTTTGGTCCAAAATAATCCATCGTTATATCCGAATAGCGGCGTTTTGTTCGTGCGTCCCAGACACTATCTGAAATGGTAAATCAGGGTCGTGCGCATGGCGCAATTCGTGACAAAAAAAATCTAAATATTCCATTACCGTACTTCGAGGCATGTCAACCGCTGTTTAAAATCCATTTTTATGCCATTTTTCTCGTAAAAAAGCGATAATATTCCGACCGGGAATGTCCATTTAGCTAAACTGAGGAAAGTAAACAAAGCTTTCGGTTGACGCGGGCACGCGCCTGAGTCTCACAGTACTGTAACCAGCCACTACCCAAACGCGCTACTTTGTTTCAGCCAGAGCCTGCAAAGCCACGATTCAGCATTTTGCCGCCTTCTGAGACCCTATGGCAGCCGTAGGAAGTGTTACGGGACAGCTAAGATCCTCACTCTTCAATAAACAGAGACAAGAAGAACGACACCTTGTCATACAGGCCACTTCCTGCCTGAAACCTTGTCAGGTTTTTGCCTGCCAAATGAGTTCTGTTATACTCACAGAGACCATTCAAACAGTTTTAGAAACTTTAGGGTGTTTTCTATCCATATGTAATAAGTATATGCATATTCTAGTTACTGGGTAGGAGTGGTAACCAGATTAAATCGGGTACGTTTTTTATCCAGCCGTGTCAATACTGCCCCCTATCCTAAACAGGTTAAACAGGACAACATTCACAAGGCTGCAGGGCCAGACGGATTACCAAGACGTGTACTGCGAGCATGCGCTGACCAACTGGCAAGTGTCTTCACTGACTACTGACCCGTAGCGCTCACGTCTGTAGCCATGAAGTGCTTTGAAAGGCTGGTCATGGCTCACATCAACACAATTATCCCAGAAACACTAGACCCACTCCAATTTCATACCGCCCTAACAGATCCACAGATTATGCAATCTCTATTGCACTCCACACTGCCCTTTCTCACCTGCACAAAAGGAACACCTATGTGAGAATGCTATTCATTGACTACAGCTCAGTGTTCAACACCATAGTGCCCTCAAATCTCATCAATAAGCTAAGGACCCTGGAATGAAACACCTCTCTCTGCAACTGGATCCTGGACTTCCTGACGGGCCGTCCCCAGGTGGTAAGGGTAGGAAACAACACATCCGCCACGCTGATCCCCAACACAGCGGCCCCTCAGGGGTGCGTGCTAAGTCCCATCCTGTACTCCCTGTTCACTCATGACTGCACAGCCAGGCCTGACTCCAACACCATCACTAAGTTTGCTGATGACACAACAGTAGTAGGCCTGATCACTGACAACGACGAGACAGCCTATATGGTTGAGGTCAGAGACCTGGCCATGTGGTGCCAGGACAACAACCTCTCCCTCAATGTGATCAAGACAAAAGAGATGATTGTGGACTACAGGAAAAGGAGGGCAGAGCACACCCTTATTCTAATCGATGAGGCTGTAGTGAAGCAGGTTGACACCTTCAAGTTCCTTGGTGTCCACATCACCAACAAACTAACATGGTCCAAGCACACCAAGACAGTCGTGAAGAGGGCACAACAAAACTTATTTCCCCTCAGATCCTCAAAAGGTTCTACAGCTGCAACATCGAGGGAATCCTGACTGGTTGCATCACTGCCTGGTATGGCAACTGCTCGGCCTCCGACAAAGGGCAGTGCATACGGCCCAGTACATCACTGAGGCCAAGTTACATGCCATCCAGGACCTCTATATCAGGCGGTGTCAGAGGAAGGCCCAAAAAATTGTCAAAGACTCCAGCCACCTTAATCATAGACTGTTTTCTCTGCTACCGCATGGCAAGCGGTACTGGAGCGCCAAGTCTAGGTCCAAGAGGTTTCTAAACAGCCTCTACCCCCAAGCCTTAAGACTCCTGAACATCTAATCAAATGGCTACCCAGACTATTTGTATTGCCGCCCCAACCTCTTTTTGCCACTGCTACTCTCTGTTATTATCTATGCATAGTCACTTTAATAACTCTACCTACATCTACATATTACCTCAGTTACCTTGACTAACCGATGCCCCACACATTGACTCTGTACCAGTACCCCCTGTATATAGTCTTGCTATTGTTATTTTACTGATGCTCTTTAACTACTTTAACTACTGTTACTTTTATTTCTTATTCTTATTCATATTTTTTAAACTGCATTGTTGGTTAGGGGCTTGCAAATAAGCATTTCACTGTAAGGTATTCGGCGTATGTGACTAATAAAATGTGATTAGATTTGATTTGATGGCGCTGTACAACGTGACCGATCAGGTGTGGGCCACAGTACCACAGTAAGAGCAAAATAATCCTAACATTTCCACACCCTAATTGTAGTCTAACCAATACCCAAATGGAGAATCAGTGAAAATATAAATCTCATTGATTTATCAAGACCAGTCCCCATGCTTGTCTCAGAGCAGTGCGAAGCAGTGCTGAAATAGTTGACCATAGCGGGTAGGCTATTGCTTCAAATCCTATTGCTTCTAACTTCAATATGCTTTTTAAATAAATAAAACATATATCACTTTTAACAGCACATTACTCAACACTAGTGAGACTCATGTCACCTACGGTAGGTCCACAATATATAAAAAAAATATTTTTTTCAACGATGTGATTCTCCGCCAATAATTAGATTTAGAGGGTTGGAGGATTCTAAATGAATATCTAAGGGGCATTTTTTGTTTGGGAAAATCTGATCTGTGAGAATATCTAAGGGGCTTTTATATAATTCTAAATTAATTAATAATAATAATAATAATAATTGCTTTATTTAAAAATTAACAATATTTTGGAGATGATTTCATTTTCAAATAGCCTAAAGTGAGCAAGAAAAAGGCCATTGTTCAACATGGGGTGAGACATTCTTACTAATTTGTAAATAAAGCAAGATTTTTATTTATAATTATTTATTTCCATCGCCTCATGGGTCTCCCAGTCGCAATCAAACCAGCATCTGTAGCAACGCAGTTTGCACTGCGATGCAGTGTCTTAGGCCGCTGCGCCACTCGGGAGGCCCCGAGTGTAGTTTCCAAATGTATGTATGATAAGTTGACTCTCTTTGTCTCTCCTTCTCCTTACCTACCCCTCCCTTTCCATTGAGTAACCAAACTGTCATGCTTTTGTTAGTCCACTAGGGACCTGTTTTCATTGTATTATGTATGTAATCAATAACCTATGCTGTGTGTGTTTATGTATTCTGTGTGATGATTTAATTAGTTAGTAAATAAATAATTAAGCCAATTTGTGTATCACTGATTCATCACTTAAGTTAAGGTTTTGGAGATATCCAAGAATTACGCGACATTCAGAATGAGACTGATGAGGTAATAATTAACAATTGACTGTAATTGATGTAAGAGATATTTATATAATCTTTAGAGTTGAAGTCGGGAGATATTAACTCGGTAAACAACTTTTCCCATGGTGCCCCAAATTCATAATTAGTTAATTGTTACATGATTAATTTAATCGAGAAATAATTAAACATAGTAGGGTAATTTTTAGATAAATAGCAGTCATCACATTAATGATAGTCACGTCACGACAGGTGTTAAGCTGCTACTGGAAATATTCAAATACATTTTTCATTGTTTGTCAATTCCTGCAGGACGCCTGGATGACTGAATGAGTTCATAATGAAGGGCTATAGGTAGCGATCTTCTCCAACAAAATGATCTGGAACAGCCATGACCCCAGGGTTTGCCAGTCTATAGAGGCCTGCGGCTTTCCAATGAATTCATCTGAGTTTCTCTCAATATCTCTCAATTTCATTGGAGCCACCGGTTAATTGACTAACGAAATTGAACCAACTGGAAAATCATGTGCAGTATGTTAGTATAGCTGATTCCCTACTTGTCCAATAGCTATGCCTCCAGTATTGTGCAATAGCTATACTATGCCTGGTGTTCTGGGGAAACTGCAGAGAACACTTACAGCCTTTACAATCAGGCCTGTCTGAAAGGGCTTATAAAAATATATTCACCGAGCTCTGCATTCCCCTGTGATTAATAAACCATTACTACACAAGCTGGAGGCCGGCCGTGTTTGAAGTCCTCTATGGTGCATATGATTTTAAAGAAATCCTCATTTGCCTTTGGTTGTTGCAATTCTATTGGAGCGTCTCCCAAAGTCACCCTCATTAAGAATGATATCCCTGCCAGAGGTTGCCTGGGCATGATTTACAATGGCAGTAGACTTGTTGCAGGTCATTCGGGTTGTGTCTCTGTGGTATTAATGGAAATAAGGGTAATTGAAATTGAAAGATGACAGTCCTTTTGCTTTTTACCAAGACCTCCATCCTTTCATGAATAAGAATTGCGTCATTATGCCACTTCTTAGACAGTCTTGGGTATGTCCTATATACAGTTTCACAAAGTGAATCTCAACTCAAACAAAGTTATTGCTGGAGTCATTTTGACTAAACTGTAGCTAAGGTATTGTAGATATAAACATTGTCAGAATTATAACTAATAATGTCACCTCACCAAACAGGTTAAGGAGATAACATAATGTTATTTAAAAGACAAACAAGGAAAGGAGGCAACTGAGGTAGCTTCAGGCTTGTTATTGGGATAATAGGTCTGGTGGTACCTGGTCTGTGAAAATAGTCTGTAGCCTAATTTTGTACTGTGACCTCCAGAGACAAAGCAGTGCCATTGGCTACAGCATAGACTACAGTGCCTTCAGAAAGTATTCACACCCCTTGACTTTTTCCACATGTTGTTGTGTTACAGCCTGAATTTAAAATGGATTAAATTGAGATGTTTTTGTTACTGGCTTACACACAATACCCCATAATGTCAAATTAATACATTTTACAAATTAATAAAAAATGAAAAGCTGAAATGTCTTGAGTCAATAAGTATTCAACCCCTGTGATATGGTAAGCCTAAATAAATAAGTTCAGGAGTAAACATTTGCTTAACAAGTCACATAATAAGTTGCATGGACTGCAGTAATAGTGTTTCACATAATTTTTTTATTGACTACCTCATCTCTGTACCCCACATATATAGTAATCTGTAAGGTCCCTCAGTCAAGCAGTGAATTTCAAACACAGATTCAACCACAAAGACCAGGGAGGTTTTCCAATGCCTCACAAAGAAGGACACCTGTAGGTAGATGGGTAAAAAAGCAAGACATTGAATATCCCTTTGAGCATGGTGAAGTTATTAATTACACTTTGGATGATGTATCAATACACCCAGTCACTACAAAGATACAGGCGTCCTTCCTGACTCAGTTGCCGGAGAGGAAGGAAACCGCTCCTGGATTTCACCACAAGGCCAATGATGACTTTAAAACAGTTACAGAGTTGAATGTCTGTGATAGGAGAAAACTGAGGATGGATCAACAACATTGTAGTTACTCCACAAAACTAACTTAACTGAGTGAAAGGAAGGAAGCCTGTACAGAATAAACATATTCCAAAACATGCATCCTGTTGGCAAAGCAATCAACTTTTTTGTGAATAGAAAGTGTTATGCTTGGGGCAAATACAATACAACACATTACTGAGTATCACTATTTTCAAGCATTGTGGTGGCTGCATCATGTTATGGGTATGCATGTAATCATTAAGGACTGGGGAGTTTTTCAGAATCAAAAAGAAACGGAATAGAGCTAAGCACAGGCAAAACCCTAGAGGAAAATTTGATTAATTCACCTTTCAGCTGGATAACAACTTAAAACACAAGGCCAAATCTACATTGGAGTTGCTTACCAAGAAGACAGTGAATGTTCCTGAGTGGCTGAGTACAATTTTGACTTAAATCTACTTGAAAATCTATGGCAAGACCTGAAAATGGTTGTCTAGCAAAGATGGTTGTCTAACAACCAACTTGACAGAGCTTGAATAATTTTTTAAAGAATAATGGGCAAATGCTGCACAATCCATGTGTGGACAGCTCTTAGAGACTAACCCAGAAAGACTGCCAAAGGTGCGTCTACAACATATTGATTCAGGGGTGTGAATACTTATGTAAATTAGATATTTCTGTATTTAATTCTCAATGAATGTGCAAACGTTTCTAAAAACATGTTTTTACTTTGTTATTATGGAGTAAATGCATTTTGAATTCAGGCTGTAACAACAAAATCAAGGGGTATGAACACTTTCTGAAGGCACTGTATATGTAATTACACAGCACCTCTGTGTTGTCTCGGGCCCCATTAGGACTGGTGGGAGGGAGTCTGCTGCTGCATAATGCAACAGAGTATGTAATACACAATCACTTTAAGCAGTGCACACCAATTTTTTATTCCACTGACTAAAGTGATCAAGCATGACCCGTGGAGTCATTTCTGAGGACATGTTTACATGGAGGCATGACAAGAATTTAAAAAGGTCATTGAACTTGATGAACCACAGCTGCAGGATGTTTAACCTGTAATATTAAGAGATGCAGACAGACTCTGTCACAATCATTTCAAATAATGAATCAGAGACTGATCACAGGGTTTTCTAACAGAAGCTGGTATCATAATCTGAGGTTTATCAAATGGGTGCAAAGCATGATTTCGTACACTTGCTTTGGTATGTGAGGTATTTAGCCACTGGGGAGAAATAAAGACAGTAGTGCTTTAGACCCCTGGCATCATGTCCCTCAAGCAAATCCTTGAGCAGCAATTGATGATCTCACCTCGTCTTCACTAATTACCACTCTGGTTGGGGTGGTCAGGTGTAAGGCAAGCCATGAAAAGGAGATTAGAGGAGGTCTAATGGAGATGTCAAGTGGCGGTGTGAGAGGGCATATAAAGTCAGCCTGGAAAAACTCAAGATGGAAGGCTTCACACTGGTTCAAGAGGCCAGATGGAAAGCTTCATAGTGGTTCAGGAGGCCAAGGATATGACGCAAATGCTGCATTCATTCAATTCCCATCGAGTGTCATAATAATAGCCACAAACAATGCTATATTTTCAACATAGTGCAATTATTAGGTCTAGCACTCACCTTTTTATTGGTAACAAAGGTTATTATGCCTTCAATGTTGTTGGCTTGAGATGTAACCTCTTTTTGTTAGACCCTGTGTCCTGACACAAGAGGGAAGAGGGTTCATTCTGCCCTGATGAGTAATATCAAAAACTTTTTAAAAATAGCCTGCACACCTTCTCGCCTTGGCACTTAGCATTACAGAGATGGATTGGGGTAATAGCAGAGGTTATAGCACTGGGCTCTGTCCGTATGAGACATTTGGGCTGCAGTCCAGACTTCAGAAAGAATTTACCTCTCAAGCACCGTCCTCAACACAGGCACTGCTCTAGTTCTGCAGCCTAGCCAAGAAACCACCTCTCCCCATTTTCAAACACATGAGAGATGCCGAATCTCCTTGATGTCCAACATGATGATCCTTCTTTTATCATCACGGTGAGGTCACTGAGCAGTCGTGACCCCTCTTTTCTCCATTCCACATGGAGTAGCTGAGGAGGCTATTTAGAGCTCTCTGGTCTTTTTTTGGTTGCCTACACACAGTCATGCCAGAGAAATGTGTCCAGATACAAGTATAACCCTGGCCCACAACAGTATTAGCCTTAGGTGTGAACAGTACAGCAGACATGGGATCACTATAGTTTTAACTATCTGAATACAGATCTCAGAAAATTATTACTTTTTCAAACTATTTGAATAAAGATCTCAGAAAGTAACTGCTCTAAAATAATATTCAAATACAGATCTGGCTGCCTTCACCTAATGACAGGGAACTGCATGTTGAAGATATAAATAAAATTAATACAGCACACACAATCTTCTATACTATTTGATCTACACAATACATTTATATCTAAACATTCTGTAAATGTCCATTCTCCTGAAGGTCCACTGACCCAGCTGTACATAATCAAGTCAAATCAATTAATTAACCAATGAAATTTTATACAGATAATTATTGTCACGGCTGTCTGAAGAATGGGACCAAGGCGCAACGTGTGTTTCGTTCCACATTTTATTTAAACTGTGAAACTATGCAAAACATACAAATTAACTCCTAAACAAAACAACAAACTGTGACAAAGAGGTGCAACATACACTTACTCAAAATACAATCTCCCACTAACCCAGGTGGGAAAAACAACTACTTAAGTATGATCTCCAATTAGAGACAACGATGACCAGCTGCCTCTAATTGGAGATCATCCCCCCCAAAAAACAACATAGAAATACAGAAACAAGAACATGACAACATAGAAAATCTAAACTAGACACAACCCCGTCACGCCCTGACCTCCTCTACCATAGAAAATAAAAGCTTCTATGGTCAGGACGTGACAATTATAAATAAATTGTAACGCTCAACGCTGTATGACTTTTTCAAGTCATTGTTTCACACTGACTTTTTTTCATGCCACTGAAAAGTTTGAAAGCTGTAATTCATTTACATATTTAAAGGGGATAATTTACTCAGAATAAAAACTAACTTCCACCTACCTTAGCTGTAGTTTATTCAAGAAGGCAGTTTTTGGATATTTAGTTTCCTTTCAACACTTAACAGACATATTTTGTAACTGTTAGCATTCCCAGTAACACTTTACATTCAATTGTTATTGTGCCTGTGTTATAAAACTGAAATTACTTTTGGAGCAACATTTTATTGGCATGTTGTTCCATAATACTTTGGTAATTGCATTTTAATTGCATAGCAATGAGCTGAGAGTTTTTGTAACTACTGTACACAAGCAGAATAGTGACTGTTCCTTGTACCACTTATGTAATAACTCCATTATTATTTACATTTACATTTTAGTCATTTAGCAGACGCTCTTATCCAGAGCGACTTACAGTAGTGAATTTCATGCATTTTTTATTTTTTTATTTTTTTATATATATATTATTTTTTGTACTGGCCCCCCGTGGGAATCGAACCCACAAACCTGGCGTTGCACACACCATGCTCTACCAACTGAGCCACAGGGAAGTCAATTATGCAATTATAAAGTAATTATATGTAACAACAATATTGCTATTGCAATAATCAATGTTACTACACATGTATACAAACTTGATGTCAAGTGTTCATATTCTTATGTCTCACTCTTTATGAATATATATTTGTAAGTCATTTTAAAGCTGCAAAAGTGGCCTACTCAAATGTTCAGGCGATTCCATGTCCCTCATGTATTTAACTTTAGGCTATAGGCTATATAAAGATTCATATCTGAGAGCCCTCCAAACCATGCATGTATTTAAATACCTTAACATACTGAAACAAAAATATAAACGCACCATGCAAAGTGCCATTTTTCATGAGCTGAAATGAAAGATCCCAGAAATGCTCTGTAAGCACAAAAAGCTTGTTTCTCTCAAATGTTGTGCACAAATTTGTTTACATCCCTGTTAGTGAGCATTTCTCCTTTGCCAAGATAATCCATCCACCTTATGGGTGTGGAAAGTCAAGAAGCTGATTGAACAGCATGAACATTACACAGGTGCATCTTGTGCTGGGTAAAATAAAAGGCCATTCTTAATGTGCAGTTTTGTCAAACAACACAATGCCACAGATGTCTACATTTTGAGGGATTGTGCAATTGGCATGCTGACTGCAGACCACGTGTAACCACGCCAGCCCAGGACCTCCACATCTGGCTTCTTCACCTGGAGGATCATCTGAGACCAGCCACCCTGACAGCTGATGAAACTGAGGAGTATTTCTGTCTGTAATAAGGCCCTTTTGTGGGGGAAAACTAATTTTCATTGGCTGGGCCTGGCTCGCCAGTGGGTGGAACTGGCTCCCAAGTGGGTGGGCCTATGCCCTCCCAGGGCCACGCATGGCTGTGCCCTTGCCCAGTCATGTGAAATCCATAGATCAGTGCGTAATTAATGTATTTCAATTGACTGATTTCCTTATATGATCTGTAAGTCAGTAAAATATTTGAAATTGTTACATGTTGCGTTTATATATTTGTTCATTATAATTTGGTTTTCTGAAACCTTATTTCAATATCAAAGAAAATAGTTGCTTTTTAGTTAAAACACAATATATATCGACAAAATACAATTTTTGAAAAGTTAGTATTTTAAAATAAACTACAAAATACAACTATTTTCTGCCCAGGTCTGCAGTACAGACTGCTCCCATGAGGTCTCCCCAGTGTCTATGGGCCCTACTCTCTTACATTCTACATTATCCTCTTGGGACAAGGTTTTTCTAATGCATTGCAACTGTCTGGAGTAGCTCAACACTCTGACTAAAAGGCCCTCATTAAAATAAAATCATAAAACGATTGGGTAGTGAAACATGCACTTGACCCTTTCGTTGGACTAGTAAAATATCATTAAGACAGGTCGGGGAGCTAGCGAACAGGCTAACGCAAATGTCTAGCAAACAGGCTAGTGAATGGAATGAGCGAGCGTAGAGAGAGAGCAAGGATTGTTAACAAGGTTTATGAGGTAAATAGAATTCATATTCTTCCCACGCAGCAATTATTCATGTATGAATCATGTTGTTGGTGAGTAGTTTTTTGTTTCACACTGTTCACATTGTTTTGTTGAATATTTGTTTCATGAAGCCAACATTGATTTAATAAGGATTTAATCAAAATACTTTACAAGGCTCATACAAAAGACAAAAAGGAATTCATCTTAATATATAATCACTGAGTCCGTATGTAACTGTTATTGCCCCCAAAGATCAGTAGGAATATACCGAACTAGAGAAATGTTTTTAAACATTCACCTCAGCTGAGTCATTCCAGAGCAGGGATAGTGGAAAACATTTATGACAGACTGTTGATGCAGTCAAAGTCACAATTTTAACCATCCTAAACTCTGTTCGAGAAGACCATAAACTTCTTAGAAAAAGAGAAAAAAAAATCCCTTTCAAAAACTTGGCTACAATATTGGTACTGGTCTCGACTATTGCCAAGGGATCGATACTTGTGAATGCTGTTCCTGTATCAGCTCATCCGACATATCCAATTCAATTATCTGCAACCAAAGGAGAAAAACAGATCTATCCCAGGTTTCAAAGACCTGAAAAGGGTTTTACTTTGAAGAGAGACAGGTGAGAATGTGAATTCTCCTCCATCTTCAGGATTGATTTCACAATATATTTTGGTCTCCAAACTCTGTACAGGATGATCAGGGACCAGAGTGTCTGATAAGGGAATTAAAGAGCCATGAGATGCCAAATATTGGATTCCCTCCACTCATCTTTCTGACTAGTGGCATAGTCACTATATAAATGTGTCATAAATTGTCTCAGAGTTAATGTTAACCTGTAATAGTGTATTAGTAAATGCAATATGACAAACGTGAAACCCAGTATGCAGACTGTTCCTTCATAGTCAAATGTAATTTTCATTATATCAATCTGCACCATTTTGTGACTGCTCAGTTAAAACTGTTAGTGGAAGCTCTAATGTAAAAATTGTATTATTGTATAGATGCAGTAAAGCGGTCAATCAAACTCGACCAAAACAATGAAATTGCCAAAGAAACTCGTGGGGGAAGGGCCGTGGGGGAAAGATCCCGAGTCTCCTCACCGCCCCCGATCAAAATTTGCCTACATTTAGGCTATTGTTTGTGTGTGTGTTTAACACTATGTTGAGGTAAAAATCTAAGTATAATTATTGTATGGATGTCAAACACAAAACATTCATGTCATGTCATGTCAATCAACCGCATTACAGTTAAAACGACATTGACTACCACCACCAATTCCTGTATGCTAGCTATGCTAACTAGCTTATATGAACTGGAGTTAGCACTTAGCAGTCACTTCTTCCAAACCTGAAAAGCGGCGACTTCTACATGTTATGAAAACAACCAAATATATCCAAATCAGACTTAGCCTCTACGGGATCGGTGTCCCCCCCACGAGACGGTTGAGCTAATGTGCACTAATGTGATTATCATGATGTTTCAAGTAAGAAGAACATTTCTCTTGACATAGACATATCTGATATGGGCAGAAAGCTTAAATTCTTGTTAATCTAATTGCACTGTCCAATTTACAGTAGCTATTACAGTGAAAGAATACCCTGATATTGTTTGAGGAGAGTGCACAGTTATGAACTTGAAAAGTTATTAATAAACCAATTAGGCACATTTGGGCAGTTGATACAACATTTTGAACAGAAATGCAATGATTAATTCGATCAGTCTAAAACTTTGCTTGTTATTTTCTTGTTACTTACAACCTCATGCTAATCACATTGGCCTACGTTAGCTCAATCGTCCCATGGAAGGGAAACTGATCCCGAAGAAGTTTTAAGCTCTTAATGAGTTTAATGAGGTGTGTTTGTCAAGGGCTATAATGAATCTGTGTACTGTTGGGGGTACTCGAGGGCCAGGGTTGGAAAACACTGTTCTAAGGGACCATTTGAAATTTACTGGGGTGGGGGGGTCTGGTGCAAAGTAGGGGAGGGTTGACCATCCTCATCATTACAAAAAAGAATTAAACATTTCAAAAGTTATCCTTTTTAGGTAAAACTATACTAAATATAACCACGTCACCAAATAATTGATTAAAACACACTGCTTTGCAATGAAGGTCTACAGTAGTCTCAACAGCACTCTGTAGGGTATCACCATGGTTAGCCAGAGGACAGCTAGCTTCTTTCATCCTCTGGGTACATTGACTTCAATACAAAACCAAGGAGGCGCATGGTTCTCACCCCCTTCTATAGACTTACACATTAATTATGACAACATCCGGAGGACATCCTCCAACCTATTCGAGGTCTTGCAGCATGAACTGACATGTTGTCCACCCAATCAAAGGATCAGAGAATGATTCTAGTATTGAAAGCATAAGCTATAGCTAGCTAGCACTGCAGTGCAAAGATTGTAGTGAGTAGTTTACTCCAAGAGAGAGAAAGACAATAGTTCAATCATTTTGAACAAATTAATTTCTTCCAAAATGAAAGATAAGCAAGAGCACTTTTAGTTTCACTTACTTCGCTAGCAAATGCAGCCAGCTAGTTTAGCCTACTCAAACACCCGGCTCAAACAGAGAGGGCTGCTATGTTAGCTAGCTAGCTATGACTATCCAACAAAACACAGGAACTCTTCCAAGTCAAGGTAAGCTTTTGGTTGTACTAATTTATTTCCAACAGGGCCCTCCGGTGTAAGTGCTAAACTGCTTACTGACTGCACACTGTAACAGTACTGCATGATTGTAGCAGGTTTACTAACGCGTTTGTTCTATTAGCTCTGTTGACTATTCCATTACTTTAGCTAATATGGTGACAGCAATGTAGGCTGTGTGTAGCGGTTATGATATGGTTTGGCTTGGAAAGTTTTTTTTGCCTGGTCACATACAACATATATGTGAGAAGGAACAGAACGTGGCTGCTATGAAAGTGAACTGTGTTCACCCGTGATCAGCGGTGTATTCATTCCACTGATTCTGTTGAAAAACATGTCTTAAACGGAAGCAAACGGAACAAAACAAGGACAAACATACCTGAATTTGTCCAATAGAAATTCACATTTGCAACTTTTGGACTAATGATTACTCCCAAAAACATTATACTGTCACAATCCTCGCTATATGAGTCATAATGAGGGCAGCAGATAGCCTAGCAATAACTAAAAGGTTGTTGGTTCAAAACCCTGAACCGACTGTGCCGTTGAGCAAGGCACTTAACCCTAATTGCTCCTCTAAGTCACTCTGGAGAAGAGCCTCTGCAAAATGACTAAAATGTCAAATGTAACCAAGTGGTTTAACCTTATTGGCACGATGCGTAAGGTGTTTGACTTTCACGCCAGTGACCCGGTTTCCCTTCCTTGTCCTGCTGTTTGCGACATTGGTGTCAGATGTGGATGGCGGCCGTTCAGCCAGCGGAACGCACAGCTCTGACGTGCTAGGGAGCTGGGTAGTCAAAGCACAGGGATGTGCCTTCAAGTATGGAGGGGGCAGTGCAGCAAACATAGCTATATGAGCCACGTTAAAATTCCCAGCAAGTGGGTTTACCCTATTAGGACGATGCATAGGGTTTTTTGGCTTTCACGCCAGTGACCCGAGTTGTATTTCCTTCCTACAATACCAAAAGGCTAAAATCTCTTGGTGAGGTCACTAGGTGTTGTACAAAGGTTGTTTACTATTACTACTAGCGGTACAACTGTTTTTTTTAAGTTTAGGATTTTTTATTTTTCTGCTGGCTCGCCTCACTTTTCATAAAAATAAAAATAGTGAAACATTAAAAAGTTATCCCTTTTAGATAAAACTATACTAAATATATTCACATCCCCAAATAAATGATTAACACTCACTGTTTTGCAATGAAGGTCTACAGTAGCCTCAGAAGCACTCTGTAGGTTAGCACCATGGTGTAGCCGGAGTATAGCTAGCTTCTGTCCTCTGGGTACATTGACTTCAATATGAATCCTAGGATTCCCATGGTTCTCACCCCCTTCCATAGACATACATAGTAATTATGACAACATCCGGAGGACGTCCTCCAACCTATCAGAGCTCTTGCAGATTGAACTCACATGTTGTCCATCCAATTAAAATATCAGACAATGTATCTAGTACTGGAAGCATAAGCTGCAGCTTGCTAGCACTGCAGTGCATAAAATGTGGTGAGTAGTTGAATCAAAGAGAGAAAAAGACAATAGTTTAACAGTTTTGAATAAATTAATTTATTCCAAAATTAAGGAGGAGAGAGAGAGAGAGAGAGAGCTAGCTATATTTGGTTGTATTTTTCAGTTAACTTTCACTTAGCTAGAGAATGCAGCTAGATAGTTTAGCCTACTCAAAAACCTGGCTCAAACAGAGAGGGATGCTATGTTAGCTAGCTGGCTACAGCTATCCAAAACTGGAACTCTTCAAAATCACACCAAGACAGTTGTGAAGTATGCACAACAAAGCCTATTCCCCTCAGGAGACTGAATAGATTTGGCATGGGTCCTCAGATCCTCAAAAGGTTCTGCAGCTGTACCATCAAGAGCATCCTGACTGGTTTCTTCAGTGCCTGGTATGGCAACTGCTCAACCTCCGACTGCAAGGTACTACAGAGGGCAGTGCGTACTGCCCAGTACATCACTGGGGCCAAGCTAGTAGCTAGCAAGCTAGCCAACGTCCAGTTAACTTGGGTGCTTGACTGCTGTTGTTAGGACAGAATGCTCGTATCAACCCTTAAAGAGATGGGTGGGACTAAATCTTAAGAGGGTGTGAACGATGCTGAATGGGTGTTGACAAAGAAGAAGTCTCCAGTAGGTCTACCAAAACAATCAAAGATCATTTTCTCAAAAGTGAGGTTACAAGTTTATCAACTTTCAAAGCAGAATTACTTTCCCATTGTTCTTCAACTGTAGTGTATGATATATCATTTTCTAGCTCTGAGTCTGCTTTTATCCAATATTAAAAACACAATTTCAAATTTTGCTACATAAGACCGGTCACACATTTGTTGTAATATTTGTTCTGATGGATTAAACTGAAATTGCAACCAACTTTCTATGGTTTGTTTTAAAAATAGCAAAATCTTGGAGATTATTTCATTTTCAAATCACCAAAAGTGAGAGGTTATAATCTGAATAAAGAGAAAAAGGCCATTCTTGAACACAGGGTGTGCAATTCTTACTAATCTGCTAGAGAACCAGCTCAGATTTAAGTATAGCTTCTGTATGACTGAAGCCTTTAGTGAAAGGTCTACTGCTTTAATATTTAATAATTTCTGCCCTCCAAATTCATATTCATTATATAAATAGGCCTGTTAAACGTTGTCTGGTTTGCCGTTCCAAATAAAATGGAATATTTTTTTGCTCATAATAATAAAAATAAAAAAAGTCATTAGATGTAGGTAGGACCATAACCATAGGTAAACAGGCAAATAACTAAAGAGTTAATCAGGGTGATTTTTCCACAAACAGACAGGTATTTTCTTTTCCATGGTAGCAAGTTCTTATGTATTATGTATGGGATTATTTATGTATTTCAGGATACACTATGAATACCGAGTATGTCCACTTCACCTTCAGGTCCATTTTATTTGTAAACTACACGGTAATGTAAAAGGTGTATTTTTTGTGATCCAATGCGTAATAACACTTATCAAGTAATATCAAGTATCTAGATCCTCTATGAGGCTGTGGAGGGATCCAACTTGTGGATTTAAAAGAAAACATTAATCATCAGCATACAAAGGCACCTTTTTTTAAGCCCTGGATTTCTAGACCTTTGATCTTATTGATGGTCAGATTTTAATAGCTAACATTTCGATGGCCATAATAAATAGTTATGCTGATAGGGGACAACCTTGTTTTACTCCTCTTGACAGTTTAATACTTTCTGAGAAGTAGAAATTATTTACTACTTTACACCTAGAATTACTATACATAACTTTAACCCATTGTATAAGATTGTACAAAATGTAAATATTCCAGGAATTTATTTATCAATTCCAGTCGTACTTTATCAAAAGCCTTATCAAAGTCAGCTATGAATACCAGGCCTGGTTTCCCAGATTTTAGTGTCATAGTATTCTATTGTTTCCAGTACTTGTTTTATATTATCTCCAATGTATGTCCATGTAAAAAACACTGTCTGATTAGGATGAATAATATCCGACAATACCTTTTTAGTTCTATGTATTTTGCAAAAATGTTTTCAACATAGCACTGAAGTTTAAGAGCTCTCCAATTTGTTAAAACCTGTTACGGCTAGACGTGCCGCTAGCGGGACACCCCGACAACATCCGGTGAAATTGCAGAGCACCAAATTCCAACTACAGTATTAAAAATATTTAACTTTCATGAAAATATATGTGTAATACATCAATATAAAGCTTAACTTCTTGTTAATCCAGCCGCTGAGTCAGATTTCAAAAAGGCTTTACGACGAAAGCTCACCATGCGATTATCTGAGGACAGCGCCCCGCATACAAATGCATGACAAATCATTTTTCAACCAGGCAGTTGTGACATGGACGTCAGAAATACCGATATAATATATGCCTTACCTTTGAAGATCTTCTTCTGTTGGCACTCCAAAAGGTCCCAGTTACATCACAAATGGTCCTTTTGTTCTATAAAGTCCTTCTTTATATCCATAAAAACTCAGTTTAGCTGGTGCGCTTCAGTCAATAATCCACCGGTTTCCCTCCATCAAAATGCATACAAAATGAATCCCAAACGTTACTAATAAACTTATCCAAACAAGTCAAACAACGTTTATAATCAAACCTTAGGTACCCTAATATGTAAATAAATGATTAAATTTAAGACGGAGAATCGTTATTGTCTTTACTGGAGATAAACAAAAATAACGCACTCTCGTCCATGCGCATGGAAACACTACAGCCAAAATGGGAGCCACTTAGAAAAATTACAACTTCTACCTCATCTTTGCAAAAACCAGCCTTAAACTCTTTCTAAAGACTGTTGACATCTAGTGGAATCCCTAGGAACTGCAATCGGGGAGGATTTCACCTTATAATACAAGTGACAGCCATTGAAAACAGAGGTAGGATGACATTTTTTTGCGGGGGATGTTTTGTCCTCGGGGTTTCGCCTGCCATGTCAGTTCTGTTATACTCACAGACATTATTTTAACTGTTTTCTATCCAAATCTACCAATTATATGCATATCCTAGCTTCTGGGCCTGAGTAACAGGCAGTTTACTTTGGGCACGCTTTTCATCCAGATGTGAAAATACTGACCCCTAGCCCAAAGAGGATTAAAAGGACTGGATCTTTATATTTACCACCTGGGTCATTTTTCAGTAATAGTGAAACCAGACCTTCTTGTTGAGTATCTGATCATCTACCATTTTTATAGGAGTGGTTAAAACATGCTAATAGCGGTCCTCTGAGTACATCAAAAAATGTTTGATATACGGTACCAGTCAAAAGTTTGGACACACCTACTCATTACAGGGGTTTTCTTTATTTGTACTATTTTCTATATTATAGAATAATAGTTGAGACAATACTATGAAATAGCACATATGGAATCATGTAGTAACCAAAAAAGTGTTGAACAAATCAAAATATATTTGAGATTCTTCAAAGTAGCCACAATTTGCCTTGATGATAGCTCTGCACACTCTTGGCATTCTCTCAACCAGCTTCATGAGGTAGTCACCTGAAATGTATTTCAATTAACAGGTGTGGCTTGATAAAAGTACATTTGTGGAATTTCTTAACCTTCTTGATGAGTTTGAGCCAATCAGTTGTGTTGTGACAAGGTAGAGGGTGGTATACAGAAGGTAGCCCTATTTGGTAAAAGACCAAGTTCATATTGTGGCAAGAACAACTCAAATAAGCAAAGACAAACAACAGTTTATCATTACTTTAACAGTTCAAAGGAGACTGCGTGAATCAGGCCTTATGGTCGAAATGCTGCAAAGAAACCACTACTAAAGGACACCAATGATAAGAAGAGACCTGCTTGGGCCAAGAAACACGAACAATGGACATTAGACTGGTGGAAATCTGCCCTTTGGTCTGATAAGTCCAAATTAGATTTTTTGGTTCCAACCGCCGTGTCTTTGTGAGTTGTAGAATAGGTGAACGGATGATCTCCACATATGTGGTTCCCACCGTGAAGCACGGAGGAGGTGTGATGGTGTGGGGTGCTTTGCTGGTAACACTGTCTGTGATTGTTTTTAAATTAAAGGCACACTTAACCAGCATGGCTACCACAGCATTCTCCAGCAATACACCATCCCATTTGGTTTGCTCTTATTGCTATCATTGGTTTTTCAACAAGACAATGACCCAACACACCTCCAGGCTGTGTAAGGGCTATTTGACCAAGAAGGAGAGTGCAGGAGTGCTGCATTAGATGACTTGGCCTCCACAATCACCCAACCTCAACCCAATTGAGATGGTTTGGGATGAGTTTGACCGCAGAGTGAAGGAAAAGCAACCAACAAGTGCTCAACATATGTGGGAACTCCTTCAAGACTGTTGGAAAAGCAATCCAAGTGAAGCTGGTTAAGAGAATGCCAAGAGTGTGCAAAGCTGTCATTAAGGCAAAGGGTGGCTACTTTGAAGAATCTTAAACCTAAAATATATTTTGATGTGTTAAAAACCTTTTGGGTTACTACATGATTCCATATATGTTATTTTATAGTTTTGATGTGTTCACTATTATTCTACAATGTAGAAAATAGTAAAAGTAAAGAAAAACCCTTGAATGAGTAGATGTGTCCAAACTTTTGACTAGTACTGTATCTCAACTGGTATGCCATCCAGGCATGGAGATTTCCCGGACTTAAAGGCTTGAATTGCATCAAGAAATTATTTCAATTCACTTCGGTTAGTGGAGATGGAGGAGACTGAAACTAAAATATATTGTTAAAGTACTTTGCTTCCTCTTTTAAAATATAATTTTGTGAATCATGAGTGACTCCGTCATTTGTATGAAGTTTCTGTAAATTATTTTTGGTAGCATTTCTGTGTTAAAGATGTATCTTACCCCATATTCTAACCAGTTCGCTTTATTTTTTATAATATATTACACTTGGGGTGGGTTGCACCAATGTGGATTAACTCTTAAACTGGGTTAAATCAAGGTTTATCTGTTAATCTTGTTGCATCAATTTTTAAACCTAGTTTTAAATTAATCCTAGTTAAATTAAATCCTTCCTCTAATCTGTTTAGTTTTCACTTTAAAGCTACATTAATTTGAAGCCTGTTGCTCAATGAATTAAAACAAATATATCAATCAAATTCAATCAAATGTATTTATAAAGCCCTTTTTACATCAGCCTATGTCACAAAGTGCTGTACAGAAACCCAGCCTAAAACTCCAAACAGCAAGCAATGCAGATGTAAAAGCACAGTGGCTAGGAAAAACTCCCTAGAAAGGCTGGAACCTAGGAAGAAACTTAAAGAGGAACCAGGCTCTGAGGTGTGGCCAGTCCTCTTCTGGCTGTGCCGGGTGAAGATTATAACAGTACATGGCCAAGATGTTCAAACGTTCATAGATGACCAGCAGGGTCAGACAATATAATCACAGTGGTTGTAGAGGGTGCAACAGGTCAGCACCTCAGGAGTAAATGTCAGTTGGCTTTTCATAGCCGATCATTCAGAGTTAGAGACAGCAGATGCGGTAGAGAGAGTCCAAAACAGCAGGTCCTATCAACTTAGATAGGAGATTATATTTAACTGCCACTTGAGGTGGTTTAACTCATAAAATGGCAGCATATCTACTTTGGTGAGACCAAAACGTCAGAGTTCCTCAGAGAATAATTAGAGACAGGTTGAATCCGAATGTGTTTTATAATAATGATGAGTTTTCAAGGAGATACCGCTTCTCCAATGACTCTGTAAGAAGTGGTTGGAACAACTATTAAGCATGGGAGCGATAGGAACGCGGCTGTACCCCCAATACTTCAGCTTTGGGTGACCCGACGGTTCTATGCAACTGGATGTTCCCAGATGGTGGATGGGGTCCTTTTTGGACTCCACAAGTCAACCGTCTGCTTGTAGTCAGAGTGTCTAGTGCTATTGGCAGTCGGAAGAATCAGTACATAAGTTTCAAGCCTACAGAGGAAACAGCAGCTGTATTTTACAGGAGAGCTAGATTCCCAGGTGTACTGGGGGCAATAGACTGTACACTCAATCCTATTCCCAACCCTGGTGGTGAGAATGGAGAACTATTCCGTAATCGGAAAGGTTACTGCTCCATCAAAGTGCAGGATGTCTGTGATGACAAATGTCAGCTCACCAACATCGTAGCTCGATGGTCAGGATCTACCCATGACAGCAGAATCTTTGACAATAGTCGTCTGTGTTCAATGCTGGAAAGGGGGGCATATGAAGGCCACCTACTAGGTGACAATGGATATGCCTGTTGTGGGTACCTTATGACTCCCCTTTTAAACCCCCAGACACTTGAAAAGAGAGAGTACAACACCTCTTATATCCTGGCAAGAGGTCTCATAGAGAGAGTTTTTGGAGTGTGGAAAAAAATATTCCCCTGCCTGAAGGATGGGCTCTGCACGAAGATGGACGCTACACTGACAATCATTATCACAGTGGCGGATATGTATAACCTTGGCAAGAGACAAGGAAACAAGCTACCTGAGGAGGCTGAGGAGGACCTACCTGGGGAGAATGCAGAAGATGACCAAGTGCAACATGCTGCCAATGCATATGGGAATGCTGTGAGGAGAACCTTGATTGAGAACCATTTTGCAGCTTTAGGTGTGTATAATGTAACATTGGTGACATGTAAAAAGCAATATTATATTTTGATTGATAAGTACAATTTCTAATTATGCTATCTGTATTCAAAATGTATTATTAAGACGTTGTTATTCTCAACACCATACAGGGTGGAACTGGAAGCACCAGAAGGAGTTTTCTGTCTAGTACTGGCAAATAACGGATTTTATTTAAAATTAGCCAACCCATGAGAACCTTTCACGATGAAATTGCAGTAGTTCTAACGTTACATTGTTATTATTTTATCAAGGAAGAGCAACTTTGTGGCCTCATTTGTCAAGTAAGCTAGCTACTTTGTTTCAACTCACAAAATAATCATAGTTAAAAACCGTTAATCATAAATTTACTGAGCCAGATGTAAAATTAAGTGGTGCAACACATCAATGATTAATTATAAACCTAGATTTACAAAACCTAGATTAGCTCTAATCCTAGATTAATTTAAACCATTGGGTGCAACCCACCCTTGATCTTTCTTGAATAAGTTCCTTCAGTTCTTTTAGTTTTTTGTCTAACTTATTCTGTGCATCTATGGTACAGTTTTATTGCAATCTATCTGTACTGTTCTTCCCTGTATTTTCTTTGTTAATATGAACTATTTTGACCTAAATTGCATTTGTTTTAAAGATGTGTATTGAATTCCATGTTACAGCGATGTTTGTCAGACCATGAGACATCGCAAAAATCAGTCTTCTCACGAAAACGTCTGTTGCGTCCGAATGGTTTGGCCGACAAAACGAATATGACAACTCTATGTAAAGATGAGACAATTGTCACGGGACTGGTCTGAACGTTAACAGGTACTGGTAAAACATTTTTATGGAAGTATGGAGGTAGTTTTGTGCCAACAATAAAAGGGGGTTAAATATGTGTCCAAAAAAATCTAAAATATTTCCTGAGCTTAATTATATCTTCTAGATATAGGACAGACACTTTAAAACCTTATTCCTTATTATTAATATTGGACTGTCTGTTTTTCCATTTATGAATATGTTATTCAATGCATTTCTTTGGGCTAAAGTGGTAAAGAAAAATTCAATATTTTATCAAATCATTTTTAAATATAATTGTTTTATACTTACGGGGGTCTTAATATTCTAAATCAAATAGGTAAATGATCCATGGTATGACCATTTTAAAACAATTCCATATGTGCACCTCTAGGGGTCCTGAGGATCACGTTTCGGAAAACCTGCAGTATGTGGAGGTTTATGTGAAAGTATTTTTTACATTTATTTTAATGACACCTCCAATTGAACGATCCAGATGATTGTTTCCAGCTATAATAAACTGGTCAATTTGCATCTGATTTGATCTCAGGTGTGTGATTGCCCAATCACATCATCTAATCTTAACTGTGACCATCTGCCCTTATGCCCCAGCTAGGCTTTAGTGAGTTTAGCGTGACCTAGGGATGAGAGGTTATGTAAAATTAACATGGATGGATGCCAAGCCAGTCAGAGTTTATTAAACTCCATTTAATTAACCAGCACCTCAACGGACCTGTGGATGTCCCAAAACTCATACGAATTAATATGTGTCCTGACACTTCTCCAGGAAAACTGAGCAAGATTTCACTAGGGGTACATAGATATCACCCAAGCAGTAACTCCCCCGTTAAATTAAATCGGACACCTCCGTTTTGACATGATCTGATGCAAACAAAACACACTTCACCGAAATGCCTCACATCTGCATAGCAAATAGGCATCCCAAATGCACTGTCCCTCTTGACTAGCCAATGTGTGTTATCCATGCATGGCTGAGATTTGCTGTAACAATCACGATGGATGCCAAGAGAAGCAGAGAGCAGAAGAGAAGAGAGAGAGGTTCTACTTAAACAGCTCACTGTGAACAGATGTTCCGTTAACAACCAAGAACTAATGTGACCCCTCACTCTTTGACTCTGACAGTGGAAAAAAAGGGAACAGAGAGGGAAAAAAAACAGATGTTGGTTGTTACGCAATCCACAGACATCCGTGTGCTGAGTCTCCCATCTCTGCAAATTAAAAACTGTTCTAAAATCAGCCCAGTCCAAAAATATGGCCGTCAAAAAATGTGAATAATGAAATTAGGGGTCGCCTACCAAAACATTTGAAGGTTGTAATAAAATAACAGCACATCTGCTGTAAGTGAGAAATCCAATGCCTAATATAACCCCTCCATTCCTCACTACAACCCTGCTCCTCATAAATCTGTCAAAGTACCATGTTATAATCCAGAATGACCAGTGAGATTTCATCAAGGCAACGATCCCCAATGAGTGATCAGCGATCAGCATTGACTGCAACTCTCCTTATAGCCCTGATCACTCGCCTTAATGGACGTGTCTGGTGCGTATGTGTAACGATGGGAACCTGTGGAAAAGATGACACACACACACACACACACACACACACACACACACACACACACACACACACACACACACACACACACACACACACACACACACACACACAAACTGAGAATAAACCATGGTCATCAATATATTGCAGCCGTTATTGCTGCATCGATAAATATGCATGGCAAAGGTACTCTCTAACATAACACTTCATATTTGTAAATCAGTCATAACCTTTATTGAGCTACAAAAACATATGACTGGATAAATCTACTAAAAAGGACAATCATTTAAGTGTGCAGCTTTCACAGAAACACGTGTAATACACAATGCTTGTGTTGTGTATATGCATACTGCCAGTAAGTAGCAGAGCAAAACATACAGAGTAAGAGACAAACAGCATACTGTTGTCATACATTACTGAGAGTGGCTTGAACCAGCTGGGGGTGAATCATGGTCTTGCCTTGAGCGGAGGATTATGGGGGAGAGGGATGACAGCTTTCTGCTTCTGCATTGAAGCAGAAGGCAGTAGGCTGAGGCAGGGGTGTGTGTGTGTGTGTGTGTGTGTGTGTGTGTGTGTGTGTGTGTGCATACATGGGTCTTTCTATAAATAATGGGGCCAATGTCTGACACTGGGATAAATATTTCAAAATGGTTTGAAACAAAAATGGAAAAGATTTTTATGCAGTTTCACATGTGTACTTAGAGGAATAAAAGTTAATATATGCAAATTGGCCCATAACTTCTCCTATACAACAACATAGGCCTAGGACTATTAGTTAAATAAAGGTTAAATAGACAAATTAAAATTAAAAAATACTATACATCCTTTAAGCAGTTCATACAGACATTGGCTAGTCAAATTAAAATTCAAGGACTTTCAGGGACTTTTTCAAGCACTTAATTACCACTTTAAGGATAATGAATTGTTTAGGCCCTGATATTTACATTATTATTACATTCTAAAATATGTGACAATAATGTGGACATTGCCTGACTAAATAGATTGCGGCCGACACAGGCACACATAATAAAGGAATGAATAGTGGTAGCATTAATCTCACCATTGCGGCTTTTAAAATGCAAAAGTGAACAAATACCAGGTTCCTTTTTTAATGGAAGGATTTGTTTGGAAAGCCAAGTTAAAGCCAACAGATGTTGTCGTCCTCATAATAACAGAGTAGCTTAATACCCTTCAATTGAAGACGCGGGAAACAAACGAAAGTGACCACAGTTAACCCACTGTTCCCCAGTAGGCTGTCATTGTAAATAAGAATTTGATCTTAACTGACTTGCCTAGTTAAATTAAAAATAGAAAATTGTGCAACCGTCTATCCTACACAATTGTGCACAGTAGACTCTATGTCTAATCTGATGCACGAAAACATGAACTCAATACGTTGATGGTTTCTCTATTAAATCTAGCGAGACCCTGCTGTAAATCAAGCAGACAACAACAGATGATCAACCTCAATTCGCTAGGAACATTAGATCCAGCATGGATCCAGGCACAACTGTCTTTACCAGCATAAGGAATGACACCCAAATATTCTGGACATTCCTCAAGAACACCTTTTTTTTTTTTTTTACAGCACTTGGGCACATTGCATGCCCTATCACAACAGCTGTTCATAACTTGGCTGTCATTTGCGAAATTCCTTCCTGGATCAGATGATGATGTGCAAAAATATTACGGAATAGCTCGACACCAAATGCGCATCTAACAAGATATATTCAAAATTATTGAAGAACTACGTTAATGACAGTTTCGATTTAGGTTTTATGAATCAAGGTAAGGTGACTCTTTCGGTTAGAAGCATTACATTTTTCAGTTGCATTTATTATTTTGAATTTGTGTGCCCATGAAAACTGTTTTCACCACGTAACATAAGGAGACACAAAATGTTACACTGCACTTCTGAGATCAGTATACAAAAAACTGTCAGCCAGCTAGATCCAGGATTCTGACAGGGTTCAAGTTCAATGTCTAATTTAACTGATTAATGCATAATATATGTTATATCAACAACTACAATGCATGTTTTAGGTCACACTATTTTTGACAAATCTGTCAAGACACCAACCATAACAAAGGGTTAAACATAGGTTTTAAAGCAACTCGTGAATTTTATCGAATATAGTTATGATCCCCCTTATATGTTAATGTAATGACATGAAAACAAATTGGAAGATTATTATCAATTACTTATCGACAGATGTAACAACTTTATAGAAATACCCATGTGCGTGTGTGTGTGTGCAAGCGTAGCTACATATAAATACATTTATTTATCCACTAAACTTGTCAAAAAGAACAATAAACTGTACAATGAAACAAATATAAATTATAGAAAGAATGATAAAACGCTTCGGGGCACCTTAAATGAAATTTTGCTCAAAAAAGCAAAGTTGGCTCCATCATTCATTGAATCAGATGGCTCATTCATCACAAAACCCAGTGGTATTGCCAACTACAATAGAAATATATTGGGGAAAATATTAGCAAATTTAGGCATGACATGCCAACAACACATTCTGAACCTACACATTCATGCATAACTGAATAAATTATGAAAGACAAGCATTGACATTTATAATTCTGTAAAGTGATTGTGGAAGAGGTGAAAACACTATTGTTGTCTGTCAACAATGACAAGCCACCTGGGTCTGACAACTTGGATGAAAAATTACTGAGGATGAAAACGAACGATATTGCCACCTCTTCAATCTAAGCCTACAGGAAAGTGTTTGCTCTCTGGCTTGGAGGGAAGCGAAAGTCATTCCGCTACCCAATAATAGCAAAGCACCCTTTACTGGCTCAAACAGCCGACCAATCAGCCTGTTACCAACCCTTAGTAAACTTTTGGAGAAAAAATTGTGTTTGAACAGATACAATGCTATTTCACAGTAAACAAACATCAAAAATGCTTACAAGGATTCAACATGTATGGCACTTACACAAATGACTGATGATTGGTTGAGAGAAATTGATAATAAAACAATTGTGGGAGCTATTTTGTTAGACTTCAATGCAGCTTTTGCAGGCTATCCCCTGCTATATTGTGGATTGAGAGTTACCTGTCTAATAGAACACGGAGAGTGTTCTTTAAGGGAAGCCTCGCCAACATAATCCAGGTAGAGTCAGTCATGCCCCAGGGCAGCTGTCTAGGCCCCTTAATTTTTTCAATCTTTACTAATGACCTGCCACTGGCTCTGAGTAAAGCCTGTGTGTCTATGTATGCTGATGACTCAACACTATACACATCAGCTAACACAGAAAGTGTAATCACTGCAATACTTAAGAAAGAGCTGCAGTAAGTTTCAGAATGGATGCCAAGAAATAAGTTATTCCTAAATATTTAAAAAACTGAAAGCATTGTATTTGGGACAAATCATTCACTTAACCCAAAACCTCAGCTAAATCTTGTAATCAATGAGGTGAACATTTAGCAAGTTGAGGAGACTAAACTGTTTGGAATAACCCTGGATTGTAAACTTTCATGGTCAAAATATTGATGCAACAATAACTAAGATCGGGAGAGGTCTGTCCATAATAAAGCGCAGCTCCACTTTCATAACATTGTTATCAACAAGCCAGGTCCTACAGGCCCTAGTTTTGTCGCACCTTGACTATTGTCCAGTCGTGTGGTCAGGTGCCACAAACAGGGACTTAGGAAAATTACAATTGGCCCAGAACAGGGCAGCACGGCTGGCTCTTAAATTTACACAGAGAGCTAACTTTAGTAGAGAGCTATATAGCACATCAATCTCTCCTGGCTCAAAGAAGAGGAAAGATTGACCTTATTGCTGGGTATTTGTGAGAAGTATTGACATGTTGAATGCACTGAGCTGTCTGTTTAACTTCTACGGGATCGGAGTCCCACCACCGGGACCGTTGAGCTAACGTGCGCTAATGTGATTAGCATGACGTTGTAAGTAACAAAAACATTTCTCAGGACATAGACATGTCTTATATGGGCAGAAAGCTTACATCTTTGTTATTCTAACTGCACTGTCCAATTTACAGTAGCTATTACAGTGAAACAATACTATGCTATTGTTTGAGGAGAGTGCACAACAACAACACTTTTATCAATGCAACTGGTTTGATACACCTCTGAAGGTAAATAATGTACTTACATTCAGTAATCTTGCTCTGATTTGTCATCCTGGTGGTTTCAGAAATAAAATGTTGCATAGTTTTTATTTTTATATTCAAATGTAGGAACTGGGTTCTAAAGTTTGAACCCCTGCTGTTTCTTTTACCAGATCTAATGTGTTATAATCTCCAAAATTAATTTCACATTTCCACTATCTGCAAAGTGTTTCCTTTCAAATGGTATCAAGAATATACATATCCTTGCTTCAGTTTCTGAGCTACAGGCAGTTCGATTTGGGTATGTCATTTTAGACGAAAATTGAAAAAAGGGTCTGATCCTTATTAAACTACTGGCACACAGCTCAGACACCCATGCATATCCCACAAGACATGCCACCAAAGGTCTCCTCACAGTCCCCAAGTTCAGAACAGACTCTCGGAGGCACACAGTACTACATAGAGCCAAGGCTACACGGAACTCTATTTCAAATCAAGTAACTCATGCAAGCAGTAACATCTGATTTAGAAAACAGATAAAAAATACAACTTAAGGAACAGCGGGAACTATAAAGAGACACACTGTCACGCCCTGACCTGAGAGAGCCTTTTTTTATGTCCATATTTAGGTTTGGTCAGGGTGTGATTTGGGTGGGCATTCTATGTCCTTTTTTCCATCCTTTGTATTTCTTTGTTTTGGCCTGGTATGGCTCTCAATCAGGGACAGCTGTACATCGTTGTCGCTGATTGGGAGTCATACTTAGGCAGCCTGTTTTCCTTTGGGGTTTGTGGGTAGTTATTTTCTGTTTTGTGAGTATACCTGACAGAACTGTTTGGCTGTCATTTGTTTTTTCCGTTGTTTAAGTGTTCTCTTATAATAATAAAGAAGATGAGCACGATGCACGCTGCGCCTTGGTCTACTCCTTCAGACGGCCGTTACAGAACTACCCACCACCATAAGAAGACCAAGCAGCATGGTATGGAGGAGCAGAGGGTTCAGGACTCCTGGACTTGGGAGGAGATCCTGGACGGGGCAGGACCATGGCAGCAGGCTGGGGAATATCGCTGCCCGAAGGAGGAACTAGAGGCAGCGAAAGCTGAGAGCCGGCAATATGAGGCAAGGCAGTGCAGCAGGCATGAGAGGCAGCCCCCAAATGTTATGGGGGGGGGGGCACACGGGGAGATTGGCGGAGTCAGGCGATAGACCTGAGCCAACTCCCCGTGCTTACCGGAAGCAGCGTAGTACTGGTCAGGCACCGTGTTATGTGGTGAAGCGCACGGTGTCTCCAGTACGCACTCATAGCCCGGAGCGCTACATGCCAGCCCCCCGCAAGTGCCATGCGAGAGTGGGCATCGAGCCAGGGCAGATTGTGCCAGCTCAGCGAGTCTGGTCTCCAGTGCGCCGTTTCGGTCCAGGGTATCCTGCGCCAGCTCTGCACACTGTGTCTCCGGGGCGTTGGGAAGGCTCAGTTCGTCCTATGCCTGCGCTCCGCCCGTGCCGGGTGAAAGTGGGCATTGAGCCAAATGGAGAGGTGCGTTTAGCAAGTATCAGATCTCCAGTGCTCCCCCACAGCCCGGTTCAACCTGTGCCTGCGCTCTGGAGGGGCCGGGCTAGAGTGGGCATTCAGCCTGGAGGAGGGGTGTCAAGCCTACGCACCAGATCTCCAGTGCTCCCCCACAGCCCTGGTCGCCCGCCTGTCCTCCGGCGCAGCCAGGGTCGCCCGCCTGTCCTCCAGCGCAGCCAGGGTCGCCCGCCTGTCCTCCGGCGCAGCCAGGGTCACCCGCCTGTCCTCCGGTGCAGCCAGAGTCGCCCACCTGTTCTCCGGCGCAGCCAGAGTCGCCCGCCTGTCCTCCGGCGCAGCCAGAGTCACCCTCCAGTCTGGGGCCCGCGGCGAGGGACCCCGCTCTAGAGGCGCCACCAAAGTGGGGTGAGCCAGTGGTGGAGCGGGGTCTGTGTCCCGCTCCAGAGACGCCACCGCGGCGAAATGCCCACCCAGACCCTCCCCTATAGGTTCAGGTTTTGCGGCCGGAGTCTGCACCTTTGGGATGGGGGGTACTGTCACGCCCTGAACTGAGAGAGCCTTTTTTTATGTCTCTATTTAGGTTTGGTCAGGGTGTGATTTGGGTGGGCATTCTATGTCCTTTTTTCTATGCTTTGTATTTCTTTGTTTTGGCCTGGTATGGCTCTCAATCAGGGACAGCTGTACATCGTTGTCGCTGATTGGGAGTCATACTTAGGCAGCCTGTTTTCCTTTGGGGTTTGTGGGTAGTTATTTTCTGTTTTGTGACTATACCTGACAGAACTGTTTGGCTGTCGTTTGTTTTTACCATTGTTTAAGTGTTCACTTATAATAATAAAGAAGATGAGCACGATACACGCTGCGCCTTGGTCTACTCCTTCAGACGGCCGTTACACACACACAGGCACAGACACACATACATACACACACACATAACATATGCACCATACACACACCTACACATGGATTTTGTGTTGTAGATATGTGGTTGTAGAGAAGTGGCCTGTGGGCACACACTGAATTTGTGTGTGAAATGTAATATAATGTTTTAATGGTATATAACTGCCTTGGCAGCAGCTAATGAGGATCCATAGTAAATAGAAATACAAAATAGTATATCCAAATAAAGTGTGACTGAAATTGCTAACACAGATGTTAACTCACACTGCTCTTTCTCGGTCTCACCCTCCCATCCGTGATGCCTACACTCCATTTAGTAAGGTGTGTGGGGTTTGCCAATGCCAAGGCCAATACCAGAATGAATCAGTTGGACAGGCATTTGATTTCCATGTGTGTGGTGTGTGGGGGGTGAGGGGGGTACGTTTCTTTCACAGGACCTCCTATGTGTGCATGTGTCCCCAAATATTTTTGCACTATAACCGCTGGGCCCCTTCAAGTTAATGAGCAGTCATTCTGACTGCAATGTTCTAACAGTGTAACTAATGCATTTTATTTATGCTATTGCAAAAATAAAAATGTGGTTAGGTTAATGAAGGTCTGAAGTAAAATGAAAATGAGAAAAAAATATAGATTTAAAATAACACAAAAGCATTTCATTTGTTTATGTCACCGTAGGATGTATCAGCTGCATGTAAAAACATAACCACAAAAACGTAAGTGTTCAATCAATTTTATTTGTTACAACTATAAAACAGAAAGTATAGGTGTTGGAATGCAGTAACAGCTTCTTTATATAATGACCGCCCCCCCAACAAATACCCCCAACCACCAAGATGCACGGTCAGAAAGATACACGGTCAAATGATGAAAACATCAGTAGCCTAAACATCATTATTATCTGCTTGATATAGTTGAAGTCGGAAGTTTACATACACTTCGATTGGAGTCATAAAAACTCATTTTTCAACCACTCCACAAATTTCTTGTTCACAAACTATAGTTTTGGCAAATAGGTTAGGACATCTACTTTGTGCATGACACAAGTAATTTTTCCAACAATTGTTTACAGACAGACTATTTCACTTATAATTCACTGTATCACAATTCCAGTGGGTCAAAAGTTTACATACCCTAAGTTGACTGTGTCTTTAAACAGCTTGGAAAATTCCAGAAAATGGCTTTAGAAGCGTCTGATAAGCTAATTGACATCATTTGAGTCAATTGGAGGTGTACCTGTGGATGTATTTCAAGGCCTACCTTCAAACCCAGTGCCTCTTTGCTTGACATCATGGGAAAATCAAAAGAAATCAGCCAAGACCTCAGAAAAAAATCGTAGACCTCCACAAGTCTGGTTCATCCTTGGGAGCAATTTCCAAACGCCTGAAGGTACCATGTTCATCTGTACAAACAATCGTACGCAAGTATAAACACCATGGGACCATGCAGTTGTCATGCCACTCAGGAAGGAGACACGTTCTGTCTCCTAGAGATGAACGTAATTTGGTGCGAAAGTGCAAATCAATCCCAGAACAACAGCAAAGGACCTTGTGAAGATGCTGTAGGAAACAGGTACCAAAGTATCTATATCCACAGTAAAACGAGTCCTATATCGACATCACCTGAAAGGCCGCTCAGCAAGGAAGAAGCCACTGCTCCAAAACCGCCATAAAAAAAGCCAGACTACGGTTTTGTAACGATCGTCTGGAAACGGGGACCAAGATGCAGTGTGGTAAGTGGTCATAATTATTTAATGAAACACTTTAAAACAAACAAGAAAACGAAAGCCAACAGTTCTGCCAGGTGAACACACACAAGACAGAAAACAGCTATCCACAAAACCCCAAAGGAAAACAGGCTGCCTAAGTATGACTCCCAATCAGCGACAACGATGTCCAGCTGTCCCTGATTGAGAGCCATACCAGGCCAAAACAAAGAAATACAAAAACATAGAAAAAAGGACATAGAATGCCCACCCAAATCACACCCTGACCAAACCTAAATAGAGACATAAAAAGGCTCTCTCAGGTCAGGGCGTGACAGTACCCCCCCACCCCCCCCAAAGTTGCGGACTCCGGCCGCAAAACCTGAACCTATAGGGGAGGGTCTGGGTGGGCATTTCTCTGCGGTGGCGGCTCTGGAGTGGGACGCAGACCCCGCTCCACCACTGGATCACCTCACTTTGGTGGCGCCTCTAGAGCGGGGTCCCTCACCGCGGGCCCCGGACTGGAAGGCGACTCTGGCAGCGCCGGACAGGCGGGCGACTCTGGCTGCGCCGGACAGGCGGGCGACTCTGGCTGCGCCGGACAGGCGGGCGACTCTGGCTGCGCCGGACAGGCGGGCGACTCTGGCTGCGCCGGACAGGCGGGATTTGCAGCAGGCCTGACTCTCGGCGCAGGCACAGGACTCCCCAGGCTGGGGAGACTTGCAGGAGGCCTGGCTCTGGGCGCAGGCACAGGATCCACCAGGCTGGGGAGACATGCAGGAGGCCTGGTTCTGGGAGCAGGCACAGAACGCACCAGGCTGGGGAGACTTGCAGGAGGCCTGGCTCTGGGAGCAGGCACAGGACTCACCAGGCTGGGGAGACATGCAGGAGGCCTGGTCCGTGGAGGAGGCACAGGATAGACTGGGCTGTGGGGGAGCACTGGAGGCTCCGGGCTGAGGAGCGTCTCTGTAGGCTCCGGACTGTAGGCCGTCTCTGTAGGCTCCGGACTGTAGGCCGTCTCTGTAGGCTCTGGACTGTATGCCGTCTCTGCAGGCTCTGGACTGTAGGCCGTCTCTGCAGGCTTCAGACTGTAGGCCATCTCTGCAGGCTCCGGACTGTAAAATGTCGCCGGAAGCTCTGGACGGGGAACTGTCGCCAGAAGCTCTGGACGGGGAACTGTCGCCGGAAGCTCAGGACGGGGAACTGTCGCCGGAGGCTCTGGACGGGGAACTGTCGCCGGAGGCTCTGGACTGGGAGTGCGCACTACAAGGCTAGTGTGAAGAGCAGGAACAGGACGTACTGGGCTGGGCAGGCGCACTGGAGAGAGAGTGCGAGAGGCAGGCACATGCTTACCACAAAAAGCACGGGTAGTTGACTCAGGCCTCACCCCTGGTCCAGCCAAACTACCCGTGTGCCCCCCCAAAAAAATGTTTGTGGCTGCCTCTCGTTCTTCCCAGGTAGGCTCCGATATCTGTCGATCACCTGGCCCCAAGTCCAGTCTCTCCTCCCAATCCACTCCTGATGAGACCAGGTGTCCATCTCCTCCCGAGCACGCTGCTTGATCCAGTTGTGGTGGGTAGTTCTGTAAAAATCGTCTGGAAGAGGGGACCAAGATTCAGCGTGGTAAGTGGTCATAATTCTATTTAATGAAACACTTTAAAACAAACAAGAAAACGAAAGCCAACAGTTCTGCCAGGTGAACACACACAAGACAGAAAACAGCTACCCACAAAACCCCAAAGGAAAACAGGCTGCCTAAGTATGACTCCCAATCAGCGACAACGATGTACAGCTGTCCCTGATTGAGAGCCATACCAGGCCAAAACAAAGAAATACAAAAACATAGAAAAAAGGACAAAGAATGCCCACCCAAATCACACCCTGACCAAACCTAAATAGAGACATAAAAAGGCTCTCCCAGGTCAGGGCATGACAGGTTTGCAACTGCACATGGGGACAAAGATCGTACTTTTTGGAGAAATGTCCTCTGTTCTGATGAAACAAAAATAGAACTGTTTGGCCATAATGAACATGGTTATGTTTGTAGGAAAAAGGGGGAGGCTTGCAAGCCGAAGAACACAATCCCAACCGTGAAGCATGGGGGTGGCAGCATCATGTTGTGGGGGTGCTTTGCTGCAGGAGGGACTGGTGCACTTCTCAAAATAGATTGCATCCTGAGGAAGGAAAATTACGTGGATATATTGAAGCAACGTCTCAAGACATCAGTCAGGATGTTTAAGCTTGGTCACAAATGAGTCTTCCAAATGGACAATGACCCCAAGCATACTTCCAAAGTTGTGGCAAAATGACTTAAGGACAACAAAGTCAAGGTATTTGAGTGGCCATCACAAAGCCCTGACCTCAATCCCATAGAAAATTTGTGGACAGAATTGAAAAAGTGTGTGCGAGCAAGGAGGCCTACAAACCTGACTCAGTAACACCAGCTCTGTCATGACGAATGGGCCAAAATTTACCCAACTTATTGTGGGAAGCTTGTGGAAGGCTACCTGAAACATTTGACCCAAGTTAAACAATTTAAGGCAATGCTACCAAATACTAATTGAGTGTATGTGAACTTCTGACCCACTGGGAATGTGATGAAAGAAATAAAAGCTGAAATAAATCATTCTCTCTACTATTATTCTGACATTTCACATTCTTAAAATAAAGTAGTGATCTTAACCGACCTAAGACAGGGAATTGTACTAGGATTAAATGTCAGGAATTGTGAACAGCTGAGTTTAAATGTATTTGGCTAAGGTGTATGTAACTTCTGACTTCAACTGTAAATAATGCAAATCAGCACAAAAGCAATAATGGCATTATAATGAATATAAGTGCCTATATGACAGCAGTAAAAAATAATCAATTAATAGTCGGAGCATGTCCATGTCACATAAACAACAAAAGCTGGTGAGTGCATTGATGATTTATTTTTTTGCTTGAGATGTAGGGCCTGCTGAGAGCAGTGATGACATTTTGTGCTGATCATCGAACCGTAGCATTGTCACCGGCATGTTCTATCCAAAAGGTGCCGTTCCTTCCTTTCTTCTGTCTAACCATTTCATTCTGCTCAGTGCGCATCGTTCTGGCTTTTTTTGTCCTTAGGCCTCGGAGTTGAAGGTTCAGGCTGAGGCTCAGAATCAGTAGAATAATCATCAGAGATCTCATCACGATTCATTTCTTCCCCACCATCTGTGTACTTCAAGTAGGTCAGAGTAGACTGATAAGACTGCTTGGATTCAGTGGACTGATAGAGGGTACATACCATTTTGAGATTATAATTAGAATAAATCAATACAATAGAATGGCCCGCTCTGTTCTTCATTCATAATGACATAATTATGCATCATTATCAACTGGGCACAGCACATTCAACTATTGGGAAAAGGAGGGGAGCAAGCCCTACTGTCGTCAGAAGGAGGGGCAAAAATGACATGCCTCCTTAAATTGATATCTGCGTATATAAAAATTATATCTGCTTCACTGATTTCTGCTCTCGTAAAAGCCTGGGTTTTCTGCACGTTAACACTAGAAGCTTATTACCTAAAATGGATCAATTGAAAGTGTGGGTTCACAGCTCCAATGCAGATGTGCTGGTCATTACAGAGATGAGGTTAAGGAAGAGTGTTTTGAATACTGATGTTAACCTTTCTGGTTATAACCTTTTTCGGCAAGACAGATCTTCCCAAGGTGGGGGAGAGGATCACCTTCAGAGCTCGGTTGTCTCCACCAAGTCTGTCCCCAAACAATTTGATTTGCTGGTTTTAAGCATTTAACTTCTTTGGGATAGGGGGCAGTATTTTCACGGCCGGATAAAAACGTACCCGATTTAATCTGGTTACTACTCCTATAACTGTTTGAATGGTGTCTGTGAGTATAACAGAACTCATATGGCAGGCCAAAATCTGAGAAGATTCCATGCAGGAAGTGCCCTGTCTGACAATTTGTTTTCCTTCTGTTGCATCTCTATCGAAATGACAGCATCTGTGCTGTAGCATGACACTTTCTAAGGCTTCCATTGGCTCTCTAAAGCCGCCAGAAAGTGGAATGGGGATTAAATCGGGGATTAAATCGGGTACGTTTTTTTATCCGGCCGTGAAAATACTGCCCCCTATCCCAAACAGGTTAAGGAGCAGTTCTCTCTCTGTGGGTCTAACCCCAAGAAGTTCTGGAAAACTGTTAAAACCTGGAGAATAATCCCTGCTGCTCTCAGCTGCCCATGTACCTTAATGTTGATGATGTGGTTGTTACTGACAAGAAGCACATGCCATGCCTCCTTGCCCGTCCAAGATTTCCTCATCTCCCACCCCTTCTAATGCGACTATCCCCGATGCTTCTCTCTCTTTTTCCCCTGCCACGCTATAAAGTTTCTCCCTGCAGGCAGTCACTCAGTCCAAGGTGCTAAAGGAGCTCCTGAAACTTGACCCAAAAAAAACATCTGGGTCAGATGGTTTAGACCCTTTCTTCTTTAAGGTGGCTGCCCCTATCATCTCCAACCTTTTTAACCTGTCTGTCTTTTCTGGGGAGTTTCCCATTGCTTGGAAGGCAGCCACGGTTCGTCCTTTATTTAAAGGGGGAGATCAAGCTGATCCTAACTGTTGTAGGCCTATTTCTATTTTGCCCTGTTTATCAAAAGTGTTGGAAAAACTTGTCAATAATCAACTGACTGGCTTTCTTGATGTCTGTAGTATTCTCTCTGGTATGCAGTCTGGTTTCCGCTCAGGTTATGGATGTGTCACTGCAACCTTAAAGGTCCTCAATGATGTCACCATTGCCCTTGATTATAAGCAATGTTGTGCTGCTATTTTTATTGACTTGGCCAAAGCTTTTGATATGGTAGACCATTCCATTCCTGTGGGCCGCTAAGGAGTATGAGTGTCTCTGATGGGTCTTGGCCTGGTTTGCTAACTACCTCTCTCAAAGAGTGAAGTGCATAAAGTCAGAAAAACTGCTGTCTCAGCCATTTCCTGTCACCAAGGGAGTACCCCAAGGCTCAGTCCTAGGCTCCACGCTCTTCTCAATTTACATCAACAACATAGATCAGGCAGTAGGAAGCTCTCTCATCTATTCATGTACAGATGATACATTCATGTACAGTCTTATACTCAGCTGACCCCTCCCCGGATTTTGTGTTAAATGCTCGACAACAAAGCTTTCTTGGTGTCCAACCTTGTTCTGAACACCTCCAAAACAAATGTCATGGTTTGGTAAGAAGAATGCCCCTCTCCCCAAAGGTGTGATTACTACCTCTGAGGGTTTAGAGCTTGAGGTAGTCACCTCATACAAGTACTTGGGAGTATGGCTAGACTGTATACTATGCTTCTCTCAGGACATATTAAAGCAGCATGCTAAAGTTAAATCTAGACTTGGTTTCCTCTATCGTAATCGCTCCTCTTTCACCCCGGCTGCCAAACTATCGCTGATTCAGATGACCATCCTACCCATGCTAGATTACGGCGATGTACTTTATAGATCGGCAGGTAAGGGTGCTCTCGAGCAGCCAGATGTTCTTTACCATTCGGCCATCAGATTTGCCACCAATGCTCCTTATAGGACTCATCACTGCACTCTATACTCCTCTGTAAACTGATCATCTCTGTATACCCATTGCAAGAACCACTGATTGATGCTTATTTATAAAAACCTCTTAGGCCTCACTCCCCACTATCTGAGATATCTACTGCAGCCCTCATCCTCCACATACAACACCCGTTCTGCCAGTCACATTCTGCTAAAGGTCCCCAAAGCACACACATCCCTGGGTTGCTCCTCTTTTCAGTTCGCTGCTGCTAGCAACTGGAACGAGCTGCAACAAACACTCAAACTGGACAGTTTTATTTCAATCTCTTTATTCAAAGACTCAATCATGGACACTCTTACTGACACTTGTGGCTGCTTTGCGTGATGTATTGTTGCCTCTACCTTCTTGCCCTTGTGCTGTTGTCTGTGCCCAATAATGTTTGTACCATGTTTTGTGCTGCTACCATGTTGTGTTGCTACCATGCTGTGTTGTCATGTGTTGCTACCTTGCTATGTTGTTGTCTTAGCTCTCTCTTTATCCAGTTTTGTGTTGTCTCTCTAGTCATGATGTGTTTTTTGTCCCATATTTATTTATATGTATATATATATATATATATATATATATATATATTCATTTTTAATCCGAGCCCCCGTCCCCACAGGGGGCCTTTTGCCTTTTGGTAGGCCGTCATTGTAAATAGGAATTTGTTCTTAACTGACTTGCCTAGTTAAATAAAGGTTCAAACAAATTTAAAATTGGTTATAACAATTGTTCTGTTTGTGATATTAAGATTCTGTCACGACACCTACGCAAGGTGGCGCCCTTCCTCACCCGGGCGGCGCTCAGCAGTCGTCGTCACCGGCCTACTAGCTGCCATCGATTTATGTTTCACGTTCGGTTAGTTAGGCCTAGGTTAGTTGCGCACCTGTTTTGTGTTAGTTGTTAGTGGGGAGGGGTAACTAGGCTAGTTAGTTAGGTTTGTTGTTTGTGCGGGATTGTTTGTGTTGTCAGGGTGTGTTTGTCATGTGGTTCTGTATTTTTGGAGTTACGCTATTCGTCTGGGCTGCGTCCCTGGTTACGTTCTTTTAAGGGTGGAGCGTTTCTTTTTGTACACCTTGCACTCCATACCTTTGCATATTTTCCGTGTGGATATTTTATTAAATTAATTCACGGAATCCTTCTGTCTCCTGCGCCTGACTCTCTTGAATCCATACGCCACCCATTGTGACAGATTCTAACAACAAAAGTGTGTTTTATAGACTTATTTGAGAAAAGTCAAGAACTGAGCGGTGCATGACTTTAGAAATTGCTGAGTAATAAAACATTTTAATTCATGAGCAGTCCAAATGACTGCTTTAGAAGTTCTAATGTGGGTTATATAGTATAGACATGTAATTTAACTGTAAAAATGTATTACCTTTTAATGTGATATGAACAAAATCAGTCATGATGTTTCCACTTCCAAAAATAGGTTGTTTTCGCACGTTTGTCTAAAATAGCATCCGCGCGAGTGAAACAGCGCCCCTCTTTCTTACTGTATGTAGCCCATTTATCTGATGAGGTCTGGCATTAAAGAGAAAGACATGCAATACTATTTTTGTCCAGACAGCATCAGATACACGGGCTACACATACTGAGACAGAGGGGAGCTGTTTCGCATGCTCGGACGCTTTATGTGTCGGGGCGCGTCTCTGTCAAATTCATTATCATTATTTAAATATTTTTTGGGGACGGGCAAGGAGGTATGGTAGGGCGGACCAGGCCCCCGAAGGCCCGCCCATGACTCCGGCCCTGGCCAATGCCTAGAATACATGGGAAAACTCATCTCATCTTTCAGTTCTGTTTGGATGCGGTAAACATGGAGGATAAGTTGCCAGCCAGGGGATGGATCGAATGTGGGAGATGAAGGTAGAAAGGAAATACCAAATGTGCCTTTTCATTTGTCAATGAGGCCTCTGATATTCCTCTGCTGACAGGGAGGCATATATATCATTCATTAATCTTTCATAACCTTCATTTCCCCTCTGCTACAGGAGACGTTTGAGAGCAGTGCCTTTTGTGTTCCTGCTTGTTTGTATTTCGGCATCACTGGATCCTTTCAGAGGCACTAGGCTGATGCCGTTATTGTTTCCATCTTAGTGAAGTCCACTTTACTGTGGCTAACTCTATCACCCCTGGGCCAATATAACAATGTAGTCATAACTGTCTTTCTCAGGCCCTCACACAATCGCTGGCTTACTCCATAAAGGCTTATAATGAACATAGCTGCTCTTTATTATCATTCTATAAATCTCCTGTCACAAAATGCAACATTAAAGTAGTGGACAAGGGTAGAAGTACAAACCAAGTTTCCATGACGGGGAAATAAAAATGTTCCAACCATGAATAGGGGGGATTTCTTAATTATTAGTCTGCTTTAGTCTATTTTCTCTTCAGTCCAAAGGGAAAAGGATGAGAGGGAGAGATGCAAAGCTGTGCTGCACATTCAAAGCCAGATACCACTAACCATTCTCAACAGCACCCAATGAGATCACTAGAGAGGGGAAATTGTTACAAGAGGGAGTTATCTGAGGTACAGAGAATCAAGAAAGATATTGTCTTTTTATAATTTAGCACCTCTAAAATTATTTAATTAAATAGCAGAAAGATATGCAACCCACGTGAGTGCTACATAGGGAAAGGCACACCTACATGCACTTTGAAAACCTGAAAAAAAATGCAATCGTTTATGATTGGATGTGAAAGGACAGGTGGATAAACTCAAATTCACAACATGAGCATTCAATTTAACAGGTTAGCCAACATTTTCATACAACAATTACAATCCACTTTACTGACTTGAAGTTTGAATTCCCTCGCCATCTTTATTACTTATCGTTGCTCCCATACTTTCATTTGCTGTGACAGTAGAACACTCGGAGGGCTATCCTGACTGAGCCAATATCAGACGACAACATGAGTCACCACAGCATCGGGGACATTTTGTCTGGAAGTACCAGACTGGATCAATGAAAGGGTTTGGGTATAATAATGTTTTTCTGGGCAATATTTAAAGTGCTGAAGCATCTTTTATATTACATCAAGTGATTACCCAGAAAACAGGGAACATTCCCAGAACATTCACAAAGATTCCCATTAAGTTCTATTTTGGGGTTTTATTTAACATTAGGATGATAACATCTCAACAACATTGAAAGAATGTTTTTGATAAAAAATATATATATTTTTAAAGTGAAATATCTTTAGAATGTTCAAACATTCACTAAAATGTTGTGCACAACATCTGTAACAACCACCACAGAACATTCCCCAAAACTTTTCAGGAAATGTAATAACACAGGAAATGTAATAACACAATTGGTTCTGTGAAAATCCCTGGAACATTCTATAGGTTGCGGCAAATGTTCTCATGACACAAAACTGTCCAGTTGTGCAGATGACTATAAAAAATGTCTAGGTTTCAAACCTAAAACAAATATGCTATGAATGTCATAAAAACAGACTTATTTGGAAATTGTGGATCCTTCTGCTGTCACGCCCTGGCCATAGAGAGGGTTTTATTCTCTATTTTGGTTAGGCCAGGGTGTGACTAGGGTGGGCATTCTATGTCCTTTTTTCTATGTTTTGTATTTCTTTGTTTTGGCCGGGTATGGTTCTCAATCAGGGACAGCTGTATATCGTTGTCTCTGATTGGGAGCCATACTTAGGCAGCCTGTTTTCCTTTGGGTTTTGGAGGTGGTTGTTTCTAGTATAGTCTATGCACCTTACTGGACTGTTTTCGTGGTTTGTTTTGTGTTGATTAAGTGTTTTCTTTAATAAATAAGAGGATGAGCACTTTACCCGCTGCGTTTTGGTCCACTCCTTACGACGCCTATTACATATGCAACATCGGGGGAATGTTCTGGGCAACATTTGTGAATATCACTGCAATATTCTTGCAACATGAAGGGAATGTCCTGTGCAACCTAACTTAAACATTGTATAAATGTCATCACAACTGAGAATATTTTGTGTATTTGGAACCTATCTGTTGTAAAGCATCCACACTGTTCCCACAACCTAATTACATGTTCTGGGAACCTTTAAAGTACTCAGAAAGGTTGTTCTGTCAGCATTCTTGAAACATCAATGGAATGTTTTGTGCACCCTGATACAAACATTATCTGAATGTCAGCACAACTGGACAGTTTTGGTGTTTTGGGAACCTATCTCTTGTCATATCCCCACAATACTCCCATAACCTAAAGAAACATTTTGGGAACGTTTAAAGAACAGACTAAATGTGTTCTGCGAACGTTCTTGTAACATCAAGTGAACGTGTCTTTGCACCCTAAAATAAACATTATAGGATCATCTGCACAATTGAACAGTTTTTGTGTATTGGGAACATATAATTTGTGATGTCCACACAATGTTCTCACCAGACTATTCCCACAACCTAATGAAACATTCTGAGAATCTTTAAAGAACAGATTAAATGCGTTCTAGTACAGTTCTTGCAACATCATGGCAAATTATTTATAAAAACATTCTATAATCATCAGCACAATTATTTTTTGTGTCAAGAGAACATTTGCTGTGACCTAACAAATGTTCGGGGAACTTTCACGGAAACAATTTTGGTTTGCTTGGTAGCTACCCATGAGCATACCTGCTTTTTTAAATTAGTGTTGCTCCTTTAAAAAAGAAGAAGAATCCCTCTGTATGTTTGGTACTGTATGTTCATGAATCAACAGTGAATGACTCCTGCTGGAGGAATTTTATACATGTTTTTAATGATATTGTACTTCTGAAATCTCTGAGGAACACGTTGTTACACGTTGTTACTTTCCTAAGAAACTACACATTAAAACATAATGAGATGTGAAAACAACTTAAATAAGCCCAACACTGTTCTCTTAGTTTTCCCATCGTTATTTACTCTATCTATATATTTGAGACTCACCTTTGATGAAAAGCAAAGGGAACATCAAAGTCACTGAATTAAATTAAGCTACATCAATTGGTTTTGGTCTATCTGCCAGAATCCTTGAGCCTGGTATGAGGTATTTGTTTTTGTTTGATTTTGTTTGTTTTTCTTTCTTCTTTATTCAAATGTTCAAGATTGGATAGGATGTATGTCCTTTATAATTTTGTGTAGCATTCAATTAATGGCTCAGGGGGATATATCCCCAGAAGCTCAAAAGAAGAAGAGAAAAAAATACCCAAGATTTAAGGGATCCACTCCACGCTGTCAGTTTTTAAAATCAATTAAGATAGCCAGGAGTTACCCCTGCAAAGCCAATAAACTGTACGGCACACTGTTTAACCCTTTCCCCCTGACAGGGATTATAAATATGTCATTTGCAGTTGAAGATGATGTGATTTATATGCAATGTATCACCCAGGTAGCCTCCAAATAATTTCAAAGCAGCTAAAACATCTATCAGAATAAGCTGTTGGGGGCATGATGGGTAATATTGGTCATGATATGGGAAATATCAAGGATAATAGTGTATAGCATTTCCTGGGGTGTGTGGGTTATGGAGGGAGAAAATAAAATCTGTGCGATAAAATGAGAGAATGAATGACGCTTAATGTATGACGTGTATGGTTCATGGTTGGCCAACCATTTGTCTTATATAATGATGTAACACTACTTTCTGTTCCCGTGCTGTTTCCATGTAACTTGTCAAGAGTACAGAAAGAAGTTGTAGGCCTAATCTTCAATTCCACCTATTTACATAGGTTTTAAAATGTTACTTTAGTTTCTTACATACTGTTAAGATGTGATTGGATATAAATATAAAATAATGAATAGAGTAATTAATTCTCAAATAACTGGAACTTTCATGATTTAATGTTTCTCCCACTTTGTTTTCAAGCAGGATGGTATATTATGTTTTGACAGAATCACTTATTCTGACGAAGTGTTTCAATTAAGAAGTGCATTATGAGAACATTATGTTCATTATGACAATCTAATCTTAACAATAGTGCGAAAGTAGAGAACATTTGTCACGTCCTGACCAGTAAAAGGGGTTATTTGTCATTGTAGTTTGGTCAGGGCGTGGCAGGGGGTGTTTGTTTTGTGTGTTTCGGTGTTTTTGGTTTATGTTCTATATATTCTATTTCTATGTGTATATCTAGTTTTCTATTTCTATGTTGGGTTTTTGGCAATGACCTCCAATTAGAGGCAGCTGGTTGTCGTTGTCACTAATTGGAGGCCATATTTAGTTGGGTTTGTTTTCGCTTGTGTTTTGTGGGTGGTTGGTTCCAGTATAGTCTGTGCACCTTACTGGACTGTTTTCGTCATCAGTTTATTTTGTTTAAGTGTTTTCTTTAATAAAGAAAGAAGATGAGCACTTTACCCGCTGCATTTTGGTCCAATCCTTACAACGCCCATGACAAAATTATAAAACTCGTATCAGATTGACCCTTGGAAACAGAGAACCAGTTGACTCAGAAGTAAAGTTTTGCACACTTAAGTGGTATGTAAAAACATAATAATAATACAATTGGGATTTACCACACCGGGCACAGACATCAATTCAACATACACTATCGTTCAAACATTTGGGGTCACTTAGAAATGTCCTAGTTTTTGAAAGAAAAGCTAATTTTATATCCATTAAAATAACATTTATGTTAGCACAGCTGAAAACTGTGGTTCTAATTAAAGAAGCAATAAAACTGGCCTTCTTTAGACTAGTTGAGTATCTGGAGCATCAGCATTTGTGGGTTTGATTGCAGGCTCAAAATGGCCAGAAACAAAGAAATTTCTTCTGAAACGAATCAGTCTATTATTGTGCTGAGAAATTAAGGCTATTCCATGTGAGAAATTGCCAAGAAACTGAAGATCTCATACAATGATGTGTACTACTCCCTTCACAGAACAGCACAAACTGGCTCTAACCAGAATAGAAAGAGGAGTGGGAGGCCCGGTGCACAACTGAGCAAGAGGACAAGTACATTAGAGTGTCTAGTTTGAGAAACAGAAGTCCTCAATTGGCAGCTTCATTAAATAGAACCCGCTAAACACCAGTCTCAACGTCAACAGTGAAGAGGCGACTCTGGAATGCTGGCCTTCTAGGCAGAGTTGCAAAGAAAAAGCCTCAGACTGGCCAATAAAAAGAAAAGATTAAGATGGGCAAAAGAACACAGACACTAGACAGAGGAACTCTGCATAGAAGGCCAGCATCCCAGAGTCGCCTCTTCACTGTTGATGTTGAGACTGGTGTTTTGCGGGTACTATTTAATGAAACTGCCAGTTGAGGACTTGTGAGGCGTCTGTTTCTCAAAACTAGACACTCTAATGCACTTGTCCTCTTGCTCAGTTGTGCACTGGGGCCTCCCACTCCTCTTTTTATTCGACTTATAACCAGTTTGCACTGTTCTGTAAAGGGGGAAGTACACAGTCTTGTGCGAGATCTTCAGTTTCTTGGCAATTTCTCGCATGGAATAGCCTTCATTTCTCAGAACAAGAATAGACTGATGAGTTTCAGAAGAAAGATCTTTGTTTCTGGCCAACTTTTGAACAGTAGTGTATATTCCACTTTGGTTCAACATCATTTCATTAACCTGTTGGGGGTAGGGTCAGTATTTACACGGCCGGATAAAAAACGTACCCAATTTAATCTGGTTATTACTACTGCCCAGAAACTAGAATATGCATTTAATTATTGGCTTTGGATAGAAAACACCCTAAAGTTTCTAAAACTGTTTGAATGGTGTCTGTGAGTATAAGAGAACTCATATGGCAGGCAAAAACCTGAGAAGATTCTGTACAGGAAGTGCCCTCTCTGACCATTCCTTGAGCTTCTTGACTCTGTTTATTGAAGACTGAGGATCTTTGCTGTAACGTGACACTTCCTACGGCTCCCATAGGCTCTCAGAAGGCGGGAAAAAGCTGAATGATGTAATTCCAGCCACTGGCTGAAAAACATTAGCGCTTTTGGCAAGTGCTCTATCAGAGGACAATGGGCTGAGGCGTGTGCACGAGTCGACCCCATGTTTTATTTTCTTTCGTCTTTGAACCTAAACACGCTTTCCCGGTCGGAATATTATCGCTTTTTTACGAGAAAAATGGCATAAAAATGGATTTTAAACAGCGGTTGACATGCTTCGAAGTACGGTAATGGAATATTTCGAATTTTTTTGTCACGAAATGCGTCGTGCCTTCTTTACCATTCGGATAGTGTCTTGAACGCACGAACAAAACAGAGGATATTTGGATATAACTATGGATTATTTTGAACCAAACCAACATTTGTTATTGAAGTAGAAGTCCTGGGAGTGCATTCTGATGAAGACAGCAAAGGTAATAACATTTTTCTTATAGTAAATCTGATTTTGGTGAGTGCTAAACTTGGTGGGTGTCTAAATAGCTAGCCCTGTGATGCCGGGCTATCTACTGAGAATATTGCAAAATGTGCTTTCACCGAAAAGCTATTTTAAAATCGGACATAGCGAGTGCGTAGAGGAGTTCTGTATCTATAATTCTTAAAATAATTGTTATGTTTTTTGTGAACGTTTATCGTGAGTAATTTAGTAAATTCACTGGAAGTATGCTAGTTTTGAACGTCACATGCTAATGTAAAAAGCTGTTTTTTGATATAAATATGAACTTGATTGAACAAAACATGCATGTATTGTATAACATAATGTCCTAGGGTTGTCATCTGATGAAGATCATCAAAGGTTAGTGCTGCATTTCGCTGTGGTTTGGGTTTATGTGACATTATATGCTAGCTTGAAAAATGGGTGTCTGATTATTTCTGGCTGGGTACTCTGCTGACATAATCTAATGTTTTGCTTTCGTTGTAAAGCCTTTTTGAAATCGGACAGTGTGGTTAGATTAACGAGAGTCTTGTCTTTAAAATGGTGTAAAATAGTCATATGTTTGAGAAATTGAAGTAATAGCATTTCTAAGGTATTTGAATAACGCGCCACGGGATTCAACTGGCTGTTGAGTAGGTGGGACGATTTCATCCCACCGACCCTAGAGAGGTTAAAATGACGTGGAGACAACGTTGATTCAACCAGTGTTGGTTGAGGAAGGAGACACGTTCTGTCTCCTAGAGATGAATGTGCTTTGGTGCGAAAAGTGCAAATCAATCCCAGAATAACAGCAATGGACCTTGTGAAGATGCTGGAGGAAATAGGTACAAAAGTATCTATATCCACAGTAAAACGAGTCCTATATCAACATAACCTGAAAGGCCGCTCAGCAAGGAAGAAGCCACTGCTCCAAAACCGCCATAAAAAAGCCAGACTATGGTTTGCAACTGCACGTGGGGACAAAGATCGTACTTTTTGGAGAAATGTCCTCTGTTCTGATGAAACAAAAATAGAACTGTTTGGCCATAATAACCATCATTATGTTTGGGGGAAAAAAGGGGAGGCTTGCAAGCCGAAAAACACCATCTCAACCGTGAAGCACGGGGGTGGCAGCATCATGTTGTGGGGGTGCTTTGCTCTAGGAATGACTGGTGCACTTCACAAAATAGATGGCATCATGAGTATGGAAAATGATGTGGATATATTGAAGCAACGCCTCAAGACATCAGTCAGGAAGTTTAAGCTTGGTCACAAATGGGTCTTCCAAATGAACAATGACCCCAAGCATACTTCCAAAGTTGTGCCAAAATGGCTTAAGGACAACAAAGTCAAGGTATTGGAGTGGCCATCACAAAACCCTGACCTCAAGCCCATAGAAAATGTGTGGACAGAATTAAAAAAGCGTGTGCAAGCAAGGAGGCCTACAAACTTGACTCAGTTACACCAGCTCTGTCATGAGGAATGGGCCAAAATGGACCCAATTTATTGTGGGAAGCTTGTAGAAGGCTACCCGAAACGTTTGACCCAAGTTAAACAATTTAAAGGCAATGCTACCAAATACTAATTGAGTGTATGTAAACTTCTGACCCATTGGGAATGTGATGAAATAAATAAAAGCTGAAATAAATCATTCTCTTTACTATTATTCTGATATTTCACATTCTTAAAATAAAGTAGTGATCCTAACTGATCTAAGACAGGGAATTGTTAGTAGGATTAAATGTCAGGAATTGTGAACAACTGAGTTTTAAAATATTTGGCTAAGGTGTATGTAAACTTCCGACTTCAACTGTATGTCTAAGCTCAATTACAGCTTTTGTTTCCCAATATCATAAAAGCAACCCAGGTTTCCATATGATAGACACATACTGAATGAGAGTGGCCCTCTTTGATCTCACAGTAACAATAATATCCTTCCCAGACAACTCAGACAGTAACCCTGATATCACAAGGGCTTTTTTGCTGGTGCTGGATACTGGAACATACTGTGTCCTCTCTGAAAGCACATCACCTTTCAAGGGTCGTCATAGTCAACAGTGTTGGATTAGGGTTGAAAAGATCATTTGATACTCTTTGAGCAACCAACTTCTGCAATTACATCAAACATCAAACATGACCTAAACTGTAGGCAGGCCTATCTATTCCATGGGGCCCTCCATCACCTGAGTAGTCTGCCCGATCCTGAACTATTAAACCCAGCGACACTTTTTGATCCCTAGAGAAAATTATTACTGTGCATGATGAGATGCAGCAGCTGCTTGTTCAGCTTTGTTTTAATGAATGAAGATGAATGGACACATTAGTACAGGTGACTTTTTAATGTCCTAAATAACGCACTCATGCTAATTACACCATGCGGTTATATAATCAGATTCACAATTTATGAAATCCTATACAAGAGATGGGGACATGAGTGTTTAAATCATTCTTTTATAGATTGTCTCTGTTACGTTTATGATGGACAAGCATAATGAAGCCTGGCATTGCGCATAGGATGTAATGAGAGGAAAAAGCTTTCACATTTGACTTCCTATAGTTTCATGTGATGGGGTAGAATGGAAACGCGGATCAGTAGCATTGTCCTTGATTTTGAGGAATAGGTCAGTCAATTATATCAATCAATCGGGGGAAAGGATTACATTTCTTTTGTAATACATTTTAAAAGGCAAGGATTTCCACTGATAGCGTGTGTACTGTATTGAGATGTTCTGTGGATAACACACACACACACACACACACACACACACACACACACACACACACACACACACACACACACACACACACACACACACACACACACACACACACACAAACACAGGCAGATATACACACTGAGAGATGCAGTCTGATGAGGCTGTGAAATATGACACACTCATCCACATTGTCTTTGTACAGCCAGTGAAATGCGATATGGACAGAGAACACAGTATGGTTGCATTTTGCTCACCCCAGAAAACTGAGACATTACACATCTTTACTTCTCATCTATTGGGAACAACAAGATGTGTTATTTTCTTATTTTCTTTGATCTAAACTTTTGTTTTGAAGTCACCAAGACTAGAAGTTAAGAACTATAAAGAGAACTGACATCAACATTGTGTTGTCATAAACTCTAAATGCATGGTATGACAGGTGCTATGTCATATTACATTGCTAGATAACACTGTACATCAAGCTAATTGACAGTAATTCCAGTAATTATATACAAATTTATCAAATCAGCTTGTCATTGGCCTTTGCAGTCACTGTTATTGCTCTCTAATATGTAATACATTGTGATCCCTCTCTGTGTATGTAGTTCAACAATACATGTTAACTATGACTGGGTTAATCATCGGTCTGTCTCTCAGTATACAACATAGCGCCATACTATTACATCATTTCATAGCATTGTAATAAGCAACAACACTGATGATGCACAGTTATTTATTTTAACTTGCAAAACGTCACTTTATCTGGAGAGAGAGAGAGAGAGAGATAGAGAGAGAGGATGATAGAGAAAAGGACCAAGATGGGCAGAAAGCCCCATGCAGGCCTGGGAGCTGCTAGCCATAAAAGCAGAACAGGGCGAATTAGTCATCACCATTTCAATTAATGACCCCATATCCCATCGGTGTATCCCTGTCCATCAGAGCAATGGTTCCTCTGCAGTCCCCCTCCCCGTAAACAGAATCCAGGCCTGTAAATTATCCTCCTTGTAAAATCACAGGAAGCCAGAGAATGACAGAAACATCTGATTTCACCCCAGGATTGCATTTATGATTACCACCTTTCCCCAAGATGGAGGGAGGAATAATCTGTCTGAGCGGCAGGAGGCAAAACAGTAGTTGATATGTTTGATATTCATGCTTATATTAAGAAAGGAAAAATAACTTTGAAAAAAAGGTTAGTCTCCTACTGGGATGATTAAATGATAATCAGTATTTGTGCTTTCCCTAAGGTCAGCCTATAACTCCAACGACCATCTGCATATTTACCCTGGTTATGTTGTTTGCTTTTACGTGTCTGCTTTTCCCCCATGTAGTTTGAAACTAATGTAATATATTTATGTTTCAAAGTCAGAAGCATTGTGGAAGCACAATCAGAAACAAACCATCTTTACGTACAGCAATGCTTCCCATATCAATGTTCATCATTAATGTTACAGTGCTATTTATGATGACAATCAAATTGATCTTTACAAGAAAGCAGTTGCATGGTGTCACGTCCTGACCAGTATAAGGGTTATTTGTTATTGTAGTTTGGTCAGGACGTGGCAGAGGGTATTTGGTTTATGTGGTTCGGGGTGTGTGTATTATGTAGAGGGTAGTTGATTTATGTATTCCGGGGTTTTTTGGTCACTGCTCTATGTTAGTCTATTTCTATGTTCTTTCTAGTTAGTCTGTGTCTATGTTGAGTTTATTGGGGTGTGGACTCTCAATTGAAGGCAGGTGTTGTCTAGTTGCCTTTGATTGAGAGTCCTATATATTAGTGTGTTTGTGTTTGTAATTTGTGGGAGGTTGTTTCTTGTTTAGCTGTCATTGCCTGACAAGACTGTCGTTTCCGTCGTTTCCGTCGTTTCTGTTAATGCAACTGTTGGAATTCAAGCTCTTTCATTAGTTCAGCACTGTAGAATTTCATTTCAAAACGCTATATATCCATTTTCAGAAATGTTGATAAATTAGTTGTAATTGTTTAACGACAGAAATTATGAAAGAGATTGGTATGATTGTTTTTTTTTTACTATCTAATCATGGTATGGGATTGTTTATTGACATACAGTACATGCATTTATTTAAAAGCTATCACTTGGTTTCATTTCAGAGAGACAAATAATCATGTTTTTTTTGCTAAATGCTATATATCTGCCTCACTCTCAGAAAGATAAGTAGTACTGCTAGGTTTTACACAGTCAAATGTAACAAATAACAAACATTTTAATAAAGAAATGTGCAAATGAAACATTTGTGACATCAATATTTAAATAATGTTTAAATAAATATTTCAATACAGTAATATGAGATCTGTATGTAAAACATTTACATTTGACTTTTTAGTAATTTAGCAGATGATCTTATCCATAGCAAATTACAGTAAGTGCATTCATCATAAAGGCCCAGCGCAGTCAAACCCGTGATTTGCCTGTGTTTTAAATATCTTTCCACACTATGAGGTTGGAATAATCCTGTGAAATTGTGAAAATTCCATTTTAGTGTAAGAGCTTTTTGAAAAGACTGCCAATTAAAATGGCGTCGGAGAAAAAGGCAGATGTTTTACCTGTCCCCAACCGATTGTGTTTTTTTGTTTGTTTATTTGCGTTGTTTGTAACTTATTTTATTTAATTATTTATTTTTTACTTATTTTGTACATAATGTTGCTGCTACCGTCTCTTATGACCGAAAATAACGTCTGGACATCAGGACTGCGATTACTCACCACGGACTGGCAGAATCCTTTTTTTTCTTTAAGGAGTCTGACAAGACCGACGCGAAGGATATACTGCTTTCTCGGGAACAGGACCAGATCCCCGTGATTTGCATGAAGAGGAGGCGGAGAAAAATGGGCCAGTGGAGGTGATGTAATAAACCCCCCACTTCCTTCCATTCTGCTAGCAAACGTGCAATCTTAGGAGAATAAACTCGATGACCTACACGGAAGATTAAACTACCAACGGGACATTCAAAACTGTAATATATTATCCTTCATGGAGTCATGGCTGAATGACGACACTATCAACATACAGCTGGCTGGTTATACGCTGTACCGGCAGGATAGAACAGCGGCGTCTGTAAGACAAGGGGCGGCGGACTATGTATTTTTGTAAATAACAGCTGGTGCACAATATCTAAAGAAGTCTCGAGCTATTGCTCGCCTGAGGTAGAGTATCTCATGATAAGCTGTAGACCACACTATCTACCTAGAGAGTTTTCATCTGTATTTGTCATAGCTGTTTACATACCACAATAGTCAGAGGCTGTCACTAAGACAGCATTGAATGAGCTTCATTCCACCATAAGCAAACAAGAAAACGCTCACCCAGAGGTGGCGCTCCTAGTAGCCAGAGACTTTAATGTAGGGAAACTTAAATCTGTTTACCAAATTTCAATCAGCATGTTAAATGTGCAACCAGAGGAAAAAAAACTTTGAACCAACTTTTCTCTACAAAAACAGAGACGCATACAAAGCTCTCCCTTGTCCCCCATTTGTGTAACGTCTGAAGGAGTAGACCAAGGCGCAGCGTGGTTAGTGCTCATCATAGTATTTTAATGGAACACTTTAAACAAAACAAGAAACGAACGACAGCCAAAACAGTTTTGTCAGTTAATTAACAACAATAAAAAGAAATTAACCACCCACAAAACCCAAAGGAAAACAGGCTACCTAAGTATGGCTCCTAATCAGCGACAACGATGTTTAGCTGTCCCTGATTGAGAGCCATACCAGACCAAAACAAAGAAATACAAAAACAGAAAAAAGGACATAGAATGCCCACCCTAGTCACACCCTGGCCTAACCAAAATAGAGAATAAAACCCTCTCTATGGCCAGGGCGTGACAATTTGGCAAATCTGACCATAATTCTATCATCCTGATTCCTGCTTACAAGCAAAAATTAAAGCAGGAAGCACCAGTGACTAGATCAATAAAAAAGTGGTGAGATTAAGCAGATGCTAAGCTACAGGATTGTTTTGCTAGAACAGACTGGAATATGTTCCGGGTTTCCTCCGATGGCATTAAGGAGTACACCACATCAGTCATTGGCTTCATCAGTAAGTGCATCGATGATGTCGTCCCCACAGTGACCATATGTATATACCCCAACCAGAAGCCATGGATTACAGGCAACATCTGCACTGAGCTAAAGGCTAGAGCTGCCACTTTCAAGGAGCGGGACTCTAACCCGGAAGCTTATAAGAAATCCCGCTATGCCCCCCGAAGAACCATCAAACAGGCAAAGCGTCAATACAGTACTACATCGGCTCTGACGCTCATCTGATGTGGCAGGGCTTGCAAACCATTACATACTCAAAAGGGAAGCACAGCCGAGAGCTGCCCAGTGACACAAGCCTACCAGAGGAGCTAAACTACTTCTATGCTCGCTTTGAGGCAAGTAACACTGAAACATGCATGAGAGCACCAGCTGTTCTAGAAGACTGTGTGATCATGCTCTCCGCAGCCGATGTGAGTAAGACCTTTAAACAGGTCAACATTCACAAGACCGCAGGGCCAGACGGATTACCAGGACGTGTACTGCGAGCATGCACTGACCAACTTCCAACATGTTTTAAGCAGACCACCATAGTGCCTGTTCCCAAGAACACTAAGGTAACCTGCCTAAATGACTACTGACCAGTAGCGCTCACGTCTGTAGCCATGAAGTGCTTTGAAAGGCTGGTCATGGCTCACATCAACACCATTATCCCAGAAACCCTAGACCTACTCCAATTTGCATACCGCCCTAACAGATCAACAGATGATGCCATCTCTACTGCACTCCACACTGCCCTTTCCCACCTAGACAAAAGGAGCACCTATATGAGAATGCTATTCGTTGACTACAGCTCAGTGTTCAACCCTATCGTGCCCTCAAAGCTCATCACTAAGCTAAGGACACTGGGACTAAACACCTCCCTCTGCAACTGGATCCTGGACTTCCTGATGGGCCGCCCCCTCAGTCCCCTCCTGTACTCCATGTTCACTCATTACTGCACTCATTACTGCACGACCAGGCTCTTTAATTACTTGTTACTTTTGTTTCTTATTATTATTATCCTTATTTTTTTTAACTACATTTTTGGTTAGTGGCTCGTAAGTAAGCATTTCACTGTAAGGTCTACACCAGTTGTATTCCGCGCATGTGACTAATACAATTTGATTTGATTTGATTTGAAATATCAGCCTGTTGTGGTGGGATGGAGTTTTGGCCTGCCTTGTGACATCACCAGGCGGTAAATTAGTTACCAGACCCACTCAGGCCACTCCCAGACAGTACTTGCAACATTCTTGCTTGAGAAGTTGCCCTTTGCTAATAAAGCTTTTTTTTCTCTTTTTTGCCATTTTAATTGAAAACCACCACAGTAAGGTACTTAATTGTCAGCCAGAAATTATTTGATGTTGAGTTAACAAACGGCTGCATTGGACCCTTAAAGATAGCTAGGTGAGACAACCACATAACACAGCCAAATATACAGGATACAAACATTCCCTTCCAGATGAAGAAGGTATATACTGTATAGCATTTTTTTTTTAAACACATTTTAACACAGATCTAAAATCTATGAATTAAATGTCTGAGAACAGTAATATTTCACACATACATAAAGGTACCCATAAGCAATCATTTCTGATGAAATCACAAATGTGAAAAATTGGTGGATATAGCGTTTTGGAAATTGTAGTTGAATGGTCCATAAAATTTGCATGATAATTATTCTCAGGCCTTTGGGTTGAACAAACATGAGAACAGGATTAAATTCAGTATGCTTCTTATATTTCATACCAGAAGTGAACCACATCGACAATGTGTATTTAATGCATTTATGTTGCTTTCTGAACCATATTTTCTAATGTATGTTGGGCTGCGGGTTCATAATAAGTCTAGCTACTCATCAGATGTTTTCATAACATTTGAGACCCATTTCAACATTAGTGTTGTCCTCTATAACATTTGTATTCTGCATATGTTTGTTCATATGCAGGCATTTATGTGTCTGAATGAATTGTAATGAATTCAGCGGGTGTGCTTTTCTAATTAAAGTTTTGGGGACTAAAGTGTTAGGGTAATGAATTCCGAGCTTCAGTGCGTTTGATAGCTGCCATTCCAGCTAATGGAAACAATGCTGAATAAAAGCCTATTTCTGTGTCCATCGACTTTGCTTACTACAGTGCTCAACATAAACAATGAGACATTTCAAAGCAACATGAGAGAAAAGAGATGCACTGCTGTGTCCTTTACTTTTATATATATATATAAAAGTAAAGGACACAGCAGTGCATCTATATATATATTAATATATATATACACTACATACACAAAAGTATGAGGACACACTGGTCGAATATCTCATTCCAAAATCACAGGCATTAATATGGAGTTGGTCCCCACTCTTCTGGGAAGGCTTTCCACCAGATGTTGGAACATTGCTGTGGGGACTTGCTTCCATTCAGCAACAAGAGCATTTGTGAGGTCGGGCACTGATGTTGGGCGATTAGGCCTGGCTCGCAGTCGGCATTCCAATTCATCCCAAAGCTGTTCGATGGAGTTGAGGTCAGGGCCCTGTGCAGGCCAGTCAAGTTCTTCCACACCTATCTCAGCAAACCATTTCTGTATGGACCGCGCCTTGTGCATGGGTGCGTTGTCATGCTGAAACAGGAAAGGGCCTTCCCTAAATTATTACCACAAAGTTGGAAGCACAGAATTGTCCAGAATGTCAATATATGCTGTAGCGTTAAGATTTCCCTTCACTGGAACTAAGGGGCCTAGCCAGAACCATGAAAAACAGCCCCAGACCATTATTCCTCCTCCACCAAACTTTACAGTTGGTACTATGCATTGGGGCAGGTAGTGTTCTCCTGGCACGTGCCAAATCCAGATTCGTCCATCAGACTGCCAGATGGTGAAGTGTGATTCATCACTACAGAGAACACGTTTCCATTGCTCCAGAGTCCAATGGCAGGGAGCTTTACACCACTCCAACCGATGCTTGGCATTGCGCATGGTGATCTGAGACTTGTGTGCGGCTGCTCGGCCATGGAAACCCATTTCATGACGAACAGTTCTTGTGCTGCAGTTGCTTCCAGAGGCAGTTTGGAACTCACTCAGCTGTCCCATTCTGTGAGATTGTGTGGACTACCACTTGGCGGCTGAGCCGTTGTTGCTCCTAGACGTTTCAACTTCACAATAACAGCACTTATAGTTGACTGGGGCAGCTCTAGCGGGGCAGAAATTTGATGAAATGACTAGTTGGAAAGGTGGCATCCTGTGATGGTGCCACGTGGAAAGTCACTGAGCTCTTCAGTAAGGCCAATCTACTGACAATATTTGTCTATGGAAATGTCATGGTTGTGTGCTCGATTTTATACACCTGTCAGCAATGGGTGTGGCTGAAATAGCCGAATCCACCAATTTGAAGGGGTGTCCACATACTTTTGACCACGTAGTGTATATTAATATATTCTGCTTGAATTAAAGACATGCTCTTTCGCTTCTGCTGTCATGTTGTGGGACCTTTGAAAAAGTATTAAGCTAAATAGTGTTAATGTCTTTTAGAGAAGTGGTTGCTTTGCTGTACCATTCCGGATGAGCAGTCATTGAGGCTGATGGGAAAGCCTCAGAAGCTCTGGTTCTGTGCATCTTTCATAAACAGGGCAGGATTATGTCCAGGCTCTGGATTCTAGATAAATGATGCAGACCTTAATGTATTCATTAAAACCCACTCGTTATTCAAAACAACAAATATTCAGTTGGCGATGTGATTTCTTCTTTCTCCTTTTTTCTTTCTTTTTCTTGTCCTTGGAGAGTGAGTGAAATATAAAGGCAATGCACATAAAGTACATATTTCTGTAACTTGAAACTTGAAACATAATAATATGTGTGTATTTATTCCTCTGTATTTGTCCATCTGTGGGAGTGTGTTCCCAATTCATGCTGCTTCTTTCTGCTGGTTCCCTCTCCCTCATGGGCTGACTTGAGATGCAGGAACAAGGAGTCTGCCAGCTGCCATCAAACAAAGGTAATGGGGCCTGGAGGGAGAGCAGTAATTAGTAGACACTGGGAACCCTAGTACCAGCCAGAGCAGCCGCCGGCTCATTTGATCAGCTTGGTCCACATGTTTAGCATATCGTTATATTCACTTAATGCAGAAAGTTAACTTAACGTAGTCAGCTTAAGGCCCATTATGGAATGGGTTGAGAACAGTGTAACCCTACCATGAACTTGACTGGGACCACCAAGAGTACCACATCTCAACCTAAGCAAAAAAAAGAATGATTAAAGGTACTTTCACGCTGTCCAAATATACCCTGTCCAAAAATACCCTGATAAACATTAATATTTCAAAGTTGGCAGTTGTATTTGGAAAGCTCACAAAGACTGCTTCAAACGATGCCCTAATACATTTCCAATTGCCTTTATGAATTATCACTTATCATATTTTGATAACACTTATGGAAGCCCTTCAGATAACATTCATTATACAAGCCAGGGGATTTAAACCAATATTTTATATCTCTTGACTCATGCTCCCTAGCCTTTGAGAGTCTAGTTTCTTTCCTTGGGAGTGTTAAACAGCATAAGTAAGACAATCAGACTATTTTTCCAGTGCCTGCTCCAGGATGGTTTGATAGAATCTCAATTCAAACAATGGCCTACCCTATTTTTGTGGTCTGGGTGTGTTTCCCACAGCTACACCATAAGTTGACTTTACCCTACTACACCATGGCTTGGCTCACACACACACACACATTCACACATCTCATCAAATAAGATGAAATAAAGTCAGAATTCTTTCTCTTTTGACTGGTCTGTGGAAGGCTGAACGAAGGCTCCCACTGCTTAGACAAAGGAGGTTGTTTACAGAAAGATACTGAAGCAGAACTCTCTTGTGTGGAAACTGCCTTTGCAGGAGAACAAACTGCCTCACACTGCACTGTGTTGTCAGCCCAATACTGTCATGAAAACCTCCAGAGACAGAGAGATCAAATACAGACCTCATTGTTACTAATAAGATGAATTTTAGATGAGGACTAATGGTCATCAGGGCTTGCTGTGTTACCACCATAGAATCGATATGGATCTTTGAACTGAGGTCAATATTATGATTAATCTATAAAAATCCATATTACCATTAATTAGGAGAACTAGTCCTCTAAAGAAGGAGGGGGAGAGGTTGTAGTTGTAGGGACAGGTTGACTAGCCTAAATGCCCTGCAATTTGTAGCTGGGTGACCCTTGCACACATGGCTACGTGCGACATGGCAGAGAACCAAATGAAGGCCGTTAATCTTCCCTCTCCAGAGCCTATTATTTTTCATTCCTGGCTCATAGGGAAGATAATAAGGCACGTTCAATTTCTGTCAGTTGATGGAGAGGCACGCCCGCCGGCTGACATGCTTCCTAAATATTCTTTGCTCATCCGTTAATGCCCAACACACACACACACACACACACACACACACACACACACACACACACACACACACACACACACACACACACACACACACACACACACACACACACACACACACACACACACACCACACCCACACACACTGCATCACACACACCCTAGTACCGGCTTTGTGTGGATGACCCTGTCATACGTGTGTAATATTACAGACCTGCGTCCAAAAACCTGTGTTCCGTTTTGCCATCGATTTTCTTTACAACTTCCAATTCCTCATCTTCACCCATGCTCAGTTTCACCAGCTGATCACACCAATGGACCTCCCATGACTGATGAGAACTGGGTGAGTTGGTGGATTGTAGTGGATTATAGTGAGGGCAGGGAGGAGGGGCAGTGGGGCTGTTGGAGGGTCGAGATAAGGTGATGATCCATGGCCCGAAGCCTCCAGTGGTGATCCATGGCCCGAAGCCTCCAGTGATGATACATGGCCCGGAGCCTCCAGTGATGATCCATAGCCCGGAGCCTACAGTGACGATCCATGGCCCGAAGCCTCCAGTGACGAGCCAAGGCCCGGAGCCTTCAGCGACGGTCTGCAGTCCAGAGCCTCCAGCGATGGTCGGCAGTCCAGAGCCTCCAGCGACGGTTGGCAGTCCAGAGCCTCCAGCGACGGTCGGCAGTCCAGAGCCTCCAGCGACGGTCTGCAGTCCAGAGCCTCCAGCGACGGTCGGCAGTCCAGAACCTCCAGCGGCGGTCGGCAGTTCAGAGCCTCCAGCAGGGGTTCCCAGTCCAGAGCCTCCGGCGACAATCTACGGTCCGGTTCCTCCGGCAACGATCCACGGTCCGGAGCCTCCGGCGACGATCCACGGACCTGTTCCACGGAAGTGGGGGGAGCCTCAAGCGGAGTGGGGTCTGCGTCCCACACCGGAGCCTCCACCGAGAGGAGATGCCCACCCAAACCCTCCCCTATAGGTTCAGGTTTGCGGCCGGAGTCCACACCTTTGGGGGGGTACTGTCACGCCCTGACCTTAGAGAGACTTTTTGATTCTCTATTTTGTTAGGTCAGGGTGTGACTTGGGTGGGCATATCTATGTTTCTATTTCTTTGTTGGCCTAGTATGGTTCCCAATCAGAGGCAGCTGTTTATAGTTGTCTCTGATTGGGCATCATACTTAGGCAGCCCTTTTTCCCACCTGTGATTGTGGGGTCTTGTCTATGTACAGTTGCCTGCGAGCACTACATTGGCTTCACGGTTGGTTTTGCTCTTTATTGTTTTTCTGTGCGTTTCACTCGAATAAAGATGATGAAACCATTCCACGCTGCACCTTGGTCCGATCATTACAACAACGGTTGTGACAGATGTAGACTGCTGGGGTGGAACTCCCATTCACGCTGCCATTGTATTTGGTTTGGAACTCTCTGTGGTTTATAACAAGTATGGAATATAGTGAACTACCTTACTTGTGTGCGAAAAATATATAAATACACAATTACTGTAAAACTGCATAAGCCATTACTTGTAATTGACCCTGTCCTGATAGTAGAAACAGCATGACTAAACATATCCATATCCAACATATCCATCCATAAGAAAAATGTAATCAAATTAAGTTTTATTGGTCACATACACGTGGTGATCAGATGTTATTGCGGGTGTAGCGAAATGCTTGTGCTTCTAGCTCCGACAGTGCAGTAATATCTAACAAGTAATATCTAACAAATTACACAACATATACCCTGCACACAAATCTAAGTAGGAATGAATTAAGACTACATACATATGGACGAGCAATGTCAGAGCGGAACGGACTAAGATACAGTAGAATAGTATAGAAAACAGTATATACAAATGAGATGAGTAATGCCAGATATGTAAACATTATTAAGTGACTAAGATACCGTAGAATAGAATAGGATAGAATACAGTATATACAGTTGAAGTCGGAAGTTTACATACACTTAAGTTGTAGTCATTAAAACTTGTTTTTCAACTACTCCACAAATTTCTTGTTAACAAACAATAGTTTTGGCAAGTTGGTTAGGACATGTCATTTTTCCAACAATTTTTTACAGACAGATTATTTCACTTATAATTTACTGTATCACAATTCCAGTGGTTCTAAAGTTTACATACACTAAGTTGACTGTGCCTTTAAACACCTTGGAAAATTCCAGAAAATGATGTCATGGCTTTAGAAGCTTCTGATAGGCAAATTGACATCATTTGAGTCAATTGGAGGGGTACCTGTGGATGTATTTCAAGGCTTACCTTCAAACTCAGTGCCTCTTTGCTTGACATCATGGGAAAATCAAAAGAAATCATCCAAGACCTAAGAAAAAAAATTGTAGACCTCCACATGTCTAGTTCATCCTTGGGAGCAATTTCCAAATGCCTGAAGGTACCACGTTCATCTGTACAAACAATAGTACGTAAGTATAAACACCACGCAGCCGTCATACCGCTCAGGAAGGAGATTGTTCTATCTCCTAGAGATGAACGTACTTTGGTGCGAAAAGTGCAAATCAATCCCAGAACAACAGCAAAGGACCTTGTGAAGATGCTGGAGGAAACAGGTACAAAAGTATCTATATCCACAGTAAAACGAGTCCTATATCAACATAACCTGAAAGGCCGCTCCTAAACCGCCATAAAAAAGCCAGACTACGGTTTGGAACTGCACATGGGGACAAAGATCGTATTTTTTGGAGAAATGTCCTCTGGTCTGATGAAACAAAAATAGAACTGTTTGGCCATAATGACCATGGTTATCCTGTTAGGGCTAGGGGGCAGTATTGACACGGCTGGATAAAAAACATACCCGATTTAATCTGGTTACCACTCCTACCCAGTAACTAGAATATGCATATACTTATTACATATGGATAGAAAACACCCTAAAGTTTCTAAAACTGTTTGAATGGTGTCTGTGAGTATAACAGAACTCAAATGGCAGGTCAAAACCTGAGAGATTCCTTTACAGGAAGTGGCCTGTCTGACCATTTCTTGAACTTCTTTTCTATCTCTATCTTTTACTAAGGATCTCTGCTCTAACGTGACACTTCCTACGTCGTCCATAGGCGCTCAGAGCCCGGGAAAAAACAGAATGTCGTCATCCCAGCCCCAGGCTGAAACACATTATCGCCTTTCTCAAGTGGCCGATCAAGGGACTCCGGGCTTAGGCGCGTGACCCGACCGCCCCCGCCTTTGTGATTTTTTCCTCTGTTTGCCGAAAAGGAGATTCCCTGTCAGAATATTATCGCTTTTCTACGAGAAAAAAATGATTTTAAACAGCAGTTGACATGCTTCGAAGTACGGTAATGGAATATTTAGAATTTTTTTGTCACGAATTGCGCCATGCGGGCGACCCTTCTTTACCATTTCGGATAGTGTCTGGAACGCACAAACAAAACGCTGCTATTCGGATATAACGATGGATTATTTTGGACCAAACCAACATTTGTTATTGAAGTAGCAGTCCTGGGAGTGCATTCTGACGAAGACAACAAAAGGTAATCAAACTTTTATAATAGTAAATATGATTATGGTGAGTGCTAAACTTGCCGGGTGTCTAAATAGCTAGCCCGTGATGCCTGGGCTATGTACTTAGAATATTGCAAAATGTGCTTTCACCAAAAAGCTATTTTAAAATCGGACATATCGAGTGCATAGAGGAGGTCTGTATCTATAATTCTTAAAATAATTGTTATGCTTTTTGTGAACGTTTATCGTGAGTAATTTAGTAAAATGTTAGCGAATTCCCCGGAAGTTTGAAAATGGACAATGACCCCAAGCATACTTCCAAAGTTGTGGCAAAATGGCTTAAGGACAACAAAGTCAAGGTATTGGAGTGGCCATAACAAAGCCCTGACCTCAATCCTATAGAAAATGTGTGGGCAGAACTGAAAAAGCTTGTGTGAGCAAGGAGGCCTACAAACCTGACTCAGTTACACCAGCTCTTTCAGGAGGAATGGGCCAAAATTCTCCCAACTTATTGTGGGAAGCTTGTGGAAGGCTACCCGAAACGTTTGACCAAATTTAAACAATTTAAAGGCAATGCTACCAAATACTAATTGAGTGTATGTAAACTTCTGACCCACTGGGAATGTGATGAGAGAAATAAAGCTGAAATAAATCATTCTCTCTACTATTATTCTGACATTTCGCATTCTTAAAATAAGGTGGTGATCCTGACTGACTTAATAAAACAGGGAATTTTTACTAGCATTAACTGTCAGGAATTGTGAAAAACGGAGTTTTAATGTATTTGGCTAAGGTGTATGTAAACTTCCGACTTCAACTGTACATATGAGATGAGTAATGCCAGATATGTAAACATTATTTAAGTGACTAGTGTTCCATTCCTTAAAGTGGCCAGTGATTCGTAGTCTATGCCTATAGGCAGCAGACTCTAATGTGCTGAAGCTGTTTTTCAGTCTATTGGTCCCAGCTTTGATGCACCTGTACTGACATCGCCTTCTGGATGATAGCGGGGTGAACAGGCAGTGGCTCGGGTGTTTGATGTCCTTGATGATCTTTTTGGCCTTCCTGTGACATTGGGTGCTGTATGGTGTCCTGGAGGGTGGGTAGTTTGCCCCCGTTAATGCGTTGAGCAGACCGCACCACCCTCTGGAGAGCCTTGCGGTTGCGGGCAGTGCAGTTGCTGTACCAGGCGGTGATACAGCCCGACAGGATGCTTTCAATTGTGCATCTGTAAAAATTTGTGAGGGTTTTAAGTGACAAATCTAAATTCTTTAGTCTCCTGAGGTTGAAGAGGCTCTGTTGCGCCTTCTTCACCACACTGTCTGTGTAGGTGGTCCATTTCAGTTTGTCAGTGATGTGTACGCCAAGGAACTTGAAGCTTTCCACCTTCTCCACCACGGTCCCGTCGATGTAGATAGGGGGGAACCCTGAAATAACCCTGAAATTCCCTTTTGTGCCGGTATGCCGTGGCCTTAATTCCAACAATGGCATTCTAATGTAATGAACATTGAGGGCTTCTCAGCATGTCTCCAGCAATCAGTCACCTGCAGGCAAACAAACCGGCAAAACAATGCTCTTCAGGCTTTTACCTAACCATTTTATTTGAGGTGGGGGCAGAGGAGACAGGGTGTTTTGTGTTATTAATTGAAGCCCCTAATTGTTATAGGAGAGCTGCGGGGCACCCAAGCGAAAAATGAAGAATCTTTTAGTCTGAATTTCCAATTGAAAGTTTTAAAAGCAGCATTAATTGCTCCTCTGTTTTTCCAAAGGAAATGTTAATTAAAGGCATTATACAACGGCATGCCGGTGAGAGAGGGGACAGAAATCCACGGAAAGCCACTGATTACGGTTCATGTACTGAAACCATGCTGTTATCCAGTCAAATCATCCCCTTTAAATACATATCTAGCACAATGTTATTCATTAACCTTTAGAAAAATATGTGTGAATTGATGATTGCACATACAATGTACATACAATAGGAATTTCAGAGTGCATACAAATGACAGAATGGTAATTAAACTGAATGTAAACAGAAAAATATGTGACCGACCTTCTCGATTCGGTCTTATGTAGCAACATTTGAAATTGTGCTTTTTACATTAAATAAAAGTAGAGACTCAGAGCTAGAAAATGCTATATCATACACTGCAGTTAAGGAACAATGGGAAAGTAATTCTGCTTTGAAAGTTGATAAACGTTAAACCCCACTTTTGAGAAAATGGACCTTGAATGTTTTGGTATGACTACTGGAGAAATCCTTTTTGTCTACACCCATTCAGCGTTCGTTCACACCCTCTTAAGCCTTAGCCCCACCCATCTCTTCAAGGATTCCTATGTGAGGCCATGTGGTAAACACACTATATCAAATAAAATCTAAGTTTATTTGTCACTTGCACAGGATACAGATGGTGTAAACGGTACAGTGAAGTGGTTACTTGCATAGTAGCAATATCGAAAACAGAAAGTGTCCAGATAAAAATAATTTACAAATATTTTAGCATTATTAGAAGATGCTTACCCGACACACTTGTCTAAATTGATGGGTCATGTGAAGGAACTGCTATTACCACCCCCCAGCCACATCTTGCTAAGTGGATGGGTCACTATTGTCTAGAGATGTACACAAGTTCTTGAAATACAATAGATGTCCTTAATCACCCCCAGACACACCTAGGTAATTTGATGGATCATGTAATTATCCTCCCGAAGTGGAGTCTTTTGTTTAGACATGTAGCTAGCTAGGTAGATGAACAATGAACCGGTATAATCCCAACTCATACTACTACCAATACAAACATTGTCATAGCTGTTGTATGAATCTGCAGGTAGCTAAATCTAACAAACTAGGTACAATGTTAGCTAGCTAACATTAGGCTATAACTAGCAATGCAAATGCTTTTTGATTCAAATAATATTACTAAACAGATCATACACGTAACGTTAGCTAGCAAGCCAGCAAGCTAATGTTTGCTAGCTAATTAACAGTACGCTTTAACTTGCAATAAAAATGACTTTCAGACAAAATTAGAAACTTAGATCTGAAAATGTAGCTAGACTCTTACCCGTATACATGGTTAAACGCTTCACGGCAGACTGGACCTATTTAACTCTGTTTTGTTTGTAGCTGCATCTTGTTTGGCCGGCGTTGTGTCAAGTCACTCCGGTTCACACTGACCGTGGCGTGTGCAGAAAGTAGCCCATCCCTTTTTTTAACTGATCTGTCGATAATGCCTGATAAATTCAGGGCTGTTGTTGAGAAAAGTAGCAAAACGTTTGTAGTTCTCGATGGCTAACGTTATATAGTTAAAAAATGGCACGGTAGAAAGGACAGTTAGCACATACTGAACAGCTCACGTTATAGACAGAAGCATGCTACATAGCAGACCAATCCAAACTCATCTCCCGGCATATTCAGCCCATGCATTATCTCAGCCAATCATGGCTAGCGGGAAGGTTCCTGACTTTTGCTGTGGCTAAACCAACTAGGCTCATCATTTATCAATTTTATTCGTATTTATGGATGGAATACAAGTTTGTTTTTAAGGTACATGCAAGTTCACATGTTCAAAAACGCATTTTTGCCAAAAAAACACATTTTGATAAAAAATAAATGTTTACGTTCAAATGCTGCTCCTGTGAAGTAGTGACGTGCGACATGCTTATAGTTTCCTGAAACGAGTCACATATGAATGGCATGAATGGGGAGAGCCAATATGACAGTTTTGAAATATGATTTATGCTAAGTACATTCACCATCTGAACCCAAATCCCAAATGTCGCGAAATGGGTATGTCTCAAGTTAAGTTTTCCAAAGTATGGTTGCTAGTCAAACTTTGCAGAGTTAACCAATGTTCAAATGTTTAATTTCATGGAGTCCTGTGGATGCTGCTGCTGATAAATCTATTTCGACATCAGTCCCATACGTGTGAAGGTTGTAAATGTATACAGGATATTCTGTGCCGAACCTGAAGTGTTCAAAACTCAGCTTTATAGAGACTGGAAGGTGTTTTCACCATCCTCACCATTTTAATACCAAAGGTCAATCGGTCAACTTTAAATTACTTTAATTGCAATTATTTAGCTTCTCAAAATGTATGTTACCTGACAAATATGGGGACTTATCCGTTATTGTCAAGAAGCTGCAAACAAAAAAATGTTTAAAAAATGTTAATTTCTGTCAAGTTCAAATACATTGACTTGTTCATGAAGGCAATTTTGAGACGTGGTTCCAAGAAAAGCAGGGCTCAAAGTAGTTTCCTGGGGAGATTTTCCTAGGTTACAAAGTAAAATGTAATCTCAAAATTGCGCACACACAAACCTTTTTTGCCCAACCTATTATTTGCAATGCTTACACAGGGTCAATGTGTAATTCCAATTCTCCTGGTCACAGACTAGAAAAACTAAAGCCAAAAAACTGAACTGTGTGCATGAACAGAGAGAGAAAATCAGCTTCACAACCTTCTTTACTCCTACAGACCACTTGTGACATTTAAATAAGGCACAGGTAAGGTTTGGGGGCATCAGGGACAGTGTGCCCTGACCATGGTCAAAAGGCAACCAGAGGAACGTGCATTGGACACTAATGCCTGCACTTCTATGATAAGACCTTCCTAATGAGCTGCGGAGTAGACCTCAAGGACACAGGCTCTATGATGTAAGGACTCTTTCAATTTTAAATGTAGAATACTTTCCCTCTCTGTACTTAAATCATTATTAGAATGATATTCCAAAAACATATCAAGAAACATGAACAACGGATATATTCTCTACGTTCCTTCGGTATAGATGTGCTTGCAAGTTTCCTCTTAACACACACACACACACAAGCTGTAACACAAAGGCGAATGCGTAGACCATCTCACAATTGCCACTCAGTTTAATCTGCTACAGATGCTGTATCTTAATTTGAGCCAGTTTCCCACAGCAGGAAAATAATATTGCAGCAACAGGAAATGTGAATTGTAATTATAATTAATGGATATTTTTTGTAGGGGTTGATACATTTTTTGTTAGGGTAAATCAAATCTGACATTTTCAAGGGGAAATTATAACTTTAAATGCCTTTTTAAACCTCAAATACAGCACAAGTTTGCATTTTCTGCTGTGTAGCAATATTCCTGAAAAAACAGGATGATCAAATGAAGATATGGCATCGGTACCATTCATCCTCATTCTGGATGGCTCTCCCCAGAGACTCTCCCAGGCCCTGCCTGCTGTCATATGAGGCCAGAGCTGATAGACAAATGGAGATAGCTGAGCCCAGAGTCCCATATTGATTTGTCATTGATCAATGGAGAATTATGAGAACCTTCAGATAAAGAGCTTCAGCAAAAGTGTCCCAGTGCTGCAGTTACTGGATTGACGCTGGATAACATTACATTAAAACATAATGTAGATACAAGCACACACACACACACACACACACACACACACACACACACACACAAAAAAAAAAAAAATACTGTACATACAGTACATACAGATCCACATAAACACATGGCTGTATAATTTTGCTTATGTTCACTTTCCCAGTTGAAAGTTGTCTTTCACTGAGCTGCTCACAATTCTAGGCATCTCGTGGCATGTTGTTGTTTTTTATCTGACAGGCTGGGCACAGTGCAGAAGGGTACTCTGCCCTCACATGAACCCAGAACTGGCACCCCTGGGACCTTCTGTCTTGGCACTTCCTCAAACAGAGCATTGTAGGAGAGGAGACGAGAGCAGACAGCTTGCAGACAGACATCCACAGATTCATGTGAAAATGTTCAAGTATAGGATCTGAGTGGGTGGTGAAAGGTGCTTCTATTTCGGTAACCTATTAGATGAAGCTGAATCATTGGATAGCGAATAAAAAAAATCCCCAAATGTACTCTGCCTGAAAACGTCAAAAATGATTCACTGAAACAATGTGGCAGAATTCAAATAAATATTATATGAAATGATCAATACTACATTGATTAAAAACTCTGTCTGCTTTACAACTTAATAGGGCCTTTCACTTGTGCATTTCTGTAGTTAATGAAAGATGTGTGCCAAGATCCACCAGGCCTAACGTATGCATCAAATATGTACTTTTAGGAAGAGACAACTGCAGATTAACAATGACTGGGAGATTGGAGAGTACCTCAGACGCTTGTGAAGAGGGCCCATTTCCATTTTCCTCAGATCACAAAACCACTTCAAGTCTATTCAGCTGTTTCTCTGTGCTACTGACAGTCAAGATTTACGATGATAAATTCCCTCACCTACACAAGGATCATCGCATCTCTTGTGTTTGGAAGGAAGTCTTGAGCTCACTTCATGTTCACACTGTATTGAAATGCAAATAGTTGTTGTTTATATCTTCCCAGCTGAGAGGTCTCTTGATAAACCTTGGAACCATCTTCCACTTGTACAGTAGAGAAGTAGCTATTTCAGCCTGGAGAAGATATGGTAGAATATTATATGGTAGAAACCCATAAATACTGAATGTAGCGCTTCATATTTTCATTACAAAAGAACAACAGGGAGCAGAGCATAAAGCTGAACAGAAACCATGCTGAAAGGCGGTATTGGCAGAGGGTTGATGAGCCACTGATATTATTGTGGGAGAAGCCATTTGAAAAGCACAGATTTATATATTTTAAGACAAAATTCAGTGTTACTGTCAGAACACAGCACACCTAATATCTTTTAAGTTTTGAATTACATCACTTTTTTATCTTTGTTTTATTTGTTGTTTTCATTGTATCCATCTACGTTTCTTTGCACACACTGTTGCTAGGTTCTTCTGGGTTGAAGATGCCCTGAAAGCCCTTTTAGTAGACCATACACTCTTAGAATAATGGTTCCAGGTTGACACATGGCTTTTTGGTTCCAGGTAGAACCCTTTTTAGTTCCAGGTAGAAGCCTTTTTGGTTCCAGGTAGAACCATCTTGGATTCCAGGTAGAACCCTCTATGGAAAGGGTTTTACACGGAATCAAATAGGATTCTATCTGGAACCAAAAAGGGTTCTTTAAAGGATTATGGGGAAAGCAAAAGAACCCTTTTAGGTTTCAGATAGCATCTTTTTTTCTAAGAGTGTGGACTATCCAGATAGATTTTGAAAACCAGTTGTACACAAGAATAACATGATAAAGAATTTCAGCCCTCTCATAATTCACTTCAAATCTGTACACTGGAGCCACAATCATTATATGAGCTAGCTAGGAGATTGATTGAGAAACAGCTCATTACTCATGATTAATGTATGTAATACAAATATTGTGGCCCATCACGCCTATTTCTCAAATGTCCAGGGGTAGCTTGGCAATCTGGAAATTCTGTCAAATGCCAGATGGGCTGGACCATTTTTTTGTTGGGTGGGCTGGTCTAAATTGACAGAGAAAAGTCATTTTTATATAAAATAAAAATATGAAAAAGGTGGGCCTGTTAAGATTTTTTTTATGACTATTTTTTCTAAATTTCTTTGTTATCTCTAATGTGTCTTTGGCTGAGTGGGCAAAGGTCCCCTACGAAGATGGGCCGGCCAGGTTTTCTGATAGACTCAGCTGAGGTCACACAAACTCACATTCAAAGTAAAATGTGGCATCAGCAAAGAGACCTGCTCTGACTCTGTCATCAATTAGACAGCCAAGATCATGGGTAGTAAAAAATGGAAAAGGTACCCATAAATGTAGAAAGAGCACATTCTACATTGTCACCTCACTCAAAACGTCAATTTTTGGGGGCTGATTTGGTCAAACAGTGTTCTGTGTGATTGAGCGAGCTGTAGAGAAAATGTGTTCTGATCATATAACATTTCAAAATGAAATTATGGGAAAACACAGCTTTGGAAGCTTCCTCCCCTTGTCCCTGTGGAAAGGAGGGTCTCAGCTTTCTGTGGGTATAATTTATATTTAAAAGCTGAAGAACATACGCACATCCAGGTACTTTTTGCAGGTGCTGGAGTTAATAAAAAGAAATATGCTGCACACTACTGCTCATGCTCCCAGGTGATTTTGTTATAACAATTTTTCGACCCTTAGGTCTTCATCAGGTGTCCATGCCTGATGAAGACCTGGATGCCTGATGAAGACCTAAGGGTTGAAACGATTCTCAGCTCAATAGCAACTATTTTACAACCAAGATATTTGAAATGGCTTTGCGATATGGAGCGGTGCTAGTGAAATGTGCACCGGCCATTGCGAGGGAATAAGCCTCCAGGTCTCATGGGTAGGAGCCTACATCTGCAAGATTTATTTAGGACCTTACATTTACTGTTGGATCATGAATTTTGCCATTTTTATGATATGTTACAAATACAATTCATGCAATATGTTACAGATTTGTTGTGCTTAAGATCCCAGAGTTCATATTTAATGTGTTTAGAGTATCCACTTTATCAGTTGTTGAACCCAAAATTAATTAGCATGTACTCTTATAATCTCCTCCCGGCACAGCCAGGAGAGGAAGGGCCACCCCTCAGAGCCTGGTTCCTCTCTAGGTTTCTTCCTAGGGAGTTTTTCCTAGCCTCTGTGCTTCTACATCTGCATTGCTTGCTGTTTGGGGTTTTAGGTTGGGTTTCTGAATAGCACTTTGTGACATCTGCTGATGTAAAAAGGGCTTTATAAATACATTTGATCAGTCTTACATTTGAGTAGAAGCTATTATCCAGAGCGACTTACAGTAGTGAGTGAATGCATTTTCCTACGACAGGCTAGCTAGGAGGGCTAACAAGGACATTTCTAAACATTGATACAAATTCAATTAGCACTAAGGTGTGAAGAAAAGGGCTTTTGGCCCAACAAGTGTCAGGAGTCTTTGAAGCGTCCTCTGAAGCCCCCTTCTGCTGTTCAAAGACCATTCACTGGCATTTTCTACAAGAAATCTGCCTCCAGAAATAAAAGCTTCTTCCAAGTGGATGTGACACACACCTACTCCCATTGCCTGCTGCACTGCTGCTTGGATTCCACCTGGCGATCTGTTCATCGTCTGCACTGGTTGTCTCCCCCTGTCTGGTACAGGTACCCCCACCACACTCACCCCTCTCTCTCCCGAGCTTTCGCTCGCCTCCAGCACACAAGCACTGTTGGGGCGAGTGACTCTGAACTTACAATGGCTAGCCCCAAGTCGATATATATTTTATTATTTTCTTGTGCATTTCGCAATTTTGCTATGTGCCTCATGATTCCTGCATACTTTGTTGACTACAAACTTTCTTTACCCAACCGTGGGACAGACTATGTTTGTTCCCACACTCGGGGCTCTGACTCTCTATTGGTTACACAGACTTTTGGCCTCACATCCTATTCTAACCACCTCTCGCCGGCTTTGTATTCATGTTACCTGATGAAATTGCTGTACAATATGATCTTGTTGCCATCTGATGCACACTGAGATGTCATAAATCAACACTGCAGAGCTCTCCCTGTACTATGCCGTGCCTTGATTGAATTACTGTTGATGAAATCTGGAAATGTGCATGTACACCCTGGTCCATCTTCTGTTGCTAGCCCCAATTCTTACTTGCTCTGATATCTGCTTCACTGATTTCTGCTCTCGTAAAAGCCTAGGTTTTCTGCATGTTAACACTAGAAGCTTATTACCTAAAATGGATCAATTGAAAGTGTGGGTTCACAGCTCCAATGCAGAGGTCATTACTGAGATGTGGTTAAGGAGAAGTGTTTTGAATACTGATGTTAACCTTTCTGGTTATAACCTTCTTCAGCAAGACAGATCTTCAAAAGGTGGGGGAGTGGCAATCTTTACCAATGATCACCTTTAGTGCTCGGTTGTCTATACCAAGTCTGTCCTCAAACAACTTGATTTGCTGGTTTTAAGCATTAAACTTTCAAATAGCTCTTTGTTTACTGTTTCTGGGTGCTATTGTCTTCCATCAGCACTGGGCCTGTACCCTACCTGACTTTAGCTCTCTCCTGGCCCCTTACACTAAGTCTGAATTTGTCCTGCTAGGTGACCTAAACTGGAACATGCTTAATTAAACCACCTGACCAAGTCCTAAAGCAATGGGACTCCATAAATCTTTCTCAGATTATCACCAATCCAACAAGGTATGACTCCAAACACCCAGAAAAGTCTACTCTGTTATCCTCACAAATAATCCTGATAGGTATCAGTCTGGTGTTTTCGGTAATGACCTTAGTGATCATTGTTTTGCAGCCTGTGTTTGTAATGGCTGCTCAGTGAAACTACCTTTCCTGATTTGTCATAGACGCTTGCTAAAAAACTTTAATGAGCAAGACTTTCTTCATGAACTGGCCTCTGTGAAATGGTATAGAATCAGCGTCATCCCCTCTGTCGAATATGCTTGGACCTTCTTTTTTGATATTTTCTGTTGTATTGTTAACAATCACGCCCCCATATAGAAAATGAGAATTAAAAACAGGTTCAGCCCTGCTTCCACTGTGATCTTGCAGAGTTACTCCACCTCAAGAATTGCATTTGGCGAAAGGCTCGGCACACACATACTCAGGCTGACTGGCTTTCATCCAGGCAAATGAGAAATAAGTGCACACAGGCTATCAGGAAGGCCAAAGTTAGTTACTTTAAGGACCAGTTCTCTCTCTGTGGGTCTAACCCCAAGAAGATCTGGAAAACGGTTAAAACCTGGAGAATAACTCTCCTCCTCACAGCTGCCCATGTCCCTTAATGTTGATGATGTGGTTGTTACTGACAAGAAGCACATGGCTGAGATTTTTAAATCACAACTTCATTAAGTCAACATTTCCTCATCTCCCACCCCTTCTAATGCGATTATGCCCGATTCTTCTCTCTCTTTTTCCCCTGCCCCACTACAAAGTTTCTCCCTGCAGGCAGTCACTGAGTCCGACGTGCTAAAGGAGCTCGTTAAACTTGACCCTAAAAAACCATCTCGGTCAGATGGTTTAGACCCTTTCTTCTTTAAGGTTGCTGCCCCTATCATCACCAAGCCTATCTCCAACCTTTTTAACCTGTCTCTCCTTTCTGGGGAGGTTCCAATTGCTTGGAAGGCAGCAACAGTTCATATTTTGCTTAAAGGGGAGATCAAGCTGATCCTAACTGTTGTAGGCCTATTTCTATTTTGCCCTGTTTATCAAAAGTGCTGGAAAAACTTGTCAATAATCAACTGACTGGCTTTCTTGATGTCTATAGTATTCTCTCGGGTATGCAATCTGGTTTCCGCTCAGGTTATGGATGTGTCACTACAATCTTAAAGGTCCTCCATGATGTCACCATTGCCCTTTATTCTAAGCAATATTGTGCTGCTATTTTTATTGACTTGGCCAAAGCTTTTGATAGGGTAGACCATTCCATTCTTGTGGGCTGGCTAAGGAGTATTGGTGTCTCTGAGGGGTCTTTGGCCTGGTTTGCTAACTACCTCTCTCAAAGAGTGCAGTGCATAAAGTAAGAAAATCTGCTGTCTCAGCCACTGCCTGTCACCAAGGGAGATCCCCAAGGCTCTATCCTAGGCCTCACTCTCTTCTCAGTTAACATCAACAACATAGCTCAGGCAGTAGGAAGCTCTCTCATCCATTTATATGCAGATGATACAGTCTTATACTCAGCTGGACTCTCCCTGGATTTTGTGTTAAATGCTCTACAACAAAGCTTTCTTGGTGTCCAACAAGCTTTCTCTACCCTTAACCATGTTCTGAACACCTCCAAAACAAAGGTCATGTGGTTTGGTAAGAAGAATGCCCCTCTTCCCACAGGTGTTATTACTACCTCTGAGGGTTTAGAGCTTGAGGTAGTCACCTCATACATGTACTTGGGAGTATGGCTAGACGGTGCACTGTCCTTCTCTCAGCACATATCAAAGCTGCAGGCTAAAGTTATATCTAGACTTGGTTTCCTCTATTGTAATCGCTCCTCCTTCACTCCAGCTGCCAAACTAACCCTGATTCAGATGACCATCCTACCCATGCTAGATTACAGAGATCGGCAGGTAAGGGTGCTCTCGAGCGGCTAGATGTATTTTACCATTCGGCCATCATATTTGCCACCAATGCTCCTTATAGGACACATCACTGCACTCTATACTCCTCTATAAACTGGTCATCTCTGTATACACTTCGCAAGACCCACTGGTTGATGCTTATTTATAAAACCCTCTTAGGCCTCACTCCCCCCTATCTGAGATATATACTGCAGCCCTCATCCTCCACATACAACACCCGTTCTGCCAGTCACATTCTGTTAAAGGTCCCCAAAGCGCACACATCCCTGGGTTGCTCGTCTTTTCAGTTCGCTGCAGCTAGGGACTGGAACGAGCTGCAACAAACACTCAAACTGGACAGTTTTATCTCAATCTTTTCATTCAAAGACTCAATCATGGACACTCTTACTGACACTTGTGGCTGCTTTGTATGATGTATTGTTGTCTCTACCTTCCTGATCTTTGTGCTGTTGACTTTGCCCAATAATGTTTGTACGATGTTTTTGTGCTGCTACCATGTTGTGTTGCTACCATGTTGTTGTCATGTTGTGTTGCTACCCATTGCTGTGATGTCATGTTTTTCTGCCTTGTTATGTTGTTGTCTTAGGTCTCTCTTTATGTAGTGTTGTGTCTCTCCTGTTGTGATGTGTGTTTTGTCCTATATTTATATTAAATGTTTTTATTATTATTAGTTTTAATCCCAGGCCCCCGTCCCCGCAGGAGGCCTTTTGCCTTTTGGTAGGCCGTCATTGTAAATAAGAATTTGTTCTTAACTGACTTGCCTAGTTAAATAAAGGTTAAATAAAAAATAAAAAATAATGAATATCAGGGATGAGTAATTGACAAGGCCAGATAATACTCCCCAATCGATTTCAAACCAACTATTCCTGTCTGGAAGGTAATATGAACATGAACCACTGCAATGTAATTCTCCCTCATCCATCAGCATTAGTCAGCACAGCTAATAGTCCCAAAGATTACACAAAAAAGTGAAAAGCAGACATAACTCATTCCCTATGTGTAGTGAGCATGATGCTGCTGAGTGGCATTCAGCTCAGTTTTACTTTTAAATAAATTGGCAGATAGCCAAATTGTCTGTTTGTCTGTCCACCTATCTCTCCTCTGTCTCTCTCTCTCTTTCTCTCTCTCTGTGTCTCTCTCTTTCTCACACCCCTTCTCGCCCTCTTCCTCTCTCTTTGTCTCCCCTTTCTCTCTCCATCTTTTTTTCCCTCTCATCTCCCTCTTTCTCTCCCTGCAACTGGAAAGCAGACTAGCCAAGCTCACCCCAGGAAGTCCCTCTGTTCTCAGGCAAACCCTAAAAATGACTTGCACAATTCGGCAGAAGTGCAAAATAAGATGTTTACTCAGTCAAAACATCACATTCATTTTTCATGTACGGCAGCCGTGCCACTTCCCCTTGCTTTTAGATGTCAGGCGAGGGTTAAGTAAGGCACTCAGCAGAGTGGCAGGGGGCCAGGAGGGGGGCGTGAGCAAATGAGCACACATTATGGCCAGAGCTGGGACATAAATTAGCCTCATTCCACCATGAGCAGCAGACAAAGTGATTTGTTTGGTCATTCATAGCATTTGAACAACTTTTTAGCAATTATCGTTCACTGGTACCGATTCATATTGTACTGAGTGGACTTGGAGTTTACACAGGGTTAGAATGCTGGCTTCTCCCTTAGAACAAGCCTGAGACAAGTTGCTCAAAGGGTGATGAATGAAACATTTGCCTTTTAAATAACCTCTAACTGTTGCAACTCTACATTTACTGCAATTACATCAGACATAAAGATCTACAAATGACATATGGTCAATAACCATATTGATCCAGCTTTAATTTGTCCATTTTAATTCAGATATTTCACTTCACTTGGGAACCACATTATGAGCATTTTGTGTTTCTTAATGTTCTGAATAATGCTGCCAAATGATCACATTTTTCTTCCAACAGAGTTGGATGTAATAGCTTTGTCCTTCCTGGTAATGTAGCCTACTGCTGTGTTGTGTTAAATCAGATACATGAATGCTTTGCTACAGGAAGTGGCATGGTGCATGACCCAGAGACTGGGTCTGGGGCTGATGTTAATGTTAGATGTTCAGTAACTGACACATCAGCCCCAGGGTTGGGACAGAGGCCAACGTGGGATTGTGTTTGGAAGCAGGCAGTGGCCAACGTGAAGCATGAAGTTGGGAATATTAGTCCAAATATCCCCTACAGGCTTCCAAAGTCTGATCCACAAGAATATAAAACCCACAGACTGCAGAATACAGCGTTGGGCAGAAATAGTTTCCGAATGATTGTAATAAACAATGAAAAGCTGAGGTTTGCATGTCCTCTGTTCTCTCCTTGACATATAAACCTATGTTATCTAACGTCTGTCAAAATACTCAAACATATTACTGCAAGGCAGTGGCTTTTTAAATGCGGAATATTCTTGCTGTGATGGAATTCAGTCTTCAACAAGAAGAGGAAGGATTGAGATGGGCAAACTTGGTCTCTTTAAGAATATATAAGCAATTCCATGGATATGGTTATGATTGCCAGCTGGACTTGGTAGTATAAATGCTGCCAACCAAATAGGTACTGCAGGTGTAGCTACTGATTGTTACACCAGAAACTGTGATTTAACCCCCCGCACCCCAAAATAATTCCGTTAGTAGGAGTTACTAGATAAGTACTATCCGACCAAACTTAGCTTGGCGATACTGTCGTCGTCCTCGATTCGTGGAAACAGGAGTCTCATAAAATGTTCGTGTCCAGTTGCAGGGGTCCCTTTGAATTTAGAAAATGCTCCATTATTCAAATAAATACTTTTTTTGCTCCATGAACTATTCCAACAATGTTTATGCTGCCATCTTGTCTATTTCAAGTCTTATCTCATTGATCAAGACAGGTGTCTGTCACCATAACTTGCAGCACTTTGGGGTGGAAACCCACCTATCTCGATCAATGAGAAAATACTTGAAATAGACAAGATGGCAGCATACACATTGTTGGAATAGTTCATGGAGCAAAAAAAGTATTTATTTTGATAACAGTGCATTTTCTCAATTCAAACGGACCCCCTCCAACTGGACACGGACATTTTATGAGACTCCTGTTTCCATAAATCGAGGACGAAGACAGTATCGCCAGCTAAGGTTGGTCGAAAATTCTCTTTGCTAAACCAAACAGTACCTATCCTGTAACTCCCAGTAATGGATACCAAGATTTGTTATGGTTAAAACTGGTGTAACAATTTGTAGCTACTGCAGGAGCTGTTTCAGTGTTTACTGGAAATAGGACTCAAATACACAGTTAAAAGCACTTCAGGGGAGGCAAATTTAGGCAGAGGTCGGCCAAGGTGTTGAGGATAGAGGGGTTCAGGGGAGTCTTGCAGCTGAGGGCATCCAGTGAGGTACTGTACCTGTAGGGATGGAGCAAATAGACAATTGTGTCATTAGGCCCTCAGCTCAGCTTTGCTGACTTCAAATTCATTCAACCTTTTGTCTTGTCAGGCTGATTGCTCAATCCCATGCAGCTGGGTGATCGCAAAGTGGCTTCAGTTGCGGGAGTCAGGACCCGTCCATGATCCTGCCAGGTATGTGGTGGCAGGTGGTTGAACCGACAGCGGTTTGGAGGCCTTAGTGGTGTTTTGGAGAAGGCTATGGCTATTGTGCTACACACATTACATACTTTTTTTATAATCTACCTCTGGTCATGTATTGTAGTGACCACAATCCTTCAACAAAAGATCAATGCCTCTGTAAAGGTTTGTGGAGTATTTTCAATGACAAACTGAATGTAGCAGTACCGGTATGGCAGGAGGAAGAAAAACATACAACGGTACACAACAAACAAACCGTGGTATACTTAAGCAATAAGGCCAGAGGTGGTGTGGTATATTGGCCATATACCACAAACCCCCAAGGTGCCTTATTGCTATTATAAACTGGTTAGCAACGTAATTAGAGCAGTAAAACGAATTGTTTTGTCATACCGGTGGTATACGTTCTGATATATCATGGCTTTCAGCCAAACAGAATTCAGGGCTCAAACCATCCAGTTTATAATGAAGAAAATACAGGCTCAGTCTATATCTGTTTCTAGACTTGGTTTTATTATGTAGCTTGAACCCATACATTGTTTTGACGTAAGCCCATTGTGAGTGAATAACATAATTAGTCCTTACTGAGGATCTTGAGAGGTTTTGATCCTGCACATTGAGAGATGCTCAATCCTCTCTCTCTCTCTACAATATGCAATAACATGCAATAAAGAACAGCATCATGACAGGCAGTTTCCTGGATCCCCCGTGCACTGAGATTCAAAATGAGCATGCATCTGTCTTAGAGAGTGTTCCGAATGCTTATCTTAATTGATTGCAAGCTATTTCTGGCTTTGGCAGTATACTGTACCCCCTTACACTCTCTCTCTCTCTCTCTCTCTCTCTCTCTCTCTCTCTCTCTCTCTCTCTCTCTCTCATATTCTATCTCTCTTTTTCCAATGAGAGTGATTTATTGGTGCTGGTCTACCTGAGTTGAATCCTTTCCTGCATTATGTAAATCCTCTGATGCGTAATGCCATGAGTTATCCAGACAAAGGGAAGCCTGCAGCCCAGGCCCAGAGGACCTCCGCACTGGTCTAAACTGAGCATTTAAATATTCTCCCCAAGCAGTCCTGGATCAAAGACATGCACACACGGTCAGACAGACATGCGCACACGCAATAAGTTGAAAGTGTTTTACAAGCCCTGTTCTGATATATGAACATAGGAGTGTCGATAGAGCCATCACTCAGGCTGCGGTGTCTCTCATCAACATCATGATTCATTAAGAAAGGTTAATGAATTACCTCTGTTATCCACCCAACTGTAGAGTGCATCAGCACATTACACTAGACTTAAACTAGGCAGAACAACTTGTCAACTGTTAATAAAATGATTTTGTATTGCTACTGGAAAGCACATTTCTGTATAAGACAAGCAAAAGAAAACATATTTTCAAAACAAACCGGACCTCTTCGTGTGGTGCTCCAAAATGAGGCAGAGTAATAATTGAAATCACAAAAGTGAAGCATTCTTTCTCACATTCCTCGACATACAGCTTTTCATAAATATTCCTATTGATTTCTTTTTTTTTGGCCAGTGAAATACCTAATTTGTCTGTCAGAGCTCCCGTGAAGAACACTTCTTTGTCTTTTTAGATGATGGTAGTCTAGGTAAGCTGTGAATCCTACCTTTTATAGACATGGACAGGAATGCAACAGCTTCAAACGGAACATTCTAGGACTTGGAGCGCTGTGGTTGAGACTTCCTGGAATCTTTTCATGGTCAGTTAAAGAATACTTAATAGTACAGAAACCTGTAGGTGTAGATTTGAAAAACATTAGCACAGCACTTTACAGTACTTACAGGTCTTATAACTAACTTTACTTTGGCCATTCCATACTGGACCTTTTCCCTACTTTGTCCCATACCTTGTCCATGTTAGCTGATGAAGCATATTCACAGGCAGTATGAAATGTAGACCATGTCAAGTGTTCACACTTCAAAGTAACGTACACATTCTGCATCAATGTTAGGGTACGGTATGAAAACAATTCCTCTCATTACATAGTCTGTGAGCTTCAAAGGTTGCAATGTACTCATTCCCACAGGTACTGGTTATAGATTAAGTGGACTGGCTGGAAGGGATGAAATCAGGTCTTATTTATGCAGTCGCTATGTTCACCGGCCATTGAATGTAAATGCACCAGTGGCGGGATCACGGCTGTTATTCCTTTCCAGGTTTATCTCTGAAGACACTTTTCATTCTCCGCAAGGGCCTTGATTTACCCCGCAGTGGTTAGCCACCAAGAATGATGGGCCGTGCATGCAAATAAAGCTGCGGTTTAAAGGTGACCAACTGAACTCTCTCTCTCCCTCTCTGTCTCCCCGGTTAGAACAGAAGGCACGGCTCGTTAGCCCTGCAGCCTGCCTGGACCCGTTTTGTTCGGGAAACTGCTCCATTCCAATGACAGAGAGCAAGGGATTTCATGGATCGGACAGATGACAGCTGGAGACCATGACTGTCCAGACAAAGAGAAAGAGGGTGGGGTAACGAGAAAGAAGGAGAGTGATGCAGAGAGGCCCTTTAACAAATAACCATGTGTTGAACTTGTGTTGACTCTCTAAATGTACTCATGTTGAATTCGTAGAACTCCTGATGAATTCGTAGAAGTCTGATATATTCCTAGAATTACTCCAAGGACCCTACTCACACAGCCTGATTCTTTTGACCGCTATAATCAATATGTCTATTCGTGTAGCTCCATTCACTTAGGGGCATGGTCTAATGGTGTTGCTAGTCTTTCCTGATTACATTGTCCCACTCAAATGCGAGTTTCTGTAAAGTACTTTTTATTCGTCACCACTAGTATCACCACTAGTATACTGTTGAAATCTGCCTTGAATGTGTAATGAATAGTTGATTTTCTGTATACAGTGGTAGTTTATGACATATAAAACTAAAGCTTGAATTACTTGTTATTACTATACAAAACTATACAGCCATACACGCCCAAACACAAGGCTGCTTGTGTCACTCCTTAAAGTCTTGGGGTTCTGTGTGTGTTGTCAGAAAGGCAGCAGGCCATGACCTAGCAAGGCCCTTCTGTGCGGAGAAGAACCCACACACATTCCTCAGACACCACACACGCCCCTGTCCTTTTCAATTACCTTCCTCGCTCCACCTAGCAGAGAGCCAGCCAAGCGGAGCCATGCAGGGGAGATTATGATGCCAATCTAATTGTATCTCAATCTTTTCTCTCACCCAAAGCAGAGGCGGAACAAAACAGAGAAGAAAAATGGCACTAACAAAACACTGTGGACTAGGGGAAAATAATTGGATATCCATATCTGTGTGTCGGATGTGTATAGTGAGGAGAATGTCTGAGTGAGCTGTGGGGTATTAGGAGGGAGGCTGCTAGGGAAGAGAGACGATCACTGATGAACTGTGATGTGTGACGGTAAACTTGAAGACATCTCGCTGAATGTATACAACATTAAGGAGGAAGAGAGCAGGAAAACCTCCCTGGCAGGTGAGAGAGATTATCACGGATGAAACAGGATCGAGACTGGTGCAGAGGTGACGCTTGTTAACTGTATGGTGGTTATGGGTTGTTCAGGGTTAGTCGGTGCAGTGAGATGTAAAAAGGGGGCACGCCAGCTTGGAGTCTGTTGTCTGCCATTTATTTGGACATGCAAGGGGTTGATTTGCCATTATCCTGCTTTATCTGCACATTATACCTCAGGTTGTGACTAGGATCTTGTACTAGATTGAATAGGTAATGCTACCTTTACCCTGGTACAGGGAACACTTCCTGTGCTCACAGCAAACTCAGATATTATCCAGCTTTCTTATTGTCGTCAGTGCTACAAATGTCATTACAATTTCTTGCACATCCTACGAATAGACAGTTACAGTATGGCATGTCCTTGGCCATGTACTTGGAAGTGTGTCCAGAATGATAGACTGAACAAGGGAGTAACTTTGGGTGGCTTATGTTGGTTCGCTGTGAGGAAAATCTACTTTACAAGGACAATAGCCAATAGTCAATGTCCAGTAGGTTTGAGCAGTCATGGTGTTTCCCTTGACCTTGAACCTCTCAACAGTCCAAAACTTCTGGCGTCATTTCCATCTCTATCATGAGATGTCACAATCACCTAGGACTGTGTCTCCTCCTCATCTCAGAGCAACAGTGTTGACCAAAGCATAAGGGGCCTTATCTATAACTGGCAAATATTTTCAATTCTCTGCCCCCCTCATGTTTGAGAATCAGATAAGTGAGATTAGTACTATGGCTCTACGTGGAGCTGGAGGAGCTCAGTGAGATACAGTCATTTATCAGGGTACTACTTTATTATTAGCCTATTGCTTCCTGATTAATATCTACAACCTCTCATTAAACAGGATCAAAATATCCCCTCTTCTGTTCCAGAAAACGGACTTGTAGCCAACCAATGTTCAGGCAACTCCAAGTGTGAATTTACACTGTAGCTTTACTCCATTAACAATCATCATTAACCATGTGAAAGAAGAAACACCACTGACCTCCAGACCAGAAGCACTGTGTTCTGTTAGTTCTGAAGTACACAACAGCGAAACAGAAACTATATTATTTTATGATTTATCTAATTGCCTGTTTGACTCAGACCCTGAAGACAAAGAGTGAGAAAGACAAACATTATGATAATTTGGATGACACAAACCATGAAGGAGAAGAAATTGATTTTTATTCTGTGCAGCTATGCTTCTAAATGCCAATCTTCATGGAAATGTGTTCCTAAGCCCAAATACCTCAGTTTAATTTAAGGACAGACAAAGGTGTGTTGTTTTGCATTCCTGAATTTTCCTTACTATGGAGGTTTTTATTTTCCTTTGTTTTCTCTATCAGATATGGATCAACTTTGTGGCGAATTTAAGAGTGATAAAATAACAATTTTTAAGACACGGTTCTTATCCTGATCCTTGGGACCTACAGAGGTGCACAATTTTGTTCTCACCCATGCAGCACATAAGCAGCACCTAACACAACTAATCACCAATCCCTCGGTTAGCTGGATCGAGGACGGTTCGGTAACCCTTCATTTTACAGCCCAGTAATTACTAGGTAATAAATTGGAAAATACCTACTAACAAAAATGAAATACATGGTAACTATTTAGTCCCAAATGTACTTATTAGGAACCAAGCAAGTATTACATACTTACTTAGTAAATACAAAGTAACAAAATGTAATTATTTAACATCTTTTTAGTCCAAAAGGCTAGTATTGAGGACCTTATAAGCAAGGACAAGGTACTTACTATGTAAACACCTATGTAAACAACGTCTGTGATATTTTATTTATTTATTACCACATACTTACCACATAAATACATTTGTTAGGTTCTAAATGAACCTATTAAAACTCATGGATGCTTAATAAAGCTCAAACCAAGTTTATTCACCCATTGGGTCAATACAGCTAGTTAAGACAAATACATATTTCCACCAATGGTAATATATATATATATACCCCACTTTGGGTGGAGTCTCCTCCTTCTCTCTAAACATTACATCTTCATTGCTAGGCAGGAAGTTAAATGATATGGGCAATAAACTGCTCCTTCTCCCTTAATGTGACCTGACCTGACCTGACCTCAACTCCCTTCCTCACTAATCCACAGCTCTCCACCCTTATCAGTGATCGTCTTCCCTGCACTCAGTACACTCTAAGCTTAATTGCCTCTACCATATACATTCCTCCTAAAGATAACCATTAACTTCTGGTGTAGACTCTCCATAGACCATAGCACTCAATATTTCAATAGGATACCTGATAATGAACATTATTCCAAGTTTAGGAGTCCGAACCCAGAGTCCATCACCTTTAAGTCAATCATCCTGATAAAGAGTGTTAGTTGACCTGCAAGTATCTGGTATTCACATGGTATTAGCAATGGCTTCATTGTTAATAGGTATTTACCTAGTTGTTACCTAGTAATTAGTGGGCTGTAAAATAATGGGTACTGATGGTTCTTGTATTTTCAAGAGTCCACTAGATGCATCAAAATCTTCATATTGTGGCCGTTAGATCATATTCAAATAATAGGCTATGGTTAGGACAGACAACACTTGATATTAGGCCCCTTTCCACCGTATGTGATATTTTTGCAGACGATACCAATAATTAACACTGTCTACTTAGAAATGTTAAGGCGATTCAGAAATTCTGATGCAACATTGGGCAACCTATTGGTACAATCGTGCAGCAAATTAAGTTACATCATAAATTTAGCATAGAAAGCCAAACATAATTAAAATGGTTCAAATTAAATGCATTTACCCGTGTTTCTCACACGTGTTGCACAACTCCACGCGTATTCAAACCAATTCCGGGAACACAAAATGCCTCTGGCCATTACGATCTGTGCAAGAATTTCAAAACAAATGTTAAAGTTTCATTTAGATGTTTGTGCAAAAACATGTTTTGGGCTTTTTAACAGTAAATATGCTTCAATGGGATGCCAATTAGCACAGATTTTACTGGGTAGAGTCGGCACAGCCAGAGCAAGAGACTCCCAAACCAAAGCAAATCCATAGACGCAACAGCATCCCAGTCTTAAATGGGGGTAGGTGGAGGGTAAATTGGAACTGGAGTGAATAATTCAACACTATATTTTTATGGAATTATTTATTTAGCTAAATCGTGTAGATAGATTAGGAGCGATAGCTTGCCTGAGATTTGTTATGTTTTTTTCAACTTTATTTAAGACTTGAGAGAATAAGTTAATTGAAAGGAAATATGAATGTACAATTAGGGTATTGGTAAGAGCAAGAGAGCATTTAACAGTTTACCTAATATTTACATGACATTTTCTGTTAGAAATGGAGGTGTGGTGAACAGCTAAAAGGTGTGCCTTTCCAAACGCAGTATTTCCATGTGCAGTCAGAGAGACCAGCAGGGATAGGTAAAACAAAGAAAGCAATTAAGCACATTTAAAATACCTCACAGGATTATCTCCCATCCACTACCTCTCTCTTCATTTCCAGCACTCCATTATAGACAGAATACACGCTGACTGATTCTTCCCTAAATAGTTTGGAGCTGTGCTTTGGGTCATTGTCCTGTTGTAGGAGGAAATTGGCTCCAATTAAGCGCCGTCCACAGGGTATGGCATGGGGTTGCAAAATGGAGTGATAGCCTTCCTTCTTCAAGATCCCTTTTACCCTGTACAGATCTCCCACTTTACCACCACCAAAGCACCCCCAGACGATCACATTGCCTCCACCATGCTTGACAGATGGCATCAAGCACTCCTCCAGCATCCTTTCATTTTTTCTGCATCTCACGAATGTTCTTCTTTGTGATCCGAACACCTCAAACTTAGATTAGTCTGCAACACTTTTTTCCAATCTTCCTCTGTTCAAGGTCTGTGTTCTTTTGTCCATCTTAATCTTTTCTTTTTATTGGCCAGTCTGAAATATGTATTTTTCTTTGCAACTCTGCCTAGAAGGCCAGCATCCCAGAGTCGCCACTTCACTGTTGACGTTGAGACTGGCATTTTGCGGGTACTATTTAATGAAGCTGCCAGTTGAGGACTTGTGAGGCATCTGTTTCTCAAACTAGGCACTCTAATGTACTTACCCTCTTTCTCAGTTGTGCACCGGGGCCTCCCACTCCTCTTTCTATTCTGGTTAAAGCCAGTTTGCCCTATTCTATTCAGTCTTGTGCGAGATCTTCAGTTTCTTGGCAATTTCTCGCATGGAATAGCCTTCATTTCTCAGAACAAGAATAGACAGACGAGTTTCAAAAGAAAGTTCTTTGTTTCTGGCCATTTTGAGCCTGTAATCGAACCCACAAATGTTGATGCTCCAGATACTCTACTAGTCTAAAGAAGGCCAGTTTATTGTTTCTTTAATCAGAACAACAGTTTTCAGCTGTGCTAACATAATTGCAAAAGGGTTTTTATAAACCTGGATTAGCAGCAGTTAGCCTAATGGTTAGAGAGTTGGGTCAGTAACCGAAAGGTTGCTGGATCAAATCCCTAGGCTGACAAGGTAAACATTTGTCCTTCTGCCAGTGAACAAGGCAGTTAACCCACTGTTCCCTGGTAGGTTTGTAAATAAGAATTTGTTCTTAACTGACTTGCCTAGTTAAGTAAAAATAAATTAGATAACACAATGTGCCATTGGAACACAGGAGTGATGGTTGCTGATAATGGGCCTCTATACTCCTACATAGATAATCCATTAAAAATCAGCTACAGCTACAATAGTCATTTATAACATTAACAATGTCTACACAGTATTTCTGATCAATTTGATGTAATTTTAATGGACAAAGAAATATGCTTTTCTTTCAAAAACATGGACATTTCTTAGTGACCCAAAACTTTTAAATGGTAATGTATGTATGAGTTATATATGGGTTTTGATGAATCAATCAGGATTATAAGCAGTACTACAAGTTCGTAATATTATAATGTCTTGAATCGCCAGTGTTTCCCGTTTTCTCTTGCTGTAACGGCCGTCATTGAAGAGAGTAGACCAAGGCACAGCGTGGTTAGTGCTCATCATGAATTTATTAAAGATAGAACACTTTAAACAAAAAAACAAGAAACAGACAGCCAAACAGTTCTGTCAGTTGCAAAACACTAAACAGAAATTAACTACCCACAAACCCCAAAGGAAAACAGGCTGCCTAAGTATGACTCCCAATCAGCGACAACGATGTACAGCTGTCCCTGATTGAGAGCCATACCAGGCCAAAACAAAGAAATACAAAGCATAGAAAAAAGGACATAGAATGCCCACCCAAATCACACCCTGACCAAACCTAAATAGAGACATAAAAAAGGCTCTCTCAGGTCAGGGCGTGACACTTGCGGTGTATACATAGATGTGCATCTCTTAACCAGGCTCATTATGCCTCCATGGTTACTCTATTTATCATTACCTGTCACACTTTATAATGGCAAAACTCTTGCTCATAATTGAACCGTGAAAGAATTGAGTAATTTCTTCATGTAAACTTGTTCAAATGAGACCAGGAAGTTTAGCAAAAACATTAAGTTGACCAATTATTTTGACCAATTACAAAACGGCATACTGTAGAAAGTGAGTAAAGCCCACAAATTATATTTTTCACTGCACGTAGATCAACTTAATCCTGATCAACTCTTCTCCTGTTGAAATAGATGTAAAGGTATTTTGTTTGAGTTAGCCTTTATCTTACTCAGGTCTCTGCCTCCAATTGGCGTTTTTCACCTTGACTACCTCTGAAACAATCAATGAAATGGACACAGATTGAGGGAGGCATGTCGATATGAAAGGTGGGTGGGTGGACCAGGGGCTGAAAAACTCAATGAGGCAACAAGACTAGCCATCAGCCATCACCTTCACATACTGTATGAGTACACCAGCAAGAAACAATTAAAAAGATATTCTCAGGGTGTGTGTATTGTCAACCATTTATTCCGCAATTTACTTTTGTTTTGTCAAATATATGATATTGTTAAAACTCTCAGATGACTGTGGCCTTATAAAGAAATGACCAGTATCATAGACAATACTGCTAGCTTTGAGTATTGGTTGACATCTACTCTCATATATTCTTTATACGGTACTCCTATCAAGTGTGTCTAGAGAAGAGAGACATAATAGCATAATATAGTATAAGACATTTTTCAAAAACGCAGGGAATGACCTTCACATAAAACCATATTCTGTCTGGCGTCTGGCAGAAAGGTCTATATTATCCACTTTTGCAATCATGTCTAGACTGAAGTTACTGCATCTTCTGGAGAGTTTCAAATGTTTCTGCGCCATCCTCTACGCAAAGAGCTTTCAATCGCCCTTGGATCTCTATTTGCAAAGCATTCTGTGTGCTGTGGCTACTACTTCATTTGAACAAGTGCAAAGAAAGACATGTATCTTTTAGATACATTTTCAGGACATCTGAAAGTTGTGTCAATTTTAGATTCTTGTGTTTAATAAATAATCCTTGTCACCTGCAGGGTTTTTATATTTGCTTAATTAAACAACCACTATTACTATGACGTGTAAAGCACAGTATATCTTCATTTCTAAAAAGAAAATGCTCCATAGTCCCCACTCTCCTCGACCTCACTGCATGGATGCTGACATTCTACGGTAGGTGACATACAGGAAAGGTTTCTGATGGGGTAGGTGGGGGGGGGGGATCTTTTGTGAGATTAGGGATGCAATTACAGTTGAGGCCCTTCCTGTGACATACACACATATAGTGTAGTGGAGTGATAGCAGGGTGGGGGTGCTGACAAATGAGCCAGCCACAAAAACTCTCACTCACAGCTAGTAGCAATAACCTGGTATAATGGAGGGTGACCTTAAAGCTCTCACCCTGAAATCTTCACGTTGATTACGTTAGCAGAGAGGCTACACTCAGTCGGTGCTGATGCGTCAGCCTCACTGAAAAAACATTGCCTCACTAGACTACTGTAAAAAAAAAAAAAAAAAAGGAGGTAGGCCAGAAGAACAAGAGGTTGTTTCAATCTTACATTGTTGCTTCAAGTATCGGCCAATTATTGGCCCTTTATACACTGTATTGTCCTCCATTCATTCGTAAAATGTGCACTGTTACAGGCCTACTTCATAGCTGCAACTCGCTTGGCCCAAGAACCAAATGTGTGAACCGAATGTTTTTAAACCTAAATTCAAGTGAACGTGAGATAGGGAAAATAAGTTTCTTTCAAATCAGGGCTAATTGGGTTTTGAGAAAGGGTAGACATTGGGTGAACAATTGGTGCTGTTTCTTCGTAGTGCAAAGTGTGTTGTCTGCCAAACGTAGCGGCTGACTAAACAAAGATGCTCCGCTGTTCCAGGCCAGAAACAACTCACTTGGGCTTGGTACTACACACATTACTATGTGGCAAACCAGCCAAATTAACAAATTGTTCTGACTTTCAGAAGTTGGATATGCATGACTTGTTTTGATCTCATTAATGTTGTGTAATGGTGGTACCCTGCAACAAAGATGAGTCATTAGGACGTTCCCAGAACGTCACAAAATGGTTACCTAAATTCGTCAGGACGTTGTGTCATTGTCCGGGGGAGATTTTGTGTACTTCCCGGTTTGTTCCCGGGACGTCCCCAAAGTCAATATTAGGACATTCTCAGGATGTTGTGTCATGGTCACATGCAGGTTTTTGTCTGCTTCCTGGTTTGTTCTGGGGATGCCCATCCCCCCCCCAAAAAAAAAAAATTCTATCCAGGGCACGCACACCCTAGTTTCATTACACATCTCCCTTGTTACTGTTGCCAAGCCATCAAAGATCTGATTGGTGAACCACTGATCTATTCTCAGCTCTCTCTGTTGGCAATGTAAGGGCCACCCACACACAAAAAGTGTTTTTAGCATACAGTGTTTTCAACTTAGATATTTGACACACATGCATGATTACATTGTATATGTTTATTTAGTCATTATTATGCAACATGTCCTCACCTGTCTGTGTCAATGACTGATTTCACCTGTATTCCTACATGTTGCACTTTGCTCTCAGCTCTATTAAAAAGACCCTCAAGAATAACTATATTTAGGAGTAACATTAAAGCAGAATAATATACCACATCAACATTAGACAACTATACAGAAAACCCTCAAATTATTGAAATAAGTCAATGAAATCAATGATGAAAAAATAGTCAGATTAACCTTTAGAACTGATCACCCGTGCCTCAATCTAAGTAACATAAATGTAAAAAATCCCATCAAAATCCGTCAGTTTAAGATAGAGATATCAGGTTCTTTGTATGGGCTGCGTCTCAATCTACCACATCTGCCTATGTCGGCCGAGCTACATCGGTGTTTGTCAGACCATGAGACATACCAAAAATTGGTCTTCTCACAAAAATTGGCCACAGACATCGGCGGATGCGGTGGATTGAGACAACAGCCCATGCAACAACAACCAAAAATTCTCTAGCTTAAACAGACAGATTTTGATGCCGATGCTGTTATTATGCTAATGAGAATGCTTGAATTGGTTCCAAGCTTTTGAGTGAGACTACTCTGAAAAGATTAGCTATCAAAATGCATTTTGTCGATGAAGAAACAGTAAAGCTCTAATTTTCCTTAGATTGCTAGGTGGTGCCAGCAGTTAGAGAGCCCTCTTCTCAGTAGCTTTCGCAAAGAGCGGTGTTTTATAGAAAATGGGAACGGAGAAAAGAGACAGTACTAAGCAACGTGGTTAATTCTCTTCAGTGTTTATTGCTCGGCCTCATTAGAAACACTAGACCTTTAAAAGGCTTTTAAATGCCCAGTTAACTGGTGATACAAATGATCAGTGTCAAATATCTCAATGAACGGAGGAAAAAATCTGCTGATTAGGACTAGTGATAGATACTGAGTAGAGGAAAGGGGAGAGAGAGGAAGGCTGAATACAGAGTGTACAAAAGGAGGGTAAGGTGAAGGTGAATTGGAAGACTGGTGTAGAGACGAGACAGGGACAAGTAAGACCTTCTTTTGAAACAAAGATGTACATTCTGTATGAACAAGAAAGAATACACAGTGGGTATTTTCAAACGGTAATTCACTGTATGTCACCCAAGGATAACTCCAAGGCACACAGACCAACATGTTCATGTTGTACTTTTCACCACATGGTGAAATGTTGAGTCAGCCTTGCCTTGCTGAGATGTTCGTCCCTGAGTGATAATGAACATTTAGAGGAAGAGTTATTTTTGGAGGGAGGACATCCTGTCAGGTAGCTGTATATTTAGCTTGACTGTCACAATAGAAACGTTTTTTTTATTTAACACAGCAAGTCAGTTCAGAACAAATTCTTGTTCACAATGTCAGCCTAGGAACAGTGGGTTATCAGCCTTGTTCAGGAGCAGAACAACAGATGTCTACCTTGTCTGCTCAGGGATTTGATCTAGCAACCTTTCAGTTACTGGCCAAACACTCTAACCACTAGGCTACCTGCCGCCACAGTGAGACTTCCAGAAACTAAATTGCATAAGAATCATTGCTAGATCCTGCAGTTTAGCCCAAGTAATCTTAAAATTGGATTAATCAGCAACAATGTCTAAAGGATTGCTAGTTAATTACCTACCTACCATGGCAATGCTGAGTAATGTAATTGCTCAGCATTGCCATTACATTAGTGTATGATATAATGAGTTTAAATTGCCTCTTGTTCCTGAGGTGAGCTTCTGCTGACTGGGGCCAACGTGGCAGGGCTGGCATTGACTCACAATCGCCTCCCGACATATAACTACCTTGGAGAAACATTGAATATAGCGGTGTACAGCTGGAGACCAGCCTGCCCACAATGGATGGAATGATTTAATTGGAAAAATGTCTAGAAAGATAGACAGATGTTAAAGATCAAATAAAATAAAATGTTTTTTTGTCACTAGTATTGTAACAGATATGGAGAATTTTCATAATTCGATTATGACACGTATTTTTTGCAATTATCTGTATTCGGGGAAAAAATCAGCTGCCAGCACTTATCTCATTCACTCAAACAGTGTGAAGCACTCTGTGCTCCAAAAAACTATGAGATAGCTCTTGCAAAGAAACTTGCGGAGTATCGGTTGAGCCTGCTACAACGATTGGATTAGAACAAGCCACTCTCCATCTGCTCCCATTTCCCCAGACAGACACACGTGCGCAGCTGTTTCAGACACTCACAGTCACGTCTCAGGGCACAAGTCTCCCCTTATCCAAACATCATGTATAAATCAGAATCCGTAGCTCATCATTGTTGTTGTGCTCCTCTCAAAAAGTGAAACAATATACTGGGCAAGCAAATTAGCCAATCTTCATCTAAATCTGTGTCTGGAGTAAATGCAGGAAGTAGTAGCCAGCCTTGCATTAGTATAGTATTAGCCTATTTCATTGATAATTGAATAGGACTAAGTAAATAGCCCTAATGTGCATTTTCATCTGTCGAGGTCATTTACCTTTGAACAATGTGTGTGAATGAGTGAAGAAACATAACGATGCGATTTGATTGATAGCGCAGCAATGCGCACTTGAGGTATAGGCTTTATTCTGGTTTTCCGATCAGGAGTTAAACTGATTACAAGTATCAAGTGTGATAAAACAGATACGTATACGAGTATGACGAGATCAGCACACTCTTACTTACTGGTCCTTTTTCAACAAAACAGGGTTAAAGGTGAAAAAAAAATATGAATAGTGACTCGAGGAATAAATACACAGTGAATAACGAATAACAATTTGTATTTGTATTTATTAAGGATCCCCATTACTAGCTACTCTTCCTGGGGTCCAGCAACATTAAAGCAGTTATATACAATAAAAAATATTACATTACATTTCACAACACATTAAATGTGTTCCCTCTATAATCACATATCTACAAAACAAAATCCATGTGTATGTGTGTTTGTGCCTGTGTCTCTTCACAGTCCCCACTGTTCCATAAGGTGTATTTTTATCTGTTTTTTTATCTGATTCTACTGCTTGCATCAGTTACCTGATGTGGATTAGAGTTCCACATAGCCATGGCTCTATGTAGTACTGTGCGCCTGTTCTTGACTTGGGGATTGTGAAGAGACCTTTGGTGGTATATCTTGTGGATATGCATGGGTGTCCGAGCTGTGTGTTAGTAGTATAAACAGACACCTCGGTGCATTCAGCATGTCAACACTTCTTACAGAAACAAGTAGTGATGAAGTCAATCTCTCCTCCACTTTGAACCATGAAAGATTTACATGCATATTATTAATGTTAGCTCTCCGTGTACATTTAAGGGCCAGCAGTGCTGCCCTGTTCTGAGCAAATTGTAATATTCCAAGGTCCCTCTTTGTGGCACCTGACCACACGCCTGAACAGTAGTCCAGGTGCAACAAAACTAGCATTGTTGATAGTGTTTCTACAAAGGCAGAGCAGCACTTTATTATGGATAGACTTCTCCCTATCTTTTGTATTAACATGTTTTGACCATGACAGTTTACAATCCAGGGTTACTCCAAGCAATTTAGTCACCTCAACTTGCTCAATTTCCACATTATTTATTACAAGATTTAGTTAAGGTTTAGGGTTTAGTGAATGATTTGTCCCAAATACAATGCTTTTAGTTTTTCAAATATTTAGGACTAACTTGTTCCTTGCCACCCATTCTGAAACTAACTGCAGCTCTTTGTTGAGTGTTGCAGGGATTTTGCTCGCTGTAGTGAATTATGTGTATAGTGTTGAGTCATCCGCATACATAGACACACTGGCTTTACTCAAGGCCAATAGCATGTTGTTAGTAAAGATTCAAAAAAGTATGGGGCCTAGACAGCAGCCCTGGGGAATTCCTGATTCTACCTGGATTATGTAAAGGTTAAATAAAAATATATTAATAAGCGTGCTGAAAGTCTGTTATCAATTTGTTTACAGTAAAATAACATTGTATCTGATCAAACACAATTTTTCCAAACGTTTACTAAGGGTTGGAAACAGGCTGATTGGTCTGCTATTTGAGCCAGTAAAGCGGGCTTTACTATTCTTGGGTGGAGGAATTAATTTTGCTTCCCTACAGGCCTATGGGCACATAGTTTCCAGTAGGCTTAGATTGAAGCGATGGCAAATAAGAGTTGCAATATCGTCCGTTATCATCCTCAGTAATTTTCCATCCAAGTTGTCAGACACAGGTGGCTTGCCATTGTTGATAGACAACAATAATTTATTCAACTCTACCCCACTCACTTTACGGAATTCAAAATTACAAAGATTGTCTTTCATAAATGCCTAAATTTGATCATCTTGGCAATGAAAAAAATCTTTAAAGTAATTGCCAATATCAGTGGGTTTTCTACTTCAACAACAAATGTTGTTTTGGTTCGAAATAATCCATAGTTATATTGAAATAGCTCCGTTTTGTTCGTGCATTCAGGTCACAATCCGAAGGGTGACGCGCAAGCGCATTTCGTGACAAAAAAATCTAAATATTCCATTACCGTACCTCGAAGCATGTCAAACACTGTTTAAAATCAATTTTTATGCAATTTCTCTCGTAAAATAGCGATAATATTCCAACCGGGTGACGTTGTATTCATTCAAAGACTGAAAGAACAAAATGGAGAATTCACATGAACGCGCATCTCCAGTGTCACTGTCCCCAGGCAGGCCAGTAACAAACTCTGCTGCTGTTCTTTGCCCAGAGACTGCAGACATCTCATTACACTTTCTGGCGCCTTCTGTGAGCCAATGGAAGCCTTAGAAAATGTCACGTTACAGCACAGATGCTGTATTTTTGATAGAGAGGCTACAGAAGGACAATAAATTGTCAGACAGGGCACTTCCTGTATGGAATCTTCTCAGGTTTTGGCCTGCCATATGAGTTCTGTTATAATCACATACACCATTCAAACAGTTTTAGAAACTTTAGAGTGTTTTCTATCCAAATCTACTAATTATATGCATATTCTAGTTTCTGGGCAGGAGTAGTGACCAGATTAAATCGGTTACGTTTTTTATCCGGCCGTGCAAATACTGCCCCCTAGCCCCAACAGGTTTTAAGATACTCCAAAGATTTTTATAATCATTCTTTATATCATTTATCTTTGTTTCATAGTATAGTTTCTTCTTCCTTTTATTCAGTTTAGTCACGATTTCACTTTTTGCTGTACATTTGCCAAATCGATTGTGCAGCCAGACTTATTTGCCATTCTTCAACCATACCATTTTTAAATTCCATGGGGATATAATAGTTTTTTCAGTCATTTTGTTAATGCTTATTAGTAACTGGAATTTTATAAATGTGCAGCGTTTGGTTGCTCCTCATTACACACCACAGACCAACAAATATTATTTACATCAACAACATGAGAAGCACTACAAAATGCATTGTATGACCTCTTACACACTATATTAGGCCCAGCCTTTGGAACTTTGGCTTTCCTAGAAATGCCTGCAATATTGTGATCACCACATCTGATGGATTTGGATACTGCTTTCAAGCTAATTTCTGCTGCATTAGTAAAGATATAATCAATACATGTTGATGATTTCATTCCTGTGCTGTTTGTAACTAGGTTGACTTATAACCTGAACCATGTTGCAGGCTCTAGTCACAGTTTCAAGCTTTTTCTTGAGTGGGCAGCTTGATGAAAGCCAGTCAATATTTAAATCACCCAGAAAATATACCTCTCTGTTGATATCACATACATTGTCAATCATTTCACACATATTATCCAGATTATGATTGTTAGCACTTGGTGGTCTACAGCATCTTCACACAATAATGGTCTTTATGTGAGGCAGATGAACCTGTAGCCATATTACTTCAACAGTATTTAACATGAGATCCTCTCTAAGCTTTACAGGAAATTGGTTCAGAATATAAACAGAAACACCTCCACCATTGACATTTCTGTAGATGTATTGCTACCACTATATCATCAAAGTATTATTCAACCCTTCTGTAGTCTTATCATTCTGTATACTCCCTTTGTCCTAAGGGCAATAAATGACCTGCATTCACTAAACACCTAAAATAAAGAAGCTTAATTGAATTTTAAACCCCAAATCTATTTTGCATGAAGAAACAACCTGTCATTCATCACAAACTTTGTGAATATCTGGGGTTTCCCTCTTCACAATACAGAAAGACTGCATTTAATCAGTGGACACCACTCGATTTTATTACAACACACATAATTGTTTTCTTTACAAAAGTAGAGGTTTATTATTATTATTATTGCTAAAGTTACTGCATAGGTGTAAACATACATTTTCTAGCAAGAGAGCACTTGTATAGCATAAGAAAGTAGCAGAAATGAGCATGAAGTAGTTTGAATGCATTTTATTGAATGGAAACAGTCGAACATTTTTGGCAACATGGTGATATATTCTTATACACTGTACAATGAGGAATTCAACAACAAAATACTAGTCTTCTCCCATTTTTTGAACCATTGCCCCCACCCACAAGGTGTATGAACAACAACAATAAATAAGAATAAAATAAGATAATAGATAAACAAAAACATGAAGAACATCAATCAATCAACTCTAATTAGCACATGTAGGACAGTATACAAGTGTGTGTGCATGGACTTTGCAGATGCATTTCTCACATGTGCAGCACATCGAATTAGTTTCACAGTCCTTCTTTGGGGGGCAGAATTGGCATCTCCCCCTCATGCCTGCCCCATCTATTTTGTGAAGTGCACCAGTCCCTCCTGCAGCAAAGCACCCCCGCAACATGATGCTGCCACCCCCGGGCTTCACAGTTGGGATGCTGCTCTTCCGCTTGCAAGCCTCCCCCTTTTTCCTCCAAACATAACGATGGTCATTATGGCCAAACAGTTCTATTTTTGTTTCATCAGACCAGAGGACATTTCTTCAAAAAGTACGATCTTTGTCCCGATGTGCAATTGCAAACCGTAGTCTGCCTTTTTTTTTAATGGTGGTTTTGGAGCAGTGGCTTTTTCTTGCTGAGCGGCCTTTCAGGTTATGTCGATATAGGACTCGTTTTACTGTGGATATAGATACTTTTGTACCTGTTTCCTCCAGCATCTTCACAAGGTCCTTTGCTATTGTTCTGGGATTGATTTGCACTTTTCGCACCAAAGTACGTTAATCTCTAGGAGACAGAACGCATCTCCTTCCTGAGCGGTATGATGGCTGCGTGGTCCCATGGTGTTTATACTTGTAAACTTCCAACTTCAACTGTACATATGAGACGGGTGATGCAATATTTATACACAATTAAAGTGACTAAAATAAAGGAGAAGAGGACAGATTATACATAAGAGATGAGTAATGCTAGATACGGAGACATTATTGAAGTGGCTAGTGTTTCATTTCATTAAAGTGGCCAGTCATTTCTAATCTATGTCTAAAGGCAGCAGCCTCTGATGTGCTGGAGATGGCTGTTTAACAGTCAGTGGTGTAGTATAGAATACAATACAGTATCAGTATCAGGATCAGTGTGGCGGAGGTGTTCTTACCTACCCTTACCACCTGGGGGCGGCCCGTCAGAAGTCCATGATGCAGTTCCAGAGGGAGGTGTTTAGTCCCAGGGTCCTTAGCTTATTGATGAGCTTTGAGGGAACTACAGTGTTGATAGCTGAGCTGTAGTCAATGAGTAGCATTCTCACATAGGTGTTCCTTTTGTCCAGGTGAGAGAGGGCAGTGTGGAGTGCAATAGAGATTGCATCATCTGTGGATCTGTTGGGGCGGTATGCAAATTGGAGTGGGTCTAGGGTTTCTGGGATAATGGTGTTGATGTGAGCCATGGACAGCCTTTCTAAGCACCTCATGGCTACAGACGTGAGTGCTACGGGTAGGTAGTCATTTAGGCAGGTTACCTTAGTGATCTTGGGCACAGGCACTATGGTGGTCTGCTTGAAACATATTGGTATTACAGACTCGGACAGGGAGAGGTTGAAAATGTCAGTCAAGACACTTGCCAGTTGGTCAGCGCATGCTCGCAGTACACATCCTGGTAATCCATCTGGCCCTGTGGCCTTGTGAATGTTGACCTGTTTAAAGGTCTTACTCACATCAGCTGCGGAGAGTGTGATCACACAGTCTTCCAGAACAGCTGGTGCCCTCATGCATGTTTAAGTGTTATTTGCCACAAAGTGAGCATAGAAGTAGTTTAGCTCCTCTGGTAGGCTCGTGTAACTGGGAGCTCTCGGCTGTCCTTCCCTTTGTAGTCTGTAATGGTTTACAATCCATGCCACATCCTACGAGCGTCAGAACTGGTGTAGTACAATTTGATCTTAGTCCTGTATTGATGCTTTGCCTGTTTGATGGTTCATCTGAGGGCATAGCGGGATTTCTTATAAGCTTCTGGGTTGGAGTCTCGCTCCTTGAAAGCGGCAGCTCTAGCCTTTAGCTCATGCTGCCTGTAATCCATGGCTTCTGTTTAGGGTATGTACATATGGTCACTGTGGGGACGAAGTCATCAATTCAGTTATTGATGACGCCAATGACACACAGAACGTACAGAAGGAGCTGGCACAGAATGTACTGGGCTGTGAAGGCGCACTGGAGACCTGGTGCGTATAGCCAGCATCAATTGTACCGGAACTATGACACACTTCGCACGGTGAGTGCGAGGAGCTGGCACAGGACATACTGGGCTGTGGAGGCGCACTGGAGACCTGGTGCGTAGAACCGGCACACATGGCACCGGACAAATGACACGCTCCTCAAGGCGAGTGTGGAGAGCTGGCACAGGACTTCCTGGGCTGTGGATGCGTACTGGAGACCTGATGCGTGAAGCTGGTACAGATTTTACCAGACTAATAGCACGCTCCTCAGGACGAGTACGGGGAGCTGACTCAGGTGGCATTAAACTGATTACACGCTCCTTCGGGCAAATGTTGATCATCTTCCACCAACTCAACAACTCTCTCCACTCTTTCTCCTCCAATACCTCCAACCACTCTCTGACGGTGTCTGACTCTCTCCATTCACTCTCCACCAGTTTCTTCCTCTTCTCCCAGACTGGCTCTGGTACACTCCTCAGTTCAGCCGACCACCCCTTGTGCCCCCCCCCCCGAAAAGAAAAATCGCTTTGGGCTGTTTTTTGGGCATTCTATGTGGCTGTGAATTCTATGTGGCTCTCTTCCCAAGTCCAGGATACACTCTCCTCCTGGGCACGCTGCTTGGTGGGGCATTCTATGTGGCCCTCTTCCCAAGTCCAGGATACACTCTCCTCCTGGGCACGCTGCTTGGTCCTGTTGTGGTGGGGCATTCTATGTGGCTCTCTTCCCAAGTCCAGGATACACTCTCCTCCTGGGCACGCTGCTTGGTTATGTTGTGGTGGAATCTTCTGTCACGGTCGTCATATTGATTGAACCAAGGCGCAGCATGAGTAGCGTTCCACATCTTTATTATAACGTGAAACTTCAGCAAAATACAAAAACAATAAATGATCAAATGAAATGTGAAGACAGTGAAGTGCAAATAGGCACCTACATAAAAACAAGATCCCATAAAACACAGTGGGGAAATGGCTGCCTAAATATGATCCCCAATCAGAGACAACGCTAAACAGCTGCCTCTGATTGGGAACCATACCAAGCACACCAACATAGAAATAAACATAGAACACCCCCAGTCACGCCCTGACCTACTATACCATAGAGAACGTGGGCATGACATAGGGAGAGTTTTGTATGCATCTCTGTGTGTGGAGTACAGGTGGTCCAGAGTTTTTTTTTCACTCTGGTTGCACATTTAACATACTGATAGAAATTTGGTACAATGCATTTAAGTTTCCCTGCATTAAAGTCCCCGGCTACTAGGAGCGCCACCTCTGGGTGAGCGTTTTCTTGTTTGCTTATGGCGGAATACAGCTCATTAAATGCTGTCTTAGTGACAGCCTCTGACTGTCGGTGGTATGTAAACAGCTACGACAAATACAGATGAAAACTCTAGATAGTGTGGTCTACAGCTTATCATGAAATACTCTTCCACAGGCAAGCAATAGCTCAAGACTTCCTTAGATATCGTGCACCAGCTGTTATTTACAGAAATACATTGTCCACTGCCCCTTGTCTTACCAGACGCCGCTGTTCTATCCTGCTGGTGTAGCGTGTAACCAGCCAGCTGTATGTTGATAGTGTCGTCATTCAGCCACGACTCTGTGAAGCATAAGATTTTATAGATTTTAGAGTTGAATTTGTTGTTTAATCTTCCGCATAGCTCGTCAATTTTATTCTCCAAAGATTGCACGTTTGCGAGCAGAATGGAGGGTATTGGGGGGTTTATTCGACCACCTACAAATTCTCAGAAGGCAGCCTGCCCTTTGGACCCTTTTTCTCCACCTCGTCTTCACGCAAATCGTGGGGATCTGGGCCTGTTCCTGAGGAAGCAGTATATCTTTCTCATCGGGCTCGTCAGAGTTGTGAAAGGAAAAAAAGGTTTCTGCTAGTCCGTGGTGAGTAATTGCAGTCCTGATGTCTAGAAGTTATTTTCAGACATAAGAGACGGTAGCGACAACATTATGTAAAAAACGAAGTTACAAACACAAATAAATGAACAAAAAAACAAAGGTTGGGGACACATAAAACGTCTGTCTTCCTCTCCAGCGCCATCTTAATGGCACCAGAGAGGGTGATAGCGGTGATGCAATATGTAAACAATTTAAAAGTGACTAAGATACCATAGAGTAATGTAGAGTGCAGTTTTTACATATGAGATGAGTAATGCTAGATACGGAAACATTATTAACCCTTTCACACGTACCATCTGTAACAGTTGTCGTCGGGAATTGAGGACCAAAACGCAGCAGAAATGTGGATGCTCATCTTGATATTTATTTTAAAATAAAGAGAACACCAAAGTACTCACGAACAACAAAACAGTCTTGTCATGCGAAACAATCTCCCACAACACTACACCAAACAATTACCCATATATAGGACTCTCAATCAGAGGCAACGAGAAACACTTGCCTCCATTTGAGAGTCCAGCACCCAAACCTAAACATAGAAAACCTAAACTAGACAGAATGCAGAAATACAACCTAGAACATACTAACCTAGAACATACACCCAAAACCCAGGAACACATAAATCAAACACCCCTCTACAACACACACAAAACCCCCACCATACAAAACAAACATCCCTCTGCCACGTCCTGACCAAAATACTAAACAACTACTCCCTCTGCTGGTCAGGACGTGACACCATCACACAGGTGTGATCATTCTACAGTGGTCCCTGTAGCATACGATCACACCGATGTCATCAGAACGCTTATTTAGAACTCTTAATTAGAACGGGCAGTTTTGAATGACGTAACAATCAGCATTTGAGTTGGTCACACTTTTTTCTGAAACTTTTTCCACAAACACAGTCCTTACAAAGTTAAGTCCAGAATGTGAGCTGTTTATTTTTAGATGCAATGTTCAGACATTCACACAAGTATCTACAGCACAGCACAATCATCCAAACTGGAAAAATGTAGGCTATTGAGGAAAGATTGACGTAACACAAGCGGTCATATTTGAATAACTCTCACTGACAAACTACAATATGAATTAGCTAATAGCAATTACTATTTATAATTAATCACATCACGGGTGAGCTCACCATTGATCGAAATAATTGAGTAAAACACTCTCTAGAAGTCAAAAGTAATCCGACGATGGGTAGTTTCTGTGCGCTGCCATGCTTTTTTTCTCCTCACAGAAACAAAGATAATAAGAGAAGACAAGATGAGTTTGGTCTCATGTTCAAGGGGTGGGTGTGTCGTCTACCATCTTTCACATCCCACCATTCATTTCCGGAAGTCCTCAAAACATGCGTGAACCCTTACTCACCTCATTTTGTTATAACATCTTTGGTCCAACAGACGATTACGTGAAACCCAGAATGCATTGTATGTCAACAAACATGGCTCCACACACAGCTGGAATTAGTTTAGCTCATCATAATCAGTACAACCCTCAAAAAAGCATTTCACACATAAGTGTCCATTACAATCTATGCAAGAATTGAAATGCATGGTTTGTCACCAGTAATTGAAAACATGTGAATAAAACAGTAAATATATAAATAATTACCACACAAAACATTTTCTGATAGTGATTTATTGATACAAGTGACGCGTGCCGGCAGTCAATCACGTCCCCTCTCACTCCCACTCTGAGCCATTCAGTGTTGTTGTTTATGTATGTAGCTAATGAGCTAAGCTGTAGCATTAGCAATGTCTTTCAAAAGGAGACAACTCACAAATGTGGAAATTCTGGAGATATTTTAACATTCTGACAATGAGTCTGAGTATGAAAGTCAGGAATCAGATTCTGAAAGTGATAGTGAGGGGCTACCCCCCAACCTTGTAACCATTGAGAACCCTGAATCTGAGGATCCCTTGTTCACTGACAAAGTCCCAGGTCCCTTTGAAGATGCAGGTGGTGATGGAGGCAGACCGACAGTGGATGAAGTACAGGAGTTCTGTGGTAGCTGGAAGGCCGTCAGCCATTTCACCCCTCCTGGCCCTGCTGTTTGCTTTGATGAGTCCCAGTCTAGAGTAATACGCCCCTTGACGTTTCCAACTGAGACAGAGTGCTTCAAGTTGTTTCTGACAGAGGAGCTGGTGGGAGACATAGTAGAGAAGACCAATCGCTATGCCTTGGAGCTACAGGAGAAGAGAGAGCCAGGAGTGGGGGGGAACTCGCTAAATGGGTGACAACCACAATTAGTGAAATGTATACCTTCCTGGTGACAGTCTTCCTCATGGGGATAGTAAAGAAGAACTCCCTAAGAGAATACTGGTGCACAGATCCTATGTTTGCAACTCCCTTCTTTGCCACCCTCTTTTCCCAAGACCGATTCCTAGTTCCTGCGAATGCTGCGATGCTTGCATTTCGTCAACAATGCTACTTCCATCCTAAATGACCCGTTATATAAAATAAGAAATGTTCTTATCAGCCTGACATCAGCATTTGGTCAGGTCTTTGTGCCATACAAGGACCTATGCATTGATGAGTCCCTGATGTTATGGAAAGGTAGGCTGGCGTTCCGTCAATATATTCCCTCCAAAAGGCACAGGTTTGGGGTCAAGTTCTTTGTCATGTGCGACGTGAAGACAGGATTTGTCCAGGACATTGTAGTTTACACAGAGTCCACCATTGATATCCAACATTATGAGGGGCTTGGAGTGTCTGGGTCCGTGGTGATGACCATGCTGGCTCCTCATCTCGGCAAGGGACACGCTTTGCATGTGGACAATTGGTACACCAGTCTCACACTCTTGAAGCATCTGCTCTCCAACAGCACAGGGGCCTGTGGCACTGTCAGGTCAAACAGGAAGGGGATGCCAGCATTCGGATGCAGGAAGATGCAGAGAGGGGAGGTGGAGTTCAAGGAGGACGGTCAACAGCTGGCAGTAAAGTTGCATGACAAACGAGACGTCCATGTCCTCTCCACTGTCCATACAGCAACCATGTCGGCCACAGGGAAGGTGGACCACCTGACGGGAGAGAGAAACAAGCCAGACTGTGTGCTTGACTATAACCTCAAAATGGGGCAGTGGATAAGGCAGACAAGATAAACAGCTTTGTGGAATGCACTCGGAAAACGAACAAGTGGTATAAGAAGATATTTTTCCATCTGATCGATACCGCTGCCCTCACCGGCCACATAGTTCACCACCAACTAACAGGTGAGATGATTACTGAACAAGGTATTTTTGTAATTGGATGTACAGTTCACATACAAATCCATTATGCAATTATAGTGACAATATCTCACCCACCTACCCACTGCCTCATCATCCTCTCCCATCCCTCATCCTCCCCACTCCCTCAGAGGTAAAGTAATTACCTACCAAAAGTACAGAGAGAACCTCATGAGAGAGCTGCTGGAGGAGCACCACACCCCTCTGCGCCCATCCACTGGGGGTCGTCCTGCTGCGGACAATCCCCTACACCTCACTGCACAGCATTTTCCCTGCAAAGTCCCCCAAACTGCTGCTTAAGGTAGTCACACACTGCAAAGTCTGCCTGTCTGGCAACAGGAGAAGTAAGCAAAGGAAGTTGACAAAATACATGTGTTTAGCTTGTGATACACCTCTATGTGTTTCACCATGCTTTGGGGAGTAACATATGCTCAAGCACTATTGAGCACATCTGCAGCAATTAGTGACTGACTGACCTGACAGGTGACCTGCCATCATACTATGCCTTTAGAGGTGGGGGGAGGGGGGGGGGAATGCAGTTGTTGTTCAGTCACTGCATGAATATTAAATATGGGTAATGCATATTCAGTTTTTTGTCCTCTAGTAAAACAAGTTGTTGTTGAACCAACCACCACCAATACTGCAATATTACATACTGTATTGGCCTGTGTGTTTTCTTGCTGTGTTTTCATCCAGTAAAACTGTTAAGGAGAGTAGAAAAGCTGGCCTCAATCTTCAGCTCGAAAGATGTCCAGCTCCAGCTCCAGTTATGATATTGGCAAGTACTGTTTGTGGTTAGAATACAATATAAGGATATAGCAATAAAACAATATTACAAAGAAGTAACATAATAAACACTGCTGTAAAAATAGTATATTGCATTGACGAAATCACAAATGAGTTATAACAGTAAGAAACTAACTTTTGAGCTCCACAAGAGGGCAAGGCAGGGCAGAACAGAGCTATGCTAAATAGACCAAATGAACCAAATGAATGAAATGTAACTAGGCAAGTCATTTAACAACAAATTATTAATTACAATGACGGCAGACAATGCTAGGCCAATTGTGCGGCGCCGTATGGGACTCCCAATCACAACCGGTTGTGATACAGCCTGGATTCAAATCAGGGTGTTTGTAGTGATGCCTCTAGCACTGAGATGGAGTGCCGTAGACCGCTGCGCCACTTGGGAGTCATAAGGCCAGGGTAGCTTCAAAATACAACAAGCCAATACTTCTGACGCAATTAGCATTGCTTTACAGAGCTAATAGAAGAATGTAGTTAGCTACATAAGCACGATTGGATATAACACCATAAAGGTTATGAAATGAGTAACGTTACCTCGAGTGTCCGCGGTTAGAAGGAATATACACGAATATATTATGCTCCATACATACAGTACGCTACAATAGAAACGACATACAGAAACTATTATAACGTAATAAGGCACTTTGATAGAAATGCACACATTTCCAAAGTTATTATTAGTAACGAAAACAACAATGACTGTGATGCAGGCAACAGACGGAAAATGTGAACACGTGTGTGCAGGACGGGAGATGCGCAAATGTCTGCAGACTTGAACTGCACGAATAATTGGGAAGTGCTTGGGGAATTTTGTCCGGGTCATAAATGTCCCAAAAATTTATTGTCCGCAAAAGTAAAAAGGACTATTTTTATGTGAATGAATGAGGAGGCGGAACACACCTCAAATTCAAACTGTTCTTAGAAAATAAAAACTTTTTAGAAAATCATTTGAAATTGAATTTGAAACAGCCTATAAATAAAAACAGGCTAAGTGCCTTGGTTTGAGGGCAATATACTGTTGCGTAACAATCACATTCTGGAATGGAGAGAACGTTCTAACTCACTCTGGGGCGACCGTTACAGATTGTTGGAACTCACGCATGAAAAGGTTAAAGTGGCTAGAGATACATTTCTAAAAGTGGCCATTGATTTTTAATCTATGTCTATAGGCAGCCGCCCGCCTCTGATGTGCTAGTGATGTCTGTTTAGCAGTCTGATGGCCTTGAGATAGAAGCTGTTTTTCAGTCTCTCGGTCCCAGCTTTGATGCACCTGTACTGACCTCTATCACCTTCTGGATGATAGTGGGGTGGCTCAGGTGGTTGATGTCCTTGATGATCTTTTTGGCATTCCTATGGCATCGGGTGCTGTAGGTGTCCAGGAGGGCAGGAAGTTTGCCCCCGGTAATGCGTTGGGCAGACTGCACCACCCTCTAGAGAGCTTTGCGGTTGTGGGTGGTGCAGTTGCCGTACCAGGCGGTGATACAGCCCGACAGAATGCTCTCAATTGTGCATCTGTAAAGGTTTGTGAGGGTTTTAGGTGTTAAGCCAAATTGTTTAGCCTCCTGAGGTTAAAGAGGTGCTGGTGCGTCTTCTTCGCCACACTGTCTGTGTGGGTGGACCATTTCAGTTTGTCATTGATGTGTACGCCGAGGAACTTGAAGCTTTCCACCTTCTCCACTGCGGTCCCATCGATGTGGATAGGGGGGTGCTTCCTCTGCTGTTTCCTGAAGTCCACAATCATCTCCTTAGTTTTGTTGATGTTGAGTGAGAGGTTATTTTCCTGGCACCACACTCCCAGAGCCCTCGCCTCCTCCCTGTAGGCTGTCTCATCTTTGTTAGTAATCAAGCCTATTAATGTTCTGTCATCTGCAAACTTGATGATTGAGTTGGAGGCATGGGTGAACAGGGAGTACAGGAGGGGCTGAGCACGCACCCTTGCCCAGTGTTGAGGATCAGCGAAGAGAAGGTGTTGTTTCCTACCTTCACCACATGTGGGCAACTCGTCAGGAAGTCCAGGACCCAGTTGCACAGGGCGGGGTTCAGACCTAGGGCCTCAAGTTAGATGATGAGCTTGGTGGGTACTATGGCGTGGAACGCTGAGCTATAGTCAATGAACAGCATTCTTACATAGGAATGCTTCTTGTCCAGATGGGACAGTAATCAAATTGTAGTGGGTCTAGGGTGGTAGGTAAGGTGGAGGTGAGATGATCCTTGACTAGTCTCTCACACCACTTCATGATGACAGAGGTGAGTGCTAAGGGGTGATAGTCATTTAGTTCAATTACCTTTGCTTTCTTAGGTACAGGGACAATAGAAAGATTGAACATATCTGAAAACACAGATCTATTCTCCATTCTAATCCCAGTCACCATTAAAAATAAAAACAGTTGCTGGGGCCAGGTAGAGTATCTGTAGTGCTACCCAGAGTGTAATGTATGTTCAGTTGATATTTAATGGCAAACTTTCCATCAAAGAGTTGGCAAACTGTCCCACCACATCTGATTCTTCACAGAGAAGAAGTTAACTCTTAAGTGCATTGTCACAAACTCTGTAGAATGATGTTGCTGTGGTTACTCATAAATCACATATACACGCTGTCCCATTTTGCCATTTGTTATAACATCGTATGTACAGTGGCTTGCAAAAGTATTCACCCCCTTGGCATTTTTCCTATTTTGTTGCCTTACAACCTGGAATTAAAATTGAATTTTGGGGGGGTTGTAGGAACACCTTCCTAATATTGATTTGCATCCCCTCCCCCTTTTGCCCTCAGAACAGCTTAAATTCAGCAGGGCATGGACTCTACATGGTAGCAAAATTATTCCACAGGGATGCTGGCCCATGTTGACTCCAATGTGTCCCACAGTTATGTCAAGTTGCCTGGATGTCCTTTGGGTGGTGGACTGTTGTTGATACACACATGAAACTGTTGAGCATGAAAAACCCAGCCGCGTTGCAGTTCTTGACACACAGAAACCGGCGCACCTGACAACTACTAACATACCCCATTCAAAGGCACTTAAATATTTTGTCTTGCTCATTCACCCTCTGAATGGTACACATACACAATCTATGTCTCAATTGTCCCAAGGCTTACAAATCATTCTTGAACCTATCCCCTCCCCTTCATCTACACTGATTGAGGTGGATTTAACAAGTGATCAATAATGGATCATAGCTTTCACCTGGATTCACCTGGTCAGTCTGTCATGGAAAGAGTGTTCCTAATATTTTGTACACTCAGTGTACATACATGTCGGACAGTATGCTTTACTTAAAGCATTACATGAACAGGTGAATACATGGTCACATTCCAGAGCTTTACATTGCATAAACACAACTGGCTTATCCAGTCAGATCCGGATTTACCCCAAGGCGAGGCATTGATTGGGTTTAGTCTCCACTCACTGAGGTCAAAGTGCGTATGGGTACCCCCTGGATGGACATACAACCACCAGAAAAGAGAGATGTAGATAGAGGTAGAAAAGGTACAAGCCCTACATGTCTCCGTAATGATGAGGGTGCCTCCTAGGTGCAGTGAGCTGTCACTGAGAGTTGCTGACGTGTGAGAGCTTTAACACGCCAGGCCCACATCCATAGAGTCGTGTAGACAGTTGGATATGAGAAATATCACAGATGTTTTTTATCCCATTGACAAATTCATTATTTCCCAGAGTCCATCAGTAATGCTGGTGGCAAGACTGACTCCAGAATCATAATTGTGATTGTGTTTAACCTGCTAATGATGATAACGTAACGATGACCTGGCAAAGGCATCTTCTCTCAATGATGCATAGTAAGGAGGAGAGGAGAGGACAGGTGAAGACTGAAGAGTCATGTTCTGCTTTTAAAGCAGGTAGAGACCCTAAAAGCTTTGGGCACATGGCAAAATACTAGAAATACTCAGATAAATATGACTTGTGCAACCAGAACCATGCAGAGGTTTGCTTCATCACTTCTTCATCATCTCTCTCTCTTTTCCTCCTTCTCCCGTTCCCACAACACACTACTCTGAACACTTGCTGGTGTCACACTACACTGCACATTTGCTAGTCCCCATTTTTTGGAAAGGGGGATTATGCAGTCTGAAAAGGTCTTGTGCTTAATTATTTTATGATCTGTCTCAAAGGTAGAACTGCATGGCGAATGGTGGGACCATTTCTGTTGATGAATGTAGGAAAGCTGTGAATAATTTCAGTGAGAAAGGACATATGAGTCACATTTTATCAGCAAGGTTTCAGCTGAAGAAAGAGCACAATGTAATGTATGATGATTTCCCCATCCCCTTTGTCTCTCATGTACCATGAAAATATGCCAATCAATCTGTGCCCATGGTAGCCACCTCCACCCCACTGTCACAGCTATACAAATAGCTAAGGTGCACTGCTGGTTTGGCTCCGTAGCCGCTATCAAGTAATGAGGCCTGAAATGAAATGCAGAGCATTTGGCAATAAAGGCTGCCATTCTATACTCCTTTCTGTGCTCTGGTGTGATTAATGAATGTAGAAATGTTCAGATACGGTTTTGCTCTTTTGGCAGAGAGTCTGCATGTATCTTGTCATTTGACTACTATCTATATAGAATGTAATCTAGTGTACAGTATGTCACACACTAACCTACACTACATGACCAAAAGTATGTGGACACCTGCTCGAACATCTCATTCCAAAATCATGGACATTACTATGGAATCGGTCTATGGCACTGATGTTGGGTAATTAGGCCTGGCTTGCAGTCGGCATTCCAATTCATCCCAAAGGTGTTCAATGGGGTTGTGGTCAGGGCTCTGTGCCAGTCAAGTTCTTCCACACCAATCTCAACAAACCATTTCTCTATGGACCTCGCTTTGTGCACGGGTGCATTGTCATGCTGAAACAGGAAAGGGCCTTCCCAAAACTTTTGCAACAAAGTTGGAAGCACAGAATCGTCTCGAATAACATTGTATGCTGTAGTGTTAAGATTTCCATTCACTGGAACTAAGGGGCCTAGCCCGAAGCATGAAACAGTCCCAGATCATTATTCATCATCCACCAAATTTTACCAAAGCAAGATTTGTCCGTCGGACTGCCATATGGTGAAGCGTGATTCATCAATCCAGAGAACGCGTTTCCACTGCTCCAGAGTTCAATGGCGGTGAGCTTTACACCACTCCAGCCGACGCTTGGCATTGTGCATGGTGATTTTAGGCTTGTGTCCGGCTGCTCTGCCATGGAAACCCATTTCATGAAGCTCCCGACTAACAGTTATTCTGCTGACGTTGCTTCCAGAGGCAGTTTGGAACTCAGTAGTGAACGTTGCAACCGAGGACAAATGATTTTTACAAACTGCGCATTTCAGCACTTGGCGGACCCTTTATGTGAGCTTGTGTGGCCTACAACTTTGCGGCTGAGCCGTTGTTGCTCCTAGACGTTTCCACTTCACGATAACAGCACTTACAGTTGACCAGGACAGCTCTAGCACGGCAGAAATTTGTTGAACTGACTTGTTGGAAAGGTGGCATCCTACGACGGTGCCACATTGAGAGTCACTGAGCTCTTCAGTAAGGCCATTCTATTGTCAATGTTTGTCTGTGGAGATTGCATGGCTGTGTGCCCCATTTTATACACCTGTCAGCAACAGGTGTGGCTGAAATAACCGAATCCACTAATTTAAAGGGATGTCCACATACTTTTGAATATATTGTGTATATGATTGTGAATCTATACTATTGTTCAGCAATGTATAGTGTTAGAGCTATTTCTGAGGGACTGAGAACCAGGGAAACTCTCACAACTGTAGGGGATCCCTGTTAATCGTATTGAAAATAAGGCTAATCAGATCAAACTTGGCACTCTCTCACCAGTATCTCTTTTTGTCCAGTTGTGTTGAACTCAAACAATCAACACAATATCTTTGAGTGTTACTTGCTGCATGTTTGCCATTGTAATTTGTCTATGATTTAATTTTTGGGGCAAAGGAAATAATTTAGTGAAGTGTCTCTTCTTGTTTGTCTTTTTCTAAGAGGCACAATTTGCAAAGGTGAACTGCTGCAACGCTTCCACCTGTCTGTTTGGTCCTTGTTTTTTCAGAGAGAACAACATAAAAGGGAAAACAAATGTACAATTAAGATTAAGAGAATGAGTGAAACAGTTTTATGGTTTTTGTTTTGTTTTTTCCTTTCTGAAACTAATAGGTGGATAACGTTGCTCAGGTGCATACAGTGGCTTGCGAAAGTATTTACCCCCCTTGGCATTTTTCCTATTTTGTTGCCTGACAACCTGGAATTAAAATGGATTTTGGGGGGGTTGTATCATTTGATTTACGCAACATGCCTACCACTTTCAAAATATTTTTTATTGTGAAACAAACAAGAAATAAGACAAAAAAAACGTAAAACTTGAGCATGCATAACTATTTGTAGAGCCACCTTGTCATAGTCCGTGTATGTAGGTGGCAGGGAAGTCAGGCGCAGGAGAAAACAGAGTGGTTTAAAAATTGAATATTTATTTCCAAAACCAACGTAGAAAACGAATCCGGGTAAAACAATAACCCGTCGCACACCGATACAGGAACAACACGTACATAACAAACAAACAATCACCGACAGAGAAATGAGGGGAAGCAGAGGGTTAAATACACAACATATAATTACTGGGATATGAAACAGGTGTGTAAAGAGACCAGACAAAACCAATGGAAAATGAAAAACTGATCAATGGTGGCTAGAAGGCCGGTGACGTCGATCGCCGAACACCACCCGAACAAGGAGGGGCATCAACTTCAGTAGAAGTCGTGACACACCTTTTGCAGCAATTACAGCTGCAAGTCTCTTGGGGTATGTCTCAAAAACTTGGCACATCTAGCCACTGGCATTTCTGCCCATTCTTCAAGGCAAACTGCTCCAGCTTCTTCAAGTTGGATGGGTTCCGCTGGTGTACAGCAATCTCTAAGTCATACCACAGATTCTCAATTCCAAGACATTTAAATGTTTCCCCTTAACCTCTCTAGGGTAGGTGGCACCAAATCATCCCACCTACGTAACAGCCAGTGTAATCCCGTAACGCGTTATTCAAAAACCTCAAAAATGCAAAAACTTCAAGTTCTCAAACATATGACTATTTTACACCATTTTAAAGACAAGACTCTCTTTAATCTAACCACACTGTCCGATTTCAAAAAGGCTTTACAACGAAAGCAAAACATTAGATTATGTCAGCAGAGTACCCAGCCAGAAATAATCAGACACCCATTTTTCAAGCTAGCATATAATGTCACATAAACCCAAACCACAGCTAAATGCAGCACTAACCTTTGATGATCTTCATCAGATGACAACCCTAGGACATTGTGTTATACAATACATGCATGTTTTGTTCAATCAAGTTCATATTTATATCAAAAACCAGCTTTTTACATTAGCATGTGACTAGCATGTGACTAGCATTCCCACCGAACACTGCCGGTGAATTTACTAAATTACTCACGATAAACGTTCACAAAAAGCATAACAATTATTTTAAGAATTATAGATACAGAACTCCTCTATGCACTCGATATGTCCGATTTTCAAATAGCTTTTCGGTGAAAGCACATTTTGCAATATTCTCAGTAGATAGCCCGGCATCACAGGGCTAGCTATTTAGACACCCGGCAAGTTTAGCACTCACCAAAGTCAGATTTACTATAAGAAAAATGTTATTACCTTTGCTGTCTTCGTCAGAATGCACTCCCAGGACTTCTACTTCAATAACAAATGTTGGTTTGGTTCAAAATAATCCATAGTTATATCCAAACAGCGGCGTTTTGTTCGTGCGTTCAAGACACTATCCGAAAGGGTAAATAAGGGTGACGAGCATGGCGCAATTCGTGACAAAAAAATTCAAAATATTCCATTACCGTACTTCGAAGCATGTCAACCGCTGTTTAAAATCAATTTTTATGCCATTTTTCTCATAAAAAAGCGATAATATTCCGACCGGGAATCTGCGTTTAGGTAAACAGACGAAAGAAAATAAAGCATTCGGTCGACTCGGGCACGCGCCTAAGCCCATAGTACTCTGATCGGCCACTTGCCAAAAGCGATAATGTGTTTCAGCCAGAGGCTGCCTCGATATCGTTCAGCTTTTTCCCGGGCTCTGAGAGCCTATGGGAGCCGTAGGAAGTGTCACGTTATTGCAAAGATCCTCAGTCTTCAATAAAAAGAACCAAGATGAAACACAACTTGTCAGACAGGCCACTTCCTGCATGGAATCTTCTCAGGTTTTGGCCTGCCATTTCAGTTCTGTTATACTCACAGACACCATTCAAACAGTTTTAGAAACTTTAGGGTGTTTTCTATCCAAAGCCAATAATTATATGCATATTCTAGTTACTGGGCAGGAGTAGTAACCAGATTAAATCGGGTACGTTTTTTATCCGGCCGTGTCAATACTGCCCCCTAGCCCTAACAGGTTAAACCACTCGAGTGTTGCTTTAGCAGTATGCATTGTCCTGCTGGAAGGTGAACCTCCGTCCCAGTCTCAAATCTCTGGAAGACTGAAACAGGTTTCCCTCAAGAATTTCCCTGTATTTAGTGCCATCCTTCATTCCTTCTATTCTGACTAGCTTCCCAGTCCCTGCCGATGAACAACATCCACACAGCATGATGCTGCCACCACCATGCTTCACTGTGGGGATGGTGTTCTCGGGGTGATGGGAGGTGTTGGGTTTGTGCCAGACAGAGTTTTTCTTGATGGCCAAAAAGCTACATTTTAGTCTCATCTGACCAGAGTACATTCTTTCATATGTTTGGGGAGTCTCCCACATGCCTTTTGGCGAACACCAAACATGTTTGCTTATTTTTATCTGGCCACTCTTCCATAAAGCCCAGCTCTATGGAGTGTATGGCTTAAAGTGGTACTATGGACAGATACTCCAATCTCCACTGTGGAGCTTTGCGGCTCCTTCAGGGTTATCTTTGGTCTCTTTGTTGCCTCTCTGATTAATGCCCTCCTTGCCTGGTCCGTGAGTTTTGGTGGGTGGCCCTCTCTTGGCAGGTTTGTTGTGGTGCCATATTCTTTCCATTTTTTAATAATGGATTTAATGATGTTCTATGGGATGTTCAAAGTTTCGGATATTTTTTTATAACCCAACCCTGATCTGTACTTCTCCACAACTTTTTCCCTGACCTGTTTGGAGAGCTCCTTGGTCTTCATAGTATTGCTTGCTTGGTGGTGCCCTTTGCTTATTGCTGTTGCAGACTCTGGGGCCTTTCAGAACAGGTGTATATATACTGAGATCATGTGACAGATCATGTGACACTTAGATTTCACACAGGTGGACTTTATTTAACTAATTATGTGACTTCTGAAGGTAATTGGTTGCACCAGATCTTATTTAGGGGCTTCGTAGCAAAGGGGGTGAATACACATGCACGCACCAGTTTTCTGAGTTTTTTTTATTTTTTATTTTTATTTTTTAAATAAGTAATTTTTTTCATTTCACTTCACCAATTTGGACTATTTTTTGTATGTCCATTACATGAAATCCAAATAAAAATCTATTTAAATTACAGGTTGTAATGCAACAAAATAGGAAAAACGCCAAGGGGGTGATGTCTTGACGTTATGTATTTATTTGCATTGATAGCCATTCCCAGTATTTGAGAGCTAATAACTAATCTTCATATACATACATTTTGTCTTATCCTTACTCTGCTGCTCCTATCAGTTTTTAGAATCGTACTTTGTGCCAAGTTAAGCTATACAGGGGCCTGCCGCCATCAATATAAATGCAAATAAACCGTGGGGCACCGAGAGGCCGTGGCGTGGTTTTGTCATGATAATATTATAGGTTTGCCTTAGAGGAAGGTTCAAGACTAGGTATTGAGCTGCAGATGAGGGCCAGGCTTTGAAGATCTAACACATTATCCCAAGTGGAAACACATGAAAAGGCAATGATTCTTTAGCCGGAAGATCATAAGGCCTGAAAGACTCCTTTTTGATTCACCAAGACTGGGAGGGTGCCAAAAACAATGAGATATCAAGTAAACAGTGCAGAGGAGGGTCAGCTTTGTATAGTATTGTAAATAGTAGTGTCTTTGGTGCTTGTGTTTATTCTGCACATCAACTGGGGGCTATGGAGTTATAACAGTCAAAGAGTCATGTGCCATGATATGCAGATTGAGATGTAATGCATGGAAAGCTATTTGCATTCATTGCTTATTACATGTCAAACCTATCACTGCTCTCTCATACGCCTCCCTCTCCCACAACTTGTCATGGACAATCTCAGGATATCTTTTTTTTATATATTGACACAGTAGTCGAAGATACAAAATTGGACACATCCTAGATTGAGGCCTAGATATGATGTATTGTTAGCCAGAAGCGGTGGGTTACTTTTGCCGATTCAGGCGGTTTTGGCAAATAACCTTCTGGAAGGGTACACACCATTAGTGTGGTCACATTGGATTTTACAGCATTGAGAGGTTCCAATCCTCAACACTTAGCAGAACCCCAAATCACTGATCAATTACACCAGCATAGAAGGGCAAACCTAAAACGCCTGTCAATCTATGCATACAGGTATTCTACCTTCAACTCTACTAAGTTAGCCATTATGGAAACATCTTCAAAGTGCAGTTTCATCTTTCCGTTCAACTAGTGATGACCTTATCTGTGAGAATGTAATTCAAGACATTACATCTCCTCAGCAGTTTCATCTCAGATCTCGTTTCACCTGAAAAGTAGACAGGACATGGACAACAATGTCACCCGAGAGATGATATGTGTATTTGGGTGTCTTATTTCACATAATTATCACAACAATGTTAGACTATCTCCGTAAGGTGTGATTTATCAATTGGAGGCAGAGGGCACAGTGGGTCAGGTCATGTTTCAATTCCTGGTTGCATAACTATCACATAAAGTACCAAATCAAATCTATTTCACAAATTGAATCTCAATGAGGCTTGTCTGACTCGGATCAAAGAAGTACTGGTGACTCAGGAGTCTTCAAAATCCAACTTGGAGTGGCCCAACACAGTGCTCTCTACACAAATCATATGCTGAGAACACGCTTAGAACAACAACAACAATTTAAGTGTGGGCATAACACTTTGAATACAGTTAGTTATGTGGATACTTTGAACTTGCAGAGAACTATAGTTTGAGGGAGAAAGTGGTGGGAGAGAGTGCTAGTTTCCACAGAAGAATGCGTGGGTATGTAAGGAGATTGACTAGAACCGGAAGATAAAGAGAGACAAAGATGGATGTGGTAAAAGAGTGCAAAGACAGAGATAAATAGTTAAAAGTGGGATAGTGTGAAAGAGAAAGGGATAAAGGAAGAGGGAAGAAAAGACAGTCTGCTAAACAGAGTGACAACTCCTTGTATAATGCAGCGGCGAGGAGCCTGCTGTTTTTGTTTCCCCATGCTGAGAACAAATGGTAGTAATCAGGGACTCTCCAACTGACAATAAATATCAGGACGCGTTCCCTCGCTCAGAAAACAGAGGCGGAGGAGAACATAAAGACATTATACAAAAAGCTTGCCTTACTTCTCTGAAAAGAGATGCTCTAAAAGCCACTTAAGATGCAATTTCAGAAACTGGTGTGCGACATAATGTTTTAAAATACCACATCAAGCTATAAATAGAAAAAGCCTTGGTGATGGTTTGTACTTCTGTTGTCGATATTTCTTAAAAATTGTGCTGTAATTTTTGATTGCGACTACCAACCCAACATTTACGGATTTTAGCAGGCCCAATCGCTAGCAAATTGAATGCCAAACACGTTAAAGAGAATACAATTCATAAAAGTTTTTTCATGTCTGTATTTAGTATATTGACCCAAACGTAGAGGTCAAAAACAACGTTGTATTATGAAGGCTTTGGAAAACATTGAATCTTAGTGTGGTATTCTGTCAATTGCAGATAGCGGCTTCCAGATAACACATGATCAACCACACTTCTGAAACTGCTACAGAAAGCCACTATCTGCAAGTATTTGAATACCATATTTAGGCTCATGATTATGATGTCAGAGCACATAAACACTGAATATTCTATACCAGCATCCCTCCTACCCAGTCATGATGAAAATAACTTCCGTTATCTACTTGATCAATGTCTTCATGACTCATTTCTAAAACTTATGAGAGTCTGGACAATTTTTTTCCCTCCTCTCGCCTCAGTCTGTCATATGTCAGTGGGCTTTTGTTCCCCTTCCTCCAGTAGTTTGCTGTGATTAGGGGATGCACAGCGGGGTGCTGGCAGAGCCTCTCCCCACGCTTAACCACGGTAATTTACTGCCTGTGAAGAGGCCTGCTGAGTGCACTGGGAGAAAGGGTGCCTTACACGCACTGCCCGCTACCTAAACCTTTCATTATCCCGAGTCCACTGCTTCCTGTGCATGAAAACTGTCACCTGTTCATTTCCACCTAATCGAAGGAGCTTCAGTGGGTTATCTTTTTCCTGGTGCCTGTGGCATATTCAAGAGAACAGAATAAACAAGGAAGAGAAAGGGAGAGTTAATTTCATAAAAATGAAAAGGACTTTTTTTTTTCCTCCCTCACCTCACTATTTCAAAATGGCCTATATTTCGTAACAAGGCTTCATTCGAATAATGAGTCTCCATTCTTTCCCATTTCAAGAGCATTCACTGTCGACTTGACTGTGCTGGTATTTGGAGTATATTGAGTTTGTTGCATCTCAAAATCATCTCCCTATCAAAATATTTGCATTACAAGGAATGCACTTCATCATTTAGTCTTATCTCGGCAAAATCCAGACTGTGAAGCCATGTAGAGTAAATACATGGAAACCAGGCACTGTGATAGTGCTGTAAAAATGCTTCAGTTGTAAACATGCAAATGAATCATGGCAGTCGCTGTATCTTGCAGGTATACATCAATCTCTCCTCTCAACTGACATCCACAGGTCTCTTTGTCTCAATGGAGCTGGGGGTTTGTGAAAGTGAAATGCCTTTGCTGTTTTGTGTGTGAATGTGTGTTTTTTATTTCAATAAAGAAGAGGAGTACGCTCAGTTTAAAACAAGCAATGAGGTTGTTCAATTCTGCATAACAAAGAGAACATGACACCTTCCGCTGATAGTGTATCTACAGTCGGTGTGTGATGTGTTACCCTCAAAAATCATTATCTTTCTAATCCTTAAAACTGTACACAAAAATCGTGTGTTATGAAGACATATACACAAGCAGATAAATTCTATTTCTTTACTTCATATTGGACAACATAATTCCCAGACAGAATTTGTCTCTCTCTCTCCCCCCCTCCTCTCTCTCTCTGTCTGTCTCTCTCTCTCTCTCTCTCTCTCTCTCGCTCTCTCTCTTTCACTCATCCTCAAATCTAGCATACTCCAAAGAAATCTAAGAGAGACAGATTCTGTCTGGGAATTGTATTGTCCAATATGAAGTAAAGAAATTGAATTTGGTGAGGTCAGGGATAGAATATATAACGCAACAAACCAGTAAGATATACAAGCCTATTCAAGAGAGAGATACAAGGCCACGACTTGTTCATTTTTATGACACCCACTACATACAGTGGACAATACTTGTTTTAATCGTATTTGATATATAATGGATTTTCTTAACCATAAAGCTGTCCTTTTTTATTCCATGGCTGTTTTAATAGGAGTGATTAAGATGTGCAGATTTGCACAGGAGAACAGAGAATGTAATTTATTTTTCTACTAATCTGGCTAATGGTCAGCACTGAGTTGTCCCAAGGTCAGTCAGTATCATAATCTTATCACTGTTTGCAAGTATATAGGGTCTTGAGCTTGGAGGACATTGCCAGCGCAATGGTATTGTAATGATCGTCCTACCAGAACCTTTGGTTGAGTCTTCTAAAAGAAGTCCAAGTTCATATTCATATTTGTAAGCCAATGAAAAAACCTTAAAATGCATGTTACAGGATGATGATGATGATGATGATGATGATGATGATGATGATGATGATGATGATGATGATGAAGATAATAATGATGATAAATAAAACAAACAAATCTGGAAATGCATGGAGATGGAACAAATTACAAAAACAATACCTCAATCAAGGGTATTCAAATGTAGGGTTAACTCAGGTAAAACCAAAAAACATTAAAGGGTCTATCTTCTGTAAAATGCACGAATAACAAGATTGAGAATGCAGCCGTGTTGCCTGAAGCTGCACGACTGGATTTTCTGCGTAACATTAATATCATATGTTTTTTTTTTATCATGAATAAGACAGAAAGCAACCTCCATGTCACACCGAGACATACATACTGTAGAACCAACAACCAGCCATGCAGTTAGGTCATGAATTACTAAACGTGATCCTCGGCTAAATGTAAGAGACTGCACATCTGAGGAGGATTGCCTGACACAAGCAGGCTCCTCATATAGCGCCTTCACTGCCTTTTACGGCTGCATGCGGGAAGAGCTAAGACCTACGTCAACAGCTATGTCTCTTTAAACACATTTGAGGGAACATGACATCTCACTCAGCCAAATTCCTCTCAATGTGAAAAGCAGTCTTACAAAGAGGAATGTTTTGATGAGGACACAGATGTAACCAGTGGAGCCTATATACATGAGAACCGTTGCTCATTTACAGAAATAGAGAATTAGTATAGAATTGTCTGTTTTGTTTCCTTTGTGAAAATTAACAAATTGGGTCTTGGGGGAAATACCACTTGGGAAAATGCGCAGAGGTCAATGCCCATAACATATGAGCAATGCCTTCTGTCCTCCTCTGGCCCATGATGGGTGTCGATGAAACAATCAATAGGTCTTACTCGAGGTCAGTGCTACATAATGGCTGGTTTTGATGGTGTGGATCTCTAGGAGTCTGGGGGCTCGGAATGCTGAAGATCATGATCCATTGTGTGGAATCAGTTGCTCGACTCAAGCTGCCCTTTGTTATTCAGCTCAGGCTGTTCTTCTATTGATATTTCTCTACTGTCAAATAAGACCAGGGACTTGCTGTTCCATGTAAAGAGGTTTTACAAGGAGGTAATCAATAGCACAGTTTGAAAATTCACCTTGATTGGATAGCATTCATGCGCTTTAAATAGAGATATTTTTCCTGATTCATCTAGTACATGTTTTTAATATATAGTTTGAACATGGTGCAGTTTACAGTATGAGCACGCTCATGAACTATAGTATGGTCTACAGCCTTCAAACTCAACTCTGGACCTTGAAGCCAGGTCTGCTGCTTGTTTTTATTGTTCTAATCAGGGACTGATTTAGACCTGGCACACCAGGTAGGTGCAATTAATTATCAGGTAGAACAGAAAACCAGCTGTAACTGTCCATAGGGTAAGAGTTTAATATCCCTGACCTACAGTATCTGTGTGCAAGTACAAGTGTGTGTACAAGGCTTGCTACAAATTATATTATGAGCCCCTAAGTGCATGTAGAGGGGTTCTGGTTAAGGAAAGAGAATGTCAGTCTCCTGACACTAACTCATTGTCATGGGACAGCACCAATGATGCTCCTGGAAACAATGAGGCCATCAGAACTGAAATGGACCTTCCAGCGTAACTCTTTATTCAAAATGAATTGAGTGCTACTGTTAAAACTAGTGGAAGTTATCATTTCCCACAGCCAACCCTTTCTCTAGCTCTCATGTCCTCTTCTCCCAATTCTCTCTGACTCTAGCACTCTATACTAGCTTTGGATGAAGTGCTAATGGGAAGAATTCAGTGAACAAGCAATGCATTATTGGCAGCTTGGCAGCTGGGAGAGCCGTTTTAGGATTCAGCCAGGGGATCAGTCTGCTGCACCATCCAGGCATCTCAGAAAGACCCTAGATTAAAGCAATAATGGTGGCAATCCACCATGGTCCATACTCCATATAGGTGTGTGTGTGTGTGTGTGTGTGTGTGTGTGTGTGTGTGTGTGTGTGTGTGTGTGTGTGTGTGTGTGTGTGTGTGTGTGTGTGTGTGTGTGTGTGTGTGTGTGTGTGTGTGTGTGTGTGTGTGTGTGTGTCACAGCAGGCTGGTCACACCAATCATCATAATCAGCAAACCATAAACCGTTATGACATGTATTGCGTGACATTGACATAAATATGTATTTATTTTCAAAACAAATAGCACAAAATGATTAAATAGGAGCAAGACTGTGTTGAATGGTTCAATATCATAGTGAGATTGATTTTAATCCGAATTACCACATTGTCTGTTTGAGGGAATACGGATAATCCCGGTGGTTATAATACCGAGGCTGTCTAAAGCACTGCTGTTTTTTCTGTAGGCCTATTTTTCACATTCAATAAATAAAAAGCTCGGCTCCGGTTAACTTTAGAGTGGCTTGTTGATTTTGGAGAGAAAACAGCATGAATCATCTTGATTCTATATTTTTTAAGGTTTGACATTTCGTTTGGACGTCAGGTTGTGAGAATTGTCCTCATAGGTTGAGTGGCGCGTTGATTTGAGGGAAGGGTTGATTAGGCTTCAACGCGAGTCAGGCTATCCGTGGCGTCGCGCGCATGCCACACTAAGTTAGTGGGTTTGGAAATGCTAAAGCGCCTCCTCGCTGATATGCACTCGCACACAAAGCAAAGGGATCCGCTCGCGAAACTGGGAACTATCTACTGATCCTCCAGGTCTTAGTACAAAACACGGGAATCTCGTCCTCGGCAGGTCCTCTTTATGGGAGCGGACACAAGGATGGTTATGTAATGGGTCTTGGAGAAGTGCCCGGGAAACCTTCCCTTCATGTGGAAAGCAGAATGAGCAGGTTTCTTTCAGCCGAGAAGAAGTTTGGTTTCGACCTGAAGCACATCAGGAAATAAGGAATCACAGTTATAAAGGGATAATAACAGAATATAGAGTAGCTGCAGAACATTCTCACTTATCAAGAGAGGGTATTCTGGTTCGCACCTTTGGATTGTACGTTTTTCGCCTGGCTGGCAGGAAAACATATTGGAGTACGTTATTTGGATCTTGTGAAATATCCTAAATCTTTGGAAAAGCAGACGAATAACCCAACAGATCAGAGACCAACGCTTGCCCATCATGGAAATTGAAATGTTGATGTTATAAAGATACATTTATGGTCAAATGACCGTCTTTACGCGCTCTCTAATCTAACTACCCTAGCCTATCTATGAGATGGAAAAACGGGGACTCAACGGCGTTCTTTATTATTTAATTCTTAATGCACCCTTGTTATTCTGTGTAAATGGTAAGTCAACTTTGTCAGTCGTGGCATGCCGTGCTATTGATGGTCAACACAAATGCTGTCAATCGAACAGCCCCTGTCGTTAGATTTTTGATTTCAAGCTGTTGTGATATGGACCGGACCCGGTCGTTATTTGAAGTCTAGCGCATTATTCTGCTGCAGTAACTTGATCGTTATAAAAATGTAAAAAAAATGACGTTGTCGATTAAACGATACATGTGTGAGAGAATAGATTGATAGGAATAAAGTATTAGACGCACACATGTCAAGACTGTGCTTCAGTAGTTGTGAAAAATGTCCACATTCCCTCAGTTATGCTAAGCCTCATGCTAAATGAACATGATCTCTCAAAACACGTAAAGCAACAATAATTAGTATTCTCATGGTGACCAAATACTTGTATTTATTGTGTTACAGGTTATATCAAAAGCCATGGTCATTTCAATGCACAGTGCACTGGTCACATAACGCTAATACGCCTAGTTGTGTAGTCTACCTTTGCGTCATTGTTTCATTGTCTATTTTAAGCCTTAAACTATTATAAACTGATATTTTAGATTGAATGGCAACCTGAATATGATTGTATTGCGGAATAAAGACAATTTGGTTACGGATATCACTAAAGCGCATTTCAGTTGTCTGTCACGAGGCTACATAATCTCAGACCTTTGTTAATTTGCTATTCCACCATATTAATCTATTATATCTGTTGTCTTTTCCCAATGGTAGCTACATTTACTGAAGTGCCCAAAGATGTGAGTGTCAGTGAGGGAGAAGACGTGGAGATGCCGTGCGCCTTTCGGGCCATCGGATCATCGCCCTTCTCGCTTGAGATCCAGTGGTGGTACCTAAAGGAGACAACACCTAAAGAACATGTACACGAACTGCAAATAAGCGCTCCGGCGAACAGAGCCAAGGTAATGCTGTCCCCATGACAGGGAGGGCAGGTTGGGCTGCTTCCGGGCAGCTACTGAGAGGGGGTCTGTTTAAATGTTCGAAGTTGCACCAAAAGTGATTGCACACGGCCGTAGCTGTAAGTGTAAATCTGTCTTTTCATGATGGCATCGCCATATGTACGACATATGTCGCTATTTATTTTATGGACTTTATTACAACATGTTGCCAACTAAAAGCATGTGAGTGGATATACTGTAGATTATTAACACTGTGTGGCCGTTTATATTAAGAAGGGTTGGGGGGGGGGGGGGGGGGGGTGTATTGGGGTGGGCGGGAGGGCGACACACCTAATGATACAAATGGCACTTGTTGGCTTTTAAAATCAGTTCAGGGAGAGTTCTCATGCATGCAGCGGAAATGCCCGTGTTGGAATATTCCATAATGCTGTTGGATAACTGTGACATGATTACGCCCTCTGCGCCTCTGTTGCAATCGACTCAGGGACATAGAACAACCCCATCTGTAGTTTCTGCTCTGTTATTTAACCACATTAAACATGCACTAGAAAACACAACCGACTATTTATAACAGCTCGAGAGCTAATGCAGCGGCCGCTGTCCATGGTGCTGATGTTTGGGACAAGTTTGGAAACAGCGCAACTGTTGCTGTCCATGGTGCTGATTCTACTGCACGCAGTTGTAGAAACAATTTTACACTGTCGAAAGCTATATTGCTATTGGACCAGGTCTCGCTTGGAAAAGAGATGTTATCTCACTGAGAAAAAACCTGTATAAATTAAGATAAAATAAAAAATGCAATAAAAATTTAAAACTGCGCAGAGGGAATTCCATTGTGGTGAGGCTCATATCCTAACGTGTAATTGCTATGAAAGAGAGTATTATGCAGTCTTGTGTCTCTGGTTGACCATAACACTTCGACACATTTCTGGTTTCAGGTCACTCAAAAGGATGCTACAAAAATAAGCGTAAGTGTTTCCTCTTGTCACTAACCATGTCCAGCTGAAGCATTCACGCTAAAACTTTATCATAGTGGAGATATCTATCTGATTTCTTCAAATGTTCCCTTTATATTGTATTTAGATATGGCTGCACAGTTAAGTGCCATAATGCATTTGAGCAATAAAATGTTTATTTTGTTATTCAAGGCTAGCCACATGATATGGCCAAGTGGCACTATGAAGCCCGATGGCCAATATTTTTGCACAAATTAATGGAGGTAACTGTCCAGGCCTCTGGTGCAACTGGACATTTTTCCAAGCATGTTTTTTCTAGACTTAGGACTCCATTTTGTACAGTTGTCTCCAACCTGGCTGGCTTATGCTTATCATGTCGCCTTTGGAATATAAATATAGCCTAATCTTGTTTTGAAATGTATTCAGACACTTGCCACACAACAGGCAGCGTTAAATCTCCAAACGTTTTTGCATTTTTGGATAATAGCCCTTTAGGCTTTAGGCTATCAAATGCATAAGCCCTCATCGCGTGATACATATGTGGCAGTAGTCTAATGAGTGGCCGGCCTAGTCTACTTTGATATAGACATATTTCTTGTCGAAACCAACAGGTTATATTGTACATGTAGCAATTTCTCATTTTCTGTTTCTCTTTGTAGACTGTGAGGGTGCAGGGCAGCGCCATATCTCACAGGCTTAGTCTGTCCAAGGTGCGGAAGGAGGACGAAGGGGTGTACGAGTGCCGAGTTTCCGACTTGTACTCCGACGAGACTCAGGAATACAAGGTTCAAGCCACCCTCCGGGTGATTCCGCGTGATGGCATGGTGGCCGAGGAGGCCGTGTCCCACATCCAGAATAGATGGCCACTGAGGAACAGCAAAGACGCGGTGGCAGGGGGGCGGGCTACCTCTGAACCGGGTCAGGGAAAGCCTCGTGTGCCTCCTCCGGCGGGACATGGCCCCCTCCCCGCCAGCACGACGACCACTGCCTCCGCAGCAAAGTCCTCAGCTTCGCCAAGGCCCGGCAATGCGGCCATCCTCCGACAGCAGCATGGAGCAGGTAAGTTAAAGTGCAACAGTGACACCTAGTGATATAGGGCGAGAATACGGGAGTTTGTGTGTGTTTCTCCTCAATCTCCAGTCAGACCCTCAGTAGCATGTCATTCTGACCAGTGATCTGTCCTTTTTAAAGTGAAGGATACATTTCACTGACATTTTCATTGTCATTGAATAATATAATGTTATTTACAAATAATTCATTTGATGATGCTTGTAGAGTACAACACCCATTACATGTAATTATATTGCTTCACAGTTTCTTAAGGGGAGGTATTGTTTCTTTCATCATACCTTAATAAATAAATACAAATTATACATGCTGGGACATATATGCCTATAGTCAGACTATGGAGAGTGAGGGAAGGTGTGTATATACAGTGGGTATCATAGACACTCCATAATGTCAAAGTGAAAAGAAAATTCTACAAATGTTAACAAATGAATAGGCCTACAAATGAAATAACTAAAATAACTACAGTTGTTTCAAAAGTATTCACCTCTTTTGTTTTGGCAAAATCACATAATAAATTACATCGGCTCACTCTGTATGAAATAATATGGTTTGACATGATTTTTGAATGACTATCCCTTCCTCTGACCCCCATGCATAAATGATCTGCAAGGTCCCTCAGTATTGAATTTCAACCACAGATTCAACTACAAAGACCAGGGAGCTTTTGAAAGCCTCATAAAAAAGGGCAGTGATTGGTAGATTGGTAACCATGACAAATCAGACATTGAATATCACTTTAAGCATGGTCAAGTTAATAATGATGCTGTGGATGACGTATTAAACCACCCAAACACAACAAAGACACAGTTGTCCTTCTGAACTAAGCTGCAGGACAAGATGGAAACTGCTCAGTGACGTCACCATGAGGCCATTGGTGTTTTTCAAACAGCTACAGAGTTCCATGGCTGTGACGGGAAACTAGTCAGGATCGAGGGAAAGATGAACGTAGCAAAGTATAGAGAGATCCTTGACGAAAACCTGCTCCAGAGTGCTCAGGACCTCAGACTGGGGCAAAGGTTCACCTCCCAACATGACAATGACCCTAAGCATGCAGCCAAGACAACACAAGAGTGGTTTCGGGACAAGTCTTTGAATGTCCTTGAGTGGCCCAGCCAGAGGCCGGACTTGAACCCCAGCGAACATCTCTGGAGACACCTGAAAATAGCTGTGGAGCGACGCTCCCCATCCAACCTGACAGAGCTTGAGAGGATCTGCAGAGAAGAATGTAAGAAACTCCCCAAATACAAATGTGCCAAGCTTGTAGCATTATACCCAAGAAGACTCAAGGCTATAATTGCTGCCAAATGTGCTTCAACAAAGTACTGAGCAAAGGGTCTGAATAATTAAGTAAATGTGATATTACATTTTACGTATAATAAATTAGCAACATTTCTAAAAAACAGTTTTTGCTTTGTCATTATGGGGTGTTGTGTGTAGACTGATGAGGGTGAAAAAAACAATTTAATCAATTTTAGAATAAGGCTGTAACATAATAAAATGTGGAAAAAGTTAAGGGGTCTGAATAATTTCCGAATGCACTATATATACTGTATATATACAAAAGTATGTGGAAACCCCTTCAAATGAGTGGATTCGGTTATTTCAGCCACAACTGTTGCTGACAGGTGTATAAAATCGAGCACACGGCCATGCAATCTCCATAGACAAACATTGGCTGTAGAATGGCATGGCAGAAGAGCTCAGTGATTTTCAACGGGGCACCGTTCCAACAAGTCAGTTCATCAAATTTTGGCCCTGCTAGAGCTGCCCCGATGAGCTGTAAGTGCTGTTATTGTGAAGTGGAAATATCTAGGAACAACAATGGCTCAGATGTGAAGTGGTAGGCCACACAAGCTAACAGAACTGGACCGCAGACTGCTGAAGCGCGTAGTGAGTAAAAATTGTCTGTCCTCGTATGCAACAATCACTACCAAGTTCCAAACTGCCTCTGGAAGCAACTTCAGCACAACAACTGTTCATTGGGAACTTCATTGAATGGGTTTCCATGGCCAAGCAGATTCGGGCTAGGCCCCTTTGTTCCAGTGAAGGGAAATCTTAATGCTACAGCATACAAAGACATTCTAGACGATTCTGTGCTTCCAACTTTGTGGCAACAGTTTGGGTAAGGTCCTTTCCTGTTTCAGCATGACAATGCCCCTGTGCACTAAGCAAGGTCCATACAGAAATAGTTTGTCGAGATCGGCGTGGAAGAACTTGACTGGCCTGCACAGAGCCCTGACCTCAACCCCATCAAACACCTTTGGGAAGAATTTGAATGCTGACTGCGAGCCAGTCCTAATCACCCAACATCAGTTCCCAACATTACTAATGCTCTTGTGGCTGAATGGTAGCAAGTCCCCACAGCAATTTTCCAACATCTAGTAGAAAGGCTTCCCAGAAGAGTGGAGGCTGTTACAGCAGCAAAGGGTAGACCGACTCCATATTCATGCCTATGATTCTGGAATGAGATGTTCGAAGAGCAGGTGTACACATACTTTTGATCATGTAGTATATATATATATATATATATATATGTATGTACATACACTTAGGTTCGAGTCATTTAAAACTTGTTTTTCAATCACTCCACAAATGTCTTGTTAACAAACTATAGTTTTGGCAAGTCAGTTAGGACATCTACTTTGTGCATGACACAAGTAATTTTTCCAACAATTGTTTACAGACAGATTATTTCACTATGAATTCACTGTATCACAATTCCAGTGGGTCAGAAGTTTACATACACTAAGTTGACTGTGCCTTTAAAGAGCTTGGAAAATTCCAGAAAATTATGTAATGGCTTTAGAAGCTTCTGATAGGCTAATTGACATCATTTGAGTCAATTGGAGGTGTACCTGTGGATGTATTTAAAGGCTTACCTTCAAACGCAGTGCCTCTTTGCTTGACATCATGGGAAAATCAAAAGAAATCAGCCAAGACTTCAGAAAGAAAATGTAGACCTCCACATGTCTGGTTCATCCTTGGGAGCAATTTCCAAACACCTGAAGGTACCACGTTTGTCTGTACAAACAATACTACGCAAGTATGAACACCATGGGACCACGCAGCCGTCATACCGCTCAGGAAGGAGACGCGATCTGTCTCCTAGAGATGAACGTACTTTGGTGAGAAAAGTGCAAATCAATCCCAGAACAACAGCAAAGGACCTTGTGAAGATGCTGGAGGAAACAGGTACAAAAGTATCTATATCCACAGTAAAATGAGTCCTATACCAACATAACCTGAAAGGCCGCTAAGCAAGGAAGAAGCCACTGCTCCAAAACCGCCATAAAAAAAGCCAGACTACGGTTTGCAACTGCATATGGGGACAAAGATCGTACTTTTTGGAGAAATGTCCTCTGGTCTGATGAAACAAAAATAAAACTGTTTGGCCATAATGACCATTGTTATGTTTGGAGGAAAAAGGTGGAAGCTTGCAAGCCAAAGAACACCATCCCAACCGTGAAGCAAGGGGGTGGCAGCATCATGTGGTGGGGGTGCTTTGCTGCAGGAGGGAGTGGTGCACTTCATAAAAGAGATGGCATCATGAGGATGGAAAATGATGTGGATATATTGAAGCAACATCTCAAAACATTAGTCAGAAAGTTAAAGCTTGGTCGCAAATGGGTCTTCCAAATGGACAATGACCCCAAGCATACTTCCAAAGTTGTGACAAAATGGCTTAAGGACAACAAAGTCAAGGTATTGGAGTGGCCATGACAAAGCTCTGACCGCAATCCTCTAGAAAATTTGTGGGCAGAACTGAAAAAGTGTGTGCGAGCAAGGAGGCCTACAAACCTGACTCAGTTACACCAGCTCTGTCAGGAGGAATGGGCCAAAATTCACCCAACTTATTGTGGGAAGCTTGTGGAAGGCCACCCAAAACGTTTGACCCAAGTTAAACAATTTAAAGGCAATGCTACCAAACACTAATTGAGTGTATATAAACTTCTGACCCACTGGGAATGTGATGAAAGAAATAAAAGCTGAAATAAAGTGGTTATCCTAACTGACAACTGACATTATAGAATAATAGTGAAGACAACAAAACTATTAAATAACACATGGAATCATGTAGTAACCAAAAAGGTGTTAATCAAATCAAAATATATGCTACATTTGAGATTCTTCAAAGTAGCCACCCTTTGCCTTGATGACAGCTTTGAACACTCTTGACATTCTCTCATCCAGCTTCACCTAAAATGCTTTTCAAACCGTCTTGAAGGAGTTCCCACATATGCGGAGCGCTTGTTGGCTGCTTTTCCTTCACACTGCGGTCCAACTCATCCCAAACCATCTCAATTGGGTTGAGGTCGGGTGATTGTGGAGTCCAGGTCATCTGATGCAGCCCTCCATCAGTCTCCTTCTTAGTCAAATAGCCCTTACACAGCCTGGAGGTGTGTTGGGTCATTGCCCTGTTGAAAACAAATGATAGTCCCACTAAGCACAAACCAGATGAGATGGTGAATCGCTGCAGAATGCTGTTAGCCATGCTGGTTAAGATTTCCTTGAATTCAAAATAAATCACTGACAGTGTCACCAGCAAAGCACTCCCACACCATCACACCTAATCCTCCATGTTTCACGGTGGGAACCACACATGGAGAGATCATCCGTTCACCTACTCTGCGTCTCACAAAGACACGGCGGTTCGAACCAAAAATCTAAAATTTGGACTCATTAGACCAAAGGACAGATTTCCACCGGTCTAAGGAACTGCTCATGTCTCTTCTTATTGGTGTTTAGTAGTGGTTTCTTTGCAGCAATTCACCCATGAAGGCCTGATTCACGCAGTCCCCTCTGAACAGTTGATGTTGAGATGTGTCTGTTATTGTAGAATTTATTTGGGCTGCAATCTGAGGTGCAGTTAACTCTAATGAACTTATCCTCTGCAGCAGAGGTAACTCTGGGTCTTCCTTTCCTGTGGCGGTCCTCATGAGAGGCAGTTTCATCATAGCGCTTCATGGTTTTTGCAACTGCACTTGGAGAAACCTTAAAAGTTCTTGACATTTTCCAAATTGACTGACCTTCACATCTTTTAAAGTAATGATGGACTGTCTCTTTGCTTATTTGAGCTGTTCTTTCCATAATATGGACTTGGTTTTTACCAAATAGAGCTATTTTAAGTATATCACCCCTACCTTGTCACAACACAACTGATTGGCTCAAATGCATTTAGAAGGAAAGAAATTCCGCAAATTAACTTTTAACAAGGCACACCTGTTAATTGAAATGCATTCCGGGTGACTACCTCATGAAGCTGGTTGAGGGAAAGTGTGTGCAAAACTGTCATCAAGATATATAAAAAAATGTTTAACATTTATTTAACTAGGCAAGCCAGCTTAGAACAAGTTCTTATTTACAATGACGGGCTACCGGGGAACAGTGGGTTAACTGCCTTGGTCAGGGGCAGAGCGACAGATTTTTACCTAGTCAGCTCAGGGATTCGATCCAGCAACCTTTCAGTTACTGGCCCAATGCCTAAACACTCACCCAGGTAAAGGGTGGCTACTTTGAAGAATCTAAAAGATAAAATATATTTTGATTTGTTTAACACTTTTTGGTTAATACATGATTCCATATGTGTTATTTCATAGTTTTGATGTTTTCACTATTATTTTACAATGTAGAAAATTGTAAAAATAAAGAAAAACCCTTGAATGAGTAGGTGTGTCCAAACTTTTGACTGGCATGGTGTGTATATATATATATATATATATATATATATATATTTGATCCTCTGCTGATTTTGTACGTTTGCCCACTTACAAAGAAATGATCAGTCTATAATTTTAATAGTAGGTTTATTTGAACAGTGAGAGACAGAATATCAACAAAAGAATCCAGAAAAACGCATGTCAAAAATGTTATAAAATGATTTACATTTTAATGAGAGAAATAAGTATTTGACCCCTCTGCAAAACATGACTTAGTACTTGGTGGCAAAACCCTTGTTGGCTATCACAGAGGTCAGACGTTTCTTGTAGTTGGCCACCAGGTTTGCACACATCTCAGGAGGGATTTTGTCCCACTCCTCTTTGCAGATCTTCTCCAAGTCATTAAAGTTTCGAGGCTGACGTTTGGCAACTCGAACCTTCAGCTCCCTCCACAGATTTTCTATGGGATTAAGGTCTGGAGACTGGCTAGGCCACTCCAGGACCTTAATGTGCTTCTTCTTGAGCCACTCCTTTGTTGCCTTTGCCGTGTGTTTTGGGTCATTGTCATGCTGGAATACCCATCCACGACCCATTTTCAATGCCCTGGCTGAGGGAAGGAGGTTCTCACCCAAGATTTGACGGTACATGGCCCCGTCCATCGTCCCTTTGATGCGGTGAAGTTGTCCTGTCCCCTTAGCAGAAAAACACCCCCAAAGCATAATGTTTCCACCTCCATGTTTGACGGTGGAGATGGTGTTCTTGAGGTCATAGGCAACATTCCTCCTTCTCCAAACACGGCGAGTTGAGTTGATGTCAAAGAGCTCCATTTTGGTCTCATCTGACCACAACACTTTCACCAGTTGTCCTCTGAGTCATTCAGATGTTCATTGGCAAACTTCAGACGGGCATGTTTATGTATTCTTGAGCAGGGGGACCTTGCGGGCGCTGCAGGATTTCAGTCCTTCACGGCGTAGTGTGTTACCAATTGTTTTCTTGGTGACTATGGTCCCAGCTGCCTTGAAATCATTGACAAGATCCTCCTGTGTAGTTCTGGGCTGATTCCTCACCGTTCTCATGATCATTGCAACTCCACGAGGTGAGATCTTACATGGAGCCCCAGGCCGAGGGAGATTGACAGTTCTTTTGTGTTTCTTCCATTTGCGAATAATCGCACCAAATGTTGTCACCTACTCACCAAGCTGCTTGGCGATGGTCTTGTAGTCCATTCCAGCCTTGTGTAGGTCTACAATCTTGTCCCTGACATCCTTGGAGAGCTCTTTGGTCTTGGCCATGGTGGAGAGTTTGGAATCTGATTGATTGATTGCTTCTGTGGACAGGTGTCTTTTTTACAGGTAACCAGCTGCGGTTAGGAGCACTCCCTTTAAGAGTGTGCTCCTAATCTCAGCTCGTTACCTGTATAAAAGACACCTGGGAGCCAGAAATCTTTCTGATTTAGAGGGGGTAAAATACCTATTTCCCTCATTAAAATGCAAATCAATTTATAACATTTCTGACGTGCGTTTTTCTGGATATTTTTGTTGTTATTATTTTTTGTTGTTAGTCTCCTACTGTTCAAATAAACCTACCATTAAAATTATAGACTGATCCTTTCTTTGTCAGTGGGCAAACGTACAAAATCAGCAGGGGATCAAATACTTTTTTCCCCCACTGTATATATATAAAAACATATTCCAAAACATGCATCCTGTATGCAAAAAGGCACTAAAGTAAAACTGGGAGAAAAAACACAGCAAAGGAAAACACTTTTTGGCCTAAATGCAAAGACTTATGTTTGGGGCAAATCCATCACAACACATTACTGAGTAACTGCCTCATTATTTTCAAGCATGGTGGTGGCTGCATCATGGTATGGGTATGCTTGAAATCGGCAAAGATTTGGGAGTTTTTCAGGATAAAAAGAAACGGGATGGAACTAAGCACAGGCACAATACTAGAGGAAAACCTGCTTCAGTCTGCTTTACACCATACACTGGGAGAAAAACTCACGTTTCAGCAGGACAATAACATAAACTCAGCAAAAAAAGAAACGTCCTCTCACTGTCAACTGTGTTTATTTTCAGCAAACTTAACATGTGTAAATATTTGCATGACCATAACAAGATTCAACAATTGAGACATAAACTGAACAAGTTCCACAGACATGTGACTAACAGAAGTGAAATAATGTGTCCCTGAACAAAGGGGGGGTCAAAATCAAAAGTAACAGTATCTGGTCTGGTCACCAGCTGCATTAAGTACTGCAGTGCATCTCCTCCTCATGGACTGCACAAGATTTGCTGTGAGATGTTACCCCACTCTTCCACCAAGGCACCTGCAAGTTGCCGGACATTTCTGGGGGGAATGGCCCTAGCCCTCACCCTCCGATCCAACAGTTCCCAGACGTGCTCAATGGGATTGAGATCCGGGCTCTTCGCTGGCCATGGCAGAACACTGACATTCCTGTCTTACAGGAAATCACGCACAGAACGATCAGTATGGCTGGTGGCATTGTCATGCTGGAGAGTCATGTCAGGATAAGCCTGCAGGAAGGGTACCACATGAGGGAGGAGGATATCTTCCCTGTTATGCACAGCGTTGAGATTGCCTGCAATGACAACAAGCTCAGTCCGATGATGCTGTGACACACCGCCCCAGACCATGATGGACCCTCCACATCCAAATCGATCCCGCTCCAGAGTACAGGCCTCGGTATAACGCTCATTCCTTCGACGATAAATGCGAATCCGACCATCACCTCTGGTGAGATAAAAACCGCGACTTGTCAGTGAAGAGCACTTTTTGCCAGTTCTGTCTGGTCCAGCGATGGTGGGTTTGTGCCCATAGGCGATGATGTTGTTGCCGGTGATGTCTGGTGATGACCTGCCTTACAACAGGCCTACAAGCCCTCAGTCCAGCCTCTCTCAGCCTATTGCGGACAGTCTGAGCACTGATGGAGGGATTGTGCGTTCCTGGTGTAACTCGGGCAGTTGTTGTTACCATCCTGTACCTGTCCCGCAGGTGTGATGTTCGGATGTACCGATCCTGTGCAGGTGTTGTTACACGTGGTCTGCCACTGCGAGGACGATCAGCTGTCCGTCCTGTAGCGCTGTCTTAGGCGTCTCACAGTACGGACATTGCACTTTATTATCCTGGCCACATCTGCAGTCCTCATGCCTCCTTGCAGCATGCCTAAGGCACACAGATGAGCAGGGACCCTGGGCATCTTTCTTTTGGTATTTTTCAGAGTCAGTAGAAAGGCCTCTTCAGTGTCCTAAGTTTTCATAACTGTGACCTTAATTACCTACCGTCTGTAAGCTGTTAGTGTCTTAACGACCGTTCCACAGGTGCATGTTCATTAATTGTTTTTTGGTTCATTGAACAAGCATGGGAAACAGTGTTTAAACCCTTTACAATGAAGATCTGTGAAGTTATTTGGATTTTTACGAATTATCTTTGAAAGACAGGGTCCTGAAAAGGGACGTTTCTTTTTTTTGCTGAGTTTACAGCACAAGGCCAAATCGACAGTGGAGTTGCTTAACAAGAAGACAGTGAATGTTCCTGAGTGGCCAAATTGCTGTCTCGCCATGATTCCCAACACCTTGACAGAGCTTGAAGAATTTTTAAAAGAATAATGGGAAAATATCGAACAATCTATCTGTGGAAAGCTCTTAGAGACTTACCCAGAAAGATTCACAGCTGTAACCGCTAAAGAAGGTGTTTCTAACATGTATGTATTGGTTTTATCAGACTCAGGGGTGTATACTTATCTAATCAAGGTAAATTAGTGTTTTATTTTTAATGAAAAAAAAATCTGAATTTTTCTTTCACATTGATATTGGAATATTTTGTCTTGCTCGATGCCCCCCCCCCAAAAAAATCACAATTAAATCCATTTAATTCACACTTTGTAATGCAACAAAATGTGGAAAATCCAACAGGGGGGTGAATACTTACGATTACCCACTGAGGAGAGTGACATGTTCTTGCCTTTATAGTGTCCACCATACATAGAAAGAAATGATATGATTCACAATGGATATGTCTCCTCATGATCTCCACATTATAACGTGAGAGCGCCTTAAAGTAGCCTTTGGAGAGAGCAAGCAGGGGGTTATCTCACACGCCAGACTCGCTACTGATCGATGAAGCATACTGCTGAATAATTACATTTCACAGACTCCACAGGAGGGTTTCATTCGCCGTTCTGCCATATCAGACTTACAGCTGCTGACGCAGTGGTGGTGCAGCATGGGAGACATGTCTGGCTGGGGATAGGGAAGGTGGATACTTATATTTCTCAGTATGTGGGATCACACTTGTCTGTTTATGTGCATTAGCATGTACATTTACGTCATTTAGCAGACGCTCTTATCCAGAGCGACTTACAGTAGTGAATGCATACATTTCAATTCATTTCATACATTTTTTTCCCCCATACTAGCCCCCCGTGGGAATCAACCCCACAACCCTTTCATTGCAAACACCATTGCAAACACCATGCTCTACCAACTGAGCCACAGGGAGGCTGTGTGCTGATGTATGTTTTGATTGTGCCTGCATGTGTGTGTACAGACACGATGTGAAAGCAGCCAGGGAGACCATGTTTATTTCTCTGGCTGGAAGCATGTCTCCAGACTTCTCCTCCTCTTTCCTGGCTATTTCTGTCAGTGCGTTGGTGGTTTGCAGGGTAATGTAGAAAAGGCCCCTCCTCTAATGATAGGCTGTTGCCAGGGTTGTGACCTCTATACTTGGGGGTCCTCAAGGGTTTTAGAAAGACTTTAGAGGCCCTTGGAGGAGACATGGTGGGGAGTTCCATTCTCTGTTCCTTCCCTATTGTGTCTATCTTACTCAGTGTTGTGTCTGCTCAACGTATGTTGTGGCTTGTCGGGGTGGCTGTTCTCTCCTCGCTGTGGCTTTGTCCTCAGGGCAGAGGAGGAAAGCTGGTGGGCCATGACTGAAGGAGAGGACTCCAAAGGAATCATTTCTACAGTTTACAACTCTACCTGTGTCCTTGAGTGCAGTGCTTCACCTCTGCTTTCACAACTAGTCCAGACTTCTGATTCAGTAATGTCACCCAACAACACATACAGTGGGGCAAAAAAAGTATTTAGTCAGCCACCAATTGTGCAAGTTCTCCCACTTAAAAAGATGAGAGAGGCCTGTAATTTTCATCATAGGTACACGTCACCTATGACGGACAAAATGAGAAAAAAAATTCCAGAAAATCACATTGTAGGATTTTTTATTCATTTATTTGCAAATTATGGTGGAAAATAAGTATTTGGTCACCTACAAACAAGCAAGATTTCTGGCTCTCACAGACCTGTAACTTCTTCTTTAAGAGGCTCCTCTGTCCTCCACTCGTTACCTGTATTAATGGCACCTGTTTGAACTTGTTATCAGTATAAAAGACACCTGTCCACAACCTCAAACAGTCACACTCCAAACTCCACTATGGTCAAGACCAAAGAGCTGTCAAAGGACACCAGAAACAAAATTGTAGACCTGCACCAGGCTGGGAAGACTGAATCTGCAATAGGTAAGCAGCTTGGTTTGAAGAAATCAACTGTGGGAGCAATTATTAGGAAATGGAAGACATACAAGACCACTGATAATCTCCCTTGATCTGGGGCTCAACGCAAGATCTCACCCCGTGGGGTCAAAATGATCACAGGAACGGTGAGCAAAAATCCCAGAACCACACGGGGGGGACCTAGTGAATGACCTGCAGAGAGCTGGGACCAAAGTAACAAAGCCTACCATCAGTAACACACTACGCCGCCAGGGACTCAAATCCTGCAGTGCCAGACGTGTCCCCCTGGTTAAGCCAGTACATGTCCAGGCCCGTCTGAAGTTTGCTAGAGAGCATTTGGATGATCCAGAAGAGGATTGGGAGAATGTCATATGGTCAGATGAAACCAAAATATAACTTTTTGGTAAAAACTCAACTCGTCGTGTTTGGAGGACAAAGAATGCTGAGTTGCATCCAAAGAACACCATACCTACTGTGAAGCATGGGGGTGGAAACATCATGCTTTGGGGCTGTTTTTCTGCAAAGGGACCAGGACGACTGATCCGTGTAAAGGAAAAAAATGAATGGGGCCATGTATTGTGAGATTTTGAGTGAAAACCTCCTTCCATCAGCAAGGGCATTGAAGATGAAACGTGGCTGGGTCTTTCAGCATGACAATGATCCCAAACACATCACCCGGGCAACGAAGGAGTGGCTTCGTAAGTAGCATTTCAAGGTCCTGGAGTGGACTAGCCAGTCTCCAGATCTCAACCCCATAGAAAATCTTTGGAGGGAGTTGAAAGTCCGTGTTGCCCAGCGACAGCCCCAAAACATCACTGCTCTAGAGGAGATCTGCATGGAGGAATGGGCCAAAATACCAGCAACAGTGTGTGAAAACCTTGTGAAGACTTACAGAAAATGTTTCACCTGTGTCATTGCCAACAAAGGGTATATAACAAAGTTTTGAAATAAACTTTTGTTATTGACCAAATACTTATTTTCCACCATAATTTGCAAATAAATTAATTAAAAATCCTACAATGTGATTTTCTGGAATTCTTTTTCTCATTTTGTCTGTCATAGTTGAAGTGTACCTATGATGAAAATTACAGGCCTCTCTCATCTTTTTAAGTGGGAGAACTTGCACAATTGGTGGCTGACAAATTTTTTTTTTTCCCCACTGTATACCTAAATGTATGCTTGATGCCAATGCCATCTACAGAGCCTTGAGTTCCATTGAAAATATAACCAACAGAGTTGTGCAAGTTAAGAATTTGTTCTTAACTGACTTGCCTAGTTAAATAAAGGTAAAAAAAAGAAAATAAAAAAAGGTTAGTAATCGGAGCATACATTTACTTCTACATGTTAGTCATTTAGCAGACTCTCTCATCCAGAAGCCAGGGATCCATTTGGTCTTCTCTATGTGAGTCGAATCCCTTACTTTCTGAATGAAGATAACTGCCAACCGAGGGGTAATCACGCATAAAACACCAAGCTAATAGAATGGCACCGTGCTGTTAGTCCTCCTCATGTTGGACTGTTCAGAACACTGACGCTGCCATCCTGGACATGTACTGTGGACGTGAGAATAGCCTGGAGCATGTTAAACGCCCTCTCCTAGGAACTGGCACTGTGGATCAGCATGCTCGGCCAGCGCTGTCCTTAGCGAAGCGAGACGGAGGCGGCCATTTGGCAAGAAAATCAAACAATACCACTGCCAGTTCACGGACTCTCCTCGTTCTCTCTCTCTCACTCTCATTCTCTCTCTCATTCTCTCTCTCATTCTCACTCTCTCTCTCTCTCTCTCTCATTAACCTAAATGTCAAAATAGTCTAATGTCGTCGATTTTCAATATTACCGCTAGGCTCTAATTCCAAATTCTAAAATCAGAATCCTTTTCACTGTTTGACTGGTAGACTTGAATACAATTGTGCTCTGGTTTGATTACACAACGAGCTAAGGTCAGGCAGCCGTTGTCAGGGCAATTGGATTGACTGACCAACATTCGTATATGCCTCATACTGAGTAGTAATACTTGTGTGCTTCAGTTCTAAATACTGATTTAGTATCGAAAAGCAACATCATCTGAGGATCATTACAGACTGACCTCTGGGCTTGTTGTCTAAACATGATTGTCCAGGACAGAGCAGGGCAAGCTCACCTGTTAATTTAGGAGAATCTGATGGATATTGTTTCCTCATGGCTGCTATATTCCTTCAAATTGGCTGGTCAGTATTTGCTTCTCTGTCTCTCATCATGTATCTCTGTCAGACTAAATCAAATACAGTAAATAAATCAATGTAAAAGTGCCTCCCTGACACTTTCACATTGACGGAGGGATACAGAATTTGTCTTGGCTTTCTTTCCTTCTTTAAGTGAACCCCTCAACATATTTGTCAACAGATTGTGAAGGTTAAAAAGCACCCTGGCATATTTGAAAGATTGGCCCTCTCCTGTCTTACCACAATAACGACAGCTGAGGGGAAAAAATGCGATCTGCCCACCTCTCGGAAATGCGTGCATCTGTCACTTTTCTGCAATGTCATCTGGCTGAGTGGCAGAAACAATTAATATTAAAGGGGAAATGTCACGGGCATGTGGCAGATAAGCCGGGCCCTCAGCACACTGTCAGGTGTCTCAAATTGCCTCTCACATTTTCATTTTTCATCTGGGGGTTTGGTGGCCTTGCTGGGATAACATAAACTTTCAGTGCACCATTCTCCAGCGCTTCACAGGGAACCAGATAGATAGTCCCATGGAGGATTAGTGGCTAACTAACACTTTGGGGATGGAGGTTGTCTATCATGAATTCACAGTGGAATGTGTGGCGACTGCATAGTTGTGAATGTTCCTCCTGGTTCTCAATTCACCAACAGAAAATCTACTACACAGCAGTGAAATGGACCCTTGTTGAAACGTTAAACTGTGCTACAACCATCCATGGAATCACAATTACTAATCCCAGCAATTTTCAACATTAGAAACAGAATATTATTGTAAAGATTTTAATCTCGTCACATTTCTTTGTTTGTGGCACCTCCCAAGCATAATATACATTACTATTTCCACTTACTTTAAATTCATCTGAAATATATTTTTGTTACGTATCTCAGTAATTCGGCTCACTTGTTTCACAAAATCAACCTGCATATAAGGCCAATCCGAAAGCCAATTACAATGTGAACCGCTATTACTTAGATCATTAATTGATTCATCATCAAATTAATTCACTAGAATATTCAAATCAGAATTTTATTGACTATCTATATTGATTAGGAACTGCGTGATTAAAAGGGACATTTGGTTAGTGGAAATATTCCACATTGTGGATGTAACTGTGGGAGTTAGTTCAATAATGTTGCTGTTTGTATTATTCACAATGAAAGTGAGGTGAGAGAGAGAGAGCAATAGGATATGAAAATATATTTTTTAAAACGGACTGTGTTCACTCAGCAGTTCGGGGGCAATGACTTCGCAGGTGAGCTTGTTTGGTAGGAGGTGAGGAGGATGGCATAGAGCAAGAAGACAGACAGACAGTAGTGATGCAAAAGCTCACTCAAATACACCTACCCAAGAGTATTTGTCTCTGGCTGGACAGCTGTCAATCCCTCATTAAACACCCAGTCTTATCTCATCGTGTGTGTGTGTGTGTGTGTGTGTGTGTGTGTGTGTGTGTGTGTGTGTGTGTGTGTGTGTGTGTGTGTGTGTGTGTGTGTTTATGCCATGCATGCCTGTTAGTTGCATTACTATCAAATGTGGTTAAAATACATGTAAATATTTTTAACTGTATATTGGACATGGCTGATTTTCCTGTCCGTTTGTGAAGACTTGGCAAGGGAGGTAGCAATGTGAGAGAGTACATTCGTCTGAGGTAATGGGCACTGTGTGTGTCTGCATGTTAACAGGTTGATGTGGTTTTTTCAGTTGTCGGTCTCCTCTCCAAGGACAATTATGACAAGTGTTAGGTAACTGTCAGACTGTGCGGGAAGCACTTTACTTCTCCCAATGTGGTGTTGATTGACTTCTGTCCATTTTTTGCCTGGCAAAAGACACTGTGCTGGTTTTGTCATATCTGTGACAGATGATGGCTGGACGGTTATGGGGACTTTACATTACTCTATTATTATTGGACCTTTGTGTTGCTGCCTATAGCTCATCCAATACTCTGAGACAGTGGGATAAGTGGTAGAGAGGTGGAGAGTTCTCACTTAAATGAGTGGTCACTTTCACCTGTAAGGAAAGACACTACATGACATGTAGGGAACAATGGTAGCTGGCTATCCATAATGGTAAATCTCTGTTTCAGTTCTCTCTGTTGCAGCTACCCCAAGCAGTCAGAGTTAAAAACCAATGACGCACTGCAAGCTGAGGGTGGTGGTGGAGGAGGACTTGTTTGCCTCGCCCTCAGCTTGTATTATTGAACTTCCAAGGCTTTTTGTTTCCTTGTGGCGAAGAAGCCTGTTGGAGTTCAACCTCCCCCTAACGAAAAAGAACGTTGAATTTTGACCCGTATGTATCCATGATGACAAACTTAGGCACACACCAGAGAAAATATCATACAAAATCCTTCTTTGTATGTTCAGTCCAATTAAACGAATAGAACAAAGTCAACCACCTGTCAATAGTTCCCTATTTTCTTCTCTGTCTCTCTTTGTCCTCCCCCATATGCGATTCCTAATCATCCCCCTTCTAGCAGATGCCAACCGTAACCTTTGAGAATAGTGATGTCATCCTAATGGCCATTTGTTACAGGTCTACACAGTGCATAGCTGTTACTCTACAGAAACACTCGTATCTAACCAAGGGGTTCTGTTTTAGGTACATTCTCAATGTCTGCTAATGTTTGAGGGAGAAAGTGAGAGAGAGAGAGAGAGAGAGAGAGAGAGAGAGAGAGAGAGAGAGAGAGAGAGAGAGAGAGAGAGAGAGAGAGAGAGAGAGAGAGAGAGAGAGAGAGAGAGAGAGAGAGAGAGAGAGAGAGAGAGAGAGAGAGAGAGAGAGAGAGAGAGAGAGAGAGAGAGAGAGAGAGAGAGAGAGAGAGAGAGAGAGAGAGAGAGAGAGAGAGAGAGAGAGAGAGAGAGAGAGAGAGAGAGAGAGAGAGAGAGAGAGAGAGAGAGAGAGAGAGAGAGCAAGTGTGGAACCTTCCAACCTCAGAGCGCTGGTGTACTAATGACAGTAATTATTGTGCGAACAGGGCATGTAGCTGAGTCATAGCTAGTGTTGTACACTGTATGAAAGGTATATTGTTTCTGCTTCCCTTTGGCCCCAATGAGCTGCAATGTGATCTCCAAATAATGTGTTGGGCCCATTCATTTGCCAAATTTCAACACCCCCACTTCATACACCACAGATGGCTTTTTAACCCAATGTCCAGGTTTTAGTTTACGAATATTTGAATGTGGTGTGTTATATAAAGTATAGCAGATTGTCTGCAGTTAAATAGACTATTGAATTAATTGTATTTTTAAAGGTCGAGGTTACTCTCACAAACCTACATTTCCATTGGATGTAAAAATATTGGCTAAATGATTTATCTGCAGTAGACAGATGATCTTACAGACACTGTGTTCTGAGGTTAAGTGTATGCTTTGATTGATTCAAAACTCAGGGGAGAATCATCTGAACCTCAAGGCAAAGCAATGTCATTCCTACAGAGAGATATCCACTGGTACTAAAACATGATTCAAAGATAAACAAGACAGACCCCAACAGAGTGTCGTGTGAATTTGGAGTTGGAGCAGTGTTTGCTCTTATGAGAGTAAACAAATAAATCAAATCAAATTGTATTGTATTGGTCACATACACATGGTTAGCAGATGTTATTGCGAGTGTAGTGAAATGCTTGTGCTTCCAGTTCTGACAGTGCAGTAATATCTAACAAGTAATATCTAACAATTGCACAACAAATACCTAATACACACAAATATAAGTAAAGGAATGGAATAAGAATATATACATATAAATATATGGATGAGCAATGTCAGAGTGGCATAGGCTAAGATGTAATAGATACTGTAGTATACAATACAGTATATACATATGAAATGAGTAATGCAAGATATGTAAACATTATTAAAGTGGGCATTATTTAAAGTGGCATTGTTTAAAGTGACTAGTGTTCCATTTATTAAAGTGGCCAATGATTTCAAGTCTGTATGTAAGCAGCAGCCTCTCTGTGCTAGTGATGGCTGTTTAAACAGTCTGATGGCCTTGAGATAGAAGCTGTTTTTCGGTCCCAGCTTTGATGCACCTGAACAGACCTCGCCTTCTGGATGGTAGCGGGGTGAACAGGCAGCGGCTTAGGTTATTGTTGTCCTTTGATCTTTTTGGCCTACCTGTGGCAACGGGTGCTATAGGTATCCTGGAGGGCAGGTAGTTTGCCCCCGGTGATGCGTTGTGCAGACCGCACCTCCCTCTGGAGAGACCTGCGGTTGTGGGCGGTGCAGTTGCCATACCAGGCTGTGATACAGCCTGACAGGATGCTCTCAATTGTGCATCTATAAACGTTTGTGAGGGTTTTGGTTGACAAGCCACATTTTTTTCAGCCTCCTGAGGTTTGAAGAGGCGCTGTATGCATGTATGCTTATATGCATCGCAGAAGTTAGAGTAACAATGGTCCAGTGTTTTTGCAGCGCGAGTGCTACAGTCGAAATGCTGATAGAATTTAGGTAGCCTTTTTGTCAAAGTTGCTTTGTTAAAATCCCCAGCTACAATAAATGCAGCCTCAGGATATATGGTTTCCAGTTTGCACAAAGTCCAGTGAAGTTCCTTGAGGGCCGTCGTGGTATCGGCTTGAGGGGGGATATACACGGCTGTGACAATAACAAAGAGAATTCTCTTGGGAGATAATATGGTTGACATTTGATTGTGAGGAATTCTAGGTCAGGTGAACAAAAGGACTTGAGTTCCTGTATGTTGTTACAATTACACCATTTGTCGTTAATCATGAAACATATATCCCCGCCATTCTTCTTCCCAGAGAGATGTTTATTTCTGTCGGCGCGATGCACTGAGAATCCAGGTGGCTGTACCGACTCCGACAGCATATCCCGAGAGAGCCATGTTTCCGTGAAAGAGAGTATGTTACAATCCCTGATGTCTCTATTCTCTTCTGTAGTGCTTACAGGAGGGGGATTAGTGTGGATTGAGTAATGCCTTGGTGTTACATCTTTGATGACTGCTATGTTAACGTGTGGAGTGATTATGGCTACAATGGTCCTAGGAGAAGTTCTCAGGTTTTAGCTGATTCGTGTGGGTTTATTCATTTTGTTATTTTCATGGCTTTTGTTTGACCTTCGTATTTAACATAACTGTATCTGCATTCCATCTACAATGAACACATATTTTAATTGTCTGAGTAGGAGAGTGTCTGATAAAGATTACCATAGATGACACAGGGTGAACCAATTGGTTTAATGTAGTTGTAGATAGAAAATAATAACTTTTCCTTGAGTCTGATGAAGTTGTAGAATATTCTGTAGAACAGAGTAGAAAAGAACATAGAATAGAGGGGTTTTGTGCCAAAGATGTTATATACATGTTACAGGAATCAGTGTGTGAGAAGAAGTTCTGGTTTCTCAAGCGGTGTTCCTTGAAAAGTGTGGGTTTTCCCAGTGCTAAATGAATATCTATCAACACCAGATGTGAACTTTTAACAGATGTGGATCATTCGCACGTTGCGTGACTAACCCATTTCAAAAGGTGATCTGACGCAGTCCTCTGGTCCTGGTCCTAATCCTGCTCTGTTTCCACATTTCAATCCCAAAGTGCTTTTCTAAGACTAAGGTGGTTATATGTTATCACGATTTCTTCTCAGGAAATCATTTGTTCAACAAATTTAGATTGGATTGGACATTTTAAAGGTGTCTGTGTAAGCACCTGCCATAAGGGGGGATTGTAAGGGGCTGATTGGGGCTGAGGTGGGGTGCGTCGCGAGGGACAGGGTGACTGACAGGGGTCGTCAGAGCCGGCTGTCTCCAGATAGCCTCAAATAAACACCTGTCATTTGGATCCTTGGTGAGGAGGGTCAGATAAGCTGCCCTGTCCAGATGCTGTCCATCACACCACAGCCAATCTACTCAATGACCATGGAAGACAGAGAGAGTGCAGATCGGATAGAGAGAGATTTTAAAGGGCAAAGAAAGAGAAATGTGGCAAAAATAAAATGGGGGTGGGACACAAAAGAACGGATACAGTTTACAAAGAGGTACAGAGCCAGAGACATAAACAGAGAGCGGCTGGAGGGACGTGAGAGATAGAAACAATAGAAGTGGAACGAGGGAGAAACAAGGGGAATTGATGCGAAGATTAGAGCCAATCAGCAAATCAACGTTCAGCCAAGTACGGAGAAAGACATTTGGTCTAATGCTTTCTCACTCACGCCATTTTGTCCTGAATTCACTGCAGTTCTGTTTGTGATTAAGACAGCTGGCCTGGCTCCGGGTGAGTCTTGTAAGTCCCTGTTAAGCACGTGTATTGCTCTGTTTGCGTGTAGCAGAGTTCATGTCTTTGAGTTGATGCTGTGTCTTTGGGCTGGGGGATGATGGAAACGTTGGTGTGTGGATGTGTAGTGGGGCATGGCCCGGGGAAGACACGAGAATGGAAAAACAGACTGCCGATTCACACAGGAGATGTCACAGAAACTCCAGCCTAGTTAAACATTGACTCATTCCGCTTGTGTGTGTGTGTGTGTGTGTGTGTGTGTGGTGTGTGTGTGTGTGTGTGTGTGTGTGTGTGTGTGTGTGTGTGTGTGTGTGTGTGTGTGTGTGTGTGTGTGTGTGTGTGTGTGTGTGATCTGAAAAATCCATCTGGCCTGATTTTTGTTTTTGGGGTCTGTTTATCGGGCAACCGTGCGTGTCCGTTTATGCATATGTGTGCGTGTGTAAACGAGCATGTGTGCTCATGTGAGAGGGTGTGCGTGTGTCATAATGAAACAGCTTTTAGCCAGCAGTTGCTCTACTGCTCAAACAGGAAATGAAACGTGTCAAACAGGGATTAGGAGCTATATCCAAAGGCCACTATTCCTCATAGCCAGGTTCTACCCCGGGATGTCTCCCACCTTTCCTGTACAAAACCATCATAAGTAGATGTCGCCATTTCATCTACTCAAAAGGTAGCCAGGCAACGTGGATGAAACTCTCACCTCTATCTCACCTTTATCTGCAAGTGGCATAATTGTGTGAAATATGGCCCAGGTAATACAAAATTCTACTCCTGGCATGGAGTTAATAGCTATCATGAGCTACTGTGAGCTTCCTTTATTTCGGAGGATCCCCCATTGTTCCCATTCACCACAGCCAGGTATCCATGGTACTGTCTTAACACTGTATCTCTCCTCGGTTTCTGTGTGCAGGTTTGATTTGTAGCACAGAGTCATTTCCACTGACCTTTCTACCCCCCTCTGGTTTTCTTTGTCTGGCCAGGTTCTGGAGCCGTTACCACCACTGATCCGTTCCTCTTCATCACTCTCCTGATCCTGCATAAGCTCCTCCCCTTCCTGTTTTCCCAGTAAGAGACTTCAACCAAACGACGACCCGAAAGTTTTTACTTCATGTACCAAACAACGAAAGGGAAATATATATAGATGTAAACCGTTATGGCACATCACTGAGGATGAGGGAAACGAATGGCAAAGAGAGGAGAAGAAAGGACTGACGATATAAGGACCGAATGAAAGAAAAGGAGAAGGAGGAGACGGTTGGTCTTCTGACTGGGACTAACAGAGGACACGTCTAAGAACTGGATTCATATGGATTGTATGAGAAGCATGAAACAAGGAATCTATGTGAATAAGAACTTCACCTCTGTGTCATACACACAACCGACATCCACTAAACGCTGCGTCCAGTTTCCAAATAGTATCTGCCGTGCTTCATGCATGGCTGTTCTTATTTATTTTCGGGGTGGATATCTTTTTATGTTTACTTTTCTATTTGTATTATATTTTCAGTTCTATGGATTTGATTTGGAATTCATTTTTCAGGATTTCGAAATGATTTTGATTATATCTGCTTTTGGTTGATTTTTTGGGGGGGAATTCTAAAAGAGATCCACTCCTCATGTTTGTTTAGGTTGATTTGCATGAGCTGTTGAACAGAACCCCATCATGTTTTTTTCCCACAGACATCAGAGATGGGGCTTTTTTATGTTTGGTTCATTCATGGAGACTGTGAGTCTATGTAGTTCTGTTGCCTCTCTCTCTCTCTCTCTCGCTCTCTCTCTCTCTCTCTCTTATGATTTCTCAAGCGTTGTTTCATGATGTATACAAATATGACCTTATATATTTTGATTAAATAAGGCACACATTACCATAGTTGTTGTTAGTCACCTTCAATAATGTTTATTTTTATTAAAGATATGGTGGTCAAAGGTAAGACATTCATTTATAAAAACAAAAAAAAAACGTATTGGTATGTTGCCAACACCAGTTGAAATAAAAGTTGTTGTTTTTTTAAATAAAAATTGACATCAAAGGCGTTATATGTGAACATTAAATCTATGAAGCTTTCTTTGACCATACAGGAAGCCATGTCTTAGTGCTCTCTAAAGTATATGATTGACCCATATCAGGAGATAAATCTTTCCATGAACTAGAGGTGAATTAGGCATGTAGGTCACTGTCCAGACTGATCTTTCTTGCCAGTGCCACAAGCACTAATGTCTAGTGAAGCGCCTAGGTGCATCCCTGTCCAAGTGTATCTCCAAAGTCAGTTGCAGAACCAGTGTCTGAGCTCTATTGAATCCATGGGAGATATGTGACAGCTGAGCAGCTGTTGATACTGGCAAAGCAGACACAAGGTACCACTTGAGCGCCCACGTTGTAGACTGAGGGTCGCAACGCGGTCCCCTGGGAGTAGTGAGCTGTGATGTAGTCTTTCCGGCAGGATAGGCACACATTCAGCGGAAGGATTCTTGCTCATGTAAGCATGTATAACTAACAAACCCAAAAAAGGAACACGATACGCCACTACAGTTAATTTCATTAGTCAAATGTGCATCCCAGGGAAGAGCAACGGAAACTCCCTACCTAGTCTCCTCTTGTTGTCTGTTTCAAGATCTTTCATCGTTTATCAGTTTATCACATTCATGTTGGTGGAGAATGGGAAGACTGGATCCACTTTGAACTTTAGTTTGGCTCCAGACAGTCCTTTGGTCTCAATAGACGCCCAGCAGACATGATATAAACACAAGCAGAATTCTCATTGCAAGTGTTGAATGTCAACGTCTTTGGACATTTGGTAGTTTATTATCTTTCCCTAAAACTATCGTTTTGATTCACTCTTGTGTACGGACTGCATTTGTCCGAATATTAATATCACCACAAAATAATAAACAGGTCAGATAGTTAAAAGCAAACAGCAGCAAAGCGGCAGCAACATTAAAACATTTTCGGTTATGTTTCAGTGCCTTTTTAGGGGCTGTTTGCCCATCAAATTAATGAGTGTTTGACAAGGGCATTTAAATGTGTTACACAACATCCGACAAGAATACATTTTATGTCTCCCTCTCGCCCTCTAAAGCCATTCTTCTAACCAATGACCGAGTTGGACAATGACATCCAGGGTATTGGATGCGTATTAGGAAGTTTCGCCACATCTCGTTTGCGTTAATGCATTACCGCCTTCTGTAGGGCGAGGCAGGCCGTCAACAAAGAGCCCAATGATTATTCCTCGTCGGTGTCTGATTAATTCTGGGGCACACTCCCTCCCCTGCCGTTATAGATGGACTGCATTAAAGTGACAAAGCCAAGTGAGAGTAAGGCAGACACTCTCCTGCTCTGTGGATTGTGTATAAGGAAATACAACTTTGGCTTAGTGCTGCACAGAGAAAAGCACATGACAAATACGCGTGAGAATATCTTAAATAAAGAATAGTTAGCCTCCTTTTTTCTCGGAAGATACTTATTGAGGAACCTTAGTTAGGCCGGACTAAGAATGCACTTGAATCAGTAATGGGGCCTTTAAAACTTCTCTCTTTTGTTCTATTGGAGCACAACATCAGTTTGGTTTATATAAGACCTATAAATATATAATTCGCTGCGTTTACTGGCTCCCTTCACCATAATCCAGACTTTACGACAACAACAAAAAAAGATCAGGCAAAAATAGAAATAGAAATGCATTATAAACATGTCTTTCCATTTACAGTATTGGGGCATGGCAGAACATTTAAGGTCAGGGTGGGAACACATAATTCATATCCTGTGGTGTGAGAGTAAGGTCAAATTAAAATTCAAAAGTCGTTACAAGGAGTGGCTAGAACAACAGTTCGCCGCCAACAACTGTTCGTCTGTCTGGGAGATATCCAACAGATCAACAACTACAAATAAAAGACCCCCCCAGGCACCAGGCGACCCCCTACTACCAAACCAGCTGAACTAGTTCTACTGTCGTTTTCAAACACAAAAGGGCCCTCTGCCATCTAGCCCCTCAGCTGACAAAACCCTCAGTCATTAGGACTCTACCCCCCCACCCCACCCCCACCCCCACCCTGCCCCCATCCCATCTTGTATTATCCAAATGCTAATACAACATGAAACTTAAAACCATCTACTTTCCTATCCCTACCCCCCTCCTGACTACACTCTCCCCTGCCACCCCCCCTCCTTGCCTCACTACACCCTGCCCCCCCCCCCCCTCCTTCACTCCCTCCCCCCTTATAACCCCCTCCCCCCTAGGTCTGTGGACAGTGCCGTCAACATGGGCCCTTCACTACATCCACCAACACCTCGACAACCCAAGGACATACATGAGGATATTGTTTGCGGACTTTAGCTCGGCCTTCAACACAACCATTCAGGACCTGCTACAGCACAAATGTACCCAGCTGAATGTATCTGGCTACCTGCAGGTGGATCACCGACTTCCTGACCAACAGGACACAGCAGATAAAGCTGGGGAAACATATTTCAGATTCCGCAGGGTTGCGTGCTCTCCTCCCTCCCCTACTCACTCTACACCAACGACTGCACCTCCAACGAGGCAATGTCAAACTACTCAAGTTTTCTGATGACACTCCCCCCGGTCGGTCTCATCTGTGACGGTGTATCGTCTCACCAAGTACTGTGGAGAGGTTGACTGCCTGGTGCAGTCGCAACAACCTAGAACTAATCACAGTCAAAACAATGGAGAAGGTGGTTGACGACAGGAAATTATCCCCACCATCTCCCCCCCTTAATATTAGTGGCTCAGCCGTCAGCACGGCCAAGTCATTCAAATTCCTGGAGACCATCATCTCCCACGACCTCAAGTGTGAGGACAACATCACAGCGGTCACCAAGAATGCTTGACAGAGGATGTACTATCTGCGCCTGCTGAAGAAACTCAAACTCTCTCCATCCATTCTGGTTTGATCCTCACCTATTCTACCACCGTGTGGTTTGGGTCTGCGTCTGCCCGCTGCAAGGGCAAACTGCAGTGCATCGTCCGGTCTGCAGAGAAGGTCATCGGCTGTCACCTGCCTCCATCAAGGACCTGCACATCAACAGGACAAGGAAACGTACAGGAAAGATCATCGCCGACCCTGCCCACCCCAGACACCCCATCTTTCAAAGACTCCCCTCTGGCATACAGTTTAGATCAATCTGACCAAATCCACCTGAACAGTTTCTTCCCCAATGCTGTATTCCTCATCAACACACCATCAGGCTCATAGGAATTAAGTGACTGCCTCAAATATGAATCTGCACTATACTGCATTGGCACTAGGTACACCTCCGCACAGCACTGTATATATTTGTCACAGCAGATTCCCTCCCCCTGTATATTTAAACAATACGGTACGAGGGAGTGTGGTATATGGCCAATATACCACGGCTAAGGGCTGTTCTTAGACAGGACACAGATCAGAGTGCCTGGATTCACCCCTAGCCGGGGTATATTGGCCATATACCACAAACCCCCGAGGTGCCTTATTGCTATAATAAACTGGTTACCAACGTAATTAGAGCAGTAAAAATAAATGTTTTGTCATACCCGTGGTATACTGTCAGCCAATCAGCATTCAGGGTTCGAACCACCCAGTTTATAAATAGATATACCCCTCTATAAATTCTGTATTCGCACTGTAATCAGTCTATACTCCAGAGTTTTATGTTTTATGGTTACTGTTCCGATATTCTATATTCTGTATGATGTCTATGTGGACTTGTGTATGTATTCTGTTTGTATATTGTCTATTGCCGGCGGCACCTTCTCACCAAGGCAAATTCTAGGTATGTGTAAAGGTACTTGGTGAATAAAGGTGATTCTGATTCTGATGTGCAGTGTGGTCAAAAGCTGTTCCAGAAATGTACACATCTGGAGAATTCCCTGACTACGCCGCGCAGGATGAGCACGGTGATGCAGAGGATAGAGACATGTCAGAAGTCTATTATTTAAATGCAACCGGAATGAATGAGATAGATAAAGACCTCAGAATGCTGCCTGGGGCATTACATCAACTTTATTTCTCCCCTTAGCCAGTTCTTAGATTTATCATCAACCAGAGCATACTGCAGCAGACTGGCAAAGAGAGAACAGCAGAATCATGGTCATATTTTCAGTCATCCTGAAATCAAGGGCTACTGATAACTGTCAAACTTGTACAAGGCAGTGTGTGTGTGCGTGTGTGTGTGTGTGTGTGCGTGTGCGTGTATGTGTGTGTGTGCGTTTGTGCATGTGTATGTACATAATAATCCTTCACCTCAAACATTCAATGTTGAGATGAAGTATCCTTGTTCCAATCTGTCCCTCTCTGATAAAGCAGGGAGCCAATTAAACAGCATGGTCAACAGTGGAAGAAGCACAGTGGCAGTAGGGCATAAACAAAACATTTCAGCCTTCACGTAAGGCAGACAACCTCCCCAGTGCCAGTGTCTAAACCATGGTCAAACTTACACAGCCATATCAGGCCCAGCCGTGCTACAGCAGAACCCATGCCTGAACAGACACTGATGCTACCTGACACTGTCTGAGGATTGTCTGCACCTCAGCCCACAACACTGTGTCTCCTGCTAGCAGGCCAGGGAAATAGACAGCAGAGAAGATTGGTGGACAGCAGGTGCTGCCCTTCACTTAGATAGACTATTCTCATTTACAATGCTTTAGGCTCTCCTGTAAACCTGGCAAACATTAGTTTATCCACTATCAGTAGGGCCGGCTATATTGTTGTGTAGAATTACTGACCACAAATTTAATGGAAGGTTGTTGTTGTGAAAACGCTACTGACAGGGTGACCTCATGAGGCAACCTGGTCTCAGAACATTTCCTATTATTCTGTATGTAAATCTGAGACACTTCATTTAGTATGATATGTTACGTTTCGTATGCTATGTACCAAGTTGTGGATATCCATCACCCATTTTGTATGATATGTTGTGAATTACAATTCATATTCAATGTTATGAATTTGCGAAATGTACAATATGTTATACATTTTGTGTAGATGGCTAATGTTAGCTAGCCAGGCTAACATTAGCTAGGCCAGGGGTTAGGGTTAGGGGTTAAGTTTAGCAGTTAGATTAAAGGGTTAAGGTTAAGGTTAGGGGAAGGGTTAGCTAACATGCTAAATACTGTAGTTGCAAAGTAGCTAAAAAGTAATAAAGTAGTTGAAAGGTTGCTAAAATGCTAAAGTTGTTCGTGATGAGATTCAAACTCGCAACCTTCAGGTTGCTAGACGTTCACTTTACATGCCCAACCATCCAACCTGACCAACCACCCTGCTTTCGTTTTTTGTCTCAAGTAACCATCCGTCTTATGTAACCCGACCAAACGTAACTTATCGTACTCATTTGAACGTCTCAGACGTACGTTTAATACGTTACGTCTAGACCAGGCTGCATGAGGACATAGAGGACGACAGATAAACAGACACGTTTTGCGGTGATTGAGAGGAGGTGGTGGAGGGAAAGGTTTTTTTTTAAGCACAGAGACTGATATCACTGAACAGCTGGCAGCTCAGCCCAACAGGGAGCTGGTGACATTGAAAGACAGATCCTTGACTAAATCTCCACAAGCTGATTGGATTACAGCAGGTTAAACAGGGACAGACGGACAGAAAGCAAAATGGTTCAAAAACAGTTCTCTCTGGAAGAAGAAAATGAACAGTACAGGCCAGATCATTAGGCTTATAGTTTTCATTAAAAATTCAAATTCTCTGCTCAGCTTGTGCATGCTGTATTTGAAACATCTAGCACATCGTGTGTTTAAACATAACTTTCATATCCTTAACATCAATTATATTGCACTGAAAAAGAACTAAACAAGTGACTAATCGTCCAACGGTGCCCCCTCCCACTCTCCAAACTCACATGCATACACTGAGTAGGATGTGTGGATTATGTGTAGGTAGGTATTTATTGAGACAAATCTAATGCAATTGTCTTATTGAATGCAAGCCATGGAAATTGCTTTCTCTTTACTAAAAAAACCTCTTATTTCCTTTTTGTCTTTTTCTCCTCCTCCGCCCCCAGCCCTTTATAAATCATACCAGCAGTACACTGGGACCATGGTAGCTACATTGTATAATTAATTCCAAACCTGCAGGGTTTCTGGAGAACTCATTTGCACTTGTTATTACACATGACATTGGGCTAGTGGAGATTATAAACGTCCTTCTTAGGAAGAGACAGGGGGCTTAAGCCTGATGCATGGTGTGTAGGCTTTTATTTATCATGAGTTGCTCAGTGGAATTATTTTCATTATTTGATTATTTACCTTCTGTAGCTCACTGCCCAAATTACATACATTTGTGCTGGAATTTACTGTGGAAATATCTAAACCAGAACCAACTAAAATAAATCCCTGAACAATAGCTATAATTTAGAAAAATCATTTTGAAAGTAATTGTAATTCCATTAGAAGGCAAGCATGGGGCATTACATACATACTATAAATACATGGTGTACCGAGTATGTGTACTCTAATTCAGATTTTGAAAAACAGAACTCAAAAGACCTAGGAAAGCCTTATATCCCTGCCAAAATGATGACTCCACTGTGCAGCCTCTTGATTGCTGAGTGGTTTGAGGAGGGTGATTAGGAACTGTCCATGGTCCTGCACGTGTTGTGGGAACTGCTGCAGGAGTGCGTGTCAATGATCACTGTCCGTGGTGCTGAATATGTTGAGAGAGCTGCTGCAGCGCTGGATTCTCACCGCAGCTGTCCGTGGTCCTGAACCTGTGGGGGAAAACCATAAGAAATGTTCCTGCAAAACTCAAATGTGCATGCAGCCCTATTTCTCCTGCCACTACCTCAAATTCACAATGGTGGCTGAGCCATAAGGGTTGGTCTATTTATAGATCAACACTTTATCCTTTTCTAAATATATTCTTCCTGGTGACTCATTTAAAAACTCCTCCTCTTAAACTCTAAGCAGGTAAAGTGTAGATTCAGGATTGCTGTAACCCAACAGTTGTCACAGATTTGTTTTAGTTGATTTGCATGCGTTCAACTTTTTTCTGAGAGATGTGTAGATTTGCAAGCAATATCCGTAATGCAATTGTTTTGCGCTAGGCATTCCTAGCAGTTAGAGATTGCCTGTGTTGATAGGTACATTCTGTATCAAATGTCAATTTCAACCCCCACACTAGCCCTGGATGCCAGAACAAATTTAGTAGCACACAAATATGTACACACCGTCATGTACACATACACACCGCCCAAATGCCTGTCACATTAAATGACCGAACCAAGACAAATCTCACCACTGAAGAAGGCGAGGTCACGAATCTCAATCTCCAGCACCAATATCTTCCCTGCATTTATGTTTATGCAATGCTTTTTCTCTATGTAGTCGAGCACATCAGTTCTGGCAGGTCTGTAGAGTGTTAAATTATTTCAAATACAACACTTGTCTCCCAGACCCCAAGTTCAAGGCGAAAGTGAAGCGGCTGTGAATGAAACAAGTAGCACTTTTATAAAGAAAAATAGACTGCCTGGCTTGCTCTCCATTTTACCCTCAAGCCATATTTTGCTAAGTGATAATAAAATATAGATACATATTAATGACGATCGACATGAAACCTTTAATTGGTTGTTGAGGATCTACTGTTATTACCCAATCGTTAGAGGGCTTTTAGAGCTTCCCATCTCTCGCTGAGTGATGTTTTACCTAAAGTACATTGATGATTTATGAGGCAAATCCCTGGGGAGCTACGGAACAGCGGCGAGAGAGGGAAAACTATGAAGGAGCTCAGTGGAGTGATTGAGAGTGACAGACGCAGCATAGCTACAGATATACTTTACACTCCTCAGCTCTTAAACATAACAGCCATTTTTATTGTGTGGTGGGATAAAGTACAGGATGGTAAAGTGCACAAATTTCCATAAACTGTCTATCGAGGAAACAATAGGTATTCTGAGAGTGGGCTATAAGAAGACCTTGGTGACCTGCATTACATAAGTAAATGAAAACTTTTGAGTCAGTCCAAGAAAATAAAGGCTGTCTGTTTATATGAAAATGATTGCATGTCCAAGTTATCTGGAGAGACCTATGGTCTGACTGGGTTTTAAGTGTTGTTTTGCAAACATCCTAAGATGACAAGAGGCTTTTCAGCCAGTTCTATTCTGTTTGCCATTCACATTATCGAAGACATTGAAAATGGAGACATGATCAAGAGGGTCATTTTTATCTCCAATGCTATAAAATAACCTTCTCTCCTAAACGCAACCATTGTGATGGTCACTGCCATCAAGCAGACTCAGGTTCAAATCAAATTGTCAGGTATGCGTAAGTGGCTGCAAGGGAGTCAGGCGCAGGAGAGCAGGTATTTGGTAGCACACGGAGCCTTTTATTCAGGCGAACCAAAAGTACAATGAACACGAAATACAAAACGGGTATACATAACCCAGCGCAACCAGACTAACGTGCGCATACATCAACACAGATAAAGAATACCACACAAAGACACGGGGGAAACAGAGGGTTAAATACACAACACATAATGAGGGACAATGAGAACCAGGTGTGTGGAAAAACGAGACAAAACAAATGGAAAATGAAAAATGGATCGGCGATGTCTAGAAGGACGGTGACGTCGACCGCCGAACACCGCCCGAACAAGGAGAGGCAGAAGCCGTGACACAAATAAAACTTTATTTGTCACATGCGCCGAATACCTTACCGTGAAAGGCTTACTTATAAGCCCTTAACCAACAACGTAGTTCAAGAAAGAGTTAAGAAAATATTTACCAAATAAAATAAAGTAAAAGTATAACGTGTCAATGTGCGGGGGTACAGGTTAGTCGAGGTAATTTGTACATGTAGGTAGGGGTAAAGTGACTATGCATAGATAATAAACAGTGAGTAGCAGCAAATGGGAGGGGGGGTGGGTCAATGTAAATAGTCGGGGTTAGGTGAAAGCTTAGAGAATGATGAGGAGAAGGGGGAGGAGGACGATGACGAGAGGTGGAAGAGGAGGATAAGAGGTGGTGGTGGAGGAGCAGTAGGAGGAGGAGGAGGAGGAAGACATTCCACGGAAGGACATTGGAGTCATTATAGCCCGACAAATGGGACAGGTTCCACCATGAATCCTTAACAGCCCCACTCTCCCTGTCCGTGGGGACAAGGATGTCTCGCAGCAAAGTTATCTTTGTCCAATTCTTTCAAGATGCTCTCCTCCTTTTCCCTGTTGAATGTATACTCTTGTAGTTCATTTTTTCTCTTACAATAGTTCACAGATAAAAATATGTTTTATTTTCTTTCTGAAAATATCTCTGAGTGCTAGTTTTGGTTTATCTCTCCTCTTTGGTTGTATGTAACCATCATAACGTTTGAATAAAATATTTGCATTTAATTTAACTAGTTGATCAACATTTTCCACGTTTCATATGTTTCAGCTCACTATTCTGTGAAATCGTTTGGAAATGTTCGGGATGGAGAAGAGAGGAACCATTCTAACACACACCAGGCTGCTTATATGCCTTGTCATGTGATTGGGGAGGATAATATTAATTACAGAAAACAATTGAAGCAGTCAATTTCAGAGAGCCTGTGTGAGGGCTGTGGACCATGCAGCACACGTTTATGACTTCAACAGGTCGCTCTGCATACTAACTGGGCTGGTTGTGCATGTGCATGGCAGACTGGCTCCCGGCGGCACTCAGCCACACAGCCCAACAGAACCAGATCCTACTGGGATTGTGGAGCGCAACCCAATCTCAGACCTGTTAAAGGTTCATTAGAGCTCACTTACGTCTTGTTTCTTTCCCTCTGCTCCTCCCCTATCAACTGGCTAAACCCCCTCTCTCGCTCTCTAACTATGCTTGTTAGCCTCACCGTCTCCCATTTAGCCTTACGCCCTGCCTCCACCTCATCTCAGAAAGACGTCTCACTGTCTCCTCCTCTTCATCCAGTCTAATAGTGCTGCTTATCTAAGGAACCTGATGCCAAACCACCTAAGCGTTTAATGAGGTATTTAATTAAGAGGCCATTCATTTATTTCAATTTTTATGCATTCATTAAAATCATAAGCTGGCTGAAGGCTTTCAACAAATCCTGTTTTAATTCTGTTTAGACCCTAAGCTGAGTTTGTTTCATCTCTCAGACAGAAGTAGTGCTGAGTAAACCGACTGTTCTACTACTCTCATCTCATGAACGAGCAGATCAGACAATGTCAGGGGATACATGAACCAAATACCTGAACGTCAGAAACAATAGGACCTCCAACGGACTTACTCTGATATCAATCGACAGTGAACTCAAAAGGACAACAGACCCTATCTGTTCTTACTTGATGCACCGTGTCATGTAAAAGGGACATTTACCCGGGCATCAATTCATGCTCCATTTGTTTCCCCCATCTGGCAGCCATAAAGTTTAGAATAATGCCAACGCTGGGCAGCACTGGCATGTGTCACTCACTAGAGTCAGTGTAATTGGGCCAGCCCCTTTATACTCCCAGAGAGCAAGAGAGAGAGAGAGAGAGAGAGAGAGAGAGAGAGAGAGAGAGAGAAAGAAAGAGAAAAAGAGAGAGAGAAAGAAAGATAAAGAGACAAATAGCGAGAGAGAGAGAGAGAGAGAGAGGGAGAGAGAGAGAGAAAGAAAAACTGGCTAACCTCGGTTTCCCTGATGCTACCAGCGAGCAACTTAAAAGCCCATTTGGCGAGATGGCCCCGTCCATTACATCCACAGTTCTAATGGTGGAGGCGTTTTAGCTCCACTAACAGAGCTGTGTCATTGGGATGCCTCTAAGAGTCACGCTAAGTGATAATTCCTTCTGTTTTTTCTTCTGGTTAGAGCCTTGCCAGTGGAACAACAAAGGCATTCAGCGCTGCCTGGTGTCGCCCACAGCATTTTCGATTAGCTATCAGCTTTCCCATTACTGTGATTATGACAGTGAGAGGGCCAGCGGCTGAGCCATACAATCACAGGTGCGAATTAAGTCCGTGCAGTGGTCGCCAATCATAAGACTGTCAGAACTGCTGGAAGAAACTCTCTGAGTACTCCATAACACTCATTGATTTTATGATGACTGAAATGTCCAATCGTTAAAGATGCCCTTTCCTCAAAGAGCCATATCATTGTCTGGATCCATACAATCAAGTGGGCCATCCTTAAGACCTTCACAATATGATAGTGTTACTGCCAAAAGGATAGCACTGAGACGACACACAATCACAGCTACACACAGATGTATCCACAACACCAACATACAAGAGTAGAGAAATGTATTTCATAAATGCACCATAAAAATGTCATTAACTCCAATGAATAGACCCACACGCGCACACAAACGTACTCACACGTACTCACACACTCTCACACAAAGCTAATCCACACTGTACGCTGACACAGGGCAGATTGATGGGAGAAAGGATGCAGTAAATTAGCTGGCGATTTGCAAAACGGAAAACACCAAACTGTTCCCTGCGCCAAACTGTCCCCTACAGCTATTTTCTGCTGAAGCCATTCAGATGTCCTGTTTCACTCATTTCTGGTTGAATTGCTGTCCACTTTACATAAAGTATAGCCTGGAAACTGCTTCTGAGAAAAGGACCCTACTGAGATAACGGACCAAGAGGAGACCAGCTTGACAGGTGGACACTATTTGAAATTGGCCTGTCCTACATCACTTAAAAGTCAAGAAAATATAGGTAGCGCTTTGCTTTTGGGATGTTCATGACCTCAGTGTAGGTCCTCGCCACATTCGATAATATAAGACACGTTTACCTGAAGAAACTAGTGTATGTTCAAGTATTGTCTTTCTCTTCGTGCTCTTTTGTCATATTGTTTTGGGAAGGTACTGAATTCTGCCTAAGGAGGCTGGTGGTGGTGACTGAATCCTAGTCATGACCACAGGGCAGTTGTGAATCGGGAGAGAGTTGAGAGGGAGTAGCTATTCAGATAGTAATCCCATTTCCTGTCATTACCCTGTTGTGCCTGCCTGGAGTCTCTGGCCTCTGCAGGAATATAATCCCTTTAGCTCTCATTATCAACCCTCTTTATCTGAGCCTTTCACTAGCAGGCCCTATAAGCAGCACTCTCTATTGTAACATCAGTGCAACACGTAGACGAGCTGGCTATTTCCACCTGTAGCTCTCGAGGGAGAACAAATCCCATTGTCAGTGTACCCAGCAGTGGTCCGTGACCAAAGAAGCTCACCAGATTTAATCTTAGAGCTCATCATTTTTATTTTAAAAGGTTTGGCTGAGCGAGAGGTGGGTGGTTTGGTGGATGGCTAGAGGACGTGTGAGAGAATAATAACAATGACAGAGGAAGCATTATTAGTGTAATTACACTATTCTATTTTAGCTGAAACTCAAGATTTTGGGAATGTTATGGTCTACGCTGCTACAATGTCACAATACTAATCCCTGTCTTTCACTAAAGATCCTTCTCCAGTTTTAAAAGTACGCCCATATGATGCATACACAAACACATCCACCCACTAGCTACCAATCACAACGTCCCCTCTCTCCCGTCCATTTAAAAGGCCTGTGCACTCGAAATGACATTACCGTGTTTGGTAAATTGCATTGCTTTTTTTGATCGTATTTATTGCCTAGTGTTTAGCATCCCAACGACGCCTCTCGTATTATTTAACACATCCATTATGGTTTGGAGTAATCATCCCCCCCCCCCCACACACACACACACACACACATTACACACACACTCCTCTTTCTCTCTCTCTGTGGTCTGTTTGTATGTGTATAATCATATCTAGATAATTAGGTTGGGAGCACCGCGAGTGGAGGTACACAACAAAAGCATTATGGGTGGCCATACACATCCCGCTCAGACACAGGAATTAGAGAGACCACGAGTCCACGACTCAAGGGAGACTGAAGTGGCTGAGAGAAAAGTGCTGTAAAAAACATATTAATTTCATTTTGACACAGCGAGGCTTCCATAACAAATGAGCAGACAAGAGCCTTTCAATTTTGTTTTGGCCTCGCCTTTGTGCTCTACCATTTTCATTTCCTCCCCAAAGTGGATTTAGAAAAGTGAATTTGGAACAAAGTAATGGGTTGATTCAATAAACCTCAATTATTTTCAATACCTGTAAGAAGAGCAGTGGTTGAGATCCAAGCCTTTTGCCTGGGGGTGATTGAGAGCAGGTCACTCCTAATGGCAGGCTTTTTCTTCTCCTCTGTTCTTGCTTCCACCACCAAGATTTAAACAGGGTCTAGAAGCAAAAAATGTAGAGTTCCCGGCAACCCTGAAAATTATAAATACCTCTGGTTTGCATTCTTACACTTTTAGATAGGGCCTCTTTGTGATGGCTTTGTAGTGCTCTACGGAGGAGCTTAAGCTCTAAGCTCACTCTACAAAGCTATTAGTTTGTCTGAAATATGGTAATCCGTAGACTTATCCGTGACTACATCAGGCGCTCAGAAGCCCAGCTGGAGTGTTCAGAAGCCAGTGTTGAGTTAAGAGTGTGTGACGGGTGCCCACTGCGCTGTGTGATTTAATCAATGTTATACGGACCAACTACACAGAGTGAAGTGAAATGAAGCACGGGTAGTGTGCCTTGTGAGTGAGTGTGTGCCCATGTGTAAAGACTGCGGGACCAGTTTTGCCCTGTCAAAAGTTCACATTTGTGTCTTTCCATGTGCTAGAGAATGTAGTATGAGCAAATATGGTTCAGTCTGTATGGATACTGTAGGCTGTTGTATTAACCTCCTTTCTCCATGTCATTTCCGTTCTAACTCAATGGAACGGTATAGGCCTATTGTTTAACATAAGAGTCAAGGCTGAACGGAGACCTCAAAATACACCGAGTCAATTCACCCTCTCCGGGAGTTGCAGGGGGTTTTGCAATTGACGATTGTTTAGCGGCGTGTCTAGAATAACGTATTGTTTGTCAACAACCCAGAAACCTTCATTATTTATTTCAGTTTTTTTGGTTTGTGTTGCTGCAGCAGTCAAGGTTTTCTTCATAGTAGAATACTGCCCTTGTGTTGAACAACATTTCTCCTTCACCGTCGTCAGAGAAACGCTTTCGAATGCCTCGACACACATTTTCAACAGCCCACCCATTATGCTAATACTTTGTTGATGAGATTATAGTAACAAGCAATGTCAACTTTTGGTTCAGTTTTGTTGCCATTGTTAACATACACTGAGTATACAAAACATTAAGAACTTTTGTTTGGAGATATCATTCTTCCTTACAGTCTGTGGGCTAACCTTTCCCTTCTCTAATGGAAAACGCTGAATTAATTAAGGTTATAAAAATGGATCTCAATCAAATGAGCAATGCAAGATGGCCATTTGGAATTCCATTGGGCCGGGAGAAATGGAAAAACAACGGAAATCTCTAATTGGTCAATTAGATTATCAGATTAAGTCCTAAATAGCTGACGTATTCCGTAGATACATCCCTCAACAAATGAGAGTGAAATAAAACAGTATTGTCCTGAGGTAAATTTACACTTCGTTCCAATGTACCATCTACACTGAGTATACAAAACATTAGGAACATCTTCTCTTTCCGTGACATAGACTGACCAGGTGAATCCAGGTGAAAGCTATGATCCCTTATTGATGTCAATTGTTAAATCCACTTCAATCAGTGTAGCTGAAGGGGAGGAGACAAGTTAAAAAATGTTTTTTGAGCCTTGAGACAATTGAGACATGGATTGTGTGCCATTCAGAGGGTGAACGGGCAAGACAAAAAATGTAAGTGCCATTGAACAGGGTCTTGTGGTAGGTGCCAGGCTCACCAGTTTGTGTCAAGAACTGCAACTGTTTCACGTGTGTATCAAGAATGCTGCACCACCCAAAGGACATCCAACCAACTTGACACAACTGTGGGAACATTGGAGTCAACATGGGCCAGCATCCCTGTGGAACGATTTTGATACCATGTAGAGTCCATGCCCCATCGAATTGAGGCCGTTCTGAGGGCAAAAGCGGGAGGGGGGTTGCAACTCAATTTTAGGAAGTTGTTAATGTTTTGTACACTCAGTGTATATTCATGTCCTCGTTCAGCGACGACTCTGGGAAACACAGGATATTACAGTTTCCCAGGTCCCGTTGACAGGACAATCTCGAACGGAGCTCATCCAATTTGTTCTCCAGTGACTGCATGCTCGCCAACAGAACAGAGGGCAATGGCGGTCAATTTGTTCGCCGACGTAGTCTCGTCAGGATGCCACCTCTTTTTTGCCAACACTTCCTCTTTCGAGTCCGAGGGATTACGGCCTGGTCCGGAGTAAGCAGAACGTCCAGAGCTGCCGACTCGTTGAAGTAGACATTTTCATCCAAATCGAGCGATTGCTGTTCTGATGTCCTGAAGCTGTTTTCGGTCATAGGTAATGATGGTGGAGACATTATGTACTCAATATTAGGAAGGTGTTCCTAATGTTTTGTATACTTAGTGTATTGGCAAATATTGCCATCGTCATTACTTGAACAATACAGAGCACTGTATCAGCAAATAGGCCACGCAGAACAAAAGTAAGTGATCTGAACTCCACAGATCTGAACTTCATGTTCCCTGAAGCAGCAACATTATTGTGGTATTGAGTGGTCACCGGGCCATGCCTAGCGTGACAGAAATATTATTATCTACTTTCACCCTAGGGTAAGGTAATATCATCTTTCAGTGGTCCACTGACACGGAGACCAAATCAATGACAGCTACATAACAAATCCATGTATGTTGTTTGGAAAACCTTAAACCATGCTCTCAAATCCTACCAGCAGTGGAAGACATTTTGTGTAAAAAAAACGAACAACCTCATAAGGATCCAACCCTTTTTTTTTTTTTTATTCGCCTAACAGACATACCCAAATCTAACCGCCTATAGCTCAGGTATTCTTGATACCATTTGAAAGGAAACACTTTGAAGTTTGTGGAAATGTGAAATGAATGTAGGAGAATATAACATATTAGATCTGGTAAAAGATAATACAAAGAAAAAACATTTTTTTTGTATATTTTTTGTACTATCTTTGAGTACAAAAAGAGAAAGGCCAAAATGTATTATTCCAGCCCAGGCGCAATTTAGATTTTGGCCACTAGATGGCAGCAGTGTACGTGTACTGTTTTTTTTCCCCCAATTTCGTGGTATCCAATTGGTAGTAGTTCCTGTACGGACTCGGAATGTCGAGAGCCATGCGTCCCCCGAAACACAACTCAACCAATCCGCACTGCTTCTTGACACAATTCACATCTAACCTGGAAGCCAGCCACACCAATGTGTCGGAGGAAACACCGTACACCTAGCAACCTGGTCAGCGTGCACTGCGCCCGGCCTGCTACAGGAGTCGCTAGTGCGCGATGAGACAAGGATAGCCCTGCCGGCCAAACCCTCCCTAACCCGGATGACACTGGGACAATTGTGTGCCGCCCCATGGGCCTCCTGGTCGCGGCCGGCTGCGACAGAGCCTGGGCTCGAACCCAGAATCTCTGGTGGCACAGCTAGCACTGCGATGCAGTGCCTTAGACCACTGCGCCACCCGGGAGGCCCCTACGTGCAATGTTTTAGACTGACCCAATGAACCATTGCATATCTCTTCAAAATGTTGTATCAAGACTGCCCAAATGTGCCTATTTGGTTTATTAATACATTTTCAAGTTCATAATTGTGCACACTCCTAAAACAATAGCATGGTATTATTTCACTGTAATAGCTACTGTAAATTAAACAGTGCAGTTAGATTAACAAGAATTTAAGCTTTCTGGCCATATTAGATATGTCTATGTCCTGGGAATTTTTTATTGTTACTTACAACATCATGCTAATCACATTAGCCTACGTTAGCTCAACCGTCCCGCGGGGGGACGGGGGATGGACAGAGGTTTATAATCTGATAATCAAACTTTGTTTCTACACTCAACTTTTTGTATAAAAGCATCCACTCACTTTGACATTCACAATTGACAATTTCCACAATTGTTATAACAAAACAAACCTAACCTTACTGTGCACTAGATTTTCACAGCAAACAGGCACACGTCGTTTCTCACAACGGAAGTGATCTGTAGATGCTAATGCATACATCCTTTCTCTCCAAGTAAGATCAAACTGCATTCACATCACTGCGTTAGATAGGCATGTGGAATTGTAAGGATCCATGGGGAATAATGGAATATAATGCATTAGTGTCAATTATTGTGTCTGTGTACTGTATGTCTGAGTAGACATGCATATGTCTGTGTACATGTGTCTGAGTCTAGACATGCATGTGTCTGTGTTTATGTGTCTGTGAGTGTATACATGCATGCAGGGTTGGGGAGTAAATTATTACATGTAATGCATTACAAAAAACTGTAACCCATTACAAGCAAAAATATTATAATCAGATCAGTGGTGACTTTAGCATGCAAATCTTGGTGGGGCAAATACATTAATTGCACAATAACGGTGACATACGGTGCCCACAAACTGTTAGGGCCTACATAAAGCTGTCCCAACAGCAGAGCTTTCTTTTCAGCACCATGGAGTGAATCCTTTCAAACGCTACACCTGGCTATCAGCTGAGCCTTGTCTGGCAGCGACACAGTTCATTAATGCTGATTGGCTGACCGCCATGGTATATCAGACTGTATACCATGGGTATGACAAAACATATATTTTTACTGCTCTAATTTAGTTGGTAACCAGTTTATAAAAGCAATAAGGCAGCTCGGGGGCCAATATACCACAGCTAGGGGCTGTATCCAGGCACTCCGCATTGCGTTGTGCATAAGAACCGTGCTTCTACACCTGCATTGCTTGCTGTCTGGGGTTTTAGGCTGGGTTTCTGTACAGCACTTTGAGATATCAGCTGATGTAAGAAGGGCTATATAAATACATTTGATTTGATTTGATGATTCAGCCTCATTTACTGCATTTATAAAAAACATTGCTGATATGGCTGACTTGCTTAAACAAATTTGGTTTCTGCTGACAATTGAGATGTACAAACTATGGCATAAGAGAACGATGTGCGGATAAGAGGCAATCCATCATTTCAATTAACCTCTTTTAAGACATTAATGAACGAGCTAAGATGGACAAGTCAATATAACTATTTGTTCAACACTTTTGAAATGTACAGTGACAGAATTCAGAACATGGGCTGTTCTTACAGTATTCTCACTGTACACCAAGTCAGAACTGTAGGATAAATAAAGGGGGCATATAAGCAGACAGTGAAAGCTCTTACAATATTCGATGATGACATTTCTCTAAAACAGGCTATAGGCTACATGTGCACCACCAAGTCAGAACAGTAGGCTAAGTTATAAGGGGAAAGGGACCAAATTAATAGGGTGAGGCACATGGGCTACTAACAGCTTACTACAAAACATACACCTAGTATTTATTTCTACAGTATACATATCTCCATGGCATATTACATAATTTACTCAGCAGCATACAATGCACTTTTGGACTCACCGTTGTTCTGTGCTCACTTGAACAGGAAGGTGGCGGGGTGGTCCTTCTTGTGGGCAAACTTTGTCATCAAACTTTGGCATACAAGTCTGGCATTCTCTGGATTTGGGAGCTCTGAAAAAACAAGGCTGAATAATGACGTCAGTGATGTTCAGGTCGGAGCTCTGATGTTCAGGTCAAAACGTATTTTCAGAGTTCCCAGTTGTCTTGAACTCACTGAAGTCTGAGATTTCCCAGTTCTGAGGTTGCAGTTGTTTTTAATGCTGCAGAAGTCATGCTGGATTGACAGCATGACCAATGTATTCAACCTTTTCTGGCCCATGGTGTTGCATGTGAAAGTTGATCCTATTAGGCTTCGAAAAGAGACCCTTAAACGTAGACTTAGACCACATACTCTCTCCACCGAATAGCAGGGGAAATAAAATAGTGATTGCTTTGCAACGCTTGCAGTTAGCCACTGAATTTGCGATTTCCAACTTGTTGTGTAAAGTGTATGTCCAATGGCATTTTATCTACAATTTATCTTCATATGATAAGGATTGAAAAGGATTTGCCCGTAGATTGTTGGCGTGATTCATGATGATGACTGCTTGTCTAGCTTTTTTTAGCTACGATTCTGAAAGTATGATGTTGACATTGTCAGTCCAATCAAAGCTACAGTAGATATAACGTGATTTGATGTCAGTTTATCTGTGGCCAACGACTTTGAGCCTTCTTGGATGAGCACTTCTAATTTAAATCTATGGAAGCACCCAAAGGGGCTTGAACTTTCTAGCTCTCCCTGTAGATTTTGCGGTGACGTAGTGTACCCATGAGTGACAGAATACTGAGCCAATCAAGGTGGAACTAGAAAAGATTACCAACCATTACACACTCTATTTTCCGCTGGCTGCCTCTCCACCACAGAAAGCACTGAGCTAGGTTGAAACACCTGCATTTTTGAACTGCCTTACTCAAGAAAGCAAAAAAGAGACCATATTTGTAAGCAGCATTTTATTTTATTTTTTTACATTGTTTGCAAATTAATATGTGACACGTATTAATGCCTAAAAAACATGCAAAAAATATATATGTACATTATATACAGTTGAAGTCGAAAGTTTACATACACTTAGGTTGGAGTCATTAAAACTCGTTTTTCAACCACTCCATAAATTCTTGTTAACAAACTATAGTTTTGGCAAGTCGGTTAGGACATCTACCTTGTGCATGACACAAGTAATTTTTCCAACAATTGTTTACAGATAGATTATTTAACTTATAATTCACTGTATCACAATTCCAGTGAGTCAGAAGTTTACATAAACTAAGTTGCCTGTGCCTTTAAACAGCTCGGAAAATTCCAGAAAATGATGTCATGGCATTAGATGCTTCTGATAGGCTAATTGACATAATTTGAGTCAATTGGAGGTGTACCTGTGGATGCATTTCAAGGCTTACCTTCAAACTCAGTGCCTCTTTGCTTGACATAATGGGGAAATCAAAAGAAATCAGCCAAGACCTCAGAAAAATAATTGTAGACCTCCACAAGTCTGGTTCATCTTTGGGAGCAATTTCCAAACGCCTGAAGGTACCACGTTCATCTGTACAAACAATAGTAGACAACTATAATCACCATGGGACCACGCAGCCGTCATATCGCTCAGGAAGGAGACGCGTTCTGTCTCCTAGAGATGAATGTACTTTGGTGCGAAAAGTGCAAATCAATCCCAGAACAACAGCAAAGGACCTTGTGAAGATGCTGGAGGAAACAGGTACAAAGTATCTGTATCCACAGTAAAATGAGTCCTATATTGACATAACCTGAAATGCCGCTCAGCAAGGAAGAAGCCACTGCTCCAAAACCACCATAAAAAAGCCAGACTACGGTCTGCAACTGCGCATGGGGACAAAGATTGTACTATTTGGAGAAATGTTCTCTGGTCTGATGAAACAAAAATAGAACTGTTTGGCCATAATGAGGAAAAAGGGGGTCGCTTGCAAGACGAAGAACACCATCCCAACCGTGAAGCACGGGGTGGAAGCATAATGTTGTGGGGTGCTTTGCTGCAGGAGGGAGTGGTGTACATCACAAAATAGATGGCATCATGAGGATGGAAAATGATGTGGATATATTGAAGCAACATCTCAAAACATCAGTCAGGAAGTTAAAGCTTGGTCGCAAATGGGTCTTCCAAATGGACAATGACCCCAAGCATACTTCCAAAGTTGTGGCAAAATGGCTTAAGGACAACAAAGTCAAGGTATTGAAGTGGCCATCACAAAGCCCTGACCTCAATACTATAAAACATTTGTGGGCAGAACTGAAAAAGCATGTGCGAGCAAGGAGGCCTACAAACCTGACTCAGTTACACCAGCTCTGTCAGGAGGAATGGGACAAATTTCACCCAACTTATTGTGGGAAGCTTGTGGAAGGCTACCCAAAACGTTTGACCCAAGTTAAACAATTTAAAGGCAATGCTACCAAATATGAATTGAGTGTACAGTATGTACATTTCTGACCCACTGGGAATGTGATGAAATAAATAAAAGCTGAAATAAATCATTCTCTCTAATAAAGTGGTGATCCTAACTGACCTAAGACAGGGAATTTTTACTAGGGTTGAATGTCAGGAATTGTGAAAAACTGAGTTTAAATGTATTTTGCTAAGGTGTATGTAAACTTTCGACTTCAACTGTATATATATATAATGCTAAACAGATCAAAACAGGATGACAGGTCACCACTGAATCAGATTACAGATACTTTTGAAAAACTAGATGATTACATATAGGATTGCTTTTAAATTCAGAAAGAATGAATGATTGCGAAACAATTATTTGACATCTTTCTGTTTTCTCAAGGACATTCAAAGGTTTGTTCCACCTGAGTGAGTCTGACCACAAATCAGAGACCACTATGATGACACACCAAATGCGTTTGATGGATCGTGGGAAAAGAGCAGGAATAGGCTTTTGTAGGCTACAGTCCAAGCTATGTCTTCCCATGGTCTAACTGCTGTCGGGCATCCAAAGATTATCCAACTTAAATAAACGCTTGGAGGTAAGGACGACAGCATTGGTGTAGCCTACGAATACGATACGACTATGTAAGGGATAAATGCCGACATTCTGTATATTACCTTGGAAATAATGGACAACGCAGCCCTTTGCGGAGTTCACTTTTTCAAGGTAATGTAAAGAACGGATGCGTTTTTCCTGCTTATACCACAGTTGCCAAATAAACAATACTAAAGCACACATTTACCGGTAGAAAATGTTCATATTTTCATCTTTATAAGAGAACTCCTACTTTGCTCAAATCAAATTGTATTGGTCACATACACATATTTAGCAGATGTTATTGCGGGTGTAGCGAAATGCTTGTAAAAAGAGATGCAACCCAGTTGTTTGTTTGATTACTTCGATATTGGACGGGACCCAGGTGTTCGTACCATATGTTCTATTGCCATGCTCGCTGGCAACGTTCTTGTCCCTTGCTTGCTAGCTAGCTACGACTAACACAGTCACGACCTCTGCAGACAGAATAACAGCAAAGAAGATGCATTTGCGTTTGTTTAAGCTGTTTTCAATTGACATTAATTTGGATATATCCGTAACAATGAGCTGATGATGCCCAATTTTGCCTGGCATAGCTAGAAGAGGAACACTCAACACTGTTCATTACGAGGAGATAGCATTCCATATCAAACGCAATAGGTTAGAAACTAGCTAAATAGTTTGCTGCTAGCAAACCTGCCAATATGATAACTGATAACAGGATTTGACAGGATAGCGCCACTTGCTTCATGACTGCATCATAGTGGCCGGAGAAATTAGTGTTCATCACTCACCACATTAGGTCATCAGATGCTACAAAAAATATGTATCTGTAAAAACAAATCAGGTAGTTAGCTAGCTAGCGTGGAACCCCATATTATCGGCATATTCAACAGCGTTTAAGACATATATTACCTTCAACAGTGTTATCTTGTGATCAAGCCATCAATGTTTTGTGATTATTGGTGTCGTAAAAATGTTAGCTAATGGGTTAGCAATTGGCATGTTTGACATTTCAGTCAAAATACTACTACTATCAGCTTTTTGATAAACGGCTTAGCAACAAAAATACGTCCCATATTATCGGCATACGGTCCACAGTTATCGGCCATCTTACTATTTTCTTCAATTATAAGATATATCTGTTTAATTTTGTTCAAAAATGAGAAACCTACCTTGTATCCGAAGTGTTTACTAGATAGTTGGCTAGCCTTCCGGTAAAAAAAAAAAATGACTTGCACATATTGGGCCTCCCAGTGTGTAGTGGCCACCAGGAAAAAACTTGGGGTAGATGATAAACGGGGGGACATCCTCCCCAGCAGTGTTGAAGCAGGCCAGCACTGTGATGTGCTCCTTGGTCCCCGGAGCCTGCTGGTACACATGTTTTGCGCCCGCAGAGCCAGCACCTTGTGCCTGCTCAAGTCGCTATGAAACCCAGACTCATCGCAGTTATAGATTTGTCTGGGATTCTCCCTCAACCCACTCTCCTCCAAGTGCTTCTCATAAGAAGTAAACAAGGTGTCCATCGTCGGAGGTGTGGCACACTCAGCTCTCCCCATCTAGGGTGTCCAGCCTCCTCATGCTCAGGTTCTTGTACTTCCTCCTGAATATTTCCCACCACCTCTTCCCCAGTGGTGGGATTGTTTCCCCTGGGTGCCGAAACCTACAATAGAATATAAAACAAAATTGTCCATCCAGGAAGAATTTGTTTGTTTGTATGGAATCACCATACACATCCACATTTACATCACACACATTGAGAACAGTCAGTCCAGCATTCTACATACATAAACACATAGAACACTGTCATGACTTTGCCCTGTTGGGTGAGGGTCATAAAACCCCCTTTCTCTCTCTTCCCCCCACCGGTTTATGACCTCCCATAAATACATTTCCCCCTCTCTCCACTCTACAAAAATTGACTTTTGAAAATCCGTTGTTACCACAGAGAGAGACTTTGCAATACAGTAACATCAAAAGGTTGGGAATGGAACAATATTTCTGTAATCCAACCAGTTGAAAGTATGTCAGTACTTAAAGAATATGACGTCAGATCAGTTGGTGTCTGGGACATTATATCTGATGATAGGGCGACATAAACTGTATCTTGGAAAGTCTACGCGTTCTAGTTATTAGATTCAGATGGAATTGTTGTGCAATTTAAAAGTTTAAATATGAAACTATTTGTGAAAAGATTAAATGTAATTTTAGCTTCTAAATGAGAGAATTTTTTCATAAGTAAACTATGCTCACTCAGTGGCCACGCCCAAGTGAACAGACATTGGTTGAGAACTATGAAACATGCCCTTCTCTCCCCCAATACAAAAGCTTGTTGACGGAAGTCAACTTTAGTTCCCAACGACGTGAGGACTGGTGTCCATATGTTTAAAAGGGCTAATTTGAAATACAACCTAACAAAATTAACATTTAGTTCCCGACGACGTGAGGACTGGTGTCCATACGTTTAAAAGGGCTAATTTCAATGTGGAGGTGACGATCACCACGCTAGAAGGACACATTTTTACTAGACCAGCCAAAATTCAGCATGAGCTGATTATGGCAAAATGGTATGAACTTTGAACTCTTATTTACTAAAGAAGTAGTGATACATCCTAGAAGTCGAGTTATCAGCTGCAACTGTAAAAGTATGTGGCCTAGGAAAGGACAGACAATCTCCTAATAAGAACGACAGGGTACAACGTATCCACCCTACAACACTATGACCAGAAATATTGTTCAAAGGACAAGGGTGATCTCTGGGCAAACCAGTCTTCCATCTTCGACCCATCTATCGAAGCACAGCTCAGTATAAATATATATCTTGCATTTTCCTTTTCCGAATGGGCGGTTATTAGAATGCATAAGATTCTGTATTTACAGTAGCATATTTTCTCAAGGTCCGATAGAGATCCAGTTCCCTTTGTCCCTCAGTCTTCCCGCTCTTTCATTCAAACCCAACCACCTTTCTTTCTGTAACCAGCCGTCATATCGGTTTCGTCCGCTAGGGACTTTTTATTTTATTACATGATTAGTAATCGATGTATGATCCATCCTGTGTATATGTAATTCTGTGTTATTATTTAGGTATTGAGTAAAAAATAATTACGCCAATTTTGGTTTTGCTGATTCAACTTGTTAGCCAAGGTTCGTGAAGATAACCAAGAATTTTACGATGTTCAGATGAGACTGAATAAGGTGACGATTGATAATTGACTGCTATTGATATAAAAGATCTTCAGATATTTAAGAGTTTATTCATAAGACAGCAGCTCTATAAACACTCTTCTGTGGTGCCCCAGGTTATTAACGAGTTAATTGTTGCATGGTTTAATTCAATCACGTAATCAATAAAACGTTAGGTAATCAATTTGATAAAATAGCCTGTCATATAATTTAATCAGTCAGAGACACGACAACACCAAATAGCTGCGTATTTTGTCGGCATATTTCGTCAGCCTCTGTCTGGTGAAGGGCAACCCATGGCTGGCGCAGTAGATACACTAATGCACCAGAGAATTTTCATGCTCTGGTGCTAGCAATGTGGGTGGTCCACTGCGACAACCATGGGTCACCCGGCCGCTCAGCCTGTCCGCCAGGGTCTGACGAGGTACACCATGCACCTTGGTAGCTAAGAAAAGAAAACTATAAAAAACTGTATAAACTGAATATGTACAAACATTTACAGTTCAGAGCTAAGGCAATGAAAGGTGATGATGAAAGTTTTCACAATAACTGAAAGTGTTCCCATGTTTTTTTTTAATGTTATCTGTAATGAAAATTAGTGTCCCAATTAGTTTAATATTGATGCAGACATTGTAACATTTGACTAAATACTGCCTCTATGTAGCTGTTGTAAGATTAAACATAGCCTACAGTGATAGGTGTCAAAAAGTTCATGGTTCAAAGTTCAAAATATTTTTGGGCAGATTGTGCAAAACGCCCCTGTCAGAGGACTCCAATTTTGATAAGGTAAAGCTTGACAACATTCAGTAGTTTTCGTGATATGTATAATCTAGCACTTACAATTGATTTCCTTTTTGCTTACTTAGTAGCTATATCAACATTTAATAACGAAGCTAGCAACATAAGAAAATCCGTTATTTCAGAGGTGAAAAGTTGTATATTAAATGATGTGTGGTCTGTCGCGCTGTTGAATTTTATTATATACAGTGTGTCCTACAAAATGTGTATACTTGTTACTTTTTTTTAAACTCTCAAAACCTAACTTAACTTACATAAATTGCAATACAAATCGGTGGTCAGCTAGCTAGAAGGGTGTCTTTAGTTGCAAAACTTACCGTTATTTTCCAGTCCATTTAAATGTTGAGCTCGATGTGATTTAGTCCTCCAACAGCTAGAGAATGTCCGAAGTTAAGAGGTGGCCGATGTTGGGGGAAAATTAGCTATGTTTTTCCTTGTTGGACCTGTGTTTACAATGTATACAATTTCAGTTTGTGTGGTTGTTGGTTTAGCTTTCTGTAACTTTGTAGCAAGTACGGTCTGCATGTCTACGTGCATATTGCTTCATGATTGCAAGGTGTACCGATATCTTTTCCAACTGTCCCAATATCTTTTCCACTGTCCTGTTATCTGGTTTTAATTTCCCATGTCCACTACATCCTGTTGGTCAACACAAGCATTGTGATTGGTTGAGATGCGTTCTAAGCCATAAAAAACCAAACATTTAGCACAGGTAAGCCTATGATGAAAAAATGGCTATTTTGTTTTGTGTTCCATCTGAGCAATCCCTGCGTATCCACTGTCCTATCAGCCAGATCCTCAACTTGATCTCCACTGTAAAAAGCATATAGGAATTATTTCCCCTTGCTTCTAGCCTAACATTTTCTTTACAACAATAGAGGTTTGTACAAACGTTGCTGTCTGTTAGCTGTGTAGTTGGCAAGCTCCTCTGAACAGTGTCCTGGCGACAGAGCAAATGTTTAGTGCCAGGAAAAATCGTGCATCATTTTTATGGATGTATCTAAAACAGCTTAAACAAACGCAAATGGAGCAACTTTGCTGTTATTCTAGATGCACGGTTTGACCTGACTATGTTAGCCATAGTTGGCTAGCTAGCAAGCAAGAGATAAGAGCGTAGACGACGAACGATTGGGTCGTGTAGATATAGAACAAAAAGATTTCACGACTGGGTCGCGTCTCTGGCAACCTAACCGATAGACTGAATGCCCATATTTTTGTTGAGGGATGAAATAGTAGCCTATAAATACATTCATCAAAATAATGTTTTTCATTTCATTGGTAACTGGATGTAGAAAAGCTATTGTTCATTCAAAATTGTGCAAAACAACTTTTTTAGCATGGTTATTGTTAGGGTTGAACTGGCTATTTGTTTGCATAACTTATATAATATACTGGGGAAGCTATGCTACAATATTAAGTATATAAACTACGGATAAGTCAACTGCTGAAGACAAGAACTACACCCGGCGACAGGAAGTGCGTCACGAGGCTGGGACCAGCCTGCACGCCGACGATAGGATGAGCAAGTTTAACCTGTTAGGGCTAGGGGGCAGTATTTACACGGCCGGATAAAAAACGTACCCGATTTAATCTGGTTATTACTACTGCCCAGAAACTAGAATATGCGAGTCTTGTCTTTAAAATGGTGTAACGCGCCACGGGATTCCACTGGCTGTTACGTAGGTGGGACGAAATCGTCCCACTGGCCCTAGAGAAGTTAAACCACGCTCCTCCTCCCTCTGACAGGCCAGCATTGAGCGGGAACTATCACTGTCAGAGTATATAAGAGAGAACAATAGGATGTGTCGCTCTCTTCTCTGTCTGCCCTGCGAGGTGTCACAGAGAGACCGTATACGAACAACATATTTACCACACACACGTGTTTGCATTAATTAAAGTACAAATAAATCAGTAGTTACTATGTGCTGACTATTTTGTTCTGATACCAGAATCGAATTGACGCAACTTTAACATTATGCTGATCTAAGGTACTCGGCTCCGCCTCATAAGTATGACTAGAGCACAGCCTTACTAAAAAAGTGGTTTAGCACTCCCTCTCATGTACAATTGCTTTATTCTAGAATTCCCTTCTAACCAATCAGAAACGAGTATTCAACATTTGCACCTTACGGATTGTGGTTGTTGGATGGCTGTTCACATATGTGTATTTTAACACAGTAGCGTAATGGTTGAATTTAAGAAGTTTAAGCTGCCTATGAATCATTGTTTTTGTGACCAGGGGTGTATTCATTACAGAAACCGTTTACCGTTTAAGAACCAAACGGAAGCAAACAGAGCAAAACAAGAGTTTCTATTGGACAAATACAGTTAGGTCCCTCCCCGTTTCGTTCCATTTAAGAAACATTTTGGAACAGAATCGGCATAATGAATACGCCCCAAAAGCTGTATAGTACAGATCCCAGCCTATGGGATAAAAGTTTGATTTCCTCCCTTCTAAACTCCCCTGCGGTATTGTGCTCCATATTGTCAAAACTAGTTTAATTTAAGAAGACCACGAGTTAGGCTTTTATTTTCTTCATGGAAAATGACCAATCTAGTTTTTCACATACAAATAGTACTTTTCGGTAGTGCTCGAATCATGCCATTTTGAGAGCAACATTTTTTTTTCATCTCAAAGTAATGAGCTCAACCAGTCCTCCAGAACAACAAAATCATAAACAACAGAGTAGGCTAATTAGTCCTTAGTTTTGGGGTTATGCTCAGGTAAACCAATTTGGTTAATCTGTATTTCCAATATATCCGAGTCCTATTCTTGGAGATGTATTAAATGAATTGTACCTTATGATAATCTGTAGACCACACTATCTACCAAGAGAGTTTTCATCTGTATTGTTCGTAGCCGTCTATTTACCACCACAAAGTGAAGCTGGCACTAAGACCGCTCTCAACCAACTCTATAAGGCCATAAGCAAAGAAGAAAATGCTCACCCTGAAGTGGCGCTCCTAGTGGCCAGGGACTTTAATGCAGGCAAACTTAAAACAGTTTTACCACATTTTTACCAGCATGTCACATGTGCAACCAGGGGGAAGAAAATCCTAGACCACCTTTACTCCACACACAGAGATGCATACAAAGCTCTCACCCACCCTCCATTTGGCAAATCTGACCATAATTAAATCCTCCTGATTCCTGCTTACAAGCAAAAACTAAAGCAGGAAGTACCTGTGACTCGCTCAGTACGGAAGTGGTCATATGACGCGGATGCTACACTACAGGACTGTTTTGCTAGCACAGACTGGAATATGTTCCGGGATTCATCCAGTGGCAGTGAGGAATACACCACCTCAGTCATCGGCTTCATCAATAAGTGCATCGATGACGTCGTCCCACCATTGATGCCTCACTTTATGTCTCTCTCAAATGTCAATATGCCTTGTATACCTTTGTTCAGGATAGTTATCATTGTGTTAGTTTGCTGCGGAGCCCCTAGTCCCACTCAACATACCTCAGGTACCTCTTTTGTCCCACCTCTCACACATGCAGTGACCTCACCCAGCATAACTACTGCATCCAGAGATGCAACCTCTCTTATCGCCACTCAATGCCTAGGTTTACCTCCACTGTACCCACATCCTACCATAGCCCAGTCTGTACATTATGCCCTGAATCAATCCTACCATGCCAAGAAATCTGCTCCTTTTATTCTTTGTCCCCAATGCACTAGACGACCAGTTTTGATAGCCTTTAGCCGTACCCTCATCCTACTCCTCCTCTGTTCCTCGAGTGATGTAGAGGTTAACCGAGGCCCTGTGTGTCCCCAGGCGCTCTCATTTGTTGACTTCTGTAACCGTAAAAGCCTTGGTTTCATGCATGTTAACATCAGAAGTCTCCTCCCTAAGTTTGTTTTACTCACTGCTTTACCACACTCCGCAAACCCTGATGTCCTTGCCATGTCTGAATCCTGGCTTAGGAAGGCCACCAAAAATTCAGAGATTTCCATCCCATTTTCCATTTTCCATCAAGATAGAACTGCCAAAGGGGGAGGAGTTGCAATCTACTGCAGAGATAGCCTGCAAAGTTATGTCATACTTTCCAGGTCTATGCCCAAACAGTTCGAGCTTCTAGCTTTAAAAATGAATCTCTCCAGAAATAAATCTCTCACTGTTGCCACCTGTTATAAACCCCCCTCAGCTCCCAGCTGTGGCCTGGAAACCATAGGTGAATTGATTGTCCCCATCTATCTTCAGAGTTCGTTCTGTTAGGTGACCTAAACTGGGATATGCTTAACACCTCGGCAGTCCTACAATCTAAGCTAGATGCCCTCAATGTCACACAAATTATCAAGGAACCCACCAGGTACAACCCTACATCCGTAAACATGGGCACCCTCTTAGATATTATCCTGACCATCTTGCCCTCCAAATACACCTCTGCTGTTTTCAATCAGGATCTCAGTGATCACTGCCTCATTGCCTGCATCCGCTATGGGTCCGCGGTCAAACGACCACCCCTCATCACTGTCAAATGCTCTCTAAAACACTTCTGCAAGCAACCTGGCCCGGGTATCCTGGAAGGATATTGACCTCATCCCGTCAGTAGAGGATGCCTGGTCGTTCTTTAAAAGTAATTTCCTCACCATCTTAAATAAGTATGCCCCTTTCATAAAAATGTAGAACTAAGAACAGATATAGCCCTTGATTCACTCCAGACCTGACTGCCCTCGACCAGCACAAAAACATCCTGTGGCAGACTGCACTAGCATCGAATAGTCCCCACGATATGCAACTTTTCAGAGAAGTCAGGAACTAATACACACAGTCAGTTAGGAAAGCAAAGGCTAGCTTTTTCAAACAGAAATTTGCATCCTGTAGCTCTAACTCCAAAAAGATTTGGGACACTGTAAAGTCCATGGAGAATTAGACCACCTCCTCCCAGCTGCCCACTGCACTGAGGCTAGGAAACACTGTCATCACCGATAAATCCACGATATTCGAGAATTTCAAGAAGCATTTCTCTACGGCTGGCTTTCCTCCTGGCTACCCCAACCCCGGCCAACAGCTCTGCACCTCCCACAGCTACTTGCCCAAGCCTCCCCAGCTTCTCCTTCACCCAAATCCAGATAGCAGATGTTCTGAAAGAGCTGCAAAACCTGGACCTGTACAAATCAGCTGGGCTAGACAATCTGGACCCTCTCTTTCTAAAATTATCCGCCGCCATTGTTGCAAACCCTATTACCAGTCTGTTCAACTTCTCTTCCTTATCGTCCGAGATTCCCAAAGATTGGAAAGCTGCCGCGGTCATCCCCCTCTTCAAAGGGGGTGACACTCTAGACCCAAACTGTTACAGATCTATATCCATCCTGCCCTGCCTTTCTAAAGTCTTTGAAAGCCAAGTTAACAAACAGATCACTGACCATTTCGAATCCCACCATACCTTCTCCGCTGTGCAATCTGGTTTCTGAGCTGGTCACTGGTGCACCTCAGCCACGCTCAAGGTACTAAACGATATCATAACTGCCATCGATATTAGACAGTACTGTGCAGCCGTCTTCATCGACCTGGCCAAGGCTTTCGACTCTGTCAATCATTGTATTCTTATCGGCAGACTCAACACCCTTGGTTTGCCTGCACCCGCCCGCCCGTCTAGCATCACTACCCTGGACGGTTCTGACTTAGAATATGTGGACAACTACAAATACCTAGGTGTCTGACTAGACTGTAAACTCTCCTTCCAGACTCATATTAAACATCTCCAATTCAAAATTAAATCTAGAATCGGCTTCCTATTTCACAACAAAGCCTTCTTCACTCACGCTGCCAAACATACCCTCATAAAACGGACTATCCTACCGATCCTCGACTTTGGCGATGTCATTTACAAAATAGATTCCAACACTATACTCATCAAACTCGATGCAGTCTATCACAGTGCCATCCATTTTGTCACCAAAGCCCCATATACCACCAACCACTGCGACCTGTATGCTCTCGTCGGTTGGCCCTCGCTACATATTTGTCGCCAGACCCACTGGCTCCAGGTCATCTATAATTCCTGGCTAAGTAAAGCCCCACCTTATCTCAGCTCACTGGTCACCATAACAACACCCACCCATAGCACGAGCTCCAGCAGGTATATCTCACTGGTCATCTCCAAAGCCAACACCCCATTTGGCCGCCTTTCCTTCCAGTTCTCTGCTGCCAATGACTGGAACGACTTGCAAAAATCGCTGAAGTTGGAGACTTATATCTCCCTCACTAAATTTAAGCATCAGCTATCTGAGCAGCTTACCGATCGCTGCAGCTGTACACAGCCCATCTGTAAATAGCCCATCCAACAACCTACCTCATCCCCATATTGTTTTTGTTTACTGTTTTGCTCTTTTGCACACCAGTATTTCTACTTGCACATCATCATCTATCACTCCAGTGTTCATTTGCTAAATTGTAATTACTTCGCTACTATGGCCTATGTATTGCCTTACCTCCTTACGCCATTTGCACACACTGTATATAGACTCTTTCTATTGTGTTATTGACTGTACGTTTGTTTATTCCATGTGTAACTCTGTGTTGTTGTTTGTGTCGCACTGCTTTGCTTTATCTTGGCCAGGTCGCAGTTGTAAATGAGAACTTCTCAACTGGCCTACCTGGTTAAATAAAAGTGAAATAAAAAAAACAGTGGATGTACGTACATATCCCAACCAGAAGCCATGGATTACAAGCAATATCCGCATCGAGCTAAAGGCTAGAGCTGCAGCTTTCAAGGAGCAGGAGACTAATCCAGACGCTTATAAGAAATCCCGCTATGCCTTCAGATGAACCATCAAACAAGCAAAGCGTCAATACAGGATTAAGATTGACTCCTACTACAACGGCTCTGTCGCTCATCGGATGTGGCGGGCTTGAAAACTATTACGGACTACAAAGGGAAACCCAGACGCGAGCTGCTCAGTGACGCGAGCCTACCAGATGAGCTAAATGCCTTTTATGCTCACTTCGAGGCAAGCAGCACAAGCATGCACGAGAGCACCAGCTGACTGGATGACTGCATTGTCTCGGTAGCCGATGTGAACAAAACCTTTAAACAGGTCAACATTCACAAACCCCTGGGCCAGACGGATTACCAGGACGTGTACTCAAAGCATGCACGGACCAACTGGAAAGTGTCTTCACTGACATTTTCAACCTCTCCCTGGCCAAGTCTGTAATACCAACATGTTTCAAGCAGACCACCATAGTCCCAGTGCCCAAGGAAGCGAAGGTAACCTGTCTAAATGATTACCGCCCCGTGGCACTCACGTTGGTAGCCATGAAGTGCTTTGAAAGGCTGGTCATGGCTCATATCAACAGCAGACACCCTAGACCCACTCCAATTCACATACCGCCCCAACAGATCCACAGATGACGGAATCTCAATTGCACTCCACACTGCCCTTTCTCCCCTGGACAAAAGGAACACCTATGTGAGAATGCTATTCATTGACTCCAGCTCAGCGTTCAACACCATAGTGCCCACAAAGCTTATCACTAAGCTAGGGACTCTGGGACTAAACACCTCCCTCTGCAACTGGATCCTGAACTTCCTGACGGACCGCCCCCAGGTGGTAAGAGTAGGCAACAAAACGTCTGCCACGCTGATCCTTAACACTGGGGCCCCTCAGGGGTGTGAACTTAGTCCCCTCCTGTATTCCCTGTTCACCCACGACTGCATGGCCAAACACGACTCCAACACCATCATTAAGTTTGCTGATGACACAAGAGTTGTAGACCTGATCACCAACAACGATGAGACAGCCAATAGGGTGGAGGTCAGAGAACTGGCAGTGTGTGGCCAGGACAACAACCTCTCCCTCATTGTGAGCAAGACTAAGGAGCATATCGTGGACTACAGGAAAAGGCGGGCCGAACAGGCCCCCATTAACATCGACGGGGCAGTAGTGGAGCGGGTCGAGAGTTTCAAGTTCATTGATGTCCACATCACCAATGAACTATCATGGTCCAAACATACCAAGACAGAGGGCACGACAAAACTTTTTCCCCCTCAGAAGACTGAAAAGATTTGGCATGAGTCCCCAGATCCTCAAAAGGTTCTACAGCTGCTCCATCGAGAGCATCCTGACCGGTTGCATCACCGCTACAGGCAATACAGACTGTAGTGCGAACAACCCAGTACATCACTGGGGCCAAGCTTCCTGCCATCCAGGACCTATATAATAGGCGGTGTCAGAGGAAAGCCCATAAAATTGTCAGAGACGCCAGTCACCCAAGTTATAGACTGTTTTCTCTGCTACCGCACCGCAAGCGGTACCGGTGCGCCAAGTCTAGGACCAAAAGGCTCCTCAACAGCTTTTACCCCCAAGCCATAAGACTGCTGAACAATTCATAAAATCGCCACTGGACAATTTACATTGACTTGCAAGCCTCCCCCTTTTCCTCCAAACATAACGATGGTCATTATGGCCAAACAGCTCTATTTTTGTTTAATTTGACCCGAGGACATTTCTCCAAAAATACGATCTTTGTCCCCATGTGCAGTTGCAAAGCATTGTCTGGCTTTATTATGGCGGTTTTGGAGCAGTGGCTTCTTCCTTGCTGAGCGGCCTTTCAGGTAATGTCGATATAGGACTCATTTTACTGTGGATATAGATACTTTTGTACCTGTTTCTTCCAGCATCTTCACAAGGTCCTTTGCTGTTGTTCTGGGATTGATTTGCACTTTTCGCACCAAAGTACATTAATCTCTAGGAGACAGAACACGTCTCCTTCCTGAGCAGTATGACGGCTGCGTGGTCCCATGGTCTTTATACTTGAGTACTATTGTTTGTACAGATGAACGTGGTACCTTCAGGCGTTTGGAAATTGCTCCCAAGGATGAACCAGACCTGTGGAGGTCTCCAATTTTCTGAGGTCTTGGCTGATTTCTTTTGATTTTCCCATGATGTCAAGCAAAGAGGCACTGAGTTTGAAGGTAGGCCTTGAAATACATCCACAGGTATACTTCCAATTGACTCAAATTATATCAATTAGCCTATCAGAAGCTTCTAAAGTCATGACATAATTTTCTGGAATTTTCCAAGATGTTTAAAGGCACAGTCAACTTAGTGTATGTTAACTTCTGACCCACTGGAATTGTGATACAGTGAATTATAAGTCTGTAAACAATTGTTGGAAAAATTACTTGTGTCATGCACAAAGTAGATGTCCTAACCGACTTGCCAGAACTATAGTTTGTTAACAAGAAATGTGTGGAGTGGTTGAAAAATGGGTTTTAATGACTCCAACCTAAGTGCATGTAAACTTCTGACTTCAACTGTACTTAACCAACATGCAAGATGCATTTATGGTCGACTCTAACATTGATTTAGCCTGCAAATGTTCAGTCATTTTCTGTCCTCTTTTAATGCCTCTAAAGCAGGTTGACGTTTATTGGGATGAGTCTTGTCCTTGAGGCAGACCTGAGCGATTTCCGCTGGGTGTGCCAACTGCAAAGTCAAAATTGTCTTTCTTGTAAAAATGTATGAAAACAAAGCTTTTTGGTCTTAATTTAAAGTTAAGGTTAGGCAGTAGGGTTAGCAGTGTGATTAAGGTTAAGGTTTAAAATATGATTGTATGACTGTGTGGCTGTGCCAACTACTAACCTGTGTCTCTTATTAAGGGGAAAGTAATCTAAAAGTAACAAAGTAATCAGATTACATTTTGGGTAATCCAAAAGTTACGTTACTGTAATAAATGCGGACCGGTAACCAGCAACTAACATTTAGAAAGTAACCTACCTAACCCTTCATGCATCTGTGTTTATGTGTCCTGTGAGTGTAGACACACATGTGTCTGTAGGTTGTGACAAATGCAGAGTGAAATGCAAAGAAAGCTTTCTTTCCTGTCAGTCTGTCCATATGCAAGGGCAGCTTGAGAAGACAGAACCAACTGTCATCTTCGTGTGAGTGGATTCTGCCATATGTCTTCAATCCTTTGAGTGAAAATGGCATAAATCATTTCCAAATGCCTCTGAGAAGTTCAATGGCAGATTTTATTTCAATATGCCCATTTTCAAGCCTCAGAATGAGGCCTTAAACTGAAAGAAAGGTAAGTAGAAGTTCATGTGTCTACTGAACTGGCACCAGGTAAGCTACATTTCAATAATAAAACTAGTGCCTACTGTACATTTAGTAATGACCATGTATTTAAGAATTCGTAAATCAGTGAATACATTTGATATAAACAGTAACTGTAGCCTATAACCTAATGTCTAGTATAGACTGTACACTTGCAGTATCAAGCAACACTAGGCCTCAAGTAGCTTGAGGACTGATTATCTTCTTTAAAAATGTAACGCAATATCAATAGGACATTGTGCTCACTAAGCCACATGACCTGACCATGACCCGTGACATTACATTAAAAGGAACAGAATAATATTAATGTAATTTGTGAGCACTGGGCCACTCGATCCCAAACAGCACAATGGCTATTATTACAACGACATACTCTAGAGCAGGGATCATCAACTAGATTCAGTGACGGGACGTTTTTTTCTTGAGAGGATAGTCGGGGGGGGGGGGAACATAATTATTTGTAATTAATTTGTACACTGGAAATTGACAGCAGGAAGCCAAAACAGATACAATATTTGACAAAAACATAATAATTTCAAACCTTGCTGACATTTGTGTATGATTATGTGTCTCTCTATTATGTGTGGGAATACTTGGGAACAGATTTCCAAAATTAAAATAACTTGGAGCTGATTTCCTGGTGTTTTTTGTCTTTTATGTCCAACCATGTTTTTTTTTTGCTCAGAAAACTTGAGGGGCCAAATAAAACCAGGCCCGCATGCCGCCAGTTGGGGAACCCTGTTCTAGAGTCTAATGCTGGCAGAGTATTCTGTGTAGGAATATTCTGTGAAGTAACACATACAGTATATAACAATAAAATAAATGACAGTAATACCAATCCTAGGAAAGCATTCTGCTCAACATGTATTACTTTGCTGCTGCCGCCTGTCGCAATAAAGCTGGGTGTATTCATATTTATTCTGTTATTTAGTTATTTAGTTTAAAGAGCAGTTGCTTTTAGCTAAGTTACGTGCTGGTATATGGATTAACCTCAGAGGTAATTATGTTCAGTGTGACCGACCCTGTGGATAACCCGGCACTTTAACCCAGGCATGTGGAGGGAACACACTCAGAAAACATGTGAGACAGATAGCTAGTTACATTCTACTCAAGTGTTTGGGAATAGACACTTCTCAAGGTGCTCCTCATGTTTTCATCTCTGTTACATGAGCTGGTATCTAGTCACCTTACATATTACTCACATGGTCCTACTGGCCTTTATCACACAAGTGATCCACAAGTGTACTGACAAACGAGCAGCATGTTTTCCTATAGTCAAATTTCCAAAACATTCCTTTTCATGACTGCAGTGCCTGGGGCTCTCTGTTGACATTAGTGAGTCAGTCTGGCCATAGGTCATAGACTGTGGTCAATGTCATTCTTTACCAAGTTCATAGTTACAGATAGCCTTTGTCAGGTTTTTACAATACATAGTTGCATGGTTTTCTGAAATCAAGCGGAAAGCTGTTTTCAATTGCTTTCAAAGTTAATGTGTGCTGATGTAAGGTATTGTCATCTTGAGTGTAGTGCTGTGTATAAGTGCACGGCTCTTCAGGCTAATGTGTGTTGATATATTGGCTGTTTGTGTATGCATGTGGGTTGGATATGCATGTGTTCTTTTAAAAGTAGGCGGAGGGCATATTCCTGTATGTGTTTACTGCCCTACTGAGTCTGAATTTGTTTCCACTAAGCAGAGGCTGTCGGGCTGTCGGCTGGCTACAAGCACAAGAGCCATTATCAGCCAGCCCCCACAGTGTGTGTGTGTGTGTGTGTGTGTGTGTGTGGTGTGTGTGTGTGTGTGTGTGTGTGTGTGCGCCTGTGTGTGTGTGCGCCTGTGTGTGTGTGCGCCTGTGTGTGTGTGCGCCTGTGTGTGTGTGTGTGTGCCTGTGTGTGTGTGTGTGTGTGTGCGCGCCTGTGTGTGTGTGTGCGCCTGTGTGTGTGTGTGTCCTCTGGCTAATGCTCAGAAGCAGTGTCAGAGACATAATGTAGAATAGGAGGTAAGTACATGAGGTTCCATTTAAAAATGAAAACAAAGTTAAAACCAATGATTCATTGATTCTTGACATCTGCAAGAGAGGTATTTGTTGCCAAAAAAATCACATTAAAAGTGTTTACAGTTACAAATTCATATCATCAAAAAGAATATTGCAAACAATGTGGGTTATAAATCAATCACTATGATTTTGTGTGTAATCCTTTAACAATGAAGCGATAAAGATTTTGTTTATTTTCTGGCCTCTGCCTATCAAAATAAATCAGGCAGTACTATGCGTATTTCAGACATTACTGCATTCCAACAAGGCTAGACAGTCTATCAAATGTGATGTCAGACTGCCCCCTGGAGGACAATCAAGAATCAATACAAACTGACTGGAAATAGGTGGTTTCTTTCACACACAGAGAGAGAGAGAGAGAGAGAGATAGAGAAAGAGAAACAAGCAAGAGGGAAGAAAAGGTAAGCATCAAAACATATTAGATTGTTATCTGGGGCATGTCAGAGCAAAAACTATAACCATGAAGTCCAAGGAACTGTCCGTAGATCTCTGCGATAGAATTGTGATGAGGTATAGATCTGGGGACGGGTATAAAACAATTTCTATAATGTTGAAAGTTTCCAAGAGCGCAGTGGTCTCCATCATTGGGAAATTGAAAAAATATGGAACTACCCAGCCTAGAGCTGTCAGTCTGACAAAACTGAGCAACTGGGTAAGAAGGACATTGGTCAGGGAGGGGACCAAGAACCCAATGACCACTCTGACATCACATCTTTTCTGGTATCCCTTCTGGTATAAACACAGAAGAGATGGACATTCTGCTACTTCGCTTCTACTGCGTGCGCAATTATGTCTCTATCAAGTTTGGAGGAGTGTCTGTGTGAGCTGGTAAGACAATACAAGAACCTTTGCAACCCTTTGATGTAGTTGTATTCGGACAAGCAAGCAAAAGATAACAGCTGGAGGGAGAAATCACAGAATTTGAAAACCAGTACTGATATTAAAGGAACATGGAGAAAGATTTGGGACCGGTTTGTTCACATTCTGAAAAGGGTGAAGGAGACGAGGAGTGGGGCTGCCGCTGGTGTGTGTCCCACCGATTGTCAGACAACTGGATTGACTTTGTGTTCACGTGAAACATTGTCAGATAGACACCAATATGTGACTCGCTTCAGAAAACTAGGCATATGTCGCACGTCACTACTTCACAGGAGCAGCATTGGAATGTAAACAAAATGCGTTTTTTTTTGTTGTCAGAAATGCCTTCCGCAACATGTGAACTTTCATGTGCCTTAATAACAAACTTGTATTCCAGCCTAGTTGGTTTAGCTACGAAAAAAGGCAGGAACCTTCCCGCTAGCAATGATTGGCTGAGATAATAGATGGGCTGGACATGCCGGGTTGATGAGTTAGGATTGGTCTGCCATGTAACATGCTTATGTCTATAACGTGAGCTGTATGTATTGATAGTCCTTTCTACCGTGCCGTTTTTGAAAGATATAACCTTAGCCATGGAGAACTACAAAAGTTTTGCTACTTTTCTCAACAACATTGATGCCCTGCTATCAACAGATCAGTTGGAAAAAGTGATGGGCTACTTTCTGCACATGCCAAGGTCAGTGTGAACTGGAGTGATTTGACACAATGCTGGCCAAACAAGATGTAGCTACAAACAAAATTGAGTTAAATGGTTCCAGTCCGTGTGAAGCGTTCATCCATGTATACAGGTATGAGTCTAGCTAAATGTAACTTTGTAATTTTGTCAGAAAGTCGTTTTTATTACAAGTTAAAACGTACTGTTAGCTAGCTAGCAAGTGTTAGCTTGCTGGCTCGTTAGCTAACGTTCAGTGGTGTAAAGTACTTAAGTAAAAATACTTTAAAGTGCTACTTAAGTATTTTAGGGGTATCTGTACTTTAATTTACTATTTACATTTTTGACAACTTTTACCTTTACTCCACTACATTCCTAAAGAAAATAATTGACTTTCTACTCCATACATTTTCCCTGACACCCAAAGTACTCGTTACATTTAGAATGCTTGCAGGACAGGGAAATGGTCTAATTCATCCACTGAAAGAGAAAATCCTCGGTCATCCGTACTGTATCTAATCTGGCGGACACACAAAACACAAATGCTTTGTTTGTAAATTATGTCTGAGTGTGGGAGTGTACCCCTGGCTATCCGTAAATTTTAAAAACAAGAAAATTGTGCCGCCTGGTTTGCTTAATATAAGGAGTCTGAAATCATTTATACTTTTGCTTTTACTTTTAATGCTTAAGTATATTTTAGCAATTACATTTACTTTTGATACTGAACTATATTTAAAACCAAATACCTTTTTACTTTTACTCAAGTAGGTTTTTACTGGGGGACTTTCACTTTTACTTGAGTCATTTTCTATTAAGGTATCTTTACTTTTACTCAAGTATGACAGTTGGGTACTTTTTCCACCACTGCTAACGTTACATGTATGATCTGTGTAGTAATATTATTCGTATCAGAAATCCATTGCCTTCTGAGTTATAACCTAATGTTAGCTAGCTAACATTGAACCTAGTTTTAGCTTTAGCTACCTGCAGATTCATACTACAGCTATGATATTGTTTGTATTGGTAGTAGTATGAGTTGGGATTATGCCGGTTCATTGTTTAGCTACCTAGACTCCACTTCGGCTGGATTATATTACATGACCCATCATATAAGGCAGGTGTGTCTGGGGGTGATTACGGTTATCTATTGTATTTCATGAACATGTGCACATGTCTAGACAATAGTGACGCATCCACTTAGCTAGATGTGGCTGGGGGTGGTTATAGCATTTCCTCCAATTTAGACAAGTGTGTCAGGTAACATTCATCTAATAATGATAAAATATGTATAAAATATTTTTATCTGGACACTTTCTGTTTTTGATATTGCTACTATGCAAGTAACCACTTCACTGTACCGTTTACACCTTCTGTATCCTGTGCATGTGACAAATACATTTGATATAGTGTGTGTTTACCACATGGCCTCACATGTGAATCCTTAACCCTTTCACACGTACCATCACACGGGTGTGACCATTCTACAGTGGTCCCTGAAGCGTATGATCACACCCGTGTGATTAGAACGCTTATTTAGAACGCTTATTTAGAACGGCCAGTTTCGAATGACGCAACAATCAGCATTTGAGCTGGCCACACTTTTTTCAGAAACTATTTACACAAACACAGTCCTTACAAAGTTCTGTCCAGAATGTGAGCAGTTTATTTTTGGATGCAATGTTCAGATATTCACAGAAGTATCTATAGCATAACACAATCATCCTAACCGGAAAAATGTAGGCTACATTTGTCCTAGCCCTAACTGAGGTCAAGCAACACAAGCAGTCATATTTGTATAACTCTCAGCTGACAAACTACAATATGAATTAGCTAATAGCAATTACTATTTATAATTAATCACATCACTGGTGAGCTCACCATTGATCAAAATAATTGAGTAAAACATTTTCTAGAAATCGAAAGTAATCCGACAATGATTAGTTTCAGCGTGCTGCCATGCTTTTTTTCCTCACAGAAATCAAAAAATGAGTGAACCCTTACTCACCTCATTTTGTTATAGCATCTTTGGTCCGACAGACGATTACTTGAAACCCAGAATGCATTGTATGTCAACAAACATGGCTCCACACACATAGCTAGAATTAGCTTAGCTCATCATAAACAGTACAACTTTCAAAAAAGTATTTTACACACATAACATGTGCCCATTACAATCTATGCAAGAATCGGAATGCATGATTTATCACCGTTACTTGAAAACGTGAATTAAACAGTAAATATATCAATAGTTACCACACAAAACATTTTCTGATAGTGATTTATTGATACAAATGGTGCGTGCCGGCAGTCAATCACGTTTCCTCTCACTCCCACTCTGAGCCATTCAGTGTTGTTTATGTATGTAGCTAGTGCGCTAAGCTGTAGCATTAGCAATGTCTTTCAAAAGGAGACAACTCACAAACACGAAAATTCTGGATATTTTTTAAAAATTCTGACAATGAGTCTGAGTATGAAAGTCAGGAATCAGATTCTGACAGTGACAGTGAGGAGCTGCCCGCCAGCCATTGAGAACCCTGAATCTGAGGACCCCTTGTCCACTGACAAAGTACCTTTGAAGATGCGGGGGGTGATGGAGGCAGACCGACAGTGGACCAAGTACAGGAGTTCTGTGGTAGCTGGAAGGCTGACAGCCATTTCACCCCTCCTGGCCCTGCTGTTTGCTTTGATGAGTCCCAGTCTGGAGTGCAACGCCCCTTACCGTTTCCATCTGAGGCAGAGTGCTTCAAGTTGTTCCTGACAGAGGAGCTGGTGGGAGACCTAGTAGAGACCAATCGCTATGCCTTGGAGCTACAGGAGAAGAGAGAGCCAGGAGTTTGGGGGGGGGGGGGGGGGGAGACAACCACAATTAGTGAAATGTATACCTTCCTGGTGACAGTCCTCCTCATGGGGATAGTAAAGAAGAACTCCCTAAGAGAATACTGGAGCACAGATCCTATGATTGCAACTCCCTTCTTTGCCACCCTCTTTTCCCAAGAACGCTTCCTAGTTCTGCTGCGATGACTGCATTTCATCAACAATGCTACTTCCATCCTAAATGACCCGTTATGCAAAATAAGAAATGTCAACAGCTGGCAGTAAAGTGGCATGACAAACGAGACATCCATGTCCTCTCCACTGTCCATACAGCAACCATGTCGGCCACAGGGAAGGTGGACCACCTGACGGGAGAGAGAAACAAACCAGACTGCATGCTTGACTATAACCTCAAAATGGGGGCAGTGGATAAGGCAGACATGATAAACAGCTTTGTGGAATGCACTCAGAAAACGACCAAGTGGTACAAGAAGATAGTTTTCCATTTTTACAGGCTAGCTTCAAAATACAACAAGCCAATACTTCAGACGCAATTAGCATTGTTTTACAGAGCTAATAGAAGAATGTAGTTAGCTACATAAGCACGATTGAATATAACGCCATAAAGGTTATGAAATGAGTAGCGTTACCTCACGTGTCCGCGGTTATAAGGAATATACACAAATATACTATGTTTCATACACACAGTGAGCTACAGTAGAAATGGTATAACACGACATACAGAAACTATTATAACGTAATAAGGCACTTACTTTGATAGAAACGCAGTCTGAATTTGAGCCTGTGTGTCTGTAGTGACGCTGTGCCTTAGACAGCTTCGCCACTTGGGAGTCATAAGGCCAGGATAGCTTCAAAATACAACACATGCTAATACGTCTCTGATGCAATTAGCATTGTTTTCCAGAGCTAATAGAAGAATGTAGCTAGCTACCTAAGCATTGAGTATAACACCATAAAGGTTTTGAAATGAGTAACGTTACCTCGCATGTCCGCAGTTAGAAGGAATATACACAAATATATTATGTTACAGTAGAAACGACATAACACAACATGCAGAAACTATTATAACGTAATAAGGCACAACTTTGATAGAAACGCACACATTTCCAAAGTTATTATTGGTAACGAAAACAACTATGACTGCAATGCAGGCAACAGATGGAGAATGTGAACACGTGTGTGCATTACGGGAGATCAGCAAATGTCTACAGACTTGAACTGCACAAACAATTGGGAAGTGTTTGGGGAAATTTGTCCGGGTTAGAAATGTCAAAAAAATGTATTGGTCCGCAAAAGTAAAAATGACTACTTTTATGTGAATGAATGAGGCAGAACACACCTTAATTCAAACTGTTCTTAGAAATGAATTTGAAATTAACAAGTTGAAAACAGCCTATAAATAAAAACAGGCTGCCTGCCTTGGTTTGAGGGCAGCATGGATTAAATGTTCTGTTGCGTAACAATCACATTCTGGAATGGAGAGAACGTTCTAACATCACATGCATAAAAAAACTCACACTTGGGTGACCGCTAGAGATATTTGGAACTCAGGCATGAAAAGGTTAAAGAGATAGGTGGGGCTAAGGCTTAAGAGGGTGTGAACGCTAATGAATGGGGGTAGACAAAGAAGAGCTCTCCCGTAGTTATACCAAAACATTCAAGGACCATTTTCTCAAATGTGGGCTTACAATTTTATCAACTTTCAAAGCAGAATTACTTTCCCATTGTTCCTCAACTGCAGGGTATGATATACTATTTTCTAGCTACTTTTATCCAATGTAAAATACATAATTTCAAATTTTGCTACATAAAACCAAATCGAGGCGGTCGGTCACATACAGTACATTCGGAAAGTATTCAGACCCCTTGGCTTTTTCCACATTTTGTTACTTTACAGCTTTATTCTAAAATTGATTCAATAATTTTTTTCTCATCAATCTACACACAATAGCCCATAATGACAAAGCAAAAACAGGTTCTTTAAAAAAAAAAGTTTTATGCAGAATAAAAACAGAAATACCTTCATTACATAAGTATTCAGACCCTTTTTTATGAGACTCGAAATTGAGCTCAGGTGCATCCTGTTTCCATTGATCATCCTTGAGATGTTTCTACAACTTGAATGGAGTGCACCTGTGGTAAAATAAATTGATTGGACATTATTTGGAAAGGCACACACCTGTCTATATAAGGTCCCACAGTTGATGGTGCATGTCAGAGCAAAAACCAATTCATGAGGTCGAAGGAATTGGCCGTAGAGCTCCAAGACAGGATTGTGTTGAGGCACAGATCTGGAGAAGGGTACCAACACATTTCTGCAGCATTGAAGGTCCCCAAAAACACAGTGGCCACCATCATTCTCAATTTGAAGAAGTTTGGAACCACCAAACTGAGCAATTGGGCGAGAAGGGTCTTGGTCAGGGAGGCGACCAAGAACCTGATTGCCACTCTGAAAGAGCTCCAGAGCTCCTCTGTGGAGATAGGAAAACCTTCCAGAAGAACAATCATCTCTGCATCAATCAGGCCTTTATGGTAGAGTGGCTAGACTGAATGCACTCCTCAGTAAAAGGTACATGACAGCCCACTCCGAGTTTGCCAAAAGGCTCTCAGACCATGAGAAACAAGATTCTCTGGTCTGATGAAACCAAGATTGAACTCTTTGGCCTGAATGGCAAGTGTCACGTCTGGACGAAACCTGGCACCATCCTTATGGTAAAGGATGGTGGTGGTAGCATCATGCTGTGGGGATGTTTTTCAGCGGCAGGGACTGGGAGACTAGTCAGGGATTGAGGGAAAGATGAACGGAGCAAAGTACAGAGAGATCCTTGATGAAAACCTGCTCCAGAGCGCTGAGGACCTCAGACTGGGGTGAAGGTTCATCTTCCAACAGGACAACGACCCTAAGTACACAGCGAAGACAACGCAGGAGTGGCTTCTGGACAAGACTCTGAATGTCCTTGAGTGGCCCAGCCAGAGGCCGGACTTGAACCCGGTCAAACATCTCTGGAGAGACCTGAAAATACCTGTGCAGCGACGCTCCCCATACAACCTGACAGAGCTTGAGAGGATCTGCAGAGAAGAATGGGAGAAACTCCCCATATACAGGTGTGCCAAGCTGGTAGCATTATACCCAAGAAAACTCAAGGCTGAAATCGCTGCCAAATGTGCTTCAACGAAGTACTGAGTAAAGGGTCTGATTACTTACATAAATGTGATATTTTATCATTGTGGGGTATTGTGTGTAGATTAATGAGGGGAAAAAAACGACTTTATCCATTTTAGAATAAGGCTGTAACGTAATCAAATGTGGAAAAAGTAAAGGGGTCTGAATGCATTCCGAATGCACTGTATGACAGATATGGTATGTACTGGTCATGCAGCCGAGCCCTTTTGTAGAGTCAGTTTGTTATCTTATGTTTAGCAGACCTAGGTAGAACATGTGAACTCAGCTCTTTTGTGGATGGTAGAAATTGAGTGGGAAATAGTCAGTGCCTGTGTTATCATAATGATTAACAGGGCTAGTTTAAACATAAAAAACAGACAGTGTGTTATGTGTCAATAAGATTGAGATATTTATGAAATCTTTTCCTTGGGTAAACATTTTAACTCAAAGGAGCCCATGGATATGTTTTAAGATTGCATTCCATTCTAATGTATTTTTTTATATTTAACCTTTGTTTAACTAGACAAGTCAGCTAATAATGACGGCCTACACCAGCCAAACCTAGACAACGCTGGGCCAATTGTGATACAGCCTGGATTTGAACTAGGGTGTCTGTAATGATGCCCCTAGCACTGAGATGCAGTGCCTTAGACCGCTGCGCCACTCAGGAGTCATCTGCTTGTAGGTGTTGCAGGGGGGTGGTGTTTTGGACAGTCCAGAGAGGGTCCATCTACAGGTGGTTCTTCGCCCCTTGATTCATCATCTCCCCATTCTGGTTCATCACCTCTCCTGCCCCTCTCCCCAACACCCAGGCCCTTCTCACCAACACCCAACCCACCGTCCAGGCGCACCCTTGCTCTACAACTCCATCAACCTCCACCCCATCTTCTCGACCAAGCTCCAATGGCCGGAAAAGGAAGACAGCTGAGGATCCTTTGGACACTGACATCACGACCGGCATGTTTTCAATGTCAGGGACTGGGAGACTGGTAAAGGATAAATTGAACAATGAATGGATCCAAATCCTTGATGAGAACCTGCTTCAGAGTGCAAACGACCTTAGACTGGGGCAAAGATTTACGTTACAACAGGACAATGACCCCAAGCATACAGACAAAGCAACGCTAGAGTGGCTTGAGAACAAGAATGTAAAAGCCATTGAGTGTCCCAGCCAAAGCCCAGACTTGAATCCCATTGAATATCTGTGGAAAGACTTGAAGATTGCTGTTCACCGCCGCTCCCCATTTGATTTGATTTGATTTTGAATACATTTCTTAGGATCCCCATTAGCCGACGCCAATGGCAACAGCTAGTCTCACTGGGGTCTGACACATAACGAAAAATACATTACAGACAACATACTTTACAATTTACATACATTTAAAAACATTAACATGTAGTATGCATCTGTCAGTTACACATACATGTCAGTACATACACACAACAAGTAGGTCACATGGGGGAGAGACGTTGTGCCGTGAAGGTGTTGGTTTATTTGTTTTTTGAAATGAGGTTTGCTGTTAACTTGCGCTTTATAAGATGGAAGGGAGTTCCATGCACTCATGGCTCTGTATAATACTGTACGTTTCCTTGAATTTGTTCTGGACTGGGGACTGTGAAAATACCCCTGGTGGCATGTCTGGTGGGGTAAGTGTGTGTGTCAGTGTTGTGTATGAGTTGACTATGCAAACAATTTGGAATTTCCAACACATGAATGTTTCTTACAAAAACAACAACTCTCAGCCAAGAGAGACAGGCATGCATAGTATTAATATTTGACTGTATTATTAAGACTGTTTCAATGACAGCTTTTTTCCATCTACGTAACACTGCAAAAATCTGAAACTTTCTGTCCAAAAATGATGCAGAAACATTTATCCATGCTTTTATCACTTCTGTGTTACACTACTGCAATGCTCTACTTTCCAGGTACCCGGAAAAAGCACTAAATAAACTTCAGTTAGTGCTAAACACGGCTGCTAGAATCTTGACTAGAACCAAAAAATGTGATCATATTATCCCAGTACTAGCCTCTCTACAATGGCTTCCTGTTAAGGCTAGGGCTGATTTCAAGGTTTTACTGCTAACCTACAAAGCATTACATGGGCTTGCTCCTACCTATCTTTCCGACTTGGTCCTGCCGTACATACCTACACGTACGCTATGGTCACAAGGCCTCCTTACTGTCCCTAGAATTTCTAAGCAAACAGCTGGAGGCAGGCTTTCTCCTATAGAGCTACATTTTTCTGGAATGGTCTGCCTATCCATGTGAGAGACGTAGACCCGGCCTCGACCTTTAAGTCTTTATTGAAGACTCATCTCTTCAGTAGGTCCTATGATTGAGTGTAGTCTGGCCCAGGAGTGTGAAGGTGAACGGAAAGGCACTGGAGCAACGAACTGCCCTTGCTGTCTCTGCCTGGTGGGTTCCCCTCTCTCCACTGGGATTCTCTGCCTCAAACCCTATTAAAGGGGCTGAGTCATTGGCTTACTGGTGCTCTTCAATGCTGTCCCTAGGAGGGGTGCATCACTTGAGTGGGTTGAGTCACTGACGTGATCTTCCTGTCCGGGTTGGCACCCCCCCTTGGGTTCATGCCGTGGGGGAGATCTTCGTGGGCTATACTCGGCCTTGTCTCAGGATAGTAAGTTGGTGGTTGAAGATATCCCTCTAGTGGTGTGGGGGCTGTGCTTTCGCAAAATGGGTGGGGTTATATTCTGCCTGTTTGGCTCTGTCCGGGGATATCATCGGACGGGGCCACAGTGTCTCCCGACCCCTCCTGTCTCAGCTACCAGTATTTATACTGCAATAGTTTGTGTCGGGAGGCTAGGGTCAGTCTGTTATATCTGGAGTATTTTTCCTGTCTTATCCGGTGTCCTGTGTGAATTTAAGTATGCTCTCTCTAATTCTCTCTTTCTCTTTTTCTCTCTCTCTCTCTCTCTCCTCTCTCTCTCTCTCTCTCTCTCTCTTTCTTTCTTTCTCTCAGAGGACCTGAGCTATAGGACCATGCCTCAGGACTACCTGGCATGATGACTCCTTGCTGTCCCTAGTCCACCTGGCCGTGCTCCTGCTCCAGTTTCAACTGTTCTGCCTGCGGCTATGGAACCCTGACCTGTTCACTGGACGTGCTACCTTGTCCCAGACCTGCTGTTTTCAACTCTCTAGAGACAGCAGGAGCGGTAGAGATACTCTAAATGATCGGCCAAGAAAAGCCAACTGACATTTATTCCCGAGGTGCTGACCTGTTGCACCCTCTACAACCACTGTGATTATTATTATTTGACCCTGCTGGTCATCTATGAACATTTGAGCATCTTGGCCATGTTCTGTTATAATCTCCACCCGGCACAGCCAGAAGAGGTCTGGCCACCCCTCATAGCCTGGATCCTCTCTAAGTTTCTTCCTAGGTTCTGGCCTTTCTAGGGAGTTTTTCCTAGCCACCGTGCTTCTACACCTGCATTGCTTGCTATTTGGGGTTTTAGGCTGGGTTTCTGTACAGCACTTTGTGACATCAGCTGATGTAAGAAGGGCTTTATAAATAAATTTGATTGATATTATCCCTCTGATTAAAAAGAAGAGGAAGATGTGCTGCTCTGTTCTGGGCCAGCTGCAGCTTAACAAGGTCTTTATTTGCAGCACTTTACCATATGTGCGTCGTTTCAGGAAATGAGACATGTGTCACGGGTCACTACTTCACAGGAGAGCCTTTTGAATGTAAACTTTTTTTTTTTAATCAAAATGGTTTTTTTTGGCAGAAATGCCATCTCGATCAGGTGAACTTTCATGTGCCTTAAAAACAAACTTGTATGCCATCTGTAAATAGGAATTAAATTGTTAAATTACGAGCCTAGTTGGTTTAGCCACAGAAGAAGCCAGCAACCTTCCCGCTAGCCATAATTGGCTGAGATAATGAGTGTGCTGGACATGCCGAGAGATGAGTTTGGACTGGTCAGTATGTGTAGGTAATCTTTTTTAACGCGGCTTTTAAAAATATATATTGCATAGTAAAACTGCATAAGTGTTGCGCTCCACTTTCTGGAGGACCAAGTTTTGAAATCAGTGGAATTCGAGTATGATAGCTAAGGAGATGTCTCCGGATTACATCTTCAAACTAAGCACAACCATGGCACCCGTGACAGGGAGACACATCCATCCATGATGTATACGGGTAAGAAAGTCTAGCTAGCTACATTTTGGTTAGCTACCTGCAGATTCATGCAGTGTAGTAACATCAGGAGTTGGGATTATGGTTCATTGTTTACCTAGCTAGCTTCATGTCTTAACAAAAGACTCCACTATGCAAGTAACCATTTCGGGTGCGTTCGTAAATTCAGTCTGGACATGTACTCCAATTTCAGAGCACTCTCGTCTGAGTGTGCCAGAGCGCAGAATAACTTATGAATATACGAACGCTCAACACCCGTTGAATATGGCCGGTGTCTGTAAACATTGGCAAAAAAGTGTAATTAAATTGTTGCCAGCAGCACAGTTACAGTCACCAAGACTGGATAACATGAAAACAGCCTAACCAGCTCTGCAAGGGCGAGTAAAATGGTCAGAGTTTGGGTGGGGGCTAAAGCTTAAGAGGGTGTGAATGATTCTGAATGGGTGTAGACAACGAAGAGCTCTCCAGTATGTACCAAAACATTCAAAGGCCATTTTCTCAAAAGTTTATCAACTTTCAAAGCATAATTACATAAAAAACATAATTTCAAATTTTGTTACATAAGACTGAATCAAGGCGGTCGGTCATATATGACTGGACGGTAATCAAGATAAGATAAAACTAGAGCCTGCAGGACTTGCTTTGCTAAGTGTGGTTTCAAAAAAGCAGAGCATCTATTGCATTTATTACAGACCTTTCCCAATCTTTACAACTATTGAATCTACATGGTTTGAACATGACAGTTCACAATCTAAGGTAACACCAAGTAATTGAATCTCCCCAACTTGTTCAACAGCCACACCATTCATAACCAGATTCAGCTGAGGTCTTGAACTTAGGAAATGATTTGTACCAAATACAATGCACTTAGTTTTAGAGATGTTCAGGACCAGTTTATTACTGGCTACCCATTCCAAAACTGACTGCAAGGATTTCAGTGACTTCCTTTCCTGTGGTTGCTGATGCGTATATGGTTGAATCATCAGCATTCATGAACACACATGCTTTGTTTAATGCCAGTGGCACATCATTGGTAAAAGTAGAAGACCTCGATGCCTGCCCTGTAGTATACCACACTTTACATGTTTGACATTAGAAAAGCTTCTACTAAAGAAAACCCTTTAAGTTATTTTAGACAGTTAGCTCTGAATCAACGATATGGCAGAGGTTGACAAGCCATAAGACATACTTTTTTTTCAACAAATACAACAAAAACAAAAAATCTAACAGTTTGCTAAAAGTTGGCAGCAAGCTGATAGGTCTGCTATTAGAACCAGCAAAGGCCGCTTTACCACTCTTGGGTAGTGGAATGACTTTGGCTTCCCTCCAGGCCTGAGGACAAAGACTTTCCTCTAGGCTCAGATTAAAGATTTGATAGATAGGAGTGGCTATAGAGTCATCTACCATCCTCAGTACCTTTCCCTCTAAGTTGTCAATCCCAGGAGGATTGTCATTATTGATCGATAACAATCATTTTCCCACTTCTCCCACACTAACTTTACAAAAGTCAAACTTACAATGCCTCTATTATTAGTTTTTTAATGCATGAGTACAATGGCTCACTGTTCGTTGTTGGCAATTCCTTTCTAAGTTTGCCCAATGAAGTAATCATTAAAATATTTGGCAACATCAAATGGTTTTGTAATGAATAAGCCATCTGATTTGATTAAAGATAGAGTTGAATTTGGCTTTTTGGTCATCATTTCATTTAAAATACTCCAAGTTGTTTTCAATAATTCTTTATATCATTGATCTTTGCTTCATAACTTAACAGAGCTTGAGAAAATCTGCAAGGAATAATGGGAAAAAATCCCGAAATCCGGATCTGCAAAGCTGATACAGACATAGCATTGGCTCAAGGGTGTGAAGACTTGTGTAATGAGACGTTTCTGTATTTCATTTTCAATAAAAGTTTAATACATTCTACAACCATGTTTTCACTTTGTCATTATGGGGTATTTTTTTTTAATCCATTTTGAATTCTGTAACACAACAAAATGTGGAATAAGTCAAGGGGTATGAATACTTTTTGAAGGCACTATATCTTGTGTCACTTCTTCATCGGTATTGCTGTCACAGAAATGCAGGGCTCTGAAGTGAACCAATGGGAATTTTTATGTGAGCAGATAGTTAACAGAACACCCTCTACTTGGTGCTATATTTTAAGAATTCCTCAAAGACAAAACCACTGACTTTAATAGCCAGACACATGGTTATACATTTTATTTTGCTTGTCAGGGAGATTTGTTCTGCTCATTCATTGTGACAGACATTTGAGTCCTTCTAAATCATTGAGGACCTTGGATATCAAGCTTTAAATGATTGACATTTTTACATGTGATTAATAGTGTAAATTACGGCCCTATTCAATATGCTGAGATTTTAGTTTTTTTTAGCTTCCAATTACATTCTGCTCTTTGTTCTACCATAGTTCTTGGGATACTGTCTGGAAGCCTATGGCTATGTGTTTTACTTTTGTAGGTGAACATACAGCATACTCTTAGAAAAAAAGGGTTCCAGAATGGTTCTTCAGCTGTCCCAATTGGAGAACCCTTTTTGGTTCCAGGTAGAAAGAACCCTTTTAGGTTCTAAATAGCAAAAAAAAAAATTTTAAGAGTGTATGTGCACACACTTTCCTTTTTTATTTAGTAGAAACAATTACTCCGATAGATTTGCAGTCCCTACAGCTATGTATTGCCCATTCAATGACCAAACCCCAACAGCGGTATTAGTAGCAGTCTGTTCTAACCAACTGAGCTACCTCGCTCCTAAGCAAGTGTAAAAACCTGGAGGACAGAACAACTAAGTGTAAAGAAGAGTAAAGGTCAGTGAAGTCCAGCAGAGCTGCAGAGACTGAGGTGAATTAAAACTGATCTGTGACCTTCACAATAACACATCAGAGCACAACAGTAGAGGAGAGCTCTAATCTCCCAGATATTCGGCAAGTAGCCTACCTACTGTGGCAGTAGTCAAAAAGGGCCACATAAGAATCCCCTCCTACCAAGTGCCAATATACATTTTAAGAACAGTCAAATCAATAGTCAAATCATGACTTAATTCTCACGTCCTAGGGCGTAAGCCAGAGACCAATCATTTAGTCTTTAAGGTGGAAAGAAACAGACAGAAGAATACAAGTCAGTCAGCTAGATAAGCAAAACAGGGGTTGAGTAAAGATGCTGAACATCTTTTGAGGCCTCCTTAATAATATTTGCTGGAGTACATTAAGACTACCTAAACTAGAAGAAACACACAAGTGCATATAACAAAGTAGAACAGGTATCAGGGGAGCAGAAAGCTGGTGGGCATAACATAGGCTTAGTGCACTTCATTGCCCAACAACAGCGTTTTGATGCTTCACTTAAATCGAGTCTTTAAAATAAAAAGTAATCTAGCTTTTCTGGGGCTAAATTGATCTGTCACTATGAAACTAAAACAGCATGCTTGTTGAGGAGGGGGGGGGGGGGTTATCACTGTTGGGGCATAAGACTACAAAGAGACTCTCTCGACAGCAAAACAAATATGACTATAATTGTAGAATATTTGTCTGGTATAATTTGTGTGGATGCCATTTCGATTTATTTTGAAAATGCTATACATATGCTATTTTAGGGGCAGGATGCATGTTCATGACTTATGGAGAATAACTAGCTAGCTAAACATTCAAAAAATGACTCACTCAAGTATCAGCTTCCTAAATAATGTGATAACCATTCATATTAAGCCTCTTCACGCATTAGTCTAGTTGTAGGGTAGCCAACTACACAACTCCTCGATTTACGATGAAGGTGAGCGGCGACTAGTATGAGTGGACTGGAGCTCCGATGTCACATAAAATTACGTTTTTATTAAAAAAACAACTGATTTCAGCACCCAAAGAATAGCCCGCAATTACGCAGAACAATGGCGTGTGTAATTGCAGGCCATTATTTGGGTGCTGAAATCAGAAGTTTTATTTTAAAAATCTAGAAGATTGAAATACTGCTCGCTTTTAATAACTGCTAGTTTTTCGTCAGCATGCTAGGCTAGCTAATGGTCAAGTAGTCCATTGGATCAGAGATTTGGATATAATGACGAGATACCTATGTCTCCACCCTAACAATGGGATTCATTGTCCACAGAGCCGAGCGGCGGGCTGTCAAGCTTGCCTATTCCTCTCTTTGGATTGGTGGATAAAACTTTTTTAATATTCAATGTGGGGTGTTGAAGTCAACAGCCTGTATTCAATGGAGAGAGATGCTATGCTACTAGCCTCATGTCATGAATATGCATAGCCATCAAGACAACTCCGATATGAAGTGTTTTTTCTCAAAGTTGCGGGGATGTCACGTGTCCTACTCATATCAGTACACCCGTAACAACTTAAGCATTACACAACTTCTATTAGATCAAATAAACTTCACGTCGAAAATAAGCGATTACATTTTTTGTTGACCAAATTCGACACTCTCCTTGACCTCCATACAAATACTCCTCGCTTGGTGAGCGAAGGAAAAGTAACAACACCACCTGCTGGAGAAGACAGCATTTTGGCCCAGTTAGCAGGCTGACGGAACAACTAGCAATCATAAAACACTAGCAGTATTTCAATCTTCTCGATTTGTCACTTGGGATAATGGGACAATTAGCAGTACACTGCCATCTCCCATCCCTGGATTGAGGTACGTTTCCCGAGCCATATCTTGCACCAGCTCTGCACTGTCCTGATCGTGGCATAGCCACATTCTATGGAGCAAGATACCTGCCAAAAGGTTGACCATACATATTGTTATGATCGCAAGAAAATCCATACGTAAATTGTTAGGATCTTAAGAAAAGTCATGCGTGAAACATAAATGTACACGTGAAATTTAATCTGTGAACATACAAACACCATGTTATGATTACGGACTAACATTTTAGGCTTGAACAAATATTGTGTTGCAATTCTGACGTACAATAATACCTTTCAGAGTTTTGGCAGTTTCATCTCACCAGCAAAAAAAACATACACCAAATGGCCTGTGAGGAGTGCTACCCAAACTAGCATTCCGGGAAAGAGGTATCCTGCACGTTTTCAAGTTAAAAGTCTCCATTCTCTATTACCTCTCAGTTGGTTTACTTTACATTTAGGTAGCAAATGTAATGGATTCGTTTGCCAGTGCAAGACTAGATAGCACTAGCTGTATTATGCCTACAACAGTGAAGTTTCAGTCCACTAGGTGTATCTCTACAGCATGGGCATAGCTCTAGGAGACGTGGACATCCCCATGCAAGCATCTTGTCTTATCATTTTGGGTAAAAATACAGTTTTGTAAGTGTTTTTATTATAGGTCTCCCTTTAAAAAGAGACCCTAGCTCTCAGGTCTCTAAATATAGCCTCTAAATAAATGTTAAACAAAATAGTTGAAGAAGCATGTTCAGTGGCTGATAGGGAAAACAGATCTGACAATATAAAAAAACAATTTTTACGTAATTTAGCAGACGCCCTTAACCAGAGCGATTTACAGGGGCAATTGTGATTAAGGTGCCTTGCTCAATCAAGGGCACACCAACAGATTTTTCACTTTGGGGATTCAAACCAGCAACATTTTGGATACTGGCCCAATGCTCTTAACCACTAGGCTACATGACACCCAATAAACATAGGCTATAGATAGTCTTGACCATTTGGGACCCCTTGGCTATTTCGCTCCGGACAGGTTATAGACAAGACTTAATCAATATTTTGTTTTGTCTTATTTATTGATATGGATATTGCCTCTGCGTGATGGGGTTGTGCAATGAAAATTGGTATAACAAGCCTACATACAGAGTGGAATTCACTAATACAACAGCCAGAATGCCTAATATAAGTCCTACAATCCGTGCTCCCAAATACTGTAAATAGTGTGATTCATTTGGTTACATGATCACCACAATAGCCCCAAGTGGCTAAAAAAATAAATTATGCAATTATATGGCCATTAAATAACACACAACAGCATGGCATATTTAGATAGAGCCCTACCTGTTTGGAGCCCAACATTTTTGGGGAGCTTGCCTGTTTTGCATGTTATTTTGACTATTTTGACATTAATACGTGTCACATATCAGTTTGCAAACAATGTAAAAAAATATATATATCATTGCGTTAATAAAGCCGCATATAAACATGGTTTCTTTTTTTGGTTTCTTGAGTAAGGCAGCTCCAAAATGCAGGTGTTCCAGCCTAACTCAGTGCTTTCTGTGGTGGTGGGGCAAGCCAGCAGAAAATACGGAGCGTTGCGCCGTGATTGGCTCAGTGTTCTGTCACTTATGGGGACACTACGTCACCGCCAAGTCTATGGGTAGAGCTAGAAAATTCTAGCCCCTTGGGTGCTGCCATAGAGTTACATAGAAGTGCCCATCGAAGAAGGATCAAGGTCATTGGCCACAGATAAAATGAAGTCAAATGAAGTTGCATGTACAGTAACTTTGGTTGGCGGCCTATGCATATTTGTAAACAACAGCTGGTGCACGAAATCTAAGGAAGTCTCGAGGATTTGCTCGCCTGAGGTAGAGTATCTCATGATAAGCTGTATATGTGCAACCAGAGGGAAAACAACTTTGGACCACCTATGTTCCACACATAGAGACCATACAAAGCTCTCCCTTGCCCTCCATTTGGCAAATTTCACCATAAATCTATCCTCTTGATTTCCTGCTTAGAAGCTAAAACTAATGCAGGAGGCACCATTGACTCGGTCAATAAGAAAATGGTCAGATGAAGCCAATGCTAAGCTACAGGACTGTTTTGCTAGCACAGACTGGAATATGTTCTGGGATTCTTCTGATGGCATTGAGGAGTATACCACATTAGTCACTGGCTTCATCAATAAGTGCATTGATGATGTCGTCATCACTGTGACCGATCGATCGTACATACCTCAACCAGAAGCCATGGATTACAGGCAACATCCACACTCAGCTAAAGGGTAAAGCTGCCGCTTTCAAGGAGCGGGACTCTAACCCGGAAGCCTATAAGAAATCCAGCTATGCTACGTCTGTAGCCATGAAGTGCTTTGAAAGGCTGGTATCAACACCATTATCCCAGAAACCCTAGACCCACCCTAATTTGCATACCGCCCCAACAGATCCACAGCTGATGCAATCTCTATTGCACTCAACACTGCCATTTCCCACCTGGACAAAAGGAACACCTATGTGAGAATGCTATTCATTGACTATAGCTCAGCATTCAATGCCATAGTGTCCTCAAAGCTCATCACAAAGCTAAGGACCCTGGGACTAAACACCTCACTCTGCAACTGGATCCTGGACTTCCTGATGGGCCGCCCCCAGGTGGTAAGGGTAGGGAACAACACATCCGCCACGCTGATCCTCAACATGGGGGCCCCTCAGGGGTGCGTGCTTAGTCCCCTCCTGTACTCCCTGTTCATTCATGACTGCATGGCCAGGCATGACTCCAACACCATCATTAAGTTGGCCGATGACACAACAGTGGTAGGCCTGATCACCGACAACGATGAGACAGCCTATAGGGAGGAGGTCAGAGACCTGGTGTTTTGAGGGTACTATTTAATGAAGCTGCCAGTTTGCGCTATTCTGTGAATGGAGAACACAGCGTTGTACGGGATCTTCAGTTTCTTGGCAATTTCTCGCATGGAATAGCCTTCATTTCTCAGAACAAGAATAGAATAGCCTTTTAAAATGATAAACTTGGATTAGCTAACACAACGTGCCATTGGAACACAGGAGTGAGGGTTGCTGACAATGGGCCTCTGTACGCCTATGTAGATATTCCATTAAAAAAATTGCAGTTTCTAACTACAATAGTCCTTTACGACATTAACAATGTCTACACTGTATTTCTGATCAATTTGATTTTCTTTCAAAAACAAGGACATTTCTAAGTGACCCCAAACTTTTGAACCGTAGTGTATATTTTTCTGAATTTTCAGGGGGTGCTGCAGCACCCTCAGCACCCCTACTTCACGCGGCTATGACCGTAAGCGGTGCGTGTTAATGTTCAGACCAAGCATTGGGGTTCTTAACAAAACGCCCCCATACAGAAGACGCCTTCCTCCGATGACTCTTATGTGTAATATAATGGAACAAATAGTCATGATCAAGGGCTAGGTTTACGGTAGGAACGTCTCAAGGATCCCATATAGCAATAACCATAGCCTCTCGCCGGCCAACGTCAGTGTTGCAGCTGTGCGCCTGCGTACGGTAGTCCCATGTGTTGTGAATACATGCATTGACAAGTTGAGTGCTAGCTAGCTATTTTACAACGGGAGCTGTGGCTTCTACAGACATACCAGGTGAAATATGGAGAGTGAGTATCCTAAACTGGCTTTTTTAAAGGAACTATTACTCACATGAATCCATTCGTTGTTCATTATTTAAAGATTAGCTAGCTACACGTTTACGAACGTTGGCTAACGTTACCTACCTAACGTTAGCATATGTGTTGTTCCTAGCTACATCTCACAAGATTAGCTAAAATGCTAACTGATAACATAACATTTGTTCTCCTATCTTCTAGGACTCGTGCAGGCTAGCCTACCTCCTGATCAGGGACATATTCTGGGCATAGTGGTGGGTATCCTACGGTACTGATGTGATACTGTTGTGTTAGCTATCATAATGTAGCCAGGAATTAGGTTGGACACAACCTGAGACAGGCATTTATAGAAAGCCCTCCACCGCAACTAGGTAGTCTGCTGTTAGGATCTAATCACAGACACTCTTTAACATATTCACCATTAATACACTGGGTGGTTCGCAACAGAACCAATAGAATGAACGACCAGCCGGCTTGGGTAGCAGCCCTAGATTTGTGTTGGAACTATATCTTGTGGAAGGATGTAATAGTATGAGTAAATTCATACTATGTCAGTCATTATTTGAATATGTTGGTAACCCGTTGTATAAAAGTGATAATGCTTTCGAAGCAAGTGTTTGGAGGATATATTGGCATGGTTGGCATAGTCTTCCCTGTGGCCCAGTTGGTAGAGCATGGTGTGTGCAACGCCAGCATGGTGTGTGCAACGCCAGCATGGTGTGTGCAACGCCAGGGTTGTGGGTTCGATTCCCACGGGGGCCAGTACAAAAAAAATGCATGAAATGTATGCATTCACTACTGTAAGTCGCTCTGGATAAGAGCGTCTGCTAAATGACTAAAGTGTAAATGGAATGGTTTGCCGGCCCTCTACTAATGTATCCTTCAAACACTGGCTTCTCAGGCATTATCACTTAAATATGCTGTCACATAGCCTGTTTTCAGTTGTGCAGACAAGCTAGCTACATAACTATAACTAACAGGCTAGTTAGGCTGTCTCGTGATGGGATATGTCTGTTCTGGTGCCCATACAGTCTCAGAGTGATAAGCAGGCGGAGATGTTCACAAATGGCTTTCTGAAGAACAGTTTACCCGGTATGAGCAAGAAGAACATCGGCGACTTCATGCTTCGCAAGGCTGTGGTTCTAAAGTATGCAAAAAAGAAAAAGGAGAAGAAAAATAAAAAGCGAGCCAAGGGTCTCAATGCTAAACAAAGGAGAGAGATGAAGGTCTTTCAGCTGAAACCAGAGCATCAAAAGTTTGTACATACTTTTTCCTTGTAGTAGGACTAAATATGCTGTTTACACTGCTCTGACATGTAAGAGGTTTACATCCTAGTAAGGCATATATATATTTATTTTTTTACATGCTAATTATTTTTATCTCTGTAGATATGAGCTTTTCTTGCCCTTGCATGAGCTATGGAAACAGTACATCAGAGATCTGTGCAACGGATTGAAACCAGAGAGGTAAGAAATGCATTTTATTTGGTTCATGTAGGACAAAGCTTTTTGTATGGCTAGAATGTTAAATCCTAATAAAATAACATCTATGTTGAAGCAACCCACAGACAATTCAGCAGAGGCTGTTGAAGGCTGATTTTCATGGTGCCATTCTTACAGGTGAGAGCTTGTTTATTTGGTCAAAACACTTTTGCTGTTACTGTCACTAATCGATGCCAGTCTTCAGGATCTTAATTAGCACATCTATGGCACATTGTATATAATCATGTCTATGTAATGATCACCAATGTTTTTTCGTGTGTGAAACAGTGGCCAGGTCCAAATGCCCCTCGTATGTAGGCACCACAGGAATCCTAGTGCAGGAGATGAAGCATGTCTTCAAAATCATCACAAAGGAGGACAGACTGAAAGGTTTGTACGCCACATTTCAGTACCTTTTGTTTAGGTATTCATTAAGTCTGCTGTTATTGAACTGTTTTTCAACTGCCAAACTGCCATTCTATTTTCTTCCTCATCTCTCCTTCTTCTGCAGTCATACCCAAGCGAAACAGCGTGTTTGCCGTGGAGATTGACGGCTTTGTCTCCCATATCTACGGCAGCAAGTTTGAACTCCGCTCAAGCGAGCGATCCGCAAAGAAATTTAAAGTCAAAGGAACCATAGACCTGTGATCCTGTTGAAGTGTAGTAATGAGACTGAGCTCAGAGGCTCAAAGGACAGAGAAGTAAACAACTCCTGTCAGGATCTACAATAAGGACTATCACCATCTTCAATTCTTATTTTCAAGTCATACGGGAATCCTCAGCATCTGTTTTGGATGCAAGTCCTGTTCTATAGCATTTTGTACTGTGGCAAAGACAGAAGACCTTACAGACTCAAAGCAATCAAAACATAGTTGTGATTAGAGAGCGTTTGTGTTGGTATTTTCTTTTTTTGTAAACGTATCCATTGATTGGTCAATGATTCAATTATTTTACATAATTGTAAATGCATTATGATCTGTTTTCAGTTGTTTTGAGCAACACTACCTATGTCCACAAGGTGGCACTAGATCAATCTGCTTCAATGTATGTACAATAAACATATCTCTATACATTTTTTGTCAAATGACAGATTACATTTTCTTGATCACCTAGTTTGAAGTAACACAATGAGATACAATTATACTATGATGTGGAAACTGAAAATGTGGCTGTCTTGGTATACAATATGCTTAATTTCCTGATAATTTGGGAATTTCCTAGTTGGTCAACTTTTTATAAGGTACCTGTTGTATATTGTTGGTTTGGATGTTGGTTTGTCAATTGAAGTGACATAGGTACTAGAAACATTGCTGACCTGAAATTTTCATTTGGTAGTTGAGTTGCATTGACAAGTAAGTCTCTCATGGTTGGCTTTTGGATAGCTCATATTTGTTTCTTTATTAACCATGAGTATGATTTTGTCAACTTTTTATGCTATTACAATAATGAAAACTGAGTAATTGAATGTATTTTTTTTATTTTTATCAATTTAATAAACAAAGCATTTGCTGTCTGTTTTGTAAAATATTGTAACATTTTATTTCCCTATTCAATAGCCAGTAAAAAGCCTATCCCTGTTCTCAGTAGTGTGCTGATGCATGAGATATTTCGTTATTTGGGCAGGGTGGTGTGTATGAGACTGACTGGAAGGGAACAACTTAACGTCATCACTTCCTTCTTCACTGGGACTTCAAATATGCTTTCTACTTTCTTTTCACAGGGTGTAAGGTCTTGGTCAAGAGGCCTGGTGTATCAGTCCGTGCAATGCAATACGTGCATCTATGACCTCATTTGATGCTATAAAAAGCATACATTTTATTCAACCAAGTACGTGTAATATTTAAGTCCAATGTTTCTTGCATGCATGTGCTGTTTATTTGTTCAGCCCTGGTGACTTGGCATTCCATGCTAAAGAATAGCCATACTGGGACATATTGTTTTCCCTCATAACCAGATTTCACAATTTTTTTTCGTTCTACTTCTGTATTCTTGTAAAGCGTAGAGCTCGTTGGAAATCTGTCATATTTGTCATGGTATAATGGCCGGTAAGAGTATTCCTTGAAACAATGTGTTAATCTTTTTTTCCACCTGTACAGTCTTTGCTGTATTCTGCTCAACCAGACAGACAACATTGGGGTTCTTTTTTACATTTTGGTTGATAGTCTGTTTTAAAAATAGAATGCCTTTTTGGTAAACATCAGGCACAGTTAAACTGTACTTTCATGTGTTTTTTCTACTGAAAAAAGGCCAACCTTGTTAGCTGTAATAACTCTTGCACCTAGTTCAATGATACACACGTTTGAGCTAACACGACACAATTACATTTACATTTAAGTCATTTAGCAGACGCTCTTATCCAGAGCGACTTACAAATTGGTGGATTCACCTTATGATATCCAGAGGAACAGCCACTTTACAATAGTGCATCTAAATCTTTTAAGGGGGGGGGGGGGGGGGTAGAAGGATTACTTTATCCTATCCTAGGTATTCCTTAAAGAGGTGGGGTTTCAGGTGTCTCCGGAAGGTGGTGATTGACTCCGCTGTCCTGGCGTCGTGAGGGAGCTTGTTCCACCATTGGGGTGCCAGAGCAGCGAACAGTTTTGACTGGGCTGAGCGGGAACTGTGCTTCCTCAGGCGAGCAGGCCAGAGGTGGATGAACGCAGTGCCCTTGTTTGGGTGTAGGGCTTGATCAGAGCCTGAAGGTACGGAGGTGCCGTTCCCCTCACGGCTCCGTAGGCAAGCACCATGGTCTTGTAGCGGATGCGAGCTTCAACAGGAAGCCAGTGGAGAGAGCGGAGGAGCGGGGTGACGTGAGAGAACTTGGGAAGGTTGAACACCAGACGGGCTGCGGCGTTCTGGATGAGTTGTAGGGGTTTAATGGCACAGGCAGGGAGCCCAGCCAACAGCGAGTTGCAGTAATCCTGACGGGAGATGACAAGTGCCTGGATTAGGACCTGCGCCGCTTCCTGTGTGAGGCAGGGTCGTACTCTGCGAATGTTGTAGAGCATGAACCTACAGGATCGGGTCACCGCCTTGATGTTAGTAGAGAACGACAGGGTGTTGTCCAGGGTCACGCCAAGGTTCTTAGCACTCTGGGAGGAGGACACAATGGAGTTGTCAACCGTGATGGTGAGATCATGGAACGGGCAGTCCTTCCCCGGGAGGAAGAGCAGCTCCGTCTTGCCGAGGTTCAGCTTGAGGTGGTGATCCGTCATCCACACTGATATGTCTGCCAGACATGCAGAGATGTGATTCGCCACCTGGTTATCAGAAGGGGGAAAGGAGAAGATTAATTGTGTGTCGTCTGCATAGCAATGATAGGAGAGACCATGTGAGGATATGACAGAGCCAAGTGACTTGGTGTATAGCGAGAATAGGAGAGGGCCTAGAACAGAGCCCTGGGGGACACCAGTGGTGAGAGCACGTGGTGCGGAGACAGATTCTCGCCACGCCACCTGGTAGGAGCGACCTGTCAGGTAGGACGCAATCCAAGCGTGGGCCGCGCCGGAGATGCCCAACTCGGAGAGGGTGGAGAGGAGGATCTGATGGTTCACCGAATCAAAGGCAGCAGATAGGTCTAGGAGGATGAGAGCAGAGGAGAGAGAGTTAGCTTTAGCAGTGCGGAGAGCCTCCGTGACACAGAGAAGAGCAGTCTCAGTTGAATGACCAGTCTTGAAACCTGACTGATTTGGATCAAGAAGGTCATTCTGAGAGAGATAGCAGGAGAGCTGGCCAAGGACGGCACGTTCAAGAGTTTTGGAGAGAAAAGAAAGAAGGGATACTGGTCTGTAGTTGTTGACTTCGGAGGGATCGAGTGTAGGTTTTTTCAGAAGGGGTGCAACTCTCGCTCTCTTGAAGACAGAAGGGACATAGCCAGCGGTCAAGGATGAGTTGATGAGCGAGGTGAGGTAAGGGAGAAGGTCTCCGGAAATGGTCTGGAGAAGAGAGAAGGGGATAGGGTCAAACGGGCAGGTTGTTGGGCGGCCGGCCGTCACAAGACGCGAGATTTCATCTGGAGAGAGAGGGGAGAAAGAGGTCAAAGCACAGGGTAGGGCAGTGTGAGCAGGACCAGCGGTGTCGTTTGACTTAGCAAACGAGGATCGGATGTCGTCGACCTTCTTTTCAAAATGGTTGACGAAGTCATCCGCAGAGAGGGAGGAGGAGGGGGGGGGGGGGGGAGGAGGATTCAGGAGGGAGGAGAAGGTGGCAAAGAGCTTCCTAGGGTTAGAGGCAGATGCTTGGAATTTAGAGTGGTAGAAGGTGGCTTTAGCAGCAGAGACAGAAGAGGAAAATGTAGAGAGGAGGGAGTGAAAGGATGCCAGGTCCGCAGGGAGGCGAGTTTTCCTCCATTTCCGCTCGGCTGCCCGGAGCCCTGTTACATTGTTTACTCATTCTTTTGGGGAGATGGAGATAGTTGTGTTTAAGGAAGTTGTGGCCTCTGAAAATGGCAAGTTTGTGCATTTGCTTTTTTTAAATCTGTGTGTTCCATCATAAGGTGGCCTGAGAAGACACCCCTACTGAAGGAAATCACCTATGATTGTTTGAATTGTGATGTCATTACATTTTGCAATGCTTCCCTATCAGAAGTTGGTCTTTGTGTAGGCCTATGTCCTAGTTTATACAACATTCCATAAGAGTGATCCATCAAGAGAACACTTTCTCATACTACCGAATATTTGTGGTTTTCCCCGGAGCGAGAATCTGATCAACATGCAGCAAAATCTTTTGTGATTTTCCATTCAATGCTGCTTTTCAATTATAGCAAGTTCATTGTTTTGTTTTTCAGTTGCAACCATTAGCTAGTATCACTAACCATCATTATATTCCTATAATTTATAGCCATGCAATTTTTTTCCCTATCATTACATTGTTATTCATATTTCTGTTTAAAGCTGGAATCCTTGGTTGCTACGTACATTTTTGGACCTATAAATGAATGATAAACTTTGAACGGGGTATGGTAGTAGGTGCCAGGTGCACCGGTTTAAGTGTATCAAGTACTGCACACTGCTGGGTTTTTCACTCAACAGTTTCCTGTGTTTTATCAAGAATGGTCCATCAAAAGAGGGTGTAACTCAATATTAGACGATGCAAATAGGAGTCAGGAGACTTATGACTTGTGGGTAGAAGCTGTTAGTACTTTTGGACCTAGACTGATTGAAGTGGATTGAACAAGTGACATCAATAAAGGATCATAGCTTTCACCTGGATTCACCTGGCCAGTCTATGTCACGGAAAGAACAGTTCTTAATGTTTTGTACACTCATACCCATTGATTCTTGAAGAATTATAAATGCAACATGAGCATAGGTCAACTGTTGTTTTTTACTCCAATGTTTGTAAACAATGTAAATGTAAACAAACACTGTATAGCCTCAAAACATTGTTCAAAAATATAATGTTGATATCATGGATGATCAGTCCTTGCATCCATAGCTCTGTCTATGAATTTGAGAGTGTTTACATTTCTCCAAGGCCCATCCCTCAGCTTTTAACCAAAACACTGGCGGGATGACAGCTTTGTTATTGTTTCAATTAAGGATGCTAGTTCTAATGCTGTCCAACAGGGGTTTTCCTGTATTCATAGTCCTAGAATTCGCAATTACAATACTTGTATTTACTGTAATTTAACAGGATCTCTATGCCCCGAGTCACATCCCGTCATGTTTGAGAATCTGGTCTTGCCTGTTTTCCCTCTTTCTAATTGCTCTCTTTCTCTCTCTCTCTCCACGTCAAGTTGTTTTGGAACTCCCCATGCAGTGCGACTCAACAGGAAATGTGAGTTTCACATATAAAGGACCTCTCGTGGCAACTCACTCTTCATTACAGAAGCTACTACTTGACACTGACAAAACCTGCTGTATGGTGGTCAAACGGGAACTAAGCGATTTACTACTGAGACAGACTGCTGCAGCGTAAAAAAAATAATAATCGCAAAACAGAGAGTAAAAGGTACAATTTACTATTTTTCACTATACATTTATTCGATCATTAGTGACATAGGCCTACCATTTCGTCTTGTGTAAATCTTAATGTAATCTTTTGTTATTTCAATTGTATTTACATTTTGTGGATGTTTTGTTAATTTCCTGTAGTGTTGTAATCCAGCTCATCATGGTGGACCAGCTGGCTTTCACGCAAGAGAACAGAGAGCGGATCCAGGCAGTGGAGAACTCCTTTGGCCCCTCTGGGAAGTCCCTGTTCAGACCTGGCCGGGTCTTGATAGGCGAGGGGCGGCTGATGAAGCTGTGTCGACGCCGCCCACAGCCCAAAGTATTTTACTTGTTTAATGACATTTTGGTCTACGGTAGCATCATCCTTCATGGACACTGGCACAAGAACCAGCAGATAATCTGCCTGGAGGATATCCAGCTAGAGGACCTGGAGGATGGGGTCAGCATGGAGAACCAGTGGCTGATCCGCACCCCACGGAAGTCATTTTACGTGTCAGCTGCCTCTGCTGAGGAGAAGCATGCCTGGATGGAACACATCGAGGACTGCAGGTCCAAGCAGCTGCAACATGCCGGCTGCCAGCCCGGATGCACCTTCGCCACCACCTGGATCCCTGACCGGGCGTCCGCCATCTGCATGCGCTGCTCTAAAACGTTTCGGGTCAACAAACGTCGCCACCACTGTCGTCGCTGCGGCTTCATCGTCTGCAACGCCTGCTCCAAGAACCGGGCCGTAATCTGCCACATCTCAACTAAGCCTGTGAGGGTATGTCGACTGTGTCACCTCAGTCTCCAGGACCATGGGGGACTGACCCAGGACGAGGTGTGTTCACGGGGGGACAGTGATGGGAGGAACTGCTCTGATGAATACGAACTGGTCATGTCTGAGTACGAGGCGACTATCGACGATGAGGCAGATGACCACGCACCACACAAGTGGGTTGAGTCTCAGATCAACTCTTGGTCCCCGTATCACTATTTAAAACCGCACCACCAAAGTCCCAATCTCACTGGCTTGTCAAACCACTTGACTTGAATTGGAGCGACTTTTGGACAATGTGAGAGGACACTGAAAAGTATTTACTGAATGAGTATGTGGTGAAGAAAAGTGTCAAATCAAGACGTTACATGATCACATGTAATCATAACTATTGTGCATATATGAACACTACTGGATCAATATATTCCTGTTAATATACCTTTGAGTGTATTGGGGTGCTTATTTGTGTTATCCGTTTGATAAATGTTAACCTGTATTATGCATTGTTGACTGGCCATTATACACACACGCAGCATCTTTGTTTACATGAAATATTTTGCACTGAATACTTTTATATTCATCCTATGTTATGTGTACCTGTAATTATAACTCTAAATGACAATACCTGTACTTCTTTATTTATCACATTCACATCAACCATTTACCTATAAAATAAAATATTTTGATAGCAACCTTTGGTCATCCTTGTCCTGAACACCTGGTAAGACTGCTTATTGACCTCCAAACAGCTGTACTCAAACTATTAAGTGCTTAGTGTTACAAAGTCCAGCAGACACATGAAACAGTCCTGAGGCAACATGTGCAGTAAATAACCCTTTAGAGAAAGTTCTTGCATCACCTGATTTTCCTAACTCTAGTGTTGTCATTGGCAATACTCAGGCCAACTGCCAATGACATTTGGGAAAGAACATATTCAAATGCAACATGTCTATTATTAACGCTTTATCTAGAAGTCTTTGCTAGGTAAAGCTCCGCCTTAGCTCACTGGTCACCATAACACCCACCCCTAGAACAAAAATCTCTGAAATTGGAGACATATCTCCCTCGCTAACTTTAAGCATCACCTATCTGAGCAGTTTACCGATCGCTGCAGCTGTACACAGCCCATCTGTAAATAGCCCATCCAACAACCTACCTCATCCCAATATTGTTTTTATTTACTTTTTTTGCTGTTTTGCACACCAGTGTTTCTACTTGCACATCATCATCATCTGCACATCTATCACTCCAGTGTTAATTTGATAAATTGTAATTACTTCGCTACTATTGACCTATTTATTGCCTTACCTCCTTAATCCATTTGCACACACTGTATATAGATTTTTCTATTGGGTTATTGACTGTACTTTCGTTAATCCCATGTGTAACTCTGTGTTATTGTTTTTTGTCGCACTGCTTTGCTTTATTTTAGCCAGGTCGCCGTTGTAAATGACAACTTGTTCTCAACTGGCCTACTTGGTTAAATAAAGGTGAAATAAAATTTAAAAAATAACACTTCATAGGCATTTCAAACAAAATCAGTTTAAATCGTGCTCTCTGATTTCTGAAAAGAACTGTCTAAAAGGTTTTTCAACGAAGATATAAAACTGCTCTCACATCCCAGACTACCAATAAAGTGGTGATGTAATATGATATCGTGAGACTTCAAACCATTGGAATTTGAAAAAGCTGCGATTAAACGGTTTATTAGTAAACCATACCTACAAGACTAATAACCATCTCTCAGAAACGAATGACATAGCTTCTTATGAAATTTCTACTCGAGATTAATAATCTATTTTTCTCTGTCTGATGTTATGACAACCTGCATGACCAAGTTGGCTTGCAAAGGAACAAGGAAACGTCTAGAAAAATAAATGAAAGAAATGCACAAAGGCGTCATAAAACAACCTTTGCATATACTTCAAAAAGTGCTTTGATATCTTAAGATATATATAATATCTTCTAGTATTATTCAAAAGTCTACATTTGAAACATTGAAAACGAGGAACTGTTTCAGAAAGCCAGAACAAAAATATTGCGTAATTGCGTCAGATGAGATACCATTCTGTTACGTGCATGCATCTGTCTAGGAGAGATTATATTGCGTAGCATTGGCTTCCTGTTAAGTGGTTGAATTTCCCTTATGAAACTGTCAGTTGATTCACTGAAACAACATGTTTTCTGGCTTAATGATGTCATACTAAAAGCTTGTGGTGATCATACAATATTCACTTTTATATTTTATTTCATTTATCATGATTTTCACATATAAACACTTTAGTACAGAGCATTACAAAAAGTGTCCATGATTTTTCCAATTAGTTCATTCTAGGACTAGGTGGGACTTATCACCATTATGCTGCAGGAGTATCAAGGCCGGTTTCTCAGAAGTACTCATCTCTTACAATGTTCACAACGCATGAGTCGCTTGAGATCCCAGGCACACTTACCAGAGGAGTGATCAGGGTTATTTTGTCATTGTCTTGCATTTGTTGCAAATAATGTAAATTATAAATGCACAACAATATTCAATGTGTACATTTCAGTGCAGAATATTGCCCTACAGTACAAATAAAGTACACCATATTGATTCATTGCTGGACTGTTCTTACAAGAGAAGTTTCAATCATACTGCTACATTCAGAGGTAAAACTTTCTCATCTAAAACAAAACAAATGTGTACATTAAAGGGCAATTCCACGACTTTTCAACATCATATTCATTATCTCCAGTGCCATACCAGTGTCTACATACAGTATGTAAAAACAGTGCGTTTTTATGATCTGTGGTTAAAAAGATAAGAAGAAAGGTCATAAAAATACTTCTCTGTGACATCACAGGCTAGGATTAAAAGTAACAAAACAGTGATTTTCAAAAAAGTTTCTAGCCAGAGGGTATTTTCTTGTTCCGCGCGTCACTGTGAATCTCAGTGTTTTGAAAATCACTGTTTTTAAATATGTTCTAACTTTTGATGATGTCATTGGGTAGACCTTTTAACTTCATATTTGTTTCTACAAAACGTAGAAATGTGCCATTTCCACACACGTAGACACTGGTATTGTTCTGGAGATAATGAAAATCAAGTGGAAAAAGTGGTGGAATTGTCCATTAAGTGCTTTATCAAAGGATAGGATCAGATGATATTAGGTAACATGACAGGTCTGACATGAGCCTCAATGTATTAGCTCCATAAGGCCTCTTCCACTGAAGGTTATTTCAGTCTCCAAAAATAAATTTGAGTACAAAAAGTTGTTTCTTTCAAAAGGCAGCAAATGTGTGTTCTAAGGAGTTCCTCCAGATATTCAGTCTGTGTAGATCAGTCCCCGTATCTAACCTCTGCTCTCAGTTCCTTTGTGATATAACGAAGTAGAGCAGCAGTGACCTGCTGCTGGAGAGTAGCATTCCCCATGACCAGGGCGGTCAGCTGGGCCAGGTCTGTCCAGTCCAGTGAGCCCAAAACGCCCATGATATCAGCATAGAGCCTCTGCTGCTGGTGGGGAGGCAGCTCCATGATGATCTGAGGGAGAGGTTTGAACTCTCCACTGGTCATCCACCATCCCAACAGGCCACCTACTGCACCACCTAAAAGAGCCACACAAACGAGATCTGTGTCAGACGACCAAGAGGGGAGAAGAGCTGCAGCCCACAGATGGTTAAACACTCATGGTTATAAGATCTACAGAGAAGACAGAAATACCAATGGTGGAGGTGTGGCTGTTTATATTTAGAACCACATTCCTGTAAGGCATAGAGAGGATCTCATGTGAAATACTGTTGAAGTAATATGGCTACAGGTTCATCTGCCTCACCTAAAGCCCATTCTGGTGGGAAGCTGCTACAGACCACCAAGTGCTAACAGTCAGTATCTGGATAACATGAGTGAAATGCTTGATTATGTATGTGATATCTATAGAGAGGTATACTTTCTGGGTGATTTAAATATTGATTGGCTTTCATCAGGCTGCCCACTCAAGAGAAAGCTTCAAACTGTAACTAGTGCCTACAACCTGGTTCAGGTTATAAGTCAACCTAGCTACAAATAGTACAGGAATGAAATCATCAACATGTATTGATTATATCTTTACTAATGCTGCAGAAATTCGCTTGAAAGCAGTATCCAAATCCATTGGATGTAGTGATCACAATATAGCAGGCATATCTCGGAAAACCAAAGTTCCAAAGGCTGGGCCTAATATAGTGTATAAGAGGTCATACAATACGTTTTGTAGTGATTCCTATGTTGTTGATGTGAAGAATATTTGTTGGTACGTGGTGTGTAATGACAAACAACCAGACGCTGCACTTGACACATTTATGAAATTGCTTATCCCAGTTACTAATAAGCATGCACCCATTAGGAAAATCACTGTAAAAATGTTAAATCCCCATGGATTGATGAGAAATTGAAAACATTTAATAGTTGAGAGGGATGAGGCCAAAAAGATGGCAAATATGTCTGGCTGTACAACCAATTGGCAAATGTACTGCAAATTGAGAAATCATGTGACTAAACTGAATTTAAAAAAGAAGAAACTACACTATAAAACAAAGATAAATTACACATCAAATGATAGTTAAAAGCTTTGGAGCACCTTAAATGAAATTTCGGACAAAAAGGCAAACCCCGCTGCATCATTCATTGAATCAGATGGCTCATTCATCATAAAACCAACTGATATTGCCAACTGCCTTAATGATTTTTTCATTGGCAAAATTAGCAAACTTAGGCAAATGCTGACACTACACATCCAAGTATACCTGACCAAATTATAAAACACAAGTGCTGTATTTTTTAATTCCATAAAGTAAGTGTGGAAGTGGTGAAAAATGTATAGTTGTCTATCAAAAATGACAAGCCACCGGGGTCTGACAACTTGGATGGAAAATTACTGAGGATAATAGCAGACGATATTGCCACTCCTATTTACCGTCTCTTCAATTTAAGCCTAGTAGAAGGTGTGTGCCCTCAGGGCTGGAGGGAAGCAAAAGTTATTCCCCTACCTAAGAATAGTAAAATCCCCTTAACTGGCTCAAATAGCCGACCAATCACCCTGTTACCAAGCCTTAGTAAACTTTTGGAATAAACTGTGTTTGACCAGATACGATGCTATTTTACAGTAAACAAATTGACAATAGAAGGACATTCAACAAGCACAGAACTTACACAAATGACTGATGATTGGCTGAGAGAAATTGATGATAAAAAGTTTGTTGGGGCTGTTTTGTTAGACTTCAGTGTGGCTTTTGACATTATCGTTCATAGTCTGTTGCTGGAAAAACGTATGTGTTATGGCTTTGCACCCCCTGCTATATTGTGGATAAAGAGTTACCTGTCTAACTGAACATAGAGGGTATTCTTCAATGGAAGCCTCTCCAACAAATTCCAGGTAGAATCAGGAATTCCCCAGGGCATTGAGTAAAGCCAGTGTCTATGTATGCGGATGACTCAACACTATACACGTCAGCAACCACAGCGACTGAAGTGACAACAACACTAAACAAAGAGCTGCAGTTAGTTTCAGAATGGGTGGCAAGGAATAGGTTAGTCCTAAATATTTAAAAAACGAAAAGTATTGTATTTTGGAGAAATCATTCACTAAACTCGAAACCTACACTAAATATTTTAATGAATAATGTGTAAATTGAGCAAGTTGAGGAGACTAAACTGCTTGGAATAACCCTGGATTGTAAACTGTCATGGTCAAAACATATTGATACTACAGTAGCTAGGATGGGGAGAGTCTGTCTATAATAAAGCGCTGCTCTGCATTCTTAACAGCACTATCAACAAGGCAGGTCCTACAGGCCCAAGTAGTCGCACCTGGACTACTGTTCAGTCATGTGGTCAGGTGCCACAAAGAGGGACTTAGGAAAAATTTTAGTGGCTCAGAACAGGGCAGCACGGCTGTCCCTTGGATGCACAGAATCTTTCTACCCTAATGCTATACTTTATAAGCCGACTGCATATACCTTGAAAATCTCATAGCTGCACACACACACACAGAGCTAACATAGTCAATCTCTCCTGGCTCAAAGTGGAGGAGAGATTGACTTCATCACTACTTGTATTTGTGAGAGGTATTGACATGATTGTGGACTACAGGAAAAAGAGGACTGAGCATGCCCCAATTCTCATCGACGGGGCTGCAGTGGAGCAGGTTGAGAGCTTCAAGTTCCTTGGTGTCCACATCACCAACAAACTAACATGGTCCAAGCACACCAAGACAGTCGTGAAGAGGGCACGACAAAACCTATTCCCCCTTAGCAGACTGAAAAGATTTGGCATGGGTCCTCAGATTCTCAAAAGGTTCTACAGCTGCACCATCGAGAGCATCCTGACTGGTTGCATCACTGCCTGGTATGGCAACTGCTCGGCCCCCGACTGCAAGGCCCTACAGAGGGTAGTGTGAGCGGCCCAGTACATCACTGGGGCCAAGCTCCCTGCCATCCAGGACCTTTATACCAGGCGGTGTCAGAAGAAGGCCCTAAAAATTATCAAAGACTCCAGCCACCCTAGTCATAGACTGTTCTCTCTGCTACCGCACGGCAAGCGATACCGGAGCGCTAAGTCTAGGTCCAAGAGGCTTCTAAACAGCTTCTACCCCCAAGCCATAAGACTCCTGAACACCTAATCAAATGGCTACCCAGACTATTTGCATTGCCCCCCCCCCTCTTTCACACCACTGCTACTTGTTGTTATCATCTATGCATAGTCACTTAAATAACTCTACCTACATGTACATATTACCTCAACTGTACGCACATTGATCCTGTACCGGTACCCCCCCTGTATATAGTCTCGATATTGTTATTTTACTGCTGCTCTTTAATTACTTGCTACTTTTATTTCTTATCCGTATTTTTTTTAAACTGCATTTGGCTAGGGACTCGTAAGTAAGCATTTCACTGTAAGGTTTACACCTGTTGTATTTGGCGCATGTGACTAATACAATTATATTTGATGATGCACCGAGCTGTCTGTTTAAACTACTGGCACACAGCTCAGACAGCCATGCAGTCCAGAACAGACTATTGGAAGTGCACAGTACTACATAGTGCCATGATTACATGGAACTCTATTCCACATCAAGTAACTCATGCCAGCAGTAAAATTAGATTTAAAAAACAGATAAAATACACCTTATGGAACAGCGGGGAAACATAGACACATGAATACAAACACACAATAATATACGCACTATACACACATGTACACATGCATTTTGTGTTATAGATATGTGGTAGTAGAGCAGAAGCCTGAGGGCACACACTTAATATGTTGTGAAATCTGTTATGAATGTATTGTAATGTTTTTGAAATGTATAACTGCCTTCATTTTGCTGGACCCCAGGAAGAGTAGCTGCTGCCTTAAATCAAAATAAACACCCATATTTATCCAAATCTACCTCACCAATCATAAGAAAACATTGGCTGAGAATTATTATACCCTAATGCCATACTTTATAGGCCTACTGCATATACACTGAAAATCTCATAGCTGCACTCAATACAATTGGTTTGAGAAAGGATATGGCTCCATCTTGTGGTTGAAGCAGGGAAATGCAAATGCAGAAGATTATAATTATGGTTACTTAATTGATAGGATCCTTACCAACAGCAATCCCTGGGGGACCACCTAGAAGACCCCCTAAAAATGCAGTCCCTCCTGCTACTGCTGATCCTTTCCCAGAATTCTTCACTGCTGCTTTTATCTGCTGATTTGCAGACAGGTCACTACATAGTTGCATGACATCATCCATACGTGAAGCCATTGTAGCTGCTCTCCCTGGTGTTGTGACAAGAGGGACACTGAAGATCAACATGCAACCAAGCCAAACTCATCTGTCTCTAGTATACATTGCGAGTAAAAATAGCCACTACCAATTTAACACTGGAAGAGATGTATGGCTTGACTTCTGTGAAATATCCTGAAGACTAGGAGTATGCCATCTTCTGGTAATGAACTGCATTACACAGCTGAGAGTAGCCTATACCAAAAGTGAAATAAACTATTGTTCAAATAAACGGCATAGGCCTTTTTCACTCCAAATATTGACAAAACCAGGCAACTATATTATTGTAATCAATTTAGTTATCAGATTTAGCATACAGAGACTGGGAAAATAACTGATAACTTAATGCAGACCATTGTCATAAGTGAAAAACTTCTCACACAAGAGATTCGACATGCTTCCCTCGGATTTATGTTATAACCACAATAATAACAACCGCAGATAACAATAATTCTACTTCACTTCTGATATGTAGGCCTTTTAAGACGACATATTGTTAGTGTGTGTCATCATGTGGCCATCAGCTTTCTCTCTCCGTTAAAAGTGTGGCAATAACCTTTACATAACGACATAGTTGTCCCCATCACACAGGACGGACTCTAACGTTGGCCGACATGAAAACAGACTAAAATGGTGAATCCCTACCGTCAGATCTCGCACTTCGACTATGTGTATAATAACCGTTGGTTACATAAAAATAGGACCGCGGTGAATGACGGGACAGTCATTTAAAACAAGCCCACATCCTGTTAAAACGATTCGCTGTGGTTTGTTAGAAGCACAATACCATACACATAGACAAATAAATAGGTATCAGTGGGGCAACTTGGCATAATTGTCGTTTACTCGGCAACTATTTGCAACAATGTTGCACGAAGAGTAATTGATACAATTCCCCCCCTTTTCGTCATATTGGTGGGGTTCGTTTTGCATGGCCCGGTGCTCAAGGTTGGTGGATACTCCTCTTAAGAATCAATGTAATTATCTAAAATAACCAACTCCGCTCAATCGGGGCACCGGGCCATGCAAAACTGACTGCAAACAGCTGTACAAAAAAAGAAATCTTCCACTCTTATGTATTTTGACTTGTTATTATAGACTACACGCCTAGACTATTTGAAAGATTGGACATCGGTTGAAACCGGGTATCTAGGTATATTTCAAGGAAGGACACTTTTGTTCACTTGACAGCTAGTTGCCAAAATATGATGACAAAGGTCAGTTAGTGCGCAACCAACTGAAGCTCCGCCTTCGAGTTGGGATTTTTGTTTACGTTCACCATCCACGGAAGCAAAGGGAAGCAGTTGGTGTTCATAAACAAGTCTGTATCGAAACAATTACAGATCAGTTATAGTTTCGAGCTAGCCGTCGGCCACCACCCGTTAAATATACATTTGTCAGGTAAGAAAAAAATACACCATCGCCTTCAACATTGTGCGAGAGGTTGTATCCGTGTAGCAGCCTTTGTTCATGTGTAGTCTAGACACTTTTCTTTAGCCAACTAACTTATCTATCCATTGCATGTTTGTATTGATTTCTACATCCCAAATGTGTCCTATTAAGCCAACTTTTTATTTTGGTAGACTACCATGTAATTGTAACCATGCCATGTGTAATTTTGTATGTAGGTTAGTTTATTTGTTTGATTGTCAGTGAATTACATATAGTAAATGCAGTTCTTAATTATTAACTTATTTATGGAAGAAGTTTAAACGCAATTAATGCCATATCAAGGTCACCCAAACTACTCTCCTATGTTTAAAAAAAAAATGTAATAGTTTCTATCACACATTTATATATCTTGAATAGGGTCTAGTGTAAGGATTGTCTTACATGTCTTTAAACTTCTGACTTATGGACTTTTTGATGGCACACCAGAAAAGATATGCAAAACATTTAGCACCTTATGAGTTAATTCTGTCCGGGCACCTTTGGATCTTCCTTTGCTGGCAGGCTGGGGTGTAGCTGTATATTGACAGTATAGGTTGACAAGTACACCAAGGCATTCAAAGACCGTGGCTGTCTGGACAGCCCAAGGTCTATAAGTGGACGTTGTGTTATTCTGTCTAGTCTATGACACATCAAGCCTGAAAGACATACACATACTGTTTATACCTGATTATGTTTTTAATAGGCCTATTTGACTAGAAATGTAGGCCTTTTAAATCAAATGATATACACTAAAATGTATATATATATATATATTTTTTACAAACCAGCTGTTTTCACCATAGTTTGTCCAATTGGCTTCATATTCACCACATTAGTTTATTCATAACATATCTTAAGATTCAGATTCTGGCTTGAAATGAGATTGCCAGTCAGAAAGGATGCCATGTCCTCCAGTCTGCAGATAGCTTCAAAGGGGAATGCTGTTGCATTTGATGCAATATTTTACCATGATCAGTTTTGCAATTTACCAGTTTAGCAATAATTGCATCCGTTGTGCAATTGTTTACCTTATGTGGGCGACATACTGTAACACTATGTTAACTCATTTTCTTTGCAGACTGCAATAAGAGGGCCAAGGGAGGCAAAACATATACACCATGATTGGAAAGATATTTGCCCATTTCCTAGGTAGCACAGATGATGATTTTCCCACAGATGACAATGAAACCTATGAGGAGCTCATTGAGTTTGAGGAGGGAGGATGGGTCGTTATCAACATTCAAGGTAAGCCGATAAATATGTTCCCTGAAAGTTGAAATCACAAGTTAGTTGTTAAACTGGTATGGGCATTGTTGTCTGCAGTTACTTTTATTGTAAATGGAAGCATTGTAGTTATTTGGATAGTAGATCTAATGGTCACTATTAAAGGTCTCACTAGTGTTTTTCCTCTTTGGTCTCGGTTTAGTAAATTTGTGGTCTGATGTTTCCAGAGAACAACTCCCTGACCCCGCCTGAGGAAGACCCTTTGGAGAACCTGCTGATTGAGCATCCCAGTATGTCTGTATACCAGATCAGACACCAGACCAGCGATGAGGTAGACTCAGATGAAGAGGATGCTTCTCCCAGGTCAGTTTTCATCCAGGGGATCCATCTACTTAGTCAGTGTGATAACACAACCATTATCCTAGAGAAATGAGCGCCACATGTTACAGTTATTCTGTCCTCCCCCTCCCCCTGCAGGCCTGTGCCAGTCAAACAGCATGTGTCCTGGAGGTTAGCTGCCTGGGGCAGCCCGCTTCCATGCAACGTCCAACTGCTTGCCATACAGCGAGCCAGGACTCACATGGAGTGCAAGGAGCTGACCAGGAGTGCTCTCCAGAGACAGAACCTTGCCAAGGTGCGATTCTCCCCATCTGACAGACGCTTTGGTCACTTCAAACAACCCTGCCAGCGTCTGTACAACTACTGAGTGTCTACTGAGTAACCATGTCACTGTCTGACGCCACTTAACATACAGACCTTAGACATATTACCTTGTGAATATCTTTACCCTGATCAAGGGAAGCCCCTTTACTGAGTATGTTATTAACATGCTGAGCCCAGTTTGAGAGTGAAATTGCCTTGAGTAGATGTGTGTGCGCATGTGAAAAGTATTATAACTGGCTTGTTACTGTTAAGTCTTATGGCTCTGATAAACTTTTATTTAGTGTATGAAATGCAAAAGGTTTTAGCACTTGCAAATATGAATTTTATTGGATATGGTACACTTTTTGCTATTACTTTGTGTGCCTTAGATACGTTGTGGGTATATTGCTTTAAGGAAAAGTTGTTAAGTTTCATAGCTATGAAAAGCTATTTTGTATATGATATGTGACGACACAAAACATCACTCTTGAGTAACTGGACCTCTGAACAAATACAATGTATGTAAGGATTACCAAATAATGATGAACACTGTTTCTAATGTATGTTTTGTACTGAGTGAATCTGAGTACTGAGTGTTTTCATACATTTTTTCCCAGTGTGTTCTTATGTTTGCTGTACTGCTACAAGATCTGTTTGTAAATATATTCAGATTTCTTTTTGCTATTTTGGTGTATATTTAAATGTTAAAAATGGTTAAACAAGTCTGTTTTGTTTGGGTATTATTTGTGTTTTATTAAATGGCATGAGACAACTACAGTAATTACATGTATTATTACCACCAAATGTATTTCATTGTTCTGCATTCAATTATTTTAGTAGCACATTTAGTGGATTTCATTTTTGAAGCAAACGCACCTTCCCCCTGAACTTCTTAACGCTTTCTGGATCAACAGCATTTGCCCAAACGCCTCCCCTCTTGAAATGAGAGCCAATTATCATTGCAATAGCATCAAGGTAGTGTTCCACGTTGTCATGGGTCACTCCTGGGCCAATAAGAACTGGGAGTCTTACAGACCCTGCAACATCTGCAAATAGAAAATAAAAGATTGTTGAGTAAATATTTTGAGATGTTACATTATGTTTACTGAGTTCATTATATTGGAATGCCGTGCAAGAGCTTGTATGCAACAAATACCTAAATGGTTGGATTTAGGAATGCATTGCAAGTGTCATGCATCATCTCTGAAAAGTAAATGGTAAAAGTATGTTCAGAGATGAGAAAATGCATGAGGAAAGAGATCAATCCAGACTCAAGCAGCTCCATATACCAATCTGACAACAGAGCAGCCCAATGAAATCATACTGGGAGACTGTAAGAGCACCTCCAAACTAGGCAGCAGGGTTGTGAGGCAGCCTGCCTGTGTTTACAGCCTTCTGTCTAAGTCAGCCATCTGTAGGCTGTGCTTAAAAATAGCAGACGATGTTGGTGTCTATATTAGCCAAGCAGGGCTGTGGCAGGCAAGGGCAGGACCGGGCTGTGTGCCCATGGTCAGCATGATCCAGACTGGGGGTGACTGTAAGGCTGCCATCCTCTCCTCAGACGAGGCTGCTCTTTATAAGGCCAGCAGCAAGGCTCAGAGGCTCCATGGGCTTTAGGGAAGCTTAACCTCTGGGCTACATGAAAAACTTACGCCAGGAACTATCTGCCCTTTCAAATGTAGGAAGTATGCCATAGACTCGTATGCAGTGGGAGTGGTATGGAATTGAGTGAGGTGCCTGAACATACTTTTATTAGGGTGTGTGTTATGGTTAGGGAGAATGTATGCCATTTAGAAAAAGGCCACTCCCTTATTAACCAAGACTACAGGCATGTTTGAGAGAAAATTAAAAAGGGAAAGTAAACTATCTAGAGATGTGAAAACTATGTTTGTACTAAGGTGCACGCTGAGCATTCCTATAATGATACACCGAGCATTATGCTTCAGATATATAATATATGTGCTGAGTGTCGGCTGCCCTTTGATCCAAGTGGTAAAATAGTGACTACACAGTAATAGCCTATGCCTTATTTGTTTCTTTGGGATTCATTTAAACGAGTTGGGGGTCTTTTTATATTACTGTATGTGTCAGTATGTTTGTGCGTCATACCATACAAGTGTGTATGTGTCATACCGTACATACATGTCTGTATGTGTCAGAGCATTCAGAGACAGGACACACCTCTGAGTTCCACTGGATCTGCCTGAAGCCCTGTGGCTGTTCCAGTGATAATGAGCCCGTCAGAGAGGAAAACACTCAGCCGCCCTGGCCATCTCCACTATTCTCACATCTGACCACATCTGACCTCCAAAAGGCAGAGATGGACAGATCCCTCTGCTGTCATAGAGGCATACACCTCTGGTCCAATTGAGAATGTGTACGGAACGTCATGCATGTTCTCAATGATCAGCCCATCCTGTTCAAAAGATCAACAGACAATTCATTTCCAGTCATCCTCGAGGATGAATATTGTGGTTTACATAGGCTACAGTATTAGTAACATCAAAAAGTAAGGAGTTCTTGTGTCCTTGCTTATACTTACAATTCCTGCATTGTGATAGATTCGTGGCGTGCTTCCTCAATAATTTGAGGCCATGCTTCCAAAAGGTGTGCCTGAATAACATAAAATCAAAGTTAAAAATAAAAAGAGAGTAAAAAACGACATATGCGTCTCAATAATCTTTACCTGGTAAGGCTTGAACATGAACCATTCCAATAACCACAGATTTGGCACGTCCAAAGAGTTTCAGAAACTTCATTTTTGTTGTTTCAAACCAGTTGCAATGTGGAGGCACAGTGGCTTTGAAATGAGACTCGTTCCCATGTAGCTGCTAGCTTGATCACGTGCCTGGTCAAAGTGTACGTTTATGCAGGTTTCGAGATCTATGAGTGATTGTCACCCAATCCAGTGTTTTCTTCGTGTGGCTCATGAAACATTAAAATAACAGTTATGACTGAGAAAATGCACATAGGATGCAGATTAGCCTCCTCCTCTTCTGATAAGAAAACGCAAATGTATGAATTATATATGAAAGCATAAGATGGTGCCTAAAATGTATTTTACTAAACCTGCACTGTTATTTTCCAACAAATCATTAGTGTAGACAAGAGGAAGCCACTAAACGTAGCGAATGCACTAGTGCCGGGCGCCATCACCATTCTCGTTGAGCAAATTGCGCGGCATTAATTTGATCTTAAAATAATGACATACCTCTTTCATTATGGACAGTGAAAGTCCATTCTGTCGGCTTGATAGAGAAACATTTTCAAAAACGTCAGGAAAAATCGGCACAACGTCCGGATTTGCAGGTTTTTGAGAAGGACACAGTCTTTGTTTACATCCGTCTTCTCTAGCCACGCGGTACTTTGTGCTTCCGGATTGTAAGCACCGCCCATGAGCTGTCGCCGCACCAGACACACCTCCCTTTTGCCGGGTAAATGCAATATTTGGAACACCATTATAATGTACATTTCTCACACCACATAAGATTTCAGGTGATTTGACTCTTCACTTCTGAACAATTCATGACTAATAATAATGTTCGTTGAAATGTAACTGCAAAGGATTACTGAACAGCGCCAAGTATTTAAATCACCCGCTCGGACCGCCCCTTATGATATGTAGACAGCAAGCAGTTTATAAGCCAAGGCGCAAAACTCACCGCACTAGCGAAGAACAAGTAGCTGGCAAACTTCTCAGCTCCCTTTTGATGACAGAGGCCACGAATCGAACGATAATTGAATAGCTAGTAACTGTAGCTATATATTGTCTGATCCTTTCAGCCAAGTGTGGACTTCTTCGCAGGGGAATATTTTTAGGTAAGCTGGCAAATAATTGAAACATCTCTTGTTAGCTACTAGTCTTGCAACTTTTCAATCAAACTCCCTCAACGTGACTCAAATTGAGTGATAAGATTGTAAATATCCTGAATTTGAAAGGCGATGGACAACATTGGATGGATAGTTTTTTGTTTGTGAGAAAGCTAGTTAGAGCGGGTGAATGGAAAATGGCATACTTGATGGCTCGGCCATTTTCTGTCCAGCTTCTCTCTCTCATTTAGAATAAATGAACTCGTTTCCATCGACTATATGTCAAACTGTTAGGTTTATGTGATAGTGTGGAATCTGGTGTCGATGTATTCGTGGTTTTGTGACAATTGTTGCAGTATTTCATATTGTTTGTCGTCCTTTAACATTGTCCCACTTCCATTTGCCCGCGCCCAGAGCTTTTGACGAGTTGGCTTTGTGAGACTTACGTGGGGGGTTGGGTTGTGGTGTTATTACCTATAAATCTGAACAAATAAAATACTTAATATTTGCAGGCTCTCTATATTGGAGGGATACGCGTGGGCTATAATGCCAAGAAAGGGGTAAGTTTCAGTTTTGCAGTTTGACCTAGTCTTGTCAATGTAGCTAGCTAGGTGACGAAAAAAAGTTCACGCTAGGTAGCTGGCTTGCTAACTAACTAGCCGCGGCTTAGCTGGTTAGCGAGCATTAACTAACACGTTTCTTAGCATTTCAGCAGGATGCATATTGTAATTCAACATTTACTGTGTCATTTCAGGACAAATGTGGACTCCAAGTCTATTGATCATGAGATGCCCAAGGAAACTACAGTGAGATCCAGGAAAAGAAAAGCAGACGTTGCCATTGTAAGTTATTGCTACTGTAGCGAGATGGTTACCTGGCTATGTCTTTTTAATACGGTTTATCATAATTAACATTTTCCTTATTCAATCCTCAGTATTTGCAAGACCCAGATGAAGTGGCAGAGATGATAAAAAAGAAACAGTGTGGAACTCAGGTAACTACATGCGCTGTGCTGTTCCAATGCATTCCCTTGCAGACCATGCATTTGTTGGATTTAGCTAGCAACACGCACCAGGCAGTGACCTACACAGGTTAATTAGGACTGCTCAATAAATGAGACGATTGTGTTTAATCAGTTGTTCCTTAATCAGTTGCTATTGGTCTCCGTCTCAGAATCCTCTTCATGCTGTTTGTTTTTATCAGTCGGACTTTCTTCTCTTTTCTTCTCCCTCTCCTGTGCAGGTGAGCTGGAATACCGAGTCGGTTTTCACAAGCCCGTGCAGGCGGATCCCCACGCCTGACAATGAAGTCGATCAACCAGTTGCCTTGAATACCGCTGGGTTTTCTGCTCAATACACTTTCAAAAACATATTTGTCACCCCCACCAGGTCTTCCCCTCTTCCTGTGCTATGGTGAGTCACTTCTGGTATCTGGGACAACGTGGGCAAGATGCAGTGACGCTGCTAAAGAGCAGGAGTGGTTACTTGACATGTTTGAGTAATGTGTGATTTTTCATTAGGAGATTGCATGACCTCCTACCTTGAACTCTGCACTTACACTGTCCAAGGCCAAGCATTATGATAACCAATGTGTTCACCGGTTTCATTTGAATGTAACAGACCATGGCCTCCTCTCACTACTATTGTCTTTCTAAGAGTGTACAGTCTGCTGTTTATAAGAACAGATCCCTCCCTTGACACTCATTATGTGTACCTGTATACTATTTAGTCTTACAGTTCTGTGTTTGCACTCTGAGTCAAGTTGAGGGATTCTTCGTTGATCCCTTTAATTTGATAACTACACATTTTAAATGGACGCTAACCCTCGATGTGTTTCTCTTTGTAGCTGGGCAAGCAGAGATGATGTATGGAACAACCTGTTGAAGAAAGACGAGACGTATTCTCGAGACATCCACATCATGAACAAACACCCACACCTCCAACCCAAGATGAGGGCTATTCTTCTGGACTGGCTAATAGAGGTTTGTAGCTCTCTCTGTATTAAACGCCTACATTTGTCTCCCACAGTGCATCTACTACTTTGATCAAAACCCTCATGTTACTTGATCAGTGTCATCTATGTTTATCTTAAGGTGGTGAGTATTAGTTTTACCAATGGATGTATGGCCCCAGTTTAATTAAGTCAACTGGGTCTAGACAGAAGATGGCTGTCAGGTGATGCGTATTAGCTAAGCTCTGACATTCTAAGGGGAAGCCTAGTCGCCTGCACGACTGAACGCATTCAACCAAAATGTCTTCCGCCTTTAACCCAATTCTTCTGAATCAGCATTGATCTTTAAAGTTGGGCCGTGTCAGACCTATGGTATAGAGAACCATGATCAATGCTTTTACATGGGGCTCTCTTCCTTAGCTACTCTGTGACATTGCCTACAACTTGTATTCTCGACCTTGTTTTCTCTCTCAGGTGTGCGAGGTGTACAAGCTACACAGAGAAACCTTCTACCTGGCTCAGGATTACTTTGATAGGTTCATGGCCACGCAGACCAATGTTTTCAAGTCAACACTACAGCTCATCGGCATCTCTTCTCTGTTTATAGCTGCCAAAATGGAGGTAGGAAGAAGCCTCTTCTACACCCTGTGTTAAGTCATTTTGTATACGAGTGAGATTTAACATGTTTACTACCTTTTTCCTTTTCAGGAAATCTACCCTCCAAAGGTGCATCAATTTGCCTATGTTACTGATGGTGCCTGCACTGAGGATGATATCTTATGTATGGAGCTAATCATTATGAAGGTATGCCTCTCAAACGCTTTACGTCCCAGTGTTTCTCAGTACGGATGGGTCACACATCCTTATTGTTGTCTGAAGCTTGTCGAGCCATGATCAGCGTTTAGCCACTTACTGTTAAAAATGACTACTTGTATTCCTAATGACGCTCTGTCACTAATGGTAGTTCCTGTTTAACGTGATAGTTCACATATTTCTTCTGAGCTGGGGAACTCTTCTCTGTGGAATGAAATCATCATGTGGCTCTTGTTTCTACGGTGTCCCCCTTTGCTCAGGAGCTGAAGTGGCGTTTGAGTCCCCTGACATCTGTGTCCTGGCTAAACATCTACATGCAGATTGCCTACCTGAAAGAGTCCGAGGAGGTTCTCATCCCACAGTACCCACAAACTACGTTTGTACAAATTGCTGAGGTAAGGTCACGACTGAGATTTCCCGCCACTGCAAGTGATTCATAGCATCTTACAACAAAATATACCTAAGAAGACCAACAAGGCAAAATATGTTCTCGCAGACGACACAGCTTTTACTTATACGTGATGGCGTTGTAAGACAAAGGTTTCACGTTTCCTCTCTTAGAACGGCTCATTGCTTCAAGTCGGTGTTGTGCACGTGCGGTATTATTGTGCTCGCGCTCTCATCCCCCCCCCCCCCCCTTTTGGTTTTCTCTATAGCTCCTGGACCTGTGTGTGTTGGATGTGAAATCTCTGGAGTTCTGCTATGGCGTGCTGGCTGCCTCTGCCCTGTTCCATTTCTCCTCACTGGAGCTGGTGGAGAAAGTCTCCGGTAGGGTGTTTCATTCTGAAGCTGTTCAGGTCAATCCACATCTTCAATCCAACCACTGAGTTGTAGTGGTTTGGTGGATTTGGCCCTAACCAGACTCCTTTTTTGTTTTGATCTGTGCAGCTCTAAAGTGGTTAGACGTCGAGGCGTGTGTGAGGTGGATGGTCCCCTTTGCCATGTCCATCAGAGAAGTGGGCAGCTCAGCCCTGAGGCCCTTCAAAGGAATCCCTGCGGATGACATGCATAACATCCAGACCCATGCTGCCTATCTGGACTGGATGGTGAGGGCGTCGTTTGTGATTTGTATGGTTTTCAACCACAATGTCAAACATTGGCGTAGGACATTGTATCAGGCTGTTCAGAGTGAATATTTATTTTCCCCTCCGCTTGTGTTAAGTGGTACACAGCTGAGTTGCAGCCTGTATTGAGAGTTCTGTTGGTTTCTTCTTTAGGCGAAGGCATGCTCCTACCCACAAGTGGACGTAGATCGCAGCCAGAGTTCCCCAATACCGTTCGGCGTGCTCACTCCGCCCCCCAGCAGCGAGAAACCAGAGGGCACCGTCTCTTGATTTCCATTGGGTTAGTATGGGCACGGGCTGAGGAAGTCTCAAGATATTGTAGGACTGGGAGAAATCCATGGCATTACACCAACATGGGCGCAAATGCTTTTTCTACATGCGTGCAGGTGTTTTGGTGCTAAGGTGAATGGGTGTTTTTGGATGTCTCTGCCTTGAGTGACTGACAGTTTTTAATTGGAGTGATGCCAAGCTGGACCACCTGCCAAAAACCCAGAGCTGTCATTGGCTCGGAGTGCTGCTAAAGAAGGTGGACTTGGCTTGATGGAACAGTAGATGAATGTGTGTGTGGTGTGTGGGCTCACGCTTGCCATTTTGAGAAAGATAATACTGCCAGGTTTGGGGACCAGTAGCTCTGCTGCCAAAATGGACAAGTGGAAGAGCCTCCTGCTTCAGAAGCAGAAATATGGATTGTATTTTAACTCTGCAACTTTCTCTCTTGCATTTGAGTTTTTACCTAAATGTATATTTGTTTTGAAATGAGATGCTGCTACTTATTTTTTAAATAAAGTCACTGTCGCAGACAGCTTTTATGTTTTACAATGTTGTGGGTCTTTGCCTTCTCCAGGGACAGGGATTGTAGCCTGGTTGAACCAGCCTGACTGCTGTGTTCACTATTCTGTTTTACTGCGTGTGAAATGGCTTGGTGAACTCGATGATCAGGCGGGTTCCACCAGGCCGGTACGATGTGCAGGGGCACCAGTTAGTCCAGGTAACATGTACATGTAGGTACTAGATTAATGTGACTATGCATAGATAAGTGTAGCAGCAGTGTAAAGGGGGGAGGGTGGGCAATGCAACTAGTCTGGGTAGCCATTTGATTAGCTGTTCAGGGGTAGAAGCCTTTAGAACCTAGACTTGGTGCTCCGGTACACCTTGTCGTGTGGTAGCAGAGAGAACAGATTATTACTAGGGTGGCTGGAGTCTGACAATTTTTTGGGCCTTCCTCTGACACTGCCTGGTACAGAGGCCAGGCGGTGCTGAAGTGATGTAGTGGGCTGTACGCACTACCCTCTAGTGCCTTGCGGTCGGAGGACGAGCAGTTGCCTTACTTGTCGGGATTCTCGATGGTGCAGCTGTAGAACTTTTTGAGGATCTCAGGACCCATGTCAAATCTTTTCAGTCTCCTGAGGGGGTATAGGCTTTGTGCCCTCTTCACAACTGTCTTGGTGTGTTTGGACTACGATAGTTTGGTGACGTGGACAAAGGAACTTGAATCTCTCAACCTGCGTCACTACAGCCCCGTCGCTGAGAATGGGGTCGTACTCGGTCCTCTTCCTGTAGTCGACGATCACGTTGAGGAAGAAGTTGTTGTCCTTGCACAGCATGGCCAGGTCTCTGACCCTATAGGCTGTCTTGTCGGTGATCAGGCCTACCACTGTTGTCATCGGCGAACTTAATGATGGTGTTGGAGTCGTGCCATGCCAGGGATGGGTCTTAAGGACAAGACGGACCAACATGCATGTGAGCTGTGCACAGTAGATCGTTGGCTACTGTGTTGGTCTGCCTTGTACTTTAAGGTGTGGCCACATTTGAGATTTCTGTCTGAAAATTCTGGATGGAGCCAATGGTTATTCGATGATTCATCATCCTGGAGAGGCCAATGATAACAGCTTTTAAGCCAACAGCATCACCATCTGGCACCACCATCTAATTCAGTTTAGGAGCCTGAGTTTGCAGATCTACTGAGGAAGTCCTGCTGTAGCCTATGATGCCGTCCTATCATTTTTGTTGTTACGCTGTATGTGTAACCCAAGTATGCCTAGTAGGATAGGTCTACTGTAGCATAGGTCTACGATGTCTTTTTGTTGTTTTACCATTTACTAGGACCACAATGGAAGTCAACTTTTGTCATCAGTTTTAAATGCATTATCCACGTGGTTGTATTTTGGAATTGTCAAATCATCTTTGCTGGATTAATGACTAACCTACAATATGTTGACTTTCGTAGTTATGTAACTCATCTAAAAATATATAGTATAGAGCAGAGTTGAACGTGTCACCGGCAATGATGTACAGTACCAGTCAAATGTTTGTACACCTACTCATTCCAGGGTTTGTAATTTTTACTCTTTTCCATCATGTAAAATTTGTCAACTATGAAATGACACATGGAATCATGTAACCAAAAAAGTGTTAAACAAATATTTGACATTCTTCAAATAGCCACCCTTTTCCTTGATGACAGATTTGCATGCTCTCAACCAGCTTCATGAGGTAGTCACCTGGAAGGCATTTCAATTAACAGGTGTGCCTTTAATTTGTGGAATTTCTTTCCTCAATTCGTTTGAGCTATTCAGTTGTTGTGACAAGGTCGGGTTGGTATACAGAGGATAGCCCTATTTGGTGAGAGACCAAGTCCATATTACAGCAAGAATGGCTCAAATAAGCAAAGAGAAATGACAGTCCATTACTTTAAGACAAAAGCCAAGTCAATCTGGAAATTGTGAAGAAAGTTTCTTCAAGTGCAGTCGCAAAAACCAAGCGCTATGCTAACACTGTCCCTTGTGAGGACCGCCACAGGAGAGGAAGACCCAGAGTTACCTCTGCTGCAGTGGATAAGTTCATTAGTTACCAGCCTCAGAAATTGAAGGCCAAATAAATGCTTCAGAGTTCAAGTAACAGACATTTCTCAACAACTGTTCAGAGGAGATTGCGTGAATCAGGTCTCATGGTCAAATTGCTATAAAAAAAAACACTACTTAAGGACACTGATAAGAAGAGACTTGGTTGTGCCAAGAAACACAAGCAATGAACATTAGACAGGTGGAAATTTGTCCTTTGGTCTGATGAGTCCAAATATGAGATTTTTTTTGTTCCAACCACCATGTCTTTGTGAGACGCAGAGTAGGTGAACAGATCATCTCCGCGTGTGTGGTTCACATCATGAAGCATGGAGGAGGTGTGATGGTGTGGGGATGCTTTGCTGGTGACACTGTCAGTGATTTATTTAGAAGTCAAGGCACACTTAACCAGCATGGCTACCACAGCATTCGGCGGCGATACGACATCCTGTCTGGTTTGCACTTAGTGTGACTCGTTTGTTTTTCAACAGGACAATGACCTGGCCCAACACAACTCCAGGTTGTGTAAGGCATATTTGACCAAGATGGAGAGTGATGGAGTGCTGCATCAGATGATCTGGCCCCCACAATCACCTGACCTCAACCCAATTTAGATGGTTTGGGATGAGTTGGACCGCAGACTGAAGGAAAAGCAGCCAGCAAGTGCTCAGCATATGTGGGAACTCATTCAAGACTTTTGGAAAAGCATTCCATGTGAAGCTGGTTGAGAGAATGCCAAGAGTGTGCAAAGCTGCCATCAAGGAAAAGGGTGGTTACATTGAAGAATCTAAAATATACTTTGATTTGTTTAATACTTTTTTTGGTTTCTACATTATTCCATATGTGTTATTTCATAGTTTTGATGTCTTCACTATTATTCTACAATGTAGAAAATAGTAAAAATAAAGAAAAACCCCAGAATGAGTAGGTGTGTCTAAACTGTTGACTGGTACTATACGTCTACCATTTCATTAGTGTTCATGCTTCTCAATGTGGTGTACCCTTAGATGCTCTTTTTAAAGCCTTACCATTTTTATACGTGCCTCTTGCTAAACTAAAGTTTATGCTGAAAGTTATTGAAGTAAATAAGATTTAAACTGTTTAAGAGAAGAATGAGATAAAAGCACGTTTCTGTAAAATATAAATCACTAGAAACCTCTGCTTTTCTTTAAACTCACAAAATATTGTAGAAAGTTAATGGATTGGTCACAAAGATGACATCTGAGCTGGTGCACTGGGCTAATGTAAAGTACAGAAAACAGGAGCTATGTGAAAGGTTTAGATGTAAACATCTTCAGTGTCATTTGTTTGTATTGTTATTCACTGTAACTTGCCGTAATTTGGAATCAAAGAGGACAAAAATTAAAGTCATCTGAATGAAAACAAAATGGAGCATAGGGATGGCCTCTATAATGGCTGTCTCTTTCATGCGTTCACTGACAGACAGTGCCCTCTGCTTGCAGTCAAGGAGTGTGTGTGCTTAAAGATACACAGGACTAATCCACTAGATGTCAGTATGACGCTTTCGCTGTCAAAGCTGCTCTCTCGTAAGACTTGCCGGGGACTACTCGACAGATGCTGCTGGGAGTAATTCTTGTACTTGTCTAATTCTCTGGTCCTTCACTTTGTCACAAACCAGATTGGATCACCTAAGGGTTTGTTTTTCTTTGGCCAGCTGAATTTATCAGATGCATTTATCAAATGGATTGATACTATTGTCTTACTAAATCATTTGGATATTCAGTCTACATCAATTCTTCACTCTTTTTTTTACTAATGGCAGGAATATGAATCAACCATGCCGTCTGAAGTTATCCCCTATATTATTTTTCAACTATTTCAAACGATTGTTGAAAATATATGGACTGTTCCTTTTCTGCTCTGGTGCTCTTCACACCCATCGACTGTTCTGCATCGATGTTCAGTGATTAACGCTGCGTTAAAGCAGCAGCGGCCCTTGCTGTCTCTTTAAAGATAGGGGGGGGGCTTCGCCCATCAGACAGGCTCTTGGGGCAATGGGCCCTCGGGCAGCCAGGCAGGAAGCAGCACAACAGCTGTTATGCGCTCAATGGCCCCTTTGTTCTCGCAGCTCAGACGCTTGTGGCAGTAGCAGGTGCCCATTGGCTAAGCCACCAGCCGCACAAGTGTTCACACCTAGATTGGTGTCTACTGTACCCCCTATCACTGAAAATGCTAAAGGGATTCCACCTACATATAGTAACAGTCTTAGGCCAGCTTTAGTGTTTTATATCATTCATACATTGCAATTAAAATGGCACCATGTGTCAACATTGGAATGACTAAATTGATGTAATGATCATGCTTTGATCAAGAAAAAGGTACATGTATTCTTAATTAAAATTCGGTCAAAGGTGCAAGGGAAAACATTTGTGCTGACGTATTTTTCAATTGGGAGGCTTGACTCTGTGACACTTTAGGGTCAATAGAAATGTGTTTTGTCATGTCAAATAAGCCACTTGGTGACACATTTTATCCCTGAGGCAAGGCAGGGGGTAGCAGAGGGAGGGTAGCAGTACAATAGTGCTGATATTCATCATGTATTCAGGTTTCCCATAGTCCCACATGCAGTATTACATTTTTGAAATGATTAATATCAATCAACATATTCAATGAGTCTATTAGTTGAGCTCTATTGGTGTGCAGTACATGCCTATACCATATAACCTATATCTACCTAGGTTGTTTAGTCAGTTGTTGGCCCCTAACCAGATCCTCTGTGCAGCTCTGAAGCGGTCCAACGTTGAGGATTGTGTGAGGTGGATGGGTCCCCTTGCTATGTCCATCAGAGAAGCGGGCAGTTCAGCCATGAAGAGCTTCAAAGGACTCACACAGGCAACATTGGTATGGATGTTTGTAGTCTATCTGGACTGGATGGTGAGTTTCCGTTTTTCAAGGAGCTTGAGAGACTGGAGGGAATAAACAAAAATATGCAAAAAAAAATGATAGTCCCACTAAGCGCAAACCAGATGAGATGGCGTATTGCTGCTGAATGCTATGGTAGCCATGCTGGTTAAGTGTGTCTTGAATTCTAAATAATCACTGACAGTGTCACCAGCAAAGCACCATCACGCCGCCTCCTCCATGCTTCACGGTGGGAACCACACATGCAGAGATCATCCATTCACCTACTCTGCGTCTCACAAAGACACGGTGGTTGTAACCAAAAATCGCAAATTTGGACTCATCAGACCAAAGGACAGATTTCCACCAGTCTAATGTCCATTGCTCGTTTTTTCTTGGCCCAAGCCAGTCTCTTCTTATTATTGATGTCCTTTAGTGGTGTTTTTTTGTTGTTGCAGCAATTCAACCATAAAGGCCTGATTCAGTCTCCACTGAAAAGTTGATGTTGAGATGTGTCTGTTACTTGAACTCTGTGAATCATTTATTTGGTCTGCAATTTCTGAGGCTGGTAACTCTATTGAACTTATCCTCTGCAGAAGAGGTAACTCTGGGTCTTCCTTCCTGTGGCAGTCCTCATGAGAGACAGTGTTATCATAGCACTTGATGGTTTTTGCGACTGCACTTGAAGAAACTTTCAAAGTTCTTGAAGTTTTCCAGATTGACTGACCTTCATGTCTTAAAGTAAGGATGGACTGTCATTTCTCTTTGCTTATTTGAGCTTTTGTTGCCATAATATGGACTTGGTCTTTTACCAAATAGGGCTATCTTCTGAATACCAACCCTACCTTGTCACAACACAACTGATTGGCTCAAACGCATTAAGAAGGAAAGAAATTCCACAAATTAACTTTTAACAAGGCACACCTGTTAATTGAAATGCATTCCAGGTGACTACCTCATGAAGCTGGTTGAGAGAATGCCAAGAGTGTGCAAAGCTGTCATCAAGGCAAATCAAATTTATTTATATAGCCCTTCTTACATCAGCTGATATCTCAAAGTGCTGTACAGAAACCCAGCCTAAAACCCCAAACAGCAAGCAATGCAGGTGTAGAAGCACGGTGGCTAGGAAAAACTCCCTAGAAAGGCCAAAACCTAGGAAGAAAGCTAGAGAGGAACCAGGCTATGAGGGGTGGCCAGTCCTCTTCTGGCTGTGCCGGGTGGAGATTATAACAGGACATGGCCTAGATGTTCAAATGTTCATAAATGACCAGCATTGTCAAATAATAATAATCATAGTAGTTGTCGAGGGTGCAACAAGTCAGTAACACAAGAGTAAGTGTCAGTTGGCTTTTTCATAGCCGATCTTTGAGAGTATCTCTACCGCTCCTGCTGTCTCTAGAGAGTTGAAAACAGCAGGTCTGGGACAGGTAGCACGTCCGGTGAATAGGTCAGGGTTCCAGCAGGTCTGGGACAACAGGTCTGGGACAGGTAGCACGTCCAGTGAACAGGTCAGGGTTCCATAGCTGCAGGCAGAACAGTTGGAACTGGAGCAGCAGGTGGCTACTTTGGTGGCTACTGGAGCAAAGGGTGGCTACTTTGAAGAATCTCAAATATAACATATATTTAGATTTCCTTAACACTTTTTTGGTTACTACATGATTCCATATGTGTTATTTCCTTGTTTTGATGTTTTTTTCACTATTATTCTACAATGTAGAAAATAGTACAAATAAAGAAAAACCCTGGGATAAGTAGGTGTGTCCAAACTGACTGGTACTTAAAGTCAACATAGGTGCACTGTGCAGTTGAGAGAGAGGGAAACATGAAGGGAAGATATGGAAGTATTCTATCTATGTGCACTCAATTCATTTTGCGATTGTTTTTAGAAGGTTAACAGCACAGAAAGGTGAGGAGAAGATTGATTTATACTGTAGGTCCACTTCGTTGTACCCTATAGGGCATGCCCTAAAATCAGGCTGTCGTTAGCTGGCCAACCTCACCAAAGCCCCCTTGCTGTCTTTTTAAGGGGGGTGCTAATGAACCACATTCCACAGGAACTTTCATTCAGTCAGAGCACTGGGGAATTTCAGGCTCCCTTCCATGACCCTTTAGTGAACACTGAAGTAAAGTGCTGTGAGCGGTCTCTGGGGATGACCTGTCAAGCTGTTCAAATGGGCCTATGCAGTATGTGTTGTCCTACTCTCATGCAAATGAAACAAAAATGATATTGTTATTATGGTAACGTTGTGCAATGTTATACTAATTTGGGACAAAATGTAATAGGCTATAGAAGGGCTTAGATGCTATTTTTCATGATGTATTCAAATCCAGGCGTCAAGGTTTGCAGCACTACTGATTTTCCTCCTTCCCCTCTAGGACTGATTGGGTCCTGGGACCCCATTGGCCAATCAATAATATTAGTCAATCAATTAACTACAAAGACAAGAGCTACAGCTCTGACCTCAAGGCCAGTATTTACATTTCAGCCTATAATAGTATGTTAATTCACTAGATAAGCTTATTCTAAGATACCACAGTTTAAAGCAAGACTCCTTAATTGCTACGTACATGTTTTGCCTTATAAATTAATCATATATCCCCATTGATTCTTGAGAATATAACTTAGAAATAGCTGATGAGTTTAGTTCAACTGTCGTACCCCATCAGAACCCAAAATATAAGCTCCAATGTTTGTAAACAACATAAATGGAAACAAACACTGTATAGCCCCAAAACATACATTTGATATCATGGATGGTCAGTCCTTGCATCCATAGCTCTGTCTACGCATTTGAGAGTGGTTACATTTCAGGTATAAAGCTTTGTTATTGTTTCAATAAAGGATTATAGCTTTAAATAATCAACTCCCACAAAAAATATGAAAAGAGAAGAAAGTATGGAAACGACATAATGGCAAAAAGGGAAAAAGACTGATAATCTTGCAAAATAAATAGATGAGAGAGAGCTGCAGTATCTGTCACTGTCAAAGGAGCTGTCAATGAGGGACCACGTGGCTTTGAGACGGCATGCTAGTGTTTACATATGGGACTACACGAAACACGCCCCCTATTTCTTCTCACGCCCACAAAGGGAGGTGCGGGGAAACTGTATTTATATAAACCACACCCCAACTTTGAATGAGCAACATGTACCTGAGGACTGTGCAGAACGAAAGCTCGGGTTGACGCTGTCCTTGTCCATTTAATTTAGAAACGGTGTTGTGTCCAGTAGTCAGATAGTCAATTTCAGATAGAGTTGTGTCACATGTTAAATGTAAAGTCAATGCATTTGCAACCTTTTATTATGCTGAACGGCAAAAGTGCCATTTCCAGAACGGCAGAAGTTGAGAGAGGAAAGTGGAGTCATTTTTGAGACAGCATAGCGAGAAGGAAGTTATTTTCCGAGGTAGTGCCGCAGAATGAACTTTAACATTTTTTTAAAGTATTCATCATGTCCAACACGTATGTTGTTCCTTTGTACCAGTTATGTATGTATGCCTGTATATATGTATGTATGTATGTACCAAGATGGCTTATAAATTGTTGGCTGCACTGCAAGTGACAAATTAACACAGTCAGAGCCTATGTAGGCCTACAAACAGTATACCGGTAGATTGCTGACCAACACACAATTTCAATCTTGTTCAAACTAGATATAGTTTGTAGATCTAGTCAGATATATATACATCCACACTATATCATTTAAATTGTCTAATTGTAGGCCCATAGGCCTATGACGTAGAAGTACTGTCAACAAAAGTTGTTGTATTTTCCAGCACATGCAAAGACAGTGAACTAAACTTGTGTTTGGTGTGTGAATACAGGTGACCTTGGAGCATTCATCAAAGACACCTGATGAAGCCCTACCCATCGGATAAGAGGTTAGTGATATACTCCACTGTGAAAATATTAGCATTTGAAGATATTCTACTATACATTTACATACTATGTTGGGATGGGAATACAGGTAAAACTGACCATGGAAAACGAACAGATTTTAGATACAGTATTAGTGTGACTGTGCCAATGATATCCCCTCAAAATATTCTCAGCATAATCTTATGACACTTATTTACCTAAACTGGCTGCAGCATCCCTCATAACTCAATGCGTTTTTACCATATAGTCTGTATCCGTCTTCCACCATCTGAATGGCAACTACAAGTGTCTACACCTACTTTATTTTACTGCTATGTTACGTTGCCCGGAACTGTTAGAAGTAGGTTGAGGGTGGAGGTGGGTATGATACGTCCTAGAAAACAACCGCCGTTTTTCTCTGCTGGTATTTCATACTTCCCACAGCAAGAGGCTGTTCACAGCACTTGTTTTTGTTTTCTAATAACCAGGCTGTTCCCTTCAGGGACACATTAGCTCTTGTAAACAAGTTGCTACAGTGTGTATATAGGCTTTGATGTCACTGATTTAGTATCTTCTCTTACACTTCAATATTTTATTAACTATATTCATAATTACGACATAAAGCAATGCTCATGATGATATTTTCAATAAATGTAACGCCTCAGCTAGCCAACAGTTCATCTTATATTTAGGCTATGGAAGTGAAACCATGCTCTTAGCCATGCGTGGTTTCTACTAGTTGAATACCAGCTTTTTCTAAAAGTTCCCCGTGTGCTGCCATGGCAGCTTATTGCAATTAAAGTACAGTATAATACACTTCATTGTTGCTCATTTGTTAATTTGCTTCGTTATCATCAGTTTACTTCACTTCTCACGTCTCCCTCAAATGACGTAGTCGGACTGAGATGGCGTTTGAACATCAACGTAATACAGCATGGCGTCAACGTGATGTTTGTCAGGACACGCGTCTTGATTTGATTGTGATGTTGCTATACGTCTTGTGAAGGCTTATCTCACTGTAATATTGAGGAAACATTAAGGGTCGTGGCGTGGTAAAATGAACCTTATCATAGGGGTAATTGTTATTAATGATAATAACAACTGAGTTGATGAAGGAGATTAACGCAGAGTGATAGGTCAGTGAGGGCTCAGTATTATAATACAATAGTAGAATTGCAGTGCTGCAACTGTATTAGTTTGAGCGTATACATCTATTGTATTTCTCCCTATTCATTTGGTTTTCTAGAGTAAGACAATATGGATTAATATGGACTATATTCAGGAACAAATCTGTTGTTTTGCGTTTTTGCATTTGGTACATGCAGTTCTGAGTATCCTTATGGCCAAGATTAAGCTCTCATGATGTGATCAACAGCTGTGAGCACTAGAAATCTGATCTAGTTCATCTAGTGCTCTTCCATTACGTGGAATCTCTGTTGAACAGACAGTGGAGCAGAGAGATTGAACATCGCTCAGGTTTTGTTATGCTGTTTTGGTGTGCGTCTGCCACCCCCTTGTGGCCTCTCACATTAACTGCAGGGTCAGGGAAGCTATGGCTTTCTACAAATTGTGACTATTTTGGCTATTCTTTGCTCAAGCTGCAGTATTCTGCCTCCATGGTGTTTGGACAACAATAGCTCTCAGAACTGCCGGTAGTGTGATTTGGGATTTCAAAGGTTGCTTTGATGTGTAACCTAACGAAGTGTTGATTCAATGTCAGAACAAAAACCCTCCCACGACTCTTTGATTCTTATTTGCTGTCATTGCGCAAACAAACCAGCAGGGTTATCAATTGCATCATCCTTGTTAATAATGAAAAAAATAAACATTTAATTTGTCTTATTTTAACATTATATCTGTAGTTGCCGTAGTACCAGTCTTTGGCCTAGTGTTTTAAATTGAAGAGGACAGATATGATCAAATCACAAACTAGACTGTACAGTGCTGTGTAAAATAAAGCATGAGGGAATTATAGGCTTATTTGAAAAGGGCAAAACAAAGGCCTTCTTGTTCCTTTAAGTCTTTATGTTTTTTGGAGGGAGTGTGCGTCGAACACGAGGGCCGCTTCCTGTCAATTCTGTTCCACATATTCCCGGTTCCTTTCCATTGTAATTCCTTTAATTAAAGTGATTTTATTCACAGGCACACAGCTGGCACCGGCTACTTTCCATTAGGCATCTGAGTGGCCGCCTCGTTGGTTGGAGGACCCGCACTGGGGCTGCTTCCTAGGGAGCACAATACTATTTTCATCTCCCCTCTGAGTTTGTTGTGTGTTTTGAATTTATTAATCATTGATTTTAATGCGCGCCTCTTGACAGTGGCAGCTACCCGCGCATTAATTAATTCCAGTGTCCCTGTTTAACAAAATGGCATTTAGAAACAATGTGAGGTCGGCTGGTGTTCCCTCTGACCTATAAATGAAGGCGTTGCATGCAAAATGTCAAAATTAGCTTTTATTTGTTCTTCACTATTTGTTCTTTGTACTATTTATTTGATGGCGTAGATATAAATGAGGCCATTTCTGCTCTATTGAAGTATCTGTAAACACAGTTTGTTTTTTAATATTCAGCAGTATTTTGGTAGATCATAAAACACAGTAATGTCTCTTTTGTTCAGCGTCCTTCTTCAATACTCCTGCTTTGCATGCAGCCTCTGTCGGTCGCTGAATGGCATATTCTCAAAGGAATTGTCGGTCTTAAATTGAGAATAAAGGTGCTGTGCCGTCAACAATAGGTGGGCTATGTTTATCCTTTGAGGTCTTAAGTAAGTATGTTAAAAGATTGCCTTCAGTGAATTTCCGAGGAATAAAAAGAAAGATTAGATCTCACATTAGGCATATGGTGTTGGAATTTGAATTGGGTTAGGATTTGAATGTATTTATGTGAGTATTTGAAGAGAACTAAACTATTCATCCATTTAAATGAGTGACTGGTCTGTGTGGTTGAATAGATAAAAGCTTGCTCATAATCCTTATTGACAAGAGGGATGCGTAAAGACAGCTATTCCTAAGTCCCAGCCGTGCCCTGCCCTGTGGATGGGCCTTATCCTTATTCAAGGAGGGTTTCTTAATGCTAAAGATTTCCTGACAGATTGCTTTCACCAGATTGATTAGCACATGTTGTTAGTAAGTGAACTGTGTCTCTCTCTGTGTGTGTGTGTGTGTGTGTGTGTGTGTGTGTGTGTGTGTGTGTGTGTGTGTGTGTGTGTGTGTGTGTGTGTGTGTGTGTGTGTGTGCACGAGCGCCTCTGAGAGAGGGGGGGACATGGAGTGCTTATCATTCTGAAAATTAAAAGAAGCAAACAACCACAGCCGTAACATGATGGCATTTAGCTGGCATCCTGCTGGGGTTTAGCACAAGACTCTAACTGTGCTGACATCTGCAAAAGATAATGCCGAAAAGAGACTCAAGGATCACCTCGCTCAAACTCAAAGTGCAGTAACTACACAGTAGCATACAGTATGTTTGCATAATATTATTTTTTCCTGTAGTCAAAGCAGCAGGATAATTGCCGAATGTAACATAGCAGGAAGCCTCCGCGCAGGTCGTCCAGTCCAGTTTTGTTGACATGCTGTTCTCTAGCCATTGTATGAAGTAATGGTGTGAAATTGCTTGTATGCAAATACACTGTATAGCATGTTCAATTGGACCCTTGTGATGAAACAATTAGGGCTTTGAAGAAGGTTCCCACTATTCCTGCTCCACCTATGAAGCCTAAAGCAGGTTGGCCTTTCCCTTCTTCCCTCCCTCCCCTCCTGCCTCCTTCCCTCTCCTCCCTCCTCTCTGAAGTGGGGATAACAGAGAGGAGAGGATCCATCGATCAGTGCCGATCGTTCAGCGCCCTGCCTGCACCCTGCCTCATTGTTTTTATCTTGTCTCTCAAGCAGGGCGAACCCTGTTGCCATGGCATCCCCCACACATTGGAGATGGCACTTCAACCCTTTTGCTTAATGATCTCTTGGATGATAGCCTACTTGTCAGGCGTTCATGTTCTGTTGAGACGCGAGGGTTTCTGAACGTTCTATCGCAACGTTACTGTACCGAACAGGGGTCCATTCTCTGCTTTCGCAAATCAAAGTGAGCTTCTTTCCCTTTTAATTATTTCGAGTGCTATGATTTGTTTCCACTGGGTATGTTCTCAAAGACGGACGTTCTAAATGGAGAGAAACCAATTTGCATTCATTTACTGCCTTTTTTTTGTTTTTAGGCATTACTTTAAACCATCACTCTTTTGGCAGTTCAGTGCTGGGTGAGGGATTATTGCTCATATAAATAGCTGCCATTGATTTGACAAAAAAGAGACTACTCTATGTCATTATGAAGGCAGAAAATCCTAATTTAGAAATGTGAACAAAAAAGCTGAGCGTTCAATTCAATTCCATAATCCTCCATATTGCATGAAATCAGGGGTGTCGTGTTACAATACACCGTTTTAGTCAATGCTGCGATGGAGACAAAGGTGGCGCCTGCAGCCATCATAATGTACTGAGCAAGGAAATGTGTTCAGAAACGGTTTCATTTTATTATTCTATATCTGTCAACTCCCATGCAGTGTATTTTCCAGTTCTATATGTATCTGGTGTGCCTGCATGTGTTATGTGCTTTAAATGTTTCATAAGACATGCAGTGCAATGGTTAGAGCCCCTGTTAATTAGTTGAATGTATTTCCCCCCCCTCTGCTCGGCAGTGGATGAAACAGTCGTGTCTAATCGTATATGATACGTGCCACAATGCCATCACGTTTCCTGTTATTTAAATATGGAATCAAGCGTCTCAGACATTATTGACCGGTGTTGATTGGGAATCCGGGAAGAGCTGTCTGGTGTAAACGCTAGTCAGTTCGATCACATCTGACCTATTATTCATGTGGTAAAAGGGGGGGGGGGGGGGGAGAGATAGAGAGGGGAGAGAAGTTTGAACATAATCGGGAGAAGGACAGAGTTGTTGCTTTAGTCGTGTTAAGATTCGTCTCGCGCCTCATGGATCACTCATCAACAGTCTCCAAATAACACCACGGGAAGCGTGTGAATGATTTTTCAAGACTTGCGTTTTGTGATCTTAGAATGAAGAGAAGACTACTGGTTTATTGGTTGAGGAACTTCCATTTGGAACATTTAGCCTAGTGTTTCTTCCATTTGTTGTTTTCTTCTGTTAAAGGGCCTGTAGAGGCAAAGCGAGCATCTGTGTCTGTCGGAAAGGAGCACAGTTGATATCAGAGACAGTGATCCTGCATGGCTAACATATAAAGTATAAGATTTGAGGGAATTGGAGAATGGATATTTTAGCACTATGCAGGATGACTCTGATTCATAGCTCCATATGCTCCACCAAACACTACCAGTGGGTGGCCATGTCTCTTTGTTTTATTGCTCTGTCTCAAAGGCAGGAGAAATATGTTACCCGTGTCTGTTCCAAAAGGATTTCTCTCCCTTTATTAGTCTTTTGTTTAACCTGTTGTTACCCATAATGTGTTGTAGAAAAGTTGTATTTCTTGTGAGCAAACCCCCCCCCCCCCAACGGCCCATGTTTTCTGACCCATGGTATTTACTTCTAGGTCAATGTCATAATTCGCCTTATTGTCTCCACAGACATATTTTGCTGTCATTCCCAAGGTTTCTGTGGACTTACAAACTTGTAGATAATGTGGTCTCTCAATATTTGCGGCGGGTTTTCTCCGTAAATGAGAACACAGAACTCTCCTACTAGGCTAAGTTCAGTTCTGTCTGGAGTCGCTTGCAAGTCTTTTATCTATACGATTGTCTCCAAGGCGCACAAGGCTGGCAAGCAAGACTAAGTAACGTCTATCTGGTGTATTCAATAGCTGGGAGTGACCTCTCAGACGTTGTTGAGAGTTGTTTGAATCACTCAGAAAGGATATTTTTCATTACTCCACACTTAAAGAACAAGAGGAAAAATGAACCTCCTTTTTTACATGCTTTTATCTCTGTGCATACTAGAGCCTACAGAATCAGCTTGATGTCTTTTCACTCTCATAATGCGATATGGGGAAGACTTCCTGCATGTCATAAGGTATTGGAAGGTAAAATTGAATTAAACTAAAGAGCTCTGAAGAATGGGACTGGGAAGTACTCACTTTCCCTCTATTTGACAATGAGGATTGCTGTAAATTGACACTGAAATGGTTCGTCTCGCACCCTCTCAAATGACCTCTCAAACGGATAACATGCATATTAACTGGCTCATCGCAAATTGTGTTGAAATGGGACAGAATGCAGTAAATGAGATATCCATCGTCTCCATGATGAGCACTTCCCCTCATCAGTGTTGCTTTATTTCCCCACTACCGTTGATGGGTTATGACGTAGGCCAATTAGCTGACCTTGTTGCACAGTCCTCTCGGACTAGTCTACGTTGTGTTGTTTGACAAAACTATGGGTTTAATGTGAGTTTCCCAGCATTTTCTGTACTTAGGCACGTTGTTTGAACCACAGACTGCTTTCTAGAAGTATAAAAAAAAAAGAAAAATTAAAAATGATTTAACAAGGCAAGTCAGTTAAGAAGAAATATTTTTTTACAAAGACGGCCTACCCCGGCCAAACCCTAACCCGGACGACGCTGGGCCAATTGTGAGCTGCCCTATGGGGACTCCTAATCACAGCCGGTTGTGATACAGCCTGGAATCAAACCAGGGTCTGTAGTGACGCCTCTAGCACTGAGATGCAGTGCCTTAGACCGCAGCTCCACTCAGTACTTAGTTAACATCCTTCCTTGGGTTTAGTGTAAGGGGGATACTTTCTCTTCCTCGAGTGGCAACTGTCTGGGATTATTTTTGTGCATCTGAAAAAAGAGATGCCTTGAATATACATATTATTAATAATTAACTCCATACTTTATTTCCCTTTGAAAGTTATTATGCAGAATTAATATTTCATATGGGTACAAGCCTTACATGACAACTGTACTAAGACAAAGGATAGTAATGGCACAAAGTTTGACAAGTCTGTGTAGGCTTGCTCTAAAATCATTGGCCTTCATCATAAATTTAGCATTCAAGAGACGTCAATGGTGAATCTCTATTTTTGTTCATTTTCTATTTATGTATTCTGTTTTTGTTTTCTGACTTTCATGCAAACATATAAATGTCCTTACATTCTGAATTCTAGCCTTTCCAGTGCTCGACTGCTCGTTCCTACATTTGGAGTGGATAGCAGTTTGTGGCCTATTTAGATCTGAGACCCATCTCTTTCATTTCTGTTTTGACTGTGTCTAAAATGAGTCCACCTGCAGGGGGAAGTAACAGGCCAGATAACTCACTCCTCTTCTCAGTCAAGGTTGCAGGATCCCTGTCTGGTGTGTGTTTGTCCAATGACATCACTGTCCCCCTCACGCTCTGTTTCTCTTTGGTCTGTGTCTCTTTCTCCCACTTTCTCTTGTCTCCCAATATGCCGCAGAGAGATACAATTATCCACTTCATTTGAGTCGTCGTGGTAATGGTTCGCCCACCCCTCTCGGGGAAATAGGTAGCAGTAATTGTAAATTGTGTAATGAATGTGGAATCGCGACCGTGCCGGGCGACGCCATTATAACCGACCCGCTCATGACCCCCGCCCCAACAACAAGTGAGCCCCCCGGCCTTTAGTGTTCATGAGCCACAGCGGAAATATTTAGGCTCTGAGGCAATTAATCCTAAGTGATGTGCTTTTTACCTCTTTAATTTCTTTCCCTCCATTTACTTCTCTTTATTTCCTCGATTCTCTCCTTCTCTGACACCTTTTAGGGTGTCATTATGATGGTATATAACACTGTTATACTGTTTGAGGATCTTCTTCTTCCTCTTCCTCCTGGCCCTGCAGCAGCTGTTCTTTGCTCAGAGGGTAGGAGTGAAAGACTAGATATCCTGCTCCTCCAGCGATGACACCTTCTGCACCTGTGTCGGAGACAGGTGAGTGAGCTCAGTGACGCGCCCTAATTATCAGAAGTGACATTGTGTCAGTGAATTATCTTGGTTAAGAAGTCTGGAGTGCTGGGGAGCAGCGGGAGGCCACAGAACCTGAGGCACTATTAATCTGAGAGTGTTGCCGTTGAAACCCCTTCTCCTTGTGTGTGTGATGAGCCGCTTATCATGGATTCCTGCTGTTTCCGAGTGGGGAAGCGGTGGGTTTGCTTTAAAATGCTTTGTATTAATTAACCCCCCCCCCCCCCCCCCACTAGCTCCCTGTTGTACACGGTGTCACTTTACTTTGTTGTTCTTGAATCACGGATCCTTAGTCCTGTAATGTTCCAGTTCAGCAGTTTTAGTTCTTACAGACGTTTGACTTTATTATGGCTGCCCCATGGGCACTCCTCATGGCTTTGTACATCCGCAATGTTACAAGGGCCAAAAGGCTGGTGATTTTAACGTGGGATTGTCCTTCTTACTCCATGAAGGTAGATGGTGTTAGATCCAGGGGTTTGGCCACAGACCGGAGAGGAAAACAGGAGGTCAGAGGAGCAGGAGGCACTCATAAAGGGAGACTGTTAGTGAGGGGCCCCGCACCTCTATTTGATATATAGCACATCGTAAGTCCTTCACTTAACTAAGATAAGAATCTGGCCTTCAAAGATGGGGTCAGTGAGAGAGACTTTGACTGTGTCATTAACGGAGAGAGACATAGGGGGCAGATCACCGAGGCAGTCTGAGATGGGGAGGGTATGGGAGACTAGAAGGTAGGCGTCTGCTGTCCAGCTGAGCCTTGTCTACTCCCCTTCAGCCTCCAGCACACCCCCTCATTGTCATACAGTAACTCCCAAGAGGCATTGCGTCTTCAGTGTCTCTCTGCTGAAGGGGAGAAGCAGAAAGCCTGCCTATCACACTCACTGTCATACTCTCACACTTTCCCACGGGGCTACATTACTGATAATGTCTCATATGGCAGAGAGGACCTGTCAGTGTCCCTCCTATCAGAACGATTCCTGTTTTGTCCAGCAGGGGGTGGTGTTGCAACTGGTTTACCTAGCACCTGTGGGATAGAGAGTTGAAATGCCAATACAGTCTAGAGAAGGGGGAAAGAAGGCACACACAAAAAAAAACACATCAGACATTTGGTATTAACGGAGTGAAGAAAGATTATTGTTGTTCAAAGTTGTGATGTCAAGGTCGTTAGAGTCAAACGATGAGATTGAATTGTGTTGCCATTGTAACTGGGTGGCAGGTAGCCTAGTGGTTAGAGAGTTGGGCCATTAACCGAAAGGTTGCTGGATCGAATCCCCGAGCGGACAAGGTAAAAATCTGTCGTTCTGCCCCTGAACAAGGCAGTTCCCCACTGTTCCCCGGTAGGCCGTCATTGTAAATAAAAAAATTGTTCTTAACTGACTTGCCTAGTTAAATAAAGGTAAAAAATATAAGACATGATTAGATGTTCATCTCAATTCCCTGAACACACTGTATGTGTTTGATCAGGGTGGTAAAGGCATCATCTAAATAAATAATTGTGGTCTCAAAACACTGCCAGTCCTTTCAGTCTATTGTTGTGTAATGCATATGTATTTTAGCATGTGTGTATTAAATTACCCATCCTTAAAAATATTATATAGGCTAATCCAGATTTGTTCAACCAAAAGACCCCCCCCCCCCCCCCCCATTGATCTGAGTAAAAAATATGCCCTTAAAAATGCTATTCCACCGGATTTAAACTCAGTCAGGCACATTATCAGGCTGGGCTCAGTGAAGCAAAAACATTCCATAACCCCAACCTTCTCCCTGACCCCTCCCTGCTTTTAACAACTGCCGACATAGTTTTGCACTGTTATGTGATCATGCTTGGATGAAATCTGTCAAACAGCTCCCTGAGTTATTAGGCTGTCTGCATCTGACCTTTCCGCAATCAAAGATATATGACTTAAGGGCTCAGATTTGCCATGGCAACGGGTCCAATTTGCCGCCGTGAGAAAAGGTCTAATTGTTGCAGAAATTTAATGATCTAGCGCGACATCAGGGGCTGTGAGATTTTATGAACTGTTTACGCTATAATTTTCTTTTGTTAATGCATTCCGGCTTAACCCTTTCCATGCTGGATGCCTGAAGGGAGGAGAGGGGGCTCTCTGCTGCTGCTGCTGTCTGTGTGAGCGATCTGCCTCAACCTGTTTGCATGTCTGGCGCCTTTAAAAAAAAAAGGGCACTTCTGTCTTTAAGAAAAACCAGCAACATTATCGCCTCAGCGATGTAGACATCAGTAATATATTCTACAAGGTCAAAGACAACTGAGATTAAAATGTCTAATCAGTTAATTTGTTTTATTGAGAAGGACTGGTGTGTGATTGGACAGAGCGGGAGAGAGAGAGAGGGGGGATAGAGATGGAGGGTTTGAGCTGCTTAGATTTGCACATTGGTATTTTGACTGCGCGATGCTGGAAAATATGGCTGTGGCATTCTGTTATAGAATGTTGATGAACCTCAAGACACCCTGTGTTTTTTTTCCCCCCTCCTCTCTCCCTTGCCCTTCGTCTCTCTTCCGCTCACCATTCACTTTCAATCTATGGCACATTCATACAAGACTGATTTTATTATTTGCCTAAATAGACTTATATTTTATATCTCATTAAATATTCAAAATAAATTCAGCATATTTGAGATGTTCATACATATTCAGATTTGGTAACAAGGATCAGAATATTTTGATTGAGCCCATACAGCGAAGACATTTTGAATTTTCTTTTTGTGTGCAGATAATTCCATTCAGAGGAATGAGTTGAATCACAATTGATCTCATTGTTTTCTTTTTTCTCTCACAATCAAATGTGAAAGAACATATTTTGCATGGCCAGGCTGTTATAGGTTTGTACAGTATGTACATATTTGATAACTGTTTGATTCACTTGAAAACGTAATCACTCTCAAGTTTTTGTTTATGCACACATCACATCCTCATATACATCAATCAGAATTTTCCAAATATAGTCAGACGGTCCTAAAACGTATTATGTTCTCTCCTGATCCATATCTGTCTTTGAACAAAAGAGAAGGGTTTTGTCCCTTTTCCTGCCTGAGAATATTCAATCATGTGTGTGTGTGTTGGGTAAATGAGTCTCTCAGAATGTGACCCCCATCAGGTCCAGGGAAAGTAGAGCCGTCCAGCTCTGTTTGTTTTGCGTTAAGTTGCTGGAGTAGTGGCCAGGCCTTGATTTATTAGCGCCGTGTGCCAAATGACCATGATGAAGTGCATTTCCATTTTAAAAGACTTTACAGCTCTATCTGGAAAAGGTAAGAAGCAGAAAACAACTCAGCCAGAGGAGGGGAGGGGGCGCAACCAAAGCTAGAGCAGAGACCCAGACTGACATAGATGAGTTGTGAAATAGGCCAGGTATAGAGAATAGGGAGAGAAAAGAGAGAGAGAGACTGTGTTTGTAGAAGGGACATTGATGTTTAATATTTAATCCTGGGTGCAGTTCTTAACATACAGTATGTAAGATGGCAGATTTAAGGGGAAAAACATTTGGAGCACTCAAGGCCAAACTTTGCAATCACGCGAGGGTTTTATGAGGAAAATGTTTTTTTTTTGCTAGTGTACACGAGCAATACAACCTCCCTTTGACGTGGTCATGTTGCCATATTTCTCAGCCAACAAGTTCAGACATTATGTTACACAAGTGATTTGGTAACAAAGTAAAACATTTTGGGTGACCCAAGGTTACTATAAGGTTTGACATTGAAAGTAGACCCTCCAAAATGCACCTGCATGCATCTGTAGTGTGTGCAACAAACAGGCTTACATCCAGAAAAGTGATGAAGTGATTGTTGAATGAAAATACACCCGTCTTACGGACAAATATGTGGCACTAATTACTTGTCTAACCTAAATCTCCCTGCGCCAGATGTTGCTAAAATATAGTGAGACGGAGACAAATTGCACAATGTTGTTTTAGCCCTCACAGAAATATAGACGTTTAAATCATATTTTCCTTGACCCTGTTACGGAGTTGTTCAATGTGAATGTGAAGTGCGCCGGCAGAAACTAATTGTAAAGATATGGTAGGTATCGCGTAATCTTGCCCTCTAAAGCATGTCCCCAAGAAGGATTACGTTTGGATCTTTTCCTCTTTTAATTCAGATTTCTATTTCAGTTACAGTATGTTGACTTCACCCCCACCTCCCTCTGTATCCTTCTGCTCCCTCCTCTCTACTGGTCTTGGCTCGCATTTGTTACAACAAAAAAAAACGTACTTGACGACTTGTACAAAGTGGTGAAGAATTTCGAAGCCAGAGTCGGATTCACAGAAGACCTTGAAAAACTTTCAGGTGTAAGTTACAGTAACTCAATAATAACCCTTTCATAAGAAGCCCCAGCCCCACCTCCGTCTGACTGCCTGCTATAGCAGCCGATAGAGCAATCAACTCTATCCCCTTCTCTGCTTCTCTCCGTCTCTCTATTGCCTGACTGTCCATATTTGAATTATAAGTGAAGGAGAAATTATGCGCGGGCACCACAAGCACCTTGCCTCTCCCTTTCGTTAAAAGACAGGATAATGAGACGGAATATCTATTTGCACAGCGTAATGTGTGTGTTCCAGCCAGCGCTAAGAGACTCAAACGTCTTCTAGTAGACATTCTCCTCCAGCAGGATAAAGCCTGAACAGGAGAGGAGGGGAAAGACTGGATTTGCATTACAGTGCTCAAAGGTAGATGGAAGAGCTGTGCAGGTATATCAGCCTTAATGTAGTGTATCTATCTTGAGCCTGTTATATCAGTCTTTTACAAACACATTCGTAGCCTTCCCTCAGTGCTGTCTCGTTATTTCTCAGATAAAGGTAGACATCAGGGAGTGTTGGTATACGGATAATAGGTGCACTGTGATTGGTCCGTCGGCCTGCCAGTCTTAATCAGGGCTAACTGGAATGGAACAGAGGTAAATATGTCCATTAGTGGCCGCAGAGGGAGGGATTAACCAGCGAACGGCCTCTTAAATGCAAATTGTCCTATTCGGAATGCCGTACACAGTGTCCTGTGTGATATCAGTCATGAGCGTTCATTCTAATTATTTGTGCAAATGTACTAATTAGCTAGCAGGTGCCGCCCTTATCATCCTCCCCAACATCTTTTGTATTCAAAATAGGTTCCGCAGCATGGGAATTTTTCAGGCCATCAGCAAATATTTACCAGTTCCATCTCATTACTTTTTGAGCACCGGTTTGTGGTTAAAAACTGGCCGTGAATATCTTATGGCCCTGCACATGTGCTCTAAACTTTGCCTTGACCTTTTCCCACTGGCCGGGATCTACTGGCATGGTGCTGTGTGTTCATTTGTAGATACACACTGTGTCCTCACGCCTGTCTGACTGCTCGGCTCTGGAGTTAACACTTAAGCAAACTGAGGATTAGGCATAGAGAAACCCACCCACCTTCCCCCGATAACTAGTCCGTTAACGTCCCCATCACTGGGCCTGGGTTTGATCTATCCATTAACAGACATCCCATATATTTCAGCTTTAGTACGATCAGGGGAAATGCTGACCGTTTTCATTTCTTTGGCTTAGTGATTAGCAAGTTGGGACTTGTCAATACAATAGTAATGAATGATTCAGATAAACATGAATTGGGGCCATAATCTTTTTTTTTTCTGTGATAGTCTGATATGGCTGGTCTGCGTTTTTGCTTGAAAAGAAAGTGATTAATCAATAATTAATTTGAAGCCAGCACATTGATAGAAGCGATGCGATGTAAACATTCCCTATAAATCTGTGCTTTATTACCAGCGCAATTGAAAGATGCGTTACAGAGGCTCGTGTGTCACGTTAAGTATGTTGAGAACATTCTGTATGGTTGGAAAAAGCCCATGCCATTTAAAAATCTCAATGTGTCTTGTTTTGCTGCTGAGAGACTCTTTGTGCTTATTAATTGCATTTGGAACTTGGAAGGTTCATCTCTTCAATTGACAAATCTCAAGAAGGGTGGTCTGCACGCTTAACTTTTGAAGAGTCATTGTTGCGGAGACGGTGAGCTTCTCTGGCGTCGTTCCTCAGTAGAGCCCCAACATCATGACTGGTGGATATGCTGATGGGTTGACCTACAGCAGGGGCTTGACCATTTCCCTTGAGATGATCCTGAATCTAGCAGTTTACCAGTCAGCAGTAAAACGTTACTATACACAGAGAGTAAGTCAACTTTACTAGGATGATCTTTGTTGCAATCATTACATTTCGTCCTATTTGGCCCTGTATCACAATGGCTTCTGTTCAATGGCTACTCATTCATCGTCAAGTCAGACTAGAAGGACTGATTACATTTCAGCAGACATTAATAGGAAACTCTAATTCACTTTTGACATTTTACCCAATATCTAGATAAAGCAGATCGACAGGGCTGTCTGCGTCAATGCTTCACCAGCAGTGTCTGAAGCCTAAGTGATAAAACAAAAAGTTTTAGCCCAAAATATCCAGCTTCATCATCTCCTCCGACGTGTTGAGGCATATGTGTTGTGTTTAAAGACAATGCTGTGAATTTAAAGACAATGCTGTGTATGTGCCAGAGCTTTGATGATGAAGCCAAGTCCTCTCTCCCAGGCAGTATTTACCCGAAGCTCTTCCTACAGCATTGTTGAAGCCTACTGCCGTACATTTTTAGAGCCACATTGTTGCGCTGAATGACTTTTTATGTTCATTTACTTTCGACTATGTGGTGTTTGCTCTGTGCTTTCACCTGGAAATGTCTAGGTTATTATTTTTAGCCGTTCAGAGTGCAGACATGACTGTAAAGACACAACATCCTCTTCCTCCGACGAAGAGAAAGATCATGGTGACCGCATGGACGTCTAGCTGCATGGCCCCCTGTCCCCCCAGGGTCTGCCAGGACCTGTGTGTTTGTGTGTTTTGAGGTGTTGTCTGAAGTCTCGGTGTGACCATGATAGAGACCCGGAGGAGGAGGAGGAGAAAGGCAGTTGTGCTCCAGCCATCTGCTTGCCTCACACAGTGAAGCAGAAGAAGGTGAGGTCTGTCCACATCCCCTCTGGCCCCACATCAGAAAGCCTCCGTTGGCCCTGCCGCGTCCAGCCCGACCCGAGCTGCTCTGTTTGATTTAATGAGTAGAGCTGGGGTGCCATGGCCAGAGACGGCAGAGAGTCCCTCACACGCCCAGCCTATTCAGCGCTGCCATCCAAACACCCATCCAAACCCAGCCAACCTTACAAGGATGTGTGGAAAGTCACATGACCCCGGAAAAGTCGCAGCTGAAAATTGAAAATGAAAAAGAGTATACCCTTGTGGTTTCCTCACCTTTTTGGATTTTCACATATTTGTAGAATTTGTAACTGTTTATAGGGGGGATGCAAATAGCGGGGAGTGTGAAAGCCTGCCTCGTCTCTCGCCCAGCCAGCAAGTGTGGCAGTGTTTTAATGATGCATCTGCTCATGTCAAATGATTCTGGACACATGGCAAACTCTGGGCTGCCGGTCTCTTTGATGTCATTGAACACACACAAACACATGCACACAGACACACACTCATATGCAGCTATGTACCGGGCACCGGTTCACTTGGGCCCCCTCTGATGCTGTGGTGGCTGGTTTTAATGTCCCTGCCTAATGATCTGGCACGCCTCAAAAGGTAGATGATAATTTGCTTTAAGTGGAGCCTTTAGGCGGAAAAGCCTTGTAGGGCTTAACTCTTTTTCAAAATGACAGTGTTTACGACAAGCATCCGACAGATTTTTATTTCAAATGGGATTTTTGGTGTGAAAATGCATCACATCGCAACCCCACACTGCTGACTGTCATTTGAACAGACCGATGGTCTGTATGACGATTCTGTGAGATCCTCCATGAAGGCAGCTAGGCTGTGATTGAACAGGCTTCAGTTGGAGCCTAACTGGTGGACACAGCACTAAGAATTACAGAGAAGAAATTACTAATTCTGGGAATGATGGAGAGGATACAGTGAAAGCACATTCTGCAGAGACTGCAAGGACATGCAGCCTAGTGTAGTCTTTGTAGAGGAAATCTGGGCGATTTCAAATGAGTTCTCATCACTGAAAAGGACTCATTATCACTTTTGTATACTCTCTCCATTTCATTCTTCATCAGGCCTTTGTAAGCATAAAAAGTGCTAAAACAGTTTTTGCCCAATTCTTTCTACTTGCAAATCATTTGAAATTCAGCACACGTGATGATGAGTGAAGGACTTCATAATGGATGTATTATAAACACTTTAATGACCGTATTCTTTCTCTGGCATTAGGCCCATAATCAATATGCAATGCCCAAATCCCCCTGCCCCTACCTGTCCATTCCCTATCCCCTTTTCATTACGTCATCTCCTCTCCTCTTTAGTCCAGAAGTGTTTAATTAATACACTTTTTCTCCAAACTGTGCCAGATGCTAATGCAAGTGTATATTTGAACTTGAGTCTCAAAAGAGCTGTACTTGTGCTCTCAAAGTCGCTACCTCACTTTCTAAGTTGAACAGGTGTTAAATGAGTGAGTAGTTTGTCTGTCACCAGTCAAAACCCTGGACTGTGCCGAACCTCCTGTCCGAGAGCTGTGATATCATGAGATCTCAACATCCATTGTTGGGTTGAGCTGACAGGGGAAGATGTCAGCCATGGCAGTACTGGCAATAATAGCAGCAGTACCCACAATACCAGAGCAGTACCAGCAGAACAAGTAGTGCCAGAGGAGTACAAAGCAGTACTAGCAGTACCAGTCAGTAGTACCAGAGCAGTACTATCAGTAAAAGCAGTACCAGCAGTAAAAGCAGTACCATTAATAAAAGCAGTACTAGTAGTAAAAGCAGTACCAGCAGTAAAATCAGTACCAGTAGTAAAGCAGTGCCAGTCAGTAGTACCAGAGCAGTACCAGAGCAGTACTATCAGTACTAGCAGTAAAAAAAGTACCAGTAGTAAAAGCAGTACCAGCAGTAAAAGCAGTATCATTAATAAAAGCAGTACTAGTAGTAAAAGCAGTACCAGCAGTAAAAGCAGTACCATTAATAAAAGCAGTACTAGTAGTAAAAGCAGTACCAGCAGTAAAAGCAGTACCAGCAGTAAAAGCAGTACCAGCAGTACCAGCAGTAAAATCAGTACCAGTAGTAAAAGCAGTACTAGTAGTAAAATCAGTATCAGTAGTAAAAGCAGTACCGGTCAGTAGTACCAGAGCAGTACCAGTGCAGTACTATCAGTACCAGCAGTAAAAGCAGTTAAAGCAGTACTAGTAGTAAAAGCAGTACCAGCAGTAAAAGCAGTACCAGCAGTAAAAGCAGTACCAGTAGTAAAAACAGTACCAGCAGTAAAAGCAGTACCAGCAGTAAAAGAGGTACCATTAATAAAAGCAGTACTAGTAGTAAAAGCAGTACCAGCAGTAATAGCAGTACCAGCAGTAAAGCAGTACCAGTCAGTAGTACCAGAGCAGTAACAGAGCAGTACTATTAGTACCAGCAGTATTAGCAGTAAAAGCAGTTAAAGCAGTACCAGCAGTAAAATAAGTACCAATAGTAAAAGCAGTACCATTAATAAAAGCAGTACCAGCAGTAAAAGCAGTATCATTAATAAAAGCAGTACCAGTACCATTAATAAAAGCAGTACCTGTAGTAAAAGCAGTGCTAGCAGTAAAAGCAGTACCAGCAGTAAAATCAGTACCAGTAGTAAAAACAGTACCAGTCAGTAGTACCAGAGCAGTACCAGTGCAGTACTATCAGTACCAGAAGTAAAAGCAATACCATTAATAAAAGCAGAACCAGCAGTAAAAGCAGTACCATTAATAAAAGCAGTACCAGTATCATTAATAAAAGCAGTACTAGTAGTAAAAGCAGTACCCTTAATAAAATAAGTACCAGTACCATTAATAAAAGCAGTACCAGCAGTAAAAGCAGTACCAGCAGTAAAAGCAGTGCTAGCAGTAAAATCAGTACCAGTAGTAAAAGCAGTACCAGTCAGTAGTACCAGCAGTACAAGCAGTTAAAGCAGTACCAGTAGTAAAAGCAGTACCAGTAGTAAAAGCAGTACCAGTAGTAAAAGCATTACCAGTAGCACCAGCAGTAAAATCTGTACTAGTAGTAAAATCAGTACTAGTAGTAAAAGCAGTACCAGTCAGTAGTGTGAGCAGTACCAGAGCAGTACTATCAGTACCATTAGTAAAAGCAGTACTAGCGGTAAAATCAGAACCAGTAGTAAAAAACAGTACTAGCAGTAAAAGCAGTAGCAGCAGTAAAAGCAGTACCAGCAGTCAAAGCAGTACCATTAATAAAAGCAGTACCAGTAGTAAAAGCAGTGGCAGCAGTAAAAGCAGTACTAGTAGTAAAAGCAATACCAGTAGTAAAAGCAGTACCATTAATAAAATAAGTACCAGTAGTAAAAGCAGTACCAGTACCATTAATAAAAGCAGTGCTAGCAGTAAAAGCAGTACCAGTAGTAAAATCAGTACCAGCAGTAAATCCAGTATCAGTAGTAAAAGCAGTACCAGTCAGTAGTACCAGAGCAGTACTATCAGTACCAGCATTAAAAGCAGTACCAGCAGTAAAAGCAGTACTAGTAATAAAAGCAGTACCAGTAGTAAAAGCAGTACCAGCAGTACTATCAGTACAAGCAGTAAAAGCAGTACCAATAGTAGAAGTAGTACTAGTAGTAAAAGCAGTAGTACCAGCTAAATCAGTACCAGTAGTAAAAGCAGTACCAGTCAGTAGTGTTAGCAGTACCAGAGCAGTACTAGCAGTAGTAAAAGCAGTACTAGCAGTAAAAGCAGTTCTAGCGGTATAATCAGAACCAGTAGTACAAGTAGTACTAGTAGTAAAAGCAGTACCAGCAGTAAAAAACAGTACTAGCAGTAAAAGCAGTACCAGCAGTAAAAGCAGTAGCAGCAGCAGTAAAAATCAGTACCAGTAGTACCAGTAGTTAAAGCAGTACCAGTAGTAACAATACTATTAGCAGTAAAAGCAGTACCAGCAGTACCATTAGTAAAAACGAGCACCATTAGTAAAAGCTGTACCAGTAGGACCAGAAGTAAAAGCAGTACCAGTAGTAAAAGCAGCACCAGCAGTACCAGTAGTAAACGCAGTACCATTGACAAAAGCAGAAAAAGCAGTAAAATGCAGTACCTTTAGTAAAAGCAGTATCAGTAGTACAAGCAGTAAAAGCAGTGCCAGCAGGAAAAGCAGTATCAGTAGTGCAAGCAGTAAAAGCATTAGCAGCAGTACCAGCAGTAAAAGCAGTATCAGTAGTACAAGCAGTAAACGCAGTACCATTAGTAAAATGCAGTACCAGCCGTATCTGTAATGCAAGCAGTAAACGCAGTACCAGCGGTAAAAGCAGTACCAGTAGTAAAAGCAGTCAAATGCAGTACCAGCAGTGAAATGCAGTACCAGTAGTGAGTGGAAGTAGCATCAGGAGTTTCCTCATTCTCCTCCTACACCACCACGTCACAGAGGAGTGAGATAAAACGAGTCAGAGTGTCGGGGACGACTGAGAGCGGATCCCCAGGGCCCAGTAATTGGTAGGGTGGAGGGGAGTTAAGGACTCCTTTTGTCCTGTGGTAAAAGGAGATGAGAGCCGAGGTGCTGCCCTGGCCCCTGTGGTGACGGCCTGTTGCAGACTGATCAGAGAAGGGTGCTGCGGCGTGGCATGGCCTGGGCGCCTTCTCCCCTCACCCTGTCCCCTCGGAGGGCTGGGGAGCAGACAGATGCTCTGATAACTGCCATCCCTCCCTTCTCTCTACTGGTTTTGGAGGCCAAACTCTTCCACAGTATGCCAGACAGACACACTGAGGCATAAACACTAACTTTGCCTCAGTACCTATTTCTACCACTTGCCTCATACGGACATGGGCAAACAGAGCTAGATGATTGTATTTCTTTTCCCAGGATGGAGCACTATAAGGAGTCTTGACTAAATGATTTTAGTCTTTTCCCCATTGTCTTTATCTTTTTATTTCTCTTAAAGTTGGTGAAAAAAAATGCTTTTAACAATTGATGGTGTAAAGTGATGGAGGAAATGCGATTCCCAGGCAATAGGCATGTATTGTCTGGGTAGCTGGGGGGAAAGAGAATTGGGATATCTTGGTTGTTGATTCCTGCATGATAGGGAGAGGGAAGCCCTAGGGGTGAAGCCTCAGGAAATGTCTGGATTGCTCTTAAGAGGCCTCTCTCTCCCTCCTGCAGTAATGGAGTTGTAGAACACAGAAAACGGCATTGTTTGCTGCACTAAGTACTCTTTACGTTCAGTTAACTTTAGTGGATTGGTTCTGTAGTAGAGACAGAGATTGAGAGGCGATCGGATGAAGACCCACAGCCATTTTCTCATGGCCACGGTATTAAGCAGCTCTTTCTCATTTAACCTTTGAAAAAAACTGCACCCCCCCACTTCAATTCTGTATATATTTAGTACCAATTTCCTTCAGTAAAGTGCGATAGTCCATGAACAGGAAAACATTACATCAGTCTCAAAGCTTACTTCGCCCAATTGCAAGTCCATTTATTTATGTGCATTTGAAATGATTTGAAATGTACAAACAATGTTTGTCTTGGAATTAATGAGAAAACATTTAAGTCGTGGTTACATTGGCAAAAATGGTAATGTGTACACTCTTCACGGCCTCCACCCAAGCTAATTTATTTAAAGACATTGAGTAACTCAAATTACGTAGGACCCTTCTTTGATATGCTATTTTCCTTTCTTCGTCGGCCATCTTTGATTCCTCGGGTGATCCGCCTCTCTTGCACACAGCTGCTTTCTTGCTTGTTGTTTTTGGCACCGCATTCAAACTCGCCCGCCCGCTCTCAGCTTTCTGTAGTGTACTCAAAAGACACGGAACATCAAAAAGCTTTGAGGCGCTGGCGACATTAACATCGCTGAACTCTTTCTGAGAGGGGCTGCAAGCACAGACCCTTGGCTCTTTGTGTGTAAATGTGTGAGAGTAGCTGAGTGCCCTCTCTCTCCAATACAAAGACCCCAAGGTTACCAGGGAGTCACTGATCCCATTCCAGGAGCTGCATTCCTCTCGGTTCCATCTCATTCCATGCCATGCCATTCCTCGCCTGCATGCCTGAGACAGGTGCTGTTTTTCTGACCTTGGCTGTTTGTGGAGATTATATATTTACCAGCTCCTCTGGATAAGCACTGTCTTGTCTCTCTCGCTCTTCCACTACAAAGCACCATTATTCAGTCTCTCTGTTCCTCTCCTCTACTGGATTACACTGTGGATGGATGAGCCAGAGGCTGTGAACAGCTTTGACTAACACACACCCATAGTTTTTGGTGTGTGCATGTGACTGTTTATACCGTTGCAGGGTCAGTAGGTTTCAATCACTGGGCATTGATGTGATGAACTTTCAGAGGGTTTGAATAGATTCAACTTCTGCGAAAGTTCAGCGTGATATGAATATGTTCAGTCGACTATTGACAGAGACATTTGGTGTTAAGTATCATTGGCTAGGCAGAGTATGAGTATGATGGAATTTAAAATTCTAGTTTATCTAAGTCAAGTAAAGCTGGTTACATATGGAACATTTCTAAGTTGTTACTAGATGTTCTTAAGTGTGGCTGGCTAGCTAGTATTAGCTATAAATGTCTTACCTGTGAGAGTGGTGTGGTTAGCTTTGTGCTGTTGTGGTACAGCCCCTGTAGCGTGATAATAAGGCTGGCAAATGGGCGAGGAGGAGGGGGGCAGTGTGGGGGTTAGATGGGATAGTGTGTGGGGGGGCTACACGGTTACCACGGAAATGGATGTGTTGGCCTCATCAGCAGGCTCCCAGCTGGTGAGGGCTCGGAAGCGCGTCTTGGCAAGCGTTTGGTCAGGGGGGAGTTTGCATCTGTGCTGCCTTGGCTCTCAGCTGGAGGGGGGTAGGAGATGTTCACCCCCCCGCGCCCCTCTCCAACACCCCTTCTCATCAGGTCTTAAAGGGGACCCACCCACTGTCAAGGCAAAGCCTCATCACACAGCTCACTGGGAAACTGCCTCCGAGTTGCTCTCTCTCTTCCTCGCTTCCCTTTCCCTCAGTCCCTCTTCTCCTCCTCTTTTCACCCCATTCTCTCCCTTTCACACCATTATTTACTCGTCTGCTCACCCTCATTTATCCACTGTCTTTCTCTCTCCTCTTTCTCCTCTATCAGTTTCATTTCCCTTCTGTCTCCTTCGTCTTCCTCTCCCTGCACCACCCTCTTTTCTGTTTTTCTACTCTGTTTTTCTACTCTCCCTCTCTCTCTCTCTCTCTCTCTCTCTCTCTCTCTTTCTCTCTCGCTCTCTTTCTCCCCCCTCAGAGTAGCCGATTATATCAGTCCTGTACCGCCCACCCTGTAGAGACTTGCTTGTCCTACAGATGCTTCCTCTGTAGTGTCTTTATTTGATTTATTTCTCATTTTCTTCACAGGATATTTGTTAAAGGGTGAGATTTGAACAGTTTTACAGGATGCCCTTTTCCACTAAATGTGCTAGGGATTAAAGTTCCTTCTCATTCCAGGGAAAGCTTTTAAACATACTATTTAGCCTGTCTAAACCACAGTGGTGTGGATGGGTGACATATCAAAGGAGAGGGTGAAACTCAAGCACTCAGGAAATGAGCTGGAACATGATTTGGTGACCTCTGAATTCTCTACCCTCGTTCCCATGGTGTGTGTGTAGTTGGGGGGGATTGTGGGTATGTGTAGGATTTGATGTTCTGGGTCGTGGAGTTACCACCATGTGGCTACTGTACAGGAAGAGGAGTCTGCAGCACAGGGCAGCCCTTGACCAGGGAGGAATGGCCATGGTGACATCATCGGTGACATAGGAGGTGTCTGTCCTGGCTTTGCCTCCATGCACCTGCCCATCCTCTGAAGGGCGAACGTTCTATCCCCCAAATCACTCGCATGCTCCAGATCCTAGATTATTTTTGCTTTCTTTGTGTTTTCATCTGTCCGGTTCTGTTTCAAGCCTTAACTTGAGCTTAATGAGAGACAGACGGCCATAAAGTGATAAAAAAAACGCCCTCGAGTCCCGCTGATAACCATCATCGGAAAGAGTGAACGCATGAGGAAAGTGACTGGACCGGGACCAAAAGCGACGATACACTCTGTCCATCTGTATTAGGCTTTAGTCTGTAAAATGGCATGTGTAACGCCCTCATCATATCTGCCTGGGTGAAGCATGGTTATTATGAAGGCAGGCGGTGCGATGTGGTGGTGCCGCTACACCGTCAGGGACAAGGCCAGCTTTTGTTCATTTTCTGGTCCCATGCATCTGCTTGTAATAGACAAGACCTCAACTGTGTCGTCATGTTTTGGCATCGATATCCCTTTCAGATCCAGTTAGGCTGGGGGGGTAATGGTGACATATGGAACACGCCAGAGATCACTTGCTTTGTCTAATTGTGCGGTGCATTTGTCCCATAGGCCTATATGATCAGAAAATGGCTATGTTGTCCTTTACGTGTCCTAGTGTACCGCATTGTCCATGTCCTTTATGACGAGTGGTGACACCAGGGTGGCGCATTATAGGAAGGTGGACCTTGTTGACATGAGAGCTACACAGGGTAGTGCTTCAGAGAAGATGGTGTCTGATACTGCTGGAGTAAAGGAACCAAGGAGAAGCGTTATCACTGACTAACACCCTCACTTACGCACTCTTTCTCTCTCTCTCTCTCTCTTTCACTCTCTCTCTCTCACGCTCTGCCCCTCTCTCTCTATTTATACTGTTTACAGTGTATCCCTCCCATTGTCTCTCTGTTGGATGTAAGACAGTGGCTGTGTGTGAGATTCTGAAGTACACCCAGCCCACACATCTGTCTGTCCCCTATCTCTCGGTGGTGAGTGGACTGGGACCGGGACAGCGGTCCTGGTGCTTTCTTCATGTTCAATAGCCATCACACCATATCCTGTAGCAAGATATAAAGACAGCCTCACTCACACAATACACACACACAAGTCAAAGCTTGGACACACCCACTCATTCCAGTTTTTAAAAAAAATCTTTACTATTTTCTTCATTGTAGAATAATAGTGAAGACATCAAAACTATGAAATAACACATATGGAATCATGTAGTGATTCTTCAAAGTAGTCCCCCTTTGCCTTGATGACAGCTTTGCACACTCTTGGAATTTTCTCAACCAGCTTCATGAGGTAGTCACCTGGAATGCATTTCAATTAACAGGTGTGCCTTGTTAAAAGTTGATTTGTGGAATTTCTTTCCTTCTTAATGAATTTGAGCCAATCAGTTGTGTTGTAACAAGGTAGGGTTGGTATAAGAAAGATAGCTCTATTTGGTAAAAGACCAAGTCCATTTTATGGTAAGAACAGCTCAAATAAGCAAAGAGAAATGACAGTCCATCCTTACTTTAAGACATGAAGGTCAGTCAATCCGGGAAATTTCAAGAACTTTGAAAGTTTCTCCCAGTGCAGTTGCAAAAACCATCAAGCGCTATGACGAAAATGGTTCTCATGAGGACCGCCACAGGAAGGAAGACCCAGAGTTACCTCTGATGCAAAGAATATATTCATTAGAGTTAACTGCACCTCAGATTGCAGCCCAAATAAATGCTTCACAGATTTCAATTAACAGACACATCTCAAAATCAACTGTTCAGGGTAGACTGTGAATCAGGCCTTCATGGTTGAATTCAACCTCTCTTTTGTATTGTCTGAGATCCCCAAAGATTGGAAAGCTGCCGTGGTCATCCCCCTCTTCAAAGGGGGAGACACTCTAGACCCAAACTGCTACAGACCTATATCTATACTACCCTGCCTTTCTAAGGTCTTTGAAAGCCAAGTTAACAAACAGATCACCGACCATTTCGAATCACACCGTACCTTCTCCGCTATGCAGTCTGGCTTCCGAGCTGGTCATGGGTGCACCTCAGCCACGCTCAAGGTCCTAAACGATATCATAACTGCCATCGATAAGAGACAATACTGTGCAGCTGTAATCATCGACCTGGCCAAGGCTTTCGACTCTGTCAATCACCACATTCTTATCGGCCGACTCAACAGCCTTGGTTTCTCAAATGACTGCCTCGCCTGGTTCACCAACTACTTCTCTGATAGGGTTCAGTGTGTCAAATCAGAGGGCCTGTTGTCCGGACCTCTGGCAGTCTCTATGGGGGTGCCACTGTGTTCAATTCTCAGGCCGACTCTCTTCTCTGTATACATCAATGATGTCACTCTTGCTGCTGGTGATTTTCTGATCCACCTCTATGTAGACGACACCATTCTGTATACTTCTGACACTGTGCTAACTAACCTCCAGACGAGCTTCAATGCCATACAACTCTCCTTCCGAGGCCTCAAACTGCTCTTAAATGCAAGTAAAATTAAATGCATGCTCTTCAACCGATCGCTGCCCGCATCTGCCCGCCCATCCAGCATCACTACTCTGGACGGTTCTGACCTAGAATATGTGGACAACTACAAATACCTAGGTGTCTTGTTAGACTGTAAACTCTCCTTCCCGACCCACATTAAGTATCTCCAATCCAAAATTAAATCTAGAATCGGCTTCCTATTTCGCAACAAAGCATCCTTCACTCATGCTCGACTTCGGCGATGTCATTTACAAAATAGCCTCCAACACTCTACTCAACAAATTGGATGCAGTCTATCACAGTGCCATCCATTTTGTCACCAAAGCCCCATACACTACTCACCACTGCGACCTGTATGCTCTCGTTGGCTGGCCCTCGCTTCATACTCGTCGCCAAACCCACTGGCTCCAGGTCATCTACAAGTCTTTGCTAGGTAAAGCCCCGCCTTATCTCAGTTCACTGGTCACCATAGCAGCACCCACCCGCAGCACGCGCTCCAGCAGGTATATTTTGGCCGCCTTTCCTTTCAGTTCTCTACTGCCAATGACTAGAACGAACTGTAAAAATCGCTGAAGCTGGAGACTTATCTCCCTCACTAACTTCAAGCACCAGCTGTCAGAGCAGCTCACAGATCATTGCACCTGTACATAGCCCATCTGTAAATAGCCCATCCAACTACTTCATCCCCATACTGTATTATTTATTTATTTTGCTCCTTTGCACCCCAGTATCTCTACTTGCACATTCATCTTCTGCACATCTATCACTCCAGTGTTTAATTACTATGTCGTAATTAGCTTGCCGCTCTGGCCTATTTTATTGCCTTACCTCCCTTATCTTACCTCATTTGCACACACTGTATATATATTCTTCTTTTTTTCTACTGTATTATTGACTGTATGTTTGTTTATTCCATGTGTAACTCTGTGTTGTTGTATGTGTCGAACTGCTTTGCTTTATCTTGGCCAGGTCGCAGTTGTAAATGAGAACTTGTTCTCAACTAGCCTACCTGGTTAAATAAAAGTGAAATAAAAAAAAGATATATAAAAAAAATTGCTGCAAAGAAACCGTTACTAAAGGACACAAATAATAATAAGAAACTTGCTTGGGCCAAGAAACATGAGCAATGGACATTAGACGGGTGGAAATTTCTCCTTTAGTCTGATGAGATGTGCTTCCCACCGTGAAGCATGGAGGAGGAGGTGTGATGGTGTGGGGGTGCTTTGCTGGTGACACTGTCAGTGATTTATTAAGAATTCAAGGCACACTTAACCAGCATGGCTACCACAGCATTCTACAGCGATAAATAATAACATCTGGTTTGCGCTTTGTGGGACTATCATTTGTTTTTCAACAGGACAATAACCCAACACACCTCCCGGCTGTGTATGGCCTATTTGACCAAGAAGGAGAGTAATGGAGTGCTGCATCAGATGACCTGGCCTCCACAGTCACCCGACCTCAACCCAATTGAGATGGCTTGGGATGAGTCGGACCACAGAGTGAAGGAAAAGCATATGTGGGAACTCCTTCAAGGCTGTTGGAAAAGCATTCCAGGTGAAGCTGGTTGAGGGAATGCCAAGCCTGTGCAAAGCTGTCATCAAGGCATAGGGTGGCTACTTTGAAGAATCAAAAATTTGTTTAACACATTTTTTGGTTACTACATGATTCCATATGTGTTATTTCATATTTTTGATGTCTTCACTATTATTCTACAATGTAGAAAAGAGTAAAAATAAAGAAAAACCCCTTGAATGATTAGGTGTGTCCAAACTTTGACTGGTACTCTATCTACTACTGTACATTGCATTTTTTTACACTGTTATACACACTGCATATTTATATACAAGATGCTTCATATAGCTAGCTGTAATATACAGGTAACTGCCAAAATAAAGGAAACACCAACATAATGTGTTAATAGGGAGTTGGGCCACCACGAATCAGAACAGCTTCAATGCACCTTGTCATAAATTCTACAAGTGTCTGGAACTCTATTGGAGGGAGGCAACATTCTTCCACAAGAAATTCCATAATTTGGTGTTTTGTTGATGGTGGTGGAAAACACTGTCTCAGGCACGACTCCAGAATCTCCCATAAGTGTTCAATTGGATTGAGATCTGGTGACAGAGACGGCCATGGCATATTGTAACAATGTTTTTGCCTGCTCATCAAACCATTCAGTGACCACTCGTGCCCTGTGGATGGGGGCATTGTTATCCTATGGAGGCATAGCCATGGTAGCCAAAATATTGGCCTTCTCAGTATTTTTATATGACCCTAGGTATTATGGGATGTTAATTGCTTAATTAAGTCAGGAACCACACCTGTGTGGGAGCACATGCTTTCAATATACTTTGTATCCCTCGTTGACGTAAGTGTTTCCATTATTTTGGCAGTTACCTGTATCTACTGATGTACATATCATTCTAAGTATATATCTTTGGTGTATATGCATAGATTGCATTTGGATTATTGGGTTGGTAACTGGATTCGTTCTGACATTCGTGATTTCTTATTTCTAGTTTTTGATTATTATTTGTGTACTTGTTTGACATTTTTGCTGCACTGTTAGGAGCTAGTAACATAAGTATTTCTCTGCACCCGCTAGAACATCTACTAAACTGTGTATGCGACCAATAAACTTTGATTTGAACAGCATGTTAGTATGTCTCAGCTTAGAGCCCTGCCCTGCTTAATCCTCCACAGCAAGAATATCTCAAAAGCATACAGTTTTTTGTGTACCACTGAACTACCCTTGTTTGTGTGTGTGTATATTGAGCATTAGTGCATGGGGTTATCCTATATGAAGGCTAGTTGTGTGTGTTTTTCTGGTTGGGTCTGTGCATGCGTGTGGTTGTCATTCCATAGCAGTTCCGACATCAAAGGTTGTCTGCACATCTTGGTCTTTAGATAAATGCCTGATCGGGTGTAAGCACAATCGTAGGATTTCTCCGATAGGTCTCTCCCTGTTTTAATGTTACCTTTGCCCACCCGTCTGGCCTGTTTCTCTCTTCTCCAGCCGAGCTGATCTAATGATTCACGGTGCTGCATCGAGCCGCTTGTCGGAGATCAATCATCTTCGTCAGAGCATTCTGCCGATTGTTTGAGTAGGGGGCCATTAGAGAGAACTGTTTGGAAGTGTTTTGTGAACCTAAGCTGCTTCAAAGGTCAGAGGGGGAAAAAAAGTGGTGTGTGTGTGTGTGTGTGTCTGTGTCTGTGTGTGTGTGTGTGTGTGTGTGTTGCAGAGCGAGAGAGATGGAAAGAGAGGCCTTGTCAGCCTATTCGTGGCTCCGCTGCCCTTTGTTAGTGTGAATACTTAAACAGCTTGCCACAAGTTCAGAACCTGGGATAAATAATTTCCACTGTCTGTCATGCTGATCTGAAATATGCACAGTGGAGGAAGGGAGGAGCTGGAGAGGAGAGGCGAGGCGAGGTGGCTAGACGGTGTTGTGTTGAGTCGCTGGTAGAGGCAGAAGAACCTGTTTAATGTGGCTTGTCTATAGCAACTAATGAGCATTTTGCATTGTCTTGTGTGGACTCCATATAGTTCTCACATGATGTCAACTTTTTCAAAAGGCTGCCTCCTGAAAGGCGTACATATTCTATTTGAAAGTCATGAAATGTTGAAAATGAAAGTTACGCGGTGGAGAAAATAGAAAGATAATCAAGATAATAAAAAAGATTTCTGAAAGTCTAGAAGCTGCGGTCTGCCTTGATATGACTGAGATTGAGATAAACAAAATGTTTTGATGAAAGGTTCCGTCCTTAGAGTTTGACAGATTTGTAATGGTGACATTAGCGTAACTCTAACAGTGAAAACTTTCTTAAGGCAAGAGTATAGTGCCATGGTTCACTTCCTCCAGTGAATATCTGAGGTTAGTGGAGTTTTCGACTTCCCAACCATCTCTGCTGAGGTTAGACCTCTAGATCAGATGGTTTTGACCAGCAGTTAACATAATGCAGTGCTCGCCAGAACCCAGACTCACAGCCATGGTAAGGCACAGATAGGGAGAGGGGTGGTGGTGAAAAATGTTTACATGTGATAGCTGGTTTGCTAGTAATTGGGAAAGCTGGCACAGCGGTTAAGATCTTTGTTGCACAGTCAAAAAACGCATTTCCACTTCAGAGGAGAAAGCGGAATTGAAATCAGCTGTATGTAGTTGATTTAAGGCAGTTTTCTGTTACATTGAGTCACATATAAGATGGCTTTAACCTCAAGTCGAGCGTCTGTTTGCCAGGCCTGGTTTGCTGTCCAAGTCTCTTTCACTAAATCATTTTAAAAGTCTGAATGTTTGACTGTCTGCTAGTCATTCAGATGTTCCCCTCCTTATCTATCACAATCAGAGGCAGAAATTCTGAAGTTTGGAATATGTTTCTAAACAAAGAAGTTGATACCCACTCTGGTAATTATTTTATTTCCTTTGGATGGTAGTGTGTGTACTTAATTATGTTTTTTTTTTGTTTTTTCCTCGCATTTTTTTTCTTCTTTGTTACTTGCCTTCGACTTCTTGGGAAGAATGAAAAGTAGGGCGCTCACTAAGCAATTATTACTCAACCCCAAACAACTTTTCTTTTTTTAAAGGCACTGAATTATTTTTAAAATAAACAAACAAAAAAGCAACTTTAGACTGGAAGAATATTTAATTGTTTTTTGATTACTTAGAATATGATCAGGGGAATTTGCTGTCATAAATATTTAAAGAGATTTAGAATGATGCCATATTTCCGTTTTCCATTAATGTTTTTAAATTATTATTATTAGTCTCAGAATTCAGACTGAAAATGACAAAAAAAGAGAACTGCATTTATGATGCAGTTCAGACAGGGAGACAGAAATTAAATAGCAGCCCCAAAAGCCAGGAGTGGGAATTCTACAGTAACAGACGAGCAACCAGGAGGTGGCAGCAGTGAGCAGCATCATCAACAGAAGGCTGCCAGTCAGTGATTATAATTTATGATCCATTTCTATTATAGGTGGGGTGTGCAGATAGTTACAGTAATAATTATCAGGACTGAAGTGTTTCCAAGGCAACCAGCATTTTTCTCCCCATTGAAGCTCTGGCAGGGAGAGTGTCTGTGTAGCATGACATGGCTGGATCAGGGGATCATAGGCCTCTGTTACTGTTGCCGCTGCTGCTCTGGGAGGGAGGTTAGCTTTAGCACTGGCTTCGTGTGGTAGAAGACTACGGCTGGTCTATGAGCACGCACAGACTGAAACGGTCAGCATTGCCTTATAGGCCTACGCGGCTGTTGTGCCACCAAGTAACACTCAAAAGATGTGTAGCCTACCAATTTTTGGTTTGAAGGTGATTTGTCAGTTGAAAGCATGTTTATGTGTAGATATGTGATGTGTAATGGTTTCAGGCAGTGTGTAGAATGAATTTAATAACATGTTATACCCTCTTTATTATTGTCTGTTCGTCTGGTGGTGTGGTGGAACGGGATTGGACGTTCTCCCGCTTTTCACCTCCACCCTGACATCCTCTTGGGCCTTGCATAAACCCCCAGCTGCAATTATAAAACAGCCCTAATTTCTTATCATAAAAATCTAATGGTCTTTCTGTTGGAGCAATAGGCATGTTGAGGCTAAACAAAGGGGGAAACGCTGTACAGTGTGTGCCATTAAACCCAGCAGGCTAGCGCTCAAGTGTTCGTTAATTCTCTTCTCTTTTTTGTGGCTGCACAAAATGGAGGGATCAAGGCGAGGTAGGAAATAAAGAGCGATAGGAAAATGAAAGAGCAGGAGGAGAGCATTCAAGTTCACATCCCCTTCTTTACCCGTCTACACCTCTGTCTACTTGTATAGGGAGAAAGAGAACGCGCCACACTGTAGCCTATTCACAGAAGACAAATGGGAAAAGAAGGAACCTTTTGACTATTGAACGCTAAACAATTCCCTCCGAACAGACCGTCTTGACACATTACAGAACCCACTGTTATTGGCCTATACAATATCACAACTAGATATACCTATAAGCAATACAAAACCCTACAATACACATGACCTGTGTTCATGCACATTAGAGACTGGTAGTAAGTAACACCAATGCGCTCCGTAGATGAATGGTTTCACATGAGACGCCGTGTGAGTGTCTCCCAGAGCAGAGCAGATTGTGTGGCGCTGGTAGTGGCTGGCATTAGTGGTCCTTGGATTGAATTAGAAACTGGATCCATAGCTCTGCTCTCCTCGTGCCACACAGGGTTAAAACCTGCTGGGGTGCTCTTTCTCTCCGCCGAGCCGTCCCCCCTAGAGTCTGTCATTGATTGAGGCACTTGGCTGATCTGTCACCAACAGGCACACAGATGGATGCAAGTAAACACACTCCAATGAGCACCTTTGGCACCCGATGGAAGGCTAACGTGTGTGTCTGTGTTTGGTAGTTTTTCAGGTTGTAATGTCAGGGCTTCTGGATGTTTGTGTTGTGTGTTGCTGGTATATTTCTCCACTAATGTGTCACACAAAATCCTCAAGTGTCTCCTTTTCTGCCTCTCTGTCTCGCTCCCCCTCTCTTTAATCTCTCTGTTTTTCACTCTACCTCCTTTTCTCTCTCTCTCTCTCTCTTCAACAATGGAAGTGCCCTCTTTAATTGAACAGTCATCTGTCGGCTGTTTTTCTCCCCACACCCCTCCCTTATATCCGGGGAAGCGTCCATCCGATGGCTTCAGCCCTCTCCCTCTTCTTCCACGCTGCCATCTGCTTGTAGTGCTGGGGCTGGTGAGGGCCTTGCCATCCCTCTCTCCTTGCCATCCCTCTCTCCCTTCCCTCCTCCCTCCCTTCCATCCCCTCCCTTCCTCCCTATGTACCGTCCGTGAGCATTGTTTGTTTGTGAGGGACGCTGTGCCTTTAAGAGCGCTGCCTGCTACTCGGGCCTAATGTCATTAATCTGTACAAACTTGGTGTGACAGAAGCAGGAGGCACCGCAGATTGATGACATTTTATTGTTATTGCAGTGCTACTATTAACTGTTCGCCAGTTCTGCTGAGGTTTTTACCTCTATACACCAGGCACCGACAGAGAAAAAAGAAAACAGCAAATTGAACACATCGCTGATTTGATACAGAGAAAACTGATTAATTTAAGTGTAAAATTGCTATTTTCATTTGTATTTTCTGTGGTGTTTTTTTTTTAAATTAATGGTGGTAGTGGGGTTAGTTGAGCCAAAGGGTTAGAAGAGCCGCCCCTTGTTTTTATGAAACAGTACACAAAATTAATCATATGACCAAATATTTAGAAAGAGGTCATCATTTCATGCAGTCTGTGAAGGAGAAGAAACCACATAGAAAAAGTATTAAGCAAGTTATGTCCCAAAATGTTTTTTTCTTTTCTTCACAAAGTCAAATTAGTTTATTGTGTTTTACGTTTCACGATGCTTGTATCGAAACCAAACTAGATCGTTTTAAGATTGGGGTCTCTATAAGCTACAATACGAGGTCCTAAACCTAGCATGAAAGTGAATCCTATAGTCAAAATGTTTCACTTGGAGTAAGTTGAGCCAATGGTCATGGGGTAAGCAGGTCAGTTGTTTGTTCACCCACAGCCGCCGCAATAAAAATAACCCATCCGCAACTGCCCAACTATATGTGATAAAGTGAAAATCTGAGGCCCGCTCCTGACCCTAACCCGCGAATATAGAAAATGTCCTGTACAGTCAGAGATGGTGGAGCGATTTTTTTGTTGACAGGCCTCTTTAGATAGGTCTATGTTTCTGCTTATAATTTCCGACATTTTTGTAGGCTTTTTGTTAGTCAACTTGTCTATAATTAGTATACATGCAGTGTCTCTTCTGTCATTACTTGTTGCCCTGGAATATATTTAAACGAAACTTGCTCAACAGAATGTTTTAAATTGATAGAATGAATGCTTCAATCTAGTCATCAGTAAAGTTGTCTTTCATCAACGATTCTCTCACTCAGCAAAGATGTTTAGGGACCGGGGAGAAAATGCAATGACTCAACAACAACAACAACAAAAATATTTCATTTTCAAATTACTTCAGTTTGACTGGATTTAAGGACAATTCAAGCGGTGAAAACTACCCAACATGTTTCTGATCAGATTTCAGTTCGGCTTGTATGCATATTTTATGTGGTTGAAATACTATCAGCTTTTATGATGCTGATAAAGATAGCACCTTTACAGATGATCCCTAACCATGCATTCATTCTCTCCAAATCATATTTCTCCACTCCTGTTCCCAAGTCAAAATGTAAATTTGGTGTATAATTTTACTGCAAGAAATGCTTAATTCTGCAGGAGTATTAGGCTTGAGGTTATAGTCCTACAGTCATTGTCCAGATTTCAGGCTACTATACCATTTAACCCATCGGAACAGTAAGTAGCCTACAGTTCCCTTGACGTGCCATTTTGACAGCCCAGCCCGTCCAGCCTGCATTTTGAAGTCCCCGTCTTGTGACTGTCAAGTTTGTATAGTGCCTCACTTCACCAAATCTTTCCCAAACATTGGGCTACTGTTCTGGCCATCCTTCTCTTTATATTCAACTCTCCATTTCGCAGCTTTCCTCTTATTGAATTAAACTCTGACATTGTCCTTTTTGCCTCAGTGGATCGACGTTAACCTTTTCTGCTCAAGTTCCCAAAAGCTTTTGGCAATTTGTGTGTACGGTATTTGGTGAGTGTACAGTTAGGCCCTAAAGCTTATAGGCTTAGGCTACGCGCTAACAGCAGATAAAAACAATGAAAGAAAAACCTCAATGTAGCCTATAAAGGGGGATACCTAGTCAGTTGTACAACTGAATGCATTCAACTGAAATGTGTCTTCCGCATTCAACCAACTTAGGTATGGATTGCACAAGTATTATACGTACATGTATGGATTTTTAATGCATTGTTTTCTCTTTATTCATCCCACCCCCCACCAACCCGCCCTTCATCAACACAATATTTCATGACCCTACGCCCGCCCACCCGCCCTGCAGATATAACCGCGGGGACTGCGGGTTATGAGTCAACCCGTGCATCACTGGCCACCATAACCCATACAAATGATGATTACATTTAGTCCATTTTATGCATAATATGCATAGTATTTTTGCAACGTGTCATACATATGAACTCAATATAGTGCATTTTTATTGTTACAGAGAAGACATCATCATGCCCCATGTATACAGATGTAAAAACAGCAGGGCTCTAGCCCAAGGGAGAATGACTGCCCCCTCTCATTGAAGCCATGGAAGTTCAAGGCTGCCTGCGGTACTGCAGGTATTGTTTGCAGAAAACAGAATCCCCCGTTATAGTGAATGGAAAAATGACAATCTAATGTGGTCTATCTTCCTGTAAATATATATATATATATTTTTGAAGACAATCATGGTACCAATAATTGCTTATAATACACCATATGTACACCGAGTGCTCTTTCCATGACATAGACTGACTAGGTGAATCCAGGTGAAAGCTATGATCCCTTATTGATGTCACTTCAAACAGTGTAGATGAAGGGGAGGAGACATGTTAAAGAAGGATTTTTAAGCCTTGAGACAATTGAGACATGGATTGTGTGTGTGTGCGCCATTCAGAGGGTGAAAGGGCAAGACAAAATATTTGTCTTTGAACGGGGTATGGTAGTAGGTGCCAGGTGCACCAGTTTGAGTGTGTCAAGAACTGCAACGCTGCTGGGTTTTTCACGCTCAATAGTTTCCCGTGTGTATCAAGAATGGTCCACCATCCAAAGGACATCCAGCCAACTTGACCCAACTTTCGGAAGCATTGGAGTCAATGTGGGCCAGCATCCCTGTGGAACACTTTTGTCAACTTGTCAAGTCCATGCCCCCAACGAATTGAGGCTGTTCTGAGGTCAAAAGGGGATGCAGCTCAATATTTAAAAGGTGTTCCTAATGTTTTGTACACTCAGTCTATGTCCTTGAACCGGTTATTTTAAAATTGCACACAAAATAAGTTATGAAGATAATTTAGCACGCTCGGCCTTCAACTTGAGTTACTCAATGAGAGAGGGCAGCACTGAGCCAGCCTGCAACGTCACTTCCTGGAGTAACTCAAACCGCGCAGGTTGTCTCCATCAGACGCCATCTTAACCGGCTTCACTTGGCTTCAATGCGCAATTGAGTCTTCATATAGGAATGAATGGTGTCGCGCGATCGATGGCTACGTCCATTCATATATACAGTCATTGGTCTAGCCCCCCTTCTTGAGAGACCAGCCAAGGAAGTGGGAGAAGGGAAGAAGTCCATTGGAGCAGCAGCAAGGGATGAAAAAATAGACTGAATGACACTGAAGAGGTACGTTGACAAAAGAGAGAACTAACGTGTACCTGTGCGAAAGACAAGCTATGACAGAGTAGCAGAGGCACACACGGTTTTATCTAAGACATTTAGGATATATATATACCACACCCACATTCCATGAATTAGACTTTGATCTGCCAGCACCATCACCTACTGTCACAGGACACCACCACCAACTTACCCCAAGGCGACTCAACTTACCCTATCCCTTTACTTAATTTACCCCATACCCGGGGTAAGTTGTGCCAAGATACCACTTTTTTTTTTGTTGCACAAGCTATGTTTTCTAAACTGTTATGTTTACATGAATTCGTATTATTTCCAGGGATACACAACATCCTGAAATACAGTAGATGTAGATGTCTTTGTTAAAATGATACTATATTTACCTTGACGTAGTCATGCTGAATTTAGAAAATGTCTTTACATACCCTACTCTCCCCTAATATGTTTGAATTCTCAGTGTAGACATTTCTTAAGGCCTGGTATAGATTATGTTGGAGGGAGAGAAACAATTTCATTTGTACAACTGAAGCGCTACACCATTGCTCTCTCAGAATATGATAGTATGCTATTGGCTAGTGGTGAAAAATTTAACCCATGACTGTATGGCCCTGTGCACTGATATCAAGGCAGGCGATCCATCTGGTTTAATCCAATACATCATGTGACTGATCAAGGCGAATCAATCAGGTTGATGCAGCATGAATGAACCAATTAACTGAATGATGACCAGTCATTTTTCTGTAATATGACTTATCAGGTCACACATCTTTTTGCAAGGTGTATCAAAATATGATGCGGTTACATATTTTCAAACTGGTTAACACTAACAGTCTAGAGGTTGGTCTTCCCAGGCATTTGGACAGACGGTTGTCTTTGACCCCCCCCCCCCCCCGTTGTGTCTGGAGTGATGAGGTCCATATGATCCCTAAGCTTGTCTAGAGGGTGCTGAAGTACACAGTCGCTTTCTCCTAGTGATGTGTGTCTGTGTTTGCGCGTGTTCTTTTGTGTGTGTGTGTGTGTGTGTGTGTGTGTGTGTGTGTGTGTGTGTGTGTGTGTGTGTGTGTGTGTGTGTGTGTGTGTGTGTGTGTGTGTGTGTGTGTGTGTGTGTGTGTGTGTGTGTGTGTGTGTGTGTGTGTGTGCGTGTGTGTGTGTAATTATGTGCTGTCTCTAAATAAATGAAAATACAAAGTATGTAACTTTGATATCCTGCATGTGCTTTTCCCTGTGGATATAGTTGTGTGTGTGCTGCTCACTGCACTGCTGAGAGAGAGAGAGAGAGAGACGTGTTAGAAAAGCTTCACAAGGTCAGACCCAGAGCTCATTAAGAGGAGAGAAGGGGGGGTCCCAGACGTCCCTTTCTCACTAACCTTATTCTGTAATTAGTCTTTGTTTCCTCCTAACACTCTGGCCATGCCACCAGGAGGTGGAACACCATTTAGACTGGGGCTCCTTTCCAGCACCGCCCCATAGTGACACTGGTGTCACAGTCCCTGTCTCCTCTGCTTCCCTCCTCTACTCTTCCCAGTCTGGCTCTCTGGCTTCTCTCTGGCTTGGAGTCCTAACCCCCCTCTCCAATCCCACCACTCCACCCTACTTCCCATACACACCACTAGATCAGTGGTGTAGTGACAGTCCCACTCTCCCCTGCTTCCCTCCTCTATGCTGCCCAGTCTGGCTCTGTGGATAAAATGATAAGCATCCACCCCAGCATGCTTCCCGTTAGCACCACTTTCTCACCGCTTTTTAACGTGTTACATATGCTTTTATCAGAACATATTGGGTCTGTTTTTAAAACAAATTGTATAATTTATGGGAAGGATGAGTGTCAAATTCAGGGCTGCTTTGGATGCCAGATGTATCTGTTGTCTTTTGGGAGTGTAGCTTATGTTCGTGGCTGTGTGGTGGCTTGGTGGGTCCAAGGTGTGGCAGCAGAGTGGGTGTGTGGAGGATAGTTAGGCTCATGATGGCAGACCCTGGCCCAGTAACTCCCTTAGGTTCCTATTCACCAGCCTGTGAGATCCAGTGGCAGTATGGCAGTCCTCTTGTATTAATGATGATGGATGAGAGAGAGAGAGAGCACCCTACTTTTCCAGTCTCTCTCGGGCCAGGAACTTTCTCGAGTTCTGGGTACAGCTGACCTAGAAAACGAGGATGTCACATCCACATCCAGCGACAGCAGCAGCAGCCTTTGGGGTTAGAGGAGTAGTGGAGATAAATAATAAGAGAAGTCCTCCGACACGTTGACTGTTATTGCCTTCGTTTTCAAAGAGAGATATCAAGGGGAAGCCTGTCTAAGTCTTATTTGTTTTTTTTCTTGCTCTCTGTATTTTCTTGTGATGTGTGGTTGTACACAGCTGGGTGTCAAGATGAACCTGCTCTTGCGTGTGTTTGTGTGTGTGTGTGTGTGTGTGTGTGTGTGTGTGTGTGTGTGTGTGTGGGGGGCGGTGCTGCCACTATCTGTCATAGATACACCCCACCCCCTCCTCTACCTCCGCTGGATGCACCTGTTTATCTGCCTGTCATGTTCCATCATTGTGACTACCCTGGGCTGAATGGTGGCGTTGCCATGTCGATCTCCATCGGCGACGATGCATCTGTTAGGCCTGACCACCCGGAACCTGGCAGAGATCCACCGCCCCTGATGAGGACTGACACTGGATGATGACTTCAGAGGGGGCGCACACCCCCGCTACATGTCCTCTCACCCGTCACTCAATCTGCTGCCACGGCAACCACTGCTCCAGTTCTGAGATATATGATGCAGCGTAACTACTGGACTTAAAACAGCATTGTTTTATGTATTTATAGTGAAGGCTTCATATACTGCAGTATCTGAGGTCAATGTTCATTTCAAATGAGATTGTATTCATTGTTTGGTATAACAAGGCGATTCCCCGGGGCTGTGCTGAAACAATGTTTATTGGGGGGGAAGTTAGCGGTAAAATCCCATCCATTCCATCTGACGGAGATTGTATTGTATTGTCCACATCTATCTGTCATTAGTGTGTTGACATATGGATAACTGTCATATGGCTAACTCTTCATGGGGTTTGAATAAATGACGTCTGGAGCCAGAGCAAAGTTTGCGGCTGCAGTGTGGGATCCAGAGCTGGTGTGAGAATAGAATAGGGACAGACTTGATGGGATTTCAGAAATCTATGAGGCCGATGATGAATGTTTGAAATAGGTTTGTCTGGAGGTTGATAAGCCATTTGTTTTCATTAGCCTGATGCTAGCCTAAGTCTTCAGAGGGGAAATGGGGTGGGTAGCTGGGTGTAGGGGGCCAAGAGATGGGCCTGCTAACAGAATTAGCATAGCATCCTTATCCTGGCTTCTCTAACCCGCCCCCCCGGTGGCCTTCCTCCTGGATTCAGGGGTGAATCAGACAGGCCTTGGAGAGAAGCAGGGTGACATTCAAATATCATTCACTCTGTGTCGCCGCGCCGCTCTCATTGGAGCATGTCCATTAAATATTGACAACGCGTTATCTCAGAGTGCAACGGAGATGTAGAAGTAACGCAGTGTGGAGGAGGGGAGGTGGGATGTGAGTTTGACACCCTTTTCCAGAGATCAAATCAAATCAAGTTGTATATGTCACATGCGCCGAATACAACAGGTGTAGACCTTACAGTGAAATGCTTATAACCAACAATGCAGTTAAAAAAATAAGAATAAGAAATAAAAGTAAGAAATAATTAAAGAGCAGCAGTAAAATGACAATAGCGAGGTTATATACACGGGGTACCGGTACAGAGTCAATGTCGGTACATTTTAATTTTTTTACAAAGCGCTCAGTCACATACCTCAAATAAATTAAATGCCAACCAATATGTACAATACATTAACAAGTTTACATATTAACCTTATTTTACATCAGCGTAGAAGAATAAACCCATACTATTACAGACAGAGGAAACAATGCTAGGACCGATGGGCCCGATAGTCGAGGTAATTGAGGTAATATGTACATGTAGGTAGAGTTATTAAAGTGGCTATGCATAGATAATAACCGAGAGTAGCAGCAGTGTAAAAGAGGGGGGGGGGGCAATGCAAATAGTCTGGGTAGCCATTTGATTAGATGTTCAGGAGTTTTATGGCTTAAGGGTAGAAGCTGTTTAGGAGCCTCTTGGACCTAGACTTAGCGCTCCGGTATCGCTTGCCGTGCGGTAGCGGAGAGAACAGTCTATAATTAGGGTGGCTGGAGTCTTTGATAATTTTTAGGGCCTTCCTCTGACACCGCCTGGTATAGAGTTCCTGGATGGCAGGATGTACTGGGCCGTACGCACTACCCTCTGTAGTGCCTTGCGATCGGAGGCCGAGCAGTTGCCATACCAGGCAGTGAGATGCAACCAGTCAGGATGCTCTCGATGGTGGAGCTGTAGAACCTTTTGAGGATCTGAGGACCCATGCCAAATCTTTGCAGTCTCCTGAGGGGGAATAGGTTTTATTGTGCCCTCTTCACGACTGCCTTGGTGTGCTTGGACCATGATAGTTTGTTGCTGATGTGGACACCAAGGAACTTGAAGCTCTCAACCTGCTCCACTACAGCCCCGTCGATGAGAATGGGGGCATGCTCGGTCCTCCTTTTCCTGTAGTCCACAATCATCTCCTTTGTCTTGATCACATTGTGGGAGTTGTTGTTGTCCTGGCACCACACGGCCAGGTCTCTCACGTCCTCCCTATAGGCTGTCTCGTCATTGTCGGTGATCAGGCCTACCACTGTTGTGTCACCAACAAACTTAATGATGGTGTTGAGGTCGTGCCTGGCCATGCAGTCATGAGTGAACAGGGAGTACAGGAGGGGACTGAGCACACACTCCTGTGTTGAGGATCACCGTGGCGGATGTGTTGTTACCTATCCTTACCACCAGGGGTCGGCCCGTCAGGAAGTCCAGGATCCAGTTGCAGAGGGAGGTGTTTAGTCCCAGGGTCCTTAGCTTAGTGATGACCTTTGAGGGCACTATGGTGTTGAATGCTGAGCTGTTGTCAATGAATAGCATTCTCACATAAGTGTTCCTTTTGTCCAGATGGGAAAGGGCAGTGTGGAGTGCAATAGAGATTGCATCATCTGTGGATGTGTTGGGGTGGTATGCAAATTGGAGTGGGTCTAGGGTTTCTGGGATAATGATGTTGTGAGCCATGACCAGCCTTTCAAAGCTCTTCGTGGCTACAGACTTGTGTGCTACAGGTCGGTAGTCATTTAGGCAGGTTACCTTAGTGTCCTTGGTCACAGGGACTATGGCAGTCTGTTTGAAACATGCTGGTATTACAGACTCAGACAGGGAGAGGTTGAAAATGTAAGTCAAGACACTTGCCAGTTGGTCAGCGCATGCTCGGAGTACACGTCCTGGTTATCCGTCTGACCCTGCGGCCTTGTGAATGTTGACCTGTTTAAAGGTCTTACTCACATCGGCTGCGGAGAGCGTGATCACACAGTCGTCCGGAACAGCTGATGCTCTCATGCATGTTTCAGTGTTACTTGCCTCGAAGCAAGCATATAAGTAATTTAGCTCGTCTGGTAGGCTCGTGTCACTGGGCATCTCTTGGCTGTGCTTCCCTTTGTGTCCATAATAGTTTGCAAGCCCTGCAACATCCGACGAGCATTGGAGCTGGTGTAATACGATTCGATCTTAGTCCTGTATTGACGCTTTGCCTGTTTGATGGTTAGTCGGAGGGCATAGTGGGATTTCTTATAAGCTTCCTGGTTAGAGTCCCGCTCCTTGAAAGCGGCAGCTCTACCCTTTAGTTCAGTGTGGATGTTGCCTGTAATCCATGGCTTCTGATTGGGGTATGTACTGTACGTACAGTCACTGTGGGGACGACGTCATCGATGCACTTATTGATAAAGCCAGTGACTGATATGGTATACTCCTCAATGCCATTGGAAGAATCCCGGGAGCATATTCCAGTCTGCGCTAGCAAAACAGTCCTGTATCTTAGCATCTATTTCATCTGACCACTTTTTTATTGACTGAGTCACTGGTGCTTCCTGCTTTAATTTTTGCTTGTAAACAGGAATCAGGAGGATAGAATTATGGTCAGATTTACCAACTGGAGAGCGAGGGAGAGATTTGGACCCGTCTCTGTGTGTGGAGTAAAGGTGGTCTAGAGTTTTTTTTCCCTCTGGTTGCACATTTAACATGCTGGTGGAAATGAGGTAAAACGGATATAAGTTTCCCTTTCTTGGAGTGCCGTCTCTGGATGAGCGTTTTCCTGTTTGCTTATGGCGGTATACAGCTCATTGAGTGCAGTCTTAGTACCAGCATCGGTCTGTGGTGGTATGTAGACAGCTACGAAAAATACAGGTGAAAACTCTCTAGGTAGATAGTGTGGTCTACAGCTTATCATGAGATAATCTACCTCTCTATGCGGTGTCTGCAGTGTTTATGCCCCGGAAGAGCATAGGTAAACTGGTATGGCTCCAAACTTTCACCACTGTCTGGGTGTCAGTGTCTTGGAGCACAAGGCAATGTTTAAGTGCAGTCTTTTGCAGGCATTTCAGGCATTTCTACACGGCTCTCATGGGAAGATAACCCTTTTCTCTGTGGTGTTGAAATCAGTACAGTTTCCTTCTTTCCCATCCAACCCAAACACAGTAGTGACAGCCACCATCCTCTGACACCAGACTAATGTACCCCATTGCAGAACTCTAGGGAGGGATATCTATTCGATTCAAGATGAGCCTGTGGTACTCAGTCACTTGAATAAAGGGCTAGAGACTGTGAGTAGCCTATACAATATGTGTGTGTGAGCTGTAGGATACAGTGAGACAGAAGGAGCTGAGGATGGAGATGGGGCTAGATCTGTGGATCCAGAGCCTCAGGACCATGTAGACCATAGGAGACTTCTAGGGAATGTCTAATTGGTGGCTTTCACTGTGGATTAGGATATATGATTAGGCCTACTCTACTGTATCTGGTAGCTCTCCTAGAGAAGAGACTTTGAGGGATCTATTGTATGAGGATGATTATGATACGGATGAGTGGGTAAATTGTCTTTAGATACAGTATAATGGTCTCAGGGAATATTCAAGAGCTTATTAGGAATGATATATGTGACTGACCACCTCTTTTCAGTCTTATGTTACAAAATTTGAAATAGTGTTTTTTTTTTACATTGGATAAAAGTACAGACCCAGAGCTACAGATGGTATTTCATACATTGCAGATGAGGAACAATGGGAAAGTAATTCTGCTTTGAAAGTTGATCAACTTTTTATACCACTTTTGAGAAAATGTCCCTTGAATATTTTGGTACATCTACTGGAGAGCTCTTCTTTCTCTATACCCTTTCAGCATTGTTCACACCCTCTTAAGCCCCACCCATCTCTTTAAGGATTCACATCTGAGGCCATGTGCTAAACAGAGTGAGTAAGGGGGTGTAGTTCACATGTCCATGAAATACAAAAGATGGCTGTAATCACCCCTAGACACAACTAGCTAGCTTGATGAGTCATGTCATCATCTGGTGAAGTGTAGTCTTTTCTTTAGACATGTAGCTAGCTAGCTAAACAATTAACCATAATCCCAACCCATACAGTACTAGAAAAACAAAGTAATTGTCATAGCTAGCCACCATGAATGAAATTCTATGGTATGAATCTGCAGGTAGCTAAAGCTAACCAACTAGGTTCAATGTTAGCTAGCTAGCCAACATTAGGTTATAACTAGCAGTTCTTGTTCATATAGATTTGGCAAGTCGGTTAGGTCATCTTCTTTGTGCATGACACAAGTAATTTTTACGAAAATTGTTTACAGACAGATTATTTCACTTCTAATTCACTGTATCACAATTCCAGTGGGTCAGAAGTTTGCATACACTAAGTTGACTGTGCCTTAAAACTGCTTGGGAAATTCCAGAAAATGATGTCATGGCTTTAGAAGATTCTGATATTCTAATTGACATCATTTGAGTCAATTGGAGGTGTACCTGTGGATGCATTTCAAGGTATACCTTCAAACTCAGTGCCGCTTTGCTCGACATCATGGGAAAATCTAAAGAAATCAGTCGACCTCAGAAAAAAATGGTAAACCTCCACAAGTCTGGTTCATCCTTGGGAGCAATTTCCAAATGCCTGAAGGTACCACGTTCATCTGTACAAACAATAGTACGCAAGTATAAACACCATGGGACCACACAGCCGTCATAACACTCAGGAAGGAGACGAGTTCTGTCTCCTAGAGATGAATGTGCTTTGGTGCGAAAAGTGCAAATCAATCCCAGAACAGCAGCAAAGGACCTTGTGAAGATGCTGGAGGAAACGGGTACAGAAGTATCTATATCCACAGTAAAACGAGTCCTATATCGACATAACCTGAAAGGCCGCTCAGCAAGGAAGAACCCACTGCTCCAAAACCGCCATAAAAAATCCACACTACGGTTTGTAACTGCACATGGGGACAAAGATTGTACTTTTTTGAGAAATGTCCTCTGGTCTGATGAAACAAAAATAGAACTGTTTGACCAGAATGACCATCGTTATGTTTGGAGGAAAAAGGGGGAGGCTTGCAAGCCGAAGACACCATCCCAACTGTGAAGCACAGGGTTGGCAGCATCATGTTGTGTGGGCGCTTTGCTGCAGGAGGGACTGGTGTACTTCACAAAATAGATAGAATCATGAGGAAGAAAATGATGTGGATATATTGAAGCAACATCTCAAGACATCAGTCAGGAAGTTAAAGCTTGGTCGCAAATGGGTCTTCCAAATGGACAATGACCCCAAGCACACTTCCAAAGTTATGGCTTAAGGACAACAAAGTCAAGGTATTGGAGTTGCAATCACAAAGCCCTGACCTCAATTCTATAGAACATTTGTGGGTAGACCTGAAAAAGCATGTGCGAGCAAGGAGGCCTACAAACCTCTCAGTTACACCAGCTCTGTCTGGAGGAATGAGCCAATATTCACCCAACATCTAGTGGGAAGCTTGTGGAAGGCTACCCGAAACATTTGACACAAGTTAAACAATTTAAAGGCAATGCTACCAAATACTAATTGAGTGTATTTAAACTTCTGACCCACTGGGAATGTGATGAAATAAATATAAGCTGAAATAAATCATTCTCTCTACTATTATTCTGACATTTCACATTCTTAAAATAAAGTGGTGATCCTAACTGACCTAAGACGGAAGAAGGGAATTTTTACTAGGATTAAATGTCAGGAATTGTGAAAAACTGAGTTTAAATGTATTTGGCTAAGGTGCATGTAAACTTCCAACTTCAACTGTATGTTATTGTTGCATCTGATTTTAATAGCTAACATTTCGATGGCCATAATAAATAGATATGCCGACTGTGGACAACCTTGTTTTACTCCTCTTGACAGTTTAATACTTTCTGTGATGTAGCCATTATTTACTATTTTACTCCTGGGGTTACTATACATAACGTTAACCCATTGTATTAGAGATTTTCCAAAATTAAAATAATTTAGGCATTTATATCTAAATTCTAGTCGTATTTTATCAAAAGCCTTTTCAAAATCTGCTATGAATACCAGACCTGGTTTCCTAGATTTCTCATAGTGTTCTATTGTTTCAATTACTTGTCTTATATTATCTCCAATGTATCTTCCATGTAAAAAAACCTGTCTGATCAGGATAAATAATATCCGACAACACCTTTTTAATTCTATTTGAGATGCATCAGATCTTTCTTCCTCTCGGTCACGGATGCAATCATGTGCCATATTTTTCTCCTTCTCATACTCTGCTTCCAATGGGCATTCCACTGATTTCAAAACTCTGTCAACTTTGTCCGTGACAACGACACTGTTGATTGCTGTTTCTTCCCCATCACTGTCATCAGGAGACTCTACAATGTCTTGTTCAATTAAAATGTTTTTACAAAAGTCAGGGATTTCCTCGGTCTGATTAATTTTCCCACTGATCTTTGTCGATAGTGCCTGCTAAATTCAGGGCAGTAATGTTGTTGAGAGCAGTAGCAATACTTTTGCAATTCTCCATGGCTACTATAGCCATGGTAGCAAGATTATCTATGCATACCGAGCAGCTCATGTCATAGACAGAAGCATGCTACATGGCAGACCAATCATAACTTATCTCTCAGCATGTCCAGCCCATCCATAATCTCAGCCAATCATGGCTAGCAGGAAGGTCTCTGTCATTTTGCGTGGCTAAACCAACTAGTCTTTAACAATTTTATTTGTACTTACAGATGGCATACAAGTTTGTTATCAAGGCACATGAAAGTACATATGTTCCAGAAGCCATTTCTGCCCCCCCCCCCCCCGCCCAAAATAAAACATTCAAATGCCTCTCCTGTGAAGTAGTGACATGCGACATATGTCTAGTTTCCTGAAACGGTTCACATATTCAGTCGAGGCGTGGTGTTGATAGAATGGGCCACTGGTAGGAATGGGTTAACTGGTTTGGTCATGACTGAATAAAAGGATGCAAAATCAATATGAGGGAAAAATAGGAAAATGACATGCCTCTCCAGTTGGGAGATCTAATCTCCAATATCCATTTACAGCACTGGGGCACGCTTTAGCAATTATAGGCCAGTACCACCAGCACGTTTTCCTTTATACCCTGTAGAAATTATTCTGAAACACTTTCAATAAAGATTCTGTTGATTTTCTATTATAAGAAAATATTGAAAATAGGGCGCATGATAGAACCTGTACATTGACATAAAGTCACATAGTAGTATAGGCTTTCTTACACATTAGCCCAATGAGAACGTAACACTTCAAAAGAATACATGCAGTGCAATTATTTCTTATTCATTATTTTACTATATTCGTTTTTTTGGGGGCAGCTCAATATTACATTCAAATATTGCTGTCTGCAAGGTTAGCCAGCACATTAATAAACATTGACATGAATGCATTAAAACCATGGCACATTCCAATCCAAGAATTTTGGCTCTCTTTACATTTTTCCCCCTTTCCTCTTATTCTCTGTCTTCTTGGTCTCCTTCTTAAGGAGCGCTTTGTAGTCTCTGCCTCTCCTTATCAGCTCTGCCATGAAGCACTTGCCTCTGTCACTGTCCTCATGTTCTGAGCAAGCTCCCACTTTTGTGTTCCCTAATGAACTTTGACCAAAATTAGACATACTCTTCAACTTTTAAACCAGAGCCGGCTGAATGGTTCCTTTGTGTGGTGGCGGTGCGGTGCCACAGTGCTGGGCGGGTGGAGGAATGCCGGCCTGTTCTGTCGAAGACATGAGGAATTTGGGCCTCTGCCTCGCTCCCCTCCGCCTGGGAGAATGGACACAGACAGAACCCCCCTCAGGCTAACTGGACTGCGTCTGTTTTCCTCTCACACAGACACGCCAGAGATGGGACAGAGACAGACAGGGACAGGCCAGCCCCTCTGTGACTTCCTTCACCCCATTTTATGTCATTGCTCTGATTTTAAGATGGAATGTTTTTATCTGTCTGTCCCATCCTCTGCATCTCCTTTTTGTATCGGCAGCTTACCTCTTGCTCTACATTCATTTGGCCATCTTTTCTGTTTCTTTGTTTTGAACCGTCTCTCTGTGTCTTTCTTTCTATCTGTCTCTGTCACTTTCCCCCTGTCTTTCTCCCTCAACCCCCCCACCTCTCTCTCTCTCTCTCTCTCTCTCTCTCTCTTTTCTCTCTTTGAAGCAGCCCTTTAGCTCTGGGAAGATGTAGGATTATAAATCAAGGTTAACGGGGGCTGTTTAACCCCTGCTATGATGTCGTCACCAACAGAGCGAACATGCTGTTTCATGTCTCTCCCCTCTCCTAATTTGCAAGGCCTCATCTCATTTTATAATAAAAAATAAAAAATTCACAGCATTAAGTTTTACCGAAGGTTCAGGCTCCTTTTGAGGATATGTACCATTTCCTGCGCAAATGGTTCCCAGACAGGCACATAAGGTGGAGAAAGAAAGAAACACATAGAAATGGCCTCGCGCTGTCGTTCTCACATTGTCCTGACAACGAGCTGAATACTGTCATATGGACATCATCTAACACGGGTCTTCCACATGACAGCAGCCAGCTCACAGAGCAGTACCAGAATTGCAATTATACGACAACATAATTTATGGCCCAAAACAGATTTTGTTTGTGTGTGGGGGGGGGGGGCATGGTAATGTTGTCACTGAGAGGGAGGTGTCTTGTTGAATGACTGATATGTGTTTGGGATGCGGTGGCTGTGCCCTCAGGTCATTGACATTTAAAACCCCGTGGACTGTGCCTGTGCTGTGCTGCCTGGAACACAGTAGTCCCACAGACACTTAGGCTCAGGGCTCAAAAATAGGATTGTATAAAATATTCCTCATCCCACCTATGAACTGTGTTGACTACTACCAAACCTAATGTAGGTGCTTTGAGTTGATTATTAAATGCAACCGATTGTGCGTATAATTCTGCCAGCATTGGGTTAGCTACTGTTTACAGATTCCTTTCTTACACCCTATGTACAGCATTTGTAGCCTACTCTTTTAAATGTGTGGATTTGTATTTGTGTGCTAGTCTGCTACTGTGTGTAACATCCTGGTTACCTGTGTGTGTGTGTGTGTGTGTGTGTGTGTGTGTGTGTGTGTGTGTGTGTGTGTGTGTGTGTGTGTGTGTTAATGACTTCCAGTGTAGCTGTGTATTAGCGGCTCCCTCCACATCTGTCGTTGCCCAGGAACGTGCTGCCAAACTTTCCCTCTATAATGGCACTCCCACAGTGTGGTGGCAGGATGCTGCAGCCAGGGCCAGGGGCGCCTCGCTCACACATCCTCTCTCCTCCCTGTGATGAATGGTCCTATCGCTGGTTTAAATTATTTCGTACAGATCTCATTTAGGCTCTTGAAGAAGAGATCCAGCCTGTTTATTCATTTCACATTTGCACCCGGCTTCAATATCTTTGTCTATGCCTGCAAAGAATTTCCCCTCCTCCCTCCAAGAAAAAGAGAGGAGAAAAAAAAGCAATTTACACAATGTACATAAAATGATGCTCTCAGAGTTTTGATAACCTGCATAAATTATAAAGCGTAATTAAATATTATACCCTGTGAGTCGCCAAGGAGAGAGAAGGAGAGAAGAAGAAGATAGACAGACAGAGACAGCGGGAGAGAATAAGAGAGAGAATGAGACAGAGGAGACAGAGAGAGAAAAAACACTGTTAGCGTCATGCAGTCCTTGGTTGGGATCTTATAATTGTTTTTATTGATTATTTCTTAAGGTGAAACGGTTTAAAGATAACAATAGCAGGGGGGGGTAAGAGGAGATATGAGGTACGTTCTGCAAGGCCTTTGTTTCACACACATAAATCAAGAGGCTTTTGGCATTGTGAAATTGCCTCAGAGGTGGCCCATATATTTAAATGGCATATTAAAAATGTAAATTGTTCGGCACATAGAGGCGTGGAGGCGTCTCTCGTGATCGCACAATTGACCCAAAAATATATTCAAATTACCATAGCTAAACAGTGTCTGCACAGACTGGGAGTGTGTGAGAACATGGATTTGGCCTATCCATTTAAAGACCTCCCCAGAAGGCCAGTGCTGCTTGGTGACATGTTTGTAGAAGGAAAGATGAGCGATATTTCAGCTGTCTGATGCCAGGGACAAGAGTACTACTCTCTGGTGTGATATCGGGTCTGAGATGGATCAACATGATGTGTATCACAGCAATATTCAGTGACATGGGGGATAACCCATGGCTGGATGTGCTTGTGTGTTCAGACCCCCTGCAGAGATCTGCTTGGTGAGAGCCATTCCACAGCTCTGATAACATTGAAAAAGGGGTTGCAATGTCCTCTTGTTAACTGCACTTGATAACATTGAATGATGGTTGTACTAGGCTCTAGTCCACATCTCAAGCTGACTTAAATAATGTTGTGGCCCACCCAGATTGAGTAAGCTACTCTGGTGCTGTGCTGTGGAGAGGGAGCGGCTAAGGATGATTGATGGGTCATGGGAAGTGTTTCATTAACTATTGGCTAAAAGAGAGGGGGAAAAAATGTCACCATCTTCGGTTTTCGAGCCAAATAAACCCTACTGCTGCTGATGATATTCTTCCTGTCTCTTGCTTGTGTTTATTCAAATTTTACCGACAGGGTGCTTTTTCCAGTTCAGCACCTCAAACAGTTTTGTGAGAGAAAGGCATTATGCCTGTGTTATTATGCAATTCATCACCAATAATAGATTTGTTTACGGAGCCCCGTCTCATGGTGCTCTCAGCGCTGCATTTTCAAAATAATAATAATACATACTGTATAAGGATCCTAATGGTGAAAAAGCCTTTGATAATGTATGTGCTGAGAGGAATGGGGAGGCTTGATCAGCTGAGCCCGGCTCTATTGTTTTCAAAGCACTGTTTAATGTGGATAAAAGTCCTGGGAGATTCTGTTTTAAAAGCAGGTGGGGTGTTCAATTCCGAACTCTCTCACTCTCTCTCACACACACCACACACACACACACACACACACACACACACACACACACACACACACACACACACACACACATATACACGTACGCACACACACACACACACGTTCACTCGTCGGGTCCTCCGAGGAATCTCTCGCGGTGATATGAATCTCTTAAAAAAACTCCCTGGGTCTTTGGCTTCTGTTGAATAAATCTGCGTTTTAGTCTTCCTTTAGCAGTTTAGCTCTGGGTAATTTCAGTACATTTTTTCCCTCACTCCTTGGAGGCCCTAAATGAGTTCTCAAGCTGCTGTTGAACATAGCACAGTGTGTTTAAAAGATCACTGGGCGATTAGAGTCTCCTCTGTGTGTATGTCCATAGGCATTCACCCCATTCCTTTCATACACTATCTTATTAAGACCCTGAATCGGCACGCACTATGCAGCAGTACAATACAGGCCTAGACTCTATCTATACGCCAGGCTCTGGTTAATGCATTCTTCACCGGGGAGTCCCCCTGTTTGTGCTCTCTCCTAGTCTCCGTGTTGACAGAAGTGAGTGGGTCCCTGTGCATCATGCATCAGCTCTGAAGGCCACCCTCACAGTGACATAATTAGTTATGACAAGCTCATCAACTCCCCATTCTACCTGACACAGGAGTCCTCCCTCTCCCTCCCTCCCCCCGTCAGCACACTCTATCACTCAGTCAGAGCCTATGAGGAGCCTGGTTATGAACACAGGACAGGGGGTGTTGGGATCAGGGCAGAGCTTCTGATGTGGAGATTTGGGAAATAGTTCTGGATGTGCACAGTATTCTGACAAGTCACTTTATGCCGCCTCATTATTAAAAACGCGTCAGACGAAGTATGGACGGATGGCCTGATGGTAAAGGTCTTGTTTTCATTGAAGAGTTGAGGGATTGTTCTCATTTCCCTGCATCTCATGCCTGGTTGTTGGAACATTCAGCACAGAGGACCCTAGGAGAGCCTTTAACACATTGTACAAACAATGTTGAGGACTGCCTAGGATCCCTGCACATTTGTAAAACAGACATGGTCTTTCACAGTACACAGATGTTTTATAATGCACAATTTAAGTTGATTTCAGGCCACAGGATCAACCATTTAGTCATATGGATTGTACAGCACCTCTCTGGCTGTTTGTAGGTTGTAGGTCTACTGTATGTGCGCTAGTGGCGTGTTTCAAAGAGCACCACCATGGCTCAAACTCAAACCTGAATCTAGGGCTCCAGAGTAGACCTGTGGTCTGCTGGGAGGCAGGCAGGGGAGGTGGTGGGTAGTGGAGGAGTGGAGGGGGGGGGGGTAGGAGCAGAGCTCACACCTGGGATGATTAGCCTAGAGAGAGGGAGGGGGCAGGCAGGTCCCCACGCCTGGTGGGATGTTCCAGAGTCCAGAGGGGAGGACGGAAGAGGACAGGTGCGTCCCGTTAGAACCATGCCACACACCTCCATATGTCGCCAGGTGCTGGTCTCACCCCTGCCTGCCCCGAGCACCACTATAATCAATTTAACAGGATCGTTTCATAATACATAATCAAATATTCAAATGATGATTGCTTATCGACTTTAAGTAATCTCTTAATACCACTGACCTCTAAAAGCGGGTAGGGTAATCATATTTCGCTGTCTTTATATCCTCATGTGTCAAACAGTGTGTGTGTGTGTGTGTGTGTGTGCTCAGTGTTCATTTTAAGGTTTCTCTGGGAGAATGATGAGGTTCTGCAGCACATTTATTATAATCAGACTTAAGTGCGTGTGTGTGTGTGTGCGTGTGTGTTTGTTTGTGTGTGAGCCTGTTTGTGATTGGCATTGAATGCAAAGCGACAGTCAGTAATCCTCATGAATGCAAAAGTAGCTCATTGACTCTGAACTGTTCTTGTTAGCAGTTTGGTAAGCAGGAATATAAATATCATACTTATAGTATTTATTCATGGTGAATCCCATTCCCTAGCATCTGAAGGTAAAGTGAGGTGTGTGTGTTTGTGTTTGTTTGCGTGTGGAGGTGAAGGGAGTTCGGAAAGCAGAGACTTTGAAGCGCTATCAAACGTTTCCCATTAGAAATTCAACACTCTTTTCAATTTTGAGTGTATAAAGAATGCGCTTAAGACTTGAGCCTGCCTGCTGGAATTAGTCAGAAAACCATTTTTGTCATAAATGATGCATTGAAACAAAGAGATGGTCTCTTTTTTTTTTTTTTTCTCCTGCACATGGGCCTTGGCAAATGCCTTTAAAAATCTTTCAAATTGTCCATTCAACTCAAAGTTACTGAGTGTCGCAAAAATGTCAAAGACATAAAGTCGGAGGAGATTGAATAAAATAATGCGGGGGGACAGATTAGTCATGCAGAGAACCCACACGGTCTTTCAGCCGAGCACAATACCACTTTTTATAAGCGCTCCGTCTCCACAAAGACCGAGTTCAATATATCGAGGATGATACATGGTCAGACGTGTAATCTCCCTTTGATTCTCCACACTCATTCATCCCCGAACCTTTTCAAGACTGACACTGATGAGCTGCAGGGCCCGTCTCTGCTCTCCACACGCAGGGCACTCCACACTACTTGATGTTTTTAAGAGTTCATTACAACCAATGGAGCTTCGCTCCCTAAAATACAGGCCACAGGGATCCCCCCACCGTACACTCACAGTGGAGGCATTCCTACTCCCGCTTCAAAATGTCAATTGTATCGACCTGAATGTTCAGGTTTCAGGTCAGTTATTGTTGTAAGATAATGGGCCTGCCACAGCTGGCTTTCATATGGCTTGCTATGAAAGAATGGAGGATGTTGTCAGAATGTTGTGCCTATGATTTCTGAAGGTTGTACATGAGCTGAAGTGTCAGACAAAAATGACTCACACAGCCACACAGATCAATCTAAACCCTGGGTGGTGTTGTTGGTCTACTGTGGGCCTGCTGTACTTGTGAGTGCTGTCTATATGATTCAACGTGTGATTATGTATGATGGTCTCTGTATGTGCCTGATAGTGCCTTGTGGGATGGACTGTCATCTATTACTCATGTAATGCATCCAGTAGACTCAAGACAACTGGTCAATGGCCTTGCTACAGTGACCAGGTTATAGAGGGGAGTGCGCTCATGATAGATGTCTCGTGACCCAATGGATGCCAAGGTAGCCCTCATCAGGAAATGATGCTCATTCGAAGATCATCCAATGTAGAATAAATGAGTGTAGTTAAGCAATACGGCTTGAGAAGCCGGGATTATTGTGTTATAACTCCCGACTAGGGAAACAGCCCCTAGGAGGGAGTTATCACGCAATAATTCCTGAGTTCATGGGCCTTGTTGCTTTTCATTTAATACGTTATTTTATTGAGTAAATTAGTTTTATTTCATTCTTCCACCAGACAATATAGTCCAGACAAAAGCCAGTTGTTAGTTCCGACGTTCTGAAGTTAAACAAATCATTTGCATCTAGCTAGCTAGCGGAGGTTCAATGATGACTAGAGACAAGAACTTCAATAAATATTGATTTAATAAATAATGTAGAAATAACAACAACTAGCTGACTGTCGAGTCAATAAGATAATTTTTATTTATTTATTTATTTCACCTTTATTTAACCAGGTAGGCAAGTTGAGAACAAGTTCTCATTTACAATTGCGACCTGGCCAAGATAAAGCAAAGCAGTTCGACAACATACAAAAACACAGAGTTACACATGGAGTAAAACAACATACAATCAATGATGCAGTAGAAAAAATAAAAAAATAAAAATAAGACTATATACAATGTGAACAAATGATGTGAGATAAGGGAGGTAAAGGCAAAAAAAATGCCATGGTGGCAAAGTAAATAAAGTATAGCAAGAAAAACACTGGAATGGTAGATTTGTAGTTTGAAGAAAGTTCAGAGATAAAATATAAATAATATGGTGCAAAGGAGCAAAATAAATAAAATAAATAAATACAGTAGGGGAAGAGGTAGTAGTTTGGGCTAAATTATAGATGGGCTATGTACAGGTGCAGTGATCTGTGAGCTGCTCTGACAGCTGGTGCTTAAAGCTAGTGAGGGAGATAAGTGTTTCCAGTTTCAGAGATTTTTGTAGTTCGTTCCAGTCATTGGCAGCAGAGAACTGGAAGGAGAGACGACCAAAGGAGGAGTTGGCTTTAGGGGTGACCAGAGAGATATACCTGCTGGAGCGCGTGCTACAGGTGGGTGCTGCTATGGTGACCAGTGAGCGGAGATAAGGGGGGACTTTACCTAGCAGGGTCATGTAGATGACCTGGAGCCAATGTGTTTGGCGACGATTATGAGGCGAAGGCCAGCCAACGAGAGCGTACAGGTCGCAGTGGTGGGTAGTATATGGGGCTTTGGTGACAAAACGGATGGCACTGTGATAGACTGCATCCAGCTTGTTGAGTAGGGTATTGGAAGCTATTTTGTAAATGACATCGCCGAAGTCGAGGATTGGTAGGATGGTCAGTTTTACGAGGGTATGTTTGGCAGCATGAGTGAAGGATGCTTTGTTGCGAAATAGGAAGCCAATTCGAGATTTCACTTTGGATTGGAGATGATTGATGTGAGTCTGAAAGGAGAGTTTACAGTCTAACCAGACACCTAGGTATTTGTAGTTGTCCACAAATTCTAAGTTAGAACCGTCCAGAGAAGTGATGCTGGACAGGCGGGCAGGTGCAGGCAGCAATCGGTTGAAGAGCATGCATTTAGTTTTACTTGTGTTTAGGAGCAGTTGGAGACCACGGAAGGAGAGTTGAATGGCATTGAAGCTCGTCTGGAGGGTTGTTAACACAGTGTCCAAAGAAGGGCCAGAAGTGTACAGAATGGTGTCGTCTGCGTAGAGGTGGATCAGAGATTCACCAGCAGCAAGAGCGACATCATTTATGTATACAGAGAAAAGAGTTGGCCCAAGAATTGAACCCTGTGGTACCCCCATAGAGACTGCCAGAGGTCCAGACAGTAGGCCCTCCGATTTGACACACTGAACTCTGTCAGAGAAGTAGTTGGTGAACCAGGCGACGCAATCGTTTGAGAAACCAAGGCTACTGAGTCTGCCGATGAGGAGGTGGTGATTAACAGAGTCAAAAGCTTTGGCCAGGTCAATGAATACGGCAGCACAGTATTGTTTCTTATCGATGGCGGTTACGATGTCGTTTAGGACCTTGAGCGTGGCTGAGGTGCACCCATGACCAGCTCTGAAACCAGATTGCATAGCGGAGAAGGTGCGGTGGGATTCGAAATGGTCGGTAATCTGTTTGTTGACTTGGCTTTCGAAGACCTTAGAAAGGCAGGGTAGGATGGATATAGGTCTGTAGCAATTTGGGTCAAGAGTGTCAAATAATAGCTAGGCTAATGTTACTTCTCCTTTGCTAGCTAGCTAGCTAGCGCCAACTGAAGCTAACATCACATAAAGCAGCTGAAATGACAACAACATTTTTTGTTTGATTTACCTTTGTTTCTATTGCCAATTTTTTAGCATATATTCATTATAATGATTTTGATTAATTTGCCTGGGTCAGAGAAGCTGTCAGGCTCGTCACGTTCATATGTATGGCACGGTGGAGATCGCAACAAAAAGCATCCGGTCAGATAGACACACAGCGAGGCTTATATTATGCTAATCTAGTAGCATGGGGAAATATTGTTTTGACACTTTTTTCCAGGGGAGATTAAGTTTATAGATTAACTGACTGGGCTGTGGAATGCTGGGATTGCGATAATTCCCTGCTATCAACCAATCAGCATCTAGGATCCAAACGACGTTATTTATAAAATATAAATATCCCATACCATGCATTTCTCCATGTTGGCCTTGGTGTGTGTGTGTGTGTGTGTGTGTGTGTGTGTGTGTGTGTGTGTGTGTGTGTGTGTGTGTGTGTGTGTGTGTGTGTGTGTGTGTGTGTGTGTGTGTGTGTGTGTGTGTGTGTGTGTGTGTGTGTGTGTGTGTGTGTGTGTGTGTGTGTGTGTTTGTACATCTTTAACAGCAGCATGGACTGGGAGAGGGATGAATCAGTTTCCCATGGATATTTCGAGCAGAATCACTGAAGGGTTTGTGCACAATTTTACCTAATCTAGCATATGATTATAAGTCTCAGTGAGGGGCGGCTCCCTCTCACGCACCATCGCCAACAAGCCTGCCAGGCGTGGCACAAGAAGAGAGGAGGGGAGGAGATGATGCAGCTAGTGTGAACGTTAAAACGTTTAAAACGAAATTGAGATTGGTAACGTAAAAAATAAAATCCCTTCTTCACAAAATTTAAATCACAGTGCAGTTATCACAGAACTACCACTAACAGGTCCCAATCATCGTCATAAAGGGAAACATTTGCATTGTATTTTACTTTTATTTAACTAGGCAAGAACAAATTCTTATTTTCAATGACGGCCTAGGAACAGTGCCTTGTTCTGGATCAGAACGACAGATTTTTACGTTGTCAGCTCGGGGATTCGATCTTGCAACCTTTCGGTTACTAGTCCAACACTCTAACCACTAGGCTACCTGCCGCCCCATACCTAATGCAACAATGCTGTAATGTTAGTAGGAGGAGAAAAAAGGAAATAGTATTGTTTATTATGTTTTTATTATGTTAAATCCCCTATATGGGGGACTTTGAGCGGTTCTGGACTGGTTCCGACTGACATTTTAGTGTACAAACCTTATAGTGCCAGAACTTCCAATCGGTCTGCTCTCCACTGCTAGACTCGCAGCGCACCGGCATAGCACACACCTGCGCAGCCCCCGCAAGGCGAGGGGGCCAACAACGTGTCATAACCAGCCATAAAATAACACACTATATGTCACAACAGGTGTAAATATATGGGTCATGACAGTAATTTGACTATATTATGACAGGTTATGACAAGTTATGTCTACTGTTATTACATATTATGACATGGTTATGACCGTATCATAACATGTTATGATGCTAGGTGCCGGCTAAAGTGTTACTGAATATTTTTAGCATTGTTTTGTAACATATGCTAAAACAACTGAAGTTTTTGCTGTGCTAGACCTGAAGGATAATATTTGCTTTATAAATCTAGTTTTATGTTCTAAATCTAGAAAAACATGCCAAAATGCTGGCGAAATTAGCCTTGTAGCTTTTAATAGTGCTATGAAGCAAAACAAAAATACATTTTGAGATTTGTATTACATATTAGAATAATCTAATGTTAGAATTAAACAATCAAGGTATTTAAACACTTGTTAGACAATCATTGTAAAAATTAAATGCCTTTTATGGTGTCTGATCCAGTTAGTTGCATTTTATGAAAAAAATATATATTTATACTGTACATCAAAATATATATTACAAATTTTGCTAATATTAAGACAAATATTTGTGGAAAACAGTTGATTGTCCTGTCTTTTATGAATCCCTGAACTCTACAACAGGAACATTTTCTCTCAGCCTCATGGCAAAAATATTTTATAGTAATAGGATCCCTTGCGCAAATGTGCTACACCACTGTCTCAGCGGAGCTGACTTGAAGTGTCAGGTTTCAGACCCTACATTTGCATAGTGTCACGCCCTGACCTTAGAGAGCTGTGTTTTTTCTCTATTTGGTTAGGTCAGGGTGTGGGGTGAGCATTCTATGCATTCTATTTCTTTGTTTTGGCCGAGTATGGTTTCCAATCAGAGGCAGCTGTTTCTCATTGTCTCTGATTGGGAATCATACTTTGCTTTTTTCCCACCTGTATTTGTGGGTAGTTGTTTTCTGTTTTGTTTTTGTACCTGACGGAACTGTTGGCTTTTCTTTTTGTTCGAGTGTTTCTTTGTTTAATAAATCATGAGCACTTACCACGCTACGCTTTGGTCCACTCCTTCAGACGAAAGTCGTTACACGTAGGGAGTGACGTGTCACATTTACTGGCCTATCCAGACAAAGAATTGAAACAATACCACTTTCTCTTGGTCACAGTTAGACGAAATCACGTTGTGCTTAAAACTGAAGTTGTAACGAGTCTGCACGAATTTCGATGATGTCTCTGCGCCACTTAGTGTATATTTAGGAGAAAATTCTCTGTCATCAGTTATATGAAATGGTGCTAATATTGTACTGTCACTAAGTATGATCATGATTATTTTACAGTTATAAGAAAGGTGAAATCTTATAGTAAGTTGTTTATAATTTGATTGTTACTATATTTAAAAAGCATTTCAGTCATTTCAAGCCCCACTTTTGTTGAATAGGAAAAAAATCTATTAATAATAAAAAGCTGAAATGTCTTCAGTCAATACGTATTCAACCCCTTTGTTATGGCAAGCCTAAATAAGTTCAGGAGTAAACATTTGCTTAACAAGTCACATAATAAATTGCATGGGCTCACTCTGTGTGCAGTAACAGTGTTTAAAAGGATTTTTGAATGACTACCTCCTCTCTGTACCCCACACATACTGTACACTCTTAGAAAAAAAGGTGCTATTTAGAACCTAAACAGGTTCTTTGGATGTCTCCATAGGAGAACAATTTGAAGAACCATTTTTGTTTCCAGGTTGAACCTTTTTGAGTTCCATGTGGAACCTTTTACACAGAGGGTTCTACATGGAACCCAAAAGAGTTCTACCTGGAACCAACAAGGGTTTTCCTTAGGGACAGCCAAAGAACCCTTTTGGAATCCTTTTTTTAATTGAGTGTACAATTATCTGTAAGGTCCCTCAATCGAGCAGTGAATTTCTAATACAGATTCAACCAGAAATACCAGGGAGGTTTTCCAATGCCTCGCAAAAGAGGGCACATATTGGTAGATGGGTAATAAAAAAAAAAGCATTGAATCTCTTTGAGCAAGTTATTAATTACACTTTGGATGGTGTATCAATACACCCAACCACTACAAAGATACAGGCGTCCTTCCTAACTCAGTTGCTGGAGAGGAAGGAAACCGCTCAGGGATTTCTCCATGAGGCCAATGGTGACTTTAAAACAGTTACAATATTTAATGGCTGTGATAGGAGAAAACTGGGGATGGATCAACAACATTGTAGTTACTCCACGATACAAACGTAATTGACAGAGTGAAAAGAAGGAAGACTCTACAGAATAAAAATATTCCAAAACATGCATCCTGTTTGCAACAAGGCACCTAAAGTAATACTGTAAAAAAGCAATTCACTTTTGTCCTGAATACAAAGTGTTATGTTTGGGGAAAATCCAATAGAACACATTACTGAGTACCACTGTCCATATTTTCAAGCATAGTGGTGGGCTGCATCATGTTATGGGTATGCTTGTAGTCCTTAAGTAAAGGGGAGTTTTTCAGGATAAAAAAAGAAACGTAATGAAGCTAATGCCAGGCAAAGTCCAAGAGGAAAACCAGATTTAGTCTGCTTTCCACTAGACACTGGGCGATGAATTCGCCTTTCAGTAACCTAAAACACAAGGCAAAATCTACATTGGAGTTGCTTACCAAGAAGAGAGTGGCTGAGTTAAATCCGCTTGAAAATCTATGGCAAGACCTAAAGATTATTGTCTAGCAATGGTCAACAACCAATTTGACAGAGCTTGAAGAATTCTGAAAAGAATAATCGGTAAATGTTTCACAATCCACGTGTGGAAAGCTCTTAGCGACTTACTAAGAATGACTCTGAATGACAGCTGTAATCACTGCCAAAGGGGTTTCTAAGGTGGTTTATTGACTCAAGGGGTTGAATGCTTATGTAATCAAGATATGTACTGTACCAGTCAAAAGTTTGGAAACACCTACTTATTCAAGGTTTTTTCTTTATTTTTACTATTTTCTATAGTGTAGAATAACAGTGAAGACATCAAAACTTTGAAATAACACATATGGAATCATGTAGTAACCAAAAACGTGTTAAACAAATCAAAATATATTTTTTTCAAAGTAGCCACCCTTTGCCTTGATAACAGCTTTGCACACTCTTGGCATTCTCTCAACCAGCTTCATGAAGAATGCTTTTCCAACAGTCTTGAAGGAGTTCCCACATATGCTGAGCACTTGTTGGCTGCTTTTCCTTCACTCTGTGGTCCAACTCATCCCAAACCATCTCAATTGGGTTGAGGTCGGGTGATTGTGGAGTCCAGGTCATCTGCAGCACTCCATCACTTTCCTTCTTAGTCAAATAGCCCTTACACAGCCTGGAGGTGTGTTTTGTGTCATTGACCTGTTGAAAAACAAATGATAGTCCCACTAAGCGCAAACCAGATGGGATGGCATCTCACTGCAGAATGCTGTAGTAGGCATGCTGGTTAAGTGTGCCTTGGATTCTAGATAAATCACAGACTGTGTCACCAGCAATGCACACCCACACCATCACACCTCCTCCTCCATGCTTCACTGTGGGAACCACACATGCGGAGATCATCCGTTCACCAACTCTGCGTCTCATAAATACACAGCGATTGGAACCACAAATCTCAAATTTGGACTCATCAGACCAAAGGACAGATTTCCACCGGTCTAAGGCCCATTGCTCGTGTTTCTTGGCCCAAGCAAGTTCTTCTTATTGGTGTCATTTAGTAGTGGTATCTTTGCAGCAATTCGACCATGAAGGCCTGATTCATACAGTCTCCTCTGAACAGTTGATGTTAAGATGTGTCTGTTACATGAGGTAAATGGTGTTCAAACCATATACTGGCTGGTTTTCTGATCCACGCAAGTAAACTTTTTTTAAGGTGTCTGTGACCAACAGATGCATATCTGTATTCCAAGTCATGTGAAATCCATAGATTAGGGCCTACCCATCATGACTGCATCAAACCAATAGAAGAAAGTTAAGCTAGCTAGTTAGCTAACATTAGCAAGGCTAATTGGGAATAAATAACTATGACTGTGCCTTTTCTCCCGTTCCTACATTAAATAAGAACACAATTCAGATTACTAAGTATCAGCCCACCTGTTGCCTCTTGGTGTTTTAGCCTGTCGTTCTCATTTAACTACTAATACTTTCATTTGAATTCCATCTTCCATTGATTGGTCTAGATATCGCCTAATAACTTGCCGCACGGAGGCTGTAGCTCTATGACTGTAGCCTAGTGCTGGTTTGATGACTTGTGATTGGATTACAACAACAACAAGCTACACGTGCCACTCTAGTGAAAAGCAAGGGCAGCAGCAACACAACGATGCAATTGTCTATCTCTCCGCGGGAAGCGCGACGTAGGCCATCTACATTTGGGAATTCATGTGGAATTTTATGAATTTTTCTTAGCATTTTAACCGAAAACTGATTAAAAAAAGAGCTGTTTAAACGTTAACAAAATTGTTCCATTTGTCACGTCCCTATATGCAGAACACCTCACACTTCATTCCACTCACCTCTACCTTCATGAGGTGTAACAGCACATGCTGACCCCCAAAAATAAACATTGCCTCCCACAAGCCTACCTGACGACAGTGAATGATGTGCACTAAATATTATGACTGTCTTATGTCCTGGGATAATTGATTCCTCCTCCCCATGCAAGCATGCACGCACACACACACACACACGCACACACACACACACACGCACGCACACACAAACACACACACGGCCATTTACTTCCTCCAAGCTGTTCATTTTACAAATTCTATAACCTTTTAGAAATTATTTCTGTGGAGAAGATTGCCGCATGGCCTCAGATTCATTATGGTGATTGAATCCTCTTCAATAGAAAACTGTTTAAAGAGAGGGGGGGAGGGTAGAGAGCGATAGAGAGAGCGCTAGAGAGAGAGCAAGAGAGAGAGAGGGAGGGAGAGAGAGAAAGAGAGAGAAAGCGAGAGAGAGAGAGAGAGAGAGAGTCTGCCGGCACATCTCATCTTGCTCTGCTCTCCCTGAGACTGAAGGCAACATGGGTTAAAAGCTTGTCTGGGTGGCATAATTCACTGCCGCTGAGCCAAACAATCACATCGCATTGTGACCTTCATATGATACAAAAAAAAAGAGGAAGCCATAAAGAAAGCTTTCCCTTTTTTCCCCTTCCCTCTCGCTCTCCCTCCCGCCATCCTTCATTTCCAGCCCTCCCCTTCATATTCCTGCCACCGTTTCTGTCTGTCTTGTGCATCACAAGGCTATGTAGAGTAACTAATTAAATATCTAATTATTAACATTGTGGAGAGGGATGTATTGTAGTAAAAGCCTCTGCTCTAATCATTGGAGGAGTTTAAAAGTGGCCTTGTTTACAATGGGAGATGATATACATATAAAATTCCTCTTCCTCTTCCCTCTCCATTTCTCTTTCTTTTTTACTCCGGTAGCACCTGGACCTACACTATTCATCATGCGGATGACTCGGAACATGAATTAGTTTTCTTTTTTTATGTGGGAGATGAGAGGGCCAGATGGTAAAAAAATAAAAAATGCACACCAAAAAAATGGAATGGAGGACGTAGTCTACTGCTGTATGTTATCATGGGGGCATATGGTAGTGCTGGATTAGGCTGGATTTTTTAACGCCTTTACACTATGCTTTATAGCTTTTCACATGCCCTCCATTGTCGTTTCTTTATACTTCAAACAAGAAATTGTGAAACTCTAATTAGTCTATATAATTGCAGCCGGATGAAGCGCTGCCAGTCTCATGCAAGGTGGAGTGGTTTTATTCTCTTCTTCTTTTCATGGTGGTTTTCTCTCTCTCTCACTCTTCCTTTTTTTGAAACCTGAGAGAAAAGGCCCTCTCGAGAGGTCTGGAGGTTACAAGCGTGTTATTAGAGCATCACTTCTAGGCAATTACAAGACCCTCCAACATCCTCTGTACCTGCTGGATGCTCGTCTATGAGGGACAAGTATAGACATGACCAGAGCCTTTTCCAGGCACCGTGGTTTTGCTATTGAGTGAGGATACGCAGTATTATGTTATTTGTGTACTTAGCTACTTACTGTAGATAGATAACCTTATCTGTGTTCAACTGAGTGACTAACAGTCTACATGACATGTTTTCCTTCTTATCCTGCTCTGCAGCCAGTCTGCTACTGAAATGTGAAGAGTCCTGAAGCTACAAGTGTCTGGCCGAATGTTTTAAAGGTACTCCTTACATCTCCACCTACTATTACCACCACTTGACTTCACCCTCTTGGCCTTTTCTCTTCAGCTAATTGTTTGAACTGACAGTTCTTGTCTCAGAACTGCCATTTTGTCTATTCTAGGCTTCCGGTGAGTGTTGTTTTGTTCAATGTCAGACAAATGAACTGATATGATGGTCAATGCTCCTGCTACACAGTCTCCAGATCTGTATGTGTTGGCCCTACTTGTCTGCTAGGTGGCTGAGATGTCCACAGGTAGCTTGGTGAAGGCAGTCGTCTACATGTCCACGTGAGGACCAGTGTCAACCTAGCCTTGTCATGCCGTCAATCATCATTACAAATCCTGCCGCATCCCCGCTACGTTAACTCTGTGACCTATGTACCCAATCTCAATTAAATCTCTGATGAATATATGATTCATCTACATGCACTGTCACTCGGCTGTCGTTCACGCGGCGACGAGAACCGCGCTTTTATTTTTGGATTAGATGCAAATGTAGCTCAGGGATTCAAGAGCAGAAAAAATGAGAACATCAGGAAGTGATTATGGTTAGGTTGAGGATGTTCGCTGAACACCAAAGGGGCTTAAGACAGGGTTTGGCTGGCAAAGACGAGCCAACAGAGACACGAAGCAATAAATCTGAAAAGTTTGAGGCATTGTTTTGAATCTTAACAAGGGGACTGAAACAAGGAAAATAATTTGGATTTCTTCTCTATTTTTTCCCGTGTAACCAAGAACATAAATAGCTATCTTAACACTTGACGTTATTTTGAAAAGCGCTGGGCCTCTGTGGGTTTCCGAGAGTGAAGCAATTTACTCACGAACAGGTGCATTTTTAATGCTTCCATACAATTAAAACAGATTTTACTTTCATTTCCCCTTCATTTGTGATAGCCTGCTTTCCTTTATACTTATTTTGAATTGATTTAGCTTCCTAATTAAACTCCGAAGAAGATGTTAATTACCTAACAAGGTCACCTCTTTCTACCACCAAATTTACTGTTTGTCTCCTATACTGTTATTCCTCTATTTATCACAGATTCAAAGAGAAAGTTGAAGAATAGTGTTAATTGCCTATTCCAGATCCCATTTTAACTTTGTATCTTATTCTGCTGTAGAAGTTGGCATATATAGCTGGCAAATGGAGTCTTATTGTGTCATTGTTCTACCCTTCCTTGTCCTCTCCTCACAGATGATGTGTCAAGTCATCACAATATGCCTTTGTTAAAGCTCACAAAGTTTCACATACTGTAGGAGAGTAGGACAAATGGCAATTGGTAATCTTTTTAAAGAGGGAACGGCTATAGATCATGAATCAGTGACAACGATTTACATCCATAATGGGTTTAATCTATGAAGACGGAGACTTTATTGTTTGTACCTTTTATGCATAGAGTACAGTACATTACTTAGCTTTCTGGAGTGAACTTTACATTCATTTTTATAACTTAACCTCAGTGTCTTCTGTATAACCATAGTAGGCTAAATAAGCATGTGTCATCAAAGGGCCTTGACCAGAATTTGGCCTACAATGTAACTTTCAGGAATATATATATATATTAGGTTTAAGGTAAAACCCAGGCGCAGACAGTGTCAAAGTAACAACGTTTATTCCTCGAACAGGGGCAGGCAAAAGGACAGGTCAAGGGCAGGCAGAGGTCAGAATCCAGATAGGTGGGGCAAAGGTACAGGACGGCAGGCAGGCTCAGGGTCAGGTCAGGCAGAGGTCAGAATCCAGATAGGTGGGGCAAAGGTACAGGACGGCAGGCAGGCTCAGGGTCAGGTCAGGCAGAGGTCAGAATCCAGATAGGTGGGGCAAAGGTACAGGACGGCAGGCAGGCTCAGGGTCAGGTCAGGCAGAGGTCAGAATCCAGATAGGTGGGGCAAAGGTACAGGACGGCAGGCAGGCTCAGGGTCAGGTCAGGCAGAGGTCAGAATCCAGATAGGTGGGGCAAAGGTACAGGACGGCAGGCAGGCTCAGGGTCAGGTCAGGCAGAGGTCAGAATCCAGATAGGTGGGGCAAAGGTACAGGACGGCAGGCAGGCTCAGGGTCAGGACAGGCAGAGGTCAGAATCCAGATAGGTGGGGCAAAGGTACAGGACGGCAGGCAGGCTCAGGGTCATTGCAGGCAGCAATGGTCAAAACCGGGAAACTAGTAAACAAGAACTATAGCAAAGACAGGAGCAAGGGAGAAAAACGCTGGTGGGTTTGAACGAACAAAACAAACTGGCAACAGACAAACAGAGAACACAGGTATACATACACAGGGGATAATGGGGAAGATGGGCGACACCTGGAGGGGGGTAGAGACAATCACAAAGACAGGTGAAACAGATCAGGGTGTGACAATATGTATTAGAAGGTACCAGGTCTGACTGTGTGGTGGTGAGGTGTATGGGGGAGGAGTGGCCCCAGCCTGTAGGAGGAGAGGGGAGGAAACCTGAGGGTTAAATTAGGTGTGTAATGTGAGGTTGATGGGAAGAGATTGAGTGTGGTGACCTCCTGTCAGGTATCTGTCTTCTCTCCTCCAAACACCATGGCTTTAGCATGGGCCTAGACATGGCAACTAGCTTCTCTCTCTCTCTCTCTCTCTCTCTCTCTCTCTCTCTCTCTCTCTCTCTCTCTCTCTCTCTCTCTCTCTCTGCCCCTGTGTCATCCACCCCACACCCTCTGGCTGGAGAGACATGGAATGACAATTATCTAAAACACAATTAAAACACGTTAATCTGATTATTTCTATAGGATAAAGCACTTGAATGACATTGAAAGGTGTTTAGAAAAATCCATGCCCTTGTTACAACATAAATAACAATTCAATAGGAGCAATGTTGATAGTTTGTTGGAATGACTGCTTTCTCCATCAGATGAGGCAAAGTTATATTTTGCAACGTGACATCCCAAGGACCACGATGCACTTTACTGTATAGGCAAACTTTTAAGTGATAATAAAGTGCTATCAAGAATGCAGAATGCGCCTACAATGAGTAAATTGTTATAGATTGGACGAGTCCTTTTCAATTGGACAATATTTGGAGTTAAGTCCTTGCTTTATTTGGAACAGCTGTTAATTGCATATTACGGGACAATTAAGATATTTAGCATCGAGCAGTGTAAGCCAGGTCAAGCCCTCCAAGCCTCTCCCATCACCATCAAATCAGCCTGGCTGCTATTTTCCACTCTTTCTTTCTCCATCCCTCTTTTTCACCCCCCCCCCCCCCCATCTCTGTCGCTCTCTCTTCCCCACTATCCTTTTCTATTTGTTGCTGTGTTTATTTCTGCTGAAAAGCCAGTCTAGTTCATTTGCTAGTCAGTTGGGCAGAGAGGCCTCCTATTCTTAGCCTTTGATTAGCATCACGGTTCTGCACAACAACAGCCCCAGAATCTATTATTCATCAAGTGTAACCAATATAACATTTAAAACAGTGTGGGGTTTTTTTTTTGTCAAATGATGTAAGGTCAGCATAATTCTATGCCTATTACTAATATCTATATCATCTTTGCCTTAGTCAGCTCTATTTAAATATGCAATCATTTACAGCATTTGACTATATGTGTGTGCACACCCAATATCCAATATTCCTCTACTACACTTTTTATGCTGACATCAATGGCAAGCTATTAAAGACAGTATTTCATTATTGGTTCCTCGTCCCCCAGTGGTTATTTACAATCCTATATATACTAAGCACTGATATTAAAGGAGACCAGTTTAATGAGGTGCTATCTGCCTTAGCAATATGTCTTTCTCCGAATGAGATTGTGTTGAAAGATTTTTATCAAGAAATGGCTGTTCGCTGGGGTTATGTTTTGTCCATGAAATATGCATTTCATATCTCTTTCATTTCATTAACATAATTTAATTTGTGCTTTGCATTCTGTGCATAATACATATTTGATTTACAAAACAAATATTTCCATTAGAAAATGAATTTCATGCAGGCAACAGGCAGAACTGAATGATATATTGTAAGGAAATAAGAAAAAAGGGAATTGTATTATCTTTGACTCCCCCCAAAAAAATCCTTGGCAAGGGAAATGCACTGAATAGATTTTTGGAATGTGTGTGCGTGTGCGTATGCATGTGCGTGTTTGTGCAGACCGTATGTAAATGTGCATTCTAGTATCTATGAAAGCTGAGGGTATATTGCATAAAGTTTAAAGCAATATAACTCAGATTGATTTACATGGCTGGCCTGGCAGTTTCTACCTCACGTTAAATGTTCCATTGGAAGTGTGGTGGGAGGGGTCTGCTTTTTATTGTCAATAATATGTGTACGGTATTATTATATCTCTGTGTTCAAATTCACAAAAGAAGAATACACATTCCTTTTCACTTTGAGTCACTTTTAAGAGTAACGATGGTGGGAAAGGCTCAATAGAAATACACCATGTGAAAGGAAACCATGTGATATACAGTATGTGTCCTGTCTCAGACAAAACACTACATCACGTCATTGGTGTCTTCATGTTGTGTTGTTTCTGCCTGCATATCTCTTTCCAATTTTAATGCATGTATTTAGGGACATTTAGCTGTGTGCTTCCCTTAGCCGTTGGCAGAAAGGCCCCATTTGATGAATTATTGAGTCCTTCCCTCTCTATTTCTCCTGCTTTTTCTCTGGGAATGGTACTAGTTTTAATTAAAGCGATGCACCTAGGTAGTTTAAAGGCTATCAGTGGCCGCTTGATAAGTTGCGAGAGCTCAAGGCTCTGGATAACAAGAAGCGTTTAAACTGGCCCTGGCGAGTTCATATTCATTTGGCTTATCTGTAGTATAAAAAAAATCCAGGTAGCATTGAGACAGATCACCGGCTTTAATGAGCTCAAAATGTAAAGTCAGTGTCAGAACACTTTACTTTTTTATTTCAAAGGGAGTAGAAAATAACTTGTCTAAGCTAAAAGCCAAACAGAAAAATCTGTGTTTCAGGGGTAACTAGTATTAGCAGGGATTTCAGGCTTGTCTGACATGCAGCGTTGAAGGGATGGCTTAAAATAGAAGTCCCAGGTACGGCAGAGTGGGGCTAATACCTGGGTTTCTCATTGCTCTGCGATGCTGAGGGAAAGAACGCTTAGAGGATCTTACAGGTTTTAGATTCTTCTCTTTCTCTCTCCTACCCGTAGTCCTGCCATGGAGGTGATTGCCTGCCCGGCTACTGCTAAGTATTTCTTTGAATCTGTGACAGGTGTTTGAAACTTGGCTTCCCTGACGACGAGAGAGGGAGTTTTAAGTGAGGCGATGGGAGATTGTGGATCTCTGAGAAGGAGGAGGTGGTGAGTGTCTTGAGATGACTCCTTAAAGTAAGCTGCCTCTCAACTTGGGTTTACCACCACTTACTGTAACACACCAATCAAATGAAATCCGAAATGAGACATATGTTAGGGTTTGAAAAGGGCTGCGTAGGTATTTTGTATTCACATCTATGACTTTGTGGCTTATTTTGTTAATGTGGTGTCAAATACTATGTACGGAAGCATGCATACTCACTGCATGCCTTGTAACAGTATTGATTTTTTCAGTAGAGGGTGAAACCTGGTTTGTTGCAGTGCACTGTATTACAATGTTTTTTTGTCAGTTACATTTCTGAAAATGTACAAAACAATACTAGTCCCTTTTTTCCTATCCTTCAATGTTGGAGAACATGGGTTTTCAGGATGGCTTCAACGAGATACCATGGAATAGACCTAGAACCCTTATCACTACATGATGTAATGCATTATGGGATGTGATATGGACATACACCTCTTATGTGGACATACTGCCTAGCCTACCTCTTCAGGAAATCCTTCTCTGTATTTCCGGCCTCTGTTGTTTGTGCTAACATACTGTGATCTTTTCACACGTGCCTGTATTGACAGACATTCTGCATTGTCAGATATCAGAGAAGACCAGCTGGCTCGATGGTTAACATCTCATCAGAACTACACGGCATCCTCCCTTCTCCACAAGAGCCTACCAGGTTATTATCTTAGCAAGTATGAAACAACTATTTTGCTTTCCTTTGGATACGTGGCGGGTACAGGTATCTCAGCTTGTTTGTTAACATCGGCATTGGAGAGGGAGAAAAAAAATCTAGCTAATACTGCAGAACTATCAGATCATATGAAATTATGGATTCTTGGTCTGAGCGTTCAGCCTCTGTCTGCCGAGCTGTGCAAATCAATTCAAACCGACACAAAGAGCAAACACACGAGGCGCGCCACAATAGGAAATTGAAGCGGAGCCTCCCTTTTTAAAATATGCCGCTACATATTTGTTTTGTGGATTACCATTCTGAAATGAAATTTGAACAGTTACTTAAAATAATATGCAAAAGATATTTCCTGTTTTTTTTCCATCCTCTTGTTTGTTGGATGCGGGTAGCTGCGACACGGCCACAGTGTAAACAGCTCACTGGTGTGTTATGCTGGTGTTTATTTTTCCTAAGCATATTTTGGGCCTTATCCCCAATGCAGGAGGTTTACAGAACTCAGTGTTTATTTTCCTGTTTTGTTTTGTATCGTTGCTGCTCTTGAAATATGTATTATAGTATCATCATAGGCAAAGCAACTGATACGGGGGATAGATTTTTAGGGAGAGTAACATTAACTTTCTTTAAAGGTAACACCTATGGACTGAGCGCCGTAGCTGCAGAGGGGCTCTCGTTTCATTTCTTAAAAACCAACCTACAGTTGAAATCGGAAGTTTACATACACTTAGATTGGAGTCATTAAAACTCGTTTTTTCAACCACTCCACAAATTTCTTGTTAACAAACTATAGTTTTGGAAAGTCGGTTAGGATATCTACCTTGTGCATGACACAATTAATTTTGTCTAACTATTGTTTACAGACAGAATATTTCAATTATAATTCACTATATCACAATTCCAGTGGGTCAGAAGTTTACATACACTAAGTTGACTGTGCCTTTAAACAGCTTGGGAAATTCCAGAAAATGATGTCATGGCTTTAGAAGCTTCTGATAGGCTAATTGACATAATTTGAGTCGATTGGGGGTGTACCTGTGGATGTATTTCAAGGCCTACCTTCAAACTCAGTGCCTCTTTGCTTGACATCATCGGAAAATCAAAAGAAATCAACCAAGACCTCCGAAAAAAATTGTAGACCTCCACAAGTCTGGTTCATCCTTGGGAGCAATTTCCAAACACCTGAAGGTACCACGTTCATCTGTACAAACAATAGTGCGCAAGTATAAACACCATGGGACCACGCAGCCATCAAACCGCTCAGAAAGGAGACGCGTTCTGTCTCCTAGAGATGAACGAACTTTGGTGCGAAAAGTGCAAATCAATCCCAGAACAACAGCAAAGGACCTTGTGAAGATGCTGGAGGAAACAGGTACAAAAGTATCTATATCCACAGTAAATCGAGTCCTATATCGACATAACCTGAAAGGCCGCTCAGCAAGGAAGAAGCCACTGCTCCAAAACCGCCATAAAAAAGCCAGCTACGGTTTGCAATTGCACATGGGGACAAAGATCACACTTTTTGGAGAAATGTCCTCTGGCTGATGAAACAAAAATAGCACTGTTTGGCCATAATGACCATCGTTATGTTTGGAGGAAAAAGGGGGAGGCTTGCAAGCCGAAGAACTACCGTGAAGCACGGGGGTGGCAGCATCATGTTGTGGGGGTGCTTTGCTGCAGGAGGGACTGGTGCACTTCACAAAATAGATGGCATCATGAGGGAGGGAAATGATGTGGATATATTGAAGCAACATCTCAAGACATCAGTCAGGAAGTTAAAGATTGGTTGCAAATGGGTCTTCCAAATGGACAATGACCCCAAGCATACTTCCAAAGTTGTGGCAAAATGGCTTAAGGACAACAAAGTCAAGGTATTGGAGCGGCCATCACAAAGCCCTGACTTCAATCCGATATAAAATTTGTGGGCAGAACTGAAAAAGCGTGTGCGAGCAAGGAGGCCTACAAACCTGACTCAGTTACACCAGCTCTGTCAGGGGGAATGGGCCAAAATTCACCCAACTTATTGTGGGAAGCTTGTGGAAGGCTACCCGAAACGTTTGACCCAAGTTAATAAAGGCAATGCTACCAAATACTAATTGAGTGTATGTAAACTTCTGACCCGCTGGGAATATGATGAAAGAAATACAAGCTGAAATGAATCATTCTCTCTACTATTATTCTGACATTTCACATTCTTAAAATAAAGTGGTGATCCTAACTGACCTAAAACAGGGAGTTTTTACTCGGATTAAATGTCAGGAATTGTGAAAAACTGAATTTAAATGTATTTGGCTAAGGTATATGTAAACTTCCGACTTCAACTGTATCTAGAACTGTATGTTCCTGATACTTGAGCAACCATAATGTCCTCATATATGACATATTCATTCCGCTGGCCACTGTTGATTCTGAATCTTATTCAAATGATTGTTATGTATATGTGTGTCCGTTGTCAGACAAATCTATAGGCCTCAGACAACAAGAGAACAGCAGTGTCTTTGTCTGCGGTATTGCAGTGTACTCTGCAGAGCCCCCCAGTCCTCTACAACAACAGGGCTCCTCCCCACTGGTCTTGAAGGGCGCACAGGTGTCAGGAGGTTGCTCCAAATGAGCCTTAATTAGCCAATTGAGTCAATCAGCAGGCTGATTGGTACAGTAGGCTCTCGCACTTCCACTGCTCTTAAGAAAACAGCCTGACACTTTTAAAGCCAGCTGGATCCATGCCTGCCACCGCCATGGCCACAAATGAGCTGGAGAAGTGCGTTGACTATAAGCGCATTGACTATAATGACGTCAACATGGATGAATGAATAGTTCACCTTTAGCTTGTTGGCAGTAGTCATAAGGTTAAGAAGCTCTTGAGTGTGGTGGTAGTTAGTCTTATTCCGTCAACTTGAAAGGTGAAATTTCGGTAGCATCTGGTACTAGAAGCTTTATGGCATGTTTACAACAAACATGGAATGGTGAACAACAGCAAATTGACCAGTGTTAGTTCCACATGATCAGTTTACTGTACGTGTGGCTAATACAAACCCTCACACCTGCTGTCTTTACGGGGTGCTGGTAACCCCAACATCCATCCTCCCATCCCTAGAACCATGGACTGTACTGGAACACCACTTAACAACATTAACAACACAGTTACTCCAGGATCCCCCGCTCATGAGATACCCAGCACTCATCAAATGAGGGACACTCCAGTCCTCCCTGTCATCTCTCAGCTAAGACATCTGGACGATTGTCATGGATGTCACGGTTGATGAACGCTGAACGCTGATGAATCCCAGGAGGCCTCAGTGAAATGAGAAGAAAAGTCTCTCTTTGGTGACAAGTGTGTTGTTACTGGTGCACGTAGCAATGAGTGGAGTGTTGCATACCATTTACCGTCCACAGGTACTTTTGAGAGAGGCATTAAATGGAAAGCTCATTCCCACTTTTGTCATGCCTTCTGTTCTGTTACCAATTGTAATCCATATGAACGTTTTGAGGCATATTATAGACTAAGAGCACCCACAGCTCTTTGTTAGCCGTAGGAAGAACCGGTTAGAAAAGGGCCTATTTTGTTAAAGCTAGAATCGTTAGTTCCTACATACATTTTTGAACTTAGAAATGAATGATATGTACCCATTGATTCTTGAAGAATAGAACTTATAAATGCCTCATCGGCTTAGTTCGACTGTCCTACGCCATCAGAACCCAAAATGTATGCTTGTTTAACTCCATCGTTTCAGAACAGCTTTAACGAGATACCCTGGGATAGACCTATACCCTTACCACTACATGATGTAATGTGGGGCAGCAGGTAGCCTAGTGGTTAGAGTGTTGGACTAGTAACCGAAAGGTTGCAAGATCAAATCCCTGAGCTGCCCCTGACAAGGCAGTTAACCCACTGTTCCTAGGCCGTCATTGAAAATAAGAATTTGTTCATAACTGACTTGCCTAGTTAAATAAAGGTCAAATATATCTTTTTTTTTAAATGGTGGGATGTGAGGTGGACGAATAGCCTGCCTCTTCAGAAAATCATACTCCTTGTTTTGTCTTTTCACACATGCCTGTATTGACAGACATCCTCTATTGTCAGATATCAGAGAAGAACTACACAGCATCCTTTCTTCATGAGAGCCTACCAGGTTAATACCTTAGCCAGTGTGAAACAACTCTTCTGCATTAAACAGAAATCTCATTCACACTTTTGTCATGCCTTCTGTTCCCTTACCAATTCTAAACCATATGAGCGTTTGGAGGTATATTACAGTTACCTCAGACTTAGAGCAGCCACAGCTGTTTGTTAGCTGTAAGAATAGCCTTGTCCCAAACCAGGCTCCCTAAAACGGGAAGCCTGGGGAAGTCTATGGCAACAACAACAAAAATGCTAAATAGGGGTTGGAACCCGGTGTAAATCAGTGACACCTCGCAACACGTCAAACCAATAAAATGCCCTGCTTGGGCAGAGCTCCAATAGTACTCACTAGATTAGTGTCCTAGGTGCAACAGTGGGTGAGGATGGCCAGGAAATTGCAGATTTAAACCCCATAAAAATACTGTATGTTGATGTATATCGATTTTGTGTATTGAGCACACTTCTGGCAAAACAGAATTCTGTTTTTCCTTCAGGTTTTCTGCAATGTTGCAAACTAGTATTCGGAACAAATCTCTGGAAAATGTGTCCTTCCTGGTCTGAAAACAGTGACGAACATAACACATAGCACCAACGGGCATGTGGAGGGATGGTTCTTGAAATTGAACATCCAGTCAAAATCTTTCCACTGGGAGCCAGCGGACCATCCAAGCCGTTTTTGCAATACTAAATTCTCCAGATTTCTTGACAGAGACGTGATTTTGGAGGTATGGCAATGTAAGACGACTGTAAGAAAAACTCCTGCTCACTAACATTTACATAAAGATTTGGCATTGTACATCTGGGAGACTTGGCAGTTTAGGATCCTAAATGAAACCCATCGCCCCTCCCCTCTCAGACTTACCGAACTACCTTTCAAAGAAACAATGTTTGTCGCTTATAGCTGGGAGCATAGAATAATGCTGTATAATGTTGCAATGTAATGATATATAGAAACAGTGATTACACTCTAATTCAATTGGGTGGTAATCAAATTGCAATAATGGCCTTTATTTGGGACCCCAATTTATCGTTTGCCCAGATCATTAAACAATTTTCTCTTTAAAACCACTAAATATGCACTGACACACACACACACACCACACACACACACACACACACACACACACACACACACACACACACACACACACACACACACACACACACACACACACACGTGTTATGGTAAATGATAGGAAGACCCAGCTGGTGGAGATGGTGGCAGCAGTGGAAGGAGGACTCTTGTGAGTAAACACAGAGATCCCGGGGCTTGTTCCTCTGCACGGGTGAAGGCGGTCATGTGACATTTAGACACTTATCTAAGATTAATGGATGTTGTGATTTACCCCAGATGTACTGAGCTTTACTGTACATACAGATTTCAAACTGTTCACCCGAACTTTGTTGGGGTACTTGCTATATTTGAACTCTTTAGTTAAAGTTTAACCAAAGCCGACGGAAGCTTTCCTAACCTAGAAGAATGTTTGGCGCTGAGGATTCCTCCAGCTATGAAGGATCCTCATAGTGCCATTGTCACTGTCGTCATGCATGACGGGCCTTGTTGCATGATATCTGCCCTAGGATTTCTACATGGGTAAACCTTTCTCTCTCTGGAGCACTGCGCCACTACGAGGAGCGATCAGGCACGACTGATTCCCCAGCTTTCTTAAGAGGATATAACGTTACAGTGCAGCTGAGAGGGCCCCATCGTTCCTGGCTCCATGACTTCCACTTAGACGCCAACAGCCCCAAATAACCCGATGTCAGAGGCCCCTGGCGGAGCAGGAGCACGGCAGACAACCGGAGGGAGCGCTGGTTTAAAATTAGTGGGCGGCCCAGTGTAATGTTGTCTGCTCCAACTGAACAGCTTCCTTCCCTCCAGCCACAGACAGCGATAGTTAAGAAGTTACTCGCTTTGATATCCATGAAGAGGAGGCCTGATGCCACACTGCTCATCTTTTTCACTGCTCAGTACTTTTTATTTCATTAATTTTTTTTACAAAAAAAAAAATTACTAAAAATAAAAAGGACCTGGAGAGAGAGAAATGAGGCAGAATAGAACATCTGGTTGACATACTGTATAGCAGACCATATAGACAATGAGGTCAGGAAGAAATGGATTTAGGCCCAGCTGACTGTCTTTAGCAGCTTGGTTTTTTTGGACTGAAGTACTGTTCATCAGTGTAGTGGAGGAGAGGAGTACCAGTATCGTTATTATGTGTGTTGTTGCCTGACTGTGGTTAAGCTGTATTAACACAGCTGATTCAGTACCTTGTCATAGAGTAGTAGCCTTATGTGCAAATACCCTAACACTCTCCTAAGCTTTTACATTCACACACACACTCTCACCCACGTATACAATATAACCATTAGGCAATGTAATCAACAAGCAGAATAGTGTATAATTCATCAGACATTCACAGTTGAACACGATACAGTAATCACAGGTACAATTATACTCACACACACTTCTGTATAATCATACACAGAGACACACAGGGAGAAAACAGCAGAACCAACTTGCCGCACTGCTTGGCCACCACATGTGGACAGCCCAGTGCCGATTGGCTGGTTTACTGTCACCGGCTGATAGCCAAGCTCTAATGGAAAAGATACAACGCAGCCAAAGAATTTCATTCATTTTTGTGATAGAGTTATATGTTCAGCCTTGAACAACTGGGAGATAATGTTTGGACTCGTTATAATTCCCAGTGTGTTTAAACAGGCAGCACAGAATGCAAACAAAAGCAGATGAAATTTGAAAAGTATTATCAATATTGCAGATAGCGGGTGCCCTTTCCAATCAGAGAAAGCGTATCTCTCACGGCAAATATATGGTTGAATAGTTCATTCGTTTCTATTGGCCTGTTGTGTGTTTCTCTTTCCTTCATATATATTTATGCAGAATTGATGAAAAGGCCAAACAAACTGCCATTAGATATCCTCTTAATTCACTAACCCGGCCTTCTAAAGGTAGCCGGGTACATTTAAAAGGCATTCGTTTACTGTGACTGATATTTCTCTGAGCTCTTTCCAAAGGGCCATTTCTCACGTGCCTTTGCCACAGTCCAGCACTTTTGTAGCACCGTGTGTGTGTGTGTGTGTGTGTGTGTGTGTGTGTGTGTGTGTGTGTGTGTGTATGCCTGTATGTGATAGGGTGCGGTGCCACTCTGCACGCTACTGCATGTATTCTTCAGGTATCTTAATAGCTAGCTGCTGGAGCAAAATAATTGTCTTTTTCCAGCCAGTGGGGCTAAAGTCATACAACATAATGAAATGTATAAAAATGAGGGGGAAATGGCAGACAGCAGGCATGCTAAATCAAATGTAGAGAGATCTGAATAATTTAGTGTATATGAAGGCGAGTGGAGGCGCAAATGGAAGTATGGTGAAGTGTCTAAGTATCGTTTATGTTGGCACCAGTATGTGTTAATGTGCACTCATATATCTATGGATAGGAAACACTATACACAATGAAAATAGGGGAAGGGACTGTGTGCCTGGCTGTGTTCTAGCGGGCCGGTGCTTCGGTAACAAGTGAATCGAGCCAGACTACTACTAAATGTCCTCAGACAGTGATCGGTTGATTTAAGCTTTGGTGTGACGGAGAGGAGATGAATGTCAGCGATTTCTTTTTTTAAAACCACAGATTCATCACCTGGCATTGAGGGTAATGAGCGAGGCGTGGAGGTGAACACATTAAACCAAGCCGACTTTGCCCAGCCAGGAGGGAGGACAGAGACGGTACAGGAACAGAGGGGCAGCGACCAGGACCAAACCAAACCCCCTCCACATCCCTTCCAACTCCTCCATGGTGGCCCCACACCTGTCCAACACTGGGAGGCGATTTTACACAACAACAACAACACTAGAACAGGTAAAGAGGACAACCATACTTATTCGCTATCACACACACACGCTCACACACACACTCTGACAGTCCTTGCTAGCTGTGATGCGCCGAAAGGCATGTTTCTGACCTAAGAAGCTGGGACCCTAATGGAGACACAGTTTTATTGTCAGTGAAACAATTTGCCAGTATCTGCAGCGAGCTGCCTGCAGCTGGTGATATAGTGGAGCCGGTGTGTAGTCAAGGCTGACATATACCATCCACTAGTGACAGGAGCGCCGGTCGGAGCACACACTCACACAGGCAGACACCAAACATAGGATCAGTTCACACACAACACTCAGTGCACACTACTCATATGCATGAATGCAATTCAAACATATAGCCACAAATGTGCACATTCACACTGGAGTGTGTGCACACACACCCACACACACATATAGGTCGCGGAGATGATTATGGAAATATTTTGTTAAACATATCAACAGAATGCCAGGAGTTCCATTACAGTGAGGGGGAAAATTCCACTTGTAAAACCAGTATATATCAGGCCGTAACTCTCCCATCTGCTGCACATTTCTGCAGAGTGACAAAGCAGACCCTACACTGGCCTGACCAAGTACACTGCATGAATCACTGCTACCACTCGGCTTGATAAGTAGAGACATAAAACCACAAGGATGTTGGTTCTAATTGTAGGAAAATGCTCATCGGGCTAACATGTCTCGCTTCACCGAATGGCCAACTGTGTATTACAGTTTTATAGACTAAGTCGGCCAAGATAGAGACATCCACAGTGTAACTATCCTTAATGGTGGTTGATTATGGGATTCTTCTCTTAGGAGTCATAGATTGGCGGTGCATAGTTGTCACTCCTGCACTTCCTCCCTGGGTGTTCCCTCTATGTGGTCCGGAGCAGAGAAGTTAGATTAGAGGAAAAGAAGTGGGCACATAAAGAGAGGAAAGTCTGTCCAAGAAGTATTAGTTCTCTTTTTAATTTTTAGCAAGATGAGGAATCCGGAATTTAAATGAAAGAATCGGTTTTTCATCCAGCTAATAGTAATCCATAATCCAGCCAACGTGTCTTAACCACAATGTGGTTGGTCTGATTAACTTTAATGCCTTCCCTCTCAATTTATTGAAATGTTGGAATGAACACATTCGGCTTGGAACCAAAGACTTCTTCTCTTTAAAATGAGAGGGGCACACAAAGTGACTCAGGCTGTGAAATTGAGAGTGGTAAGGAGAGAAGCAAGTTGAGAGAGGAGAGGGGGGAAGAGAGGGCATAGGAAGAGAGGGATGAAGAAGGTGTTGGAGAAAAGAGAAACAAAATAATATTTGACATGATTTTGGTCCATGTAGGACAGCATGAAGATTTACATTTTTCAGCAACACTTCAAATGAATTTCTGTAATGATCCCAAAACCTTGAAAAGGCAAATCCAATCAAACAATATCTAGTGGGTTTAATTTTCTTTGCTGGAAAATGACCTCCTTTGTCAAAGGGTGAGTCGGGGAGAATGTGGGTCGCGATAGTCATACAAATGAAGGGGGACAATTTGGTCTAGTTAAAGCTATTATCCATACAAGTGTGTGAGGGAGCTGCTGTAGCTTTAACACTTTGGAGCTTTGATATGACTCATTGTAAATGATGCTCCAGAAGGTCAATTGCAGAGTTCAAAATGGCCGTTGATGGAGGGAGGAGGATAAATGTGTCATGTTTTCCCCTCTCAGACGCGCTGCGGCGTTTATTTAAAAAACGAATCCCGACAGGCCTGTTCTTTTTGACTGGCGCAGTCAACATAACATTCTGGCCCATTTTTCTTGAGAAGCATGATTTCTCGCCCATTGTTTTTACTCCTTTTACCTTTAACCATTTGAAAGGTAATCATGCATGATTACAGGGATTAGGACATGAGTGGATGAGCAGCAATGCTCCACTGACCTTTTGTTACTCATTACTGGACGTTCAAAAAAAGTGTCTTGCTAAATCTTAAGGGAATGCTCAGCTCAGTGACCGTGATCTGTTATTGTCTGTCTGTACCATTTCACAGTGGCAGGCACAGAGTGAGGGGATTGACAGTGTATCATACTTCGCTGAGGAGGAGGATGATGAAGAGGATAAGAGTGTGGGTTAAGTGTTTAGCTGCGGTAATTGCGTCACCGGGGGGGCAGTCTCGTACGTTTGGCCTCTGGGCCCTGCAGGTGTGTCAGCCCCCTCTCCTCCTCTCCTCTCTTCTCCTCCTACTCTCCTCCTCTCCTCATCATGCCGACACATTACAGTCATTAGGAGAGTCTCTGCCTCGCTCACAGCACAGCAGCAAGACACACACACACACACATGCAGGATATGTGCCAAACTAGCATTAATTTAATCACTACATTAAAATAGGGCACTATTTTTATATACTGTGATGTGCGCTATATACAGACCCTGGGAAACACAATAAATCCAGATACCCAGTTAAGTGCCAGCTTTGTATAACAGCACTTTATATTTGTATTTTATATATGAATATTGACTGACTGACTGCCTGCCAGTATGCACCCCCGTCTAAAAAAAAAATGGTCTCTCCCACAATTAATGTGGTGCACCTGTGATGCTCGATAAAGACTGACGCACTGTGCACAGGTGTGGAACATTAATTCTGGGGGTGTTCCTTGAAAAGACAACCCCCCCCCCCCCCACCCCTCCCCACCCACCCACTCAGCAACCATGCCACCTCACTTCCACCCCACCCTTGGAAAAAAGGCAAATAAAAAAGAAACCAACCCACCACTTCTGTTCATTCAGTGATCTGTGTGCAAAAGTATGTAAATGACTGTGCTGCATACTAATCAATCCTGTCCTTCACACAGATTGAAGGGGAAGGCAAAAAGCTGGCTTGGGGAGTGTGCTGGAGACAGACAGACAGGAAAAGGAGGACAGGGATGCCAGGGAACTTCTCTGGTGCTGAGAGGTACGACCCCTTTCATCACACTGAAACATGGACGCCTGAGTCTAAAGCGACACTTACAGAGAGACTTGGGCTGGAAGTCTTTGACACAATGAACAGAAAGGGACAGAGATACAGTACATTCGGAAAGTATTCAGACCCCTTGACTTTTTACAGTTTGTTTTGTTACAGCCTTGTTCTAAAATTGATCAAATAATTTTTCCCCCCACATCAATCTACACACAATACCACATACTGACAAAGCAACATTTTTAGAAATTTTAGCAACTTTAGAAAAAAACAAAACAGAAATACCTTATTTACATAAGTATTCAGACGCTTTGCTATGAGATTCGTTATTGAGCTCAGGTGCATCCTGTTTCCATTGATAATCCTTGAGATGTTTCTACAACTTGATTGGAGTCCACCTATGGTAAATTCAATTGATTGGACATGATTTGGAAAGGCACACACCTGTCTATATAAGGTCCCACAGTTGACAGTGTATGACAGAGCAAAACCAAGCCATGAGATTGAAGGAATTGCCCATAGAGCACAGTGTCGAGGCACAGATCTGGAGAAGGATTCCAAAAAATGTCTGCAGCATTGAAAGTCCCAAGAACACGATGTCCTCCATCATTCTTAAATGGAAGAAGTTTGGAACCACCAAGACCCTTCCTAGAGCTGGCCACCCGGCCAAACTGAGCTATCAGGGAGAAAGGCCTTGGTCAGGGAGGTGACCAAGAACCCAATGGTCACTCTGAAAGCGCTCCAGAGTTCCTCTGTGGAGGTGGGATAACTTTCCAGAAGGACAACCATCTCTGCATCACTCCACCAATCAGGCCTCTGAATATCTCTGAATGTCCTTGAGTGGCCCAGCTAGAGCCCGGACTTGAACCCGATTGAAGATCTCTGGAGAAACCTGAAAATAGCTATGTAGCGTCGCCCCCCCCCATCCAACCTGACAGAGCTTGAGAGGATCTGCAAAGAAGAATGTGAGAAACTCCCAAAATACAGATGTTCCAAGCTTGTAGCGTCATACCCAAGAAGACTCGAGGCTGTAATCGTTGCCAAAGTTGCTTCAACAAAGTACTGAGTAAAGGGTCTGAAATCTTATGTAAATGTGAGTATTGTGTGTAGATTGATGAGGGGGGAAAAAAACTATAGAAATCAATTTTAGAATAATGTTGTAGCGTAACAAAATGTGGAAAAAGTCAAGGGGTCTGTATACTTTCCGAATGTACTGTACAGTATGGCAGAGGTTCGGAGATAAAAATGTATTGATTAATCAAGGGTGTAATATGGAATAAGCTGAAGAGGGATATGACTGATACATGTACATTATACTGATATTGCTGGTAAGGATCTTCCTTGACTGACGTACAGGTACGTTGTGTAGGTCAGCAGCTGTCCAACACTGTACTGGAAATCACTTCTATGTGCGGAGTACTCTGAAAACCACAGAGGATGGCATTCCATACCAGTTTCAATCAAGTGTATATTTCACATGAACGATCCCAACACAAGCATGACAACAGTGTTCAGGTGATAGACTCTACATCTGTAGTCAAAGCTCTATCCACAAGACCAACCTAAATGCATACCCACTACTGTATTGACAGAACGTGCAAGATGCTGTAGATAACTATGTGTGTGTGCCCAAGCCAAAATACAACAAACTTGCACTATAACTTCTCAAGGCCTTTTCTGGGAGCATCTGCGGTATAAAAAATGCTAATATAAGACTAGCTGATTAATAATTAAACAATTACTGTTATGAATCAATAACTTCTGCACATATTTTTCATCAGCACATTGGTACAATAAACAAATAATCAGTATTAGCAATTCAAATATGCATGGGGGAAAAAAATACATTCTAATCTGTATATTTTGATGAAAAATTAAACAGTCTTCAAAAAGTCATCCTATGGTGCCACATAAATATCACAGTATTTTCTGATAAATGTGTTATGTGGTTTCAATACAGTATATTTGGATGGATTTACTGGCCGTTTGAGCCTGTGCAAAGTTGGACTCACTTTCATTGCAATCTGGAACTTTTTGCTTCTTTCTGACGATACTGTAGCTTCCCTGGCTACAGTAGTTGTATCTATTACAGTGCCTTCTATAATTGATTGGTTGTGTGTTTGTGGTGACTAGATAAAACTCTAGATCATCTTTACTCCGCACACAGAAATGCATACAAGGCCCTCCCTCAACCTCCATTTGGCAAATCTGACCAAGCTGTCCTCCTGATTCCTGCTTACAAGCAAATTCTCAAACAGGAAGTACCAGTGACACACTCAATACGGACAGTGGTCCGATGAAGTGGATGCTAAGCTACAGGACTGTTTCGCTAGCACAGACTGGAATATGTTCCGGGATTCATCCGATAACATTTACCACATCAGTCACTGTTTTACAAGCGAGATAATGGTGCCGGAGGAGATGGCTGTCATTTTACTATCCCCTAACCAATTGTGCTATTGTGTGTGTTTTTTCGCGTTATTTGTAACTTATTTTGTACATAATGTTTCTGCCACTGTGTCTTATGACCGAAAATAGCTTCTAGATATCAGGACAGCGATTACTCACCCTGTACTGGAGGAATACTTTTTCTTTAACGAGTCGGACGGGAAGGATTTACTTCAGACGCCCGACTAGGCCATCATCCCCGTAATTCGCAGGCGAAAGAGACGGAGATATCTTTGACGAAGGTCTGGGTGCCTTGTAAGGCGAGTGTATAATCTCCCTTTACCATCGGTCCTATTAGCCAACGTTCAATCAATGGAAAATAAAATAGACGAACTACGATCACGTATATCCTACAAACAGGACATTAAAAACGGTAATATCTTATGTTTCACAGAGTTGTGGCTGAACGACGACATGAATAACATACAGCTGGCGGGTTTTACCCTTTTTCGGCAGGATTGAACAGCGGCCTCTGGTAAGAGAAGGGGTGGTGGTCTGTGAATATTTGTAAACAACAGCTGGTGCACGAAATCTAAGGAAGTCTCTAGGTTTTGCTCGCCTGAGGTAGAGTATCTCATGGTAAGCTCTAGACCACATTATTTACCAAGAGAGATTTCATCTATATTCTTCGTAGCTGTCTATTTACCACCACAAACCGATGCTGGCACTAAGACCGCACTCAATGAGCTGTATACGGCCATAAGCAAACAGGAAAACGCTCATCCAGAGGCGGCACTCCTAGTGGCCGGGGACTTTAATGCAGGGAAACTTAAATCCGTTTTACCTAATTTCTATCAGCATATTCAACGTTAAAAAACTCTAGACCTCCTTTACTCCACACTCAGAGACGCGTACAAGCTCTCCCTCGCCCTTCATTTGGCAAATCTGACAATAAGTCTATCCTCCTGATTCCTGCTTACAAGCAAAAACTAAAGCAGGAAGCACCAGTGACTCGGTCAATAGAAAAGTGGTCAGATGAAGCCGATGCTAAGCTACAGGACTGTTTTGCTAGCACAGACTGGAAAATATTCCAGGATTCTTCCGATGGCATTGAGGAGTACACCACATCAGTCACTGGCTTCATCAATAAGTGCGATGACGTTGTCCCCAGAATGACCGTACATACATACCCCAACCGGAAGCCATGTATTACAGGCAACATCCACACTGAGCTAAAGGGTAGAGCTGCCGCTTTCAAAGAGCGGGACTCTAACCCGTAAGCTTATACGAAATCCCGCTATGCCCTCCGACAAACCATCAAACAGCGGTCAATACAGGACTAAGATTGCCACAACCGACGAGCGTTGGAACCTACATCGGTTCCAACGCTCGTCGGTTGTGGCAGGGCCTGCAAACTATTACAGACCACAAAGGGAAGCACAGCCGCGAGCTGCCTTGTGACACGAGCCTACCAGACAAGCTAAATTACTTCTATGCTCGCTTCAATGCAAGTAACACTGAAACATGCATGAGAGCATCAGCTGTTCCGGACGACTGTGTCATCATGCTCTCCATAGCTGATGTGAGTTAGACCTTTAAACAGGTCAACATTCACAAGGCCGCAGGGCCAGACAGATTTCCAGGAGGTATACTGACTACTGGCAAGTGTCTTCACTGACATTTTCAGCCTGTCCCTGTCTGAGCCTGTAATACCAACATGTTTCAAGCAGACCACCATAGTCCCTGTGCCCAAGAACACTAAGGTAACCTGCCTAAATAACTACAGACCCCTAGCACTCACATCTGTAGCCATGAAGTGCTTTCAAAGGCTGGTCATGGCTCACATCAACACCATTATCCCAGAAACCCAAGACCCACTTCAATTTGCATACCGCCCCAACAGATCCACAGATGATGCAATCTCTATTGCACTCCACACTTCCTTTTCCCACCTGGACAAAAGGAACACCTATGTGAGAATGCTAATCACTGACTACAGCTCAGCATTCAACACCATAGTGCCTTCAAACCTCATCACTAAGCTAAGGACCCTGGGACTAAACACCTCCCTCTGCAACTGGATCCTGGACTTCCTGACCCCAGGTGGTAAGGGTAGGTAACGCTGATCCTCAACACGAGGGCTCCTCAGGGGTGCGTGCTCAGGCGCCTCCTGTACTACCTGTTTACTCATGACTGCATGGCCAAGCACGACTCCAAAACCATCATCAATTTTGCCGATGACACAACAGTGGTAGGCCTGATCACCCACAATGATGAGACAGCCTATAGGGAAGGGGTCGGAGACCTGGCTGTGCGGTGCCAGGACAACAACCTCTCCCTCAACGTGATCAAGAAAAAGGAGATGATGGTACGGCCCAGTACATCACTGGGGCTAAGTTGCCTGCCATCGAGGACCTCTACACCAGGTGGTGTCAGAGGAAGGCCCTAAAAATGGTCAAAGACCCCAGCCAACCCAGTCATAGACTGTTCTCTCTACTACCGCATGGCAAGCGGTACCGGAGTGCCAAGTCTAGGACAAAAAGGCTTCTCAATAGTTTTTACCCCCAAGCCATAAGACTCCTGAACAGGTAACCAAATGGTTACCCAGACTATTTGCATTGTGTGCCCCCCCCCCCCCCCCACCCCTCTTTTACGCTGCTGCTACTCTCTGTTTATCTTATATGCATAGTCACTTTAACTATACATTCATGTACATATTACCTCAATTGGCCCGACCAACCAGTGCTCCCGCACATTGGTTAACTGGGCTATCTGCACTGTGTCCCACCACCCGCCAACCCCTCTTTTTACGCTACTGCTACTCTCTGTTCATCATATATGCATAGTCACTTTAACCATACCTACAAGTACATACTACCTCAATAAGCCTGACTAACCGGTGTCTGTATATAGCCTTGCTACTCTTATTTTCAAATGTCGTTTTACTGTTGTTTTATTTCTTTACTTACTTACACACACACATACACACACACATATACACACACACACACTTTTTTTTCACACTATTGGTTAGAGCCAGTAAGTAAGCATTTCACTGTAAGATCTACACCTGTTGCACGTGACAAATAAACTTTGATTTGAACTACAATGTTGTTGATCCATCCTCAGTTTTCTCCTATCACAACTGTAACTGTTCTTCTACAGGCAACTGAGTTAGGAAGGACGCCTGTATCTTTGTAGTGACGGGGTGTATTGATACACCATACAAAGCGTAGTTAATAACTTCACCATGCTTAAACGGATATTCAGTGTCTGCTTTTTTGTTTTTTACACATCTACCAATAGGTGCCCAAATTTATGAGGCATTGGAAAAGATCCCAGGCCTTTGTGGTTAAATCTGTGTTTGAAATTCACTGCTCGACTGAGGGACCTTACAGATAATTGTATGTGTGGGGTACAGAGATGAGGTAGTCATTCAAAAATCATGTTAGACACTATTACTGCACACAGAGTGAGTCCAATTTAAATTCAGGCTGTAACAATAAAATGTGGAAAAAGTCGAGGGGTGTGAATACTTTCTGAAGGCACTGTAATCCAAGGCTTCTGGTTGAGATAATGTATGTGCAGTTGAAGTCGGAAGTTGACATACACTTAGGTTGGAGTCATTAAAACTCGTTTTTCAACCACTCCACAAATTTCTTGTTAACAAACTATAGTTTTGGCAAGTCGGTTAGGACATCTACTTTGTGCATGACACAAGTAATTTTTCCAACAATTGTTTACAGACAGATTATTTCACTAATAATTCACTGTATCACAATTCCAGCGACTCAGAAGTTTACATACACTAAGTTGACTGTGCCTTTATACAGCTTAGAAAATTCCAGAAAATGATGTCATGGCTTTAGAAGTGTAAGGCTTGAGCGTTGTGGGAGAGGAATCAGACGCAGGAAGCAGCGAAATCGGGTAATGGCTTTTAATGAGCTCAACGGCGAAAACACAAGCCGCCCCAAATAGCAATATGAGCGCACACAAAACAAAGTGCCCCAAACACAGGGGACAAACACAGTCGGCGCAAAAACACGCACTAGCGCAAAACACCAACAGCGTATACACAAGCAATACAAATGAGAAACAATCCCGCACAAAGAGCAGGCGGGCCAACAAGCTAATATAGCCCCGCTAATCAACCCAACTAAGGACAGGTGCAAACAATAACAGAAAGGGGGGGTAAACAAAAGGAATCAGTGGCAGCTAGTAGGCCGGTGACGACGAGCACCACCCGAGCAGGAGGGGGCGCCACCTTCAGTGGGAGTCGTGACAGTACCACCCCCCTCCCCCAGCCTAGAGGGTGAGGCGCAGGGCGATCCGGACGGAGGCGATGGAAATCCTTCAACATGGATTGGTCCAAGACGTCCTCCGCCGGTACCCAGCACCTCTCCTCCGGACCGTACCCCTCCCAGTCCACGAGGTACTGCAGGCCCCTCACCCGGCGTCTCGAGTCCAGAATGGCCCGTATGCTGTACGCCGGGGACCCCCCGATGTCCAGAGGGGGCGGAGGGACCTCCGGCACCTCACCTTCCTGTAGGGGACCAGCTACCACTGGCCTGAGGAGAGACACATGAAACGAGGGGTTAATACGGTAATAGGAAGGGAGTTGTAACCTATAACACACCTCGTTTATCCTCCTCAGGACTTTGAAGGGCGCCACACACTGCGGCCCCAGCTTCCGGCAGGGCAAACGGAGCGGCATGTTCCGGGTCGAGAGCCAGACCCTGCCCCCGGTACGAACACGGGGGCCTCACTGCGGTGGCGGTCAGCACTCCTCTTCAGCCGTCCACTGGCTTGCTTCAGGGATTCCTGGACGGCTCTCCAGGTCTCCTTGGAGCGCTGTACCCATTCCTCCACCGCAGGAGCCTCGGTCTGGCTCTGGTGCCATGGTGCCAGGACCGGCTGGTAACCCAAAACACACTGAAAGGTTGACAGGTTAGTGGAGGAGTGACGAAGTGAGTTCTGGGCTAACTCCGCCCAAGGAATGTACCTCGCCCACTCCCCTGGCCGGTCCTGACAATACAACCGCAGAAACCTGCCCACCTCCTGGTTCACCCTCTCCGCCTGCCCATTACTCTCGGGGTGATAACCGGAGGTCAAACTGACCGAGACCCCCAGACGCTCCATAAACGCCTTCCAGATCCAAGATGTGAACTGGGAACCTCGATCAGAGACAATGTCCTCCGGCACCCCGTAGTGCTGGAAGACGTGGGTAAATAGGGCCTCCGCAGTCTGCAGGGCCGTAGGGAGACCGGGCAACGGGAGGAGACGGCAGTACTTTGAAAACCGATCAACAACCACCAGGATCGTAGTGCTCCCCTGAGACGGGGGGAGATCTATCAGGAAGTCTACTGACAGGTGCGACTATGCCCGTTGTGGAACGGGGAGGGGCTGTAACTTCCCTCTCGGGAGATGCCTAGGAGCCTTACTCTGGGCGCACACCGAACAGGAAGAGACATAGAACCTCATGTCCTTAGCCAAGGTGGGCCACCAGTACTTCCCTCTGAGACCCCGCACCTTCCTCGCCACACCATGATGACCCGAACAGGGTAGAGTGTGAGCCCACCGAATCAATTGATCACGGACACCGAGCGGCACGTACATGCGACCCACGGGACACTGTGAAGGCGCAGGTTCCAATACTAACACCCGCTCGATGTCCGAGTCCACCTCCCATACCACCGGTGCCACCAGCCTAGAAGCTGGAATGATGGGATTCGGAACGATGGGCCGGTCCTCAGTGTCATAGAGACGGAACAGCGCGTCGGCCCTCGGGTTCAGGGAGCCTGGCCTATAGGAAATAGTGAACCTAAAACGGGTGAAGAACATGGCCCACCTTGCCTGACGCGGATTCAGTCTCCTAGCTGCCCGGATATACTCCAGATTCTGATGGTCGGTCCAGATGAGAAAGGGGTGCTTAGCCCCCTCAAGCCAGTGTCGCCACACCCTCAAGGCTTTTACCGCTAACAACTCACGTTCCCCACATCATAGTTACGCTCCGCCGAACTGAGCTTCTTCGAAAAGAAAGCACAGGGGCGGAGTTTCGGTGGCGTACCAGAGCGCTGTGATAGCACGGCACCCACCCCAGCCTCGGATGCGTCCACCTCCACTATGAATGCTAGAGAGGGGTCCAGGTGCGCCAACACGGGTACTTCGGTGAACAGCACCTTCAAACTCTTGAAGGCTCCGTTCGCCTCAGTCAACCACCGCAAATGCACCGGCTTCCCCTTCAGCAGTGAGGTAATGGGAGCCGCTACCTGGCCAAAACCCCGGATAAACCTCCGGTAGTAATTGGCAAACCCTAAGAACCGCTGCACCTCCTTCACCGTGGTTGGAGTCGGCCAATTACGCACGGCCTTAACGCGGTCACACTCCCATCACCACCCCCGTCGTGGAAAATGCGATAACCCAGGAAGGAGATGGCTCGTTTGGAGAACACACACTTCTCAGCCTTGACATATAGGTCATGCTCCAGCAGTCTCCCAAGCACCTTGCGTACCAGGGACACATGCACGGCGCGGGTGGCGGAATATATCAGAATATCATCGATATAGACAACCACGCCCTGCCCATGCAGGTCCCTGAGAATCTCGTCTACAAAGGATTGAAAGACGGCTGGAGCATTCTTTAACCCATACGGCATGACGAGGTACTCATAATGGCCCGATGTGGTACTAAATGCGGTTTTCCACTCGTCTCCATCCTTCATACACACCAGGTTATACACGCTCCTGAGATCCAGTTTTGTGAAGAATCTTGCTCCGTGAAATGATTCCACCGCCGTATAGCATTTAGACCTCTGTAATCAATGCACTGATGCAGACCTCCCTCCTTTTTCTTCACAAAAAAGAAACTCGAGGAGACGGGTGAGATGGAGGACCGAATGTACCCCTGTCCCAGAGATTCCGTGACATATGTCTCCATAGCCACCGTCTCCTCCTGTGACAAGGGGAACACGTGACTCTTGGGAAGCGCAGAGTTAACCTGGAGATCTATCGCACAATCCACCTGTCGATGAGGTGGTAATTTGGCCGCCCTCTTTTAACAAAAAGCGATGGCCAAATCGGCCTATTCAGGGGGAATGCGCATGGTGGACACCTGGTCTGGACTCTCCACTGACGTGGCACCTATGGAAACGACGAGCGCCACCCGAGTAGGAGGGGGCGCCACCTTCAGTGGGAGTCGTGACAAGAAGCTTCTGATAGGCTAATTGACATCATTTCACTCAATTGGGGGTGAACCTGTGGATGTATTTCAAGGCCTACCTTCAAACTCAGTGCCTCTTTGCTTGACATCATGGGAAAATCAAAAGAAATCAGCCAAGACCTCAGAAAAAATTATAGACCTCCACAAGTCTGGTTCATCCTTGGGAGCAATTTCCAAATGCCTGAAGGTACCATGTTCATCTGTACAAACAATAGTACGCAAGTATAAACACCATGGGACCACACAGCCGTCATACCACTCAGGAAGGAGACATGTTCTGTCTCCTAGAGATTAACGAACTTTAGTGCGAAAAGTGCAAATCAATCCCAGAACAACAGCAAAGGACCTTGTGAAGATGCTGGAGGAAACGGGTACAAAAGTATCTATATCCACAGTAAAACTAGTCCTATATCGACATAACCTGAAAGGCCGCTCAGCAAGGAAGAACCCACTGCTCCAAACCCGCCATAAAAAAGCCAGACTACAGTTTGCAACTGCACATGGGGACAAAGATCATACTTTTTTGAGAAATGTCCTCTGGTCTGATGAAACAAAAATAGCACTGTTTGGCCATAATGACCGTCGTTATGTTTGGAGGAAAAAGGGGGAGGCTTGCAAGCCGAAGAACACCATCCCAACCGTGAAGCACGGGGGTGGCAGCATCATGTTATGGGGTTGCTTTGCTGCAGGAGGGACTGGTGCACTTCACCAAATGGGAAATGGGACTTCCAAATGGACAATGACCCCAAGCATAATTCCAAAGTTGTGGCAAAATGGCTTAAGGACAACAAAGTCAAGGTATTGGAGTGGCCATCACAAAGCATTGACCTCAATCCTATAGAAAATTTGTGGTCAGAACTGAAGAAGCGTGTGCGAGCAAGGACGGCTACAAACCTGATTCAGTTACACCAGCTCTGTCAGGAGGAATGGGCCAAAATTCACCCAAGTTATTGTGGGAAGCTTGTGGGAGGCTACCCAAAACGTTTGACCCAAGTTAAACAATTTAAACGCTATGCTACCAAATACTAATTGAGTGTATGTAAACTTCTGACCCACTGGGAATGTGATGAAAGAAATAAAAGCTGAAATAAAACATTCTCTCTACTATTATTCTGACATTTCACATTCTTAAAATAAAGTGGTGATCCTAAGTAACCTAAGACAGGGAATTTTTACAAGGATTAAATGTCAGGAATTGTGAAAAACTGAGTTTAAATGTATTTGGCTAAGGTGTATGTAAACTTCCGACTTCAACTGTATGTAGTGTCACTGTGGGACGACGTTGTCGATGCACTTATTTATCAAAACAAATTGTATTTGTCACATCTTACAGTGAAATGCTTGCTTACAAGACCTTAACCAACAATGCAGTTTTAATAAAAATAAGTGTTAAGTAAAAAGATAATTAATTAAAAAAGTGAAAATATAAGTAACAAAGAATTAAACAGCAGCAGTAAAATAACAATAGAGAGGCTATATACAGGGGGTACGGTACAGAGTCAATGTGCGGGGGCACCGGTTAGTCGTGGTAATTGAGGTAATATGTACATGTAGGTAGAGTTAAAGTGACTATGCATAGATAATAAACAGAGAGTAGCATCAGCGTAAAAGAGTGTTCTGGCTAGCCCTTTGATTAGCTGTTCAGGAGTCCTATGGCTTAGGGGTAGAAGCTGTTAAGAAGCCCTTTGGAGCTAGTCTTGGCACTCTGGTACCGCTTACCATGTGGCGAGAACCAGCCTTCCTCTGACACCGCATGGTATAGAGGTCCTGGATGGCAGGAAGCTTGGCCCCAGTGATTTACTGGGCCGTACGCACTACCCTCTGTTGCCATACCAGGCAGTGATGCAACCAGTCTGGATGCTCTCGATGGTGCAGCTGTAGAACCTTTTGAGGATCTGAGGACCTATGCCAAATCTTTGCAGTCTCCTGAGGCTTTGTCGTGCCCTCTTCACGACTGTCTTGGTGTGTTTGGACCATTCTAGTTTGTTGTTGATGTGGACACCAAGGAACTTGAAGCTCTCAACCTGCTCCACTACAGCGCCGTCGATGAGAATGGGGGCGTGCTCGGTGCTCCTTTTCCTGTAGTCCACAATCATCTCCTTAGTCTTGGTTACGTTGAGGGAGATGTTGTTATTCTGGCACCACCCGGCCAGGTCTCTGACCTCCTCCCTATAGGCTGTCTCGTCGTTGTTGGTGATCAGGCCTACCACTGTTGTGTCGTCTGCAAACTTAATGATGGTGTTGGAGTTGTGCCTGGCCATGCAGTCGTAGGTGAACAGGGAGTACAGGAGGGGACTGAGCACGCACCCCTCTGGAGCTCCAGTGTTGAGGATCAGCGTGGCAGATGTGTTGCTACCTACCCTCACCACCTGGGGGCGGCCCGTCAGGAAGTCCAGGATCCAGTTGCAGAGGTAGGTGTTTAGTCCCAGGTTCCTTAGCTTAGTGATGAGCTTTGAGGGTACTATGGTGTTGAATGCTGAGCTGTAGTCAATGAATAGCATTCTCACATAGGTGTTCCTTTTGTCCAGGTGGGAAAGGGCAGTGTGGAGTGCAATAGAGATTGCATCATCTGTGGATCTGTTTGGGCGGTATGCAAATTGGAGTGGGTCTAGGGTTTCTGGGATAATGGTGTTGATGTGAACCATTACCAGCCTTTCAAATCACTTCATGGCTACGGACGTGAGTGCTACGGGTCTGTAGTCATTTAGGCAGGTTGCCTTTGTGTTCTTGGGCACATGGACTATGGTGGTATGCTTGAAACATGTTGGTATTACAGACTCAATCAGGGACATGCTGAAAATGTCAGTGAAGACACCTGCCAGTTGGTCAGCACATGCCCGGAGCACACGTCCTGGTAATCCATCTGGCCCAGCAGCCTTGTGTATGTTGACCTGTTTAAAGGTCTTACTCACGTCGGCTATGGAGAGCGTGATCACACAGTCGTACAGTCGTCCGGAACAGCTGATGCTTTCATGCATATCTCAGTGTTGCTTGCCTCGAAGCGAGCATAGAAGTGATTTAGCTCATCTGGTAGGCTCGTGTCACAAGGCAGCTCGCGGCTGTGCTTCCTTTTGTGGTCTGTAATAGTTTGCAAGCCCTGCCACATCCGAAGAGCATCGGAGCTGGTGTAGTATGATTCAATCTTAGCCCTGTATTGATGCTTTGCCTGTTTGATGGTTTGTCGCAGGGCATAGCGGGATTTCTTGTAAGCTTCCGGGTTAGAGTCCTCCACCTTGAAAGCGGAAGCCTTTAGCTCAGTGCGAATGTTGTCTGCAATCCATGGCTTCTGGTTGGGGTATGTACGTACAGTCACTGTGGGGACAACGTCCTCAATGCACTTATTGATAAAGCCAGTGACTGATGTGGTGTATTCCTCAATGTCATCGGGAAGAATCCCGGAACATGTTCCAGTCTGTGATAGCAAAACAGTCCTGTAGTTTAGCATTTGCTTCATCTGACCACTTTTCTATTGACCCGAGTCACTGGTGCTTCCTGCTTTAATTTTTGCTTGTAAGCAGGAATCAGGAGGATAGAGTTGTGGTCGGATTTACCAAATGGAGGGCGAAGGAGAGCTTTGTACGCGTTTCTGTGTGTGGAGTATAGGTGATCTACAATTTTTTTCCCTCTGGTTGCACATTTAACATGTTGATAGAGATTTGGTAGAACTAGGAGTGCCGCCTCTGGGTGAGTGGTTTCCTGTTTGCTTATTTCCTTATACAGCTGACTGAGTGCGATCTTAGTGCCAGCATCTGTTTGTGGTGGTAAATAAACACCCATGAAAAGTATAGCTGAGAACTCTCTAGGCAAGTAGTGTGGCCTGCAATTTATCACAATATACTCTACTTCAGGCGAGCAAAATCTAGAGACTTCCTTAGATTTCGTGCACCAGCTGTTGTTTACAAATATGCACAGACTGCCCCCCTTCGTCTTACCGGAGTGTGCTGTTCTGTCCTGCCGGTGCAGCGTATATCCTGCTAGCTGAATATCCATGTCGTCGTTCAGCCACGGTTCCGTGAAACATAGGATATTACAGTTTTTGATGTCCCGTTGGTAGGATATTCGTGATCGTACCTCGTCTAATCTATTGTCCAATGATTGCACGTTGGCGAGTAATATTGATGGTAACGGCAGCTTTCCTACTTGCCTTCTGCGGGTCCGGACGAGGCATCCGGCTCTTTGTCCTCTGTACCTGCGTCGCTTCTTCTTGCGAATAACTGGGATGTCGGCCCTGCTGGGTGTTTGGAGAATATCGTGTGAGTCCTGCTTGTTGTTGAAAGAATCTTTGTCTAATCCGAGGTGAGTGATCGCTGTCCTGATATCCAGAAGCTCTTTTCTGCCATAAGATATGGTTGCAGAAACATTATGTACAAAATAATTTACAAATATCGAGGAAAAAAACACATAATAACACAATTGGTTGGGCGCCTGTAAAACTGCTGCCATTCCTTCCGGCGCCATTTTCAATCAATCCACAATACTAACCTAAATGACAGAGTGAAAAGAAGGAAGCCTGTACAGAACAAAATATTCCAAAACAAGCATCCTGTTTGCAATAAGGCACTAAAGTAAAACTGAAAAAAATGTGTCAAAGAAATTATCTTTATATCCTGAATACAAAGTGTTATGTTTGAGACAAATCCAACACAACACATCACTAAGTACCATTTTTCATATTTTCAAGCATAATGGTGGCTGTATCATGTTATGGGTATGCTTGTCATCTGCAAGGACAAGAGAGTTTTTTAGGTTAAAAATACATGGAATATAGCTAAGAACAGGAAAAATCCTAGAGGAAACCCTGATTCAATCTGCTTTCCAACAGACACCGGGAAAGAAATTCACCTTTCAGCAGGACAATAACCTAAAACACAAGGCCAAATATACACTGGAGTTGCTTACCAAGACAACATTGAATGTTCCTCAATGCCCTAGTTACCGTTTTGACTTAAATCGGCATGAAAATCTGTGGCAAGACTTTAAAATGGCTGTCTAGCAGTGATCAACAACCAACTTGACAGAGCTTGAAGAATCAGAAAAAAATATATTGTGCAAATATTGTAAGAAATCCCGCTACGACCTCCAATGAGCCATCGAACAGGCAAGCGTCAATACTGGACTAAGATTGAATCCTACTATGCCAGCTCTGAAGCTCATCGGATGTGGAAGGGAAACCCAGCTGCGAGTTGCCAAGTGTCGCGAGTCTACCAGATGAGTTATATGCGTTCTATGCTCACTTCGAGGCAAGCAACACTGACCCATGCATGAGAGCACCAGCTGTTCTGGATGACTGTGTGATCTTGCTCTCCGTTGCCGATGTGAGTAAGACCTTGAAACAGGTTAATATTTACAAGGTCGCAGGGCCAGGAAGATTACCAGGACACGTACTCAGAGCATAGTGACCAGCTGGCAAGTGTCTTCACCGACATTTTCAACCTCTCCCTGACCCAGTCTGTAATACCTACATGTTTCAAGCACACCACCATTGTCCCTATGCCCAAGAACGCAAAAGTAACCTGTCTAAATGACTATCGCCCTTAGCACTCACTTCTGTAGGCATGAAAGGCTGGTCATGGCTCACATCAATACCATCATCTCAGACATCCTGGACCCACTCCAATTCGCATACCGCCTCAACAGATCCACAGCTGACTCAATCTCTATTGCACTCCACACTGCCCTCTCCCACCTGGACAAAAGGAACACCTGGGATTGAACACCTCCCTCTGCAACTGGATCCAGGACTTCCTGACAGGCTGCCCCCAGGCGGTGAGAGTAGGCAACAACACGTCCGCCTCACTGACCCTCAACACTGGGGCCCCTCAGGGTTGCGTGCTTAGTCTCCTCCTGTACTCCCTGTTTACTCACGACTGCGTGGCCAAGCACGACTCCAACACCATCATTAAGTTTGCTGGCCTGAACACCCACAACGATGAGACAGCCTATAGGGAGGAGGTCAGAGACTGCCAGGACAACAACCTCTCCCTCAATGTCAGCAAAACAAATGAGCTGATTGTGGACTACAGGAAACAGAGGGCCGAGCACGCCCCCATCCACATCGACGGAGCTGTAGTGGAGCGGGTCGAGAACTTGAAGTCCCTCAGTGTTCACATCACTAAGGAATTAAAATGGTTGTCAAGAAGGTACGACAACGCCTCTTCCCCCTCAGGAGGCTGAAAAGATTTTGCATAGGCCCTCAGATCCTCAAAAAGTTAGACAGCTGCACCATTGAGAGCATCTTGAGTGGCTGCATCACCGCTTTGTATGGAACTGCTTCGCATCCAACTGCAAGGCTCTACAGAGGGTAGTACGTACGGCCCAGTACATCACTGGACCTCTATACCAATCGGTGTCAGAGGAAGGCCCTAAAAACTGTCAGACTCCAGCCACCCAAGTCATAGACTGTTCTCTCTGCTACCTCATGACAAGCGGTACCAATGGATCAAGTCTGGAACCAACAGGATATGAACAGCTTCTACCCGCAAGCCATAAGACAACTAAATAGTTAACCAAATATCTACCCAGACTATGTAAACTTCCAACTTCAACTGTACATACAGTTGAAGTCGGAAGTTTACATACACCTTAGCCAAATACATTTAAACTCAGTTTTTTCACAATTCCTGACATTTAATCCTTGTAAAAATTCCCTGTCTTAGGTTAGTTAGGATCACCACTTTATTTTAAGAAAGTGAAATGTCAGAATAATAGTAGAGAGAATGTTTTATTTCAGCTTTTATTTTTTTCATCACATTCCCAGTGGGTCAGAAGTTTACATACACTCAATTAGTATTTGGTAGCATAGCCTTTAAATTGTTTAACTTGGGTCAAACGTTTTGGGTAGCCTCCCACAAGCTTCCCACAATAACTTGGGTGAATTTTGGCCCATTCCTCCTGACAGAGCTGGTGTAACTGAATCAGGTTTGTAGGCGTCCTTGCTCGCACACGCTTCTTCAGTTCTGACCACAAATTTTCTATAGGTTGAGGTCAGGGCTTTGTGATGGCCACTCCAATACCTTGACTTTGTTGTCCTTAAGTCATTTTGCCACAACTTTGGAATTATGCTTGGGGTCATTGTCCATTTGGAAGTCCCATTTCCCATTTGGTGAAGTGCACCAGTCCCTCCTGCAGCAAAGCAACCCCATAACATGATGCTGCCACCCCCGTGCTTCACAGTTGGGATGATGTTCTTCGGCTTGCAAGCCTTCCCCTTTTTCCTCCAAACATAACGATGGTCATTATGGCCAAACAGTTCTATTTTTGTTTCATCAGACCAGAGGACATTTCTCCAAAAAGTGCGATCTTTGTCACCATGTGCAGTTGCAAACCGTAGTCTGGCTTTTTTATGGCGGTTTTGGAGCAGTGGCTTCTTCCTTGCTGAGCGGCCTTTCAGGTTATGTCGATATTGGACTTGTTTTACTGTGGATATAGATACTTTTGTACCTGTTTCCTCCAGCATCTTCACAAGGTCCTTTGCTGCTGTTCTGGGATTGATTTGCACTTTTCGCACCAAAGTACGTTAATCTCTAGGAGACAGAACACGTCTCCTTCCTGAGTGGTATGATGGCTGCGTGGTCCCATGGTGTTTATAGTTGCGCACTATTGTTTGTACAGATGAACGTGGTACCTTCAGGTGTTTGGAAATTGCTCCCAAGGATGAACCAGACTTGTGGAGGTCTACAATTTTCTGAGGTCTTGGCTGATTTCTTTTGATTTTCCCATGATGTCAAGCAAAGAGGCACTGAGTTTGAAGGTAGGCCTTGAAATATATCCACAGGTTCACCTCCAATTGACACAAATGATGTCAATTAGCCTATCAGAAGCTTGTAAAGCCATGACATCATTTTCTGGAATTTTCCAAGCTGTTTAAAGGCATAGTCAACTTAGTGTATGTAAACTTCTGACCCGCTGGATTTGTGATACAGTGAATCATAAGTGAAATAATCTTTAAACAATTGTTGGAAAAATTACTTGTGTCATGCACAAAGTAGATGTCCTAACCGACTTTCTAAAACTATAGTTCGTTAACAAGAATTTGTGGAGTGGTTGAAAAACGAGTTTTAATGACTCCAACGTAAGTGTATGTCAACTTCCGACTTCAACTGTATATGTACATACAAGTATCTACCTCTTCCTCAAAGTCAACCAAAGGAGATCATCGTGGACTTCATGAAACAGCAGAGGGAGCACCCCCCTATCCACATCGAAGGGACAGCAGTGGAGAAGGTAGAAAGTTTTAAGTTTCTTCGGCGTACACATCACAGACAAACTGAAATGGTCCACTCACAGACAGTGTGGTGAGGAAGGCGCAACAGCGCCTCTTCAACCTCAGGAGGCTGAAGAAATTTGGCTTGTCACCCAAAACCCTGACAAACTTACAGATGCACAATCCGAGAGCATCCTGTCGGGCTGTATCACAGCCTGGTACAGCAACTACACTGCCCTCAACCGCAAGGCTCTCCAGAGGGTGGTGCGGTCTACACAACGCATCACTGGGGGCAAACTACCTGCCCTCCCTGACACGTATAGCACCCGATACCACAGGAAGGCCAAAAAGATCATCAAGGACATCAACCACCCAAGCCACTGCCTGTTCGCACCGCTACCATCCAGAAGGTGAGGTCAGTACAGGTGCATCAAAGCTGGGACCGAGAGACTGAAAAACAGCTTCTATCTCAAGGCCATCAGACTGCTAAACAGCAATCACTAACTCAGAGAGGCTGCTGCCTACATTGAGACCCAATCACTGGCCACTTTAATACATGGATCACTAGTCACTTTATACAATGCACTCTAAATAATGCCACTTTAATAATGTTTACATATTTTACATTACTCATATCACATGTATATACTGTATTTTATACCATCTATTGCACCTTGCCTATGCCGCTCGGCCATCGCTCATCCATATACTTTCATGTACATATTCTCATTCACCCCATTAGATTTGTATGTATTAGGTAGTTGTTGGGGAATTGTTCTATTACTTGTTAGATATTACTGCACTGTCGGAACTAGAAGCACAAGCATTTCGTTACACTCACATTAACATCGGCTAACCATGTGTATGTGACAAACACGATTTGATTTGATTACCTCGTACCCCTGCACATCGACTCAGTACTGGTACCCCGTGCATATAGCCAAGTTATCGTCACTCGTTGTGTATTTATTCCTTGTGTTATTCTTTTTATATTTTCCTCTCTGCATTGTTGGGAAGGGCCCGTAAGTAAGCATTTCACCTCTTATTTACGAAGCATGTGACAAATAAAATGTGATTCTGATTTGATATATGTTCTTAAGATCCGCTGATTTTCCATTTGTTTTGTGCGTTTTTGATATTGTGTGATGACCTGGATAGTGTTTACGGTTGTGTTTTATTCAGTTGCTTGTGTCAATATGACAGTTCCATTTTTCATCTTGGGCTCAATGACAACCCCCCCATCCCTCTCCCCACACCGGTGCCATTGCAGTAATGGCTGATGCCACTGCAATAAGTGTTGAGACTGAGTTCAAGGATAAAAGCATAAACAAATCTCTGATAAGAAATATGACATGGACATCAGCATGCAAAATAAGCTCAAACCTGCGAGCAGAGGCAGCTAGATTAATGATAAATTATGAGGACTCGCCTTGTTTATAGCAGTACTTTTTCCTCTCTGCACCTGCTCATATTCTTCTGGCCTGCAGCTCCGCTCTTTTCTTTTTTTTTCTTTTTCTCCCATCTCTTTTTTTTGGATTCTTGCTTTTTAAATGGGCTAAATTCTACGGTAACTGTGCTAAAACCAGTGGGACTCCCTGTGAAACAGCCCATGTATGATAAAGCTGATTTGAGGGTGTGTGTTATCGGTATCTTCTAAACATATCTTGCTATCAGTGAGAGCAGAGAGGGGAGGGGAGTTAGGGAGGGAGTGGGAACGGGCCTTTTGGATGCAACACTAATAATACACCACTGAGCGTCAACAAAATGCTTAATTTTAATATTAATTACATATATCTCCTCACAACAAGGAAATAATCACTTTGGCCTGGAGTACTGTATTAGATGCAAAGTGAGGCTAAAGGCTACAGTAGTCAATATCGAGTGCTAAAGTCAAAACCCCCACACCTCATTACTTCAAGTGAGAATGTTAATTCTAGTGGGTTTATTAGTTAGAATCAGGGAAAAAGAGGTGGTTTGCATTTTTATTGTTCATTACCAGGGGTTGGCTGTACCTGAAGTTTGAACAGCTCTTACCCATTCCAGAGAGGCAGCGAGAGAGGGATCTCTGAGTGGCTATTGTCTAATTCATAATTATATTTTTATTATGACTAGGCTTCAGGCCTCCTGCTCTGTACAAAGCAATTTCCAGTAAAAGAGCGCTACAAGGGGAAAGTGTTTACATACAAAATTATAAGAATATACTAACAGCGTTTGGTGTTAATAAGCTATAATCACTCACCTAATTTAATCTGGTTGCCATGGAAAACAAATGCCACTTGAGGCCGAAAAGGCGGTGGGAGAAAGGGAAAAGGTGGGCCCTGTTCAAAAAGAGAGAATAAAAGAGGACAGACACACCCACCCACCCCCTCTTATTACATGAAGACACCTGCCTCTGTTCCCTGTGTGTAGCCTACATGGTAGCGAGAGTGCGTGCGTGGGTTTACAGTCTACATGTGTGCTGCTGGGTCAGAGACAGCTGTCTGTGCAGTCAGCATTGCTGTGCTCCTCAGAAGGCAGAAAATTGAGCGGGAATTGGCCTAATTGTACGGAATGATTGATGCCAGTGGAAACCACATTAAAAACACAAGATGCACTTCCTGTTTGGCACGCATGCCATTCTCGGAACGATGCTAATCCCCAGAAGGCTACTGGGCTGTGCTTTTAACTAGTTCATGAGGGGTTGTACAGTAATAGCACTGAGAACCACAAGGAAGTGCTTCACTCACATCAATACAATGTGTCCAGCACTCCTTCCCTGTCTCCGGTTCGGTGCAGTCTGTGGTCTGCTGATCGGCAGGGATTTGAGTATGGGGCTGGATGGGTGTCCATCTCTGTTTATCCTCAGTTGAGTGCAGTGAGTGTGTAGAGGTGTGTGTGTGTGTGTGTGTGTGGTTATGGTAATGATAACACTCACACACTGAGGGTGTAGGCCTAATACATGGAAATAAATGCACAGCACACATCATAGGTGCGGATAGGATTCATAGGATGAATTGAGGATGTGTTTGGAACATCTGTAGAGCCTTACAGTAACCATATCCTGAACTGGGTTGTTTCTAGAGACAAGACACAAGGCTGTTTTTATGTCAGGCATTAAATTAAAGCTCCTCTATGAAAATAATTGTGCATTAAGATGCATGTTCACTCATATCGAATTACTCTTTGAGGGTCCATTCAAACAACACCTCCCTAACACCCCCCCCCCTCCACCACCCCACCTAGTAACTGCATGCATCTATTTTTTTTGTCCACTGTTTGTTATTATTCAGTGGGAGATTAAAACACACCATGATGCTGAGAAATAGGAATTTATTCAGGCCTGGTCAGGTATGAGTCCCAAGGACCACGTCTTTGAGCTCTTTTGATTTCCGTCAAATGGATATTTGTCTGGTCTTAGTATCCTAATGGAATGACCAGACCAAGGTTATTGTTTGATACAATTTGTATCCTGAGATGCTAAACAGATCACATGACCTGACACTCAGTTCAATAGCCTGACACTCAGGTGCAGTATAGCCTCTTGTATACAGAACCGGTCACAAATGTGGACACACCTACTCATTCAAGGGGGTTTTCTTTATTTTTACTATTTTCTACATTGTAGAGTAATAGTGAAGACATCAAAACTATGAAATAACACATATGGAATCATGTAGTAACCCCAAAAAGTGTTAAACAAATATTATATTCTTCAAAGTAGCCACCCAACCAGCTTCACCTGGAATGCTTTTCCAACAGTCTTGAAGGAGTTCCCACATATGCTTTTCCTTCACTCTGTGGTCCGACTCATCCCAAGCCATCTCAATTGGGTTGAGGTCAGGTGACTGTGGAGGCCAGGTCATCTGATGCAGCACTCCATTACCCTTCTTCTTGGTCAAATAGCCCTTACACAGCCTGGAGGTGTGCTGGGTCATTGTCATGTTGAAAAACAAATGATAGTCCCACTAAGCGCAAACCAGATGGGATGGCGTATCGCTGCAGAATGCTGTGGTAGCCATGCTGGTTAAGTGGGCCTTGAATTCTAAGTAAATCACTGACAGTGTCACCAGCAAAGCACCTTCACACCACACATGCGGAGATCTCGCAAAGACACGGCGGTTGGAACCAAAAATCTAATTTGGACTCATCAGAACAAAGGACAGATTTCCACCGGTCTAATGTCCATTGCTCGTGTTTCTTGGCCCAAGCAAGTCTTCTTCTTATTGGTGTCCTTTAGTAGTGTTTTTTTTTTCTGGAATTCTACCATGAAGGCCAGATTCGCGGAGTTTCCTCTGAAGCGGCGCGAGCTCTAGGGAAGGGTCTTGGTGGTTCCAAACTTTTTCCGTTTAAGAATGATGGAGGCCACTGTGTTCCTGGGGACCTTCAATGCTGCAGACATTTTTTGGTACCCTTCCCCAGATTTGTGCCTCGACACAATCCTGTCTCGGAGCTCTACGGACAATTCCTTCCACCTCATGGCTTGGTTTTTGCGCTGTCATACACTGTCAACTGTGGGACCTTTATATAGACAGATGTGAGCCTTTCCAAATCATGTCCATTCAATTGAATTTACCACAGGTGGACTCCAATTAAGTTGTAGAAACATCTCAAGGATGATCAATGAAAACAGGATACACCTGAGCTAAATTTCGAGTCTCATTGCAAAGGGTCTGAATACTTATGTACATAAGGTATTGTCCATTTTAAAATAAAGCTGTAACATAACAAAATGTGGAAAAAGTCAATGGTTATGAATACTTTCCGAATTCACTGTGAATATATACATATATATATATATATATAATTTGTGTCAATTGGAGGTGTACCTGTGCATATATTTCAAGGCCTACCTTCAAACTCAGTGCCTCTTTGCTTGACATCATGGGAAAATCAAAAGAAATCAGCCAAGACCTCAGAAAATTGTAGACCTCCACAAGTCTGGTTCATCCTTGGGAGCAATTTCCAAACGCCTGAAGGTACCACGTTCATCTGTACAAACAATAGTACACAAGTATAAAGACCATGGGACCACACAGCCGTCATACTGCTCAGGGAGGAGACGTGTTCTGTCTCCTAGAGATGAATGTACTTTGGTGCGAAAAGTGCAAATCAATCCCAGAACAACAGCAAAGGACCTTGTGAAGATGCTGGAGAAAACAGGTACAAAAGTATCTATATCCACAGTAAAACGAGTCCTATATCAACATAACCTGAAAGGCCGCACAGCAAGGAAGAACCCACTGCTCCAAAACCGCCATAAAAAAGCCAAACTACGGTTTGTAACTGCACATGGTGACAAAGATCATACTTTTTGGAGGAATGTCCTCTGGTCTGATGAAACAAAAATAGAACTGTTTGGCCATAATGACCATTGTTATGTTTGGAGGAAAAAGGGGGAGGCTTGCAAGCCGAAGAACACCATCCCAACCTTGATGCACGGGGGTGGCAGCATCATGTTGTGGGGGTGCTTTGCTGCAGGAGGGACTGGTGCACTTCACAAAACAGATGGCATCATGCGGGAGGAAAATTATGTGGATATATTGAAGCAACATCTCAAGACATCAGTCAGGAAGTTAAAGCTTGGTCGCAAATTGGTCTTCCAAATGGACAATGACCCCAAGCATACTTCCAAAGTTGTGGCAAAATGACTTAAGGACAACAAAGTCAAGGTATTGGAGTGGCCATCACAAAGCCCTGACCTCAATCCTATAGAAAATTTGTGGGCAGAACTTAAAAATCATGTGCGAGCAAGGAGGCCTACAAACCTCTGTTACACCAGCTCTGTCAGGTGGAATGGGCCAAAATTCACCCAACTTATTGTGGGAAGCTTGTGGAAGGCTACCCGAAACATTTGACCCAAGTTAAACATTTTAATGGCAATGCTACCAAATACTAATTGAGTGTATGTAAACTTCTGACCCACTGAGAATGTGATGAAAGAAATAAAAGCTGAAATAAATCATTCTCTCTACTACTATTCTGACATTTCACTTTCTTAAAATAAAGTGGTGATCCTAACTGACCTAAGACAGGGAATTTTACTCGGATTAAATGTCAGGAATTGTGAAAACTGAGTTTAAATGTATTTGGCTAAGGTGTATGTAAACTTCTGACTTCAACTGTGTATATATATATATATATACTGTATATCAACTTTGATTTCAGCTCATCCATCAAACCATTTTGTTCTCCTACTGAACAATTTAAACACTGAAATACTATCTCTTCAGCGTTATGGTAATCTAGTGGTTTAGATTTACCTCGGTTTACTGTATTTGGAGAAATTTGTTTTTTGGGGGGAAGAAGTTAGAGAAAAATCAACTGGTCCTTGTGACTATGATTATGGTTTTCTTGTCCATCATCCTCCTCCACTCAGATGCATATCAATATACATCCTAACATCTGCATGTAGCCCACTGGATGCAATATACTCCGGACATTTTCATAATTATTATTTTCAGGAGTCATCAGGGTCTTATATAAGGAAATGTAAGTGACAGGCTTTTAAATGGCTTTTACATCATGTGGGATAGCAGAGGCCCTTTCAGAAATAATTGTGTCAAACTGGTTTTCACCTTTTGCCAATCAATATGCACACTTATTCATAAACTGACGACTGTCCATCAAAAGGCAGCGCTGCCTTTTAATATACATGCTTGCATTTTAATGGGCTACTTTAGCAACAATGCTGCAGACAACAATTTGGCTCCATGTAATATTCACTAGAAAAATGATGATACCTACTCTTTTGTAAGCATGCTCAGACATGCTCCGAGCTCAACCCACACACACACAACACACACACGCAGACATGCACGTACACACACACACACACATAGGGAGAGAGAGAGATACACACACACATAGGCACTCCGTTTGTTGTTAAGTGGTGGCCTAAGTCAGCGTAATCACAGTCACTTTGTTACACGGTTCGTAAATGATTTAAAACTAGATTTCATGCATGCTTTCATACTAATTCACTCTCATTTTTTCATTTTGGTTGGAGAAACTCTGAAAATAATCAAGATTTACTCCATTCTCCAATTAAGCTTCTAAACAGGACTAAGAAAAGGGACTCTATTCATTTTCTTTTGATTAAAATTATCGCAACATGCGTGGAGCTTTGGGGTTTATATATTAAATAATGCATCATTTCATAATTATATAGAATATATCGATTTAAAAAAAGAAAATAGGATACTGGGCAAAATGGTGACTTTAATTAGATCGGTGTGTAAGATATCTCCAGGGTATGATAAAACAATGTTAAATATCTCACAATGGATGTAAAATATGTTCAAACAGATAATGAAACACAAATAAGGCCTCATTTTGTCATGGCTCCTATTTGTTGAAACATCCCCCTATGTATTTCTGAAATGTGTTAATTATATTGAAAATACATGTATGATTAGGGGAGAACATATTTAGGTGCTAAATATGTTACACCCTGTCCCCCCAACTATTTCGGAGCATACATTATCATATTATTACATTACTGAGTTGTCGCACAGGAACAAACATATCACATATGGTAGGAACAGTCTCACATTCCTTAAAGGCATTCTGTTTATCCACCTACAAAAAACACACCTGCACGCCTGCATGCATGCATTCCCACACACACACACAACTCCTCTCAATGAATGAGCAAATGGGTTAACTAAGAAAAAAGGCCAGAAGGGTCACTGGGAGCATAATATCCAGGCAACGATGAGCGAAGAGCAAAGTGTTAAAGAGCACTTGGCTGAAACGAATGCATTTACAACCAGAGCAATAATGGAGGAAATAAGTATGCTCTAAACACATGACTTTGCCAAGCAAACAATGCCTGCAGTCTTGTTGAAAATTACAGTTGCTAATTTGAAATGAAACACAAACAGTGGCGTGTTTGTTTCAAACCTCCATTATAATTCTCTGCATAGATCCCTCCTTTGCTATATATAAAGTATGTAAATGCTAGCTGCGGAAGTCAAATACATCAATGAAAGTTGACAGCTGAATTATAACCGGAGCTGAATGCATCAGTCTTTTGTTTTAACTCAAAGAATGGAGCATTTTTAAAACTCACAATGGCTTTAATCAAATTCTCAAGGTTGTTCAGTTTGGCATTGTATTAGTTTAATAGTTTCTGGTTCGCCGTTGACGTTAATGACACATTCCTATGTAAATATAATGTGCCTCTGAGAAGCCATCAAAACATTTTAAGGTCCAATGAATACGGTTGCATTTTTTCCTTTTTCTTCATACAGAAATCTCTTTTTATTTAGCAATCTGCGCCACGCTTACAGAAATAATAAAAATGGTGGATTGATTAATGGAGAGTTTAAGGTAGTGATGCAAAGCATTCATACAAATAACTTGGGCGAAAGAGAGGCAGGATGAGGCGAGAGAGAAAGGTTGCCCTCCACCTCCTCTCCAAGCTCCTCATTGACTTGGAATGACTCCCCATCCCATCCCACCCCCACCTTCCCTCCTCTATATCCCATGTATGGTTTAGGGGCCTTTGGCAAAGATTCATCACCCACTATTGAGAGATAATAAAACAGCACATTTTCTCCGTTTTCAAAGACTGATGAAACCATTTAGAGTAATATACCAGAATACATGAATGTCTCTATCATTTTTGGGGGCTTCATAATATGTCGCTATCTTAAAAGAAAAATGTATGTGTGGAGATCTCAGTTCATATCTTGAGCATGGATGATAGGCCTTCTTTTGTAAATATTAATTGCTTATTTAACTTTTTGGGGGGATATTTTTAACGGTTATTGCCAGTTCTGCTCATGTGATCTTATGCTCATGCCCCTTACCCTTCTTACAGCCCCTTCCACCCTCCTGCCCCATAGTATACTACTGTCACTACTCTGTGTGCCCCCAAGAGAAAAAAGAGAGGCACTATTGACCCCTCTTTTTGTTTGCCATCACTGAATGTCACCTAATCCGGATTTCTAGGGCAAGACCAGTTACGATAGACCAGACCAGACAGATACAGACCCTGCTAGAACATTCTTCAACCGAGTTTTCAAAGTCTGCGCTGAATCATAGTGACAACTAGAACACTCAAAGGCCCCTGATCTTTTTTTCTATATTTTTTATTTACCCCATTTACTACCCAAATGGTAATTACAGTCTTGCCCCATCGCTGCAACTCCCGTATGGATTCAGGAGAGGCGAAGGTCGAGAGCCGTACGTCCTCTGAAACACGGCCCCGCCAAGCCGCACTGCTTCTTGACATGGTGCCGCTTAACCCGGAAGCCAGCCCCACCAATGTGTTGGAGAAAACACCGTACACCTGGCGACCGTGTCAGCGTGCATGCGCCCGGCCCGCCACAGGAGTCGCTGGGCCAATTGTGCGTCTCATCATGGTACTGCATCTCCCGGTCGCGGCCGGCTGTGACACAGCCCGGAATTGAACCATGATCTGTAGTGATTGCGATGCGCCACTCGGGAGGCCCCTGATCTCTGGCATACCCTGTGTCTCTTAGTTACAGTTATAACAAGGCAACAGGGTAGAATACTTTTCCACGAGTGAATGAGAGAGAAGCAGATTGAGAGAGACAAATATCTAAGGAAATAACATGAGGCAGTTTAAAATGTTTCTAAAGACAAGTATTCAAGTAATTCAGCCTTTAAACATCACCTATGCAAATATCAATTAGGATTTACAACGGAGAATGTGTGTTTCATTCTATCTCCTTTCTTTGTGTTGTTTTTGTTGCATTGTGTGTGGCCTGAAAATAAATAAAAAACTCTAAATCAATCAATGTTCACCTGATAGTCTATTGTTCTGTCTCTCTTTTAATGTGTCATTATTATTTATGTACAGAATGCGCTCCAGCTCAAGCTGAATCTACAGTAAAGGAGAGGTACGTATCAAACAAATACAGCACGCAGAAATGTTTTATTCATGCGGATCGTGTAATAGGTTTATTTGTGTAGTTACCTCAAATTAGAACGTCAGAGTATCTCTTTTCGTTTATCAACTGTATTTATCTAAGAAGGCTGACAGAGGTGATAAACTATTGTTTTAGACTCTTATTCCTCACAAAGTAAGCCCAAAACTAGTACTTAGACACATTTGAATGGCGTTCCAAATGAATTATCCTGTCCAGGTAACTGAAAACACCAGTCCTGCCAAACAACAGAAATAAAGAACACAAAGTAGGTTATATCAGATTCCCACCACTCGTCAGACACACATATGTTTGCTTGCATTGTCTTCTCTGTGCTCTGGGGTGTTATATTTGCTTGGTTGGGAAAAACAATCTGATTTGAAAACAACAATATGACAAATTCAACCCCCTTATACCCCCCTTTTAATTTACAATGCAAAGTATAAAAATAAACAGTGAGGACTCAATTTACCGTGGTTTTCAGGCGGAACCCCTAATCCCCTCCCCTCCTCGTCTTCTGCTCGGGGACCTGGATTTTCCACTGGGAGGCTGTGGTCCCTTCTTGGGAGAGATAGGTGGGCAGAGTGGAGGGCCATTTCACACAACACACAGCACCCCCGGGCCCCAAGCAGCCCTGCTCTGATACAGCGCAGGCAGCACACTAATCACACAAACAAGCAGGAAACTCTGGTGCACGCTTATGTGGAGAGAAAAAAACTTAAACACAAACAAAAGAGAGTTGGTTAGACACGGATCTCCATGCAGAAACAGGACTTAGAGAACAAAGGGTGACATGAATAGGTGAGAAACACACTGGGATGTGATTGCTACTGTGCCTCAAAGACATTCTGAGGCTTAAACCCTCTCATCACCATCACTCTCTCCACGAGGGTTTCAGCTGGAGACACGTAGTCACTGTACCATATATATTTTTCCTCTGTCTTCCTCTGTAGGCCTAACTTTCTCCACTTTCAAGAGCACAATAGTATTACAATGGAAGACAACTGACAGCTGTTTACCTTGATGCTCAGCAGTGTTTTTGTTTTCCAAGTTAACCACGCAAAGTGGCGTCCTGATGTGAGTGAGCACACCAGACCCCTCTGATTCCTGGAACCCCTACCAGCGCCAAAACAAGCCTCCCTCCCTCCCCAGGAGCCTGCCGTCCACCCAGTGGGAGGCTATATACCTGCTGAACAGCCCTGCGCATCGGGGGGCCCAGGGTATGATGAGGAGCCCCCCCCCTCCCATCACCACCCCCACTTCACACCAAGCTAGTCTGACAGACTTTTGGAAGGGAGGAGATGATGGGGAGAGAGATCGTTAGATAAACAGAGAGAGCGAGAGGAGGATTGAAACAAGGGGATGACGGAGTGAGATGGATAAAGAGAGAATATACATTTAGAATCTATTGCTGAACAATGATACTTTGTTATACAGAGCTCTGTTAGAGGGGTACAGCCTTGGAGGATAAAGATATACCTTGGTCACTTGTAATATGATGTTGTGAAAACAAAGCATCGTCGCTGCAATACCCCAGTTTAAGCACTAACTCAAAAATGTTGTGTGTTTGCAGCCTGATTACAGTGCCCTATCTTCTTCAAAGTACGGGGGATTTTCAAATTGACATTTGAAGAACAAACACAAAGCTCAATTGGGTGGCATATTTGTCCATTGTTCTTTTTAAGATAAAACTTCTGTTCATGTGGATGTTAAGTCTTCCCGGGTAGCTTTTGTGCGTGCATGTGTGTGTGCTGCCTGTGTCTGTCTACAAGCCCCATTCAGATAGACCTCAGTCCAACTTTTCTGGTGGCCCATGGCCACAACCAGAGCTCTAATAGTGCATGGGAGTCATACATGCAGCAGTGTGGCGCCCCCTTATCTGACGAGACAGCACGGTAAGCTCGGATTAGCATCTATGTCTGGGAAAGTGGACTTCTGCGTAGGACAATGGTTAGAGGAGGGCCCAGGCAGGATGGGAGATATGGGGATGGACAGGGATGGAGCGATGTCAGAAAGCCAATAGACTTGATAGAGAGATCACTTTCATTCTGTCTTCTGTTGTTGTGTTTGCCTTTTCTCCTGGTTTTCTTTGAGTTGTTTAGTCTTTTGGCCACGGTGACAAGTTGCATGACGGCAATATGTTGCCTACTTGGAAGAGGACTTTTTGGTGGTCTGTCATGTGGACGACACTTCAAACCGCTGAAACATCACACTCATGGAGAGGGCTAAGTGGCCCTGTTTTTGAAGTCTTTCTTTGAAATAAGCGAGGCAATCCCCTTGGCCCAGGGATCATATTCTATTTACATTCCCCTTGCCAACGACAGAGGCGACGCTGGCCAAATTCACAAAAGAAGATCCACATTGGAAAATCCGGCTAATCCCTGATTGAAAGTTCATGTGTTGGCTTCGATGTATAAGCTCTGGCAGATTTTCCCAGGAAAGAAGAATACTTTTAAAAAAAAAATTTTTTAACTGGAATCTTTTGGTGAAAAGGAAGCCACCCTTCCAGGCATACGTAGTGAATGTCAGTGGTCAATGCCCATGTCAATTCTTTTTTAAAGAGAAGCCTTTCAAACTTTTCAAAGGCAGGAGATGTGTCTCTTAACCCTAGTAGAAGAGAGGTAACGTCTTCCAGGAGGTAACACAGTAGTCCAGCTCAACGAGGCCGTCAGGAGGTCATTGACAGTCCAGGACTGCTTGAACACCTCCTAACTTGTTATATTTCTTTCTCTCTCTGTTCCTCTCCCTTTCTTTCTTTCTTTCTTTCGTTCTTTCGTTCTTTCTTTCTTTCTTTCTTTCTTTCTTTCTTTCTTTCTTTCTTTCTTTCTTTCTCTCTTTCTCTCTTTCTTTCTCTCTGTGTTTCTCTCTCTCTCATGGTCTCTCTCTCTTTCCCTCTCTTCCAGGGGTGGTGGCTATGGCTAGAGTGTGCGCAGATGGCTGGCCAGCTTGCCTTTAGGGGAAGGCTCCACAGCTTAAACTTCTTGATTTTTCTTTTCTGTTCTTCGGGCAAAACTTTGGCCCTGCAACTTTTGATGCCGCCTGGCGCGGCTTTATCTCGGCGTACATGTGAGGGATAGCGGGGTCCTCCGAGGAGCTGTGGTTGGAAGCTAAAATGCCCGGGCTCTATGGCTCTGTGTACTGCTGCATCAATGAGGCCATCAGTGAAACTCACACATACAGTAGCCGACTCTAGCAGCTCTCAGAACCGCGGGTCACTGGGGTGTTGTATGGACTTGAAGGAGGAGATATTTGGGACTATAACTTCCCTCCCTCCCGTCCCCTTCTCTAAAGCACTGACTTACTGGTACAATGGGAGGGAGCTCTCCCATTCTGAGGGGTTGGATTGATGGACACATTGATTGCTCTATGCTGCTTTAGAGAAGTTAGTGCCAGGATGTAATGCTTTGTCGGATTGTCAGAAACAACAGCGTTTTGACAGTCCACATCATACAAATGTACTTGAAAACTTGAAATGGACATAATTTCATTTCATAATCAACATTTTGTTCCATGCTTATTATAGTGCTAAATTGAGGCTAATTTCATTCAAGAAGAAAGCGGGGTTAACAGAGATACAGTGGTATTGATGCCTTCTATGGTGTTTGACCCCGTGACTGTGCTGTATTACCACTCCACATACCATGCTCTGGAACTGAGTCATCCTCAATAGCGATCCTTAATGGCTCGTTGTACTTAAAGCTATTCACTAGACAAGTGCCACTGTCAACCATGGCCCTCTTGTGTAACAGATCAGTCAAGCAACTTGACCTGTGTCAAGTGAACACCTGATACTGCTAGCTCTGCTTTTAGTGTCCTTTCAGACCATAGAGTTAGTGCTAACTCTCATCTGGAATGAAAGGTAGCCTTGGAGAAATATAGACATGTTCTCTATGACTGTTCTCTGTACCTCCTGAGCTATGGAAATAAGGACATTTTCCTGGATAGGGTACTGTAGGTTCAAATAATCCTTCACTATGTGTTCTTGATTTTACATTTCAACACCCGTAAGTGTGCTGTGCACTAGCAAGTGTGTAATTCAATCTAAAGCTACTGTAATCTCTCTGCAAAGAAGACATAAGTAGACATGGTTTTGTGTGCCTGGTTTTTGTAAAAGGACCGGAGGGCCATTATATTGTCTTGGATGGTAGTGGGTTTTAAATATTGTGTCATAGTTTTATTGTGGTGGTTGTCTTGTGGAGGATGGCTCTATGGGAATTACATTTACCTTCACCTCTGACCCACACTAGCAATTACTCATAAAATTCTAATTATACGGAGAGATTATAACATTTTTTAAATATGATTGGAATATTTAATACACTTAAAAAGTTGTATGTGCCAGCACAGGACATATTTTTTATAGCATCATAATTAAGCCGAGAACGGATTTATCGTCAACGTGCTTCAAGCGTAACCTAATTCTAATTTTCAGGAAACAGCTGTGAATAGTTTATATTAAACTCATATTATGGTTATTTTATGTGGCCTTTTCTGTCTGTTTCTCAGACATCTCCGAGTAGTGGAAACAGACCCACCTCTGAGGGAGTCGAGCACCCTTTTCAAATGTCATAGTCAGAGTTGAAAAGGATTTCAGACTTTTGTCACAGAAATCAATTGAGAACGCGTACAAAATCGGGAGCAAATTGGGCGCCTGCGATAAGGCAAGATGTCCTTTCTCTCCCTAACGAAGAGCAGTGAAGCACGAGGTGTCCCAGGGTAAATAATAGAGGCATCTCTATCTTTCTTTCTCTTGCTCTCTCTCTTTCTCTCTCTCTCGCTCTCGCTCTCGCTCTCTTTTTTCCTTCCTCTCTTTTGCATTCTCTCTTTCTGTACCTGTGTCTCTGTCCCTGTGCAATGTCACAGCACTGAGAAACCTGAAAGGCAATCTTATTTGCCCGTGTGTTGAGCCTTAGAGGGAGTGTACGTTTTCTGCGAGGGCACACAGAGGGTGTGGGAGTGATTGCCCTTACACAATGTAGAACAATATGAGCATGCAGTCAGTCACTCCGTCTCTCTGGCTGGGCTCAGAGGTATTTTGCAGGTGCTGTAGAAAAGGACCCTTCTGCAGCAATGTGTCTTGTCTTGGATGGATCCTGACAAAGCCTCGTCTTTGGGTGCCAGATGGACCCGTGCATTCCCCATACTCTTGCGCTGCTAAGACCTAGGCTTTTCTCCCCTTTTTTTTTCTCCAAAAGAAAAGCGCTTTGGCTGAAAGAAAACCACAGCTGAATGTTATGGTGCCGCTTCTTTTGCCAAGCTGATTTTACAATTCAAAGGACGAAGTGCATGGAAATGCTGTTTCGGCTGCGTGGTCGATACGCTTTTGATGCGAGCTTGAATTGGCAGATATGTCTGCCACACTAATATTTCTCTACTCAGTGGGAAATCTTGATAAAATCCAGAACCGCACAGAAATGCTAAAACACAGCTCAGTGTGTTGTAGGAGCAGATCTTCTCCAGTCTAATTCCTATAAGGCCTAAATAGGGTGACAGTGTTGTCAGCGCAAACGTGATCCTGCTGTGTTTCCGACTTACCACAAGTCTGTGCAGTGTAATAAACAGACACACAAACACTCTCAGAGACACAAACACACACAGACGTTGCCTTAAACTGACGGTCAAAACCAGCCATTTTTATACCAGCCAACCCAAAGTCTTTATTGCTCTCCTCTCTACCTTAACAATGTGTACAGACAGTATGCTTTGGAGGCAGACCAGATTAAACAGATCCCACAACAGCTACTGCTCTAAGAGCATGGTTAGTTCTCACTGTTTGGACTGCAACATATCCCAATTCCCATAGTCATGACCTTCACATTATCGTATACGGTGCATTCAGAAAGTATTCAGACCCCTTGACTTTTTTTTACACATTTTCTTACGTTACATCCTTATTCTAAAATGGATGAAATCAAATAAAATCCTCATCAATCTACACACAATACCCCATAATGACAAAGCGAAAACAGGTTTTAGAAATGTTTGCAAATGTATAAAAAAATAAGGAACAGAAATACCTTATTTACATAAGTATTCAGTCCCTTTGCTATGTGACTCGAAATTGAGCATGTCTATATAAGGTCCCACAGTTAACAGTGCATGTCAGAGCAAAAACCAAGCTATGAGGTAGAAGAAATTGTCCGTAGTGCTCTGAGACAGGATTGTGTCGAGGGACAGATCTGGGGAAGGGTACCAAAAAATGTCTGCAGCATTGAAGGTCCCCAAGAACACAGTGGTTTCCATCATTCTTAAATGTAAGACGTTTGGAACCACCAAGACTCTTCCCAGAGCTCGCCGACAGCCAAACTGAGCGATCGGGGGAGAAGGGCCTTGGTCAGGGAGGTGACCAAGAACCCAATGGTCACTCTGACAGAGATGAAAACTCCAGAGTGCTCAGGACCTCAGACTGGGGCGAAGGTTCACCTTCCAACAGGACAACGATCCTAAGCACACAGCCAAAACAACGCAGGAGTGAATTCAGGACAAGTCTCTGAATGTCCTTGAGTGGCCCAGCCAGAGCCCGGTCTTGAACCCGATCGAACATCTCTGGAGAGACCTGAAAATAGCTGCGCAGTGACGCTTCCCATCCAACCTGACAGAGCTTGAGAGGATCTGCAGAGAGGAATGGGAGAAACTCCCCAAATACAGGTGTGCCAAGCTTGTAGCGTCATACCCAAGAAGACTCAAGGCTGTAATCGCTGCCAAAGGTGCTTCAACAAGGTACTGAGTAAAGGGTCTGAATACTTATGTAAATTTGTTTTTTTGCTTTGTCATTATGGGCTATTGTGTGTAGATTGAGGGGAAAAAAACAATTTAATCCATTTTAGAATAAGGCTGTAACGTAACAAAATATGGAAAAAGTCAAGAGGTCTGAATACTTTCCGAATGCACTGTATGATATGTGCTTGGAGGTCCCCTTCTCCCCAAACCATCCTTAAAAACATTTCAACAGCCCTCCGAGGGCCTGATGGCATCCCTTTGTATGAGGGTACATTTTAAGGTAGGCCCTATGTCCTCTCAAACAGTATTGAAGTCATACCTGCCAGATTCAACCACTTCAAACGCAGTCCCCTATCTATCTCACTCCTGTATCTCCCGCTCCCGCTCCCTAACCCCTGCCCACTGCTAGCTTAGTTATGGATTTGATCAGCACAATAATAAATATTGTGTGTTTTAGAGAGAAAGAATGAATATTGACGTGTGTAAATGTTTCAGCTAAACAGCTTCCACATCGGTCACCCAACTGCCACATCCATCAAGGCAAACCCATTTTAGTGAGTTCCACAGCGACATGTTATCAGACAGGCGTTGTCACTCAGGCCCAAAGTCACAGCGTCGTATCAGCAGGGATATGAAGCACAGTCAAGGAGAGGGCCAGGCCGTCTCTGGGTTAATCTCCCTGTTTTTGTATCTTAAACACCTTCGACTAAGCAGAGTCCCACAGTAGGCTACATTCTTTCAGTTAAAGAAAGAAAACGTTAAGTATTATTCTGAATACATAATTTGAGCTGTGTAACTCAGGCATAAAAGGTAGCTTAAATCACACTACCCATACAAACTCCCTCATTAATATTACAGGGACCATTCTTTGAGTTCATTTAGTTTCTCAATTTGAGCGAGGACAAACGTGGCAAGAGTAAGGAATTATAAGGTGTGCAAATCACATTTTAGGGTTCAGTGTACAAAGGAAGAGCTAAACTGCGTGAACCTTTGTCCCGCCATGACTTCTTCAACATTCAATGTTAAACTAAGCTCTAATTTCCCTCTATGACTTCCTCCTGTTTCAAACCAACTAAAATACATGTGGTCCGAATCCTCCATATAGTTTTTCTTTTTCTTTTTTTAACAAGTGGTATAATGTCATTTCATAATGTTTCAATTTTTAGTATTGCCTTGTTCTGTATGAAGAAAAAAAACACACATTTACGTAGCTTTTATATGGGTCTTGTTATTAGCACTGTGTTTGAAATACTTTATATTGTCTGTACCAGGAATAAATGGTATTTATGAAATATTTTCTTTCTTGCTGGGTATTAAAAAAGCTGATCGGCTAGTCAGTGAAAGTAAGAAACTGATTTCACATTTTGCCTGCTGGAAAAGCAAGTGAAGATGCCAAAGAGTCTGTGAATATCCAGTAATGGAGGCCGTAAGTGTAGGGGATAACTGTTTCAATGCTACTGCTGTCAACTTGGCTATTTATCACATACAATATCCACCTGGAAGTGAAGTTTCTCTGGATGGAGGTTCATCATGAACAGATATGACTTATGTGTTTAAACTAAGAACCAGAGAGGGGCGGCAAGAAATAGATGAAGAATGAGTGAGAGGAGAAAGCTTTTGTTTGGAAAAGAAAGGCTTATTGTTGCTAAAGTGGAGCAATACTCACTCATAACTTTTGGTAGAGAGAAAGATGGAGACACTCATGCAGGGGCATAGGTCAAATGACCTGTGTGTGTTTTGGTCTTATTGTTAATTGAATTAAACTAATGGGTTTAGAAGTATGCTGTGTTTCCTGGTGCTATTCAGGCCTATGCTTTTTTTCTCTTCACATGGGGGAGGTAGTCTGCCACAGTTAACAAATGTAAAAGTATCAGTTTTATTGATACGTGTGTGTGTGTGTGTGTGTGTGTGTGTGTGTGTGTGTGTGTGTGTGTGTGTGTGTGTGTGTGTGTGTGTGTGTGTGTGTGTGTGTGTGTGTGTGTGTGTGTGTGTGTGTGTGTGTGCAAAAATTAATCAAAGCGGGGGCGATGATGAACAGTTTCTGTAGAATTCTGTCAAAGGTTAAGAGCTAGTTATTTTTAAGAATGACATGAATCTCGGAGAGACAGTGATTGCCTAAATGACCACTGTAATTACCAATTACTTCTTGAAGCAGAGAATATATTCACGGCATGTAGCCCGCTAAATACAGACAGGCATTAGCCCATTTACGTACTAATGCACATCATTTAGATCCTGAAAAGGGCAGATGGGAACACAATGGAAGATATAATAGATACCGTCTAATATCATTCCAAAAAGAATATTGGATTCATTGGAGATGAATATTACTTTGTGTCAGATTGTTTTTCCATAAAAAGTTCCAAATATATTTCCTCTCTCTCTCTCCTTTCTCCTTTTGTAACCCGCTTTACCACTGTGATCATTAACATGGGTATTGCTACAGTAAAGTGAGATCCAGCAAGACAGAGCAGATTACTGTTGTGTGTGTTACTGGCCATTATCCTCGTCTCTGCATTAAAAGACGATGAATATTAGACAAACTTCACAAAACTAGTGTTGAAGTCGTGAAGGCCTCACACTAGTTACTGCATGTTGTTTAGTCTGTGGCATACAGCTAAGCAGTTCCAACTTCTGTGGCGGAAAACAGACTAGAAATCAGAGAGAATGCATTGTAGTATCAAGACTCGTTTAGTTTTCTCTTTGTCAACCAACCTCACTCCAAACCATTGAAGACAGAACGAGGAAAGTCGAGACAAAAGCAGAGGGGGGAAAAGTTGATGACAAGCCTGACTGGCGAAAGGATTTTTACTAAATTAGACATAAACTGCAAAGCTCTGCATCTTCACAGGAACTTGTAAAATCTCATAAATAAGTAAGACTAAATGACAAAGACGGAGTGCACAAACAAAAGCGGTGTACAAGAGAGAGTGTGGGATGTTTTGGGGGGTTGGGATAATGAGTTATATTTTTTGCTTCTTCTCTCAACCCCTTTCTCTCTCTTTTAGACACTGTTCCCTTTCTCTCTTCCTCATTCTCCTCCTCCTCTCCTGTTCCCTCTCTCCATGTCACCACCAGTGTCAGTCTTGTGAGACGCTCCCTGGCAGGATAATAGGGACACATATTTGCTCTCGATGTAATCTCGTCTTCCCTCCATCTGATAAGTACTTTGAGTGGAAGCTGATTATTGTAGTTGGCTGTGAGTTTCAAAGGGAAGGTGGTGAATGAGGGAGTGTGTTTTCTATCCAAACTTTGAACGGGTGACATCATCTCCCCCTTTGCAAAGTCATGTCCGCGGCTGCCCGCGTCCCGCTTGAAAGGGATTAGCTTATTCCATGTGGAGTTTTCTTGAACGAGCGTTGGCACTACACAGAAAGCAAATCCATAGGGGCGAGAGATTCACATTGTAATGGTAGTAATAGCTTGGGAAAAAAAACACTTGCTTACAGCCGTTGAAAAGCCGCCCTATGTCCCACACCCCTTCATCCATTGCCCAATTACAGAATGTTTTAGGATTGAAATGAAACAGGATATTTTTAAGTAGAGGAAACAAAGTGGCTGTGTGATGTTGACTGTTTATTTCTTCCAAATGTCCCTGTCATCTCTTGCCAAAGCAGTTTAGCAGCACCATTGTCACTCCTCACTTTGCCACTGGCTCTACTATGACATCTTTTTGTTTAAAACAATACCTGCCATTCTACAACAGAAGCACTTTTTCAGCTGTCTTAGCATCATCACTTTATCTTTTTGTGTGTACTGAGCTTTTTTTCATGTGATGTTGGCAGTTTTCTTTAATACTTAATGTTGCAGTGAAATGAGGTGACTTACTTCTAAACATCCCAAGGGGGGGGGGGGTTCTCTCATTGTGACCCTGATTTAGGAAAGGTTGAAACCCTTCTCAGATGAATGGAGTCATTAGATAATGGAGGTCAAAAGTGACTTTCAACCTGATAAAGAGACTAGCACAAGGACAATCATGCCAATAAGAACAACCAAAATACCAAAAGAAGAAAGCAACATTCTTCAGTAGCAGTATGGCTATTAAGGCATGGCGTTTGAATGACACATTGATGGCCACAACGCATGTGTCGAATGCCAAGAGTCCAGAAGATGGAACCAGTCTGGTTTGGAGCAGGCCAAACGCTTAGCGGGGAGTCCACAAACTGCTTAGAGCTGACATTTTGTGTGTCTCCGGGAGGTAAGTAAACAGGGATAGGCAGACATTCAAACCCCCCCCTAAACCCCCAATCTCCATCGATCACATTTAATTGTTTTTCCATTGGTGATGTTGAAGATAACATACATTTTCCCTTTACAGTTTAACTGGCATTGTGAGAACAGACCCTGTCTTCTCTTTGACTCAGGCAGTAGGGCTAGAAAATTGCTGATGTACTGTATTGTTCTTAGTCTGATGGGTTTAGAGTTCATTGAATGGGACCAGGTTCTTGTTAAATCACAGAGACTGATTGCTTTTATGTTCTACTGCACTGACTTTTCTATTTCAGCCTAAATAAATAAATAACCTGGAAATACAAAGGGTATGAGAGGGTGAACTCAACATGATTCCAGTGAAGTCGACAGAATATTAGAACATGTGCATTGTTTTACCATGAAACATATAATTAAAATCAAACAAATGGATCTTCACTTCTTTGTAATCTCACAACACTGTACCTGTCCCCAGACTATCCGACTCCAGGGCGGATGCTGGGAGGGAAAAGAGAAGAAAAGACAGCGAGGGACATTCCATACCCCATAGGCTTGATGGGCGAAGGTACCATTTACAAAGCTAATGGAATAGAAGCATTATATTGTAATTCCCTTGATTTGACTCATATTGCAATTCAACTCACATTTTGAGATCAACAAAGTTGGATCTCTTTGGTCAACATCAAAACCACACTGTAGAGCGACTGGGTACCTACCAGCTTCGATGACTTCCTTGGTGATATGTTCACATGAAATGATGCCGCATGCCATGAAAGCAATATCAGCTTAACAAGAACTCGTTGTTTTATGCTGTTGCTCACCATGTGTCATTGACTTTAATGCCTTATAAATACCATTTGATATACTAAATTGCTATGATATTGTCACGTTTTATAATCTCGACGGTAAAATTGTGGTGCTTTTATATAGGAAAATATGAAAAAGGCTCACTCGGGTTTGGAGTTGTACGATGACGAGTCTTGCTCGTTTCACTCAGGGCACTTTGTGTTGATAGCTTACTGTGCAGACGAGAGGCCTGTGGTGTTAGAAATAATTGTTCTTTTCGTAGTAAGAAAGGCCATATCAATTAATAATAAATAGCCTCCTTAGTTATTATGCCACTGCACAGTGGTCGGTTAGCCATTAAACGTGTTTTTCCCCTATCCCTTTTTCAACTTTTGCGGAATGACTAAGGGTATTTACGCCCGTAATGTAAGCATTACATATCAGCTGCTTTAACCTATGCGCTTATTCATGAGTTGTTGCGGAACATACGTGTGTGTGTGTGTGGAGAGAGGTGTATTTGTGTGTGTGTGGAGAGCATGTGTGTGTGGAACATGTGTGTGTGGAGAGAGGTGTGTGGAGAGAGGTGTATTTGTGTGTGTATGGAGAGCATGTGTGTGTGGAGAGCATGTGTGTGTGGAGAGAGGTGTATTTGGAGAGAGGTGTATTTGTGTGTGTGTGGAGAGCATGTGTGTGTGGAACATGTGTGTGTGGAGAGAGGTGTGTGGAGAGAGGTGTATTTGTGTGTGTGTGGAGAGCATGTGTGTGTGGAACATGTGTGTGTGGAGAGAGGTGTGTGGAGAGAGGTGTATTTGTGTGTGTGTGGAGAGCATGTGTGTGTGGAGAGCATGTGTGTGTGGAGAGCATGTGTGTGTGGAGAGAGGTGTGTGGAGAGAGGTGTATTTGTGTGTGTATGGAGAGCATGTGTGTGTGGAGAGCATGTGTGTGTGGAGAGCATGTGTGTGTGGAGAGAGGTGTATTTGGAGAGAGGTGCATTTGAAATGAACACAGAGGAATCTATTCATCTCCAAGTTCAAACAATTCTTTGTGGATCATATGCTCTCCCAATTGTACAAATCTAACAGTTGTGTGAAAGGTGAATTTCTCACTGTCTTTTTTTTATGCATGCAGATAGGCATACCACTGCTGGAGAAATAAAGAATTTGGCTAAATCCTCCTCCGAACTCTTTTAATAGAGCCGTGAGGGAAAATACTGTATTTGTTTGAAATATTTAGGGGAAGGCCAGTGGCTACACACCAGGTTTGGATGAAGAGATGTCTTGTCTCACTTCACTCCTCTCTTGAGCACACACCCACTACACACCCATGTGCTCATCTCCTCATCCCTCATTCCATTTAGACATAAAGACGGTTTGGTCTTTACAGAGTTTGGTTTGGTCGGTTTGGTCTTTACCCACCATACATAAAAGTGAAACTTCCAGATTGAACGCTGTCTTCTCATACAGTATACGGCAAATGCATACACACACACACACCCAAATGTTGCATTTTGCTCATATATCAAATAGAGCTTGGATTGGAGCAGTTAAGTGATTATTTGGATTCATGGAGACATGTTGAGCTGTGGTGCCGGCGACCTCTGACCTCAGTGATTCTCTGTGAATACGTGTGAAGATGGACCAGGGGCTCAGTCAGTGTGGGAGGAGACAGGAGTGCAGGGTGGATAGATGAGGTGTTTCTAATTGTCAAAACAATAGGCTCATCTGCTCAACTTAAACCCTGTACTACTAGAGGTATAGAGAGGTTAAACCGAGATAGGACTGAGAGTGTAAAAGAGAAGATGTCGCTCTTTGCTCTTTCCAACAGGACAGGCAGTAGGGGATCTCTGAGCCGCTATCCAGTTAGGAAGCATGTGATCTGGTATGTATCAGAGCACCACTAGGACTTTGGTCACGATGCCAGCCAACGTCGCTCAGTAGATCCAACATGCTGCTATTACTTTGATACATAGAGTGGTTGAGTTCACATCACGCACAGTTGATTTTTAATCTCAAGTACTCACCAGCCAAGCAACATCTGTTTCAAAATGTGGGATAGTATTTCCTGTTTCGACTCAAGGAGACACCCCCCCATTCAAAAAACATTCATCCACATATTCGTACATTGTGCAGTATTTACAAATGTATAAGAATTCAAATATTCTGAATAAAATGTAGCAAACAGAGGAGCAGCCATAAGCATGAAAACACATCAGATTTATTCCTCCTGTCTTGTTTACTGGTTCACGGAACACTGGATGCAAACAGAATGCAAATGCATTTGATTGAATCAGGTGATGCAGAGGTAATTGTATTTGGAGAAATGTCCAAGATTTTTTTTTTATCATTATCAGTAGGGGGGTTTCTTTATGAAATCCATCTTAAACAAAAGCTATCATCGCTCCAAAGGCTTGTGATCTTCCTTTGTCACTTGCGGATGCGTCTTTAATTTCCTTTCAATTAAAAGTAAATATGCGGTTTTATTTTTTTTCCCACTGTGAAATCTAAACAAGAGGAGTCAACATGAGCAGACAGGTGAGGAATATTCATTTTTTTTCCAGATCTGATTCAACAGGCGCTGCTTGCCTCTCCCAATGCTTGTTCTCCCAGTGAGATCCACAACAGTGGAAAAGGAATACTTTTGAATAAATGTTTTATTGTCACATACACCGGATAGGTGCAGTGAAATGTGTTGTTTTACAGGGTCAGCCATAGCAGTACGGAGCCCGTGGAGAAAATCAGGGTTAAGTGCCTTGCTCAAGGGCACATCGACAGATTTTTCACCTTGTCGGCTCTAACCTCTAACCTCTAAGCTACCGGCTACCCGGTAATAACTGGACTATATATATTTTTTTAAATTGCCAAAAAAACATAACCATCATATGATTGATTTTTTTTTTTTTTTAGGTAAACTCACTGTGCTGTAGTTTTAACCAGTTTAATATTCTCGACAAAGACAAATCCCTACAGGATTTTTCTCTCCAGGTGTTAATAAAAAGGTGCTATTTTAAACCCCATCGTAAAACATGTTTGCATTGCTGGACCCAAAAAGGGTTTAAAGGTTCCCTGAGAAGTATTGGCCTGTACAGTATGTCCAGTTACCTCGCTATCCCACAGTAATTAAATGTCTGGACACACTTTCAGTTCTGTCTTTGTTTTAAAGCACCCTGCTCTCTCCATGTTTGCCTCGTGCCAGTCTAAATCAAACCGTATCTATGTTCAACAGTCAGAAAAACAACGACGCTATTCAATTTTTTTTTTTCATTTTTCTTCAGGAAGGACACCAGTTCAGCTTAAGTAAAACTGAGTCAAGGCCTTGATTTAATATAAGTGATGTCATTATAGGGTCACATTTCAATGTGTAATATGATATACATTTGGTTTCCCTGGGCCTTTCCAGGGTATACTCTTACTGTGCTTTTAAGCTCCTCTGTTTCTCTGTGTGCTTCACATGATAGATGGCCTCATCCCTTCCAAATGTTTTATTGCTTTTGTCATTAGCAGTGGTGGCAGAGGCACACTACTGTCATTTACTGCATATATCTGGGTCAACAAAAGGGAGTTGGAATGAAACTGCAGCTGAATGAGGCCTGGGTATGTGAGATTAGAAGAGTTGGATTGTAAAATGTATGAATGTACACAGATACACCAGCTTGTGGAAATGTATCCATCATTGTGAATCTAAAGACGTATTTTACCGGATTGGTTTTGAGTCACATTATCTCAAACTAACTAGCAAACAATGGGCTGTGACCTTTGACATGTCACCCTCTCAAAACCTAATCTCTCCTCAAGTAGAGTTAATATATATTCTATAGGCTTACCACATGACACACTGACAGAGAAAATGAATTCAACTTCAGTTTTTTCCAACCCAAACTTACTCGGCGCTCATTTGTGTGCTGCGGAAAGGACTAGATGAAGGTGTGGAGAGGCGGAGAGTGAAGAGAGACAGAGAGATAGAAAAGGAGGTTTTGGTTGTGGGAAACCCTTAGCAAGCACAACATGCCATAATTGCTAGGATCTGACTGAATTTTTGGAGGGACTGTCTTTTGGATCATCCGCCACCTTTTGTCTGTTTCTCTCCCAGTTGAAGTGGATGTGTAGCCCAAGGTGAGCTAGTGTGCTGAAGCTTCTCGTTCTTTGGTGTTATTTGTATTTTTGACCTGGCGCCATCGGAAGAATTTTAAATAACAGATTTCCTGGTTGTTTTCAGCAAGGCCTCATGTAAAATGGATAGGGGTGGCACATTTATTGAAGTTTGATTTAAAGTGTTAGGCAAAAAAAAGAGATCTTGTCATAAATAATTTTACTCCTATCCAACCCTGAAATGTATGTTGGCTTGTTAAATAATGCCTCACCTAACACATAATTAGGACAACACCATTCTTTTTACTACGGGTGGTTCTTTACGATTTTTTAATGGATTCGGAGGACACCTGATTGATCTCAAGAAAACATTACCCCTCTGTAAATGGCAGCTAGTGTTTTAAATTCATGTTTCACTCTAAATGATATAGGTTATCATTTGAATGCTCATTATCATTTAGACACAAAATAAGCGAGGGTAATGTGTCCTAGAACACAAGCCACCAGCATAATGTTGTACCCAATAATGTACGTATATATTTGCTTTCGGAGAGTGATTATTGCCATCCGGAATGCCCGCTTTTTGATTTTAACACAATGTGACAAAATGCAAAGAGCTGTAAATAAAGAAAAAATAAAGAATATTTGAGGTGTTTTTTTTCTCCTCTCCTGAAGATAACACCTTTAGTGGAAGTGCCTAGGAGCATTAATAAGCAGACAGGATGTATGGGTAATCTTCAGCTTTGAGCCATTACGCTACATTTATCTGTGACCCACACACTTTATATTATTACAGTTAAAGTCCATGAAAGTGTGTTTAGACAAAGATGAAGGCATTACCTGCACAGAAACCCCAAGTGCTATTAGAGGTTTAGCCCTCGTGATGTGAACTGGATATTAAATATCCTTTATCTTACATTTCTCTCAGCCTCGGGTAAGCTGATATCTCACTTCGCCTTGCCTTATATTGCTATTGCTGCAATAAACACATTGATATCAATGGAGTGAGTTTGTCCCAGTCTGAAAAGATTATGGGAGCCATGCCTCCCTTAACTAAGTATGAGGGCTATATATAGCTACATGTATAAAGAGTGGTGGTAAGTAAGTAGGTTCTGAATAACGATTGACTTAGTGACACAGTGAAGCATCTAGCTGGATGAGTCAAGGGGCAGTGCGGGCCATCTGGAGTTCCTCAGGGATAACACTCACCTGTATTTGATCTCCCCTCACTCCCTCTCCGCCAGTCCCACTACTTGTATTACTTTTCAAGGCCAATGCCGTGCGCTAGCTAGGGAGCTAGTTTTAGCTGTAGCATCCTCCCTTGGGTATGGATGGAGGTTGATGAGATTAACCTATAGCGGTTTTCTTCTTCTCTATTACACTCCAAATTACACACATTTAAGGAAAAGACAGTGGAAATTGTACAAGGGCTGCAATCCTATTTAAAATCCTCTCCTTGGGGTGAGGAATGTGAAATTTGCTGAACCCCTCCCCTCTATCCATCCTTAGCTCATTGGCCCCCCTCGAGTTTTCCCGTTACCTTCGGGCTGCACCCTGTCGTAACCCCCCCCATGGAGAGGGGGGAGGAATTGGGATGGCATGAACACATTTTTCTTCATTTTCTATCATATAGTGTAATATTCGCCTGTAGGTCTGGCATTGTTGATCATGCTGATGATAGACCACTGTATGTGCTTGTCCCATGACTGCAGACATCAATGCTGTATCATACTGTACATATAGGGGAATATCTAAGCCACTACATGGTCAGTTTAACAGACCTTAAAGAGAGACAGACCTTCCACTTGGTGTTCTATAGGCCAGCAGTGTGGGCTACTTGTTCTGTAGCCCCTCCCATAACGATGTGGGAAAAGACCCACACAATCAAAGCCTTGCTACAATGGGCGGACACGCATTATAAAGCGTTAGGGTGGTTGTGACGGAGTATGGAAAACCGGCTCATAACTTCCTGGGTATGAATAGCCCTGATGGATGTCACCAACGTCCAATTCAATTCTTCTTAAAAAGGAGAATCCGAGCTGCTTATTAACTATAAAAGAAATCAATCAAAAGTCAGAGGCCTTTATGCTTAATGTACTCTGGACAAGCAAGAGTGTATCTCTGAATTATTCATGATTTTGATGAGTGAAGTCAATAACAGAACCAATCCTCGTTGTAATTGTTTGTAGTCCAGCGCAAAGGTCACTCGACAACTTCTCGGACGCGTCAAACTATTTTTTCCCCTATCTGAATAAATAGTGAAGAGCAAACCATAATGCTGTTGTGTTTTGTGGTACGCAAATATTTGCTGTCCAGTTGCTGGAGGTTTTAATGCACAGCTCCCTCTTTCCCGCTCCTCGCTTTCTCTGTCTCTCTCTCTCTGTCTCTCTCTAACACACATTCACTGCCAAATGAACACACACATGCACACACATTTACACACACAAGCTTCTTTGAGGAAATTGGGACTGACAATCAACGCCTGAATATGAGGAAACCCATCTCTATTTGAATATCTGTCGGCCCATTGAAACAGAACGTCTACATACACTATATATACAAGAGTATGTGGACACCCTTTCAAATTAGGGGTGTCCACAAATTAGTTTGGCTATTTCAGCCCCACCCGTTGCTGACAGGTGTATAAAATCAAGAACACAGCCATGCAATCTCCGTAGACAAACATTGACAGTAGAATGGTCTAACTGAAGAGCTCAGTGACTTTCAACGTGGCACCGTCATAGGATGCCACCTTTCCAACAAGTCAGTTTGTAAGATTTCTACCCTGCTAGATCATCACCGGTCAACTGTAAGTGCTGTTATTGTGGAGTGGAAACATCTAGGAGCAACAACGGCTCAGCCGTGAAGTGGTAGGCCACACAAGCTCACAGAACGAGACCACCGAGTGCTGAAGCGTGTAGCGCGTTAAAATCGTCGGTCCTCGGTTGCAACATTCACTACCAAGTTCCAAACTGTCTCTGAAAGCAACGTCAAGTCAAGAACTGTTCGTCTGAAGTTTTAAAAATGGGTTTTCTAAGCTCCCTGCCATTGGACTCTGGAGCAGTGGAAACGCGTTCTCTGGAGTGATGAATCACGCTTCACCATCCGGCAGTCCGTCGGACGAATCTGGGTTTGGAGAACGCTACCTGCCCGAATGCATAGTGCCAACTGTAAAGTGTGGCGGAGGAGGAATAATGGTCTGGGGCTGTTTTTCATGGTTCGGGCTAGGCCCCTTAGTTCCAGTGAAGGGAAATCTTAACGCTACAGCTTACAATGACATTCTAGACTATTCTGTGCTTCCAACTTTGTGGCAACAGTTTGGGGAAGCCCCTTTCCTGTTTCAGCATGACAATGTCCCTGTGGACAAAGCGAGGTTCATACAGAAATTGTTTATCGAGATCGGTGTGGAATAGTTTGACTGGCCTGCACAGAGCCCTGACCTCAACCCCATCGAACACCTTTGGTATGATTTGGAACGCCGACTGCGAGTCAGGCCTAATCGCCCAACATCATTGCCCGACTTCACTAACGCTCTTGTGGCCGAATGGAATCAAGTCCCAGCAGCAATGTTCCAACATCTAGGGGAAAGCATTCCCAGAAGAGAGGAGGCTGTTATAGCAGCAAGGGGGGGGGGGACCAACTCCATATTAATACCCATGATTTTGCAATGAGATGTTCGACAAGCAGGTGTGCACATACTTTTGGTCATGTAGTGTAGCAGCAGCACACACAAGCTGAGGAGGACCTAGAGGGGGTCATTGACCAAATGAATAAGAGACAAAATGTCAGATTTGATGGAAAAGTATTCTCATTCCTTAAGTCTACTTCTAGTTGAACTTATCGTTCTCTTTTTTGCCTTGTATATCCACTCTGAAATTATAGATGATGATAACAATAATAATGTCATTTTGTACCGGAATCTCAGTCATTACCTGCTGTAAAGTGCTTCTAATTGATACCTCCAGAGAGATAATGATTACAATGCCCTCCAGGAAGATATTATTGCAATATTAACCTTTGTATATACTTTTATGCAGAAGACTCAGGCACATTAAGTGATCTGTAAATCTTGCTTCTCTTGTAATGCCATTACAAAAGAAGGTATATTCGGAGGTGTGCCCTTTTCCTGATTAAGTGTGTCCAGGGTTTTTGGTCGTCTCTGGGAAATTAATGGCACGGAAGTGCAATTTCCCGATGTCTCTACTCTTACTGCGAAAAGGTTCTCAACCTTTGTCTCTGTGTCTCGCTCTTTGTTTTACCGGCTGGCAGCACGGTAGCCATGCGGCACTACGCTGGACTCCCCAAAACCAAACCATCTTTTCCAAAGTATCAGCTATTTTTGGATGGGCCATTGCTCCAGTGTTAATTGGGCTGCACCACAGTCACCAACAACATTCAGAAACATTCTCTCAGCATTGTAGGGACGCTGCAGGAAGGTTGCATGTCACAATCTGGTACAAAGAGAAGCTCTGCAGCTGTAATCAGATTGAACTGAGATGAAATACTGTGCAGTACACAGTACTTTACTGTTAGCTGTCCTGCTATCCCACTGTAAAGAAGAAAGCTGATTTAATGATTAAGGAGGAGGAGACGGACCCTTGCTTAAGAGATCCTTCAGCACAGCAGCAAAGAACAAGTACTGCTGACAAATGAAAACAAATGAATTCAGGGAGGACTGGTGTGTGTGTGTGTGTGTGTGTGTGTGTGTGTGTGTGCGTGTGCGTGCGTGTGCGTGCGTGCGTGCACGTGCGTTGCAAGGGCACTGATTCAAACCCATGACACAGGGAGCACATCCAAAACTGAATCTTAAGAGTGAGCACAGGAAATTGGGATGTCCTTAGAGTCTGTGACCTCTTGGCACTACAGCTAGCAGGCGCTCTGTCGCCACTGCACCCTAGTTTACCCCCCCCCCCCCCCCCCCCCCTCTGTAATAACAAGCCACGGCCTCTGGTGTGCGCTGTGGTGAGTGTGGTTTTGATGGGAAGGTTGCCAATCATACTACATTTACTGAAGGTAAGCCTTAATGCAAACAATCAAATCCATAGCTGCATGGCCATTGCTGAGCTTGATCACATTGACAAAGTACGGTTACACTTACATTTCTCTTCATGTACAATGTTAGTATTAGCAGTAGTATCTTTTCATCTTACCACAATGTTGTGCTATATATCTTCACTATAGGGTTCGGTTGGAAATATAAAGTGATCTCGTGTGGAGCCATATAAGCCCATTTTCCAAGGATGGCTCATGGAGTATCCTGTGGAATTTGTGTTTGGTAGCTCATATTTGTAACACAAGGTCACCGTCCTTCTGTGTTTTTTATGTTATGTTTTTCTTTTTAACAAATAACCAACATAATTCTCATGTGATTAGAGATAATTCACTGATAATTTAAGGCAGTTATATTGTGTTGTATTTCCCTGACAAAGCAACACATTCCTTTTATTCTCTTATATTGTTCTCCAGGGCTCCTCAGCTGACATGAACCAACTAAGACTCTCCTTTGTTCGCAGTAACTGGAAACCATTGGTAAGTGTACACAGAGGTTAGTCTGACAGAGAAACTTGTGTGGTGTGGCAGCACCTTGCACTATTCAGCACTGTACTCTATGTGTGTCTGATGAAAGGAAACGGTACCAAAGGAGGTGAAAGTACAAAGGACTCTTTCTGAGGCTTTTTTTCAAGATGGACGTTTAATACTACCTGTTTATCTTCTTACTTTATAGTTTTCCTACAATCACACACTTTGTACCAGACCAGGTAAATGTATTGTGTTCATAGGCATGCCTATATGTTTGAATACATGACTATTGGATTGCCAATGCCAACCCGCGTAAGCTCAATGATAGCGGTCTCACTGGGGAGTAGCTTTGATTGAAGTGTTAAGGGGAGAGGAGCTATAGAGGAGGCATCACGTGTGTCCGGTGGAGGTCACCAATGGTCTGCAGGTTCTAATTATGTGCTAATAGCCACTGAGGAGGTCATTTGGAGCCATTAAGGAGCGCCTGTAGGTAGTTAACGGCCCACAGCATAACCCAGGCCCCTTAATGTTCCCACGGAGGCAGTTAGCCCTCCGTCACCAACGGCAGCTGCCTCATTATTGCGATTAGAAACCAATTGATAGGTAATAGTAAAATATGATGGCTCACTGTCCCATAAATATGGACTTTGGTTGAGAGGTGAGGAGACAGGAGGAAGTAGTGGTACAATACAGAAGTAGTTGGAGTATGAGGGAGTTAGCTGGACGTAGGGTCTGGTTAAATCTGTGTGATAATGGCACCCTCTGTAAAGTTATCGCCTGTAAGGTGATCAACTTAACAACAGATGGGCAGCCACGTACTCCCGTTTGGGTTGAGGCTTGGGTCATGTATCATTCTTGTTTGTCACTTAGAGGGAAAGTCCGTAAGCAGTGGCCTACTTGTCAACCCGTGTTTCCGATTTGTTCAGTAACTCCTCATAAGAAAGTTTCCCCCTTCACTTTCGTTCTGTGCCCGTCGGCTGTGTTGCCATTAGTCTTGTTGTCCCAGGGTTCCTCCTAACACACTGTAGTTTATTTTACTTAGACATATGAGAATGATGGAACCTATCAAACGAGGGATATTTTAAGCATGCAGTAATCATTATTAAATCCCTTATGCCGAACATTGTTCTTAATCAGTTTGAGTCAGATGTTTTCATTTAGTTTTTAGTTTTTTTCTCTTCCAGTAGAGACATTGATTCAGATGATTTAAATTAGCATCGGTCCAGTTATCGGTCATAGGCAATACACTGCACTAAGTAACTCATCAAGAGGGAGGCCAAGTTTGATCAGTATATACACTTTATCCTGATAAATATAGGAATACAGTTTTCCCCAGTCTCACAATATGAGGATGATGAAACCTCAGACTTTAGCTCTAAATATTTGTCTCTGCAGTATTTGTGCGAAGCCTCATTAATGATCAGAACTGCCAAACATGTAGTACACTCGACCCCAGTCTGAAGAAAAAATAAACAGTGGTGTGTTTGTCGAAATGCAAAAGCTTCACATACGGGATTGATGTAACCAATAATGATGAGATTGCGAAATGAATACGGCAATTGAACTGGGTTTTTTTTATAACGGTGCTCCTCATTTAGAGGATGTCATACTTGAACGTGTAATTTTAAGTTACATTTGAAAGTTTACAGTCACAGAGGGTTCAGAGAATCAAATTGCACTCACTCCGTTTTCATTAAAGTAGGATACTTAGAAAAAAATTATTCATCAAAGGTCTGGAACAGATTAATTGTACTTTGAGAAACTTCATTTGAAGAAAGAAGCATTTTCTCTACATATGAGCCAGCCACTCTGCTGTGTTTTCATTTAAATCTGAACTGGACAAGACTTTGTGTTTCAGACTGGTTTCAAACACACACGCACACACACACACACACACGCACACACACACCACATCCTTATAAAATGGGATGCACAGCAACATGAGCGCATTGCTACTGTAGGTCAGACTTTATTGCTATCATGTTGCATCAATGTTCAAAAATTGTTCTTGTCTGTTACTAATAGTACTAATTTGCAATTGAGCTGAGGATTTCAAATGACTACAAGCAGGGCCACATCCAAGAGTACACAGAGAGGAGACTGAAGGAATAACATCTTAATTTAGTTGAGAAGTGAAGTGGCGAGTCTGTTTTTCAAGCATGTTTTCTTGGAGGCCTTCCAAGCATTTAGTCCATAAGCAGAGCCATCTTCAGCTGGTAGTCAGAAACATCAGTCTGATGGGCCTGGAAGGACTGTCCAACACCCTGCTCTGTGCTCTCCTCCCTGACCCCTGACCCCAGGCCCCCCCCAAACCATAGCTCTGTCGACAGCGCTGTTGACTTCTAATATCTGTTCACTCTGTCAAATCTCTATCCTCCTATTGCAATATGTAAAAGATACAAGTAAAGTTGTTGTGAGGTCCAGGTACAGGAGGCAGGGAAGTACCGGGACGGAAACTTCTACACGAGACATGCAGTAATGAAATGTCAATTATCAGTGTGTTCTTTTTTCATGAATATTCATCGATTTTGTTTTTATATGAAGGAATAATATGATAGAGAAAAAGGCTTGGTAGAAGTCCATTTCCAAAGTATCATCACGAATGTCAGTCAATAAGTCTATTGCCCTAAAGAGGTCTCTTGTTGTGACTCCCCTTTTCATCTGGAGCACCTGTTGCTCAATATATGTAGAATAGTGCTGTAAAAGTTAACTGTAATCTTTACTTGTTTGTGGCTGTCTGCCTTTAGATTTGAAATGTTGGTCCTATTTTGCATACAGGCCTATATTCTATTTCCTATAGGCTACTGTATTAATTCAAGTCTTTTAAAACTCAAATTAAACATGCAAAAGTATGTGTTGCCTGAATTGGACAGAAAAAGTCAAAGAAACAAAATAGGCCAATAGGCATGCATTTTAAGTGAAGAGAATATTTTATTAGTTCAAGGAAGTTAATGTTGTATGTTCATGTGTTATTCCCTGCATCATAATGCACACTTATTTAAATGCAGGCTATATTTATGGGACATACCCGTGCTATATTGTTAGAAATGTGCATGTTTAAATCCATATGGCAACTTCCTTTTGACCTGCTTTCACATCCCCGTCGCATTGTCAAGCCTGTCACCGATAAAGAATCACTTGACTTGCTATAACAAGTTCAAAAGAAACCGAGAACGCGCTGTTGATCCATGAAGAATTGAGAAAAGGAACACCCCTACTGCTCTCGCTATCATTCCCATAGAGATAGCGATATTATTGATGGGTTAGTTATGCTAATTTCTTTAGAGACAAACTTTTATTTGGGAATTTGTTCAAAAAAGAATTTCATACACATCAAACTGGAAAATGCATGCTGAATTCCTAACCGTTTAAGGGGTAGCATGAGAATCTGATTTTCATAGTGAATAATGTATGTGGACTATCTTTAAAAAAAAATAAAAAGAACAAAAAAAAGATGTTTTGTCTGGAAGGAAAAGAAAACGCAGCCGGTTCCTTTCCTTCTGGATTATCTATTAATGTTCCACTGAAAAAAAGATAACACTAGAAATGAAGGAGAGAAAAAAAGACAAGAAAAAGTAATGACAATGTAGGCTAACACAATCAAACATTGTAGTTAAAAATAAACATACAGCAGTACATTTTAAATCACAAGATGTCCACGATCCTATAGAGTTATAATCCACCCCAATTAGGCTCATTGTAGGCCCTACACTCACACTTGAATCAAGCTGTAACATACCAACGTCCATATCAGTTTCATACACAGATGGAGTGGCATGTGCTCATAACACATTAGTTCACTGTCATACTACCACACGGAGCAGTTGCGTGTGAGTATCCTTGAGTCACACACCGCCTTGGCACAAGTGGAAAGGGGAGACCATACGCTCACAGCTGTTCTATCTCCCCGTATAAATACGACTAGGGAGTCCGGTGTGGACTTCTGTCTGGTTAAATACAGGATTTGATAGCATCTCGATCAATGCGATGATGTGTCCCATGGTTCGAGGACATTTTGAATAATCAATCAGTCTGCGTTTGGCCGAACCACCATCGCGTCACAGTCCTCCTCTTTGTCGACCTCTCAACGTTCTCTCGCTCTTATCGTCGTCCCAGAGTCACATGCCCTTACATTATAGAAAACCAACCGTCCATAGTAGTATTTGATACTTTTTATTATTACCAAACCGTTCCCATAATTACACCATAATCATTATATAAGAACGAGTCTATTTTAGCAATTGCTTTTGTCAACGCCGGAACAATGAATCTATAATTGCATTATATTCCGCTCCTTCCACCACCTACAGAAACATAATATATCAAACCATCTTTGTGCGAACATTTAGGAGAATGAAAGGTCGGCCTGTGCATCTCTGTCCTACCGCAAAAGTTATGCCCAAAAAAGTTTAGAGTCCTCGACGAAGTATACAGCTCTTTAAATCATTTCTCCAGGTTACTTGCAACCGTTGGGTGAGCGCGTTTAATATTGGACTTTTCTCTTTCTGTTTGAATAAGGTACGAAGTGCCCTTGTTGAACAGTTGGGTTGTTTTAAATATCATATTTACTAATAAATATGCTTAATTCCTAGCCCATGGCTTCAAAAAGCGCTCCCATGCATGTTGTTAGAATAAACCTGGTTCGTCAGGGCACCTGAAAAAAAAGCCTCCCTCAGGACCAGTTTGCGTTTGTATGCATGCGATTGGCAACATAACTGGCTTATTTACATTAAATACGCCACAAGGTTACAGTGAGATGAACGTCATTTTATCACTGATTACTTCTCTTAAGCACTAGAGCTGTGACTGATGCTCAGGACGCGCAGACTACACCGATTTACCCTGGAGTTTTTGGGGGGAGAAAAATACTTTAAATAGTTAACTGAAAAGGTAAGGACATGTACTTTTACAACATTATATGTGTTCAGTTGTTATCTGTTCACTGCATGGTCCCGGACTACATGTATCAAAGCCAATTATTCACGGTGTCAACGTAACAAGAATGACAAAGTGAATGGGTTCTGAGGAGAATAGACAGATTTTAATAAGAGTGTTTACGGGAGCTCAAGGTCAGAAACAAGCTGCGAGGTTGGGAATCCTTCTTCTTTTTTTACCGCAACACGGGGGAAATGTAGCCTACGATTAGAGATTATTATTATTTACGGTGTTATTTTATATTCTGTTACGCTCTTAGCTCCAGCAATGCCGAATGCCGCAAGACCTATATCTAGTTGCTGTGAATAACGCGGTGGACGACAATGGACTGCTTTTTTGACGGTACAATGCATTTCACCTACCAGATAGGGAGAGTCCAAGCTCAAAGATGGAAATATGTTGTGATGCTGAGTGATTAGTATCAATGAACACGTTTGGCCTGGGAAAAAAAACAGACCGAATGAAATAAAACGCAATTTTTTTACTCAGGATACGTGCGGAACAGTAAGATAGATAATTCTGCATTGGACAATCGTAACAGGTCCGAAGCGCACTTTTCCCCCATCAGCGAAAGAAAATGATCCGGTCAATCATATGGACATGCCTCATTATTCAATGAACACAATCTCTCACCAAGGCATCGTTTACAGACAGGAGTTTCTTCGCGCTACTCCAAATTTAAAGGTAAGAAGTGCGAAGCTTACGCATGGGTTTAGTGGGTTCGGAATGGTCACTCGAAGGCGTTTCGCTTTTGAAAGTCAGTTTGAACAAATGTTATTTTTATTGTATCATCTCAATGGGGCCTGTTTCTCTACGTGATCAAAAAATACAGTATAATTAAATATCCATAGCGGTGACGTTAGCATGCGGAGGGTGGAAAACATTTAGTCTACATAATGAAAGCATGGGAAGACATTGAACCGCGACCCAGAACCAACTATTGTCCTTTTTATGTCAATGATTTCATAAAAGTTGTATATTCCAGACGTTTAAAATAGACAACGGAGTGTGCATAAACGTATTGGACACATGACATGCATAGCCCAGGCGGATATTTGCGACTACTTTTATTGAAGTATAAACTGTTCCTCATACAATCTGCTTCGAAAACTTTCTCATCACATCCCTAGGGGGTTTTCTTCGAATTTCAGCTAACCTGAGTGCATATTGTTGGAGAAATAGGATCAAAGTTAGCCGCTGCATGCCATGTGTCAAAACTTGTGAGATGGAAGAGCCGGTGAGACCTGCCATTTTGTGCTGTGATCGACCTCTTATGAATAGCAGCCATGCATTATGCTTTGAGGAACGTTATGATGGCATTCAACAACTGAGGGCTAAATGTCATATCACGCTTTAAAACATTTTATGTAGACAACACACATATCACTGGAGAAATTCAGATTTGAACGACTGATTCAAAACGCAGTTGCTTGGGGAAATGTATTCACATTTGTAAAAGTTATAGCTATTCGTAAACGAATAAAAAAAGGCACTCATGACAAGTAATGGTATGAAAAGAACGAGGTCTAGCGAGTAGCGTATGCCATAACCTTCATAGCTATAGAGAAATGCACGTTGCCTAATTTAAATGTTCCAAAATATAAATGATATCTTTAAAGTGCATATAGATTGTTGGTGTGGGTTTAGATGTTCCGTTCTTGCGCTGTGAATCTCAACTCTGTCAGGGTAAATATATTCCCAGGCATTCTGATAACCCCAAATTTGTTAAATGTGCCTTAGTACGAGTCTGTTATGTATCATTTCGTGGAATAAAACACAGGCTACCGTTGCACTGCCAGTGCTTCAAACTCTCCCCGGTAGGACTTGTCTGCAGGTGTCCCTCATCCAACCGAGCAGCCTTTCACCTTGAGTAGAAGGGAGCGATCCTCCCATGTAAATACAGATGAACCAGGTTTGAGATTAACCCAACTGGAAGGCAGCAAATTAAAACAGTAGCCTAGGCTACAATGGCTGAGAAGACACATGACCCCCTTAACCGTAACGTAAGCGTTACACAATGTCCATCACATTGTTTAACTTTTTTTTTTTTTTTTTTATCTTCCGCAAAGTTGAGTTTGCGATAAATGTTTATTCCTTAGATTCATTGTCAAAGGAAATGAACAAATAGGATGCACAGATGCACAGTCCGAGTTAGCCACTGTCATTGTTTAACGGTATTCGCCAGGCGGATATTATGTCTGTAATAGTGTCTGGGCGTGAACCTTTTTTTCTGTCACTTCTTTTTATTTTCTTATTGAGATGAAATAGCGATGGACAACAGTCTCACTGTAGTGTACTGAATTACAGACCGGGGCCCTACAGTAGGCTCCATGCAATTACCGATAGTTAGGAGAATGACAATGAATTGTGAGAGGTGTTATGAGAGAAGAGAAAGTGTTACTTTACTAACTGGCATGTAGTTTCAGTTCCTGTGTGTGTTGTCTTGGAGATACTTGACTGGTAGTTGACTGTCTGCTACAAAATGTGGGGAAAATGTATTTTATTATTACATTATTATTACTATTTATTATTATTATCATCATAATTAATTGTGCAAGGATTCCATGCATTTTATGACAAGCTATCACGTTTCACATAGTTCAAACAATTGCTTTTACAGATTCAACATTTTGGTCATGTGTACGCTCTATTGTGAATTTGGTGTTATATTCCTAATCCCATTTTTAAATCTCGTGTTTTGTTCTTATTTAAATCACGTTCCTAAGCATCACAGGTGCTGTGTTTCAACTAGTTCGTCAACCTGTTTAGTGGTTCAGTATTGCAATGTATCCTGTTTTACCTGTGGCTGTGTTCCGTGGGCCATGACAAGCTACGGTGATGCACATATTTAGGGAGAGAGAGAGAGAGAGAGAGAGAGAGAGGAGGATGAGAAGGTGAGAGAGAACATGGCATGGGCATGGCATCAGTGCTCCTCTCCGGACCTGTCAATCTGCAGCCAGTCAACTGTAGCCAGAGTAGGAGAGCAGTCAGAGACGTGATCAAACAACCATCCCACTCTTAAATGATTCTCTCCTCCTTTAATTGGTCGAAATTGTCTTCCAGATGTACGGCGGTAGCCATGGTCTCTTGTGGGACGGTATGGCAGGCGAGGCCTGGCGATATGGTATTAATTGATATGTGCAGTGGAGCCCCCATCCCCTCTGGCTCCAAAGGCTAAGGCCTTTACCCCGGTGGCTGTGTGCTCCCTTCACAGCCCCCCCCCCCCCCCCCCCCCCCCAGTCTAGTTTGGCAGGCAGGAGGGGCTGTTTCAGGAGCAGGCTGGAAGGCAAGCTGGGGGCATCAAACATAACAAATAGGCTAGGCTGTGGTGAGCCTTGAAGTATGGTGACCTTGATTCAGAAGGTTCACTTTGGAGAGATGATGGTTAATAGGCCCTATGTCTTCTGACACATATCATGAAGCCCCGTGTTTGAACACACGAGCGCTACAGAGAGGAGATGTTCACGTCTCATGCTTGTGAAGTCAGGTCCTGTTTTCGTCTGTAGGCTGTGGCTCTTCACACTTCTCTTGTCACGTGTGTCTTACAGCATATATTGTTTTAAAGGTGTGTGTGTGTGTATGTGTATGGATATGAGAGCGACAAGGATGTGAAAGTCCAACGTTTTTTTGGGCGGATAGTAATCATAGACGTCAGTGTGATGTAAGAATAAGGACTGGGCCGACAGATGAGGTGATGACGGATGAGCTTGACTCAATTGCCTCATGCCAGGGTGCCACCAGAAGGAGCGTCTGTCTGTCTGGAAAGAGGGAATGAGGGAGAGCGAGAGCACAGGGAGCGAGAGGTTTGCAGTGCTAGAGCTCAAACGGAGAGGTAGGCCTCTGACTAAAAAGAAAGTTAGGCTGGTAAAAGGAGGAACATCAACTTCAAGTATGTGTATAACAGTAAATAGCTAGAATTTGTAGATATATTCACAGATATTTTCTTTGTCTTTCTCTGTCTGTCTGTCTCGCTCTCTCTTTCTCTCTCTCTCTCTCTCTCTCTCTCTCTCTCTCTCTCTCTCTCTCTCTCTCTCCTCTCTCTCTCTTTCTCTTCCCAGAGGTTTTGGGATAGATCTATATGGATCGTGGACCTGGGGATCTAGATTGATGTTTACGCTCAATAATAGAATGTGTTAAGTTGGACTAGTTTACCCAGCCTTGGGAAAGATGAGCAGCTTGTGCTTCGGTCTTGGCCTTTGTCTAAATGATCTATCTAATCACACATGTCCACAGTAGCCTTTCAACTGCGATTCTTCTCAAAAATCAAAAATACTATATTAGCATACGTCCTGAAATGTCACCTTTGTATACAGTACCTCAGTCAACAGCCAGTTTTGCAATGTTAAAGCCTATTTTTTTTTTCAAAGTTTATTAGCATTTGGATTTATAAATGTGCTGCACATTGTGTCAAGACTGTTTCCTTTTGATCTGCAAAGGAGCACAACATTACAGCCATGTCATTTTTGCCGACAACAGCTTAACACAAACAGGCAACCACCCATCAATCACGGGTTCTGAAGCATGGCATTGTGTTATTTAGCATTCTCCCCGGCATGCCTAAAAGAATGGTAAATATCTGCAGTGCTGCTGGGGGTTGAATCCAAAACTGGGGGGTTTGGTGGGGGGGGAGTTACTGAAGGAAATCTGTAGTATGAGATCTCTCCAGCTCTATGCGGGTTACAATGATGTTTGTACTCTGATTCGGTATAGGTTGTGGCCTGCTGGTCGCTAGTTAGTGCATTTTGGGTCTATGTAGAGGGGACCCTGGTAAAGATGGCTTGTTGCAGAGAAGTAAGAGGACCCTGCACCTTTAATTATGATCAAGAGGTTTTCTCCAAAGGACAGAGGCGTAGCAGTTATGTTGCCTCGTAAATCTGCCCCCGATGCCGTATATTGTGTTGAACTATTACTGTACACTATTATACTGCATATTCAGCTGCCTCTTCAGGACCTGATTTGCATAATTGGATCTTTAATGAAACTTGCCTTGTGGAGAAAAAAAAATAAAAAAAACGAGGAGAGAAAAAAAAGCCAAGATAGGCAAACCCCTGTGAATATTAGTTGGGAGAAGTTCTACTTGTTTTTTTGGAAGAAGGGGGGCTTTGGAAGGAAAGTGACCTGCGCACCACACATGTCAGTGGCTGTGCTACAAATAGGATGAGAAGTGCCCCTGAAAGCTGTACATTCCCAGCCAGGTCTCGCGGGTTATTACTACAATAGCTGGATTTCTTTAGCCTGGGGGATTTTAGGTTCTATGTCTACACTCATTTCGTATACTCGTTACACAGGGAAGATGGGTCTTTTGTAGAGGAGCTGCGCCGCTCGGCTGTCGGAATTCCTCTGTCGCAAATATTTTGACAATTCCTAATCAGGAGCAGTCAGATATTAGGAGTGCTGAGTGTCTTTGCTTTCTGGGGGCTGTGAGAGTTTCAAAGCCAGGTCTTTTTTTTCTTCTGCTCTCTAGCATATGCGTGAGAATCACTGTGTTTGACTGTTTCTATGTTGTTTTTTGTGTGTTTGTTGACGTGCGTGATACACTATATGAGAAATATAGTGAGAATGTTTTCAACATGTTTATATTCTGTGTGTGTGTGTGTGCGTGTGTGTGTTGTGTGTGTGCGCGTGCGTGCGTGTGTGTGTGTGTGTTGTGTGCGTGTGCGCGCGTGTGTGTGCGCGCGTGTGTGCTATTCAGTGTGTTCTTGTCTGTTCTCCAACTTGTTTCTGTGTAAGAGGGTATTATGTTTAATTGGTTAATTAAACTTCCAGAGTCATTTTTCCTGGACTTCAACAAGGTGAAGGTTATAAAGCTACTGGTGTCACTTTGAAGTAAATGTGAGAGTCATATATAATGACATGTTATTTGTCCTGCGTTTGAAGGACCTATCGTTTAAAAGTGAATGGAGAGAGAAAAAAAGCACGCTGGCTTTTTAACAGCACAGCAGAAGAGGAGCTATTCAGCAGCACTATAGCACGAGTGGTTTGTATCCAGGAGGGGAAGAGTTGTTAATCAACCACCAATGTTAAAAACGTATAACAACCAAATGGTGACGATGTATCATCGTGCGAGGGGGCCAAAACGCTCCCTCTACTCCAGAGACATAAGAGTGGATCGTGTGTCAAAGCAGTTTACAGGTTGCCTTCAGAGTCATGCGAGAGAGAGAGAGAGACACACACACACAGAAAGAGAAAATATCTGTGAATATATCTACAAATTCTAGCTATTTACTGTCACATGGAGAGAGAGAGAAAGAGAGAGAGAGAGAGAGAGAGAATATCTACAAATTCTAGCTAGAGAGAGAGGTGGAGGACAAAAAATAGGCTCAAGTGCGTCAGCTAGCATTGAGCTGCCATTTACCCACGGTGTGCAGAAGACCCCCCCTATCTTTCTTTCCCTCCCCATCATTCTCTTTTTATCTCTCTTCCTCTGCTGCCAGTGTGCTCATGGGGGAGTTTCAGGCTGGTGCAGTTTGTTCTCCCAGGTGGACTTGTATTGTATTAGACCCTCAGCACCCCCTCCCAGACCCCCCTCTCGTGTAATTCCTTGAGGAGATGCCTGGGCCTGAGTTGCTGTATTGTCTCCCTGCCCCCCCCCCCCCCCGTGGACCGGGCGCTCCCGCTGTTGAATCTCTCGGTAATGATGTCACAGCGATAGTGGAGGGGAGCAAATGTCTCCTGATTCCACCATTTAACGGCTGGCTGAATTGGCTGATAATGATAGCATTGGCGTCTCCAGACTCGGAGACGGATCAGGCCCTGTGAATTAGTGTCTCCTAACCTGAGAGAGAGAGAGTGAGAGTTAAAGAAGGAGAGAGGGAAGAGCTGCACTGAGAGAGTGAGGGCGAGAGAGAGGGGGGAATAAAGAGAGCGAGACAGTGAGGAGGGGATGATGTACTTAGCCATGTCTCTGGACTGCTTTTGAACAAGCTTCTGGAGATCTCCGTGGCAGTGTTGATAAATGTGGCTTGATAAAAAGTCCGTAAAATGTGGGCCTGTCTGCACACCTCTATTAGGCTAGGGGACAGTTGTAATAATGGCCAGTTGGAGTCAAACAGAGAGGTATAATGTCAGCTCGCACAAAATATACTGGAACTCCCAATCAAGCTTCAATGTGAAGGCCTGCTGTATTTTTGGTCTATCATTTCAAATAGTTGTCTTGGAATAAGCCGCTGATTTATCTGTTGCACTCTATGGATGCGTATTTGAGGAGCATGAGGGAATACGGTTGCAAGGTAGCTCTTTATTTGCGTATTACACTTTATGAACACAGATTCATTCGATGCCGTGTATATGCCGTCTGCCTTTTTACAACGCTTAAAACTGAGAGCATTAGTCTGCATTTTAAAAACACAACTTTCCCCCTGAGATGCACTAAAACCATATTACGGTTTTCCATTTATGCTAAAGTAAATATGTAGGCCTAAAAGGAAAATTAGCATTCCCAGCTTTGAACACATGCTCTTTTGTGAAGGTTGGTGCTCGCTGGCCACATCTTCTGGTCAACGGTAACACAAGAGGGAGCAGGATGGCTTTTTTTCCCTTCTTCTCGCAAGTATTGAATATAGGCTTATTCGTATATTTATGACATGCTCTGCTTGTCCAAAAGCTGGGAGGTACTCGTTCCCCCCCCCCCCCCCCCCCCCAAAATAAATGTTTGCTGCGAGTGTCACCAAAGAAGGGCTCTTTTAGAAGGCTCTGGGAAAGTCTCTCATTGGGTATTTGGTCCTATGACTGATGGACTTAAATTTGGTCCTATGACTGCTGGACTTAAATTTGGTCCTATGACTGCTGGACTTAAATTTGGTCCTATGACTGCTGGACTTAAATTTGGTCCTATGACTGATGGACTTACATTTGGTCCTATGACTGCTGGACTTAAATTTGGTCCTATGACTGCTGGACTTAAATTTGGTCCTATGACTGCTGGACTTAAATTTGGTCCTATGACTGCTGGACTTAAATTTGGTCCTATGACTGCTGGACTTAAATTTGGTCCTATGACTGCTGGACTTAAATTTGGTCCTATGACTGCTGGACTTAAATTTGGTCCTATGACTGCTGGACTTAAATTTGGTCCTATGACTGATGGACTTAAATTTGGTCCTATGACTGATGGACTTAAATTTGGTCCTATGACTGATGGACTTAAATTTGGTCCTATGACTGATGGACTTAAATTTGGTCCTATGACTGCTCGCACACGCATGCACGCACGCACACCCACCCATCCAGCCGCACACACGCACACACACACATGCACACGCAAACATGCACACACACACATACATACACACGCACACACAGACACACACACACACACACACACACACAATCAGTAGTTCCCACCTGGTGTTTTAAAAACAGGAAAACAGGCATTGTGTGGGGAGAGCTGTCAGTCCTGTGTGAACCACTTTAAAAACTGCAGCTCAAGGTGTGAGCTAAATAGTATTTACTTTGGGGAATTTCTCTTTATTTATCTGCGTTATTACCAAGGTGAATTTAAAAGGGCTTTTGGAGAGAATTCCCCTGGCACGTAGCTTCTTTTATACCCCTTTTAAGTGTTAAGTTGTGCTCGTAGCCCTGCTGCAGCAAACCCTTAACAGATCTCCCGCAATTTCTGATGATTTTCCTAAATCAGTCTTTTTTTCTCTCCTCCCGTCTTTTGTGTTCTTCTTCTTTTTCTTTTTGATCACGAGGCGTTGTTTTCTCCTCTCCCTTCTCTGTTTCATCTCTTTGTTATGTCGTTCGCACCAATCGTTGTAATGGGGAGAAAGCTAAGTGGAAGTGCTGGGCCAGAGTCTGGTAGACTTTCTCCTGTTTTAGTAAATAGGACTGTCAGTGTGGATCAGGCAGGAGCCGTGTGGGCAACACTATCCTCGCTCCACTCACAGGCCCATCCTCCACTAGAGTTTGCGATAAACAAAGGACTTTGAAGAAAAATTGCTCCACAAGAGAAACCAAGTTGTTTTGGAAGAAATATCCATGTATCCATGTTCATGGTTACAGAACACAATGACGGGCTTAGAGAGTGAGTGGGAAAGAGTTCACCCGTGAAGGTTAGTCATCCGTTCACTATGTGCCTCTAAAAAGAGTGGCCCAGCTACCATGGCTCCAAAGTTGAACGGAGCAACTTTCGTTTTGAGTTGAAGCTCAGCTCACCCTGACCTCTGCACAAGGGGCCTCACAACCGGTCCCTTCATGCATTAGCCTCTCTGTGGTCAGGTGGTTTCCGACAATTCTTTGTGTTGTCTATCTAATGATTGGGTTGTACCCACAGACCTCCAATGGCCTGGCGTGAGGACCAATCACAAGTTCCTACAGTTCCACAGTTCTTCACGCTGTCTTCCCCATCTAGCCACCTCATCATCTGGGAGATTAAGCTAATGATGACCACACAGATGATGTCCTTGTTAGAGTGGTGAACTTGCCTGGTGTTGATAGTCAAAGGCTTTCTATGTGGGGGGGGGCATCATCATTAGTGCAATGAAATATCTTCTCTGTTTAAATTTGCATGATGATGGTTCTGTGACCAGTCATCGTTAGATCAACCAGGCACAGCCTAGGTTGTAGAGAAGATTCATGTGTTATTCCCCAACCCTGGCATCTTGGGAGGTCTCTTGTTAAAACGCTAACTTCAGCAACCCCCCCAGTGGCGATCATGACTTTCTGGACCCATCCGTTTCAGCGCCGAACGTTTTCCGGAGATTTGGGTGGAGTTATTTCTCTCGCTTTCTCTCTCTCACTTTCCTCTGATTGCTGTAGCCTCGGGGCTCTCCAGCACACACTAGATCCCTGTGATTATATTAATGGCCTCCCGCTCTGAGGCGGAGGCAAAGGACCCACAGGATAATGGGCGTCAGTGTGGAGCGGCGGGTAGGGAGATGGATCTCTGACCATCGGGTCGTAGGTTGAAAGGCTCAGGTGAGGGAAGCTGCTCTTGGTCCCCTTGGGCGGGGTGCTTAACGGGGAACGTGTTAGTGAGTGGACGCCCAGACTAGCTGGAGTATGGCAACATGGGGAATCACATGTATGAAATCTGGAATGAACCGTAACAGTACAATTACTGTACTGTAGCTAGGTAATAGCAGACGTTGGCTATCGTTTTCAAAGCCGGCTGATTATAAGGTGCTTAGGTAGTGTGGATCGGTGTTAGTCATTCTGCGTTCATGATAGCGACACAGTGGGATTTCATTTTGTGACATTTCCAATTGTATTTATCTTTAGCAGACGGTATGAGGACGGAATCCAAAGGTTTGTACACACTGTATGAATGTGTGTGTATGTTTGTGTGATACGCTGAAGCTTGTGCGTGCTTTGTAGCTATAGTACAATGCCTGAGGAACTTTGATATGGGTCATGTAGCTGTGGCGTCCGTACTGTAGCCCCCAGGCCCTGGATCATGTCCGGTGGGAGTCCCTCTCCTGCTGGGGAGCACATTTGATCCAGGCAAGGCCGGTACTAGCATGGAGCCGAGAGGGGTCAGGCCCGTCCTCACTCTCTTTTTCATCCAATTTCCCCGGCTGCAGGCGGCCGCTCTCCACGCTTTTGTTGTCAGAGGTAATCTGTGAAGGGATCTTAATTATGGAGGTTCGGCCTGTTTCTTTTTCTTTTTTTCTCACACGCTTTTAATCAAACAGCGTAGTTAGTTAGTAATGAGGATGAGGGAGGAACGGTGCATCTGCTTACCCATGCTGCTGGGTGTCGGGAAAGAGGAATAGGAAGCGTAAAGAGAGGAGCGTACCATTGTATTTATTATACCTTCATACTGTATTTATTTAGGACATGTCAACAATGCAACACATTTGTGATGGATTGCCTTCCCAAAGAATTGTCTCGTTTAATCCTCGAGAGAATTTGCACACGTAACTATTTCGGAAACCAGTCCAAGAGTCAGAAGACCCTAACGGTCCTAAAATGTTACCATTATTATATTCCAGAACCTGAACACAGTAAACATGACTTCAAGCATACAACATCACCATTCATGTTGTTGGAAAAGCAATGAAATGACTGACTGATTTAATGAATAAAGGGCTAAGTTGAAAAGACAAGAGGGAGGGGGTGGTGTGGGAGGATTGGAGGGGGGGGGGGGGGGGCAGATGGAATCCATTACACATAAACACCCTTAGCATTGATGGGATGATCCAGAGGGATTAGATTGGAAATCCTGATGGACGCTGAAAAGGTGACCACATGGAGGGAGGGCTGCATAATGAGCTCATTGGCAGAGGCTAGAGAGTGGAGAACCTCGCCGCCCCCCCCCCCCCCCAAGGTCAAACGGGGAGTCACATCCAGGTCACAAGAGGTCAGAGGACAGCAGCCTTAGTTAGAACACTGCGCACTGGAGGCTCAATGTTAACCGCTCAACAAAATCCTGATTGACTGACAGACAGACTTCTACAGACGTCTCCCTGCGTTTTGAGTGCACGCTTTCTAAAGCTATGTCTGTTTGTAGTAAACTAACATTTGTGGGAATAAACCTTCATGTGGATGTGACCAAGACAGTCTTTCCAGACTGTTACTACTCTGAACCTATAGGATTTCCGTAAGGAATAGTTCACCACCTGGGGGACTTTGATGATCTAAACTCTAAACTGTGTATCGTGGTGGAACCCTTGTGTGACGAGTACCAGAGTAGGACTTAAGGGATTGAGGAAGGTCTGGTTTCCAGAGTTAGGCCTGGCTAATTTAGACAGGGTCACTATGCCAGGGACTGGGGTTAAACGGTGTGACTGTGGAGGTCAACAGTAATTAGCTTCCATATGACCCACTGTGTGCGTGTGTGTGCGTGCGTTAGATAGAGAGAGAGAGAGAAGGGTGGAGGCTGTGTGTGGGTATGTGTTTGTTGAAGAGTTTCAGGACCGCGTTTGCGTGTGTGAACGAAGGGACAATTGCAGATAGCATCAGTTCTCTGTAGCTCTCTCTCTCTTATGATTGTGTGTCTCTTAAAGTCTTTCCAGTTCACCTCCGTCTATGGCCAACTCACATCTTGTCCTTATATTATTAAAGGTGGCCTCCGTGCTTTAAGGAAGACCAACAGATGGCCGTTTTCCTAAATCATGCTTAGAAGATGATTCTAGAAATCACCACCCACTATCCCGCTTCGGTTACAGTGGCTTACATTCTTACAGGCCTGTTTATCATGATGTCCTTGCGTGGGTTTAAAACTGTCCCTACCCTCTGTGTGTTCATTATTATTAAGACAAGACACTGATGGCAACATACAGTCAAGTTGAACAACATTCTAAAAAATAGGTGGTTAACTGATAGAATACAGCAATTTCTTTCTTTGCTACCTCCTGTACGTGTACGTGTAAGCCTGCTCCTCTCTTACGCTAACGTGTGCTCTTATGCTTGGCTGAAAGTTGCTCATAACAGGATGTTAAATATATAGCAGTAAGAGAGAGAGGGGGGGGGGGGGGTGGATAAGGGGGAAGATTATGTCTGTGTGGTTCCACTATTCCTTGATGTATACACCATGTCAGGCAGCCATTGTCTCCTGGGTAAAGAATGATAGTTCAAATACCTACCATCTCTCCCCTGGTGCTCCAAATGCTTGGCTTTGAAGTTTTTATAATCCATCTGTCATCTTCGAGCAGGGAGGGCACATGTTCTGTACTGCTCAATTACAGCATTTTCTTTTGCCAGCTACAATGAGACAGGAAGCAAATAATATGGGCGACCCAAAAGGGAGAGGAGAGGGAGTGGAATCGCTCGAAAATTCCGCATTCCCGGCGTTCTCACGCACTTGATTGTGTCCCTCTCTCTCATAACAGGAGAACAAAGCATGTTTGTTATGGGTGGAAAGCCTAAAACGCTTCCTACTGTTACAATCATGAAGAATTTGATTGAATGCTTATTGTTTCAAGGACAGCACTACTTTTTGGGGGGGAATCAAACTGTCACTATATTCCACTTAAGAGCACTAACCTTACCGCTTTGTAATCAAATTGTATTTGATATTAAGATTTCATCTGCTACAAGAAATAAATGTGATAAAAATGTGCGTTTTGATGACGCCTTGTTCATTTCTTGCACACAGAATAGTATTTGTTGTCAGTTTGATGTACATTCTAATGAAGTTTTTTGCAGTGCATGGTGCTGAAGTCATCTTTAATTGGAAAATGCTGTGTTACAGTGCTTTAAAGCTACAATGACGAGCCTAGAACTTCTGATACCCTCTCTTCAACTGAAAAATAACAACAGCAGCAGTTGCAAATTAGACCTAAGAAATATTTCTTCTTTAGGAGAAAGAGGCTTTTCATAATTTTACCTTTAATGCACAACACCGTTAGATCTCTCTGTCTTATTTCATATCTTCTCTGAAAAGCCACAAAGAAGTCTCAAAGAAGATGAAAGATTGTGTTGCGAAACTAAAAAGGACATTTAACTTTCTTTTGTTGCCTTTGAAACGTGAATATTTTGCATGGAATTGTGTCATACTACGTTATGTATCTTCATTTATGGAGGAATGATACATTGGACCTTTCTTCTTAAATAAAAGCAGCAGCCATCTGCTTGTGGAGCCACTCCTGGTTGCCTGCTCCTCACAAAAATAATATTCGTCCTAATGACTTCCACATATTTTGAAATCTCCCTTTTGAAATTGGTCTTGGCAGATTATTTGCAGGTACTTGAGTTGCATCTGTTTGTAATTTTGCTATGTGGAAGACTTTAATGCAGCACTCGGTGAGAGCCGGGGCTGTTTTAATCCCAGAGTAACACAGTCTGTCATTACAATTGCCTAGGTCCTACCCTGACCGGGTCCATCTCACCCAAGCTGGGTGAAAAACAAGACATTGGAGGGGTCAAGGTCAAGATCTCTGTGGGTCAGGTTTAGTGTGCCCTTCCTTTAGTGACGCCGCACTGTCTGCCCTAATAACTGGTTAGTCCCCTTGCAGTGACACAGCGCTCTCCAATGAGATGGGTCCTTTCTAAATGAAGTGATTAGGAAACCAAAGCTGAACTCATTGTGACTTCAGTCCCTATTGTTTCTACCATGTGGCGAGCAGCTGACTGGCTTAAGACTTTTTTTTTTTTTTTTAATCTTCGTTCTTTAAAAAAAAAAAAAAAATTCCCCCCCTTTAAACTGTAATAACTTGCCCTATTCTCCCACCCAGGATATCAGGACATAACCAAGACCGCCAAACTGTGATTGTATAGGTGGTTACAATTACATGAATTAGATTTCATCAGGGGTGTTTATTCAGTCGGACGGTAAATGAAAAGACGAACTTTTAACTCCTTTCATTGTTTTGTATTTTTTGTTCTTTTTGTTTTATTAGGAGCGAGGGGAGGACGATACCAGAGGAGGAATTATGTTGAAAGTGTATGCCTTGCAACTTTTTCCCTGTTGGAAATGTTTATTTGAACAGTAAGCTCATGATTTGAATATTTGTAATCCATGCTTAAATTTACAGGCCAGATGAACTTCTTGGCACAGAATGGCAACCATAAGTAGGATTTTCTGAAAAGCTTTACAAAATTTTAAACCATTTGCATGGCTTAATATAATTTAGAGGCAAAAAAATGTGTTCTGTCTTATTACTTTATACATTTAAAATTGTCATTATTTGTCCTCTCATTTTATGTGCATATGCTACTTTCGAACTCAGTTAGGTCGTTGAACGAATATATGAAGACTTCAAAAAAAAATGCAGTGGCCCAGACGCTGGAGTGGTTTTCCTCCATGTTCAATTCAAACGAGTTTACTCCATATTGACTTCTAATGCTGAAAGGCCACCCATCTTGTAGGCTGGGCGGTCGCTGAGCCGAGCAAAATGGAACGCTTTCTTAAATGATGCTAATCAGTCCGGAGGGGCCTGGCCTCCATCCTTCGTCAGTTTTCTGTAATTCAGATGTGCTGAGAACCTGAAATTAAACGTGCATGTGTGTATGTTCAGCAGGGGTGTGGGGGGTTAAGGAGAACCAAATTAGTGGATGGGAGAAATAACTGAAGCCGTGGCTTTCTCTTGGGCTCCACGTTGGTGAATGTCAAGATGATTTAGCTTCTTTTCTATTCGTTGTCTGCCTGAAAAGTCCAACCCTCCTAAGATTGCAGGGGTTTCTGCTAGCCATTTGATGAAGGTACACTTTTGTTTGAGTCAATCGGAGCCTATAGGCAAAGCGTCAGTATGTGTGTGTGTTCTTGTATGTGTGTGTGCGGACGCCAGTTGGGCGAACAGCTGAACCATGGCGCAGCCCCCTGCCCCTCGTAGGCCTTGGCAGTTAGCAGTGTGAAAAAGCCCACTCTTTGAGGGCATTATATAGATTAATGTGGTGTGCCTGGGGCTTCCAGCGACACCTCATCAGGGAGGCCGTACGGCAGATCTGGGGGGCTGACAGGCGTTAAGGGGGGACCAGGGAGGACTGGGGGGAGCAGAGCCCCGTCCTGGGGAAGGCAAACAGAGGCTTCTGGACTGGATATTGGGGGGATTGTGTGGGGCTTGTGTGACCTGCGATGGGCATCATCTGGCCCATGCGGCTCATTATAGGACTCTGCTCTCCTCAGCCAAGCAGCTCCACTGTCTGGATCTCTGTTTCAGCCAACTGAGACACTTCCTTACACACACACACACACACACACACACACACACACAAACTTCTCCTACTTCACACACGCACACACACACACACACACACACACACACACACACACACACACACACACACACACACACACACACACACACCACTTATGCACACGCACACACACAAACACACACACACACACATTGACATAAGCATACATGCTAGTATACTCTCATCAGTGCATACTTACAGAGAACATACTTACAGAGAACAAAGGACTGTACTATGTCACCTTGTATTCATTGTATTAAACGGAAATATCCAATGAGAATGTTCTGGTATCAAATAGTCAACAATAGTTAGTCTGAACCGTGTTTCAGATTATCACACACACACACACACACACACACACACACACACACACACACACACACACACACACACACACACACACACACACACACACACACACACACACTGTATCCCTCTTAAGATCTGTATGTGTAAAAGAAAGTAGAAAAGAACAACAGAGTACTAATCTTTCTAAGTTGGAATAAAATCTTGCCTACTTAAACAGCACATGAAGAACAACAACGGGCCCATTGTTGTCTCTCTGGTGATTGTTAATGTTTCCCAATCTCTGATTTCATAACTTCACTTTCTATAGTGAAAATGTGGAGATTCATTATCAGGATTCAGGATTTACCACATTCCATTCAAGATTAGGCACATCTGGTTGTGTGTGTTTGATTTGGTTTATATCAAATTGTGTATACAGTATATACCTGGGAGACATGGATATGTGTGGGTCTCTATATCTGTCTAGCCATGCGTGTGTGTGTGTGTGTGTGTGTGTGTGTGCGCTTGTGTGTGTCTATCTGTGCGTGTGTGTGTGTGTCTATCTGTGCATGTGTGTGTGTGTGTGTGTGTGTGTGTGTGTCTATCTGTGCGTGTGTGTGTGTCTATCTGTGCATGTGTGTGTGTGTGTGTGTGTGTGTGTGTGTGTGTGTGTGTGTGTGTGTGTGTGTGTGTGTGTGTGTGGTGTGTGTCTATCTGTGTGTGTGTGTGATTGTTCTAGCAGGAGCGCTCCTTAAATAACCTACTTTTGTCTGACAACAGCATTAGTTGTAGAGGTGCACATATGCAAAAAGCTATTTGGAAAGGCATCCTCGTTGCTGTCAGCTTTTATTATGCGGGAAGGTGTCATGTTTGTAACGAAGCTGAGTGCAGATGGCAGAGTGGAAGAAATGGATCACTAATTTTAACAATGATTAATGAACAGAGATGGAAAATGAATTACATTGGACTATTGGAGGCAAGGAATATTTTCAGTTAAAATGTGAACTTCGTCTGCCAGGCTGGTGTAGTATTGGGAAGGGGAATGGGTGTGTGTAGTGTGTGTAAAAACCAGACTTGTCTGCTCTTGACTGTCATTCCCCTGCTTAAACACTGCATGTGCTATATACATTGTTTTCACCCCCTGTGTATCAAGCTAGCATTAAAAGAACACAATGTTTAACAGGGTAAACACAGCAAAGGTTATCCTGTCTAAAAAAAAAAAATTGTATTTCCTGCATGCTCTATCTATACATCCTGGAGATCTAGTGAGGCAGAAGCTGCTTAAAGTCCTTCACCCCTTCCATAATGTTGGTCATGGGCCTTTTTACCGTATGGCCCGAAATCTCACACCATCGTTGACCACACCACTACCCTCTAGTATCAACTATTGGGTACACCATGACTGTTGAGCTGACTCTTTCTAAGACAGGAGAGGTGACCTACCCAAGTCCCCAACTCAACACTCAAAAGAACATCTGAAAGACCCCAGAGTAGCAAAGTCTCATCCGTGACACACAGGAGTCTGAGAACAGGAGTTTCCTCTCTCTGTTTTGTTACTGTTTTCTTTCTTTTTAATCCTCTCCTTTTTTGTTGCTCCCGGTCTTGCGTCTCTATCGAGGCTTGCAGGGTGGGCGGCTTGTGCAATCCAGCATAATAGATATATGTGAACTGTTTTGAATTTAATTAAGCTCCTGATGGGAAATACTTAAAGGAGAAAATACCGCAACTTCTGGAAACAATGTGAGTGTGCGCAGAGATCTCATGTTACCCGGCATATGCTAAGCACTCAGAAAACATACACAATGTCTTTGGTGAACAAGGTAGGGAAAATGCTCCTGGGAGCCAATTTAGAACGTGACTTAAGGCAAGTGTGCCTTTGTGTGTGTGTGTGTGTGTGTGTGTGTGTGTGTGTGTGTGTGTGTGTGTGTGTGTGTGTGTGTGTGTGTGTGTGTGTGTGTGTTTTCCTCTTGGTTTTACTATTGAAATACTAGTGGTGATTAGAATTCCCTTTACAGGCTCCTGGGTTGGCCTTCTTTGAGAACCACATCTGTGACCCCCCCCCAGCTTCAGCCCCAGCTCCTCTCCAGCTTCAGCCCCAGGCCTAGCTTCAGCCCCAGCCCCTGTCTCAGCTTCAGCCCCAGCTCCTGTCTCAGCTTCAGCCCCAGCTCGTGTCTCAGCTTCAGCCCCAGCTCCTGTCTCAGCTTCAGCTCCTGCCCTAGCTCCCCCCACCCGATGCTTCAGTCCCAGCTTCTACCCCAGCTTCAGCCCCAGCTCCTCCCCCAGCTTCAGCCCCAGCTTCTTACCCAGCTTCAGCCCCAGCTCCTCCCCCAGCCTCATCCCCAGCCCCTCCCCAGCTTCAGCCCCAGCTCCTGACCCAGCTTCAGCCCCAGCTTCCTACCCAGCTTCAACCCCAGCTCCTCCCCCAGCTTCAACCCCAGCTCCTTCCCCAGCTCCTGACCCAGCTCCTGACCCAGCTTCAGCCCCAGCTCCTTCCCCAGCTTCATCCCCAGCTCCTTCCCCAGCCTCAGTCCCAGCTCCTTCCCCAGCCTCAGTCCCAGCTTCAGCCCCAGCTCCTTCCCCAGCTTCAGCCCCAGCTCCTGCCCCAGCCTCAGCCCCAGCTCCTCCCCCAGCTCCTTCCCCGGCTCCTGACCCAGCTTCAGCCCCAGCTCCTGCCCCAGCCTCAGCCCCAGCTCCTCCCCCAGCTCCTGCCCCAGCTCCTTCCCCAGCTTCAGCCCCAGCTCCTGTCCCAGCTTCAGCCCCAGCTCCTTCCCCAGCTTCAGCCCCAGCTCCTTCCCCAGCTTCAGCCCCAGCTCCTTCCCCAGCCTCAGCCCCAGCTCCTGCCCCAGCCCTACTCACTCTGACTCGATGTGAGGCCTACACCCAAACCCACTCACTGGGTTACGCGCCGCTTTAGAGGGAGGGCAGGCCGTGTAGTTCACATAGCTTATGCCGACCTGATTATTTGTCTTGTGTGAAGCGGCAGGCCTTTTAAAAACTGGATTGGGTAACATTCTGTGCGCTGAAGGTTTGTTTCACGTTTTGTAGCGCATGTCGTTTTGGAGGACCTAGCCTCTGTTTCGATTATCAAATGTAAATGCAACCCTTCTCAGTCTTTTTTTCAATACCATGTGCCATGGACCACACCTGTTGTTACTGTCGTTATAACAACACTTTCATTTCATTTAGGCTTCTCTATGTAATGACTGTACTTGTGCTACTGTACTTATACTACTGTGCTTGCAGTCCTTCAGAATTTTATGAAAAGGATCAAATGTTTGGAAAGTATTTACTGTAATGGGTATTTTGGTGTTGTTTTCTCTGTCGCTATTGTGCACTCTTGTCTAACTTCAATAGCACCGGCACTGAATTTCCTGGTTTGTCTGCTTTGTTTACAGGCGCTTGTCTCCCCCCCCCCCCCCCTCTGCAAACCTGTCTGTGTTCTTCCTGAGCTACGTCGGTGAGGTGGCAGTACTGCAGGTATGGATCAGTGGCACTCCGATTGATCACGTAAAGAGCAGGATATTAAAGATGTCTGTCACACTCTCCCTCCTCTCTGGCATGGTTCTGGGGGGGGAATTGAACAAGTGGATGTGAACTTTTCAGCTCAGCGCTGTCACCCCCCTAATCAGGAAGTGAAATCTGTAGCACAGCACTCTCATTTAACTTTCCTAGACCCCCCCCCCCCCCAAAAAAAGAACAATTGCGCTGGAAGTAATGTGATTTCTAAATAAACGCCCGCCTGTCAAAAGCCGAGACGCATTTACTTCCCCAATGTAGCTCAAGGAGACAATTAGCAAACAGAGGTGACACGGTAAACAGGTGCACCCATTATTTCTGGAGCTGGTGGCGATATATCCCCATCTCTGAGACTGATGGTAGATCATGTGACATAGAGGGTGAAGGATCTGTCTGCATCAGGGCTCGGCTGACGGGGTCTGCCAGCAGTTTGCAATGTCCTCCTCGCCATCATCTCAAAATATGTATTCTCTCTCCTTTACAGTCACGATGTATAGGTTAGATCGTGTCTGTCCTCTCTATGTTTTTCACACCATCTCTTTTCTCAACGCCCATTTTCTCTTTCTCACTCTATACATTTTGTTTTCTTGCATATTCTCCCTTTTCCTTGCCCACAATCCCTTCCCTGGAATTATTGACAACACTTTCTTTTTCTTTTAATTCATAGTAGACCCTCGTCCGGTGAGAGAGGTCAAGCCGGTTTGTAAAAATAGATTGCTTGTAAAGTGCTAATCAATGGAAACCTTTTCTCTTGAAGCTGGGAAATTCTATAACATTTATTGAAAAAATATTCTACTGTTTGAGCTTGAATTATAGGACAGCTGTCTTATATACCCCGCAGGACTCCCATGTCAAATTATCAGACAGCCTTAATACACCAATGATGCTATACTTTTTATCATTTGAAAATATAGATCTATTTAGTTCATCATGTATATATATATTTTTTTAAATAGAGCAATTCAAAGGTATTTCACTCTTAGATTACATTGAATTACATATTTCAAACGTGTGCTATGTTGTAACAGTGTAACAGCCTTGGTAATTGTCGCTGGTGTTTGGACTGCATTTGCCTGCTGAGATGTATAAATCAAATATAAAATAGCGAGTCAGTCTTTTGGCTTGTGCAGCATCAGAGGTACGTGAGACAGATCTCAGTCATATTGGATACATCACAAACACATGCTCTCTCTGACGCATTCTCACACTAATTCTCACACAAGGCATACATGCACGCAACCTTCAGGCTTTCTCCAAATGATATCTGGGCCATCACAAGTACAGGGACTAAAGGGGATTCCATAAACACGTACCATACTTCTCAACACACCTACTCTCTCTCCTCCAGTATGTGCTACTGACGTTCCATAGACATCATGTAAAAGAGGAATGTTGAGTCTATTTGAATCATTTAGGGACGTTGAGACAGCATAAAGGGTTCGTTTATGGGTTAGCCTGTAGCAGTTTGATCCGTATGAGGGGACTTTTTCCACCAGAGCCTTTGGATGGATTCAGTTAGCTCAGCCTGTCACTGTTGTGAGAATACATCCTGCTGTTAGAAATAAGAAATGATTGGCATCCAAGGGACACATTTTGTCTCTGACACTTTGGATAAGAATTAGTTGAAGGAGCGACAGCCTTGATAAGGAGTTATAATGATAATAATTATTTAGCTTTTTTTTTTTATTGCAGGATAATTATTGAAGAGGGTCGTGTAGTCATCACTGTAATCAGTAAAGAAAGATTACAGAAAATCCACAGGGAAACAGATGGTACTTAGTTGTTTTTTGTGGGGTTTTGAAAATATTAAACTAGTACACTTAGTACCAGGCTTAGGGTGAGGACAATCAAAAGGAAAAAGGATCAAATTAAAATCTCTTCACCCTCAAAAAATAAATAAATAAATGAGATTCACATGCACAATTAGGACTTGTTGGTGTCCTTTGCCAAAGCCACCCAATCAACCCACAACACACTGTACCGATAGGGGAAGAAAATGCACAAAAAGCCTTTCAACTCAAAGAGCGGTAGTTAAACAGAAAACCCTGACCCCTTGACTTTGTCTATGAGCATAGAGTGTATTGCATTGGTCGCTCGCACGCAATCGGCACGAATAAGGTCACCATTTGTTCGTTTCGCTCTTTTGGGATGCGCCTACGCGGCGTACACCCGGACTTTCGCTGGGGCCCAGGCCTCGGATATGTGTTTTTTTTTATTTATTATTATTTCTTTTTATTGTACACGACCAGCGAGGAAGAAAAAGGCTCTTGCTTTCCAGGGTCGGAGTGATCGGAACACAGAGGCTGCTGCCCTACATTCCTGACTAATTGTATAATTGGAAAAGCTCTCCAAATGAGCGCCCCCCCCCTTTCGCGGGCTGATCTTCCCAGCGCTTCCCCCCTTCAAAGCAAATCACAAAAGTGCATTTTGGGAATAATAATAATTGTAAAAAGCGTCCATTATTAATCTCTTTTACCGCCACTACTACCGCTGCTGGTACTCTCACTACCACACATGGCACCCATACTCATTGGGAGCCAGGCCACCAATAGCGGCAACTTTTCTTTGATCAATGTCAGCCATAACCGCGGTCAAAGTACAACCTGTGGACGACCCTGAAACTAGCCTACTCACCACATTATTTTTGGATGGCCCTGCCTTTAGTGAAAAAGCATGTGTATAAACTTTTTAAAATGTTGCCTCACTGGCATATAACTGATGATCTACCTGTGAGCTGTCTTTGCTTTCATATTTTACTGTTGCGCCCGTGCTCATGGTCAAATTGGATTTTCAGATTTATGGCCCCTCTTACGCGCCTTTCATTTCCATGGATACGGAGGGACAGCGGGATGATTTCTGAGGTCGACGACTCAAGCAGGATTCCAAAGTGCAGTTAAAAATGAATCTCTTAATTAACCCTATTGATCAGTAAAAAAAATTGAAGCAAATGTGATTTGCATACACCGAGACTGATCAATGCATTAACTCATTTTCTTTTTTCCAAAATCTGATTTCCTCCGTTTTCAAAGTGAGCGAAAGGAGAGTTGAGACTAATGTGGATCGATCCTGCATCTTGCAGGCCGGAATACAAAGCATTTTATTAGTCACTGAAGGGCGAAACATATCAGGAAGACATTTGTTTGAAGTTTGATACGTCAGATTATTTTCTCACCTAACCAAACGTTGAAAGTACTCATCCAGTCTCTCTACTTCGTTTATACTCTGTAACAACAGTAATTATCATAAAGTCACAGATTTGCTTTGTGAACATGAGATTTAAACAATACTCTAATTGTAAGCTGAATAGAACACATATTAGAAAGGGGATATTTGTTCTGGGAAAAACCAAATATTTTTCTCTTTTTATTGTGTGAAAAGCAGCAACAAAAAACATCACCACCGACAACAACAGGAAGAAAAAACTAAAGGTGTTAAAAAAGCAATATGCTGCTTTTTCTCAAGAGCAGCTTATTATAGAGTATTGATTTATAAGGCTTTAAACGCGATCCTCCATGCTCAAGTCAAGGGCAGGGAGAGATGGCTGCAGTCAGGCTACATGACAGTCATCGGGTGCTGCAGAAAGCCTGTTTCTGAATAGTTTTGGAACACAAAAGGGTAATTGTTTTAGCCCAGATGTTGCTTTCGCACAACAAGCAGGATACAATGTTCCTACTGAGCTGATGAGCCCAATCAGTGAAATGATTAAAAATTGATTTTGTCCCTGTAATTACAGTATGTAAACTACTTAGCCAGGATTGCAAAGGAAGTGATTTTCTAATTACGTATATACTCTGGTGTCTAATGATTGGTTTTTTGAAGTAATGAAGAGAGGGTCCTAACGACTCCTCTGTGTTCTGTTGTTTAAGAAAAAAAAAGAGACCATCGTTAGGGCAAGGCATCAGGCAGACAAAGAGCTCAAATTGAATTTTCGCCAGCTAACATGCACAAATTCTGTTTGTTAGCATGCGATCTGGACGCTAATGGTGGCCATGACTTCTGCGGGGTCACCAGTACAACAATCTGGACCCTCCAATTAAAACATTCAGAGGTTATGATGTCATTGTCACCCCCAACACTAAAAAGGCAGATTACAACCTATGTGTTGTGATAATTGTGTTCCTTGTTCTATAAACTGTTAGTTCATATCCCTTCCCACCGTGATATATAGGCCTAAAGGCCGAGACAATAAGAAGATACGGTGGCAGAATAAATTCAACCACACCTTTGTTTAATCACAAAACCAGAGAGCAACCTCTGTCTGGTGAACTCCACAAAACATATTGCATGTAACAAACAGTTACATAACCTAGAGCATGGTCAAGCAAGTTAATGTTTCCAACATTTTCAGCCAAACCAGCTATTTATTTAGAACCATGGAGAGTTACCGCAAGTCGCAAAGAAAACAGGAGCTATTCCAGCACCATTTCAATTTCAGCATCATCAAATCACCTATGCTTATGCTAATACAGTGACAACTAAAAGATACCAAAAAATGATTTAGTCCAATCAACTTAAGCTAAATATAATGTGGTTGTCCATGGTTCTGATTCTGTGTGTGTGTGTCCGTGTGCTTGTGTGTGTGTGTGTGTGTGCGTGCGTTCGTGCAAGTAGAAAAAACATGTTGACTCACCCTAGTTGTATTGAAACGCCAATGCCATCCTCCTCGCTTTCATGTTGATGAAACAGTCTATGACTCATACAGTACACGCTTTTTAGCTTTGCTCGCTTGCCTAACTTCCTTTCATGGGCAATGATGAGCCAACTAGTTAACATTATATACATTATACATTATACATATTATACATTCATACATTATATAGTATGAATTTATGGTTGGATCAGAATTGTCATTATAATCATTGTCCAGTAGAGAGAATTAAGTAAAACCACAAGTCCAAATCCCTATCTCCGTCCATTTAATTTAGGAAAGGGACAATTTTAGCTAGCCAGCAAGCCACCGGAGGTCAACGTCATAACGAGATGCAACAATTCAAGTTTTGCTGTTAATGACGTTTTGCTTTTGATGTGATTGGTGTGAAACCAAATCCAAACTGGCTTCCCTTGACACTTATTTTTGGTGTACCAGGACCATTCACAGTTGAGTTCACCTAGTGTAGCTCAACGCTGACTGGCTATTATTTTATATAAAAATGTATAAAGGGAGGCCAAATGCTTGCTGGCTTCCCTTTCATTCAATGCTACAGGTGGCAACAATGTCATACTCTTTTTAATCAGACAGCATTAGATATATGGGCTAAACATACAGAGACAGATGGGCACTGTTTCGCTCGCTCAGATGCTTTCTCTGGTGAGATACATTCAGCCTTTTGCGAATTTGAGGAAAATGATGAAACACAAGAGACGAAAGATACATTATTATATATACTGTATATATGATTTATTTTTCTTGGTAAATACACACCACTGAATATACTAACTGTGATGTACTATATCTTTGGGTGTCAGTGTGCCACTAGTATTTTCCCTGACCATAATACTCCTTTAAATGTATCGTTAACTCTTCTTTATCTTTTATTCCCTTGTTCTAACTCTTTAAAGTATAAGGATCATAAGAGGTTCAGCCCCTCTGTCCTCTCTGGCTCCCTTGTAGAATCACAAGCTCTGAACTGTTCCACATGGCTTCTGTTGTAAATGCATGAACTTCTGATACAGATTTGACCTAGAATGGAGGCCATGTGTAATATGGGCAAATCTAAAAAAAGGGTTTCAAGGTCTTACCAGGGGAAATAGAGAGATAAAGCTCCAGGGACATAATGTATTTTAAAGAAAACACAAATCAGACCACTCAAAATATGTCATTATATCAATCCTGCTCTTCATTCTTTAGCAACAAATGTAGTACTTCGGAAACTTACTAACTGGAAAGGTCTGATTATTGTTAGTAGTGCTCATGGGGTTTTGGATTTTCTGACATTTTTAGGTGACACAAATCCAGATTCGTTACAGTGTGGTGCCAGGACAACAGCCTCTCCTTCACCGTGATCAAGACAAAGGAGATGATTGTGGACTACAGGAAAAGGAGGACCAAGCACAACCCCATTCTCATTGACAGGGCTGTAGTGGAGCAGGTTGCATCGAGAGCTTCGGGTTCCTTGGTGTCCACATCACCAACAAACTATCATGGTCTAAACACACCAAGACAGTCGTGAAGAGGGCACGACAAAGCCTATTCCCCCTCAGGAGACTGAAAAGATTTGGCATGGGTCCTCAGATCCTCAAAATGTTCTACAGCTGTGCCATCGAGAGCATCCTACCTGGTTGCATCATGGCAACTGTTCGGCCTCCGACCGCAAAGGCACTACAGAGGGTAGTGCGTACGGCCCAGTACATCACTGGGGCCAAGCTTCCGGCCATCCAGGACCTCTATACCAGGCAGTGTCAGAGGAAGGCTCTAAAATTTCTGGGGCCCAGTATCCTGCCATCCTGGACCTCTATACCAGGCGGTGTCAGAGGAAGGCCCTAAAATTTGTCAAAGACTCCAGCCACCCTAGTCATAGACTGTTCTCTCTGCTGTTGCACGACAAGCGGTACCGGAGAGCCAAGTCTAGGTCTAAAAGGCTTCTTAACAGCTTCTACCCCCAAGCCATAAGACTCTTGAAGAGCTAATCAAATGGCTACCCAGACTATTTTTTCATTGCCCCCCCCCCCCCTTTTACGCTGCTGCTGCTCTCTGTTTGTTATCTATGCATAGTCACTTTAACTCTACCTACATGTGCATACTACCTCAATTGCCTCAGCTGACCGGTGCCCCCGCACATTGACTCTGTGCCGGTGCCCCCTGTATATAGCCTTACTACTGTTATTTTACTGCTGCTCTTTAATTATTTGTTACTTTTATTTAAAACATTTTTGTTATTTTTTATGATCTATTTTTTACATAACACTCATTTTTCTTAAGACTGCATTGTTGGTTAAGGGCTTGTAGGTAAGCATTTAACTGTAAGGTCTACACCTGTTGTATTCGGCGCATGTGACAAATACAATTTGATTGATCCAAAACTTAAGAGAGAGAAAAGAAAACTAGGAGTAAAAAAAAACAACGTTGAAATGCTGCCAGTGTCAAACTGTACTTTTCAGACACAGTTGATTGTAAGAGAAGCCGATAGCACAGCCAGCACACCCCTTTAATAATTCATTTAGTTAGGCTATGATCTATCATTTTGTACCTTTTGACATGTGATATTGAAATTTAATATTGCATCAATACAAATGATGTATTGCCAGTCGGCCCAAGGATGTGGGTTGCAAAGAGATCTCAGAACGTCTTTGAGTTCCTTCTCTATTCAAAGCCACATTGTACTAGAGCAGAGACACAGAAGAAAAACATCCGTCTTTCTGGAGCTTTGATATGTATGTTTAAAAATGACATCTTAAAAAAACGCTCAGGGAGAACTTCTTTCCTCTACCCAAAGTCGTGTCTGAGAAGGGAAGAAAGGAAAGCGAAGGGAACATGACAGTGGTGTTTAGGGGAGACATCTTATGTTGTAGGGATCTTTGACATACTGTTTAGTTTCATGAAATCCCCTGGCAAAACTCTGGAGCTCACTATGAGGGACTTTTGGGTGCGATGTCTGTAGTCTAGGCTGTAGACTAGCCTATTTCTCGATTACTGTATAGTCATACATTTCCTAGTTTATCGTTCAATCCGTCTTTACTATTTACTAACTAACCTCTAAATCCCTAAGATGATGCCAACCCATGTTTCTCAAGTTTTATTCTCTCTCGGTGTTTTCTTGTAATGCGATAGACAGGATGTATTTGATTGTATTGAACTGAGATCCTGATCTGTTTTTATCTGTGGTGCTAATGATTTCCTGTTTGTGCGATATTTATGATGCTGCTCTTGGAGACGAGTCTGTTGGTGTGTCATTAACACTGTCTCTCTCTCTCTCTCTCTCTCTCTCTCTCCTCTCTCTCTCTCTCTCTCTCTCTCTCTCTCTCTGTTGTTTGCTTTTCCAGTGATCTACGGATGTCAATTAGAACACCCAAAGAAAACACTTTAGGTGAGGAACATGCTTACTGTATTTCTTTTATACCATATAGAGGTGAGACTGAGAAATTGGACCCAACTGACATTTCCATATTCCCCAGTCATTTCAAAACCAACACCTATCTACAATTTGAATTGATTCATTTTTTTTAGGGACTATACCAGTTTAAATGGCTTCCATTTGGCTCGTGGTGTACACCAGACATCAAGCGCAGGGCAGGTTGTCAGGTTAGTGTCCTGCGCCTGTGACGGTGGGAGAGGGATGTCGTGTGAGGAGGTGCTATGGGGCTCTGTGGGGCCTCTCCCTGTGTCTTCTGCCTGGGCTTATTAGTCTACCTGCGAGGGTCCTGCCCCTCTCCGGAGGTGTGCCTGCCGTGGGACAACACCTAGGCAGGAGGGATCCTCTGTGACAGATGACCTCTGTCTGTCATTCGCCAGACTCATACCTCACTCTGAGAGGCTGACAGTCAGACAGAGCCCAGGTGGACTTAAGCTGGCTCACCCAGGGCTTGTTGTCAGTGAGGGATCTCCTCACTAGCTCTGTGTTGTCTCAATGGGGGACTGGCCGTGCTATGTGTGTTTTTGTGTGAAGGGATGTTTGTGTGCTTGCCGTCTTGTGGGGGATGGACTGTTGACACACTTCATATTTCAAAATGTGGGACTGTGGAAAGAAATGAAGATTGATGTGGAAAAATGTTTAGAACACGTCTTATGTCAGTAAATATATTATAATTTACACATATGTGACACATCTCACAAGCCTACTGTATATGCATACACATGATCAAAAACCCACACATATTCACAGGGGGGCTGAGATGTTATTAAAGCTATATGCTGTAATTGCATTTGATCTCAAATAAACACAAATTCAGTCCATCTCCCACATAAAGATGGCAGATGTGATGGATGACCACATTAGCGCCAGGGACAACATTAGATTTGCTCAAAATTATTGATCTTTTGTTTGCGAGCCAAGTCGGCAATAAATAACCGTATAAGAGAGATGTGACTCATTATCGCCGTGCCAACTGACAGACCTCTGTCAAAACAACTCTCCTACATCGCCACTCTCTCCTCTCTAACCGGATGGATTTAATCCACTTTTAATTCTCGCACTATTACTATCTGATTCCCTTAAAATGTTAATCCCACTCCGATAACCTGTATTATTCAATATTTTATACACATGTATTCAGAGGTTTTCTGTTTTATCCCTACCTTCTTAGTGAAAAAATCCTTTTATCACACAATGGGTAATTTATATCCATTACCAACATTTTCAATCCTTTTCAGTGCTGCTGTCAGTGCCTTTGGCACAGTCATGATTAATGTGATCTAATAATAGTATGCCATTATATTTCCTTTAGTAAAACATGTACCAACATCCTATTCAGCTCCACCAAATTCATTGCCTCTTAAAATATTTGTCCTTTTTCAGTTGAAAGAGAAGATCGCTATTTTCTCTCAGGAGATGATTATGAAGGTTTTTAGTGAGAATGGTTTCCTATTTTCGGTCTTATGACTTTGTGTGAGTTTGATGAGTGGTGGCAAGATGGTGGTGTGTGAGGTGATTTGGACATGCTAGAGTCTTCTCACGCCACAGGTAACACAACGCTGCTTCCCCCGCCTCCATTGTTCGCTCGTGGCTTGTGTTCGATCGGAGTGAGGGACTTGTGTGCTTCAAGTGCACAGCAATCGTTTGTCATTTTAGACGCACAATGTTGCCGGGTGGTTCCAGACATCACGTTCAGTCATCAAACCTTCAGGCAATGGGTTAAAAATATAAATGAAATATGCTATCATATCAAATGTTATATTTATTTTGTTTTTTTTCACGGATAATTGTCTACTCGTGTTGGTGATCGTGCAGAATTCGAGAACATTGTGGTTTCATACAGTAAGTCCTTCCAAATGTAGATAGATTCATAGAAATTGACCGAGACAATGATGTCCTAGTTGGGATAGGATAGGGGCGAATGGGGGGGGGGGGGGTGTAATGGAGGGGCAGCCTGCTGACTCCCTTTGGAGCGACTGGAGGATTTGGGGGAGATGTGGAGCGGTCCAGGAGTGGGCTCCTGTCCCACCAAGCCCGGACGGTCTGAGCCAGCCTGCCACTCGTGGGGGCACGTTTCTGACTGGGGTGCCAACAACCTCCCCCGCTCGCTCCCCAAAGAGGGTTAACCCTTACTGGGTTCTTAGACTTGTATCCAGAATCAACAGGTGGTCACACAAAACATGGGCATTCATTTCCTCATGACTTATCCCAGTGTGGGTAGAGGGGGAGGGAGAGAGAGATAGATCGGGAGACTGTAACAGAGGGAAAGGAAGAGATAGAGGACAGAGAGAGAGAGAGAGACAGCGAGAGATAGCGAGACACAGAGAGGAAGGGTGTGTGTGTGTGTGTGTTCCTATCTTGGTTTTGTTTATTACTAGTGTGGTTGGTGGTATGGACCAGCTTGTGGAGGGTCCCACCACTGTGTGAAATTGACATCAGATGGCCGTGATGACTAGAACAGAACAATATCACATCTCGTTTCCATTTAGCAAGGGGCAGCTGTGGCGGGCGGTGGGGGTGGGGGTGGGGCACCTGACCCCGGAGTCAAACCACACTCCGACCCCCGCACTCCCAGAACCAAGCACAGCTGTCAACACTTTACATCAAAAGACCCCCCCCCCCCCGCATATGTATTTTTCCCTTCTCATATGCTATGCTCCAGAATTGATCCTACTCCATTTAAGGATCATGTGTATTTGAGACACAGCTTTTTTTTTTGTATTCCCTTTTTTGTCTCAAGTGTCTGGCTTCAAGCAGTGACAATCGAAATGAAACCGTTTCGAAGCCAAACGATATGGGACAGAGTTTTAGTATATCTCAACATGGCACACACAGCATTTGCCTCTGACCACAACATTCATCCAGCCCTCTGTAGTTGGGATAGCTGTGGTCACTTAGACATGTCAAGATCAAACACTCGACAACGTTTAACACTGTTGTTCTTGTTTTGCTGGGAGGTCTTTGTTTAGTAGGACGCACATAAATAAGTGGAGAGTAACCAATAAACAGTTGGCGAAAACAGCCTTTCTGAGTCAGCATATTTACTAATGTCTGATTACATTTCCGGGGGAAAAAAGCTTGTAGGTTGTAAATAACAAACTGTCACAATGTTATTTACCGACTTTAATATGCACTCCGTGTGATGAATATTTTCTGCATGTTGTATGTGCATGAGTGAAATGTTCTCCCTGGGACCGTACGGGGACCAAGACTGGAAGGTTACAGTTGAAAAGTCCTTTTTTTTTTATGTCCTCATAAATGGATCAGTCAATGGAGAGATTCAGACAGATAGATAACAGAGAAGAGGAGCGATTGTGTACTGGGGTTATTACTGTACAGTAGACTCACCTTTTCCTCCTCTAGGTCCTTCACATCGGCTCTCCCTCTTAATAGGGGAAATCCTTCAGGGGTGGGGTGAGAGAAGAGGGGGGGGGGGGGGAGGCTGTGAGCTCAGCAATTTCCTTGCAGGACCCAGAGTAGAACAGACCAGAGCTAAGCAGAGCGTCACAGTCTGTCTGAGACTCTGGAGTGAGTCAGGCATTTAGAGAGAGGGGGTGGGGGGGAGGAGAGGGGGTTAAGAGAGGGAGAGCGATAGATAGGGAGAGAGAGAGAGCAAGTGTGAGGGAAGGAGAGGGGGTAGACGGAGAGGGGTAGAGCGAGTGAGAGAGTGAGAGAGAGAGAGAGAGGGAGAGGGAGGGGGGAAAGAGAGTGTCGCTCACATGGAATAAGCCCCACACGTCTGGTGGCACCACACAGTTATTCCCATGATGCAATCTGTGTGGGGTGATGATGATGAACATGATGATGATGAAGGTGATTATGATAATGATCAGTGCACAGACAACAGTTGTCGTGGCTGCCTCTCAGTTTGCATCATCTGGCCCTATATAAATATACAGACGGCCTACATGGGCATATCAATGCTAATGCCCCTTTAATCCCATAAGTGCTCCGTTATGGCAGAGGTGGGTTAGTCTCTTAAAGTCCAAGCTGGCTCTCCTTCCCTCCATCCCTCCATTCCGCCATCCCTCCTCCCTAATTAGGCACCAGAGGATCTGACTAGAGGGGCTGTGTGTGGCAGCAGCCCTGAGCTGAGCCTGGGTGGTGGTGGTGGTGGGGGCACACAGGACTGCAGCAACCCAGCCAGGAGGCAGGTCACAGGGGGAGAGTGCCAGGGCAGCAGTGGACACTCTGGAGGTGGGGCCCCTGGCATGCCACACCAAGGTTAGTTCACCTAGCAGCTATTTCTAACCCGGCCGCAGAAAATGCCTTTAACGTCACCCCTTACGTATGTTGAGGAGGTGTGGGGTGAATATGTAGCGCTCATCTGTTGATAGCGGGTAAAACACAGGGCCCAGCATGTTGATTTATATCTATTTATATTAAAGTCAGGATGCTAGAGGAGCCTGACACCTAAATGTAGTCGCGTGATGGAGTTAGCACCACCCCCCCTGTTCTCTGCACCACCACCCCCCCTTCTCTGCACCGCCCCCCACCTGCTCTGCACCACCCCCCCACCTTCTCTGTACCGCCCCCCACCTGCTCTGCACCGCCCCCACCTTCTCTGCACCACCTCCCCACCTTCTCTGCACCGCCCCCCACCTTCTCTGCACCCCCCCCGCACCTTCTCTGCACCACCCCCCCACCTTCTCTGCACCGCCCCCCACCTTCTCTGTACCGCCCCCCCACCTTCTCTGTACCGCCCCCCCACCTTCTCTGCACCGCCCCCCCACCTTCTCTGCACCACCCCCCCACCTTCTCTGTACCGCCCCCCACCTTCTCTGCACCACCCCCCCACCTTCTCTGCACCGCCCCCCACCTTCTCTGCACCGCCCCCCACCTTCTCTTCACCACCCCTCCCACCTTCTCTGTACCGCCCCCCACCTTCTCTGCACCACCCCCCCGACTTCTCGGCACCACCCCCCCGACTTCTCGGCACCACCCCCCCGACTTCTCTGCACCGCCCCCCACCTTCTCTGCACCACCCCCCCGACGTCTCTGCACAACCCCCCCACCTTCTCTGCACCACCCCCCACCTTCTCTGCACCGCCCCCCACCTTCTCTGCACCGCCCCCCACCTTCTCTCATCTTTTCCTTTTCTAAATTTGGACGAGGACATTAAATGGATGTGCTATAATTCAGTGTGTGTGTGTGTGTGTGTGTGAGAGGGTGTACATAGTTCTGTGGTTATGAAGTGAAGCATTATGGCAAAAAAAATGCTTAAATAATTTAGCGATCACATTATTTTGTAATGCCATTCTTTAGAATGGACTCATTCACTCTAATAAATGCGTTGCTGGAAAGTTCCGGGGATTTTGTGGGGCGCCAGTGAGCGATAGCAGCCACCCGACTCCTAGCTCCAGTCTCCCCCTCGATGCTACCATGTGACCTGCACCATATTCCTCACCATCAACACTGTGGCCAATTGAGACCAAAAAAAAGGACACATATTTTATTTATGTGTCAAAAGTGCGGTGAAAGGATGGCGGGATCACTCTATCCGCGCGGGTCAATTCTCCCAGATGGAGGGTCCGGATGGTGCACAGAAATGGTAGGGTTATTGATTTGTCAAAGAAATACAGCGTGCGGGTTGGGCTTAAACGGCCACATAAACCTGAGCTGTCAGGAGCAGAGAGGCTCAGCGCTGACATTTAGCCACACAAACGGAGCGTATAGATTCACCGCGCCAACATGCCCGTCTCAGCCAGATCATATTCCTCTATTGTGAGCGCCTGGGAGAGGCTCACTTATGTAGGGGATTTTTCACATTACACCACAGTGGCATAAAAAGAGTTACCCCCTCCTTTATTGGAGTACATACCTGGTATTAATACAAGGAGTGGGAGGGAGAGAAAAGGCACAGAGCGGAGTGAGGGCCCATAAAAAGGATAGTTTAACAATTGATCGAGAGCAGTAGTGGAAATGGCAGCTGTAAATCAATTTCATCTCAGAGCAGTTAAAGACTGTTTTCTAATGAGGTTAATGTCACTTAATGACCAAATTCCTCCATTTAAAAATGCCCTCAAGGTGTTGGAAAAAGATAGATGTCGCCTAGCAACATTAACTCGTCATGACCCAGCTGAAACTGAGGGGAAAAGTTTTCCCCCCAAGAGGAATGGAATGTTTTATAATATTTAAAAAAAAAAAAGAATGAAACGTGGAACGTTGAAGTGGATGGCGGTTGGGAAAGCAAGGTGAGGGAGGGTTGGGAAAACGTTGGGCTGGCTGTCTAGCGCTACAGGGCGGAGGCTCAGAAGAGAAGCCGTGGCTTTAAAGGAGAATGAAAAGGAAGAATGACCCATCACTAATACACAGTGAATCGGGTTTACCCTCCAGGGTTTCAGGGTGTTTATGGAATCTCTTATGTCATGGGAGACGATACTGGTAAGGGTGGTGTGCACTTTACAGAGGGCAGATGGAATGCCAACAGACATGCCAACACAAAAACAACAGGTAAATGATGAGATCATTACTAGACCCATACAAAGCCTTTACTTTTAATCTGACACAAATCTTACCATACTAATATTTGGGCTCTATCTGTTTTGCAAATCTAAGGCCGAACCACTGTGCGCAACCTAAAACGGAAGAAAGGGTTCCGATCCACAGGCCAACCATTCATCACCGAGGCCCTAAAGCTATTATCATGATCTAATTAGGTTTAAGATAAGTCTGTGTCATGCCCCTGTCCAAGGCTGCCTTGTCCCCAATTCTACAAATTCAGAACATCCCAATTTCAAAATCCCACTCACGCTGTATGTTGAACGAATACAGGAGCTACTAATGCAATTTCATACTACTACATACCCGCCCACTTACAGAAATCCATAAATTCACACGATGACACAGATTTACACACATTAACGCGTACAGTAGCTTGTGTGTGTGCGTGTTCACAGTGGAAGTAGATCAGATACAGCATGTGATGGAGGCCCATGTCTAAGTCTCTCCATTACTCACTAGAGGCATCATTTTCTCAGCACTGTGCTCTTACCCCTTCTGTGTTCTTCTCCTCCTGTGCTGTAATGAATTGAGGTGCAGATGAGATGATTTTTTTTTGGGGGGGGGGGGGGATTACAGTAGCGTTGCTGAGACACGCAGGCACTGACCTATAAAGAAGCCCTTTGAGGAGACCCATTAATCCACCTGTCCAGAAATACTATATTTATATGTGTATCATAAATCTAGGCTGAGGTAGTCAAATGCAATTTGGAATTACCAACGCAGATACGCAATTCATTTCTTTAGCGTGATTAGCGACAGTGGTGCGACTGGCTGGCTCAGTGGCTGCCAGGGGTGGCCTGATGTACACGCCGTGTGTTCGTTACACCAACTAACTGCACTGGGTGTGTAAAGAACACACGCGCACGTACGTGCGCACAATAAAGTACACTGCTCCAAAAAATAAAGTGAACACTAAAATAACACATCCTTGATCTGAATGAATGAAATAATCTTATTAAATACTTTTTTCTTTACATAGTTGAATGTGCTGACAACAAAATCACACAAAAATAATCAATGGAAATACAATTTATCAACCCATGGAGGGTCTGGATTTGGAGTCACACTCAAAATTAAAGTGGAAAACCACACTACAGGCTGATCCAACTTTGATGTAATGTCCTTAAAACAAGTCAAAATGAGGCTCAGTAGTGTGTGTGGCCTCCACGTGCCTGTATGACCTCCCTACAACGCCTGGGCATGCTCCTGATGAGGTGGCGGATGGTCTCCTGAGGGATCTCCTCCCAGACCTGGACTAAAGCATCCGCCAACTCCTGGACAGTCTGTGGTGCAACGTGGTGTTGGTGGATGGAGCGAGACATGATGTCCCAGATGTGCTCAATTGGATTCAGGTCTGGGGAACGGGCGGGCCAGTCCATAGCATCAATGCCTTCCTCTTGCAGGAACTGCTGACACACTCCAGCACATGAGGTCTAGCATTGTCTTGCATTAGGAGGAACCCAGGGCCAACCGCACCAGCATATGGTCTCACAAGCAGTCTGAGGATCTCATCTCGGTACCTAATGGCAGTCAGGCTACCTCTGGCGAGCACATGGAGGGCTGTGCGGCCCCCCAAAGAAATGCCACCCCACACCATGACTGACCCACCGCCAAACCGGTCATGCTGGAGGATGTTGCAGGCAGCAGAACGTTCTCCACGGCGTCTCCAGACTCTGTCACGTCTGTCACATGCTCAGTGTGAACCTGCTTTCATCTGTGAAGAGCACAGGGCGCCATTTGCCAATCTTGGTGTTCTCTGGCAAATGCCAAACGTCCTGCACGGTGTTGGGCTGTAAGCACAACCCCCACCTGTGGACGTCGGGCCCTCATACCACCCTCATGGAGTCTGTTTCTGACCGTTTGAGCAGACACATGCACATTTGTGGCCTGCTGAAGGTCATTTTGCAGGGCTCTGGCAGTGCTCCTCCTGCTCCTCCTTGCACAAAGGCGGAGGTAGCGGTCCTGCTGCTGGGTTGTTGCCCTCCTACGGCCTCCTCCACATCTCCTGATGTACTGGCCTGTCTCCTGGTAGCGCCTCCATGCTCTGGACACTACGCTGACAGACACAGCAAACCTTCTTGCCACAGCTCGCATTGATGTGCCATCCTGGATGAGTTGCACTACCTGAGCCACTTGTGTGGGTTGTAGACTCCGTCTCATGCTACCACTAGAGTGAAAGCACCGCCAGCATTCAAAAGTGACCAAAACATCAGCCAGGAAGCATAGGAACTGAGAAGTGGTCTGTGGTCACCACCTGCAGAACCACTCCTTTATTGGGGGTGTCTTGCTAATTGCCTATAATTTCCACCTGTTGTCTATTCCATTTGCACAACAGCATGTGAAATGTATTGTCAATCAGTTTTGCTTCCTAAGTGGACAGTTTGATTTCACAGAAGTGTGATTGACTTGGAGTTACATTGTGTTGTTTAAGTGTTCCCTTTATTTTTTGGAGCACTGTATATACTGTGTATATATGTAAACATACGGTAAGGTATCCACACTCATCGGAGACGGTCCCGCTGACATCGTGTTCTAGCCACGCTGATTTAATTCCACTTGCGTAGTCCGCATGGCTCAGTTGGTAGAGCATGGCACTTGCAAAGCCAGGGTTGTGAGTTTGATTGCAACGCGGGGACCAGTACGACAAATGTATGCGCTCACTACTGTAAGCGGGTCTGGATAAGAGCGCCCGCTTAAATTACTGAAATGTAAATGTGAAAAAGTCTTTCTATGTTGTTGATAAACGTAAGATATAGGTCACACTGGAAATCCTGACCTGATGAGATGCTTTTCATTCTCTTTGTCATGCCCCGTCCTCCCTTACGGCAACGAGAAGAGAAATATGATTAAGAATGAGGGCTCTCTTTCACTTACTTACTTCCCTCATCTGATAAAACTCAGCTGAATGGCCACAATAAGAGGGAAATGGCATTTACTCCATTTTGATCTGTTCAGGTTTTCTGAAGGGCCACTTTTACCCCGACGAGGGTCTTTCTCTCCTCTTTGATTGATATGTGAAATACGTCTCCCTCTCCAGCTCTAAAGGCAGACCCTGTGTGGGGCTGAAAGGTGCTCATTGTCAAGGCAGGGACACTTTGTCAGGAAGCAATCCTGTTCCCAAGGCCTGGAGAATGTGTCCAAAAGATACGGACCCCATTTGGGTACTTTAGGAACTTTCGTTTTGCGTCTCAGGTCATTTTAATCCTGATGAATTTTTATAGACACTGTGGCGTTCAATAGCTAGCCGGTCTAATGCCCTAAAAAAGAAAGAAAACCCACCCACAGACACAACTAACAATCCTAAACTTAAAGCATTAAAGGGAGGGTTAAAAGGAGAGGTCTTTCTTGAAGGACTCATTGGGGTGTATTTAAGTTCTACAAAGGCCCTCTCCTGAATGGAGCCTGATTTCTGTGACCAGATTTTTAAAACATTCGCGGCCTAAAAATAGCAGCGTTGTGATGAAACAGGGCTTGAAAAAAACGACGAGTCTCATGGGACAGGGAACCTGATGTGAGTTAGACACCCAGGACGCTCACACATTGCTACGCTGAAAGAGAACAACAAGAAGAGAGACAGCTGGGGAGTATCTGGAAGGGAATTAACGGTATGATGGAACATGCTAAATCGCACAGTGGATTTCTTTAACCTTGTTTTTTATCAGTGTTTATCCAAAACCACACAATGGGGGTTCTGTGTGGATGGAAGGATCTTTTTTTGTAATGTACTTCTCAATAACATCCCAGGTTTTACTCCTAGAATCAACCTTATCCCTATTTTAAATCCCTGTTTTCTGGTTGGATGTTTTTTTGTCGTTTCTGTGGGTGCCTCTCGACCTCCGTTTCGGCTTCAAATTGGAGGCACATTTATGCAAACGCAGTAGACACCTACAACCAGAGGAATATGTGTCAGCTGTAGAGGAGAATTCAATTAAGACACCCCGGAGGTGTGGTAATTGATCCGCACGCGTTTTGTTCCTGCCTCTGTCTTTCTTCTCTCCCCCCTCTTTTTTTGTTGTTGTTGCCTCTTGCCTGTTGTTGTCTCATAAAAACCAAACTCCTGTTTCAGAATTGAGGAACGCAAATGCCACAGTGACTCATCAGCAGTTGTACTCGTTACTGTGAAGCTCTCTATAGGTGCCAATGCTATGCCCCTTACTAACTTGATCACTTTCTTTGTCGTGTTATTTTGGCACCCAGTGTTGATGACTGCTCTTCGCGTGATCTACATCCGATGTGTCACTTTGTCCTGATTTTCGTTTTGATCTTCTTAACTCCCGGAGTGACAAAAGGAGTGTATGAATCCGTCTGTTTTTAAGAAACAAGGCCAATTCAAACAGATGACCTGTTGTCACAGACAGAATGAAGATCCCCACTGATGATTCATCCCAATGTGAAGTTTATGATGTTGCCCGCCACACTGTAACCCGTTGACTTGTTTTCTACTTATTCTAATTGGTTGAAACGTTCTCTTTTACTGACTTTGCTCTTTCCCTGTGCTCGCCCTCCCCGTCTTGCCCCTCCCCCTCCTCCTCCTCCTCTTGTATCGAGGTGGAGGGTTCCAAGTGCTCGATGATGCATTAATACGGACACCTGCTTTGTTCTGGCGGCTGGCGTATCGCCTGTTTCGCCCGCTCCCCCTCTTTCATCATCCGTCTGCGGTTTGTTTGGAACCGTCCTACCTGATCTGAGAGCATGGCTGGCTTGGGTTTCACTCTCACATTCACCTTCAAGGGAGGTGGGCATGCAGGCGGAAGGCTGGGGATGCAGTGTGTGGATCTGTCTGTCTGTCTTGTCTGTCTGTCTGTCTGTCTGTCTGTCTGTCTGTCTGTCTGTCTGTCTGTCTGTCTGTCTGTCTGTCTGTCTGTCTGTCTGTCTGTCTGTCTGTCTGTCTGTCTGTCTGTCTGTCTGTCTGTGTGCGTGCGTGTGTGAACGGACTAGTGGTCCATGGGTCTGTCTGACCTCATTCCCCTCTGAACTCGTATGTGACTTATGTATGTCATGTGGTGGACTTCCAATGTAGCAGGCTGGCTTCAGGTCAGTGTGTTCATCCCCCAGCTTAGGCAGTACATGCAAGAAGGGAACAGTGTTAGAATCCATCCCACGTCCTTGAAAGATTCAGACTAACCCTCCCCTGACTTGTCATTCCATTAAATCCGAAAGAACTGGGGGGAAAAAAACAGTAGAATACTTAATGTGGCACAATATGTTCTGTTACATTATACTTTCTTAGCTGGGAGAGAGGCAAAAGGCCAGTGAAAAGGAATACTTGCTATTTAATTACTGTCAGCTGAATGAGCTCTGTTCTGTTCGCCCCCTCCCTGATGTAAAAATTCTTATTCACTTAGTATGTAGGTCACATTACAGCGGTGTCTAGTTATTGGACATGGGCTTAGATAACTGTTTGTTGAGTATTAAATGCTTTTGCTGCCTCAGCACCCTTTCTAACTGGTGTTTTTCACACAGCTGTGCTACTGAAAGGAGGCAACGCTGCAGCAAAAATCATGCCACCCCCTCAGACCCCGCCAAAATGTGGGGCTGGGTGTTTTTGGACTGTAAAAAGTGATTTAGTGACATACGTTCCAATTCCCCCCCCTACGATTTAACACTTTTAAGTTAAGAAGATCATTTATATATGAAGTGCAGTTACAGCTGTTTGCCATTGGAATGGCAAAGAATAAACAGAGATGAGCTCTATGACCTGTGGTGTCAGCCAAGCAGGTGAATCTGTGCTTTCTGTACTCTTATCCGTGTTTGCTTTCTGTGACCTTGCGCTCGGCTAATGTCGAGCTGCTTTCGCACAGTGCCGCCTTAATGGTGCGGATAGGCCCCAATGTTGCCGCAACGTTTTCCTCAGGTTTGGCCTAGCCTGTTGTTTCTGGCCAAACGGGAGCTGTTGGTTCTTCCTCTCGCTCTCCTCCCTTGTATGAAATGAGCCCAGATGGTGATTGATTTTTCAAGTGCCGACATCCCTGCTTGAGAACACACTCCCTTCCCTCTTTGTGCCGAGCAAGTCAGGCACAATAACATCATGATGCGATCGTCAGCTTTGTGCCGCCACCATCCGCCATTGATTGACAAAGGGCACACACACACAAACACACACACGCCACACAAAAACTACACAACTCGCATATTCTTAAAGCATATTCTCTTTAGAGAAGAAGATGTTTACAATGAAGACAGAGACACCACCGGAGTGATCTTGGGAGACCTACTGGTTCAGAAAACACCAAATATGCCCTGTAATACACAGTAGATATGAGACAGATAGTTCTGGACGGTGAGAGCAGACCCCGAATGGGTGGACGTGGCAACAGTGCACATTTGCCACAGCCCCATTGAGTCAACTCTCAAGCTAAATGATGTCATTGGCTAACTAGCCATTCTCAGGCCATTGCCTCGGTTTGCGTGACTAAATACATACAATTAAGGCCCCGGCACTTCTCAATCTCTATGAACGCATTGTTATCCCGGGTTCAAGTGCACTGATAATGGGGGCCGGAGGAAAACAGGCGTATCATCGAGGCGCTGCACACAGAGGGCTGGTGGGTAAAATAGATGTCTCATTATTAGTCGCATTCTCTTTCGCCCCAACAGCACAGCTCTCTCACTCCATCTATCTCGCTGTCCTTTCTCTCTCACTCGTTCTCTCTCTCTGTCCTTTCTCTCTCTCGCACTTTCTCTCTCTCTGTCCTTTCTCTCTATCTCTCTATCTCTCTGTCCTTTCTCTCTATCTCCCTTTCTGTCCTTTCTCTCTATCTCTCTTTCTGTCCTTTGTCTCTCTCTCTCTCTCTCTCTCTCTCTCTCTCTCTCTCTCTCTCTCTCTCTCTCTCTCTCTCTCTCTCTCTGTCCTATCTCTCTTTCTCTCTCTGTCCCTTCTCTCTATCACTCTCTCTCTCTTTCTGTCCTTTCTCTCTCTCTCTCGCTGTCCTATCTCTCTACCTTTCTCTGTATCTTTCTCTCTATCTCTCTACCTCTCTCTGTCCTTTCTATCTCTCTATCTATCTCTCTGTCCTTTCTATCTCTCTATCTCTATCTCTCTTTCTCTCTCGCTGTCCTTTCTCTCTCTTTCTCTGGCTTTCTGAGGACGCTTTGTGGAATCGCTGTTGTCTTTTACGATGCATATTTCCACGTTGGTACAGTATTAACAATATGACGCAGGGCTGTGTGCTGAGCTCTCTGGCCAGATGTACAGTTGTGAAAAGGCCATTTCCCCTCTGCTCTCCTGCTAATTCTCCCTTTAAATGCATCGTTAGTTCTTTAGGGTGGTGTGAAAATAGCTGGACAGTGGACAGGAAGACAAACGAAGAGAAAATAGCTCGGTTAGAAATGGTTTGTTATGGATATGAACTTCGATTTTTTTACATTTACAGTTGTTGTCTTATCAGATCTTTGTGGTTGATCAGATCTCTCAGTAAACGGTGGAAAGTGGACCACCTATCCAAAACCGCTATGTAAATTGCAATGCTAGTTTAGCTGACGGTTTCTAGTTATATCCACGCAAATCAACCACAACAGTTTATAATGTTCTACTGATGGAAGTCACATCCTGTCCAGTCGAACCGCACGGTCAAGTGCAACATTTACAGGGTTACTTCCTTGACTCTCTCAGTCCCCTTGACAGCGACGCCTTGAAGTCATGTGACGCTGGAGCTCAGTTGCTTCTGTCCGTCTGTGTAAGAGGGTCACCCCTCTCCTCCTCCTCCTCTGACTGCCCCCCCCCCCCCCCCCCCCACCACCACTCCCTCCCCAGAGATAGATGGGCTGACCACAGAGGCAGAGCAGACAGAGCTCTGTGTTTTTTCTTTGGGGGGGTTCACCTCCGAGATTGGGGGGGGGGGGGCAGCGGGCCGTAACGGGTGCGTTCCCCTCCAGTCGCTAGCGGCCGTGTAGGCAAATGGATCTTATTTTGCGGTGCGTCAACACGTGTAAGGGGGCCCACGGCTCATTACACGGCCCTGATCCCGCTGCAGACACGCCGATGATGGATGGAGAGGATGGACCCGGCCCCGAAGACTCCTCTCCTTCCGTCGCTCTTTCTGCTCCCCTCTCTCCCTCATCTCTCTCTCTATCTCCCTTTATATATCTCCCCTCTCTCCCTCATCTCTCTCTCTCTCTCTCTCTCTCTCTCTGTCTCCCCTCTCTCCCTCATCTCTCTTTCTGCTCCCTTTCTCTGTCTCCCCTCTCTCCCTCATCTCTCTTTCTGCTCCCTTTCTCTGTCTCCCCTCTCTCCCTCATCTCTCTCTCTCTCTCTCTCTGTCTCCCCTCTCTCCCTCATCTCTCTCTCTCTCTCTGTCTCCCCTCTCTCCCTCATCTCTCTCTCTCTCTCTCTCTCTGTCTCCCCTCTCTCCCTCATCTCTCTCTCTCTCTCTCTCTCTATCTCCCTTTATATATCTCCCTCCTGTTGGAGGGAGGCGGAGGGGAGACGTCGTGCACCATGCCTGGGACTGATTACCAGGGCCACACCACAAGAGCCCTAAATCGTGGTCAGGTTTGGTGGTTTCACCAGGTAGTGTAGTCGGTGTTGGATCCCAGTGTCACCACGGAAGGCTTCAACCCCATCATCCCCGCTCCCCCGCTCCCCCTTCACACGTAACCCCTCCCTCGGTTATCCTTAGTCGCCAACCACCAACCCTCCTCCCCCCTTCCTGCATCCAGTCAGAGGTTTTCCACTGCTCTGTGCATTCCTCCCATTCACGGTACGCAGGCTTTGCTAGTCAAATGGTTAATTGGTTACAGATTGCTCTTTAACCTCAGGGGTTACACACCACTCACAGGCTGTTCAAGTATTATGGGAAATGGTGTGTGGTTTACAATGCAGCCGCGGGGGGGGGAAAGGTCACCGGATTCCCCACGCCACATGTCCAAGGCTCTGGCACTCACTCCCTATGACAGTCACTCACGTGATGCCATAGGTTACGTTGCTCTGCACGTGGAGAATATTTACCCGTTATAGTTCTCACCACAACACGCGCACACACACGCACACACACGCACACACACAGACACGCACGCACGCACACACGCACACACACCAGCATAAAAAGAGAGAAATAGAGAACCGTTGAAGGGGCCGTTCTCAAGCAATCTGTTACTTCCAGGCGTCTGTTGCAGGTGGTGTTTTGTCATTCGTCCTCCTCTGTGTGTCACGACAAACATGCTCCGTTGGAATGGCGACAGTCGACATGACGGAGCTCTCAAAACTGGGAGGTGGTTCTGAGAGTTGATACTCTTGCCAGTCACTTTAACCCCAGGTCCATCTTGGACTGCTACGCCGATCACATTTGAGACCCAGTTGGGTCTGGGAATGTAAAAAGGACAGCAAGAAAACTGAGCAGACGTATTGCCATGCGCACGTCTGTGAGCACAGCTCCCATGATGCTTTGTTGTCACGGTCTCTCTCTCTCTCTCTCTCTCTCTCTCTCTCTCTCTCTCTCTCTCTCTCTCTCTCTCTCTCTCCTCTCTCTCTCTCTCTCTCTTTCTTGTCCTTCTATACTTTCAATCTCTTTCCATGCCAGATTAGTACATAGCTCAGTGTATCTATATCCCCAAAATCATTTGGCCTCTATAGAGCAGGTAGATGCAGTATATCTGCAGGCAAATAAACCGAGCCAATGTACGGTAAGGGGTTATAACACGGCGAGGGCCAATTATTTTATGATGCGCTGGCTGTCGGTCTGAAATGAAGCACAGACGCCTGTTTGTAGAGGCACATCTCCTTTGATGCAGAAGAGGGGTGTCATAATCAATATCATGATAAGCATTCAGGAACCTGACCAAGGGGAAACATTTCGGAAGACTCAGAAAAGCCCTGTGAGCCATTGTGTCAAGGGCCTAAGTCAAAATGAATAGAGCAAACGCCACTCCAGTTGTGGGGAAAAAAGCGGTTGTTATCCACGTTCTGGGAGATGTCCGTCACAGAACGTCTGTTAATGGTCCAACGTATTCGTTTCCCAATACGCCCCAGTAAGTGTCTTTCGCCGCTGGGTCTGAGCAGTGCTGTGTGGGTCAGAGGTCAAACAATGCGGTGTAGCCGCGCCTCTGTTGTCCTCCTCCGTTTCCTCTTCATTATCATCTGGTGAATTAGATTTTCTGCGTGACTAAAATTTCTCCCCCCAAAAATAATGAAGATGCCCGTTTGTCACCTGAATTAGGTTTCCACTCCTAGCTGAGCGTATGAAAAAGGCCGCCGTGCGTCAGTATGCCTGTTGTGCATGTTGATCGTGATTCCAGTTAACAGATTTTGTTCAACACGGGAACATTACTTAACATAGCAGTTCAAATCAAAACAACACACAGAAGCTGGTCGTTATGTCAAAACATAGTTTGCATTTGAGGGGATCATTTTTATATGTGAAAAAGACCTGTTTGGGTATAGATTCTATCGCTCGCTGACTTGAGATACTATCTCATGAATGATCAAGCTATCCTTGAGGGTAGATAATATTCTGACGCCATTTTGTATCTTGCCTCTACACTCCTCCACGTCTCTAATCATTTAAGCGATTTATCCTGAATGAGATGGACGTGTCCCTCTGTGTGCCAGGCAGGCGGGCAGCATGTGCTGGTTTATACACAGGACGGAATGGGATGGCATGGGACGGAATGGGGATGGCATGCTCACAGTTAATGCCATGGGTTGTTTTTGCAGGTCCCCCTCTTTTACTGCATTTGGACAGGAAAGGGATGAATGTGATTGGCTTTGTTCAGTCTTCCTGGCAGTCGACATGCGCTGACATCTGTTCCCTCCTAACCATTCAAACTAATGTCGATCAGAGCACACACCACACACAGACGTGGACATACGCAGAAAGTATGCAGCCCGTTTGAGTTCACACACACGCGTGCACAAGCACACGGACACACACACACACACACAAACATGTAATTGTGGCACCAGTCATGCAGGGTTCAGTGATGAGGAACATCAAGAGGCACAATGGCATATAAAAAGTGGCATGAATTATTAGCAGTGACTGAGTCTCAGAGCTTGACGGATAGAGGGATCATTATGTGACTGAGTAAAAAGCAACACTGGCACGGGTGGGTGAGAGAAGGCGGCTGATTTGCTTATGGATTCAGGGCTGATTGTGGCAGCGTTGCAAATCTTATTGCATTGCTAATTTATATTATAGATGCTGGCACCGGAACCATCATATATCTTAGACTTGGAATCTGAGGCGAGAGCGGTATTGGGGGGGGATAGAAGCATAAAGAATTTCTGTCAGTTGTCCCTCTTTAAGCAAATAACCGTCTGGATGTCTGTGTGGTATTAAAGAAACTGCACAGCTTTCGCAGAGAAAAACAAAAGATGAAAAGTCCATCGATGGGAAGCTGTTTCAAATTACTCTCAGTTGGGGCCCTGAGAAATGGATGTGACGCGTCCAGATTTCATATTTTTGTTGCAATTACCCCAACTCTAAATTAATTCTTTGCAGGCTCTGTGTGATTGTGTTGCGCGCCTGTGAGCAGGTGTTCGCCACATTTGAAGATGACAGTGAGGGTAAGACCCACGCCTCGGCTAATAAAGGCACTCTGCGATGGAGCTCATGTGACACTCCATCTCTAGGGTCTGGGGGTCTACCCCCCCGTCCACCCCTACCCCCCTCTCTCTGGCAGGGATCCCTCTCTGACAGTTAAGGCTGCAGTCTTTGATTACAGGGGATTGTGTAAGGCATGTGTGAGGTCCTAGGATATGGCTAAGTTAAGTTCAACTCAGTACCATATTGATTTATCCCACACCCAGTAGTGTACAGCACAGGTACATGCACATTTTGCCGACGTATACAGTCTGCTAACATAGACTTAGATGTAACCCGCAACTTAAGTCATCACATGCATGATGCATGAGCTCTAGCTGGAGGATATGCAGTAATGAAGAACGGAGCTGGAGTGTTGAGGTGATGTGTTATCATTAACTAATCCAATTGCCTATGAGATGAGGAGGAATTTCCCGCTCTTGAGAAGGCACTTTTGCTCTCTCTCTCTCTCTCTCTCTCTCTCTCTCTGTCTCTCTCTCTCTCGCTCTCTCTCTCTCTCTCTGTCTCTCTTTCTCTCTCTCTCTCTCTCTCTCTCTCCTCGCTCTCTCTCTCTCACTCTCTCTCACTCTTTCTCTCACACTCTCTCACTCTTTCTCTCACTCTTTCTCTCACTCTCACTCTCTCTCTCACTCTCACTCTCACTCTCTCTCTCTCACTCTCACTCTCACTCTCACTCTCACTCTGTCTCTCTCTCTCTCACTCTCTCTCACTCTGTCTCTCTCACTCTCTCTATCTCTCTCTCTCTGGTTGCTGTTGTGTCGCTGTGACCCGAGGTGGCTGTAGTGTGGGACTCAGCTCTTCGGTGGGGCCTGCCCCAGGTGTCTCAGTGTATTCCCTGAAGGTGCAGCCTAACAGGGGAGAAGCAGAGTGGTGCGCTCCATCTCGGAGAAGCGTGACAGTAATGCCGTGCGGCAGACAACTATTTCAGCAGGAGCTCAGCGGGGCTGTCGGATGATGTGTTCTGTCATCGCTACACAGGTCCAATCTGAACTCGGCACAACTTTCCCAATATTCCGATAGCTTACGTCTTGGGATGACGGAGAATCGGGAAGACATGGGAGGGATTGAGAGGAGTGGAGTGGAGGAGTGGAGTGTGTGCAGCGCTTTAGTCTCTTAAAGAGGAGGTGGAAGGGGAGAGGGATGGAAATGAAGCGGGTCAGCTGGAAAGGGGCTGAGAGTGATAGGATCTCGCTCACATAAGGATGTCATTTAAGTTAAGGAGACTTCTAACACTAGCTGGGTCGTACCTGGGCTAGCCAGACTCTTTGCGTCCTCACATTGACAATTACAATCAGGAAACATTTCAGATAGGCCCACCTTTACGCAGCCTTTCTCAAACCAGGAAACGTTCTTTAAAAGAAGGACCAAATAAGCAACAACTGAACAAAGTGAAACAAAGTTATTCTAGATTTTCTTTCCCCTCTGGTGATTATTCTGCTAGTGGGGAAGGGGGACACAGAGATCTTAAAGGAGGACAGTAACATTCTGTTCTACTGAGCAATTCTCGGTTAAAACAACCAATCACGCCACAGCCCATTTGATGCGATAATCAGCCAGGCTAAAAAAGTGATTAGAATATATCAGCACACCTCTTTTCAGCAATGCAGCTGCTCGGAAACACAAGTCTTACAAGATAACGTCAGACTGACTGGGCCTTGGTGTGTGTGTGTGTGTGTGTGTGTGTCTGTTTTTGTTTGTGTTCATCCATTGTCTCTCTGAGGTTTCTGCTAAGCCTTGAAACGTTGCACATTATTCTATAACTCCAGCTCCGCTGAAGAGAAATACACAGTTTGAATTTTTGTTGATGTTATTTCTTTTCTTCGTTATTTCCAGAGTAATGCTCGGTCGACCTTGAGCGTTATTTACCGCGACACGTCTCTCTGGTAGCTATTTTGGAAATGTTTCTGTACATTTTACAGTGTTCACTTTTCAAGGCGGTAGATGCGGTTTCTTCATCTGTCGAGTACCTTGTGAGGTAGTAGACTAGGGCATGTCTTTAAAGGCCAGGGGTGGAGTGCAACTGTGGAGATGTGATTTACCTCAGAGACTGTACCTCTCCGTGTGTTGGGAGTCCTGGCTGCCATAGTCCCCTCTAGAAAGGATTTCTACCACCGTTGTTGAGGCTTCAGTGTCACCTTTTTAACCCTTTCAACACAAAACATAGATCTCCTTTTGACTGGGCAGGGACCCATCTCATAGTGAAATCTATTTCCCTGATAATATTGCGGTGGTCTTCTTACTCAAAAGGAGCAGGGAGAGAGAGAGAGAGAGAGAAAGAGAGAAAGAGATTACCATTTGTAAGATAAACCCATTCCAGCCCTGCCCCAGTTTAAATTACACTGTGTTTTTCTTTTTTGATTTCCATTTGCGCATAATGCTCTCTCTCAGCATGTTTAAGTTATATTATTAGCGTGTGAGCGTTTCTCAAGAGATTTTTTTTCTCCCCCCCCCCCCCTCGCTTTTTTCCCCTCCCTTTATTTCAGTGGGATTCTCGCCTCCCGATGCATTAGCCTCCTGTAATTGACAAATGATCTTTAGATGGTCTGGAGATTGAGAGGCAGCTCACTAGCCCGACTACAGTATAGGGCTGCATTACTGTAGTCTATTTGGGACGGGCTCTTTTGGTACAGGAGGTGTTCCGGTCACTGTATCATCCAGACTCCTAATCGTCCCTCTCTCTCTCTCTCACAGCTCATTGTGTGAAATAACAAATGGCCGGGCAGCTCCAAGCACAAAGGGCTATCACCACATTATTCAAGAGAAGCCGTGGAGCCTTGCCAGGGTCCGCTGTTAGGAGGGGAGGAAAAAAAGGAAATCTGCGTATTGTGATTTGCCATTTATAATTGGCTGGTGATGCTAAATGGTCGGTGGCCAGAACTTTTTTTTTTTTCTTTTTTAAACGCAATCTGTGGCTGTGTTTTCGGGCCGATGTATCGCTAATGACAGATCGCCACGAACGCTCGGGAACAGAATGGCGCTCATGTAAGGCTAGAAAAACACAAATATGTTTATGTGTTCTGTCCAGAGATGTTTGGATGAGTCAGAGGTTATAGTGCAGCAGTTTGACATTGCAATAGAAATATATGAAAGAAACGAAGGGGGGAAAATATAGGAGTGGGGGGGGGGGGGAAGAGATAACTGACGACCAGACGCTGTGGCTATAAAGCTATGCTCAAATCCCTGTGACTATTTTGTAGAGGACACGCCCTCTATTTGGAAGCCAGAGTAGCTGCCCCCCCCACCCCCCCCCCCCCCCCCCCCCTCCCGCCCCCAGTCTGAACAGAGCAGTATTTCTGAGGTATGAGATGACAGGGCTCATGGCTGATAGTCCTGTTGGCAGTGAGAGAAAGATACCGGGCTGGTTCTCAGGGGGAGCTGTCCTCTACATAGTGAGCTCAACAAAAGATACTATTTGATAAAGACTCCCCTCCCCAAAGCCTCCATAAATAATGAAAAGTTAATGAAGAGGTAACTTAATGATGTAATGAATACCACTGAGCAAGGTCAAGCTGAAGGGGAAAAGTTGGTGGGCTTTATAAAAGCCATGTGATGAGATCTATTGTATGAGCCTGTCTGTGGGCCTGGTGTGTTCTTTTTGGTTGGTCGTGCAGTCTAACCTTGCTTTCTGTAAGTGTACTGCGTGTGTGTTTGTATGCATGCATGCGTGTGTGTGTGTGTGTGTGTGTGTGTGTGTGTGTGTGTGTGTGTTTTTATGCATGTGTTTGTGTGTGTGTCTGTATGTGTGCATGCATGCATATGTGTGTGTGTTTGTATGCATGTGTTTGTGTGTGTGTCTGTATGTGTGCATGCATGCATATGTGTGTGTGTTTGTATGCATGTGTTTGTGTGTGTGTCTGTATGTGTGCATGCATATGTGTGTGTTTGTATGCATGTGTTTGTGTGTGTGTCTGTATGTATGCATGCATATGTGTGTGTGTGTCTGTATGTGTGCATGCATATGTGTGTGTGCGTGTGTGTGTGTGTGTGTGTGTGTGTGTGTGTGTGTGGTGTGTGTGTGTGTGTGTGTGTGTGTGTGTGTGCGTGTGCGTGCGTGCGTGCGTGTGTGTGTGTGTGCTGGCATGTGTGGCCCAGTGGAGGGACTGGATCTAGTGTTGAACTGGTGATTAAAAATTGAAAGGGTTTGAATGACACCGATGAGAGTGTGTCGGTGCCACGTGCGATCGATAGTGCTCCCCTCGGTGGCGTGCACTGTGTGTGTGTGGACCATAAACCATGCCGTCTCAGGTCTTCAATGGTCAGCAACCAGTGTTCCCTATCACCAATAAACATTTAACATCAGAATAATCTGTAATAGGAAGCTGTCTGTATTTAACCATGACATTATTTTATGTGGTGTTGGGACTTGCCCCAAGATGATATTTTCAACCAAAACTGTTTTCCCTCTGTGTCCTGTACTTAAAGATGAATGGACGTTTGGTCCATTTGTGCTGGGGACATGACCCTGCAGAGTGGTTCCAGTTTCAGCCCGCTCGTCTCAGCCCGAGAAGTGCTTACTTGGCGGCAGCCAGGTGGCCTGTTCAATCTGTTTACCTTTGGCTGAGGTAAAGAAATGTCTGCCCTGACTCCCTAGGTGGTGAGGCTGAGGTAAAGAAATGTCTGCCCTGACTCCCTAGGCGGTGAGGCTGAGGTAAAGAAATGTCTGCCCTGACTCCCTAGGTGGTGAGGCTTCTACAACACATGCAGTGGGGAGAGAGGGATGTACAAGTCTACGGTAGACACTAAAACCAAGATCTGGTAGTATGGCTTCGATCTGTTGCCGAGGTAGACCACGTTAGCATAGTGTTGTCGGGCAGGTTGTGGTAAAAGGCTGTGTGTGTGCGTGGATTTGCCAGTGTATGAAACTAGGTGTGGGATGATGGTCTGAGGACCTGTGAGAAAAGGGGCACAGAGAGAGAGAGAGAGAGAGAGAGAGAGAGAGAGAGAGAGAGAGACACAGCCTGTGTGCTGCAGAACAAGCCTCTCACATGGGGCTTTGCCTTGCACCAGGCAGGGCCAGGGTCTGTGCAGGTTATACAGATTGTTTGCAAGACACACACACAAACACACACACACACACACACACACACACACACACACACACACACACACACACACACACACACACACACACACACACACACACACACACCACACACACACACACACCGTTACGCTAGAACTCTAACTCCAGTGCGAGGTGGGAATAGCATGATCTGTAGCACAAGTGCAAACATGTTGCGCGGTTTCCTAATGTGACTGGAGAGACTTGGGGGTCTCCCTCTCTGGCGAGTTTATAGATGACTGGCGTGTCTGTGCCTGTGTGTCATGCAGACCCGGTCCACCCATCCAGTTCCCCTTAACAAGCCTCAGGTCAGACTGCCTGGCACTCATCTACCCTTAAGCACAAGTCAAGCTAGTAAACAGATGGAGTCAGCACTTTTAACTACTCAAATGTAGCTAGTCAACCTCTGATATACAGTATACACTATTAGGATAGTAGCAAGAGTATGAGTTCCTAGTAGCTTTCTTACCTAGTCAGTCATCTAGCTGGGTCTTAGTAAATATGCTCAAGTAGCAGCAGAAAAAGGGAGTGAAAAAGAACAGCTGATCTCAGAACGGTAATGAAGCGACGAGCAAGGCCGGGTGGGTCTTAGTAAACATGCTCAAGTAGCAGCAGAAAAAGGGAGTGAAAAAGAACAGCTGATCTCAGAACAGTAATGAAGCGACGAGCAAGGCCGGGTGATGGAATAGCGGCGCATGTCTTAAAAGTCAAATCATTTCATTTTCTTCATCAGAAGACGGCTAACCAAAAGGTTCAGAAGTCCCGTCTGCACACTGCAGCAAAGCCCGAGCCCTTAGATGGCTAGCGATTCATAGGTCCTCTATGTGATTATCATAGAGGACAGGGCTTGTCCCAGGCCAAGTCCTATGGGACGGCTATGGGTTACAAGGGGAACGGCGTTAGAGAGCTTTTTCCATTAGGAACAGAGAATGAAAAAGCATGCTTACGCCCAAAGGCCTTTTACCAACATTCATTTATGGGATTGTGTTTTTCTTTTCTTTCAGGGGCAAGCGGATGTTTTTTTTTTATACCCAGGATAAATAAGGATGCACATTAAATAGAACCTTTAGAATGTTATTTTATGAAGTTAGTGTCTGCATGGCGGCTTTTAACAAGGCATAGAGTACAGTATGTGTGACTGCTTGAGTGTGACCAGTCCACCCTATTCCCGTCCCTGATTGTCGCCATCCTTTGCTGTATATTTCTAAAAGGGGGGAGCAGAGTCGTATGGAGCATCAAAGGTGTGCTAGGTGGTGCATGTGTACGTGTTAAAAGCAAGCCTCTTTGACTGGAAGCTTTTTGGATGTGCCCTGTGGTCTACCACCACCTGACTCACTGTGATGTGCCACACTTAAATTGTGCATGGTGGTGTGCTGAGCATCAGTCATCAGAAGACACCATTAAAATACATCTGCTCTGACATCTGATCCTGTCTCGTGTTGTGTCTCCACGGACACAACCCGCTTTTACCTTCAGCCTGGGCCCGTCTAGTGTTGTCTATCCACGAACACAACCCGCTTTTACCTTCAGCCTGGGCCCGTCTAGTGTTGTCTATCCACGAACACAACCCGCTTTTACCTTCAGCCTGGTCCCGTCTCGTGTTGTGTCTCCACGGACACAACCCGCTTTTACCTTCAGCCTGATCCTGTCTCGTGTTGTGTCTCCACGGACACAACCCACTTTTACTTTCAGCCTAATCCTGTCTCGTGTTGTGTCTCCACGGACACAACCCACTTTTACATTCAGCCTGATCCTGTCTCGTTGTGTCTCGACAGATACACAACCCGCTTTTACCTTCAGCCTGATCCTGTCTCGTGTTGTGTCTCCACAGACACTACCCACTTTTACTTTCAGCCTGATCCTGTCTAGTGTTGTCTCTCCACAAGCATAACTCACTTTTACCTTCAGCCTGAGCCTGTCTCGTGTTGTCTCTCCACGAACACAACCCGCTTTTACTTTCAGCCTGATCCTGTCTAGTGTTGTGTCTCCACGGACACAACCCACTTTTACTTTCAGCCTGATCCTGTCTCGTGTTGTGTCTCCACGGACACAACCCGCTTTTACCTTCAGCCTGATCCTGTCTCGTGTTGTGTCTCCACGGACACAACCCACTTTTACTTTCAGCCTGATCCTGTCTAGTGTTGTGTCTCCACGAACACAACCCGCTTTTACCTTCAGCCTGGGCCCGTCTAGTATTGTCTATCCACAAACATAACTCACTTTTACTTTCAGCCTGATCCTGTCTAGTGTTGTCTCTCCACGAACACAACCCGCTTTTACTTTCAGCCTGATCCTGTCTAGTGTTGTCTCTCCACAAACATAACTCACTTTTGCTTTCAGCCTGATCCTGTCTAGTGTTGTCTCTCCACAAACATAACTCACTTTTACTTTCAGCCTGATCCTGAAACTACACAGAAACTGCCAATCCCCCCCTAGACTCTACAGCCAGACACACAGTGACCCACACAGCCTTGTAGGCCCCCAGACAACCTTGATGTGTGTTTTTGGTTTGTGGATATGCAAGTTTGCAGTGTGTGTGTGTGTGTGTGTGTGCGTGTGTGTGTGTGTGTGTGTGTGTGTGTGTGTGTGTGTGTGTGTGTGGCAATACTTGGAACAACTTTTTATATAGGTGATATTAGATATTACTACTCCAATAAACCGATAATAAGCATTTGCTGAGTCTACCATTTTTTTTTGTATCACTTCTGATGAAGTGTAAACACTCAATCTTTCCATCAAATTCCATTAAACACAGTGAGAAATGCAAACATGCGTGTGCACTCCTAAAAAGCCCCAAGCAGTGAATTTTAAACAGCCGTGCGTGGACATAAATAGTTTAATCTGATGTCCGTAAATCATATGGAGAATGTACATTTGGCCTGGGTACGGCCTTCAGGTTCACACACGGATTCTGTAAACATGTTTTTTAGCCCGGTGGCGTCGAGTCTTAAGAGACTGCCATAATCAAAAACAATAACCGCTCTAAGCGTAAACTCCTCAAAAAGTCCTGGAGAGGTATGGAATAATAATCTGTGGGTGGGCCCCGCCGAATGCTGAGAACGCAAACATTTCACTGTTAAGTTGTTTAAATAAAGGCCTCGGGCGTATAGATGGCTGAGAGATAGGACATGCTGCCTTAATTACGCACGGCCGTAAAAAAGTACGGTATAAATGATGTCTCTCCGTTCAACAGGGTTTAACCTATAACATGTCAGCGAGGTGTGCACTTCAGACGCGAGAGAGCGGATGTATTGTTTGGAGAAAAAAACAACAGGCTCTGAAGGAGAAAAAAATATAAATGACAACAACAAAAAGAACGAAAGACTACAATCAACAAAGAGAGCAGTGTTTACTCTGAATACAAAGACTTTCAAATTCTTCCCCCACCGTTGCGTGGCCTTACAGAGAGAAAAATAGACCAGCTAATCACCCCGTTTATTGTTCATAAACTCTGTGAAAGGTAATATGCTTTAAAAGCACAGTAAATGTATTGGTGTTGCTGGAGTTTGCTCTTATGGACGGTGTAAGTTACATTAGGCAGTGGAGAGAAATAGATTCTTTTTCCTGAAGTTTCTACTGCTGGGTGGGCCCACTCCTCTTTAGCTGTGTTAACATAAGAATAGAGGGGTGGCTAGAGTGTGAGGGGGGGGGGGGGGGGGTAGCTGGTTGAAATGATTCTGCGCCTCCGCTGCTGCATAGCAGGGGCTGTTGTTATCCACTTATAACATCAGACGTTCTCTCTCTCTCTTTTACTCCCTCTGTTTCATATTCCTCCCTCTCTCCCTCTCTCTCCCTCTTTCCCCCTCTGCTCCACTGTGTCGTAGAGCAGTTTGGGCATCGAATCGGGGGGCCTATATACCAGTCTTATTTTGTAATGCCTGACTCAGCCTTGGCACACCTCTGTCCCAGATCTCCTCAGGCGCGTGGCCTACAATGTGACGCGGGCGTCACGCCCGACGTGGAATTTTCGACCCGGGAGAGAGGATAAAACGTCTCTCCTGTCCACAGCCAGAAGGCCCAGAGCAGGCGTACACACACAACACGACCCAGGAACTCTGCCTGCTCTTAATCACGTTTCATCCTCCCAGTCTTAAAGCCCTGGATCTGAACGGTAGTTCACCTTAAGACGAGCTAGGGTCTGGGACCGTGACACTGTTAAGCATGGAGGAGGAATGGCGTTAGAAATAACTGTTTGTATTCGTTTAGCGTCCGTCTTGGAGCGCAGGGAACGGTGGCTGAACGGTGCTTAAAGACATCTGGATGCGATGAAATGCCATTGATCTAAACAAAAGAGAGTCTCTCTGCCTAGCAAGCCACCCAACGTGCGTTCGGCTTTCACCGCGTATTTGTGCAATGTTTTCTAAAGTGCTATATTGACAAATGTTTCATCGCAACTGTATTAAGCTTTCCAACATGAGATGGCTTTTCCTTGCTACGATTTCCCCCTAGATAAACATGGAGACCGTTGAAAGTAGCTGTGCACTTGATAAATGACTGAAAAGGCGTACTTCAGGGCTGGTCAAAAGACGAAAAAGACCAAACACGTTGTTATTGGATTGACATTTTATAATAACAATAATATTCTTTTCAACTTCTATAGCGCTATTCATTACATAAAGAATCTCAAAAAGGAGAAGCGATTTAGAAGAGGAAAAGAGCGTAGCTTTCATGAGATGGGAGGTGGTGAGAGGGTCGGGGAAAGTTCGTGGATGGAGTTGTCTTCGGAGGGAGGTGGTCAAAGGAGGGAGAGCAAGCGAAGATGGTCTCTGGGACATCGTATATAAACACGCTCAGAACATTGGAAGCCGTACAAAGTGTTAACTTGTTTTTTTTTAGAAATGCATGAACTCGTTTTTGCTTAGTTTCAGAGCAATCTGGGCATCAGCTACGTTTTACAGTACTACAGCATATCCATCAAGATTGATTTCCCTCCCTGTTTTTCCACACCATTGGTGATCTGCAAATCAGACTTACTATGAGAGAGAGAGAGAGAGAGAGGGTGATGGAGGGAGAGAGTGGGGGGAGAGAGGTGGCCTGTGTGTGTGTGTGCATGAGAAGTGCACCTATAGATTTATCAGCTCTTTCATTCTATTTAAACAAATAAGTCTTGGAGCCTTGGATGGCAGTGTAGGGACATGCCTAGGATAATAAGCGTCATGGAATCTAATCAGATTTATAAGAGGAATTGATTGTTGTGTGGCAGGAGGAGCAGGAGTGGGGTTGGCAATAAGCTGAAATTTAAGTGTTAATTTTTATGCTAATCCGCTGGCATCTCCGTGTGATGCAATTTGGTTCCCTGCACCGCAGATATGAAATTGTCCTGCTCACAGAGAAAATGTCAGCTTGCCAGACCCTGAAAGCTTGTTATTTATTAGGTATGTTTCTATTAGTATGTGTCACAGTTGTTAGAGAGCCACATGCACACGTATAGACACACACGCGCGCGTGCGCGCACATACACACACAAATACACACAATGGTGCTTCATGCTTGTTCCGCCCAGCTCTCGGCCTTAAAATCGTCTCAGCTCACTGGTTGCAACACTGGGGCATTAATGTATTATCATATATCGGGTGGTCCTTGCCCTCTGGACAAAAGGCTATTTAATACAATTTAATGACATTCCCAAGCAGGAGAAAGGGAGGGAGACAAGGAGGCAGCCTAGATGAAAATAGCATCTGTGTTTCTCATGGCTCGCCCATGCAAACATTTCAGCTTAAGATGCGTGACTTCTAGCCTTTCTCCGGCAGAAAGGGTGGAAAGAGGGAGAAGCTAATGAGAGGGAGAATTAGAGAGGAAGGAGAAGTCTAAATATGAATATCCATAAAGACAGTGTGCTGTAATCCAGGCCTTAACGCGGCGTACAGTAACATGTCACAGACGGCATTGCTCTCCAAAGGCCATTAAGTGATCCATTTCCACAGTCACACGGTGATGTCATCCACACGAGACAGCAGAGGGACGTTGACAGCCAGGCGCTGTGTTTGGGTTTCATCCAGCTCTGACAGCTTCCTGTCAAGGCGCCGCTCTCCTTTGAAACGCCTATTCTCTCCGTCTCTCGCGTTCAAACTGTACCGTACTCTGTCTAGTCCCCATTCACACTGCTGTTCTGTGTGCCAGTCCCTTAATCCAGTTATATTGTACACTGGGCGTAGTAACAGAGTAAAAGGTTTGGATGCAATTCACATATAGGTCAATTAAATGCACCAACATCTGCTCTCTGCTAACCATTTGCATATAGTATTCATATGTTGATGATGTCCCTTGTTTTTGTGTTTGTGTGTGTGTGTGTTTTTTTTTGCACTTCCTCCCCTCCTCCACATCTCTTTGTAATAAAAAGAAGAAGATTCACACTTCCCAAAACCGGATACAGCCGTCCTATTTTTACTTCCCCTCTCACCAACGCTTAAAGGAAAGAGTTTCTTGAGCAGACAAGTGCCGGGGTTGTTCTGTTGCCATGCCCCTGATTTCAAAAAGAAGAACCCTTTTACTGTAGTGGGAAGGCCTCCCTTTTCCAAGGCAGCTTAATGCCTTATCAATCAATGATGAGACAGATGGACCAGCGATAATCTATTTAGAATGCCTCACAGCAAATATTGTCGTACAGATGATTAGAGATTGAGCTATTTTAACTCGCCCCCTTAACAAATCTTCCGCACATTTTAATACTTTGAATTATAGGGGGGGGGGGGGGGGGACTTCACAAATGTGGTTATTTTAAAATGAATCTCAAACATTAGAAAAGGGGTCTAATGTGTAAACGGCTGAAGTCGGTCTTCTCTTTGTGGCGTTATGGGTGGGGATAGGGGAACAAAGAACATATGAAGAGTGTGGTGGTCTGTTGCCAAAACCATAATGACAATGCATGTTTCTTTAACCAGAAAAGGGGGGTCCTTTAATGGAATTGTGTCTGGGGGTGTAAATGGCAAAGCTAGAGGCCTCAGTCTCTTTTATGGTCGATGGCTCCCGATTTAGCGTGAGGAGGAGGAGGAGGAGGAGGAGTGAGAAAATGAAGTGGAGGTTGTCAGATGTGGCAGCTGCTTGGAATCCTGATAAATATAAGCCCTTATTGATCGGATGAAAATGAAAGATCCCAGAGTGCCGTGCAGTATTTAGCATCTTGTCTGCCGCGCGTCAGTGATGGCCTTGCCTTGGAGGGATAGATTTTCAGCCCGCTGCAAGGCACGGCTTTTATTTCATCTTTAACCTTTTCCGGCTGCGTTTCCTTGACCTCTGCGCTTCGCCGCCATTCAGAGAATTTGTTACATTTCACTTGACATCATCTGCCTCTCTCTCTCTCTCTCTCTCTTTCCTTTCCTCTCTCTCTCTCTCGCTCTCTCACTCTCTGACAGGACAGGACAGAGACACATCCCTCTAGGTCGGTTGTCATTGCTGTGTGCTGTAGTGACTCAGTGGCAGTGACTGCCTGGGTCTCCTCGAACCTGACAGACAGGCTCCAGACCAGTATGCAGTTAGTGTGTTAAGGTATGCCCCCCCCCCCCCCCCCCCCCCCCCCCCCCCCACACACACACACACAGACCTTCTGTCACACACTGATCAGTGATCAGTCCCCCTGTCCCACTGGCACAGCTCTATCACACTCACATCGCTCTCTCTCTCTACGTTGCCATAGGCTTCTGCTAATGCTTGTAACTTGTTACAATCTGGATTGTGATAATCTACCATAATCATCAGCCACATGCCACCTAAAAACACACATGAACGTCATTCAGTTACCACACTGAGACATGTCATCTTCCCCTCCCCTTGTGCCACCTCTCCAATGTCACTATACTTCCACTTCATGCCTACCCACTCTATGTCTTTTTCATTTATAAGAGCTAGCTAGCAATTATAACATGAGAAATATGGGACGAATCATGAACAATTTATGTTTTGGCATTAGTGTAATTGAATTCTACTCGTATATCACAGGGAGAAGTTTCAGGCTTGAATTAAACGAGAGGTACGGATCCATGAAAATAAGGCTCCCTTCCTTGTCTTTTGAACAACGCTCCCTTACTCTTTTAGATGGATGATAAATCCCCTGTGAGGGAGCCTGCAACAGCTGTTGGCAGACAGGCTAGATATGAGAATAGCAGCATAGGATGAGCGAGCATTAAAAATTTATACGCTATTTAGCCTAGGTGTATTTTAGGTATTTGACATTTTCATGTCCGGGACAGACTCGATTTATTCATAGTACAGAAAATAAAAAAAAATAGAGAAGGGGTGGGGGGGAAAGAACCATAAGTGAAGGCCATTCTGTTTTTATGGTCACTACACCCTACGGTAGTGATCCGTGTGAAGGCTTAAAGCACACTGTCTGTGTCTATGGAGGAGACTAAAGCTCGTTATGACTGGAGTAATAATTAGCACACTGCACAAAGGAAATGATTTGCCTCTTAAGCCCCCAATATCTTTCTTTTTTTGTGATTCCTTCCCCCCCCCTTCACTCTCTCTTAACACTGACTGGGAAAGCTACACAAAAACACAAAATAAGCAGGGACATTGGGTAGTGTTCTTAAAAAAAAAGCTGGTAGGGTAGCTAGCTAGGCCCAGGCCCCAGACGGTGAAAGTGAAAATCCCAGCCCTCCTAGTGATGAATTACTAATGCTCCTTCAGAACGTCTCCGTATCCCTCACAATCTGATCGCGCCGAAATCTAAGACGTGTCCTGTAAGGAAGGATCTGGCTATAAGAGACACCTCAACCTCCCTCCCTCCATCTCTGCTCCTCTCCCTCTTCCTTCCACTGTCTGACTCTCACCCCCTTTTTCCCTTCCGTCCTCCCTCGCTCTGTCTGCGTCCCTCGCGTTTTATTTCTCGCACGCTCTTCTCCACGTGTCCTTTGAGTCTCTCTCTCCGTGTGTTTCTCTTATTGTCTCTCCTTTACCCAACTTCCCCCCTCTTTCTTCCATTTCCTCACGCTTCCAATCGTCATGTATACACTGTTATTACCCTGGGGAATATTTAGCAGTAACATGTTCAACTCTCGTCTTAACTCCGAACACAAACCTGGAAGGCACAAACCGGAGAAGTATGCGTAAGTATACTGTGGAAATGATCAACGATAAACAGAAAGCTTTTATTTTGCAGTTTAAACCTATTACTGGAGCGCTCAATCTCAAGCCTGGGATAATTTTTGGAGATATCTCTCCAACTACAAAGAAAATGGGAATCAAAGCCATTCACTGTTTAAAGGAGATGGAGGCACTTTGAAAGCATACGTCTCAACAACGTCCTTCATTTTCACATTTCATTGATTTCACGTTGCTGGAGTTCAATGCCACTAGTGCTTGAGACATAGGGCCTGCGTTACCTGCAGCTTTGTAGAGATACACTCATAGAAAATGCTAAACATTTGAAAGATGTCAGTAGAAAATATCCTCAATCCGTCAGTCTCTCAGAAAATCCCCCAAAAATACACAAAAACATGTCCAATGTTAAATGCCCAGGCTTGAGTGATCATTTTTAGCCTAGCAGTATGTTTTTGTGAAAGGGTACGTGGAGTTCTTACTGGAGTACGACAGTGCGACATGTGCAGAGAGTTGCCCTCCCTGGGTCTATAGGGGTTTACCAGGGAGCTGTTTCCCTGTGGCGCGAGGGTTTAAGTGTCAGAGCCAATGTGCCTTTGAGGCCGTATCCTAGCAGATTAGCGTCTCTCCTTATCATTCCAATCAAGCCCTGCTCCCTTTGAAAACATATTGTACATATCTACCCCTCCCTCCCAGCCCCCTGCCGTCGTCCATGACAACAATCTGTAGGCATGATGGTCTGTCTCAGAGGAGCAGTGGGAGCCCTTGACAGATAGCAGGTCTGGCGCTGGAGTCAAAAGCAGGCACGTCCGTCCTCCTCCCTACCCGGCGCAGGGGAGAGGGGGCCGAAGGGGGAGACTGTCAGGCGACAGAGGGGACCGAAGGGGGCTGGGCGGGGGGGGGGGGGGGGGGCCTGGAGCCCAACACTCGAGCCCTTCATCATCCTCCTATGATAGCATGGGTAATTGATATATGGGCACAGCCGTCTCTTCCCCTTCGCGTGTTAAGGTCGACTTATCTACATTTCACCCCTGATTTCTCCACTCCCATTATATTTTCTAGATATTGACTGACTGGTGAGGGTGGTGTGTGAAAAAAATCCCATAGAAAAATAAAAGAAAAGTGCTTTTATTCCGGCGCCTAACCCTGCCTGTTATCAAAGTAACTTTGAGCTTATTAGCGACAAAGGGCCTATCCCCCCCCCTTCCTGCTTTGTGTGGCCGTGAACGCCAGCGCTTCCTGAATTAAACTGCTGGCTTCCTGTTCTTTTATATGCATGGCCACATCTGGGGAGCTTGCTCACAGCCCTGCTGCCTAATAACAATCACCTTCCCTTTCAGTCCCCCCTGATTGTTTCTAATTCACTCTGACAGATAGTGGCTGACAAGCCGCCCGCGCCTCCCTCCCTCCGTGACCCCGGATCACTCACCGCACTTATAAGGCCTGTCATTTTTAATATTTGATTTCAGTTTTAAGTTATGTGTTTTACCCAGATGATGAAATCAGTGTTTAACGGAACACAAAATGGATCTCCCTCTCTCTTTTCATCTTCAATCTCTCCCTTGCTTGCTCGCTCTCTCTCTCTCTCTCTCTCTCTCTCTCTCTCTCTCTCTCTCTCTCTCTCTCTCTCTCTCTCTCTCTCTCTCTCTCTCTCTCTCTCACGGAGATGAGGGGAAGATATTAGGGATAATATAGGCACACAGACACAGACACACAAAGCTCACAGCCACGCGGACACACTGCTCTGCATTGCATTTTACACTGTGATCTGCCAGTGGGTATTATACATTTTCTCTGTATCTAGAAGTCCAGCAACAGGACATGATGCGTGGCCATTGACAAATATCCGATTTTGTATATGTCCTCAGGCCTGCAAGTTACTTAGTTCCGACATTCTTTGCATTCCATTGATTGCCAATAAAGGTGTTTAGACATGGATAAAACGCATATCAGGTAGACTAATCGCTAAATGAATTTATCGATTCATCGACAAGTAGATGGTTGACATTTTGCAGGGCAATCCATGCAGTCCCTCAATAAAAGAAAAACGCAATTTAGAGTTAAATGAAAATAAGCAATTACTTAGTTAGCCAGTTCAATAGTTTGCTTCCCACATACTTCACAGAGATATATATGTCTAGAGAGAGACAGAAGAACAAGAATGTGAAGAAGACCAGAGAAAGAGAGAGATCCTACTACACCCACCGTCTCAAATAGACACATCCACCGTCCGGCGAACACGTTGACTGTGTATTCACCTCACAACAACAAGGCAACATCCCCCCCCGAAAACTCATCCAACTCATAAACACTCTGCAACCCTATCACCCCAACGTACCCAGACACCATCTCAAATACACACCCACTTCATACCGCCAAGGCATTGTATCATTCCGGGACACGACGGTGCCTTGGGCATGCCCGATTCCATTTTTTCTCTCCCGATGACAAAAACAGAACTAATTGGAGTACCACTGCATGTTTTCACTAAAGGCACAATTTAATTACATTTGAGCTGGGAATGAGCATTTTGGGAATGTCATATGTTCATTCAGCAAATGGAGCGAACGAAAAGCAATATTTGTTTTGCTTTGATTAGCAAAACCGGCAGGGTAATTTGTTAAGAAAGGGACAGAAAATCTCTGTTTAACCCCCCTCCCCCCAAAACACTCTCACCCCCCCACCACCCCTCCCGACACAGCCCCTACAATGTGAATCAGCATCAACCCCCCCCCCTTCCTTAAGCCATTTATGCGTTTATCTTAAATGTTAATGAACTTTTGCCCCCAGCATTTTTGACTTTGGACCGCTGTCTCCGGTCTCCAGTCCCCGATCTCTGTCCTTTTGTGGCATTGTTGATAAATACTTTATGAATAACTTTTTTCATAATGTAAAGAGTATTGTTTTCTCCAAGGTTGTATTAATAAACATGAATGAATGTATTTGTCTTCACCAAAGCATGATTAATGCACATTAGCCTGTGTATTGCTCACTCTAGCCCGCGCCCCTACTCCCCCAAAAAATGACCCATCAACATTAAATATTTATGGCATAATATTAATGGTTTTGTAAAGAAAATAACAAGTTATTAATCCTCTGATTAACAACTGATTAACCTTTTTATTAAACACGTGATCCGTGCATCGTCGATTCAGGATATGTCGCCTGAGTGTGCTGCAGAATAATTATTTTTGTGTCTTTTCTAATTGCAAAAATCGCATGGTTGAACTGTTGTTTTTTACACATGCACACACACTTACACTTGCTCACATAACGTGAGATTTGCAGTCCAAGTACACATATACAAAACATTGGCAAAATTCTATTGCATGAAGCGAAAGCGACTAAATATAGCAGCAGATCTTTAAAACAATGGGGTTTAATTCACATATCCGTTTATTCCACAGTTATTGGCATGCTGTGGGAAAGTACAGAGAAAACACTGTGCTGAAGGACAAACGCTTTCTTTCTCTTTTTTTTGTGTTTGCTCATCTCTATGCCATTGTGTGTATTTTTAGTCCCCCGTCTCTGTCCGCTAAAACACAATTATGTTATGTTTTGAGACATGCCAAGAGTGACTTCACTGTGCAGGCTAGAAAAAAAGACAGATCTTTGGTGCCATGATCTACCAGGTGCTTATGCAAGTAGGGCTTTTTCAGTTGACATTCGCTGTAAGAATTGGTGAGGTTCAGGGATTGGCTTGTCAAGTTGTAAAAAAAGATATCAAAAAATACTTTACCATAGCAGTCCAAAGAGAAGTACTAAGAACTACCAACTCTAGACGGTTTCTCCTAGGATATTTACAGTGGTTTTCCAAGTAGTTCTCTGTACTGTGCATATTAAGTAGATAGGTAAATAATGATAGAATAGACATTATGATCAACATTTATTCATTTCACTAATGATAAAACGAATTCTATAGTCTTTGTGTGAAGGCTTTGGCTTAGTGCTCAGGCCTCAGGCACAACTCAGGGACACTCTTCAGTCCTGGGTCCTGGGTCATCTCACAACTTCTTTTCATTTAATTCATATCTTTGTTTAAGCATGTGTTTTTTTTCTTCTTCATACACCCCTGTCTTTCATTCTGGCCCTTTTCTTTAGTGGGCAGAATCCATCAAAGGCCAATGTGTTGTGAAAGGCAACAACAATACGCCTCTTTGTGGAAAGATGTGTGAGGGGATAAGTGTGTTGGGGACACTTGTTTTTTTTTTTATGGCATGGTCTTATGATGGATCGGGGCTTGTTCGGCAGGGTGTCTTTGTTCGTTTCCCTTTTCCTCAAATACCAATGGAAGATTTCACCTTCAGCGACTTTCCCTTAACCCCCATCTCACTTTGGACTTGCTCTCTTTCTACTCTCCTTCTCTCTCTCTTTAATTTGCTTGTCTCTAGTCTCTCTCTCTCTCTCTCTCTCTCTCTCTCTCTCTCTCTTTCTCTCTCGCTCACACACTAGTCTCTATCTATGTCTTTCTGTCTTTCTCGCTCTCTTTCTCTCTGTCTCTCTCTCCACCACACAAACTGGCCGCCCTGGGATTCATCAGAGTCAGTCACACACCCCTCTGAAAACAATTATCTTTGAACTTGCTTTTAGTGCTGTTTGTCCTAATTGCAGATAATTTTCTCTGTCAGATTTCTACTTTTATTGCAGTTTTGCCCTGAATGTTGATCCTATTGAGGTTCAACCTTATTTTACTCGCTGGGACACCCCTAAGACCTGGATTCATCACATATCCCCCTAGGACTTCTCTCTCTTTCTCTCTCTTCAAATTCATTTTTTTTCTCATCATTTCTTCTTTTTTTTAAGATATCATTTTTTTGTAGTATTATCCAAATGAATTAGTGGGATCCCAAAATACACAGAAGGACGTACGGTTTGTCCCAATTTCTGTGTTATCGTTCACATTTTGGGCCAGGATTTCTTTTTTTTTTGCTGAGGTATATCTCTGTGACACGTTGGACTGAGTAACTTCAGTGCCACTTGGGATTCACTATGCATTTATAGATCGGTGGTACAGAGGTGGACTTCGTAGTAATTAAAGACGAGTAAAGGTGGTTAATTCCGTCCTCTGCGTCGTTCCAACCATTAACAATCTCCCCCGTTCTGTTAACTATTTATGAGAGGGTCTCAACTGAAACCCACACACACACACGCACGCACACACACACACTGTACATGCATGCACCTAAGCTTCTTAAGGATCCTTGTCACCATGCAGACACCAGACAACATGCGCTGCGGTTGCAGAGAGAGGTTTAGATATGGTGCAGGGCTTTTTGAATTAGAACTGGATTGTGTGGAAGAGATGTTCACGGGCCGGGTCTATGACAGTCTATGGGATTAGTGTCATAAAGTGGTTCCAGCCACAATGAGTGTGAGTAAACACCGTAGATGGCGTGGAGAGGTCCTCTGCCCCAGATTTACAATGAACCTGCCCTACCTGAGGGAAAGACTGCGACGTGCAATGCTGTATTCTGACTGTCCCAAATGCTGGTGCGTGATGCAACCGCTCACAATCTGTTCAGGGGGAATCATGTCATCATACAGACAGCACTATAGCACATTTACTGTCCTTGACTTAAGCAGTCAGTGACACTCCTCTATTGTCCTGACTGTCTAATCACACAGGATGTCTGGGTTTGTTTGGCCTTAGACTATATATATTTTTTTTTTCTTCATTTGATTGAACATTTATTTAAATAGGCAAGTCAGTTAAGAACAAATTGTTATTTACAATGGCGGCCTACGCCGTCCAAACCCGGACGACGCTGGGCCAATTGTGCGCCGTCCTATTGGACTTCCAATCACGGCTGGTTGTGATACAGCCTGGATTGGATCCAGGGTGTCTGTAGTGACGCCTCTAGCCCTGACGTGCAGTGCCTCAAACCGCTGCACCACTTGGGAGCTTATATTATAGCATTTCTCCTCCAATGAGAATACAGCAATTAAATGACGTCCGCTTTGCATTACTTGATATAGGATATGGATCCTAAAGACATATTTGTTGCTATTTTTTGCTGACAATTAGAATTAACTTGAAAAACAAATGATTTACGCCCATGCACTCTCACTCGCCTGTTCAGTGCCATCCAGTTGTGTACAGTTTTATTTCTTAACAAAAGGCAGAGGAGAAGGTCTTTACGTTCGTTCAGTGAGTGAGCGATGGCAGTTTTTTCTTTTGAAGTACCTCCTCGACGCGACACACACTGGAGAGATGTTCATTTATTCAGGGCACAGTGTGAGATAGAGAGGCAACGCTCTCCTCTCGTCCCTCTCCAGTGGCCCGCCTGCCCGGCCGACTGGCCCACAGTGGCCTGAACTTCCACACCGATTGATGGCTCCGTGTGGACCCCCAGCTCCTCCAAACTCCCATAATACTTAGGGAGCGCATCTTTATACACACACACACACACGCCATAATTGAATTACATCCCCTTCAGCTCTGGGGTCCTCTACTGAAGGAAAGAGATGGTCTGTTTCACTGAGACCGAGCTACAGAGTCGTAATTCTCACAATGCCTATCATCCACATTAGATGTGTCACCAAGACAAATAGAGACATAATGCAGGCAGGCAAAGAGATCCGTCACAGTGACTTTGGCAGTGGTTTGCGACTGTTTCCGAGAGTTTCTTCTAGCACCGCCACTGTGCTCCTCATCACAGAGAACGTTGGTGACAGCCAGTGAAGGCTGCTTTGTTTGTGTAGTCGTCTACTCTCTTTAATGAGCCATTTATTGTGTGTTTTGTATTTGTCGTGTTTGTTCGTTTTTTTTTTCTTCTGCTGGTTGAGTTTCGGAAAGAGAGGCCTTGTCTTCCTGGACTCCTTTAGAAAGTAGTCAAACCGCCCTGAGAGTGACTGGGGCTGCGTGTTTGGAGCACGTCAAGTTTCGACCTTCCGTCGCTCTTAACCGTTTCCCAAATCAAAGCATCGGAGTTGCAGTCAAACTCTCCTCCTCCTCCTCTTCGTCTCGTCTCGCCGTGTGCCTGAAGCGCCGTGGCTCTCTCCGCAGCAGGGGAAAAGCAGGGCGTCGGGTAGGAGCGGGACGGGGGGAATGTAGCAGACTGTGACACGTACCTGTCAGCAGGTACTCCAAATAATTGGTAAATTACTACCGCGGGATAGAAGAGGCTTTCTTTTCTTTCTGTTTGATGAATATTTGAAGTCGCCAGGCAGTCGTAGAACAACGCCGCGTGTTTGGCTCGGAGAGTCGGGCTATCACGCGCATAGAGGAAGAGGAGCAGCTAACGCATAGAGAACAGAAGGGATCTTACTGTACTACTTAGTGTAGACAGACACTGAACAGGGAGCACGGGAGCACGGCGTGGAGACTGTCCTCGTAATCTAAACAGGTCTGAACTAACAAGCAGCATAAGCGTATACATTGAGACAATGCTTTACTAAGTGACATATGCTCTCTGTTACACACACTGGCTGACACTGACACGCCCGCTCGCTGACATACTCACTCTCACACACTTGGAAGCCTAAACCCTTTTCCATTTTGAATGGGTGCCACGTGAAGTTCACTTGCTCCGTGGACAAATGTGTTTTAACTTTTGGGGAATCTTCACTCCCCGCCAATTCGATGGGAGCAATTGGGCTCTGTTTGTCTGTTAATGAAACGTATTCGTCTTCGTGTTGCTCTTTCGTCGGCCTCAAACTCACTTTACACCGTAGTCAATTAATCCCCCGAGGGCCGCTCTGTGCATTAAACGATATGTAACGCTTTGACGTTTCAGCTCGCTCATAGAACACTTTGTGATAAGCCGTATGAAGAAAATGCGGAGGAAATTCAAAGGGCCGTGCCACGACACTAGTATGAGGTGGTGAGACAGTAGCCCCGAGCACGGAGCAGTCTCCAAGGGAATGTGTCCTATGTAAAGTAGCCATATCTGAGTGGTAGACTTAGATAGAAATGTCACTGGGGGACGGTCACGTCATAATGACAGGTTTTGGTAGAGCTGAGGCAAGTGCGAGCTGGGGGACATTGGATGCTATTGGTCAAAAGACACAGAATGGACTAGACTAGATTGAGGTTGTGCACAGAAAACACTGTGGCTGGGTTTGAGGACCTTGGTCCGTATCGCCTGCATGAAGTGCTTGTGCTGGGTGTTGATGCCGTCAGTGAATGCCTTAGATATGGCCAGTGGGGTCGAGGTGTAATGAAGCGTATGGGGCACATCCTCGATCCTACCCCCCACAAAGCAAGACCTCCTTCAGGACTGACTGGACCTAGGGTGGCCCACAGGCCTGTAGTTTAGCCCACGTTTCAGTGGACGTGAAACAGCTTGACATGTGAGACACTTCCCCAGGGTATGAGGCGTTTCATCTGCCTTTTACCCTGTCTGCCATGGTGAGGCTGAGTCAATGAAGGCCATGTCTGGCCAGTGGATCTCATTGGAAGTAGCCTGCTGTTGTGTGTATTCTATGGTATTTGCTAATCCCCATCACGCTCCAAATCAAATTTGATTTTCCATAGAACATGTCCATCTCAGATTGCATTTCTGAGAATAATGTGATTGTTTTGTGGCGGAGACTTTCATGGTGGTACGTGTTTCCTTATGTAGGTTGTATCAATAGGTCCAGTGTGTTAGATGTCTGAACTCTGTTTGGTATGCTCACCAACCAGTAACCTAAACAACAGATCTCCGCTGCATTGTTTCCTGTTACTCTATGGGGACTGTGTCCTGCTTGCATATAAACAGGGGGGTGTTTTATATTATTGTTGTTTGCTAGCGACATCTTTGGGTAGACGTTCAAGAAAGGTCCCCCATTTTGATTTATTCATTTCAGCACAGGATTTATGCGGAGATGCTAAAAACGTACATCTCGCACGGACTGACGGAGGATCTATTATTCATGAAAGCTAATGCATTGTTTCTTGTTGCTTTATATAATTTTTCCCCCCCTTTTTTCCCCCCTCACCAGCATTTTCTCAGGCGGCTTGGCAGTAATGTCTGTATTGAAATGAGAAGTTTGAAAGACAAACCACTAGCTCCTTATATGTGTAAACTGCGTTAAATCACACTTTGAGCTTGCAGAGCGGAGCTTCAAATGTTAAATGGGGGTTGAAGTCTGCCTGAACTAATTTGTAGGGCTTTGCACCATGTTGACATTTAAATGTGATAAGAATAGGAAACTGTATGCCGACCTATTTTGAAGATGCTTTCGGAATACATTCACATCAGCGCCGGTCTATAATTAATAAAAATAGACAGGCTTTCTCGCTCCAGATTTGATTATAGTACAACCTTATAAACACTACAGGGATGGAGAAAAAAACAGGGGGAAAAACAATTTGATGGGGGCAGGAATTAAGAGGGATGTGGATTGCGCACACCTGGTTTTGCGGGAGATTGCGTTGGCTGGCTGCTGTGCTATCACATTACTGTGATCCAGCCCCTGTGTTTGTGAGAGAATTGAGGAGAGGGACCGGCGAAATCAGCATGCAAATAATGGCACATTGTTAACTTAATCAGATGCAGGAGCAAAAAAAAAATATGGAGAGGGAGGGAGAGTGGGAGGGATGGAGAAAGGGAGAGGATGGAGGGTAGGAAGGAGGGATGTAGAGGAGGTGGGGCACATAAATAAGAGTCAGGGCCCTGAGATGGCGGAGGGCAGAGGGGAAGGGGTATGTGTATGGGGTTGAGGGGTGAGCTGCCGAGTGGAAGATGGGGGCTGGTTTCAGGGCATCAAGATGATGCGGCCTCTCCAGAGCTCCGTCAAGTGGCTCAGACAGGCAGTTTAACGGTGATAGCAGAGCGCCGTCCGTGTTGTGAGCCCTTCTGTCACCGGCCCCCGAAAACAGATCACAGCTGTAGGACATGGGTATTATCTAAAGGCTGAGGGGACAGGGAGGGGTGGTGGGGTGTGGCAGTCAGGCAGGCAGGCAGGCTAAACATGGCAGGTTCTCCCATGTTGCTGGTGACTTTCTAGGCTAAGCTATACGTCACAGTGCCATCCTTAAATGCTTATTCACAACAAATACATTATAGCCTCATCATGGATGAAATGCAGTACCATTAGATTTTTATTTGAAATTCTTTCACCAAAACATGGATGCCCTTTTATATGGCTTTTAAGATAATTTTGATTTGTAAATCTGATGATGTCTTTCAATGTGTTGAAATTGCACAATGCACCCCTAGAGTTCGTAGCTGCTACGTTGTGACCACTATAGGAATACAGTGGCTTGCGAAAGTATTCACCCCCTTTGGCATTTTTCCAATTTTGTTGCCTTACACCCTGGAATTAAAATGGAGCTTGTATCATTTGATTTACACAACATGCCTACCACTTTGAAGATGCAAAATATTTTTTATTGTGAAACAAATAAGAAATGAGACAAAAGAAAACTGAAAACATGAGCGTGCATAACTATTCACCCCCCCCCCCAAAGTCAATACTTCGTAGAGCCACCTTTTGCAGCAATTACAGCTGCAAGTCTCTTGGGGTATGTCTCTATAAGCTTGGCACATCTAGCCACTGGGATTTTTGCCCATTCTTCAAGGCAAAACTGCTCCAGCTCCTTCAAGTTGGATGGGTTCCGCTGGCGTACAGCAATCTTTAAGTCATACCACAGATTCTCAATTGGATTGAAGTCTGGGCTTTGACTAGGCCATTCCAAGACATTTAAATGTTTCCCCTTAAACCACTCAAGTGTTGCTTTAGCAGTATGCTTAGGGTCATTGTCCTGCTGGAAGGTGAACCTCCGTCCTAGTCACAAATCTCTGGAAGACTTAAACAGGTTTCCCTCAATAATTTCCCTGTATTTAGCGCCATCCATCATTCCTTCAATTCTGACCAGTTTCCCAGTCCCTGCCGATGAAAAACAACTCCACAGCATGATGCTGCCACCACCATGCTCCACTGTGGGGATGGTGTTCTCAGGGTGATGGAGGTGTTGGATTTGCGCCAGACATAGCATTTTCCTTGATGGCCAAAAAGCTCAATTTTAGTCTCATCTGTCCAGAGTACCATCTTCAATATGTTTGGGGAGTCTCCCACATGCCTTTTGGCAAAAACCAAACGTGTTTGCTTATTTTTTTCTTTAAGCAATGGCTTTTTTCTGGCCACTCTTCCGTAAAGCCCAGCTCTGTGGAGTGTACGGCTTAAAGTGGTCCTATGGACAGACACTCCAATCTCTGCTGTGGAGCTTTGCATCTCCTTCAGGGTTATCTTTGGTCTCTTTGTTGCCTCGCTGATTAATGCCCTCCTTACCTGGTCCGTGAGTTTTGGTGGGCGGCCCTCTCTTGGCAGGTTTGTTGTGGTGCCATATTCTTTAAATTTTTTAATAATGGATTTAATGGTGCTCCGTGGGATGTTCAAAGTTTCAGATATGTTTTTATAACCCAACCCTGATCTGTACTTCTCAACAACTTTGTCCCTGACCTGTTTGGAGAGCTCCTTGGTCTTCATGGTGCCGCTTACTTGGTGGTGCCCCTTGCTTAGTGCTGTTGCAGACTCTGGGGCCTTTCAGAACAGGTTTATATATACTGAGATCATGTGACAGTTAGATTGCACACAGGTGGACTTTATTTAACTACTTATGTGACTTCTGAAGGTAATTTGTTGCACCAGATCTTATTTAGGGGCTTCATAGCAAAGGGGGTGAATACATATGCATGCACCACTTTTCCGTTTAACATTTTTTAGAATGTTTTTAAACAAGTAATTTTTTTCATTTCACTTCACCAATTGGTACTATTTCATGTATATCCATTACATCAAATCCAAATAAAAATACATTTAAATTACAGGTTGAAATGCAACAAAATAGGAAAAACGCCAAGGGGGAAGAATACTTTTGCAAGGCACTGTAAAACAGAGAGGTTACGACCCATGATGCATTGCTCATGCAGAGATGCCTCTTGAATACAATATGTACAATCTGCAGTCATGGTAACATAAACAACATATTAGCATCATGGTGGTGGTGGGGGTTAGCGATGACGAGGGTTCGGGAAAACAGAGAATGTGAGTAATATCACTTATCACCAGCCACACGGCACTACACCGGGACAATTAAAGAAGAGGCCTTGTGTTGCTTCAAGAGCAAGACATCTCCAGGGAGGGAAGCACTGAATGCACTATACAGAGAGGTCATTTTTCATTAAACATCATCGCCTTCATGAACACACACACGTGCACACACACGTGCACACACACATACACACAGACATGCACACACACACACACACGCGCACACACACACACAGGCACACACACAAATACATACACAAATACACACACAAATACTCACACACAGACACTTGTTCTCTGCTGAACTGGGTTGTAGCCGCTGGTAGTGAGAGATGGTGAATCAGTGATCATGTTGAAGGTCAGAGAGGGCAGGGAGAAGTGATAAAAATGCAGACAGGTCAGAGAGAGAGGAGTGTGGAGAGACATTTGGAATCCAGGGCCTGGGCCAAATTGGCCCTTCAATACACACATCTCTTAGTTACCTCAGTAGAATGAAACAAAACAGTTTTGGTAATGTATACTGTCCTTTAGCCTCTCAGATTTACTGTAGAAAATGTGTCTTCTAAATTTGCTTTGCAGTAAAAGCTATTATCTTTAGCAACCTCACCAAAAGGAAGCTGCTGTTCTGGGATGGGTGTTTCACAGAGGAGAACAGGACGAGGAGAGGGTTTTGTAGTGGAGTTCAGAGAGAGGCCTGTTTTGAAGTTTGACCAACTTTGCCTTATTCCGCTAATCAGTCTTGTCTTAGTGAAGCGTTGGCATGTAGGCAAACACTTCTGTCTGGCCCGCAAAATGGTTACACTCGCTCTCTCTTCCCCTTCTTCCCCTCTTTCCCTCTCCCCCTTCCTCTCTCACTTTTTTTCTCTGATCCTAAGAGAAGTAGCCCCACTGTTTCAGATAAAGTGAGATAAATAAACATGTTCCCTGATGTCCCGAAGGCTCCCCACCCTCCCCCCTGAGAGCACACCCTCCTAACGCACTTCCTCTGCCACAATTAGTCTATAATAAATACACTTTAATGCAGATAATGTGCCCTGCTCTCTGAATCTCCCTCTCTTCCTCTCTGTCTTTCTTTCCTTTCTTATTAAGCCACATTAAGACAGGATCTGACTTTGGGTCACACGAGAGGGAGAGAGAAAATGATGAATTATTCTCAGAGCTACTCACAGCTGCAAACAATAGCTGCAAAGAAAATACAGATATTGTAACGTATGCAAAGAATCGAGAGCATTTGCAGTCAAGTCTCACTTCCTGATGGCTTTGATAAGATTAGTTGCTTTCTTAAACAGGATGTGTGCTGCTTTTAAAAAACTGCTCTATGGACATACCGAGTACAGTTGCATAACGGCCTGCCTTGACAGAGTGCCTGCAAGAATTGAAAGTTTCCTTCACATGAAGTCTCTCCAGATGAGCTTGAGCGAGTTTATCAAAGTGATGGAATAAAGGAGATTTAACATTGTCATATTAAAAAGACATGCAGTGGTTCAATATTTAAAAAGCCCATTTGCCTGGACAGAAGTGCTTTTTCATTCAAGAGCATATGGCTTCCCTACCTGTTTGTAGTCTCCACCTTATCTTCTCACAGAGAAAAAGGGAGAGAAAAATAGATATTTTCAAAGACATTGAAGAATCGTTCAATGAACGGGCGGCATGATGTAAAAGAATTACTTGACTTGCTTTCCATAATGAGTATCTCTAATTAGCCATACATTTGTTTTGTGAAAACTCCATTCTACAGTTGTGAGGAGATGGTAAGTATGTTGAAGTAGCACCCAGCCCCTCTCCTCCCTTCCCTGCACAAAGGCAGCATCACTTGGCTTCAAGGCACAATTTACCTCCCCACGTATGCATACGAGCGACGGAAAATAGTCAGGAGTGTGAGGGATCTTTTTTTTTTGTTTAATTAGCTATGCAACAATTAAAGGATCCACAAACTAAATTGAACCTTGTCTCCGTCGCCTCCCAGTTTGATTTCAGCACCTGTCACAACAACAGCCCCTGTTCAGCCATTATGCAAAACTTCCTAAGAACAAGAACCAGCATGAGGAGGAGAAAACGGCAATTATTTCTGATATTCACTTACTGTATTTCAGGTAATATTGACATTTAGAGTTTCGAAAGAAAAAAAGAAAAATCCTGAAAGGGAAGAAAAGGTGGCCCGGTTGACTTTTTCAACTGGCGCTAGGCAGATATGGCTTTCTTTTGCCAACATTATAGCCGTTCTAATGCCTGTGAGAGTGTGATGATGGGTGACTCACTCAGCACTACCGGGCTACCCTTCTCATTTCCCACTGTAGAGTGAAAACAATCGCTGGGTTGATTGTACTGTTAGCATGTCTGCCTTTTTAAGAAACAGTGTCAGTGATGCCTTGCTAGCGATGTGTCATTGTATTCATTTTCCAGTATGTAGTGTTCAGATGCAGGCAGGCATCCCAGGGGAATAATGTAAGCCATGATCGACCCTACACGGACAGCTACACTGTGGTCATTGTTCGGTGGCCTTTCTCTGCTGTAGAGTAACCATGCGTGATCAGCGATTCGACCGTGACTACTGTAGCCTGCCATGAGGACGCGGCCCTGTTTTCCCGACAGAGGGTTGTGTCACGAGGGAGAGGGTAGGAGGGGAAAACGGCACATGACAGAATACGGACAATCATTTACATGTTAGAAATTCTTTCCCCATTATCTAAAATCATTCCCTTTTTCCATCCTTTTTGTGCGCTTGTTTGTCCTCTGTCATCTATCTCATCCATCTCCCTTCTTATTGTGAAACACAGTCTGGTTAACAAATGTTCGAGCCAATTAATCCCCCCACTCGTCACAATGCATAAAATCAACTGGCAGGAGTCTCTCCACACCGCTGTGACCACTATTGCAAGATATATACATGAAAAAGGCACACACACACACACACACACACACACACACACACACACACACATCTGCTGGTCATCAAAATAATACCAGGAATGGTTAGCATAAAAGGAAGCTTTGAGCTTTTGGCCCGGCTCCGGTTGATGATGTGGCTGACCAGGACAATGAACTGTGGGAATTCGCTTGTCTCCCGTTGATCTTCCTCCTTGGCATCCCGAAAGCCTGTCAGACGCAGGGATAAAAAGACAGGCATTTTTCTTTCTCTCTTTTCTTTCTATTTTCTTCTTTCAGCGGGGGCCTCATAGTGATCTGTGGAGATGAGCTGAAAGCTGAACTACCTGTTGACAAGTCCTCTTAAGAGACCTCAATGACATATTGTGTGGGACTACAGAGCAGAAAGGAAAGGCCCAGCTAGGTCGATTCATATTTGTCACCGTTGTATAGCGTTCATGTTCTTGTATAGAATTTTTGTTTTGATATATTGGGTTGCTTCATTCGTGCTATGTTGTGAAGCTCGAGTCTTGGTTCTTAACTCCTATGTTAGCGTAGTTGTTGTGTGCGGTCTAGGTATGTTGGAAGAAACGGACTAGGTTTATTGTACTTTATTTCACTTGTTGTGCTGGGAACCGTTCTGTTTTCGCCTCATTACAGCATGTAATAATCCAGTTCAGTCAAAGAGCATGGAGAGGAAGAAAAACAACTCACTTTTCTATTGGGTTAATGAGAAGAGTTCCGAAGACCACCTGCAATAGACTAAACATGCATGAGGAAAAAGTCATATTGGTTTCAATTTACTGCCATGCTTAAAATGAGCCAAGATTTCTCAACTTGTGTTGGTATCTGCTTTCCTTCAATATTTTGTAAATATGCATTCCTCAGAATATGTAACATATGGCAAACGCACACATTTTCCATCGGATTGTTTTCCCCCTCTAAATTCATTAATGATTTGGTGCAAATATGATGGAATTCCGTTACTTTGTGAATAATGATTGATTATTTAAAAGCAATGACCTTCATTATAACTTAATGAGGTATTGCATTGTAATTAGTTAATGGATTCTTGTCAATACATGCCAAAATAACAAAGTATTGCCTTACTAATGGCTTTTCCATTCATAATTTCTCCTTATAAACCTAGTTAAAACAATAACAAAGTGGCAAATCAAAAGGCTGAGGGATGGACCTGGAGAAATGTAACCACTTTCAAATTCATACACAGAGCTATGGATGCAAGGACTGAACATCCATGATATCAAAATAATAGTTTTAAACATGTTTTGAGGCTATACAGTGTTTTTTGTATTACGTTGTTTACTAACATTAGAGTAAAAAAAAAACTTAGATTTGGGGTTCAATCAGTACTTCCACACTGTCTTTTATGAAATCCAAAACCTTCACAAGAGCATGTTTAGGCATACTCTACTTACAGTATGTGTTTTTTGCCTTAGAATATGCAAATGTCTGTGGTGTTCAGTGTGTACATCATTTGTAATACTCACTGAGCAAGTGTTCTCTGTTTCGTTCAACTTTGCATGTACTTTACAGGATCAGAGCACATTTGCCCTCATACATTTGCGATGCTTGTTGCTTAGATAATGACACGCACTGAGCACAAATATATTCGGACAGAAATACACTTCCATTGTGTTAAAGATACCGGCCGTAATTAAGCTGTGGGTTGCAGAGCAATTTGCTCAGAAAAAAAAAGAAGAGAAATCTGGTTTTGTGCCGCTTTACTAAAAACGGTAAATATTAACCACAAACTGTAAAGTAGAGCACTACTGCACCTCTGTGAGAGAGTGCAAAAGGAAGTCTGGTGGCTTTGCAGGCGTCATTTGAGCCTTATCGTTAATGAAAGAGCATTGTTGTAGACACCAGACAAACGTTAGATCTGTTTCAGGTTAGAGCGAGCGCAGACATTGCTACAGTGTGCTGTTTGGATGGCAGACATGTCAAGGTCAAACATACAGGTGTACAGTTACTCGGGAGCTACTTGTAACGCTAACTATGACGGTAAGAAGTTACGACTTGTGACCCTGTGATGTTTATAATGCTAACCACACAGACTTGAATTGCGTACTTGTGTACAAGAGAATGAAACGTTGGATTACTGGTACTTACTGTCTACCAACTGGTACAACTTCCTCTACGTGTGTACATCAACAATTTTTCTTTTTTTCAGAAACAGAGTTCCATATGAGTGAAATAAGACTGTCATGAATACACGGAACACTCACTGTGTCAGTGTTCTAAGAGCCACCTGCATTGTTACTTATAGAGGGCACTCTGATATTGAATTGTTGTCAAAAGCAATGTATGTGTGTGTGCGCGTGCGTGCGTGCGTGAATGTGTGTCTGTGTTTGTGTGTGTTGCATGCGTGTTGATAGGATGGGGGGGGGGGGGGTGTCACATAAGAAATGTCCTTTTTAATCAAGAAAAAAAATATAAAATGACTTGGGAGCAAGGGAGGCATATTAATGGAGTTCATTTGCATACGCTTGTCAGCAAGGATACGTAAAAAAAAATAATATGGATTTGTCAGTTCATTTCACATTATTCCATTGTCTATCTGCCTTTGTTATATGTTAAAGATAAAGCCGGAAATCAAATTGAAGAAAAGGGCAAGCTGCTATCTCTATAAATGAGCAACAGCTCATCAGTCTTGCTTGAATCATAGATGTCTATGGCAAAAGGCAGCGTGTATGCAGGGCACTTTCAAAAAGGGTTCCGTCTGATATTGGCCGAGTTTACAAAGGATTGTGGGTGGCACATTTAAGAGTCACTTCATTTTGTCTGGCAATGGACAATCCTTCCTTAGAGATCAGGATGAGAAAGTTGTCCAGAAACTGGTTTTATCTACCTGTGTATTCTCCCAACATTGTATTTAGAAAATATACTCATATCAGTGTAATATTATTGCAGTATTACAAAGATGTTTTCTGAATGGTATTTGCAGTAGTGTGGGATAGTATATCTGTGTCTCAGTTACATGATAATAAGCTCATACAGTCGTGCGTGACCTCGTCAATGTAAGCAGGCTCTGCATACATGAGGCATGCCCAGTCATCACATAGTCTACATAATATAGCCATTATATCCTTCAAGGGTTCATTTGATGGCCTTCTCCTTTATTACTAGACAATGATTGCAGTCACGTTCTAGAGAAGAAGAAAGTATTCATAAGCAGCCCACAGATCGTATTCATATTTTAGAGATAAGAGTCAACAACAAGCAACAGTATTGGAAGAACGGTCGGCTAAATAACAGCCAGGCCTAAGTCTTCCAGGGTCTTCCAGGGTGCGTCAGCAATGTGCTTCACTCCCACATCCTCTCTATCGTGTGTGTACTTTACATGTGTAACGGTTTGATTCAACATTTTTTTTATTTATTTCAGTTGTTCTGTCTAGCCTTGTCAGTTGGTGGGTGTCTGGGTTAGCACCAGTTAGAAGCCGAGATAGGCATAAGCTAGAGAGAGAGAGATCTTAAAAGCGAGAGCGAGTTGTCTTTGAGCCCTGTGAAGTGTGAGCGGGTGTGTGTGTGTGTGTGCGTGCGTGCGTGCGTGTGCAGGTGCATGTGTCTGTGTGTGTTTCGGTTGGGGGTGTCCCTGAATCCACAGGCGTCTGGACATAAACTGATCTCACTCCACTAAAAGATAACTCATGTTATGCTAGTGCTAAGTCCCTGAAAGGATTTTTTTTTTAAAATGATTATAATCGTGTGTTATAGCACGCTGCCACTGTTACTAGGCAGCATACTAATCAGCTTAATGAGATATTATACAGTATTTTGTTGACCAAGGCAGAACTCACTTTATTGTTTCTGAAGCTTGACCCCACCTGTTGCAAGTTAAAAACACGCCATTATCCTTCTTAAGAGAGGGGAGGGCATCACAAACAACCGGCAAGCAAGAAGACAAAAACAGACTCTGCTTGTGTATTCCCTTCAGCTTGACGGTGTATGCTCTGGGCCGTTGAAACCATTCTTAATGGCTTGGAGGCCTCTGATACATTGGGAACCCATTCAATAACACCAACTGTTGTTTTCCTCATTGGAAGCCATGAGAGGAGGGGAAGAGAAGGCAAGAGAAAAGTGATTCACATCAAATGTAATGTGCCTCTTTAATGGAGAATTACGACTAGACAAGTGTCGCAGTAGGGAGATAAGAGCGTGTGTTTACTGAAGTAACCCCTTGGTTTTAAGTGCTATTGTTAATATCATAATTGTAGCATTGCGGTAGCTTCATGACAATGGCATTGCTCCGTTTCATTAAGGCGTGTAATTGGAGGAATTCTGATAGGATGGGCCCAAGTAGCATAATTAGGCAGTGCCCGCCGTGTTTACTGTGTAATTATTGCATCCAAAACTGTGTTACAGTTTGAGAAAGTTCTGAGGGTTACAGTCTTCCAACCACAAGTGTGAGAACATAAGCTGTACTGAAAATCAAAAGAAGAAAATGACATTTATATGGGCGGCAGGTAGCCTAGTGGTTAAGAGCGGAATAGGTGAAAATCTGTTTTTGTGCCCTTGAGCAAGGCACTTCACCCTAATTCCTCCTGTAAGACACTCTGCTAAATGACATCTCTATTTCCATTCATCATGCACTGACAATTTACTCTAATACTTCTCGTTCTTTTCCGGTGTTCAGATTTTTGGATGAGCCATAGCTCTTTTTTAATGCATTGCTTATCAGGTTGATTGACTGTGGTTGACCGTTGTGATATCCTTCTCTCTTACAGGATGGAGGACTCTAGTTTGTGCCTTGGTGTGTCTTCAGCAGTATCGGACGCTGACAAAGACCATCTGAGCAACGCTGTGCTAAATGGCCGATACCCCATCAGTCAGAAGCTCCACCAGCTGACGGCCCAGCTGGGCCACGCCTTTCCCGACCTACAGAGCCGACAGCAGATCCCTGAGGAGAAAGCTGCCACCCCATTGGATGAGAAGAGCCACGCTGCCCTGGCCAGTCAACCAATCAGCAGTCAGATGGCACTGCTCGCCAACCAGCTCAACCGGGACATAGATGCAAGTGCCCTGGCCAACCTGAATGGGCGTGTGGACCTGCAGCAGTTTCTCAATGGGCAGAACCTGGGCATCATGTCCCAGATGAACGACATTGAAGACGATGCCCGCAAGAACAGGAAGTACCCTTGTCCGTTGTGCGGCAAGCGATTCCGCTTCAACAGCATCTTGTCGCTGCACATGCGCACACATACAGGTGAGAAGCCTTTCAAGTGCCCCTACTGCGACCATCGAGCAGCACAGAAGGGCAACCTCAAAATCCACCTACGCACCCACAAGCTGGGAAACCTCGGTAAGGGACGTGGCCGTGTCCGTGAGGAGAACCGTCTTCTACATGAGCTGGAGGAGAGGGCCATCCTGAGGGACAAGCAGATCAGGAGCAGCAGCCTCCTTCAGCCAGCCCAGCCCCTGCAGCACCAGCCACACCTTGGCCCTCAGAACCAGCAGCAGCAGCAACAGCCTGGCTCTGCCTGTGGCCTCCTCACCCCCACCAGCCTGGGCACTCCAGACTCCCTCTCCCAGCCGTCGTCCTCCCCCAAGCCGGCCGGCGCCCAAGATGACCAGGCCCTGAACCCACCCACTGGATTCCGCTGCACCTTCTGCAAGGGCAAGTTTAAGAAGCGGGAGGAGCTGGATCGTCACATCCGCATCCTGCACAAGCCCTACAAGTGCACCTTGTGTGAGTTTGCTGCCTCGCAGGAGGAGGACCTGATCAGCCATGTGGAAAAAGCCCATATCACGGCCGAGTCAGCTGCGGGACAGGGTGCAGCTGGCGGCTCTGAGAAGCCTGCCAACGAGTTCCGCTGTGAGGTGTGTGGCCAGGTCTTCAGCCAAGCCTGGTTCCTCAAGGGCCACATGCGCAAACACAAGGACTCATTTGAACACGTCTGCCAGATCTGTGGTCGTCGCTTCAAGGAGCCCTGGTTTCTCAAGAACCACATGAAGGTCCATCTCAATAAGCTGGCCATCAAGAGCAAGCCCCCAGCAGAGGACATTAACGCTGTCAACACCATGAACAGCATGGCCCAGGAGGCCCACGCTAACCTCTACTCACGCTACATCTCCTGCCTGCAGGGCGGCTTCCTATCCCCAGACAAACAGGGTCTGAGTGAGCAACACCAGATGCTGGCCAAAGCCGGCATTGCCATGAAGGAGAAGGAGATGCTGGGGAAGCTGCTAGGCCCCATGGCAGGGATGGGCCATGGCCTTGGTGAAGGGGAGAAGCGCTCTCTCCTGGGCTGCCTGAACCTGGTGCCCCCCCTGAAGTCCAGCTGCATGGAACGCCTCCAGGCGGCCGCCAAAGTTGCAGAGATGGACCCGCTGAATAGTTATCAGGCCTGGCAGATCATGGCACGAGGCATGGCCATGGACCGCGCCTTTATGCCCAAGGAGCAGCACCATGAGCAGCACCATGAGGAGATGACCAATGCTGCCGGCATGGCCTTCACTAAAGAGAAGCATGACTACCCTATGATGGGCTCCAACGATGGCTCCAAGCAGAAGCAGCACATCGAAGCTCTGCATGGCTCGAAGGCCGGCAGTGGAGCCATGATGCCCCTGAAAGACGACGGAGTGGGTTTCGACAGCCACCGTGACTTCATGCCACATCATGGCGGCCATGGCCTGGGCCTGGGCCACGGCCTTGAGTACAACCACCTGACTAGCCTGAAAGAGAAACCCACAGAGTGTCCTGACTGTGGCCGGGTCTTCAGGACCTATCACCAGATGGTGGTCCACTCTCGGGTGCACAACAAGGAGCGGCGGCCCATAGAAGAAGCCATCCAGCAGCAGAACAACACCACAGGACTGGATGAGCGGCGTGGCTCGGCCAGCGACCCAGATTCCCAGTCCATCAGCAGGTCCACCACCCCTGGATCCTCCAACGTGACGGAGGAAAGCGGAGCCGGAGGAGGCCACTCCCAGACCGGCAGCGTCCAAGACGACAGCCCACACCCTTCCTCCCCATCCTCAGGTAAGACAAAGTCATTACTATACCCTGAATAACGATCAATCCCATAGTCACATTATCCTTACTATCAGGACTTATTCCAATGTATTCTTCATTATTTATATGGGGAGGACACGTAAGGGGGAGACCACTGTGTCCAAAGAGGATAAGTCCTTACACAAAATGAGTTTGCTGATGGCTGGCACAAGATCTCTGACAGACGCCATTTACTTTGACATCCCTTCGACACAACACTGGACCCTAAGGAGTCCACTTAGACTGGAGAGAGAGAGGGGGGATCTGATCAAAACTGCCTGTTCAAAAGCAGAAAAAAACACCCTCACAGAGGGTCTATAGGATACTTTCTGCGCACTGTTTTTACTGGAGAGAGGAGGCCTGTCTAAACACACTCACACACTCAAACAAAACAATCATATGGAGATGCTCAACTCCCACGACGGAGCTGTGACTTGTGTCCTTCACACTGGCACATAGAACACAGACACGGTGTGGTGAAGAACATGCTCTATACAGACTAGCATGTGTCCCCGTGTAAAATGAGTCACGACTACGAGCACGGGCCAAACATATTACGAGTGATGAAAACATCTCCTTTAACATGGGAGGGAAAGTGATTCCACCGTAGCCAAATAAGCAAAAGCAGATACAGTGTATGTTTAGCAGGATTAAGAGAGGCTGTTCCTAATGATTAGAGACGTTTTAAAGGTAACTTTCTCATTCCTTCGGGTGGAACACCACATCTAAGCAGCTCGCCCGTTAATTAGGCCATGACTATGTGATGATCAGTTGGTTTAAGCTAAACAAGACACTAATTAAAGATATACATATGAAGCAGGTCCAAAAAAATTGAACTTCATTTGCGGAGTGAAATGTGCTTTTTAAGTCGTTTGAAAAAAGTGGCTTATGCTTAAGGCTTGAAGCAACTTAATTCCAACAGTACAGACAAAATTGTTTATTTATTCACAGTAGCATAGAGTCCTTATCATCCTAATGTAGTGTGATGGGTTTGAACATGGAATGGGCTATGTTTATTTTAATCTAAGAAATAATAACAGACAACCCCCCCCCCCATGCACACACCCCAATTAGGAATGAATAAAAACTAGAGTGAGATAAAAACGTATTTTCTTTATAGAGGCTATTAAACATAGCACTTTTCAGCGGGGGGGGTATTTTGCGGAAGTAATTCTCTTCTGAATTTTAATGCAGGAAGTTTCATTTCTTTTTCTTCTGGTTCTCAAGTACTTTGGATCTGAGAAATGTAGCTTATGGCATTTAGTTAACTTTATAAGTATTTACATATGTGTGATGTGAAGAACTTCCACATCATCAAAAACGTACAAATATTGCCAATTGAAATTATATTTACAATAAAACCTACATCAACTGAAATATTTTGGGTATTCACGCTAAACAACGTTGAATATCACACACACACACGCGCGCGCGCACACGCACACACACACACACACACACACACACACACACACACACACACACACACACACACACACACACACACACACACACACACACACACACACACACACACACACTCTCTCTATCTCTCTTTCTCCCTTGCCCTCTTCAACTCTCTCTCTATCTCACTCTCTCTCTGTAGTCCTACCTCGTCTATCAGTGTCTCCTGCCCTGCCGCCTCCTCTGTCCCTCTCTGAGTGCTGTGATGGAGTGTGATCGCCAGCTCAAACGCCTGTGTTTTTCCACCGTACAGGGGGATGCGGGCATCGTGCCAGCTCCCTCCTGCTGGCTCTAACGGGCCTTAAAGTTGACCTTGAGGGCCCCCCTACCTGCTTTTGGGGGGTTTGTCTGTGCGGGCGGGGCTTACATTGTTACAGGTACAACCTCTTAGCCTGGTTCTCTCTCACAATCTCTCGTTCAGACACAGTTCACAGGCTTTCTGTTGTGAGACTCAGGAAGCTGTGTATACACCACTCCACCATAACAACAGGGTCAAAGGGGAAATAAACACTAAAGATGTACAATTTGTTGTTGTCTGTATTTCATTAGTGACAGCACAAAGCCCTACAAGTTTTTCATCCTTCATAACATTGAGTATGATTCATATTTGGAGCTTTGGGACACCTAATTTAGAAACTGAGGTGTGTGAGAAAATGTGTCTGCAGCTAATGTGGAGGAAGGTGCCATTTATGTGTGTGTATGTGTTTGCGTATGAGTGTGTTTCTGCTTATGTGTGTGTATGTGTTGCATGAATGTGTCAGTGTTTTTAAATGAACAGGATGTGGCTGGCTATACCTCTCTGTTAGTCTTTATATTATACTCTTGCAATTTTGCTTGTTGAGAATTGTTTGTGTTTCATTGTAAGGCTGTGTGTGCGTGTGTGTCTTGCAAACATTGCTAACCATCACCATACCGCCAACCTCGTAACCACCTTCCCACTGCAATTTTGAGTTAAACTTGAATTACAGTAATCAACAATAACATCTCAACTGTGAAAGAAGGTCGAGACAATCTCTTTTGTCTTTGACACTGCACTTGTTTAAAGACTTGCTGAGAAAAAGTGTCTGCCTCAGAAATATCCTTCAGAGACCTTGCTTCTTTCATCCACAGCAGTAAAACCTTTAATGCTTTTGTATTTCATAGAGACGTCAGAACCTTTCGCCTCTTTTTCATAAGTACAGTCCCCCCCCCCCTAATCATCTCTTTTATTTGTGTTATTAGGCTAACGGATTGGTTTGACTGCGGAAGGAATCTATTGCTTCAGATTTCAGAGTTCTCCAGTCTGAATTGGGCTTGATAAGCAAGAATGTTCCTACTTGATAGTGTCTCTCTCTGAATGCATTATGGTGGGCCTCAGAGCGCCAGGCCCTGCAGAGTGCAGGTCTTAAACAGAGGCTTACCCTGAATGGCGGAACAGAACCCATTGAAACCTGATGTAATAGTATGTAAAGCAGAGCTGCCAGTGTGTTGTAAGATGGGGGGTATTTATGTTAACATCCATTGTAGATTCTAAAATGTAAGAAAAAAGGGAGATGGAGAGATTTGGACGAACTAAAGACAAGTTTAAAGTTGTTTCTGGTTGGGCCTCTCACAGACTAGGAGGATTCCATTGGTTGCTAGCGTGAGGTAAGTGTAAGCAAGCAATTCACTGTTGAAGGCGCTGCGTGGTCAATCCGACGTCTGCATCGGCCGTGCAGCGTTTACGGTGATGCGGCCTCTGCAGAAGTCAGGGCATTCATGCTTCTTGAGCTTTGCGGAGAAGCGCAGAGCTGTTGTGAAGGAAGTTGTCAAGAAAGTGAGTTTTTGTTTACACAGGACCTCCCGCCCCCCACCTACCATCGACCAATCATGTCAATGTGGAGCTATACGAAACCCCCTGCGTTGTTCCAACATTTGGGAGGCGCGCAACTACGCATCACAGAGCTCAGTTTGGCCTCTCTGTGTGCCATACGGAGTCTCCGACCACATTTTCGGATCAAGACTAAATAGGCTCTTACTCTACACCTGTTGTATACGAAGCATGTGACAAATGCAATTTTATTTGGGCTGCGTGGAGGAAATAAAGAGAGCAGAAACAGAAAGAGAGAGAGAGACAGAGAAAAGAGGAGAGGGAGTGAGGCGGAGCGACAGCGAGAGAAATAGAAAGAGTTTGAGCAAAGGGAAGGATGGCAACCAGTTGATGAAAATGACTTGCCGCTGAGAAAGGAGCGTACAGTATGATCATGCAGCTACTCAGAGCCTGGTCGCATCAGACTGTAGAGCGAGAGGGGCTTTTCTCAAGGCCTCGAGCAGGAGCACCTCCACTCCACCCCTCACTCCCACCTCTCTGCTCCGGCTACAAACCTACTGCTCCTATTCCTCTGGAGAATCCCCCATGTCTAAATATGTTTAAGAGGAGCAGCGCTTTAACATGGCAAGGATTAGTCGTATATCCCTAGGTCTTTACGGCTCTCAAACATGGAGGCAAAACGCTTGCGCCATACAAATTGAAATTGGATTTGCCGACTGACGCCTTAGGTTATAAAGCACGGATATTCATCTAATTACGTAATTACAATGGGGGTAATTACACATGCAGACTTACTGTTACATTGTAATTGCTGTGTAATTAAAGCAAAAATAACTAGAACTGTTCATGCCCAAATTGTTAGAAAAGCTTGGTGAGCGTCAAAACGGTAGCTATCTGAAACCCGCTCTGCGTCTGTCTGCGTTCGTCTCCGTGGAAACCCACTCTGGTATAAGATTGCTACTCAATCCCACCTTGACTGTCATACGAAGAGTTACACTTTATCCGTCTCTCATCGTCTTTCTAGCCTAAGAGGCAAGACTACGGACTCTGTTCAGATATGAAGTGGCGACCGAGAACGTCGCCAAAAATAGACATAGAAGTGAAAGGAGAAACAACTCAGGGCATTCGTGTCATACAGTAGATGGCATTGAAAGTGTGATTTAAAAGCCCGGTGGTTTGAAGGCTAGGTAGAGCTGGCCTGTGAAACCCCACCCCAGTGTCAGATGGAGGAGAGCCATCGGTCTGGTTGGCTTCTTCAAAGGGCTGGAGCTAGTATGGCGAAGTAAACAGGTATCTGTGGGATCACGGAGAGTCTCCTTCGGTACGCTCTTTCTCACAAAGATACCGTTCCTCTCTCCCAGTCAAGCCAGACCTTTGAAATGAGAACAGTGTTCTGTCTGTGTGTGTGTGTGTGTGTGTGTGTTTTTATAGCTAATTAGGGGGGGTATTTGGATGAATTATGTCAATGCCTTCCCTCTCTCTTCCTATCTCCATCTTTCTCCCTCTCTCTGTCTCTCTCTCCCTCTTTCTCTCTGTCTATCTCTCTCCCTCTCTCTCTCTCCCCCTCTGTCTCTCCCCCCCCCCCCCCTCTCTCTCTCTCTCTCTCTCTATCTCTCTCTCTCCCTCTCTGTCTCTCTCCCCCTCTCTGTCTCTCTCCCCCTCTCTGTCTCAGTTTACCTCTCTCTTTCTCTCTCTCCCTCTTCACTTATTTCTTTCTCTTTGTAATTGACATCCGGGTTCTCTTTTTTTCTTTCTTAATATTTCTTTCTTTCTTTATCTGAGAACTTGCCTGCTTCAAACCTGTGCTGTAGCCACTCTTTTGAAGACTAGCGCCTCAAACTGGCATGTCGTGTCTGTATTTTTTTTACGTGTCACAAAACTCAAAAAGATGTCATTGTGTCCGAAGCAAATTCATTACAGAGCTGTATTTCAGTATTGTAGGTCAGGATTCTGGTGTCTTTCTGGTGTCAAAAGTTCTATTCACTAATTGTCAGTGTGCTCTACTGATTAACATGTCTTGGATAAATGTAGACTTAGTATTTTTGTACACGCTTGCACAATATAAAAGGGCAATTTATTTCTCTTCAGCGGCTCAGTCGATTTCTCTCCCTTTTTTGTACTCACTGTCTCCACAATCTCTCTCTCTCTCCACAATCTCTCTCCCTCTCTCTTAGACTCAATTTGTAAATATTACCCATGGTGGGAATAAGCTAAGCCTTTTTAGATATTTAAAAATTCCAATTGTATTCCAAAGTGTATTTGAAAGAGTAGAAGTCAGTGTCGTTTTCTCTTGCTCACCGTATTCCTGGGTGGTTATCACCGGGCTGTCCTTATGAAACATTTATCAGGCTGTTTCATGTCTTAATGATCACGTTAGGATTCCCCACTTGGTTATGGAGCTGGAGCAAAGAGATGTGCTGTTGAGAGAGAGTGAGAGGGAGAGAGAGAGAGAAAGAGAGAGAGAGAGAATAAACTGCATGCATTATACCAACCACTTTTTAATTCCACATCTTTGCCAAAACATTGCTTACCTTTCTCCTGAACAAGCCTCCTTGGCACGTCACACATTTTCTTCCTCGTTCCCACCATTTCTGTTTTCTGTTTTTATAATTAAAACATAATATTTATCTTTCCATAACAGAAGGCTGCCTTACTGTGGTAGGTAGACTGTTTGAATATTAATATTCTACATGCTATCTCCTCCGGAGTCTGAGGAAGTGTCATTGGTGAAATAGTGAAAGTGAAGGTGACTCGCCCTCTGTTCTGTCAGAGAGCTGGGAACCAGAGCAGGGTTGCCAAGTTTAGCTGATTGAACATGGAAGAGATTGTGAAGAGGTTTTGACTAAATGAACACGAGGGACACGTTGGGGGAATGCATCATGCTGTATTTACCTAGCCGCAGTCCGAGTACTCTGACAAAATGACCCTGTATCCAAAAGTTGAAACTTAAACTGAAACTTTGATTACATGAAAGCCTTCACGTAGGAGTTGGTGTTGTTGTCTCTGACAGGGATAGTTGAATGAGAGGAACGTAGGGTTCCTTGTTTCACTGGTGACAGCTGTCTGACTCGGTCAATGCTGAATTCCTCCAAAATGTGTCTGGGCTCTCAGACAGAGAATGCAAATGGATGGCAGGGTGGGTGGCTGGGTGAGAGAGCTTTGTTTGAACAAGTTAACTTGGGCATGATTGGGGTTCCTCCCGTGTGAAAGAGCAAGTGAATACATTGACCTTTGTCTCATTAAAAATGGAGGACCAGCCGTATGATACCATGATAGAGGAATCTCTCTCTTTCTACCCTTCTCTCTTTTCCCACTTATTTCTCTCTCTCTCTCCCACACACCCACACATGCACGCAGACACACACACACATAAAAAACTGTGGGTGATGTCATATTTGGGTGATGGCCTATGGGTGAGGGGCTATTTCGACTTGAATATCACCACTGGCCATGGTATGTGGTCACTCCTAACCCCACTGACAAGTCACATAAAACAGCCCTTTGTGTCAACTCTGGGACGATGACATGAGCCAGATAATGACATGAACATTTTGCCTCTTTTTTTTAGCGAAGGTAATCTCTTAATCAGAAAGAGGAAAACAAATGGGCAAGAAAAATGAAGTCCAAGGATTGAGATCTTTGCCTGCACATTCCAGTTGTTCTTAAAATATTTGGCAATGTCAATTAGTAAGTGAGCAGAGCTAGCTGATGAACACAATTTTCCACTAGACTGAGCACCCTATTGTTGTGGAGTGAACAGCAGATTTCTGAGGTCATTATCATTCCCCGTTAGCCTGGCCCAGCTGCTCCTCTCGGCTCCAGCCAAACTCTACACCACGGCTCAGGGTAGCACGCAGCAACAGGGGGGCGCCAGGGAGGAGGGGGCTGGCAGGCTGGAGAGGGAGATAGAGAGAGACAGAGAGATGGAGGGCAAGAGAGAGGAGGGGAGGAATGAGGGACTGAAATAGAGGGATGGAGTGAGGTTGGGCGCCAAGGAAGGATGGAAAGATGGGAGAATGTAAGAGGTGCATGACAGGAAAAGGGCATGATAGAGAGAAAGGGAGAAATGCCCTTAGCGTTCTAGGATAACTCCATCTTTTATCTGGACTTACAGCTGAACTCAGAGGCTTGGAAAATAGAAACTAAGACCTATCTAAGACATGCGAGAAAGCTGTCTCTAAACCAACATGCTGCTCTGCTTCATAGGCCCTCAGAAAAAAATACGTCTCCCAACGTGTCTCTCTGCGCACTGTAAATTCCACGGTGGTGTGTTGAGGATGTGTTTGAGCTGGTGTTCAGGTTGGAGCTGGAGGAGAGACAGACATAGGGATGTTCTATAGAGCAGTATCCGCTGAGCCCTGGTCTCCCACCCAAACCCGGCTCAGACTCAGCTCCTCTCTCCTGGATCTGGAGCCCAGGAGTGCTTAGACACTAGCAGTGCTCATATCTTTACCCCAGCTTTTCTCTCTCTCTCTCTCTCTCTCTCTCTCTCTCTCTCTCTCTCTCTCTCTCTCTCTCTCTCTCTCTCTCTCTCTCTCTCTCTCTCTCTCTCTCTCTCTCTCTCTCTCTCTCTCTCTCTCTCTCTCTCTCTCTCTCTCTCTCTCTCTCTCTCTCTCTCTCTCTCTCTCTCTCTCTCCTCTCTCTCTCTCTCTCTCAAAATTGTCCCTTCCTCTCAGCCTGTTAGTGTGTTGTAGAGTGAACCTGGTTTCTCTGGCCGAGTATGGATCCATGTTTGCAGGAGATTTGAGTGTTGAGCAGGGAGCTTGTGCTATGTGTGCATATATCACCTAGGATCAGAACAGCCAGGCCATTTAAGAGAGAGAGGATGACAGTAAAGCTGCTAAGGGGACAAGGACTCACAGATGACAAGGCAAGGGGAGGGAGGAGAGGGGGATAAGGGGAAGGAGAGGGCGCCACAGCATGCACTGTTACGTGACTCAGACATCTACTCTGCCACCTCCCCCTATAAGAGACATTATCTCTGATAGGTCGCCGCTTCCTTTGAACGCACAGAGAGGTTTGAGAGCCCAGCTGTAGTAGTATCAAAGATAGTCTAGGTCAGGGACAAGTATAGGGGCTCCGCCACTCAGGAGAAGTGTCATTGGACAAGTACAACTATCTTAGACAAAGTGTCACATGAGTAACTGACAGTAGTGAGTATTGCACAAGGACATACAGCAGTGTTCCCCAACTGGCGGCCCCCCGGGCCACGAGTGGGTTTATTTGGCCGCCCAAGTTTTCTGAGCAAATAATATACTGTACCAGTCAAAAGTTTGGACACACCTACTCATTCCAGAGTTTTTCTCTATTTTTACTATTTTCTACATTGGAGAATAATATTGAAGACATCAAAACTATGAAATAACACACATGGAATCATGTAGTATGCAAAAAAAAGTGTTAAACAAATCAAAATATATTTTATATTTGAGATTCTTCGAAGTAGCCATCCTTTGCCTTGATGAGAACTTTGCACACTATTGGCATTCTCTCAACCAGCAGCATGAGGTAGTCACCTGGAATGCATTTCAATTAACAGTTGTGCCTTGTTAAAAGTTAATTTGTTAATGCTTTTGAGCCAATCAGTTCTGTTGTGACAAGGTAGGGGTGGTATGCAGAAGATAGCCCTATTTGGTAAAAGAGCAAGTCCATATTTTGGCAACAACAATTCGAATAAGCAAAGATAAATGACAGTCCATCATTACTTTAAGGCATGATGGACAGTCAATGCGGAAAATTTCAAGAACTTTGAAAGTTTCTTCAAGTGCAGTCGCAAAGACCATCAAGCGCTATGATGAAACTGGCTCCCGTGAGGACCACCACAGGAAAGGATGACCCAGAGTTACCTCTGCTGCAGAGGATAAGTTCATTAGAGTTACCAGCCTCAGAAATTGCAGCCCAAATAAATGCTTCACAGAGTTCAAGTAACAGACACATCGCAACATCAACTGTTCAGAGGACGCTGCGCGAATAAGGCCTTCATGGTCGAATTGCTGCAAAGAAACCACTACTAAAGGACACCAATAAGAAGAAGACACTTATTTCAGCCAAGAAACATGAGAAATCGACATTAGACTGGTGGAAATCTGTCCTTTGGTCTGATGAGTCCAAATTTGAGATTTTTGGTTCCAACTGCCTTGTCTTTGTGAGATGCAGAGTAGGTGAATGGATGATCTCCTCATGTGTTGAATCCACCGTGAAGCATAGAGGAGGAGGTGTGATGGTGTGGGGGTGCTTTGCTGGTGACACTATCAGTGATTTATTTCGAATTCAAGGCACACTTAACCAGCATGGCTACCACAGCATTCTGCAGCGATATGCCGTCCCATCTGGTTTGCGCTTAGTGGGACTATCATTTGTTTTTCAACAGACAATGAAGCAACACACCTCCAGGCTGTGTAAGGCCTATTTGACCAAGAAGGAGAGTGATGGAGTGCTGCATCAGATGACCTGGCCTCCACAATCACCCGACCTCAACTCAGTTGAGATGGTTTGGGATGTGTTGGACCGCAGAGTGAAGGAAAAGCAGCCAACAAGTGCTCAGCAAGACTGTTGGAAAACTCCGTCAAGACTTTTGGAAAAGCATTCCAAGCATTCCAAAAAAGCAAGATGGCACCGACAGAGAGGGTCGCCTCACTTCTAGTCCTTAGGAAACTATGCAGTATTTTAATTTTTTTTGAATGTATTATTTCTTACATTGTTAGGCCAGAAAATCTTAAGTGTTATTACATACAGCCGGGAAGAACTATTGGATATCAGAGCGACGTCAACTTACCAGCACTATGACCAGGAATACGACTTTCCCGAAGCGGATGCTTTGTTCGAACCACCCAAGGCATTCAAACTGATTCCAGAGGCTGACCCAAAACAACGTCGCCGCAGGAAAGGTAGACGGAGCGGCCTTCTGGTCAGATTTTGGAGGCGCGCACACCACCCACGGCTTCCCAAGTATTTTACTCGCTAATATCCAGTCCCTAGATAACAAGGTAGATGAAATTAGGGCTAGGGTTGTTTTCCAGTGAGACTTCCGGGATTGTAACATACTCTGTTTCACGGAAACATGGCTCTCTGGGGACATGCTGTCGGAGTTTGTACAGACACCGAGATTCTTTGTGCGTCACGACGACAGGAATAAACATCTCTCAGGGAAGAAGAAGGGCGGGGGTGTATGTTTCATGATTAATGTAATTGTAACAACATACAGGAACTCAAGTCCTTCTGTTCACCGGACCTAGAATTACAATCAAATGCCATCCATATTATCTCACAAGAAAATTCTCGTCGGTTATTGTCACTCCGGTGTATATCCCACCCAAGCCGACACCACAACGGTCCTCAAGGAATTCCACTGGACTCCATGCAAACTGGAAACAATATATCCAGAGGCTGCATTTATTGTAGCTGGGGATTTTAACAAAGCAAATTTGAGAACAAGGCTACCTAAATTCTATCAGCATATTGATTGTAGTACCCGGGCTGTCAAAACACTGGATCACTGCTACTCTAACTTCTGCGATGCATACAAAGCCCTCCCCGGCCCACCATTTGGCAAATCCAACCACGACTCCATTTTGCTTCTCCCCTCCTATAGCCAGAAACTCAAACAGGATGTACCTGCGACAAGGACCATTCAATGCTGGTCTGACCAATCGGAATCCATGCTTCAAGATTGTTTTGATCACGCAGACTGGGACATGTTCCAGGTAGCCTCAGAGAATAATATAGATTCATATGCTGATTCAGTGAGTGAGTTTATAAGGAAGTGCGTAGGAGATGTTGTTCCCACTGTGACTATTAAAACCTACCCTAACCAGAAACCGTGGATAGATGGCTGCATTCGATCAAAACTAAAAGCGCGAACCACCGCATTTAACCATGGAAAGATGACCAGGAATATGGCCAAATACAAAAAGTGTTGTTATTCCCTCCGCAAGGCAATCAAACAAGCGAAACATCAGTATAGGGACAAAGTGGAGCCGCAATTCCACGGCTCAGACACGAGATGAACTTCTACAGATGCACAATTGAGAGCATCCTGTCGGGCTATATCACCACCTGGTACGGCAACTGCACCGCCCACAACCGCAGGGCTCTCCAGAGGGTGGTACATTCTGCACAGCACATCACCGGGGGCACACTGCCTGCCCTCCAGGAAACCTACAGCACCCAATGTCACAGGAAGGCCAAAAAGATCATCAAGGACAACAACCACCCGAGCCACTGCCTGGTCACCCCGCTAACATCCAGAAGGCGAGGTCAGTACAGGTGCATCAAACCTGGGACGAGAGACTGAAAAAGAGCTTCTATCTCAAGGCCATCAGACTGTTAAACAGCCATCGCTAACACAGAGAGGCTGCTGCCTACATACAGACTTGAAATCATTGGCCACTCATTAGCCACAAATGGACCATTAGTCACTTTAATAACGCCACTTTAAGGATGTTGACATATCTTGCACTACTCATCCCATATATATATATATACTGTATTTTATACTGTCTATTGCATCTCGTGTATGCCGGTCGGTCATGGCCCATCCATGTATTTATATGTACATATTCTTATTCCATCCCTTTACTTAGATTTGTGTGTATTAGGTAGTTGTTGTGGAATTGTTAGATTACTTGTTAGATATTGCTGCACTGTCGGGAACTAGAAGCACAACATCTGCTGACCATGTGTATGTGACCAATAACATTTGATTTGATTTGATGAAGCTGGTTGAGAGAATTTCAAGAGTGTGCAAAGCTGTCATCAAGGCAAAGGGTGGCTACTTTGAAGAGTCTGAAATATAAAATATATTTGTTTAACACTTTCTTGGTTACTACAGGATTCCATGTGTTATTTCATAGTTTTGATGTAGAAAAACTTTTAACTGGTATTCTATATATATATATATATGGAATTTGGAATTTTTATTGTTGGACATAAAAGACTGTACAAACACCAGGAAATCAGCTCCAAGTGATTTTAATTTAAGAAATCTGGTCCCAAGTATTCCCACACATAATAGAGAGACACGTGATCGTATACAGATGTTAGCAATGTTAGAAATGATTATATGTTTTAGTCAAACTTTGTCTGTTTGGGCTTCTTGCAGACAATTTGCAGTCTACAAATTATTAGTATTTATGTTCCGGCACCCTGACCATCCGCTCCGGAAAAAAATTGTCCCGCGGCTGAATCGAGTTGATGATCCCTGACATACAGTATGCAAACCTTCACATTGGGGTTTGTGGATTCATATCTTCTGTAGTTATTAGCAGGAATAATACTTGTTATATTGCATGACAGCAGACAGTGATTGATCAAGACTGAATGATGTAAATCAGGAGTGGAAGGGACTGTGACATACCCAGTGAAGTACATGCAGCCCTACTTTCTCTTATAAAACACTGTCCTCTTTCTCCTGAGAGTCAGAACACAGTATTACTGTAATTAGCCGGTAGTCATTGACACTGTACATACAGTGGTATCGTGGTCACATATCACAAATCATTCAACACCCTGCTGTTTTTCATGAGTTAGCATTGGAGAAAATACGGTTTTCCTTCATATTACACAAAGCATCCTGATACCTGCATCTTAACATCCAAAGGAGTCCTTTTTAAAAATGATTAAAGGTTCTTTGACTCAAAGTACAACAAACTATGGAAGAGAAACAAGCTCTCTCACTTTTGTACTTGCCAGCTGCACATTTTAATGTGCCCCCAGTAGCATCTTTACCCCTTCCCGTCACCCCCTGGCACCCTTTCCCTCTCGCACCTTTCCATATTCTACTGTATATGTCTAATCCCCCCTCGCCTACCTGTAGAAAGTTTGCATTAGTTGAGCGAGCGGCATCAAAGCGTTGCTCTCAGCTTGCAGCTGCCAAGCTCCCCGTCCCCAGTCAGCAGGCATCCAGCTGTCAGGCTCAGAGAAGAGGAAGAGAGGGTGGAAATCTCTCACCAGCCATATGGTACTGAGTTCTGCCGGAGCCTCGCCGCTCCGTGAGCAAATGGCAAACTCATATATCTCATCAACACTCTTAATATCCAGGGCTGAGATGGAGAATATTTACATTTTTACAACCAATACTAGATAGTAGGTGACATGTGGTACAATGTTGATGTGACCTGCCCGCTCTGATGTGAGTGTGACTATTAGTATTGATAGGAGTAGGTATTACCAAGCATTATGTGTTTGATTAATTAGCATTCAAACTCCCTTGATAGCTCTCCCTAGATCAGTAACATGTTTCACTTTATAGAACCCCTTCTGGAAGGCCCAGGCAGTGAGATTTGAGCGGGCCTAACCCCAGAGACATTGGGCTTTCTCATTTTTCTGTTAGCAGGATGCTACGCCTCCTCTGTTAATCCTTAAAGGCCTGTGCATCCAGGATCTCCTGCTGCAGTGTAAGTAACGCCTTATGGCACCGAAAGCCCCAGCGAATCGCAGGGAATGTTGGCGGTATTAGCGTTACATTACCGCATAAAGCTCAAAAACACTGTCACCCTCAGTGGCAACGAATCCCCCTCTATTCTTTTGCAAACACCATTACATTGCCCTGAGTGGAAATTACACAATCTAATTGGGGGAGAGAGAGAGCTATAGAGAGAGGGAGCTATATAGAGAGATAGCTATAGAGAGAGATAGAGCTATAGAGAGAGATAGAGCTATAGAGAGAGATAGAGCTATATATAGAGAGAGCTATAGAGAGAGATAGAGCTATAGAGAGAGATAGAGCTATATAGTGAGAGAGCTATAGAGAGCGAGAGAGAGCTATAGAGAGAGAGAGCTATAGCGAGAGATAGCTATACAGAGAGAGAGCTAGAGAGAGAGAGAGCTATAGAGAGAGAGAGCTATATAGAGAGATAGCTATATGTGTAGCGAGATAGCTATAGGGAGAGAAAGGGATAAAGGGAGAGAGAGATAAAGAATGAGAGATAAAGAAAGAGAGAGAGAGAGAGCTAGAGAGGGAATGATAAAGAGAGAGAGATAAAGAGAGTGCAAGATAAAGAGATAGTGATAGAGAGAGAGAGAGATAACGACAGAGAGAAAGAGAGAGAGCTAGAGAGGGGGAGCTATAGAGAGAGATAATGTGTCTGCTATGTGAGAAATAGAGAGATCAGGAGAAAAAGAGGGAAAGAAGTGAGAAAACAAATCTTTTCTCAACCCAACCTGAAGCAGTCGCCATTACAAGCGAGGCTAGAGGAGATTGATATGGCGGCTGCAGTGTTTTGGAGGGACGGTAACGTTAATGGCCCCACTGGGTTTTTAATGAGTGTTGTGCCCCAAACAAAATGAGCTAATTAGTGTTATCATCCATATATCAGACTCTATACACACACATGCAACCACACACACACACACAACCACACACACACACACAGACAGATAGACAAAACCAATATGGTATGCTAAGAAGGCTGATAATGTTTCTTTGAGCCATCCTGGTGTACCTACATTTAAACCCATGATTTAAGTATTTTCAATCAGTTGTCCACCTTGCAGTAAGAATTAGGAAGCAATATATATATATATATATATATATATATATATATATATATATATATATATATATATATATATATATATATATATATATATATATATATATATACAGTACCTTCGGAAAGTATTCAGACCCCTTGACTTTTTCCACATTTTGTCACGTTACAGCCTTATTCTAAAATGGATTAAATAAATAAAAACTCCTCATCAATCTACACACAAAAAAATAAAAAAAATAAAGGGAACACTTAAACAACACAATGTAACTCCAAGTCAATCACACTTCTGTGAAATCAAACTGTCCACTTAGGAAGCAACACTGATTGACAATAAATTTCACATGCTGTTGTGCAAATGGAATAGACAACAGGTGGAAATTATAGGCAATTAGCAAGACACCCCCAATAAAGGAGTGGTTCTGCAGGTGGGGACCACAGACCACTTCTCAGTTCCTATGCTTCCTGGCTGATGTTTTGGTCACTTTTGAATGCTGGCGGTGCTTTCACTCTAGTGGTAGCATGAGACGGAGTCTACAACCCACACAAATGGCTCAGGTAGTGCAGCTCATCCAGGATGGCACATCAATGCGAGCTGTGGCAAGAAGGTTTGCTGTGTCTGTCAGCGTAGTGTCCAGAGCATGGAGGTGCTACCAGGAGACAGGCCAGTACATCAGGAGATGTGGAGGAGGCCGTAGGAGGGCAACAACCCAGCAGCAGGACCGCTACCTCCGTTTTTGTGCAAGGAGGAGCAGGAGAAGCACTGCCAGAGCCCTGCAAAATGACCTTCAGCAGGCCACAAATGTGCATGTGTCTGCTCAAATGGTCAGAAACAGACTCCATGAGGGTGGTATGAGGGCCCGACGTCCACAGGTGGGGGTTGTGTTTAAAGCCCAACAACGTGCAGGACGTTTGGCATTTGCCAGAGAACACCAAGATTGGCAAATTCGCCACTGGCGCCCTGTGCTCTTCACAGATGAAAGCAGGTTCACACTGAGCACATGTGACAGACGTGACAGAGTCTGGAGACGCCGTGGAGAACGTTCTGCTGCCTGCAACATCCTCCAGCATGACCGGTTTGGCGGTGGGTCAGTCATGGTGTGGGGTGGCATTTCTTTGGGGGGCCGCACAGCCCTCCATGTGCTCGCCAGAGGTAGCCTGACTGCCATTAGGTACCGAGATGAGATCCTCAGACCCCTTGTGAGACCATATGCTGGTGCGGTTGGCCCTGGGTTCCTCCTAATGCAAGACAATGCTAGACCTCATGTGGCTGGAGTGTGTCAGCAGTTCCTGCAAGAGGAAGGCATTGCTGCTATGGACTGGCCCGCCCGTTCCCCAGACCTGAATCCAATTGAGCACATCTGGGACATCATGTCTCGCTCCATCCACCAACGCCACGTTGCACCACAGACTGTCCAGGAGTTGGCGGATGCTTTAGTCCAGGTCTGGGAGGAGATCCCTCAGGAGACCATCCGCCACCTCATCAGGAGCATGCCCAGGCATTGTAGGGAGGTCATACAGGCACGTGGAGGCCACACACACTACTGAGCCTCATTTTGACTTGTTTTAAGGACATTACATCAAAGTTGGATCAGCCTGTAGTGTGGTTTTCCACTTTAATTTTGAGTGTGACTCCAAATCCAGACCTCCATGGGTTGATAAATTGGATTTCCATTGATTATTTTTGTGTGATTTTGTTGTCAGCACATTCAACTATGTAAAGAAAAAAGTATTTAATAAGATTATTTCATTCATTCAGATCTAGGATGTGTTATTTTAGTGTTCCCTTAATTTTTTTGAGCAGTGTATATATATATATTTCTGTTGTGCTGGTATCATCAGCCACAATGTTCTCCTTCTATATCAGTCATACTGGAAAATACAACAGTTGCTTCATTTCCCAGTGTATGTGGATGGACTATAGATATATCTATCTTGAGTTGTTTTATCCATTCTTCATAGTGCTTTTTCCTCTGAAGCCCGTGAAGCCGTGCCCTGTTTGTGAGCGGAGCGATTATGTCCACAGGTTTATAAGCAGGATAACAATGCCACGAGCAACGTCGGGGAAACTAAAGGGTCCTCCGATTTCCTGGCATCTGGACTCAATCCCTGTTACCTGCGTGTAAACCTGTGTTTGTCCCGCCACTGCTTCTCGTTGACCACGTAGACTGACCCCCACTTTATTTTTCTGGCACTAAGCCTATTATAAAATCAATAAACAATCGTCTTTTTTTTGTTGGTCTTTTAAATCGTCTTTTTTCTCCTCTGTATATCCTCTGCGATGGAGGGAAACGGGTGGCGCACACAGCGGATGCAAAAAGCTCTGTAAACCCGTTGGTTTCTCTTCTCCTGCCTGCCAGAGCAGACTCAATTGAGTCTTTAACCAACTGCCCCCCCCCCCATGTCAGAGTCATTATCCAATTGCGTCTATTCTACCGTATGTGACCCTAGGATGACCTGAGGAGCCATCATTTTTCACTTAAAACAGTCATGGGGAAAACCTCTCTTATGACAGATGCTATCAGAGGAATAGCTCTTTACTCGAAAGGGACATTCTGTACAGGGGGAAATGATTTCCAGACTTCCCCTGTATAATCTGATATTGATGAACAGATTATGTATTTTATTGGAAAGTTTAGAACTCTGGACAAATCACCAAATATTTACTATTGATCCTTTCTTAGTAGCTTTTCACTAAGTTTACAGCCGCTAATAGGCTGCTTACAGTAGTTTAGCATTCCACCCGCATGTTACAGATTGGTGTTTGATGCCTATGGCATGATGGACATTTTTAATTGTCACTTTCTGAAAATGTAATAATCCTCTCGATAAAAATCAACAAACACTGACTTTGACAACTGATTTTTAAATTGAGCATAAGAGTAAAGCAGCATTCCCAGATTTTGATTCTCACTGTCAGTTTAAACTAATGTGTCAAACACAGCGGTAGCGATGTCAATGTAAACCAATTTCATTCCACCAGCTTGAAAGAAGAATTTTGAAATGAAAATGTCTGTAACAAGTCTACGTCATTTTTTCCCCCCACCATTTATTTCATGTCTCCCTTGTTTTTTTCTTTTTTTTAGGTTTTCTTGGGAGTGTTCATAATTATGGGTAATCATAAACAACTTAGGAGTTACTAATGAGACTGTGTTGTACTGTATGTTGGGTTCGTATGGGCCCTCTCCACAGCCGTACCAGTGTGGGCAGAATAAACAGCTCTCGGTTCTGTGTTAGGTGTTCCTTTTTGCCAATTTGATCTTGTGCCTTTACAGTAGATTCATTTCCCCCTTACCATACTGTGAATTAGATACAGAAACAGATTTCTCCAAGCTGTTGAATCCTCTGCTGTGGGTTCCCACTAGCCTCCAGATTGGCTGCCTCTCTTCACTGAAGCCCTGATAGGTTATCCTAATTGGGAAGGCTCTGACCAGCAGGCCCTTGCCCAAACGGTCCCCTGGACTGCGTTATGGGCCCCAGGGACCAGGGAGGGACACACAGGGGCCGCTCACAGGGAGCTCCACCGTGACACTGAGTGGGCCGCTGGCTCCAGCCCTGGGAGAGGCAGGATGGTACAGGCATGTGTTTCATCTCTCCCATCCAAAGCAGACGGAGGATTGTATCGTTGTCATTAATGTGTCACGCAACCTTGCTCAGTGTCTGCACTGTCAGAGCCTGCCTTAGCGACAATTACCGTGGAAACCAGCTTTTGATCTTCCTGGTTCGAAAGGTCTGCGTCGTGATTGGCGGCTGTTTTATTTTCCTCTCCTCCGCTCCGTCTCTATCTCCATCTCCTTTGCCCTCCCTCTATTCCTTTTGGAGCATGCTCAGTTTGTGTCCTCTATTGGATACGGGTGTAGTGTGCTCATATTATGGCGTTAGGCAATGAATGCTTCTTACCGTAGTTTAGATATTAGTTCCTGGGTAAGCAGTGACAACCCCTGGACAGGTCACCTCCTCAAGCCTTATTTACCTGGCCTCTGCTCTGGAATCACAGAGAGAAAAGCACTCCTCTTGCTCTCTGTTTCTGTCCTTTTTCTCACTCCTGTTCCCTTATTTCCACTGGGAGGAACGTTGACCTCATTTGTGAGGACAATAACCCCCTTGACTTTGGGGATTAAGACACGAAACCTTTGTGGATTAATTAGGTTTGAAGCTGAATTCATTTTGTCGCTATGGAATGCAACACAAAAAAAAAAAGAAAGGAAAAAAATGTAAAGTGTGTGTGAGCTCTAGGTTGTGTTGTGTTGTGTTGTGTTTTTACTGTTTGCCCAGGTGGATACTAGTTTGACAATCTTACCGGCAATAGGCTACAGTGGGTTGGAGCTGGAGTCAATGCAGTCGACTCTCTAGAGCTCCACTTTGGCTTGTCACACATAACGAGCAGGAAGTAGCAGCTCTGACAATGCCGCAGGAGTCATATTGTCTCAGTTGTCTTGGTAACAAAGCAAAGTGTTTGTTTGTCTAAGATCTAGCACGATTGCAATTGAGATGGTTAACACCTATTGTTTTTTCTTAAGAGCATATGTTGCTTGAGATTAACTTTCACGTGAAAAGAGCTGTTAGCCATGTTTGTTTACAAAATACCAAAGGTGTTTAACTCACTGAAGATGAAACAACATAAGCTCAGAACATTGCGTTTTTTCCTCTCAACGTATATATTGAAACTGTGGGGGTTATTAAAGTCACACCTTTATGACTTGGTAGACCAAGGTGAATATACATTGTGTCAGCTCCCATAGTTCCCACACTGTTATTCTGCCTATATCTCCTGTGACGCTAGTCCCAGTAAATGCAGAGCCAGTGATATTGCCTAAGTTGAGTGCCCTCGCCGTTCCAGGCCTGGTTTATACTAAAGGAATGATCTGATCCTTATTCAAACTCCTAGTCCAGTGCAGTGCTACGGCATTGTATTGTATTGATTACGTGACCTGATGCACTAGCTCACCAGAGGCACGGGATCAGGCTCTGTCTCAAAGTTTCCTCCGACTCTCAGCGGGATGGAGCTCTGCTCTGAACATCAGGCCTCGACCCTGTCTGAAGTGAGCTGCTCCCTCTGGAGACAGGACACAGGTTTAACCAGGGCTTTTTGGGGAAGCTCAACCCTCCCCTGTGTTCCTCCACCAGCCCCCCCCCCCCCCCCCTTAAGACGTGGGGCTAAGTCGTGACTGAACCCCTCGTGGCGACGGATCGGCCAAATGCCACCTCTCCTGGCGTGGGTTGCAGGTGAGGTGTAATCGTGCCGGTGCAGTGCTCCTGTGGCCAGAATCAGGTATTTGCTATTAGACACAGAGATGAGGATTCGGAGGAGGACGTGAAATCGCTTTTGGTCCCACACTCTCTGGGTCTTTGAGCCCCGGCCTCACATTTCATACCTTTCATGCTGGTCCTCAACAACACAGGATCAGCCTTTTGTCTTGTTTCTTTCGTCTCTCGGGGAGAGAGAAAAAAAAAGGACCATCTGAAAGTTTGGAGAGAAAAGTTTAGAGGACATTTCTGGATTATGTTCAGGAGACACAAGCTGCTCACAGTATGAACATGGCACCCATTCAATGAGATCTATTTCCATAAAGATGATTTTTACATCACCGGAGTCAATACACAGTTATTGTTGGATTGAAGTTGACTTACCATAAGAAGTCCAGTCGAGTTAATCTTCACCATAAACCAACTGGAAACAACTTCCCATTTCCAGGTGACCTAATAACCGGCGATGCAGCCATCAGATAATGACCACCCATCTCGTTCAGCATTTCAAAGCTACGTATCTGTCCTGCAGAGTTGACAAGTGTTGAGTTCTCCTTTGCGGTAAGCCTAACATCTGATGGCTCTCTGAAATATCCAACGTGTTGGACAGGTGAGGTGCTGTAGCGAGCGACACTTTTGAGATGCGTGTTGGCACCCTGTCACCGTTCTGCAGTGTGCGTCCGCACAGATCACAGTGCGTCTATGAAGGTAACAGCCCATCATTTGAATTACGACTGGTTTCGCCCGCTTTAGCTACAATTAAAGGCTGAAATCTTAGCTGTTTCAGAGGAAGTACTGTCTCCCCTCACTGTTTATAACAAATCATGTCGCGATGTTATGCATTGGGATTTCAATGGTACACGTGTCTACTGTCAGACTGAGGCAAACGGATACTTGGTTCAGAGACCATAGATATTCCTTACCCAGTATCCCCACATACCCCTTACTAAATGAAGTAGCAGCCGTTGATTGCATTGTAAAATCACTCCCTCATTGTGGAGATGTTTTCTCTTTAACTGCATGCTGCGTGGGCTCTTGGAGGGGCTTTGCCTCAACAGACGGGCTCCCACTGCAGTGTGGGGCCAGGTCCAGACATTTTGATGCTTTTTGGGGTGCATCTCCGTCTCTCTGGAAACGAGCTCACAAGAACACACCATATTTTCCAGCATGGTGTTGGTGAGGCATCTAGCTGCTATCTCAATCAGTGTGTTTTTTTTGTACTGTGGCCTGCTGCCTGACGGAAATAGCCCGTAGATTGTGTTAGACCGTTGCCAGTGTCTAATTCTCTATGTAGCTATTTATCTCCTGTATTTATCACAGTCTGTTTATCTGACTTTAACAGACTGCCAATGGAGATTACCCAAATCTGCAAATGAACTCCAAAATGAATCCAGCCTAAATCGCTAAAAAACAACATTTTCTTTAGATTAACATGTCTGTTCCCTGTTTTGACTGTTTCCTCATACATTGTAATATAAAAACATGTTTCCTACTGTATACACCACAGTAGTAATTAATATTATACCATCTACTTTTTTCATTAACTATAAATTGACTTATTTTGTCTCGCATGCACTTGACGTATGGGTAAATTGTATTATAAAAACCGGTGGAGGCTGCTGAGGGGAGGACGGCTCATAATGATGGCTGGAACGGAACAAATGGAATGGCATCAAACACATGGAAACCATGTGTTTGATACCGTTCCACCGATTCCGCTCCAGCCATTACCACGAGCCCGTCCTCCCCAATGAAGGTTCCACCAACCTCCGGTGGCAAAAACATGTCTCTACTGCGTACACCACAGTAATAATTCATACCATGCCATGGGCTTTCTTCATTAACTAGAAGTTGACTTCTTCTGACTCGCCCGTGCTTGACATATGGGTACGCGTATCAGACCAACACAATAAAGGTAATATTAGGTGGTAGCTGTTAGATACATGTTTTGGGAACATTGTGAGATCTGTGGTTTTAGGTCTTAAGGCCATACTGTATGAACATAAAAAACGCGATGTATTTCCATAGCAATTACTTATGACTGAGTTGACCTATTCCTGTGGGAATCAGCCACGTCTTCACGGGCCATCGTCTGTAGCTGTCACGCAATCAATCTACAACCACCCTCGCACTCCCCTCCCCTCCCCTCTGAATAAAAGCCACATAACAGCGATCGATGGATCCCTCCTAATCGTGTTAGATGTATTGTTTTCAAATACCAACGCCCAGCTGGTGAATCCTGTTTTGTCTCTGTTTTAGAGATCAGGCCTCTTTTACCTTCTCCTCTCTCCATCTCTCCGTCCGTCCCTCTCTCTCTCTCAATTTGTTTCTTTTCAAAGCTCGGGGAATTGGCCCAAATCCTAGGTATCACATATCTGACCATATTTCAAGCCGAAATGAAGCATGTTAAAACCTTTTTCCCTTTAAAGGTCAGACATTAGTGCTGGTTAAAATGGATCTGTGGATTTATGAATTTAGCCCTGTGTTGGAGCTCCTTTGTAATGGAAGATTCAGCGGGGAAGCTTAACATTGCATTGTTTTGCTTTGACAACGCAGCCACCAGAGCCACTGCAGCTGTTCCCCCCCCGCTCACAATGGCAGATTAATTAACACAATCATGTGCTTCTGGCTCCGGCTCAACATGCAGGTCTGCTCTGGGATAGATAGGTAAATCCTATACATGTGTTTCCAGACGGAGAATATTCTTATGTTGGGTTTCATAACTAGATATATTTGGTTTGTGACTGGTCATCTCCAAAATCCCAAGCAAGGGGCCTAACTAATTGGACTGAAGTATATCTGGGAAGTGTTTTGTAGTTCAGAGAAGCACTTCCTCATTCCTTCTCGGGGCTGCCACGGCCATTAGGCGGCTGTTCTAATTAACATTCCGTAGGCCAACCCGTCTCCCTTTCTTAGTTAGTTCCCTGACATTTTAAACTGTCTATTATTCCGCCCGGCTTTCAGGTGCAATGCTGTGTAAATGGCAAGTCAAAAAATTATGTATCTTTTTTTCATACAGTTATCCATCAAGGACCGGTGAGGATCAGTCCTAGTGCTTAAATCATTACGGAATGCTGTGATCTTTCCCGATTGATCATATCACTTACACCCACTGTCATGCTTTTACCGTACTTCATCTTATTTCCTCTTCTTCGTTTCTCTCTACTCCTTGTTTGGTGTTAACATGACCGCAGTTTTTCAATATTTTAACCTTGCCTCATCCTCTCTGTTTATATAATATTCACTTAACAGTCAAGAGTAAGGGAAGGAAGAAATTAGGGCGGGTGCGACGGCAACAAAAACACTGAAGCAATTATGTTTCTTTCAGCCCAAGCGTTCTCACGTTAATGAAATCCCTTATCGTTTTAGGGAGGATGGGAAGGTAGGACAGGTGCAAGAAATGGTGTTCATTTATCTTTTTCTAGAAAAGAAAAGAAAAAAGAGAATGTCGAGGTAAAGGCAACAAGTGTGGAGAGAGTTTCTCCTTCACATTTTGTTACCATTGGATAGTTTAAAGCAACTCTAATTTTGCTGTTTTGTTCTGGGGATTTTGACCAGACTGTATGTGTGTGCCTATGTGCATATGAGAGAGAGAGAGAGAAAGGGGGGGGGGGGGGGGGGGGGGGGTGAGAGTAAGAGAGGAGGTGAGAGATTGGGAGGAGGTTGTATCACAAATTTGTGTCTGTTTAAAGGGTAAGACGACACTCCTGTGGCTAACATTTGAAGTATTTACCTCATCACAAGATGTCTGCCCTTTCCCCCTGTGCAGCTCACATGCAGATTAGAGCGGTAGCGGAGGTAGCAGTGGAGACCGCTTTGATGACGCTAATGCCGAGTGAGATCCTGGCTCCCTTTAAAGGAAGCTATCTGATTGGAAACAGATCTGGGACGCTGGGAGGGTTGGCCCTGGCTCGTTTTGATTTAATGACCCATTTCCTCGGCTCGTGCCACAAGCAGGTCTAATCACGGCAGTCAAGGTGCCCAGAGGTTCGCCGTCATGGGAGTGTACCATCATCCAGGCCCAGAATGAAGAGAGAGAGAGAGAGAGAGAGAGAGAGGAGAGAGAGAGGAGAGAGAGAGAGAGAGAGAGAGAGAGAGAGAGAGAGAGAGAGAGAGAGAGAGAGAGAGAGAGAGAGAGAGAGAGAGAGAGAGAGAGAGAGTTAAGGACTGTATACATTTTGGGGTGGCAGGTAGCCTAGTGGTTAGAGTGTTGGGCCAGTGACCAAAAGAAATCTGTCGTTCTGCCCCTGAACAAGGCAGTTAACCCACTGTTCCTAGGCCGTCATTGTAAATAAGAATTTAAGAATAAGAAGAACTAACTTGCCTAGTTAAATAAAGGTTTAATTAAAAAAATACATTATGAAGCAACCAATCAGAGCTTGTGTCTGTATGTCTGTAGTTCAGCCAGCCGGAGGTGACAGGTACAAGTTGAAGGCCCAGGGAGTCGCCTTGGTTTCCATATATCCAGCCATATACTCTGCTTCAGAAGTGTTAACCACTCTTTCAATGCAGACAGTCATGGGACATGGTGTTTCATTCGGTCTATTAGCTTCCTACTGTACAGTATGCCTCGTTTTCATTGGTCATCAGAGCAATCATAGTCAAAGTTCAGTATTACTTTGTGTCTAATTTGTTATCCCATGAGTTGCGTTGACAACACATTTGAAGTGATAGTGTTCCCTGTTTAGAACCCACCAGAGAGCGAGAGAGAGAGAGAGACCTTACTCTGTGTACATGCTCGACCTTCTAGTCAAGAGCACTCCAGGCCTGAGTAGTGGCCTAATGGAGCCAGTCAACTTTGAAAACCAAACTTGAGCACGCTTAGACATATCAAGCTAATGATCAATTATTAATATTCACAATCCTCGGCCTTGATGTCGCTGTATGGATATAGACGGCAAGCAATTATGTCATGGTCTTTGGGTTTTGTCTATCCCTGCCCGACCGCCTGCTTCCTGTATGTGGAGGTTTATAAATATATAACAGATAGTTCTTAGCGAGAGGAGTTATACACTCTTATTGCAGATATACAGATGCAGATTAATTTGTAATTAGTCTTGAAATGTTGAGCCTCTGTGGATAAAGGATTCAAACTTCCATTCTCCATTCCATAAATGCTGATCACTTAAAAAGAACAAATGCTCTGAGCTTGATAAAAATAGCTTAAGCTTGAATTATTTGTTTGGACACATATGTTTGAATGCCCTAGCAACACTAAGCGGGAGTAAATGAGTTTTAGAATAAACTGTTATTGTTTGCGTGTAAAAACGGTTCAGTGCATTAGATCAGTATAAGAGAATCCTAGTGTCTGGTTAAATGTCCGTTTGTTGGTACAACTCTAAGAGGGAGGCAGGGAGAGAAAGTTTCCACGCCGTCTCTGTTTTAACAATGTGACTTCATTTTCAACGTCCAACCATGGTGTACCGTTTCTTTCGGGCTTTTAGGTTCACGTTCATTTTCTCCAAATGTCAGATACCTCTCCGTAGAAGAAAACAATGACGAATGGAATGAAGACATATGTTTTTTTTTTGGGGGGGGGGGGGGGGGGGGGTGAAAATACCAGAATAGTTTTTACTCGTATAAGGCAGGGGGAGTCTATTAATAGTTGAGTCATCAGCGCTGCTGCAATGCTCTGAAATGGCAAATTGTGAGATCCCCAATGGTGATTATTACTCTCTGTCAATGACCTTCATAACAGATGAACATTCCGCCAGTGGAACAGAGCGTGCTCTTTAATAGGGGTATGTGTGAGGCGTGGCATTGCCTGTGTAAACTGGGTGGACTGGGTGCTATGGGACGAGTAGAGAAGGGGAGAGGACAGCATGGGATTTGGTTCTGAGACACCGCAGACTGAAGGAGGGAGGCAGGTTTTTATTTTTCATTCATTGGCATGGATCTCCTTTTTTGGGGATTTACAGCGGAAAGAAATCACATTTCGATTTGGTTCTTGCTTTATAATACAAGGCAATTATTAGTATTATCCTGATTAGTGGTGTCATTTTGACTGAGCTAGTTTAACCCTGAGGGACTGTTGAAGAGGAGGTAGAGCTGTGGGGAGGGCCACTGTTTTAATACCACTTTGCCAAAATCTGGCCTTTCTCTAATGTATTCTGATAGTATGGCTCACTCACGAGACACACCGGTGTTTGGAGCAGCAGTATAAATCTTTTTATTTCATTTTCCGAGACACTGGACAAGTTCATATAAGAGGAAAACGGGAAACGTCCTTGGTCTTTGGATTTACGGGCACCCTGACTGTGGAGAGAGGGAGAGAGAGAGGGAGAGAGAAAGGAGAGTGAAGAGAGAGAGAGAGGGATAGTTTCAGTACAATTCAGCACAGCTTGAATTGAAGCACAGCACACTGAAATGCACCTCTCCTCTGTGGCCTTGTTAAGTGTGTTCATCACCTTTATGATAATATATATCTTTAAGTGCACATTTATGTAATTGAGGTATTGATCAGTATACATTCTCCCCTTGATAATGACTATTTTATTATGGGTTCTTAATTAGACTGGGTTAATTTTAAACTGATGTTTGAATAGTGGTTAATGGTTGTGATGCTTATTTTAACTCTGATGCTATATATATAGCATCAGAGTTAATATATATATATATATATATATATATATATATATATATATATATATATATATATATATATATATATATATATATATATATATATATATATATACAGTTGAAGTCGGAGGTTTACATACACTTAGGTTAGAGTCATTAAAACTCCACAAATTTCGTGTTAACAAACTATAGTTTTGGCAAGTTGGTTAGGACATCTACTTTGTGCATGACACAAGTAATTTTTCCAACAATTGTTTACAGACAGATTATTTCCCTTATGATTCACTGTATCACAATTCCAGTGGGTCAGAAGTTTACATACACTAAGTTGACTGTGCCTTTAAACAGCTTGGAAAATTCCAGAAAATTATGTCATGGCTTTAGAAGCTTCTGATAGGCTAATTTACATCATTTGAGTCAATTGGAGGTGTGCCTGTGGATGTATTTCAAGGCCTACCTTCGAACTCAGTGCATCTTTGCTTGACATCATAGGAAAATCTAAACAAATCAGCCAAGACCTCAGAAAAAAATTGTAGATCTCCACAAGTCTGGTTCATTCTTGGGAGCAATTTCCAAACTCCTGAAGGTACCACGTTCATCTGTACAAACAATAGTACGCAAGTATAAACACCATGGGACCACACAACTGTCTTACCGCTCAGGAAGGAGACGCGTTCTGTCTCCTAGAGTTGAACGTACTTTGGTACGAGAAGGGCATATCAATCCCAGAACAACAGCAAATGACCTTGTGAAGATGGTACAAAAATATCTATATCCACAGTAAAATGAGTCCTATTTCGACATAACCTGAAAGGTCGCTCTGCAAGGAAGATGCCACTGTTCCAAAACGGCCATAAAAAAGGCAGACTACAGTTTGCATCTGCATATGGGGACGAAGATTGTACTTTTTGGAGAAATGTCCTCTGGTCTGATGAAACAAAAATAGAACTGTTTGGCCATAATGACCATCGTTATGTTTGGAGGAAAAAGGGGGAGTCTTGCAAGCCGAAGAACACCATCCCAACCATGAAGCACAGGGGTGGCAGCATCATGTTGTGGGGGTGCTTTGCTGCAGGAGGGACTGGTGCACTTCACAAAACAGATGGCATTGTGAGGAAGGAAAATTATGTGGCTATATTGAAGCAACATCTCAAGACATCAGTCAGGAAGTTAAAGCTTGGTCACAAATGGGTCTTCCAAATGGACAATGACCCCAAGCATACTTTCAAAGTTGTGGCAAAATGGCTTAAGGACAACAAAGTCAAGGTATTGGAGTGGCCATCACAAAGCCCTGACCTCAATCCTATAGAAAATTTGTGGGCAGAACTGAAAAAGTGTGTGTGAGCAAGGAGGCCTACAAACCTGACTCAGTTACACCAGCTCTGTCAGGAGGAATGGGCCAAAATTCACCCAACTTTTTGTGGGATGCTTGTGGAAGGCTACCCGAAACAATTGAGCCAAGTTAAACAATTTAAAGGTAATGCTACCAAATACTAATTGAGTGTATGTAAACTTCTGACCCACTGGGAATGTGATGAAAGAAATAAAAGCTGAAATAATTCATTCTCTCAACTATTATTCTGACATTTCACATTCTTAAAATAAAGTGGTGATCTTAAATGACTTAAGACAGGGAATTTTACTAGGATTAAATGTCAGGAATTGTGAAAAACTGAGTTTAAATGTATTTGGCTAAGGTGTATGTAAACTTCCGACTTCAACTGTATATACAGTACACTATACAGTGCATTCGGAAAGTATTCAGAACCCATTACTATTTCCACGTTTTGTTACGTTACATCCTTATTCTAAAATGTATTAAATTGTTTTTTTCCCCTCATCAATCAACACACAATACCCCATAATGATGAAGCAAAAAAAAACGTTTTTGGGACATTTTTGCGAATGTATTCAAAATAAAAAAGTTAAATATCACATTTGCATATGTATTCAGACCCTTTACTCAGTACTTTGTTGAAGCACTTTTGGCAGTGATTACAGCCTTGTGTCTTCTTTGGTATGACTCTACAAGCTTGGCACACCTGTATTTAGGGACTTTCTCACATTCTTCTCTGCGGATCCTCTAAAGCTCTGTCAGGTTGGATGGGGGCTCTGGCTCACTCAAGAACATTCAGAGACTTGTCCTGAAGTCACTCCTGCGTTGTCTTGGCTGTGTGCTTACGGTCGTTGTCCTGTTGGAAGGTGAACCTGAGGTCCTGTTGGAAGATGAACCTGAGGTCCTGGGCGCTCTGGAGCAGGTTTTCATCAAGGAACTCTCAGTACTTTCCTCCGTTCATCTTTCCCTCGATCCTGACTAGTCTCCTAATCCCCGTCCCTGAAAAACATCCCCACAGCATGAAACTGCCACCACCATGCATCATTGTAGGGATGGTTCCAGGTTTCCTCCAGAAGTGACACTTGGCATTCAAGCCAAAGAGTTCAATCTTGGTTTCTTCAGACCAAAGAATGTTATTTTTCATGGTCTGAGAGACCTTTAGGTGCCTTTTGGCAAACTCCAAGTGGGCTGTCATCTGCTTTTTACTGAAGAGTGGCTTCCGTCTGGCCACTCTACCATAAAGGCCTGATTGGTTGAGTGCTGCAGAGATGGTTGTCCTTCTGGAAGGTTTTCCCATCTCCACAGAGGAACCTTAGGTGCTCTGTGCCTCGACACAATCCTGTCTCGGAGCTCTATGGACAATTCCTTCGTCCTCCGCGTGGCTTTGTTTTGGGACCTTATAGACAGGTGTATGCCTTTCCAAATCATGTCCAATCAATTGAATTTACCACAGGTGGACTTGTAGAAACATCTCAAGGATGATCAATGATGCAGGATGCACCTGAGCTTAATTTCGAGTCTCATAGCAAAGAGTCTGTATACTGTAAATACGATATTTCTGTGTTTTATTTATAATGGTGGCGTTAAGCTCGCCACCATTGGACTCTGGAGCAGTGGAAACATATTCTCTGGAGTGATGAATTACTCTTTACCTTATGGCAGTCCGGTGGATGAATCTGGGTTTGGCGGATGCCAGGAAAATACTACCTGCCCGAATGCATAGTGCCAACTGTAAAGCTTGGTGGAGGAGGAATAATGGTCTGGGGCTGTTTTTCATGCTTCTGGCTAGGCCCCTAAGTTCCAGTGAAGGGAAATATTAACGCTACAACATACATTGACATTCTAGACGATTCTGTGCTTCCATCTTTGTGGCAACAGTTTCGGGAAGGCCCTTTCCTGTTTCAGCTTGACTATGCCCCCGTGCACAAAGCGAGGTCCATACAAAAAGGGCCTGCACAGAACCCTGACCTCAACCCCATCGAATGCTTTTGGGATGAATTGGAACGCTGACTGCAAGCCAGTCCAAATCGCCAAGCATCAGTGCCCGACCTCACTTATGCTCTTGCGGCTGAATGGAAGCAAGTCCCCGCAGCAATGTTCTAATATCTATTGGAATGCTTTCCCAGAAGAGTGGAGGCTGTTATAGCAGCAAAGGGATGACCAACTCCATATTAATGCCCATGAGTAGTGTCTGTGTTTTATATATATATATATATATACACACACACTGTACATGGTGGTAGAGAGCCTTAAATGTGTATCTGTAACTCCAGTTTATGATTGCCCATTGTGCTTGTTGTTGATTCGGTGTGGTGGAAAATGAATAGGAAATCAATGATAGCAGAAGATGATTTTTTTTGCATCTTTAAAGGTACAGTGCGTGCATGCAGCGTTGTTACAGCGGACTGTAAAGACGTTATATGTTGTCTTCCTGGAACACGTCTTGTGTTACCAAGTAGTTTTGTTTTCCATGATTGTAGGATAACAATTGTTCACGTAGGACATGCTATATTTCCTTTATACAGAGACGTATGAGCTATCGGCGCATCAGTACTGGATATGCTCTCTTATCTCCTGGCCTCTCTTCCTCTCTCACCTTATCGCCCTGCCCCCACCCTCCTCCCCCTCCTCCTGTTCATCCTCCTCCAGTCTGAATCCATAGAAAGCACAGTATCCCTGTGAAGACAGGACCTACTCAGCCTTCACTAATGATAACTACTCACTTCCTGCCAAACAGTGTGCATGATGAATATTTACCCTGATTAATACCCTTCCCCCAGACCCTCCTCCTGGCCATTGTGTCCTAAAAGACGCCCACCTCAACAAGTCCCTTTAGCCCTGTGAAATGTCCCTGTCCTCCCTTGCTCCCCTCGTGCAGACGGACAGACAGCGGCGTCCGGGTGGACGTCTCCGTCCCACTCCGACCCTCTGTCCTTCCGTCTCTCCCTGGAGCTGTGATCATCCTGCAGAATGATAACGTTAGTGAGACCTCAGTGCTTCTTTAGCTGTGACTGGGTCTTTTTTTTCAATGCTCTTTGAAGCCTGAAACAGACTTGAGAAGAGAAAACAAAGATGGGGCCCGTGCCAGGCAGAAACTTATGCCACCATTGCTGTTCCCCTATCTCGGCAGAGGCATAGCCTTTACAGAGGGAGAGATGCACCTTCTGTCACTGGTAGAGGAGGAGGCAGGGAGAGGGGGAGAGGAGGAGGGAGTGGAGAGCAGAGGGGATGTCCACTGTCGAATGCATCCTAAAACGCTAGCTTAGCCATCCTCCAAAATGATACCATGATATGAAACATTCTTTATGAATGAGATGAATGATTCCTTATGGAGCTCCACATTATTTTATGTGTTGTAGTTCAATAAGGCTGTACAGGTATGGTCTTTGGCATCGGGGAGTTCTGACTCCAGCTTCATTTCTGAGGAATAATCCATAAAATATGGAAATTAAACAGAAAATGTATTAACCGTAATTTCCCCTACCTCTTCATCGATCAAAAATTGGGAACAAATAAGCGAATAAATGTGCTACGATACAATTTAGAAATGTCTCCTCTGCCTTCAGCAGGCAGAAAAAGGCTCATCTTTCCTCCTCTTTTTTTTATAAGACCAATTTTAGTGAGACCAGTGCTAATAAATATAAATGTTTGTGATTAGCATCTCTGCGGCACAGGTGCATGTTTGTTGCAAGGGGAGGCATGTTCATTAATTTTCAGCGATGATAAGTACAGTGCGCCATAAACACAGAGTCCAAAACCCAGCTCCCTGATAAATGAATGCACAGATTGTTAATGTACCATTGTATGGCTCAGCCTCGGGGAGCTTAAAAAAAACCAAAAAAACTCCTGCCAAATAAGAGCTAGCTTGAGGTGGGGCTTCCCTTTCAAGGTCCAGATTACACACGATGGAGCTTTAAAATTGCATTATTTTCCCCTTACACATAGGGTCCGGGATAATATAGACAACGCATCCCCCACTGGGCTGCACTACCATGTGCTCTGTAATTAGATTTTTTTTCAGACTGGTATTTACTGTTGATGCAGGTACTGGTACTAGTACACTGCTGGTCTGTGAGGAGAGACCAGGCTGAGAGCAGCATTTGGTGTTGAAGTGTCTATTTGGCCTTGTGTGCCGTACCCTAGAATGAAGCCGTTCCAAAAAAATTGGTGAACAGTAGATTTAATCCGCAGTGTTTTTCACAAATTGTTATTATCATAATCATGATTTCATATCTGGTTTAATCTCTCTCGCCAGTCTGTGTGGACTTTGCTGGCTCATATACAGTGCATGTATGCACATAAGCAACTCACTGCCAAGCCAAAGCCTAATCGTTATTATACTAATCAAATCACTGCTATTTATGTTATATTGACAATGGAAATAAGACAGAATGATTTCTGTTAATATATAAATGAAGGGTTCAGTCATGGCGCTGCTTGGAGCAAGAAAACAAGTACCCGGCTGCCGACATAGACAAAAGCAGCCCAAAATAGTTGTTTATCAGTAGCTGTGAAAATGTTTTATTAGGGGACTGCTGAACACCTGCCTTAAAATGTCGTTTCAACGTCTCCCGAATGCCATTTTGCTTAATTGACTTGGAAATGGCCCAAATGTATTGCTGAATGCGGTCTAATTAATATTAATAATAAATGCCATTATTAACATCAAAGAACATCTGGTGCCCCTGTTTACCCGCGTGCCTTATATGTAGCACATTTTGCGGCTGTTTCATCTCACAAACATCATGGGGTAAACACTTTCTGAATTTCTTATTAATTGTATTTTATTTCATTTTGTTACACAGGGCCACCGATAGCACCCTCTGCCCAAGTGTTGGTGGGTTCATCTCGTGTGCCTGTGGTCTTTTCCTGGTCTGAAGCTGGTTGCTGTGATACCTTAGAGGGTTCTGGGCCCCTGGTGTACTCCCATTCCCTCCCCCCAAAAAGTGCTTTCACTAGCATCTGCATAGGGGTCTGCATTAGGAGTTTTGTGCCCATAAATCACACACTAAATAACTTTAATCAAAAATTTCATTAAGTAGTCCTTGTCAGGTAGTAAAAGCAGGGATAATGCAGTGGTGTTTAATGATAATTGGTGTTTGGTTAATAAATTCGACGAGTTCGGATGACTTTCTAGCAGTGGCTAGAATGCTAGCCTCAGCAGTGTAACTAAACCTCAAATTGATTAACTCGCATGAACCAGCCGTTCACAAAGATGGCACCCGTCCAAATTAAAAAAAAGAGAACAGGGGATCAGCCGGATGGTGTTGTGTTGCTCCGGCGTAAGGAAATCAACTCCCCCCGGGCGCATTTTTAAAAGCCTAATGCCTTTCAAATGATGTCATCACATTTTACTTGCTCTCTCTTTTTTTGTTGTTGAAATCCACACGTTTCCTTACCGTTGACAGTAGTTACATCGAGGGAGAGGGCACTGGCTCTGACAGAACACAAGATGCGTTAGAATAATGGAGAGAGAGAGGGAGACATCTTGTGTTTTTATGACACAATTTTTTTATTCTTTTTTTTTTTTGTGTGTGTTTGTGCGAAAGTGATATCACTGTAATCAAAACCACAGAACAATTTAGCCTGGAAGTGTGATTGAAAGAGCACCATTAAGGAAGAGGCCTTTTCCCTTCAGTTATTTCTTTGGTGTTGTTGCTGCTTTCTCCATTAATGGGAACAGGGTGTGGTCCGTCTGGAGGGGCTGCCTCAGAGGACAGACACACAGACACGCGCACACACACACACACACAGGTGCGGGTGTTGTATGTGTCGGTGGGCTCCTGTGGCACTTCCCCTTGGTTGGTTGAGGAGTTGTTTTATTGTCACTAGCAGAGCTCCTGGTGTCAGAGCTGTAGTGCAACAGACAGCAGCCAGAATGACTGATTCTCATCCTCCTCCCAGATGGCCTGTACAACTCTGCTCCAATCTGATCTCAGCCCCTTTGTTCTGTTATGTTCCATTACATTTGGATGAGCCCAATAAAATCAGAGCTGGTCTCAAATCAGAAAGTCTGAATTATATATGCGTGTGTGTGTGATATTATTCCACTGCAACAGAGCCTGGATGTGTCACTTTGTATGTAACTGGAAAAGCAGTGCGTGTTCGGATAAGAGTACAGTGTAATAGATTAGCTAAGGAAAAATAACAAGCCACACAATTGCAGTTTGCAGTGTGTACTAAGATAAGTACGGCAATACTGGGGATGTTTAATTCAATTGTGCCATTTTATTTATTAGCACTACTTGCTTGTTAAATCAATAGCAATTGTAAAAATGACATTGATCACTAAGACATGACAACAGTGAAAGCATCTGACTATATCCATGTAAGGCTTTTCGCTCACCTCTGGGTAATATTAACTTGAACTAAGCTAACTTAACGCATTAGACATGTATATAACACTGGCTGTGGCCTAACGGTACACTAACAGTGTGTGCACTATACTAGTCTCTGAGAGATGATGGTAGCAGGATTTAACAGGGTAATAGATGAAGCCAGTGGCTTGCCTGTGACAATCAATTTTAATGTTGTGTCTCTTACAGATTTTTTCCTTTGCATAAAAAGGAGCAAAGCAATGGAAAATCAATACATGGAGAATAGTTATAGGTGGCGAGTTATCGAGAATCTCTCTGTCCCAGACTCGCGCCTCTGAAAGACGACGTGTAATATATGAGGTGACCTTCAAATGTCATAAATGTGTTGTGCAATAAACTGTCAATATTTGTGGTTATACGGCGCAGGATGACTTTTACAGTAATTGGAACAGCCCTATTAAAAGCTTGGGATCAGTCAGCTGATTAAGGACAACCACGCTGGACGCCCATCGCCTGGGACTATCTCTCTCTCTCTCTCTCTTTCTCTCTCTCTCTCTCATCCATACACTACATGAACAGATACATTGAAGTTTTGGTGTGTGTGTGCGTGCGTGCGTGTGTATTTGTTTGCGTGCGAGTATATAGCGATTGGAACATTCGTTACTGAAGGACTGTTAAATGCTGGGAGAGCATCCTCTCCCTGGTACAGGATCACTATTAACCCTGCCACACAGGGGGCCAGAGGATGAGGCTGGCCATAAGCTGTGTTTTTAGGGGTTTAATTCAACTCCATCTGGGATGGACAGGTGGAGCTGTATTTGCTACATGAGAGGAGGAAACATTGCCAAGAGGGGATATGTCAAGTGGTGTAAAATGTGTTTGTGGAGAATTTGGTTACAGTACGGTATGTGTACAGATGTAGGATCTCAAGGCTCTGCACACATTGTGCCGAATGGGGATCTAGCGTTCGTCTGTCGATCGTCTGTGCGCTGTGCTTTAGGGACCAGCAGCTGGAGACTTCTGACTGCCGGCGTTTTTCACGTGATCCTTCATGTAAAATTGGTGTGCACATTACGCTCCGAGGTGGTAAGTCCTCTCGGCCAGCAAACGCTATTGTTGTTTCTGAGCCCTTAATTTGAGCCAGTTTCTTACAGCAGGAAAATAATCCTGCAGCAACAGGAAATGTCAACTGTTATGTGGATTATAATTAATGCACATTTTTGAAGCAGTTGATACATTTTTCATAAGGGTAAAGTGGAAACTACAAACTGTAGAAGCCTTTTTTTAAACCTCAATACACTACAATTTTAAAAGTTCCTGCGCTGCGGGAAAGTTCTCCTGCAACAAGGTGATCAAATTAAGATCCTACATCTGTATATGGACTGCAGACATGTTGGGAGTATTGATTAAAAAAGCCTTGTGTCTGTGCATTGGTTCGGAGAGGGTGGGTTTGGAAAGGTCACATGCGGATCAGAATTGGGTGTACAGTATGAACGGGGCCATGCTTGTTACAGGTAAGGCTATGTAAACTGTTCAACACTGTATGCCTGTTGCCTTGGGGGGGGGGGGGGGGGGGGGGGTCACATCCACATAAATACAATAGTACACTGTATGTTGGCAGTGTGGGTGTAGAATCATGTGATCAGTGCCAGCAGTAGGAGGACTTTCTGACTTCAGTCTAGCTTTTCTTTAAACCTTATTTGACTCTTAAAGAGGGTGGAATGGGGTGGGGAAGAAAATAAAAGATTTGGCTACTGGAAGAAATGCTTTTGATTGTGATGCATGGTTGCTTTAGTGGGCTGCTCCATTCAGACGCTCTCTCTCCCCACACGCATACCATGTCATGTGCCGGACTCAAGAAAAAAAAGAATAAAACACAAGCAGCAGATGTGGACCAGAGATTGCTTCTGGGGGGGGTGATGGGGTGGAGCCATAAACAGAATACTTTATCTTACTGTAAACTGGTACTTCTTACTGCTTACCCGTGATGCAACAGGGTATGTGGTTAACAAGGCTGTTATGTTGGCATTGGGCTCTGGCGTTCACTCCACCTCATCGGTCATTCTGCTTGACTAGAGTGTAGCTTTCATAACACATCAGAGCTTGCAAGGACTTCTTGAGAAACCATCTCCACAGTTAGCTGGTCATGTAATGAGGTCATGACCCGTATAAACGTGTGAGATAACATCCTCACCTTATGATTGTGCTGCCGTCAACTCTTTTCAAATCTATTTCAGTTCCTCCTGAGATTCGGGTGATTATGTGGAGAGCAGTTGTTGGTCTCCACACGTCTCTGCAGTATTAGTGGCAGTTCAAGCAGGGCGGGGTCACTCTTATCACCCTCTCGTATCTCTGACAGAAGCGATGCTACCTGTCAAAATCAGGGCGCTACGGAGACGCGTTAGCCCACTGCTGACGTAGCCGTTTCTTTTTCTGTATTGTTCATTTCAACACAATCCGCCATATGCTACCACAAAATGAGGATAGCGGGGATAAAACATTCCGACGGGAGTGGGAGAGTGTGGAGGGGGTCGGCCCGGTGTTTCTAAAGGAGCCTGAAAGCTTATGAACTGTCAGCGTTCTGTCAGCTTGAAATGGGGGGGAGAAATAGCGGCAAAACGTGAACCCATTGATGTGTTTTACTTTGTGTGGTGTTAGCAGATTTGGATGGAAAAGGAGGACAAAGCAAAAGTGAAAGTGTGTTTTCTGACATGGTGACGGTTTGACGTGACACTCACCGCTCCTCCTTTGTGTGTGTCTGTGTGTGTCTCTCTCTTGTTGCTCAAGATGTCGGGGATGACCTGGGGAAGACAGCAGGGAGTGTTCAGCAGGCCCCCTCCCAGCACAGGGACAGGAGCCTGGGCTCGGCCATCAAGGACTGCCCCTACTGTGGGAAGACCTTCCGCACCTCCCACCACCTCAAGGTCCACCTGAGGATACACACAGGTCAGTGGAGTGAGTTCCCCTTGGATATTACTGCCGTCACCGTTCTCCCTTCTGCCACACCGCTCTCTGCCTACAACTTGAGTCAACCCCATTTGGCCATGTTCGATACCATTGGTGAGGGCAGTTATTCAAAGCGCGCAGCTGTTTCCTGGAAATATGCTGTAATTAATGGGACAATGGCATTCAGTGGTTCACTGTAGCTACTGTTCTAATCTTAGCCGTATCTAACAAACGAGTGTCAAAATATATCTCTACCTGGATGACCTTCTGTGTTAACTACTGGGAGGTAGAGGTGGTCCCATTGAGAGTAATGGTGTGGACACGGTGTCCACTGGCAAGAGCCAGAGCAGGCTGTTATACCTCACTACACTGCAAGGTAGAAATGCCCCAGTAAATATCCAGGCTAATGTCACATGTAGGCCGTTCTAAGGTCGCCTTAGATCAAGGACATCGGCTCAGCTAATTGTCCAAACAGGCTACTCTGACATCCTACGTGCTGCGTATGCTACAGCATGGCTTCTACACCATATTTCTGCATTGAGTGTGTTTTGTGCATACCTTGTAGCTTTGGAGTACTTCTTGGAATGTAGCTTAGAGTACTGTACTGGACCACCTGTGAAAATCCATGGCATAGAGCTATGAGTCAGCCCATATCAGACACAAAAGAGCATGACCCTAGAAACGAGTGTTTAGCATTTCTTCAGAGCTGAGCTCTAATTACTTGGCTGAGGGGAGAGCTTGAGTGTACGCCCTAGTGACAGTCTACTACACTATGCTACAATACCTCTTCATTCTGCATTGCTTTCTCTCTTTCTCAGATTAGGCCCGGGAATGACTAAGTACATCCTGTGTACTCATGGAGACCTCATGGTATTTAGCACTTCATTTCTTATCAGCCTCTGTTCTTGTTCTACATTTAACTGTGAATGCTCTCGGAGAGAGCGTCTGATGCCCTGACCTCTGTATCTGAAGACACCATTTTACAGTCCTCCCCCCCCCCCCCCCAAAAGAAAAATGTCATCCTTAAGTGCCAGTAAAGGCATGGCTCAAGCCTTCAGAACTTAAAATGGAAATCTCTTGCAGCTGAGGAAATCAATGCTTGCTTTTTTTCCCCTCTCTTTTTTTCGCCATGCACTTAAAAAGAGAGAAGGGAGACCACCCAAACTGTGCCCCCCCCACCCCCCTTTAATAAGGACCACATACCTCTGGTCTGGAGGGGAATTAAGGAGCCAGCGTAGCTCGTAGCTCGGCGTAGCGCAGGAGCACTTGTGCACTACCATAATTAGGATCTTTGTGTAAAATAGCACATCCAGGTCAACGAGAGGAGCCTCAACCCTGATTCTGCAGACCTCTCTGAATACCTCGCCGTCAGTAGAGGAGGGGCCGGGGACGGGGACAGGGGACAGGACGGGGGAGCATGGAAATCTGTTACCTAACAGAGGGGGGGCTGAGTTATGTCCTGCTTTGAGTGGTACAGTAAGGGTCCCCAGAAGGGCCATATTTCAGCAGAGAGGAAACAGAGGCCTCATCTCAGGCCCTCCGTTAACTCACTCAGTGCAGCAGGCCAGGCCAGGCCCTGCGTAAGCACAACTCAACATGGTCACTTCAGACACAGAAACCGTCTGATGTATCTACAAGGTGTTGCCCTTTAAATCACTCGTACATTATCAGATTGACTTCAGGTCGAAATGGTTATGATTACATCAAGGCGATGACTTTTACATCCGATGAAGATTCCTCCTTGATGGCAAAACAGTGGAACTCGGAGATGACATAATGCATCCTTCATCCTAATTCAGTCTGAACAGCACAATGGCATTGCTTACTGAGAGGTGCTCGCATTGTGCAACACAATGTTAGATTAATGACTCGCTAACATTTTGTTGAAAGGAATGAAGTGAATTTAAATTTCTCTAAAAGTTAAAGAGCTAATGTTACAGTATTAATTTCCTCTTGAACAGTGAGTGGGAAAATATCCATTAGTGAAATTAACCACAGTTTCTAGGTAGCTAACATTGTGCAGAATACAGTGTGGGGCCACAGTTAATGAACACTGCAGTGGGTGATATTTCATTATACAAATTAATGCTCACATTTTAATGGGAAAGTCACATAATGAATCTAGGCTTCAGTGACAGCAATTAGAGACACAGATTGTCCCCTTCTGGACAAGGCAGTATTTAGCAGTAAGCAGCTGTGTGTAAAAAATAAAAAGGTCTTGGATCTTGACAATGGCTATGCATAACTTTAGGGGAAATAACCAGTGGAGTTTCCACTCACCTTTAAACGGAGACAAGAGAAAGAGCCAGGCCTCGCCCATGTCACATAACCTTAACCTCACCTTGCAATCAGAATGAATCAATGGGGACCCATGATCTTGCTCTCCATTTCTCTCCATCTCTCCCGCTCTCCATTTCTCCATTTCTTTCTCACCCTCTCCATCTCCGCCTCCCCTCGCTCTCCCTCCCCTGTTATTTCCCTTTCTCGTTCATGAACAGGTTCAATGCTAACATTCCCTACCTTTTCCCAAAACTAGTACCTCTTTGCGTGTAGCAACACTACTGTTTATTAACACACATGTTGATGTTTGTTGCTAACCAACAGCCTTGCTTATTAAATGCTATTTAACAGCGACTAAAAGGCTAGGCGTTTGGATTGGTTCCTTTCCGAAGGGTTTCCCAGTTCAGCCCGGATAAGATTTGAATAACAGCACTTCTTCCAGTGCAAAACCGCCTTTCAACGTTACGTAAAGCCATATGGAAATGTATCTTAAAGTATGTCATATCTATTAACTGTTTTAATTGCCCCTCTGTAGCGGCTCTGGGTGTTTATTCTGAGTGGTTACTATGGAGCTGTGACGAAGTATCCAAATCCAGATGAAATCTGTTGGGAGTCGAGGAACTGCTTAAAGAAGTAGAGCAAGAAAAACGCTATGTCCCGGCACTGGGAGGATGAACACATTGATACATTGAAGCGTTATAATAGTTGTAATGGAAATCTATTTTTCTTATAGTACTGTGGCAGGTGACCGTAAAATAGTTTGCCCCGGGTATTTTATGAATTTGTGTTTCCATTTTTTTGTTTCCTTGATTGTGTTAATATATTTTCTTGACTGCAATTTTTTTTGAGGGGGAGAAACTTATATATTTCTAAACAATGGCAAATGATCATTCCTTTCTTTTGTGCCATGGAGATCCGTTGTGTTCCGCAGAGGTTGTGCTGTTTGCGCTGATATCAATTAAAAGTGGATTAACGGGTACGTAATGACCTTTAGCAGTAAATTGTGTGTAATGTTGCAAGGCAGGATACAGTATATTCCCCAGATATCACACATGCCCCTGACGAATGATTGAGCAGATGTCTTAGCGAGTCCAAATGGTCCACAAAGAACACACACACACACACCACACATTTACGGTATACATTTCCCAGCCATGTGTACATTGATTACTCGTCAAGGTTTGTTTAGATAGGTATCATATGTTTAGTTATATTCAGTGGTGTTGTGGAGGATAAAGGTGTCTGCTAAATGGCAGATATTATATTATTATTATATTAAATGCAAGTAAACGTAGTTTACCCACTTTAGTTTTTTTGCCTAACAGTTTACCCACTTTTTCTGGAAAAATGCATTGAAAGTATAGGAAGCGTTACTTTATTCACCACGACCGCCGATCAGAGTTTAACCACCTATTTATTTACAGTACCATTACATCACTGGTTACATTCAGATGTCTGAAGCCCAAGATGAAGCATGTCTTCTTATGCTGTTTAATATTTGGATGGTGGTGTTGATGCCCATTTTCATCGTTAACCAAAAAAAACAGATCACTCTAATTTCACTCTAATTTTGGGCCTAGAATATAATTTTGTCCAGTTAAAGGAATTGAGAATGATCATTTGCATCAGGGACGTTTCCTTATTAAATCAGCCCAAGCCCCTGTTATCCTGCTTAGAGGATAAGCACTTATTGGGTTAAAAGCTCATCTCGCATGGTTTATTTTAAATATACGCTTCAAACTCGCTCTTGTGTAAAAGAAAATAACACGGTACTCTCCCTTTCTCTCTCGCTCTCTCCCTTTCCCTCTAATTTTCTTTCTCTCTCCCTGGTATCAATATTGTATTGAGTTTGTATTTGTGGCCCTTTATTTGAGAACTGTGCAGTAGGTCTGCAGATCCTACAGTCTTTTTCTGGAATGGTGCCCTCCAAATAATGATAAATTACTTGAGCAGTATGCCATTTGCTAATTATATCCATGATTTACTACAGAGCGAGACTTAAATCATTCAATTCAGTCTTGCGTAACAATGCAACAAAAAAAACAAAAAAACGGGGGAAAATGGTTTCCATGTGTATAATCTAAACATGGTATAGCTATATATACACACGCACAGTACTTGACAAACATTCTTCTATTCGGGACTATTTACAACAACCCTTGCTCTTCACATATTTAGCTGTAACTTATTCAAAAGAAATGCCAGGAACATTACTATGTCAAAAAGTCAAGCTTAGAATTTCTGCTTATTGTTTTTTTCTTCCAAATCTGGCTTTGGTTTAAAATGTATTGTAATTGCGAACAGGATGCATTTAATGTTAAGATACTGTTAGTAATTTATCTCTCCAAAGGTAAAGGAGATCCACTTTTCTGGCAAAAATCATGATTGCATTTTACCTTTCAAGAATATGTATGAATATTTATATACACCGTTTATGTATGTAGAGATGTTGTAACTGCATTGTAAGTCAAATTATGCAACTACCACCATACTACTACCGTGATATACAGACACATGTTTTCCATATGTACATTCTTGCTCATTTGTGTCAGTTAAAGTCTGTTTTAGTTTCATATGAAGGGACTGCATCTTCCACTATTTGGTCCAAATAGCCATAGAGCCATTCAACTGGGACGGAGCGCTTCTTCTCTGTGAATGGTGATTTATGATAAACTGCAAATAGAGAACATCCTAGAAATCACTGTCTCATCGCCAAGGCAGAGGCCTGTCAGCGAACAAGGCCAAGAGAGAGACCCCCCCCCCCCCCCCAATGCAAACAGAGATAACATCGAGACAGTTGTGTTGTCAGTTGAAAATATTATCTCTTGTGGTGGACTGAAAGCAACATATGGTGAAATGGTTTTTATTGTGTTGACATGAGTGATGGCTCACTTGGCGGAGCTGGATCGACCCGTATTCAGATGCCAATCCCCGAATGGAGCCGAGGAGCTGTTTGCTGAATGCAGAATTCTGTTGAATGTTGGTTATCACTGAGATCACTGTGTTCGCTTTCACTGTTGTTTCCTGTCTTATTCATGTCCTGTCTCTCTCTCCCTTTTTCCTCACTCTACCTATCTATCTATCTATCTATCTTTCTTACAGGAGAGAAACCCTACAGGTGCCCTCACTGCGACTACGCAGGCACCCAGTCTGCCTCACTGAAGTACCACCTGGAACGCCACCACCGTGAGCGGCAGAATGGCGGCGGCCCCTCCTCCGGACACGCCCCTCTCTCTGAGCACAAGGAAGAGCACGGCAAGGGTGGCGTCTTTGCCCGTCCCGATGTCCTCCGCGGTGTCTTCAAGGGCATGCCCTCCAGCCTGGACTTCAGAGGGGGACCGTTGCACCCCCACCAGTGGGCCCCTCCCGGTATGTTGTCCCCCAGGGAGCGTGAGAGGGACAGAGAGCGTAATGGCCTGGGATCTGATACTCTCTCTGAAAGCATGAAGAGCCCAGAGGGCCCCTCCGCCGCAGACGTCCCAGCCAGCTTCAGAGACCTGGGTCGGGCGTACCAGAGCATGGTGGGAAACGGTGTCAACTTCCAGGGCTCCCTGCAGGCCTTCATGGACAGCTTCGTCCTCAGCTCCCTGAAGAAGGAGAAGGAGATGAGAGAGAGCCACCTGCAGTCCCAGCATTACTTTGAGAGTGGTGAGCCCAAAGCCAAGAGGGCTGATACTGGTGAGGAGAAGGCTGAGTCCAAGCCCTCAACGGGCAAGCCTGGGTCCCAGTACGAGCCTCTGGACCTGTCTGTCAATGTCAAGCCTGAAACAGGCTCTCTGCCTGGCTCCTCTGTCACCTTCCAGGACAACGTGGCGTGGCATGGCTGCCTCTTCTGCTCCTTCACCACCGCCTCTGTCGAGCTGATGGCCCTACACCTGCAGGCCAACCACCTGGGCAAGGCCAAGCAACGCAAGGAGGGCAAGGAGCACCAGGGAGAGCCCTCCCACTTCCTCAAGACCAGCATGGGCCCAGCCCACCTCCATGACAGAGACAATGACCGAGAGGGGGAGAAGAGCCAGTCAGCCTGGTCCAACCACATGGAGCCCCATGCCAGCATGGGAGCCTTCCAGAGTGACTTCTATAAGCAGTATGGAGGCATGTATGATGGCTCCCCAAGGACCCCGGGCCTCCAGGGGTTTGGAGCGACATGCCCTGACCCAGCCCTGGAGCAGCAGAGCCAGGCCAGAGAAACAGCTGGGGATGAGCTCTCAGACAAGGCCTCCTGCGGGGAGCTGGAGGACCAGGCCCAGTCTGAGGATGAGGAAGGCAGGGCTGGAGAGCGCTGCCACAGCGCCGAGTCCACCTCCGCCCAACCAGCGAGACAGCGACCCCACTCTGACGACGAGGAGGAAGAGGAGGAGGAGGAAGAGGACGGGATGGAGCGGGAAGATGAGGACAGTGCCACTTATCAGATGCCGAAGCCGACGCAGGCCGTGTCCCCGGCTAGAGAGGCCCAACGACCAAGGGCCTCCATGGGCCCTGGAGCCCCTTTCCCTCCCCAGTCCCGGCCTCAGCCGCCCCTGGAGAAGCAGTGGCAGCAGGGCTTGGGTCTCCTTTCATCTCCTGGTGGTTCCCCGGGGCTGCTGAAGCCGGAACATGCCCATCTCGAGCAGCAGATGAACATGCTGTCCGTCCTGAGGGCCTACAGCTCGGAGAACCTCGCAGCGTTCAACGGCCTTGGAAGCGGCTCAAACAGCGGCAGCGGCATCAGGAGACCAGACGCACCCAGTAAGTGAGCCTGACCCTGCCGCATGGCACCGCCTCTGATCTTATTGTCCCTACGTCCACAGACACACAAACCCACACGCACAGCAACACATTCAATTGTGTATTTACCTACGCTCTCTAACACTACGACATGTACATTTGCCGACACCACGTTTCATACACACACAGCATCACACATACACACACAGATTCACAATGAAACTCACACACAGAAAAAAGAGATTTGCTCTAAAGTGATTTCAACCTTATTTCAAGCAAGTTTAGAAGCTATTGGAGTGGCGAGTAGCAACAGATTAATCTTTATTACACGTTTATATTAGGGAGACAGTAGTGTCTTCTCTCCCTCCATCCCGGGGAAGGAAATAATCCTGTCTCCCTGAGAGCAGGACCTCAGCTCCCATGTCATCTCAAGCACACGGCGGTTAACTATCTTAGCTCTCATAAAGCCCTCTCCCAAAAGCCCATTACTTTATAAGACCCAAAGATCTATGGGCCTGTGAAAAATGGACTGTCAGCTTTCATGATTCTGTTAAGGTTACAGGCGCTCCTTGAGACTGCTGTTTTTCGGAGTGCCTTTTTTTTGTTGCAGTTTCGGTGATAAAAATCTTAGGGAAAAGGAATCTTCAAGCTGAGCTCATAGCTCAGCACTGGGCCTGCCAGTGTAGTTGTACGTAGTAGGAAATGTGAACTACACACTTTAGTCCAGAACTCAACTAGCCATATCTGGAGGATTCCATCATTGAATACGTCTCTCACTCGCCTCTCATTTTAAATGACAACATAAATATTAAATATTGCATTTCTTGAATATACTGTAATATTCATTAAATGTCACACACATACGTTATCTGAGGCGTGTTCTCTAGCAACCTGAATTCATTTAGTGTTTAGGCTGATACCACTGCTCATATTCTACAAATATCGAATGGCAAGACAGATATTTTTATTTTGATAGATAAACAATCCCTTTGCAAATTGATTTAGGATTAACAGACAAAAAAAATAGGCCTTTTTTCATAAAGTTTCGACATGCTGCAAAATACTCAATATGTTTACACGAGAAATAGTTTTATGATATGTTTTTGTCTTTCTGTTTCCGAAATAATTTAATCAAAGCCCATATTCAAATGAAATGAATAGCAATACTCTTCAGGCAATTGGTTTTCTACGTAGAGGATCAATGTTGTCATCATAAATAGCAGTCGGGTACAAAAATCTGGTACACCAGTGGATCGTGAATACGTGACCCATCATAAAGAAATTACACAATTGTTCATGATTAGTTGACCTTTAGCGCCATGGAAACTATGTCTGTCATCATGGAACCTGTTGAATATTTGACCATCTTAGAGGGTCATTCACAGTGATGAAAATGAGTGGCATTTTTACTTTGTAAGTGCTTTTGTGTTGGAATGTCCTCCTTTAATCGAAAGGCATTTGAAAGCTACCCTTGTGACGTAGTCGCTTTTCAACAGAGCCGAGAATGCCTGACCTTTTTTTTAGATAAGGCTTTGTCTATGGAACAAAGGGCTTTCTTATGTGTATGTTATTGTCCCCTAGCTTGAGTCAGTCTCTCATTGTAATAGGACCTAGCTGTTGGCTATGTACACAGCTCAGCATCATTGATACTCTTTTACAATCTCCTGACCCAAGAGATAACCCACGAAACATAAGAGATTAATATACACTGACTGTACAGAACATTAAGGACACCTTCCTAGTATTGAGTTGCCCTCAGAACAGCATCAATTCGTTGGGGCGTGGACTCTACAAGGTGTCGAAAGCGTTCCACAGGGATGTGGGCCCATGTTGACTCCAATATGTCCCACAGTTGTGTCAAGTTGACAGGATGTACTTTGGGTGGTGGACCATTCTTGATAAACACGGGAAACTGTCGAGTGTGAAAAACCCAGCAGCGGTGCAGTTCTTGACAAAAACTGGTGCACCTGGCACTTAAATCTTTAGTCTTGTCCATTCACCCTCTGAATGGCACACGTACACAATCCATGTCTCAATTGTCTCAAGGCTTAAAAATCCTTCTTTAACCGGTCTCCTCCCCTTCATCTACACTGATTGAAGTGGATTTAACAAGTGGCATCAATAAGGGATCATAGCTTTCACCTGTATTCACCTGGTCAGTCTATGTCATGGAAAGAGCAGGTGTTCATGATGTTTTGTACACTCAGTATATAACATCAGTGCTCATAATCGGGTGTGTGTGTGTGTGTGTGTGTGTGTGTGTGTGTGTGTGTGTGTGTGTGTGTGTGCGCCAGTGTTCAAGTTCCCTAGCCCCGGCAGGGAGGCTGAGTGGCTAAGCAGCATGTCAGCGTGTCAGAGCCCATGTAGCTGGAGCTCTTCTTGACCCGGTAACACTCACCTCTGTTTCACCCCTGCTAAATATTCACCATGCGTCTAGTGTTACAGTCACACTCACCTTTACCAGGCACAACAACACCGACCAACAACACCTCGCTAGGCTACATCGGTCTATGAGGCCCTGAGAACCTCCTAAGGAAACCCCTCTAACCCCCACAACCAGGGGTAGAGAAACAGATAGTCACCGGACCCGTCCTAACCCACCTCCCCTCTGTATGCACTGTGAGTGTTCCGCGGACAGGTCGTTCTCAGTTAAGGTGCACTCGTCCTCTGGTTCTCGGCTAGCTAAGCACAGCTGGGTGGAAGTGTGCCAAGCCTGACCCCGCCTCCTTCTCCACCCCCCACAACGCTCCGTCTCCTGGCGACATCTGCTCCAGAGACCTCTGGTTTACAGAGGTGACGGAATACAGTAAATACAGTAAACAGTCATTCAAAAACCCTTCGGGAAACATTCTCCAAAACTTCACAACGTGTTTCCGGAAATCAGGTACAGGTGACGGCAGTGCTGTTAGATATAGAAGTCCCGGTAGATGCATGGAACAGGAGATACTCTCGATGCGTGAATATGTAGAGTGCATGGATAATAGTCACGTCTACCTATCCCGTATAAAGTAGCAGAAAGTCTTCCTTAATAAATCCCACTAGCCCCTCCCTTCATCCGCTCCTGATCTCCTTATGGAGGGGTCTTCCATGGGGAATTGCAAGGAACATATTCTCCACAGTTATTTGAGGTGGGGGGTGGCAAGCTGTCCTGAAAATTCAATTCAGAACTGGCAAAATGTGATTATCTGAAGTGGGTTTGCATTAGGTTTGTATGCAAATAGAGCATAAATCATTAATATCGAAATTCTCGCCTGAATTTCGGCTGTCGAGCACATGGGCTGGGCTCGACAGAGAGCTGAGCGTCGTAAGTGGCTCTCTCATCATTAGCATGCCCAGAGCTAGGGGTGGGTCCTTCACACACACACAGACACACACACACACACACGCACACATTTCTCTAAATATATTAATGGCAAATCAACAGTGATCATTCCATTCCCTCTGATATCTCATTCGAGAGTGATTTCCAGTTGGTATAGTGTGTGGTACGGAGTGTAGTGTTAAGATTGCTATTGGTCCACTGTGTTGTTGAGGTCAGCCAATGTGGATGTGTTTCACACAGTCATTAGAACCACTTGGGATCGAGGCCTAGCTACAGTCATACACGATTAGGCCTGTACCGTTGTATTACTTAAACAGTGCAACATTTAAAAGTTATACAACAGACTGTACATCGTTACGGTGCGCACCTTTCTTTAACACTCACATGGTCTCTCGTCGGTTGAGATTGGCAGTCTGAAGAGGCCGCATTGCTGAACGCGTGGGTTAGGATAGGGCTTGGGTGGGCACGCTTAGGTGTTGCTGCTGGGAAAAATAGCATAACTCAAAGTGAAGCACCTCTCACAGGAGAAGGAGAGAGATAGAGACAGAGTGATGTATAGAGACCGAAAGCTACGCTCACATCACTTATACGCGTATCTCTGGCTTTCTGCGCACGAGGACACTCTGCGTGTGCCCTGTAGTGTCTGGGCTGCTGTCAACATGGTTCTTTGTTTGTTGTTGATGATTGTTAGATAAACGGTTATCTTGATTCGCCTGCTTTAGAAAAGTGAACAATTGCTTGTTTGGACAAGTATTAACCAACAACTCAGTGTCACGGTAATGGGGAATAGAAACATCCAATACCACGGCCAGGCTTTACATTTCCCTCTGTCCTTATCTATTGTTAAGCTACAGGGTGAGGCTGGCTCAGTGTAGCTAACAGACAGTGTCACAAAGGTGAGACTGGCTCAGTGTAGCTAACAGACAGTGTCATAAAGGTGAGACTGGCTCAGTGTAGCTAACAGACAGTGTCACAAAGGTGAGACTGGCTCAGTGTAGCTAACAGACAGTGTCACAAAGGTGAGACTGGCTCAGTGTAGCTAACAGACAGTGTCATAAAGGTGAGACTGGCTCAGTGTAGCTAACAGACAGTGTTATAAAGGTGAGACTGGCTCAGTGTAGCTAACAGACAGTGTCACAAAGGCGAGACTGGCTCAGTGTAGCTAACAGACAGTGTCACAAAGGCGAGACTGGCTCAGTGTAGCTAACAGACAGTGTCATAAAGGTGAGACTGGCTCAGTGTAGCTAACAGACAGTGTCACAAAGGCGAGACTGGCTCAGTGTAGCTAACAGACAGTGTTATAAAAGGTTCCAACAGGGTCATTCAGTGCTGCTATGCCACTCACATTATGATGTCCCTAGGGGCAAGGTCACCTGTCACTACCTCAAATTCTGATGTTTACCGCTAAGAGTGTACAGTAACTTACCGCTAAGAGTGCACAGTAACTTACCGCTAAGAGTGCACAGTAACTTACCGCTAAGAGTGCACAGTAACTTACCGCTAAGAGTGCACAGTAACTTAACGCTAAGAGTGCACAGTAACTTAACGCTAAGAGTGCACAGTAACTTACCGCTAAGAGTGCACAGTAACTTACCGCTAAGAGTGCACAGTAACTTACCGCTAAGAGTGCACAGTAACTTACCGCTAAGACGCTAAGAGTGTACAGTAACTTACCGCTAAGAGTGTACAGTAACTTACTGCTAAGAGTGCACAGTAACTTACCGCTAAGAGTGTACAGTAACTTACCGCTAAGAGTGCACAGTAACTTACCGCTAAGAGTGCACAGTAACTTACCGCTAAGAGTGCACAGTAACTTACCGCTAAGACGCTAAGAGTGCACAGTAACTTACCGCTAAGAGTGCACAGTAACTTACCGCTAAGAGTGCACAGTATCTTACCGCTAAGAGTGCACAGTATCTTACCGCTAAGAGTGTACAGTAACTTACCGCTAAGAGTGTACAGTAACTTACCGCTAAGAGTGTACAGTAACTTACTGCTAAGAGTGTACAGTAACTTACCGCTAAGAGTGTACAGTAACTTACCGCTAAGAGTGTACAGTAACTTACCGCTAAGAGTGCACAGTAACTTACCGCTAAGAGTGCACAGTAACTTACCGCTAAGAGTGCACAGTAACTTACCGCTAAGAGTGTACAGTAACTTACTGCTAAGAGTGTACAGTATCTTACTGCTAAGAGTGTACAGTAACTTACTGCTAAGAGTGCAGTCCAATCAGAATCCTCAGCCTCAGCACCCTCACCCGACTTTTGCCACTTAACCCAGACATTCCAGGGGCATGGAGGGCAGTGGCGTGTTCAGCTCGGTGACACGGTCAGGGGTAGCGCAGGCACTAGGGTTCAACAGGGTCAGTCTGTCAGCGTTAATGTTATAGCACTTGACGTGGAGAAGCAGGGCTGGCACACATGAGGATCCAAGGCAAATGTAGCTTCTGACGTTAGAATGGTAAGGCGCTGGTGGTATGTCTACTGTCGAGCATCTTCGGGGAGAAAGGCAGACCGATGGTGGGTGTAGGGGTGCAGGGATATAGTGGTGGGGGGGTGGGGGGGGTTGTATGTCTCCCCCTCTTGATAATAGTTCATAAGGGCATAACACCCCCTGCTGGAATTGCAGAGGAAGAAGAGGGAGAGAAGGAGGAGACAGAGTGGAAAGAATGAACGAGGAATACTGAGAGGTATTTTCGAGTGAGAGAAGGATCGTTGTCAAAAATAATATTTCTGGTGAGAAGACGTGTGAATCCACCATGTGGCCCTTTGGGTTTATCAATTTACAAAGCCCCTCAAATGCAGGCGCAGTATGTTCCCGATGCGCGCTGCACAAGTGGCTCATGCCAAGCTCGCACCGCGGGAAGTTCAGGAGGAGGAGTAGGAGGAGGAGGGAAAGAGAGAGAGAGAGAGAGAGAGAAGAAGAAGAAACAGCAAACACAGACACAGATTGCCTGTGTCAGGAACACAAACTATGTAAAAAAAATAAAAAAGTAAATGTATTCAAGCCTTCTCTGATATTTTTAGCCCTGAGTACAGCCTCCTCTGACAGCGTCGGTCTGCTAGCCTATGCTCGCGGGAGATTTTTCGGTTTCTTGTCAGGGGGTTGTGGGGTTGTAGGGTTGGTTGACTACTTAGTTGTAGCAGTGTTCATGTCACTGGTGGCCAATTACCTCTGTCAAGAGGGAGAGATTTGAAGGCGGCCCTCCCTGTGTGGGACTTGAACCCGCAATCGTAGAGGTTAGACGCAGGGTTGTGGTACTCCTGGGCCTGTCAGCCTCCCCTCCACTACTGAGCAGAGCCTGGTTCAAGCTCAGACCAGATTAATAAAAGGATCATGTGTGTGGGTCCCTCTGAACAGGTTCTTTAAAGTTATTATGATCATTAAAAACATAAGGTGCCTTTCCTTGACTGGGAGATGTCACAGATGTACAGGATCATAGCTGGAATTACAGCTCCGTTACTTTCTCTGTCGAGAAGAAAGCAGGGCTTTGCAGTTCAAACACTTCCTCTCATACTGCGACTCATACAGTCTCTCTCTCTCTCTGTCTCTCTCTCTCTCTGTGTCTCGCTCTCTAGTTCTCTTTCTATCTATTTCTCTCTATTTATTTCTCTCTCTTTCTGTCGTGCGCACAAACACGCACACAGGCGTAATCATACATTAGGATGCTGTAGTGAAATACAGTCTCTGAAACGCACCGTGCGCGCGCGCACACACACACACACACACACACACACACACACACACAGATTAAAGCCCGTGTTCTTTACAGCTTTTTCAATTTGCTGCTCAGTAATTACAAAAGCCACCTAATTCAGGGACCCATGGACTATTATAGGAAAACAGAGTGAGCGACAGTGATACCAGCATTCTCAGTCAGAGTCGAAAGATATTTATATATTTTCTGTGTTTTATTTTCTCCCTTACTGTGTAACCCTCTTAATACACTACGATAGGATGAAACCTGGTAATTGCCAATAATACTGTCCTCATCAGGTGGCTAATTATCATTAATTTGGTCTTTGTTAGTCTGTTAGTGTACAAACACAGCAACACAGCTCTGGCAAGTAGGGAGGGCTGGGTACAAACACAGCAACACAGCTCTGACAAGTAGGGAGGGCTGGGTACAAACACAGCAACACAGCTCTGACAAGTAGGGAGGGCTGGGTACAAACATAGCAACACAGCTCCGACAAGTAGGGAGGGCTGGGTACAAACACAGCAACACAGCTCTGACATGTAGGGAGGGCTGGGTACAAACACAGCAACACAGCTCTGGGAAGTAGGGAGGGCTGGGTACAAACACAGCCACACAGCTCTGACTAGTAGGTAGGGCTGGGTTAGCTCAATGCACTAAGACACCTGTGTGTGTGCTAACGGCCATGAGAGGCTGTCTCACACTGATGATGTGTGCTGAAATGAGTGAGATTGTGTTTAACACTAATGACATGCACTAATGTCAACGAGAACCTGTCTCACACTGATGAGCCCTTCTAAAAGTAGTGAGTTGACGAACTACCCGACTGGGAGCAACGCACTTCCTTCCCTGCATGGGTCAACCCAATGGGTCCCTGACCATTTTCACTGCTCCCCCCGTACAAAACATTGGTGAGATCAGCCTTCTGTGGATCGTTCCCACATCCATGGAGTCTTTATTTGAAAACATCGCTGGAGGGGGAAAGTTCTCCCACGATTAAGCTGTCTTGAGGATGTCGGTTTCTCTGAGTTTCTTAGGCGACAGACAGTGTTGACGATACTCTTTTTGTGCATTGTGCAGTGTGAGATGACGAGTTGACGGGTGAAGCGGAGGTGCTATTTCACATGTGCAATATTACCATTTTAACTTGCGCCGAGGTGAATTATCACCTTGTCACTCACCAGTGCAAATACGAGTTTCAAAGAGCAATTAGTTGTAATAGCTGTTGTCAACCCCTCTGGATGATACCTGTTGCTCTCCCTTAGCAGCTGTGGGATCTCTAAAAATATTTTCCCCCCCTTGCTAATTTCCCAGATATTAACTCTTCTGTGCTGAAAAGCTTTTGAAAGGCTTCATATTCTCTCCTTCTCTTTCTAGCTCGATTACCTTGATGATATTGGCCTCATCATTTCCTGAAAGTACAGCGAATGAAGTATCAAGTTCACCTCGGAAGAGAGAGAATGAATATCGGATGCTAACAACTACATGACAATTATTCTATTCATTATTTTAGAAGCGAGCGAGAGAGAAGAAAAAAAATCCAGGCTGGGATCTTGGGAGTTGCAGAAAGTAGCTGTTCCCATTCATACGGTAACGGATGCGTGTGTGTGTGTGTGTCTCTGTATGTGCGTGTGGGTGCATGTGTGCATTATATTCAATATAACAAAACATAAAACAATGGGTTATAAATTGGCCTTCCAACCCAATATACCGCATTTGATATGATTTTGCTTTCCATCTTGTTATTTCGGTGTTTGTTTTTCTCACTCCTGTAAGACTTTGTTCAAATTTGAGATATTCCTCTTACCGCTGGGGTTCTCTTCCCAAGGCGCCCTTAGATGTAAGGAGTCGGCCTCGGAGGGGTTTGTACTGATAAAGTAACTCTTCCTGCGAGAGCGCAGGTACACCACACGCGCAGCACAAACATAATAAGCGTACTTACACCGCCAGCCGACACATAATGAGAGAATGCACAGGAACTTCAATGACAACAGAGAGAGAGACGGGGAGAGCGGGTACAACGAGAGAGAGAGAGAGAAAAAAGAAACTATGTCACCTTTTATTCGCTCTATTATTCAACATCAATGGTACCGTAGCGTGATGCTAATGAAAAAAAAACACACTCAATAACACAAGTATAGACAGATAAGCAACAGAGGTGTTTTTGAAAAGTATACTGTGGCAATTAGGGACAAATAACTAGCCTTATTTCCGGTCTTGTTGTCTTGTGAAGGATGAACCAGACCACTAAGCCACGTTTGATTTTAAACATTTCAACAACAACAAAAAAGACGTTTCACGAAGAGGGAAACGTTATTGCCTAAAGAAATAAGCCCACATTATAACATTAGCTGTAAAAAAATTAAAAAAAATAAAAATGCACTTAATTCCTCTGTAGAGATGGAAATAAACAGCACCCGCTTTTGCATTGTTTCATGCAAATCCCATAGACTGGATTTAGAATGGTGCATTGTTTTTTGGGGGGAGAAATATGGGGGAGGTGGACTAGTTGTCGCTCTAATTACAGTCATTTAATCAGGATTACAAAGGTTACCTAGGATGAGGCTATAAGAGAGGCACTGCAAGGACATCTGCTTTACCGAAGATACAGGCATGTTATGTGTATGCTCTTGCTTCACGCCTGCCTTTTTGACGATGATTTCATGTTTGAAACAATTACATTCTTCTCAGACTGAGAAAAAAAGAGTGTTCTATTGTTTCCTCTCTCTCTCTCTCTCTTTCTGTCTCTTACTCATTTCTCTTCTCTCTCTCTGAGCCTTGTTAACTAGGAGCCAAAGAGAATCCATTTTAATCTGATTAATAACTTAGTTGATCACGTATAACCTAATTTTCATTCAGTGCTGCCCTTGTCCACAGAGTCATATACAAAATGACCTTTGAGTCGCCACGGCTACGATAAAGCACAATAAGCGCCATTGTACTGTCAAAAAAAACCTGAAGATGTTTTACATCATTACAAGACTTTAATGTTCCCATCTTTTCAAATGCGATGCCTTCCACAAAAGGCCACCCTCCAATTGAGGGGCCATTAGGCCTGGACTCGAGTTTCCTGGGGCTAGGAGATGGGAACAACTTTTCTCCTGCATTCACAGTAATATGAATCGTCCTTTTAAAACAGATATGGTTACATATTAGTTTTGAAAGGTACAGTAACTGCTCAGCTTAAGCTGTCTCCAACAGTGGGGCTTTTGTTTCCTGACAAACCTAATAACTGTCCCTTGATCCCATCTCTCTCTCTCTCTCTCTCTCTCTCTCTCAAGTTTGAAAAAATCAGAACGTTTACCATGTTCAATTTCTTGGTTGAGAATTTATAACTGATCGCCTGTTTCTCGCTTTATGTTTTTATGAAAAAAAAGTGCTTTTGACATCATCTGGATGAATCTGCATTTGATTTGCTGTTATGAGTAGCGATCCCAAAGGAAACCTTGTGAGATGGAATTATACCCAGAAATGAGAAACATAAAGAAAACACAAATACACACCGTCTCTCTCCCTTTCTCATTCTCTATCTCTCACTCTTTCTCTTTATTTCTCTCTCTGTGTTTTACACAAACACAGACACGCACAAAATAAGAATACAATATTAATGAAGTGGGCTGGGCTCTACATCCACCCATATGCTTCATCACTGAAGTAGCTTATTGCACCGTAGTGAGTCTGTAGTACTGCAGTAGCCTGCATGTTGTAAATAATCATTTGAATAATAATATAAAAGCCCACATGCATGCATACATTTGTGTATATACGCACAGTCTTTCATATGATTCAGCCACAAAGCTAAAAAAGAAACTCCATTTGATAACGTCGATGTGGCATTTTATTCACCATTAGAAACGTGTGCTGCTGTGTAGTTATCTGTTCTGAAACGTGGCCTCCTAGCTGAGGATGAATTCTGGGTTCAGGATTCACGAGGCAGAAACTCTTGTAAAATCAAGCCCAGCATGCACCAGTTTCCAGAAATTGTAAGAACTTTATGGTTAATAGTTTTTATTGGACGCGGGAAAAAAGGGTGGAGGGATTAAGATGTGGATTAACACCGTACTTTAAGATACATCTTTTTTAATGTGAAACCTCATCCCAGCTCATTCTGGGAAGCTTCTCTTATTAACCACGTTTTATACATCACCCTTTGTGTCCTATTTTCCTACCAACTTTAAGTACACGCTTTTGACGAGCTCCGCACCACTAGTTTTGCCAGTTATACAAACACATTCTTTAAGCTTTTAAACACAGAACAATGGCAAAGCGCATAGCTGTGCACATTAATGCGTTTGGAAATGGAGAAAAAAAAGCGAAATAGAAAAGAGATAAGCAGAGCTCGGCTGCACTGCCCTCCCTTCCTCATCCCTCCATCTCTCTCCCCCTCTTAAAAAAAAAGAAGCAAACCAAATCTCCCTCTCCATCGTCAAATCCAGGCTGATCTGTATGCCACAGATGCTAACAGACAAACATCATATTCCCGGGCTTCAGCCTCTCTAATTGACTGAACAAGGATTGGTCACACTTATAAGTAGCGTTCCATAATGGATTTCCTTGTTTGTGCGCTTTTAACTGGCAGTGCAAATGGAAGGCAAAATGTGTCTTTATTACCAAAAAACAACAGCGCTCCTTTTCCGTAAAGATGGTATCAGCACCTCTCTGTTTGTTGCAAGGTCAACGGAGGCTGACAGATGACAAACGATCTCAAGATGGCCGCATCATCTGTCCTGTTATTGTCGGGGGGGAAAAAAAATACAAGATGAATGCAACATCTTTTTTTTTCTTCTCTTTTTTAACATTTGAATCTCTGATCATGTAAAATGGGTGAGAGAGACTAAAATAGGCACCTGATTTTTCATGGCATGCATGTTGTCATCTCTCCTCCAAGGCCTGGGAGAAAAACGGAAAGAATCTTTCAAAATCTGCACTTATCATATTTCTGTATCACGAGGACTTGGCAAAAGACAGGGATTCAGTATTATAGACAAGCTGGTCATCAGATGGGAGTTGGGATTTATTTCTCTGTCTTTTCCCTCTCCCTCCTCCTCTCATTTGCTTCCCGTCCAAGATGTGTCTCATTTTTCCTACTGGACAGCTACAACAGAATGCTTGAGAACTCCGTGTCCTTGAGGACAGAACAACTTTTCATTTTAATAATTTGATAGATTTGTTTTCTTCTTCTTCTTCTTCTTCGTTGTTATTGTTTTCTTTTTGTCTTTTCTGCCTCATTATTTGCAATATGGATGAACAATAAGTGGGAAAGAATTCTGCTAAACTTCAACTTCAACAATGACGGCCACTTTGGCAAAACACTAAGTTCGTTTTTTAATTACCTGACTTTCTAATGCTGTTGTCATCTCCGAGACAATAGCCCTTTTCTCTGATGTTTTTATTATGTTCTCATTTGGATGGCTACACTCTGCAGGCAGTCCGTGCATACTGCATACCCCCCCTCCCCATCACATCCCCCCCACTGTACACTACCTCCCATCCCTCCCCACACTTCCATACTTTGTTTTTTTAGGATGTTTAATTGCATTAAGAGACGTATCGAGAGAACTAGACAAAGTGTCATCGCTTTTTAAAACACAATTAGGTAACACCTCGTCAGGGCTTCTGTCTGGCGTTGTTGACAGGCCCGTGAACAATCGTGGCAACATCGCCTTGCATCTGCTGGCGTTGTGCTCGTCAACAGGATTGACAGCCGTTTCATGGAGAGAACCCTGCCGATCCCTGCCATGTCCCAAGCTCGTCAGCCTGTATTTTAAGCAAATCAATAAGCTGCAAGGTGTGGTGTGCAGGATGTAGGCAGACGAGGACTAGTGGATTTCACTAGTGCTAATGAATCTGTTTCATGATCAACACTGTTCCCCCCCTCTTCCTCCTCTTCATCTGACAAAATGAAAAGCCTGCTTGTTAATTTGAAAAACAACATTCAGCAACTTTATCAAAAGTAGAGGAAAAGAGAGCATTTGGGCAGCAGTCTCTCTCTCTCTCTCTCTCTCTCTCGCGCTCTCTTTTTTTTTGGAAAGTGTAGCGCAGCATACCTGAAGTTTTAGAAGTAGATTCTATGTTCCAGACTGTTAGCTTGAGGCCATCATCATTGTTTCATCAGACGGTTTGATAGAAATGCACATGATGCTGATGATGATGACGATGGTAATGATCATGATGATGATGAGACAGTGCAGACCCAGTGTTTTCTGGCTGCCCATCTGCCTGATTAAAAAGCTCATCCTTATCACAGGATTCACTTTAACTAGGTCTGAATGGGAAAGAGATTTTCAAAAATATAGACGCCAAACATTTTTTGGGGGGAACTGCTATAATTTGGTTAGCGCTACACAATCTTAGGCTCTGAATTCATTCAAATACGTCCTCGTTAATGTCGTCACTTCCGTACTGGGCAGAGTTGGATTCACTGATACAATTAAATGAATTGAACAAGGGCCATTGGCTTTGGCTGAATGCAGAGGCAGCAATATTGGATATTACAACTAGGAGCTGACGCAGGAAGACAAAGCATATGGAGGTAAAAGTAATGATCATCTACAAATATCCATATGAGAGTGAGCCAATGTTTAAGAAGATGTATGGCTATTGATGTTTAAATAACAGTAGTGTCATGAAAAAAAAGAAAAATATATATATTTTCTCACTGTGTCCACCACTTAATCGAACACCCTCGAGAGGCACAACACTCGAGCTCGGGGTAAGATAAAACACAACCTTTTTGTATGCCTTGTGAACAAAACCATAAATAAATATATAACCAGTTAGTATTATGCAGGTTCGCTGTGAAAAGCATTATCTGTCTGGCATTGCCTTCCTCCTCAAGAAAATAATATTTGACAGTGCAACTCCCTGATGAAAAAAATTGTAAAAAGTTCTGACTTCAAAAGTGTTTACTCCCCATGTTTTTTAATTTGTCTGGGCATATGCAGTGTATTTGCACTTCAAATACCTGTATTTGAAGCAGGTGGTTTAAATGCCAAGAAGCGAATTGATGACAATCAACCATGAGCATCAGGGGAACTCTTCTTGCGGCTGACATTAAAACTAAACGAACAGCAGCTAAACAAACACATACAAATAGAACTCCAGCCTCCACCCTACCTCATTCTCTTTCTCTCTCTCTCTCCAACCTCTCCTCGCTCGCTCATATTTTAATATTCCTGTACATCTGAATATCAGTGCGTATAGAGCTGGATACACAGCCTTGTGTTTAAACAGACTGTGGCTCAGTGGTTTAAAAAATAAAAAGTAGAAAATAAACAGGGTTTGGGCTGAGAGGAATATATTCAGTGCCAAACAGCGCCAAACCCCCCCCGCTCCCCATCTACCCCCGGTCCCCCTCGCCCACCCCTCTCTCTTTTCATCGCTTCCATATTCATTTCTGGAATTTACAGTAAATCCAATAGCTGTCAATCATGAATTAAAACTCACATTTTTACAACGGGAGGAAACAGCTGCTTCAACATTTACAGCAAGACCACTCTAAAATATTAAAGGCATGTCACCACCACTGCAAGGCCCTACATCGGCAACCATCTGTTTTCTATTAAACATTACACCAAACACTGCTATTTCCCTACTTTTAGAGCCACACAGGAAAACAGAATTGACAGTAAAACCTTGACGTGATTTGTTTTTGCTCACACCCGATCCAAAATGTCAAAAGCAAAAAAAAAAATGTTTATAGAAATCAGCTAGCTAAAGAAGGTCATGCTAAGTGACCCAGACAATATGCCGATGGTTATCAACAAGACTAGAGTCTCTTTAATGACTTTGTTCATTCCCGACTTTCAGATTTGATTTCCTTTCTTTCCCATCGTTTTCTCATGTGCTCACACGGGGGGCGTGGAGTCATAGAGGGTCTGATGTGCTGCGATGACATTTGAGGCCCTGGCGCCCTGTAAGGACGGAGAGAACACAGAGTGCGTGGCTTCTGAAAGGGGATGCTGAAATATTCTGTTACAGACGAGCGGAGGAGAATTATGGTCGGTGTCAAAGGTAAACAATTACGACGTCGTGAGTCACTTTTTGGAGCAGGCGTGAAGGAAGACCATTTCGCCATCTTAATAGGTCATTTCCTTTGTCTTCTGAGTGATATTTCACATGTTGCCTTAATCAGGGTGGTCATTTTCAAAAAGGGCAGCGAGAGACAAAACCTTGGCTGTGGATACTATGTCAGTGTTTTTCAAGCAACTTTTTGTTCAAATAAAAGGACTGACAATTTAGAACGATGTACGGATGGATTTCGAAGACTTTTTCCCCGCCCCTCCTCTCTTAGTCTATCTTCTCAGCAAAGCTTTTGTCCACTTCAGTTTGTTGTTTTGGTGCCTGTTTTCCCGAACGACGGCGTTGGTTGGATCTGCTGAAAGATGTCCCTACATCAGGGGGATGTGATGTCACTGACAGTGTGCGGTTCATTAGGATCCCAGTGCACTGCGAGTGACAGAAACACTCTGATTAACAAGCTCTCTGTTTTTCTCTCTTTTTTTTTTGTCCCTCCTTTTTTTTCTCTTCTTCTCGAAATGAGAACTCCCGTCGCTCCAAACGACATTTCTCGCTCTCCTTCTCCGTGTCTCTCCCTCCCTCTTTCCTCCTCTCATCCTGTCGAAGATGGCAGGAGTCACAGGTGTGTGGCAATAATTACACATACACTCAGGAAAATAATGTCATTTCCCCCATTTAATAAGTCCCCTGTAAAATGCGAAGGGGTGCCCATGAGGAGGGGATGCTTAAATCTTATCTGATACACCCCCACTAACTTAATCATATGGCTCTTAAGAGCAGGGCACGGGCAGCTGGGGCTCCGTAATATGCATGCAATATGTGTGTAAAGCGATATGCTTTAATTTTGAGCCCACTTTAAGCAGCAACAAAATCTGTTTATAAGGGAGACAATTACAATAGGAAAAAAGCAGTTAACTCTTTCATTCCGACCGTGACAAAGGACATCTGTTTTGTCTCACAGTTGTACTGTATATCTAATATTTAGGTTGAGCATTTCTTCACGGTAATGTCAATATTCTATGATTTCTGTCCATCACTGTATACTACTCTACATTTCATTCGAATAATGGACCTTTTAGAAAAAGCAATTACAGCCAGTATAGGCTTGATGTAGAATTATTGCGTGATTATAATCAACGCAATTATGATTATGGGTTTATTGTGATTAAAATACGCTTGAAAGGTAGGGAACAACTCTACGGGGTTCAGCAGTGGTGTCGTGGAGCGGTACCATCTAGTGTGTCAGCAATGGGTGCTACCAGAGACCATTAGGGAAGAGAGCGAGGGCAAGAGAGAGAGAGAGTAGTGGGGAGGCAGTAGGGGCTTTGGGGGCGAGGAAGGGTGGTGGGGGGGGGGGGGGGGGACTTCAAAAAGCCTCCGACTCAAGCTGCCGCTGGCCCTGACCACTCCACAGATGCTTTTGTTCATCTCTCTCGTTCTCTTCTAACCCCCCCCCCCCCCCCCTCCTCTCTTCCCTGTGTCTTTGGTGATACACTGGGAGCGAGGATATCAAAGTAGAGCTGTCTGTTAAGACTTCAAACCAGGCCCGTCCGTCAACCCCAATCATATCTGCGCCCGAAACGGAAGGCTCCGACTCGAGTGGAATATTTGATCTGTCCTCTTCAGGAGGATCAACAGTCAAAAACGCCAGTGAGCGTTAAAGATGGGGGAGGAAGCGGGCACTGGGGGGCGCCCAGCCATGAAAACACCCCACTTGACTTCAGAAAGGCCAGTCTGTGCACATAAAAGTCAGACATATTCTCCTCAATGCTGGAGATGTATATTTAACGTCTGACACATGTAGCTTGTAGGATACGAGGCCCGACAACATTTTCCTATTGGGCATCTAACATCAGAGCCTGTTGCGTGTCACTTGAGAAAGTTCCTCATTCTAAGTGGAGTGCTTTTTCTCATTAAACGCAACGACAAATCCGTGTCTCTCTATCTCTCTCCCCCTCGCACTCTCTTCCTCTATCTTCATCGGCATCTCTATCTGGATCTCAATATCCCTGTCTCTTATCTATCTCCTGTATCTATCTTTATTTCAGTCTATCTATCATCCAGTTATTCATAGACATTGATATGTGTTTCCAGGAGGGCGGGTGCTGGTGGTATAGTTAGCTCTTAAATCCCCTGGCTATGAGATCAGACTACATAATTACCTATCGCATTAAAGCCTTTTATGTCCAGGAGACTTAGGCCCTGCTCTTACTCACATAGGGCAGTGCTGTAGCAGCTGGTGGCATTAGTGGCACCAGAGTATGCCCAGGGCCGGCATTTCTTGACGGGGACTAACTGACGGTGGTGCCCCCTGGGCCCTCACTATCCCACAATCTATAGGAGGTGGGGTGGATGGATGGACGGGTGGTCTGGATCAATAGTGCAGTACGTGGATTTTTTTTAGGGCGTCATGTTCCGTTGGATTCAGTCCCCAACAACCACGTCAATCCATTGAGACGGACTCTGTCTTCATGATATGCCCTCGTCTTCAGTCAATCAGTCGGCAATCGTCCTACCAAGCTGAAGCACAACCCGGGCACATCCGTCTCCTCATAACCCTATCCCCAGAAACACCCCGCATCCTCTTGTGGGCACGTGTCATGCTACGGGAACAGACGCAAGGGGCTTATATCTTTCCTATGACTAGTCAGTCTATTATACTTTAAGCCCTGGTGAACGTGGCGTTAGTGTATCGAGTACCTTCCTAATCTGTGGTTTCCGGTCTGCTGCACTTTCCATGTGTTCCAGGAAGTGCCAGATTACAAGCACACGCAGTGGTCAATGCTCATCACGCCACACCATATATATATATATATATATATATATATATATATATATATATATATATATATATATATATATATATATATATATATATATATATACTGTAAGTCCCTCTCTCCTTGTCCTGCTAATATGATGTAATTAGAGCAACTGATTTATATGCTAATCGGAGGCATGGCAACTCACAGAGCTGCTTATGAACACACCGTCACCTGCTTAGGCCACCATGTGTCAGCAGCACACCTTAGCCATGTGACTACAGGTCCAGTCGCTATGGTCTTTCAACTGTTCTTATGACAAGCCCCACAAAGGACTGTAAGTCAATGCAGTTGTTTCAGAGGAGGCCTGAACTACTGTAATGCGATATATGTCCACAACTTTGGATAGGAGAAGACATATGCTCATGTACAGTCACATTTTTTAACATTTGTATTTATTTAACTAGGCAAGTCAGTTAAGAACACGTTCTTATTTACAATGACGGTCTAGGAACAGTGGGTTAACTTCCTTGTTCAGGGGCAGAACGAACATATTTTTGTCTTGTCAGCTCGGGGATTCGATCTAGCAACCTTTCGGTTACTGGCCCAACACTCTAAGCACTAGGCTACCTGCCGCCCCTATAATATAATTCAGACAGATGTATACACACGTAGCATCAGCTTGACAACAGTGTTCTCTAATATGAGCAGTTATTCAGGTGTACAAGGGAAGGAATTTCAAATATAGGCGTCTTTAGCCCCTTCAGTTTTTTTCTTCTTCTCCACTCTGCAACTTGTCAATTACGGAGACAAGAAGGAGTGGATTGGGGATGTTGCTGTTTAAGGGTGGGAGGTTATAGGGATGGATGCGGTTGTAAATTGCTCTGCATCTGCTGCTGTGTCCCATGAAAGTGAAGAATATACTGAATCTGATTTCCTGACATGCTACGACAAGCCAGCCCCTTATGAACCGTCTCCAAGGATTGTTAGTGTTAAAAAGGAACGGTGTGTTCTGTGTGTATGTGTTTATAGATGTTCACTTGTGTGTGTGGTCATTGTAGTAGCTTTCAACATGAACAAACAAACAAATTAATACATTTCAATAGCGTACAGATTTGGGGAGGGGGGGGGGGGGGGGGGGGAGTAGGGGGGGGCTCATTTTAGTAACAGATGTCCACGCAGTGGCTGGTAGGACAGCACTTCACCATCAACACGTGTTAAGTGACAGTGACGGACAGCAGGCAGTCTATTTAATAATTCAATATATTGTAATATTTTTCTCTCTCTCTCTCTCTGTCTGTTTTTACACTGACGGCAAAATCCAATTCCGCGTCAAGGTTAGGATTACACAAATCTGCATTAAATATGCCATTTTTGGGATGGAAAATACTGACACAGATTGTGGCTTTTGTTTGTCTGTTAATTTCTTTAGTATGTGTGCCTATACGTTGATCATGTATCTGGGTTGAGTAATTAACATGGTGATCTACTTACACACAAACATACACAGATACTGTACCATGCGCCTTATATATACTAATGGATTTTCAGGCCCGTGCCACCACATTCCCAAGTGTTTTTCTATCAGTTTATTTTTTGGGAGGGGGGGGGGGGGAGTACTGTAATCAGATGACTAAAAAGGCAAAAGACAAAAGGGGAGAGTAGACACAGGTCTTTACATTTCCCCAGCACAACGATGTGGGTAAGTGAGCCTCAACTGACCAGAAATGATTTGCCTCTGTCTGTTAGACACGTAATGGAGTCATTTAACTAGTCAAATTAGGAGCTGCAGAGATGCCGCATGCTTCATTACTGGGTTCCAATGGGCACCATTTTACATTTACGTCAGGAATAATTTCAGGGCAAATTAATGTTTTTATTGTCTTTCGAAAATACACCCACATGCTCCCAGGCTCACCACATCTAAAAGTTTAGCACCACCTAGAGGTCAGAGACGGGCACTGAGAGGGAACTCCAACCCAGCAGAGTTGTTAGGTTAAGGGGGTATCATGTTTAGATGATAGCCAGTCAGTCCATTCTTAGATCCAAACTCTAAATCAGAAGCATGTGATGGAGGATGTAGAATGTGTCCACCAGCGTGGGACATCAAACTCTGAGTCTGTGAGCGACAGTGCTGAGGGCTCTGGGACCTGTCAGCAGGAGGCTTTGACACGTCTGATTACAGACAAGAAGCAGGCCCCGTCCAGAATACAGACTAACCACGTTTTGGGTTTCTACACTATTTCTATTGGGCATGTGGTGAAAGTTACCACAGGATCAGTTCTTTCCATCCAAATCATTATTTAAATCAACTCTGGATTTGATCAAATCCTCATAGAAGTTTTTGAGTTTAAAATATCTGTTTTGGACACAGTTGATAGACTGTCGTGGTGTTCCAGCAGAGAGCTCTAGCAGTATCCATTAAGATACTTTAGATGTGGAAGTACATGAGCAAACCATAGGCACCTTTGAGTTGGCTGCTGATTTATATGTCCTGTTGAAATCCCATGCGAGAGGAATTACTAAAACAATCTACAGTTGAAGTGGGAAGTTTACATACACTTAGGTTGGAGTCATTAAAACTCGTTTTTTGACCACTCCACAAATTTCTTGTTAACAAACTATAGTTTTGGCAAGTCGGTTAGGACATCTACTTTGTGCATGACACACGTAATTTTTCCAACTATTGTTTACAGACAGGTTATTTCACTTATAATTCACTGTATCACAATTCCAGTGGGTCAGAAGTTTACATACACAAAGTTGACTGCCTTTAAACAGCTTGGAAAATTCCAGAAAATTATGTCATGGCTTTAGAAGCATCTGATAGGCTAATTGACATCATTTGAGTCAATTGGAGGTGCACCTGTGGATGTATTTCAAGGCCTACCTTCAAACTCAGTGCCTCTTTGCTTGACATCATGGGAAAATCAAAAGAAATCAGCCAAGACCTCAGAAAAAAACATTGTAGACCTCCACAAGTCTGGATCATCCTTGGGAGCAATTTCCAAACGCCTGAAGGTACCACGTTCATCTGTACAAACAATAGTACGCAAGTATAAACACCATGGGACCACGCAGCCGTCATACCGCTCAGGAAGGAGACGCGTTCTGTCTCCTAGAGATGAACGTACTTTGGTGCAAAAAGTGCAAATCAGTCCCAGAACAGCAGCAAAGGACCTTGTGAAGATGCTGGAGGAAACAGGTACAAAAAGATCTATATCCACAGTAAAACAAGTCCAATATTGACATAACCTGAAAGGTCGCTCAGCAAGGAAGAAGCCACTGCTCCAAAACCGCCATAAAAAAGCTAGACTACGGTTTCCAACTGCACATGGGGACAAAGATTGTACTTTTTGGAGAAATGTCCTCTGGTCTGATGAAACAGAAATATAATTGTTTGGCCATAATGACCATGTTATGTTTGGAGGAAAAAGAGGGATGCTTGCAAGCCGAAGAACACCATCCCAACAGTGAAGCACGGGGGTTGCAGCATCATGTTGTGGGGGTGCTTTGCTGCAGGAGGGACTGGTGCACTTCACAAAATAGATGGCATCATGAGGGAGGAAAATTATGTGGATATATTGAAGCAACATTTCAAGACATCTGTCAGGAAGTTAAAGTTTGTTCACAAATGGGTCTTCCAAATGAACAATGACCCCAAGCATACTTCCCAAGCTGTGACAAAATGGCTCAAGGACAACAAAGTCAAGGTGTTGGAGTGGCCATCACAAAGCCCTGACCTCAATCCTGTAGATTATTTGTGGGCAGAACTGAAAAAGTGTGTGTGAGCAAGGAGGCCTACAAACCTGACTCAGTTACACCAGCTCTGTCAGGAGGAATGGGCCAAAATTTACCCAACTTATTGTGGGAAGCTTGTGGAAGGCTACTCGAAACGTTTGAGCCAAGTTAAACAATTTAAAGGCAATGGTACCAAATACTAATTGAGTGTACAGTATGTACATTTCTGACCCACTGGGAATGTAATGAAAGAAATAAAAGCTGAAATAAATCATTCCCTCTACTGTTATTCTGACATTTCACATTCTTAAAATAAAGTGGTGATCCTAACTCACTTAAAACAGGGACTTTTTACTAGGATTAAATGTCAGGAATTGTGAAAAACTGAGTTGAAATGTGTTTGGCTAAGGTGTATGTAAACCTCCGACTTCAACTGTACATGTTTTTAATACCCGCTTAAGAATTTTTAAATTAGTTTTTATTTTTATGGAACTCAGTTTAATCGTCTGCTTGTTTCCTCATCTAAGCGTTCTCTTTGCCGTTTGTTCTCCACCGCTTGCATTTATGTTACGCTAGATTGTAGCCGTATTGTATTATGCTGATTGACAGGCAAGGATGTTTGTGTGTGTGTGTGTATGTTTGTGTTTGTATGTCTTTTTGACTATACACACACCACCCTAGCCCCCCCCTCCCCTTTTTTCCAGACCTTGTTGTGTGCTTGACATTCTGTCGATATCGTTACACCAAACGCTGGACTGTTTGATCCCGTGTTTGGCTGGCGCGCTTTTTAGCTGGAGAGGCTGTGTTTGTTCACTGCCGCAGAGCCGTGTTTCTCTTGCCTCTGTTTAAAGGCGTCCACCCGCCCGCCCCAAAAGTTCACTCCTGTCTCTCTGCGATAACCCAACAGTCCAACCAGACAGTACGCCTGCTCGGTTTCATACGTTGATATAAAAGCATGTCAGATCTCTGTTAACCGGTTACATTTACAGATAAGAGAATTAAGATGTGATACTAGGGGTTTGAAATAACCTCAACTTAAAGTTACTCGATGCATTCACTGATCTCTCTACTGGTCCGACTTCTGTCAGTCGAACAGTCAGCCCCTCCTCTCTTTATCTTCTTTGTCCACAAAGAAAAGGAGAGGAGAGACACATTCTCCATCTTCTGTTGCAGTTTTGTTTTTAATTCTGTCTGTTCTATATTGATCCTGAGTGTGGCTGGTTATCTTTGCATGGTGGGCAGTTATAGATGAATACACAAAGCCTTTCATTTGGACAAGGGATCATTGTGCTGTCATCCTCCCACGCCTGGAGAGCAGCGAGAAGGCAGGGGGGCGAACGGCAGCCATCGATGTGCCTTCCCGTCATCCGAGGGCATCACGTTAGTCTGAAAGAAATATCTGGGCATAGTTGCTTGAATACAGAACTTAAAATGCCCTTGCTTGACCTTTATCTCAATATATTTGGGGCATTTATTATGGATGGATATGATCAGGTTTTTGCTGGTAGGGTTAGTTCAACAGTGTGCTTCTGGCGGTCACTCCATAGTTCCAGAAGGCACTCTGCAGGACTTCACCAGGCACAGAATTCTGGGAGAACTGCCCAGGGGTTCCGTCTGACCTCACGAGTTAAAAGGAAGCAGCATGAGATTGAGAGAAAGAGCGAGAAAAAGAGAGAGATGCAGACAGAGAGAGGGAACCAGAGAGAGAGAGAGCAGAGAGAAAGGGAGACCAGGGAGAGAGGGCTTGTGATCAAGAGAGGGAGGGGAGGGGGTTAATGTCATCCACTCTGACAGTTGTGTGGGGTGACATCTTGAGGGTTCTGGTCCCATCCACTTCAGGCCACTCATCGACTGGACTGTACAGCCCACTGTTTCCCACAGCCCCCTGCACCAGATGCTCATAATTACTCTTAAAAAAGGTAATATTGTAAAATGAATGCTGTGCTCTCTCCCTGAGGGGAACAAAGAAGCCTTATTATACAACCTCGTCAGCTCTCCTGTGTGTCTCAGCGCTGTACAATCACTGTTTTCAGCAGGATAAACAGCATGTGGTAAACGGAGAGAGAGAGAGAAAACGACAAAGGAAAAGTGGTTGTCTCAGCCATCAAACGGCAGTCTCTAAGTGTAACTTCTGCTCTTAATTTGTTCAAAAATATGTCTTCTCTGTTCTCAGTTCTTTGCAGTTTGTTTAATTTATTTGAGGTGCAGAAACACACACACACACACACACAAGCGTGCGCGCACACAAACTCGCCGCTAAGTCGAGAGACGTCTTCTCATTGGGAAATCTTTCAATAAATCAATGTGGCTTTAAACACATTTCCCCCGTGACATCACTGAACTGGTAAGAACTGAACTAATCTCTGTTGAGGCTGTCGGAGAGCTTTGAACAAAATCTAGTTTGCATCTCTCAGCAAGGTTATTTGTCAATGACTTATAATCCCAGGTACATTTCCCGAGTTTTTATATTAGAAACGGGTAAATGGTTCTCATGTCTGATGTTTCTCAGCCTTGGGAAAAGAGAGAGAAGGCTAAGGAACAAAAGAAATGTTATGGATTTCAATGTCAGAACAATGAGAGGAGTGAGTGATCAAAATAGGACTGTTTCTGCATTGCCTTTAGACTTGTTTCTGCATTACATTTAGACTTGTTTCTGCATTACCTTTAGACTTGTTTCTGCATCACCTTTAAACTTGTTTCTGCATTCCCTTTAGACTTGTTTCTGCATTCCCTTTAGACGTGTTTCTGCATTCCCTTTAGACGTGTTTCTGCATTACCTTTCGACTTGATTCTGCATTACCTTTCGACTTGATTCTGCATTACCTTTCGACTTGTTTCTGCATTATCTTTAGACTTGTTTCTGCGGTAGCTTTAGACTTTTTCTGCATTACCTTTAGACTTTTTCTGCATTACCTTTAGACTTTTTCTGCATTACCTTTAGACTTGTTCCTGCATTATCTTTAGACTTGTTCCTGCATTACCATCCTGGAAATGAGTAAACTAATGACAATGTTGATCATATTTTATACTTTTGAAATGTGCGCCATAGAAACTGAAGAACCCTGTATTTTTGAGTTGTTCAATCAATATGTCTGGAGAGTAAACTCCACTTTCATCTCTCCTTACTGGCCAAACACTGGTTGAATCAGCGTTGTTTCCACATCATTTCAATGAAATTACGTTGACCCAACGTGGAATAGATGTTGAATTGACGTCCGTGCCCAGTGGGTCCTTTCTCATCCTTATCTCAGTCATGTTGTCTACCTGTACTGTAAGACACAGTCCACATCAGACAGAGTGTCATGCACAGAGCAATGAAGTGTTCCTCTTGAGGGTGTCACTACCTTGTCTAGTCCCTCCAAGGGCACGGTACTGGCCAAGAGCAGGAACAATCATCACCAAGGCTTTACCTACTTGGTAATTTATGAGGACTCAATTAGAAGCGCACACAAAGTAATGATTCTGAAAAACACCTCGTCCGTGTTGTGAAATTTTATGTTCCGCTTTCTGCTTATTAGAACCGCCACCCCAGCTTCATAAACAGTGTTTGGAGATAAATAATTGATATTACACATTATCGCTCCGGAGCGAAAGAGAACATCTCCTTTTTTTTGGCTGTGGTGAGTTTGCGTAGGGGGCCATTTCACTACAGAGGCCCCACCTCCTCTTCCATTCCCCCCCGCCCCACCCAACCTCTGAAAAAAAAGGAGAGAACTTTAACAGGACGCGTCCCCTTGTGCAACGTTCCTCAGTGATCACATCTTCATACGTCGAAAGTCTTTCTTTGATTTGCCTTCGCTCTCCGAATCTGTTTCCCTTTTCACACACAATCTCACGGAAAACTTTTGCCATATCTGTCATCTCAAAACGGAGTCTTGGTCTCAGATGAATAGTTTTGATCTTTCTCGACTGTTTACGGCCGCGTCAAGTGAAAAAAAAATAAAAAAAAGACTTGCTGTAAGTGCTTCCACCAGCACTGAATAGTTTGACATCTTGCTCTCTAACGACGTCTTTAAAGTAAATAAAAAACTAAACAACGGCCTAGCCTGCAATTAAACTGATCTGAATATGACATGTTTGTACCGGAGTGATTTCTCTTCGCCCTTTTCATGTATCGTTTTTTTTTTTTAAGGGGTTTCTGTGTGTGTGTAATATTGTACGGGCTGTGTCAGATCACAAAGGGACTGTAGCCGGGGTTGATAGCCTCTGGTCACGGCTGCTTTAGTCCCTCCGTTCTCACTGACTGTTTAAGGCTAGACAGTGGCGTTCGTCCACCGTGGGCCGAAGGACGCACACACAAAGCCACACCTAAACCTGAAGAGGCTGCCTTTCACACTACCTCCCAACGCTCCGCCACACACGTACCCTGAGAGCTCAGTAATATGTCATACAATTCCACATCTATTCTCCCCACGCTGAGGTCACATGTTACAGGCTGACTGAGAGGGGTAATAGGAAAGATCCTAGTGGGAGGAGCTGGTCTAATCATGAAGAGCAGGGTGTCACTGCTTAAGGCCTGCGGTTAGAGATACTGTGCTGTAGCAGAGGCTAAGGATTCACCAGGAAGTAAAGTCCAAACAGTCCACTAGAGATTTTTTTTTTAATTGCTTCATATGGTGTTAAACTCACTGCCCCAATGTAGATGTGTACTATAATACCTCTCAAGTTGAATTGGGCTTCACCAGAACAATAATAATCTGTAATTGTTCTTGAGTTAAAAACAGAGATGGTGTCTGTCAGTATATTTGGACATGTCGTCCCCCCCCCCCCCCCCCCCATTTAAAGAAGCTGTAGAATTAACAACCTGTGTACGTCAAACGTAGTTGCAGAAGAAAATCTTCTGTTTCTTTCACTGTTTCTGTTACTGGAGCGGAAACAATGAGCCTTCTGGAGGTGCTGGCTGACCATTGCAGAGTAAGAGAGGGAGGGAGAGGAAGACTGAGCCGGAGAAATAGGAGGGGGGGGGGGGGGGGGTCCTGGAAGGTTTCGTATATCATAATTATCCCGTTAAGCAACGGAGGGGTTCCCTTCGGGAATTATTCTTAAATGGAGGATTTGCAACGAGAATGGGTCAGAAATGCTTCCAGCAAGCAGGAAATCCTGTTTTCATTTACATAATCATATCACCACTTCTCTTTGGTCCTTTCTTAAAGGCGGATGCTAATTCACAGCCCAGCTTTTGTAGGTTTAAAGCTGTTGTTGTTTTTATTCCCTCTAATACGTGTCCCCTCACTGCCAGAGCTTCTCTAAGTCTACTCACTTTTTGACCTTATTCTAAACATCTTCTTTGAGCCCTTTTGGCTCTTCTTTTCTCGAGCACATATGTGAAAAACAGAAACATAAATAAAAGTTGATTCATGAATAGCGCTGTCTTAATTGAGACCCAGTAAGAGTAAGTAGCAGATGTTATACCGGGAACTGTTGAATCATCAGAGACCAGAGGAAGTCTGCAAAATCATATTAAAAAAAACAAAAAACAAGCCAGGTGCTCGTGATTTTCCATTGCAGCACACTGTGGTGATGTGGGAGGCAGAACGGGGGGAAAGGAGGAGGAGGATAGGAAGAGGGATCAACAGAGAAAGTGCTAGTGCAACGTAGCATTCAGAGACATTTCTGGTGTCACCCTACTGTTTGATCTTGCCCGTGAACTCCCTTTATTGTCCTTATTACGATAGTAAGCCTCAGATGATTCACTGTAGAGCTTGTCTGAGAAGACGCATTTCTGTATCATACTATTGGCGCTTCCACAATCACGGGCGTATTCCAAGTTTACGATGAACACAGAGAAAGGGAAGTGTTCCCTGTCTGAATCCTCATCACTGAGCACATCCCAAGTCTCCAGCTGCCTTCTTTTCTTATTTTAAACTCCTGTCCCTGATCCATTAGGAGCCCATTTTATAGTGTAGGGTGATTCCTGCCCTAGGAAGCGCTGTGCTTCAGCGGCAGGCAGGTTCCTGTGCTCTGTCTGTCTGTAGTAGTAGAGTAGGGAACCTGTGAGGAGGTGCAGTGACAGGCCCACTGTGGTGGATTAAAGGCCCACTCTGTTTCTCCTCATCTCTCTCTCTTTTTCTCTATCTCTCACTGTCTTTCACCCCCCCCCCCCCCCCCCCCCCCTCCGTTTCTCTGATGTGACAGACAGTGTCGTTCTCGTCACTCAGAGGGGACCTCGTCCCAGGCTGACGGAGTCGCTTCAGCGTTCCTCTCCATTCCCACCGCAGCGCGACGCCACACAAAATTAGTAACCAGATATGGCAGTGGCGCGATGCTAGTGCGAATAATACCACACACTCGAGGGAGCCCAGAGCTGTGAGATTAGCACAGACAATTAATACAGGACATGCCTGCGAGAGGGCCTCGGAATATCTTTATGTTGTTTTAGCCGCTGCTACGTGTCAGTGTTCGAGGGAGTGTGTGTGTGTGTGTGTGTGTGTGTGTGTGTGTGTGTGGTGTGTGTGTGTGTGTGTGTGTGCGCGTGCTCTTTCATGTCTGTATGTTGTGGAATTGAAACCTTCATTTTGACAGGTGTTGTGATCTCATCTTCCTTTTTATAGCCCTGAAGTCATGTACTGTACGGTAGCTTGTCACAGACATTCTTGTCCATTGAAAATCACTAACAACTGTAACGGTAACATTCCCAGCCTGTAGTCCATATGGAAGTGAAGGAAGGAAGTGTGTGCGGTCTATGTAAGCACAGCTAGGTCCTCCCTGCGTACAGGCTTGATAGAATAAAAAGCATTATTCATACTCAAATGAGGCCTGATGAGCACAGATGACCTCATCTCTTCCTGTTGCCAAACAAAAGGTTCCTTTTACAATGGAGACGGGGGGGGGGGGGGGGGAGTACAGAAGATCCCAGGCTCGTCCCACCAACCAGAATGTGCCCTCTACAAAGACAACAACAAAAACTTTTAGCGACAGCCTTTGGTTGACCTTGTTAGCGCCAGCGCACTTGGGTAATCTGTGGTTAATTATTTTCTCCCCTCCCCTTCTACATTAGACTACAGCTTGTGCTCAAACCACAAGCAATGGGATTTTTTTGGGGGGGTTGCACATTCCAACGCCGTTATGTTACATTGTTGCTGAATAAAGGCTGGTATTATGTTCCCGCAGTAAAGGGCAGAAGTGGACAGAGTTTTTATCTGCTGAACGAATCAATCAGGATTATGTCAGCTGAAAAGAATCACAGACAGCAGTCGCCAGTGCGTGTGCGTCTGGGTGTGCAAGTTTGTGTGTTTGTATTTGAAATGTTGCTTATTTAAAGGGGAGCTATTTGTTGGTTGTGAGTACATGGGGGGGGGGGGGGGGGTGACTGAGATGTCATTTCTCGGGTACAGAGAGGATCTCTTCTATTTATTTTATCCTCTGTGGGAAGATTGGAAGGGCGCTCATTATCATTTCAGCAGAAATGATTAGGAGATCAAATAGAGATCGAATGCCATTTCCTTCCATTAATGCGGGGGGTTTAGTGCGTCTGTCATGGCATGGCTGTCCGGCTGCCTGTGGGAAAAAGACCGAGGGAAGAATGGAGGAGAGGATTAAGAGGGGACCGGGGCTTGGCAAGGGAGTGCAGGGCTATTCATTAGCAGGGCCCAAAGTGAGGCACACTGGCATGCATAGAGTGAGAGAGATAGATAGATAGATGAGCCTTGAGCAGTAGCTCTACCACACAAAATGGAGGGTAAAGGCAAAAGTCAGTGATCACATGGTCAAGTTTGCCCTCCACATTGTGCAAACCTACTCATGCAACACTTTGTCCTGCTTTGAGACTCACACGCGTTAGGGTGAGGGTCCTGCCCTCTGGGGTCACATTCAAACAACCCACCTTACTGTTGGGTCTAACAGGCTGCTAATGCCTTGCCAGCAGTGGTGTAAAGTACTTAAGTAAAAAATACTTTCAAGTACCACTTAAGTCGTTTTTGGTATCTGTACTTTACTATTTTTTATTTTTGACTACTTTTACTTCACTACATTCCTAAAGAAAATAATGTTGTTTTTATTCCGTACATTTTCCCTGACACCCAAAAGTTAAAATGGTCCAATTCACACACTTATCAAGAGAACATCCCTGGTCATCCCTACTGCCTCTGATCTGGTGGCTTCACTAAACACAAATGCTTTGTTTGTAAATGATGTCTGAGTGTTGGATTGTGCCCCTGGCTATCTGTAAATTAAAAAAAACAAGAAAATGGTGCTGTCTGGTTTGCTTAATAAAATTAATCAGAAATGATTTTTACTTTGGATTTTTTTATACTTTTTTTACATGTGATCAATTACATTTACTTTTGATACTTGAGTATATTTACCAAATACTTTTAGACTTTTATTGAAGTAGTATTTTACTGGGTTACTTTTACTTGAGTCACTTTCTATTAAGGGTCTTTACTTTTACTCAAATATGACAAGTGGGTACCCTTTCCACCACTGCTTGCCAGCCACACAATCAACCTTCAAGTCACGACCATGACACAAAAATGGGCCTATGTGCCATTTGTTTGTCAACTTAGGCGCAAATTGTGACTGCATGTTTGAATTTGGAGTCAGAACAGCGCTCTCGCTGTTCTGTGATCTGTGAGTTCAAATCCCTCCATTAGCGCTCTGACACAGAGGGTTATTTTGCCCATCAGAAGCACTACAATCTTGCATACTTCTTCTGTCTGAATAGCCATTCTCTCTGTATTGTATTTATGTATTGAAAAAAAGGTAATAGATCAAGCACATTCCATTATTCTCTTCTAAGATCATTAGCAAATATAATTAGATATGAAAGAAAGTCATTTGGAAAAGAGGGGGGGGGGGGAAACGCTATCAGGCAAAGAAGACAGATTGTTGCATCAGAGTGTTTGGGCTTAAATTGCTCAGCGGAGGTATTATCTATCCAACCATCTTAGTCTCAGAAACAGTCACTGGGAGAGGGAGGGCACTCACTCCAGCCCACTGTTTCTCAACCAAGACCTAGAATTTTCTGTACGCCCATGTCTCATACAATACCTACGGGTAAGGAGGAACGCATCAAATAAAATCTTAAACAACAATACCTACATTGTGTAGTGCCATTCTTTAAAAATACAATATCAGATAGAGCAAAATAGCCCCCCCCCCCCCCCCCCCCCTGCATATATGGATTCTCCTTTTGTACTTTTGTCTTACCTAAAAAGGAAACACAAATCTTCTTCCTTGATGCAGTATAGCTGGGAACCTATTCATTGTGCCGCTACCACATGCAGGAGTTTGTCACTGTTTGTGCACCTTTAACGCAGTAGTGTGCTTTCTAATGGGGATCTGAGCAGAAACAGCCATAAACACAAAATCCTGCTGTGTCTCACCGCAAATGTGCTTTTTTTTTTCTTCTTTAGTGGTGCTTTGAGGGATGGGGGTGGATGTGGATTCCTCTAGTCTTTGTGAATCACAGCAAATGGTATTCATAAACATCCTGTATTCATTAAAACCTTCTAAAAATATGATTTGGGTTCACTTCCTCGCGCTCAAGCGGTGGTGTGTGCTGTTCATATTTACATATTTATAAATACTGGCTTTACAATGAGGCCTACCTTTGCCAAAAACAACACTTTTTCGACTGTCGCCGGATGCCTGGGAGAGAAGAAAGTCCTCAGAGGCACCTTCAATGGCAGTACTCTATTGTAACTGCCTGTTTGCCTGCCTGCCTGCAGCACACTCAAATGTACATAGGGCATCAGTCACTTCCATGGCACTTATGTTACAGCTAAACTCAAGTCTCATGCAGTCAAACCCACATCATTAGAAGACTAGCACTTAATCTACAATACATGGAGGCTAGGATTATCTGGGGGAATTACTTCTCTTGCTTTAGTTTGGCCTCAACAGAATTCTACATTTTCGTCTCAAACCTTTACATACCAGTAACAAATCCAGAGCAAAACACAATGTAAAATAGAAGGATTTATACTGTTTTCCATAGTAACCGATTAGCTTAATAGTCTTGTGTAGTTTGCGTACTAGCGAGGCTTTCACAGCAAAATGGCTTGTGAATGTCATGTGAGAGACTGCTTAGAGACCCCCATGCTAACACTAGTATTTCCCAAGGCGGTTTACAACACATGCTCTCAGCCTTGTGTTAGGCCATTGTTCTGTCCATCTATTCATTTATCCATTCTGTTAAGCATGACACATGTATTAACACAGGGTGGCTCCTGGAGCTATGTGTCCTCTTACCATATGCCTGGGTTTCTAGGGCCCTCTTCTCCAGTAAATGGCCATTCTGACTGTTATCTCACAGTTTACCAGTAGAGGGCGTCCTCACCCTTTCAGCATTTTCAATAGTCCTTTTGACTACGGTGCATTTTTGCAATTCACTGTAAAATATATACGTTCTCATACAAATAATGATCTAATCAGTTGTCACACATATAGAGAGTCTTGATGACCTGATGCTGTTGTATAAATTGTAGCATTTACCAATCCCAATATTATTACTTTTTGCATAATACATGTAATGCTTTTCCTAATGGTAGGATTCCTTACATTATAATGATAAAGTATGTAGTCTACAGCATTGACCAGATCGTATTTATTGAAACAGTACTGACCTGGTATGATAAGCGGTAGTTGTTTTTAAGATGGCAGACACAAGTGGAATGTCAACGAGGTCCTTGGGTTGGCTGGTGAGGTGCATCTGTTCCGCACACGAATGGGAAATTAAAACTGAGAGGAAGTTATGAGGAATCTATAAAGTTGGCCTGGAAATCTCCTGCTCGCAGTGGCAGTTGTTGGGGGAGAAGAAATGTCATGCTTAAATAATAACATTCCAGGTGGCTTAGTTAATGAACAGTGAAAATCAAGTATGGGGCTTAATCTGTAACTCATTACTGGAAGTTAAAAAAATAAAAATGAAAGAAGAAGAAGGGAAATCACGAGGAGAAGCCACCCTTGAGAGACCAGATACTTTTTATGTAAAGGAAAACATTTGTTTGTTTATTAGGTGGACCACGACAACATATTTTGTTTAGGGGCGGAGGGGGAGGGGCTTCGTATATTAGACAGACAGGATGCCATTGGCTGCATTCCAAAATGAAGGTGTTGATAGACATTTAGTCAGATTCCTTAGTGAATGGCTGAGTAATGAGAGATTTATGCGTGAAGCATAGATGTAGACGTAGAATAGTATAAACCAACAGGCTGTTCCATCATATTGCCATTATATAATGCATACATGACATACACAGGCTTAGTCTGCCATCTAGTGGTCAAAGTTGGCTCTGACAGTATTTCCTTAGACTGCGCCGTGGTACAGAACCATGCAGATGAGACTGCAAATGATGGGCAGAACAGTGATGCTCTCTCTTTAAGAGATGAAAGCAGTTGTGTGCAGTATGTCTTGAAAGTTAACACTCAGAGATGAACGTTTTAATTTGTTGACGCGCCTGGCATAGGATGTTTCAAGTGTGAACGAAGATTGCTTGTAACTCAGACGAGCCCTGAGGGCTACTTTAATTCTCTTTAGAATCTTCATCGGCCTTTTTCTAAACTGTTTGACGTGTGAGTTTTAAGTGAACATACAGTACGTCTTGATTTGAGAGTGACGGTGTGATTGTGTAGCTTAATACAGAGAGTAGGTGTCAGCGTAATTGCTCTTTGAGAAATCAAAATCATGATGTTTTATCCTGTTTTTAGCTTTCCGTTGCTCTGCACCGACTCTTCATTTCATTTCGATATCTTCCTTGCGACAGCACAATCGATTAAAAGCAATTTTCATTTCACTTTGTCAGTTTCATAACGTCACTTTAAAAGAACATGACATGGAAACGTATTCGGTAGATTTTATTGCCAAAACATGTCCTCTAGAAGTTGTTGAGGCAATGGAACTGTGAAAGGAAATGTTATTTAGCTCTCACACTGTTGCAGAACTTGAAGATGAGCGTGTTTTACTGTCTGGGATTCAAACGTGTAGTATAATTGCTTACTTGAGTACACGTATCTAGCAAACAAACTTGCTTGGAAAAAGTATGGAAATCATGTTACTGCTAGTGTCTCATACCATTTATAGACTGCAACCTTTGATAAACACCTCACAACCTCACCTCTGAGTCCCTGTTAGAGGCCTAGCATACATTTGAACCAAGTTCATCATTTTTTTAAATTTAGTCACCTCAATGTTAGTCTAGAAGTTTGTCAGTCATATATGTGTAATAATAATGCGAAATGTTGGTTCCTGAACAGAATGTCAGTTTCTGTTTTGCACTTACTTCACCCTTTGTGATGTTTGTTACAGTAAGAGGTGGCCATTTTGTGTGTATAACTGCTATGCTATGTTTAGTGTCAGAATGGTTGTGTTGTGGCTGTGGTGGGGTCCGGGGGCAGTCTTGTTAATCTGCGTTTGTTCTCTTAACTGTAGTTCATCTGTGGGTAGGAGAGGAGGAAGGCCATGGAGCCCTGGGCCCCGCGCTGACCCTCGACCCTAACCTCGCGCTGCCTAACCTAGCTGACACTGAGACGCACGACGCAGCCTCTCTTAACAGAGACTAACTCCGGCCCGAGCACCCGGCTGGAGCAAGGCAGGAACATGATGATGGTGGTGATGAAGGAACACACTATATCAAAGACTTTATTTAAAACATGCTACGATCAAACAAGAGAAGTCATTCAAAAGGAACTATGAAGGAGTGTTTCTGCCCCGTGTGAGGATGGAGAGGAGACTGAGAGACAGACCTGCTGAAATGACTTGTAGAGGCCACTGGATGTGACGCTCAGCAAAGTGACAGACAGACAGCGACTTTAACCATTCGGTTTCCTGTCCTCTCATGGATGACTCCTCCCTCCATCTTCTGTCTTCTTCATGTCTCTCCTTTGATTTGATGTTTTTGATTAAACTACCTGCTAAATGACAGTCCCTAACACACCCCTACTATGACACATTCCTTGATCCAAGATGGCGTCCATCATTGTTGACAAAAAAAAAAGAAGATAATATTCAGACTGAACTGTTGTGCTGACCTGTGCTTCACCTGTACGACAGGCTCTCTCTCTCTCTCTCTCTCCTATCAGACCCAGTACAAAGACAGGTATTTAATGATCCCCGGATCACAGTAATGGTATTGTCCCTGGACTGTACCATTCCCACTCTTGTCCAGCTGGAGCTGTAGCTTAACACGCTCCTTTTGACCAGACCAACCATCTATGGAGACCAAGCACACTTATTTCCACGCACATTTTAGTTGCTATTTTCTACCCTGTTTTAGGGCCCAATGCTCAGCGTGTCAAAAACGAACTAACAGGGAGAAGATAAAGGAAAAACTAAACCAGAAGTATGACATTCTCTGACAATCTTTTCCTGTGCTAGCTAACTAAGAGAGAGCAGTAGTTTTCAGATATGATTGGGATGTTAGTAGATGTGACAACGAGAAGAGAAAGCCTGAGCATTGTACATACAGTAAGGTGTGATGATGGACAGAGGACTGAGGATCCTCACCCCACCCTCTCCCCATAACAGAAACAGGACTGAAGTGAAGACTCTTTTCTCGCTCTAAATCACAGAGCCTGTAGATGCTCAGAACTAAATGTAAAAAGAGAGAAGTAGCCACAACAACAAAAAAACACAAAAAAAAAACCCGTTGTTTGTGAAGAGCAGAAAGTGTTGAAGTGACGGTAATAACTAGTTTACACGACCTTGTCCTGTAGGTAAACATAGAGCTTGAAGAGAAGATATCAAAAACAAAAGGGGATTGTATTTTCTCCCCTTTTCATCTCTCTTATTGACTTCAAGGACTATAGTGTTGCAAATGTTTGTAAGATACTGCCACCAATCAATGTTGCAAAGTGTTACTGACTACTGAAACGGTTTGATGTATTTACTTTAAAAAAAAAAGACGGAAAAACTGGAAAAACAAATATTGTCTAGCCTTAGATACGGTCATCTGTTGTTGCATCGACGAAGCTAGTTGTTTTAGATGGTAGGCCTTAGGGTTGATCCATTTTTTTTCCCCCCAAGTACTGTACTTTTTTGCCTTCTACATTTCAAAGAAAAAAGAAAAAGATTGACAATCTACTCATGTGCTCCAAACATATGCCCATATATACATAATACATTATGCATAGAAGGATTTTTTTTTTCTTTTCCAAAAGTATTTTGCACTGTGATAGTATTATAAATCAAATCTATACAGTACAAAACTAGCTAACTAACTACAATGAAGGTGTGTGTGTCTGTGTGTCCCTTGACATTGTGAAATGTTTCTATGTCCTCTTGTGAACCCTGAGAATTCTAATGCGGTATGTACAGTGCACATATATACAGTACATTTTCAGTTTGAAGGACTACAGTACATGGCTTTGACAAAAATGTTATCATAGTGCCAACCCCAAGGCATGCAAGTCACCTGTGTGGTCATCATTTACATACTGTTTGTTACTAAAGCAGAGTGATGATCGATGCTCAAATTCCACATCGGGTTGAAATTCAACTCCACACAAAAAAAGAGCCTGTTTTTAATTTGCTTTTCTTGACTTTAGAATTCCCAATTCCAAAATATGAAGGGGGGGGGGGGGGGGGGGGGGGAAGGACGAGAAATTAAAACAAAAAGTGATATTGTAGGGAATTAAACAGGGTGCTGAGAAGTGGATTGTGGGACTGGGTCTGAGTTAACCAATCAGAGGGCCCGGTCAGTCCCATAGTGATGCCCTCGCTCCCCTTCTCTCCGTTGTGTGGTTGTATACCTGAGAGGTTAATATTAACTACCTGGCTCTCTCTGAACCGGTATAAGAGCATTCCACGTACGAACCTGTCTTGTGAGCTGAAAACCTTTTGTTTGCTGTATTCTCATGGCAGATGCTTCGTTTTGTAACTACTGAACTGTACTTATAATAAAAATAAAATGTATTCAAACTATAACGGATTGTTGTCGAGCGATGGATTGTTTCTTTTTTCCCCCCACAGGATAACAGTCACTTAGGAGAAAATAAAGCATCAAAATGCCAGTGTTGAGTGAACGATAGTCTGAATATGTCACTCCCTCAAAACTATTCAATTTCCAGTCTAGTCCTTTATCTCAGAGCTTCATGGACTATGCTCATACTGTTGAATAGGCTACAATACCAACTAATTGTGGTAGGCCTATGTGATATTGTCATCCACCACCATCAACAAAGTCACCTCACTGCATTGGATGGAGAACTGTCCTATGCAGACTCAGATAGTTTTGTGCTCTAAAAGATATACACACATGAGTATAGGCCTAGCCATCAGCTTCCACCCCTAATGCACTCAGCTACAAGAAAACTGAAAATGGTTTACACACTCATGTAAACCAGGGAGACCCACAATGGACCACATCCCGTCTGACGCACACACACACACAGACACACAGACACGCACAGACACACAGGCACGCACGCACGCACACACACACACACACACACACACACACACACACACACACACACACACACACACACACACACACCGAAAGAAAGATCAGTGTTCAGCTGAGAACACTTCTCTTGACTGTTGTTGGTGAAGCGCTTGTTATATTGCGCTGAATGATGAGCAATATAAATGATGTATCTTTCTCCCCTCTCCCTGACTTCACTGTTAAGTGCTGTACAAGGAAGTAGCCAGAGGGGATACAGTGCTGACTGACTACAGAGCTGACCGTGTAGCACCAAACTGGCCTGTTCCATGACAGCTCAGATGACAAGTTATGGTGTTGCTAACTGTAGCCCTGTGCCCTTAGGCCAATGTATTGTTAATTCCAAAACACCATCCAGTCTTATTTCAGGGTGGGCAAATAATTGCTCTTCTCCTTGTTTCTTTTTTTCTAGTCTATCCATCACGCAAAGTTGTTTTGGACATATTGTGTGTAATTGGTTAGTGTGTGTATGTGTGTGTGTGTGTGATCTAAGACAGATAGTGCTGTGATATAATTTTTCACAGGTCCATTACCAAGCTGGAGGGTGCTGCACCTTCCAGCCCCCGAGACCGTGTTCGTCTCATCTAAGGAATCTCTCCATTTCCCATAGCAATGTCATAGGCAGGAAAGTAACAGTACGAACACATTCAAAAAGATAAAACTTCCTTACCCACATCAAAAGTACACGTCACTCAAGTCCGCTTTGTTCCCCTAGTTCTAGTCTGGGATGTTCTTCAAGGGGAAGTTTTTTCTGTTTTTATTCCTCCTCTTTGGTGGTACAGGCTGAAACCTGATCCAGGTCTGGTTGATGGGATCCATATTTGAGTTAACCTAACGTCAGGACCCAGCGGCTGCTGAGCCTGCTGGGAAGAGGCCCAGGTCAATGCCTGACTAATTTTTAAACGGATCAGCTGCACCGCACCAGATGTGGGGGCGCTTGTGATGCACGGAATCTGGTCCTAATAAAACTCACATCCGTAGAAAGTAACCATTTCACATAATTATTTTCTCCTTCTGTCTCTGGAAGTGATTTTTTTTACATTTTTTAAAATTTATTTAACTAGGCAAGTCAGTTAAGAACACATTCTTATTGACAATGACGGTCTAGGAACAGTGGGTTAACTGCCTTGTTCAGGGACAGAACAACAGATTTTTACCTTGTCAGCTCAGGGATTCGATCTAGCAATTTTTCGGTTACAGGCCCAACACTCTAACCACTAGGCTACCTGCCGCCCCAAACTAAATAGAGTTTAAAGGAAGGATGTTTTGTATGATTACAAATCAGACAGTCCCTAATCAAAACCAGGATATTACTGTGTGTGTGTGTGTGTGTGTGTGTGTGTGTGTGTGTGTGTGTGTGTGTGTGTTCACCTACTGTGAATGTGATCGTGCACGTGTCACTGATTAAAGAACACATCAGGTCTTTTTTCATTCGATTCTGCTCTTATGTCTTTTCATTGCTTGATGATCTGTGGCGCGTCATCAGTTTGCCTCATGACCCTGTTCAGAGCTTGATGAACATTTCTTCTCCCTTCATTTCGTTTCTTTCCCTCTCTCACATCTCTCATCTTGCCGTTGTCTCTCTCTCTTCCTCTCTCTCTCTCTCTGCATCCATTTCCTCTTTCCTTTTCACGCCATATTGTGCTGCAATGTGTGCAGCGGCGATTGATGTGCTTAAGATGATGGTGCGGCTCCGTTCAAGTGTGCCAGCAGTTGTAACTGGGCAGATGGTGACCTCCAGTTGAACCTGTCTTTGCGCTCATTTGTTCAGCTGTGGTTAATTTCACAGGCCTCCATGTTGCAGGCGTCTCTGCATTATGCACTGCTCCACCATGGCCACTAGAGGGAGGTAAAGACCAGCTTTTACCACATCAGGAGGCAACTAGCTACTTTCTGCCTTTGTTTTCACATTGCACTGAAAGGACTGACTTACGACAATAGTATCATAGAATAACAATAAAATAAATAAATAATAATTAAAATGAATTCTACAATAAATTGCACCTTTTGTTCTGAGCAATTTGATCCAACGTTATCAACCCCGCAACCACAGTGTCGAATAACCAAGTCTATTTAATGTTGAAAATATATGCTTATGAAGGTGCTAGTTACTTATGATCTGTCGTTTGAATGCTACCCATCTGTAACCATAAGACATGGTTGTACAGTCTGGGCCTCTCAGACTGTGCTTGGCACTATCCTCATAGACAGGGAGATTGTAACGTTAAGTTATTTCAATTTGAGAAATACCGGTACTGTTTTGGGATTCTAAGCCTAAACTGTAACGCTGTTCAATAATAAACACACACCCACCCATACACACCCACACCCATCTACACCCACATCCAGACACACCCACATCCAGACACACACTGGTCATCTCACCACATAACGTCATCTCTTCTGCTCAATCAGTTTAGACAATCCCTGCATATTTACAGTACACTGAAATGCTGTTTATGTTGTACTGTATGTACTGTAGAGTGTAGAGTAATATCTCTCTCTACACACACACACACACACCACACACACACACACACACACACACACACACACACAAACAGAGAGACACACACACAAACACACAGTCCCCTGGCCTCCTGTTTCCTGGTAAATGTGTTTCTGTGCTAGTCTCAGGCTCTGGCTTATGAATCGATGATCATGTGGTGTAAGGGAGATAGATGGCTTTTAGCTCCATCTTGTCTCCTCTAATTGTAAAATATTAGTTACATTAGACTCTGCCTTGTGATTAATGGAACTTATTTGGAGGTGGCCCTCTCCTGGCCCTCTCCTTTCCAAAGTCCCCCACTGACTTTTGAGAATTGAGTGATTTCACTTAAAGCAGACAAATAGGGCTCTCTCTCTCTGAGAGGAAGAGAGAAGAGAGAGGCCGAGTAAAGGGAAGAGAGAAGGAGGGAAGGAAAATAAGAGAAGGGAGGAGGAGGAGGAGGACAGAGAGAGATAAGGACAGGCAAAGCTTGCATGGGGGAAAGCACTGACGATAAGGTTTAAAAAGTTATGCCAGAAAAAATAAGCCAAGAAATTTAAGCTTTGCAGGAAATAAAGCTTCGCCAGATTTATACCGTGTAACACATTGCAGATCACACGCTGAAAATACAACCCGATCTCACAGAGGGAAGTGAAGTCTTGATCTTGTTCTAAACCTGGTCGTCACTGAGAAAGGTACGTATATTCATCATAACGGACTGTATTAAGAATGGTGCTTTCCAATAACTCTCAGCCCAGTCCCCTTGCCTTGGAAACACAGTGACTGTTATTGATACCCGCAGACCACTTAGCTGTGCTGGGAACATGTTTGTGACAGCCAGAGACCGGGTTGCCCTTGTAATGTCTGCCATAGGAGAGAGATAGATCATGTTGCGGCGATATGAGCACCTTGTAGGGGACTTACTCCATACGGCAACTTTTCCATCCCGGCCCTCCTCTGTTCCTGAGCCCATGGGAAGTGTGATGTTTTTATTCGTCCTCTCTTGTGTTGTTTTTTTTCTTTTTTCTTAATTGGCTCAGAGGCCTTGAGCAGCACCTGGCATGTATCGGGGCGAGCTGACATGATCTGCTCTGTTTAGGACACTGTCTCCTCTGGCTGTTCAGCTCCCACGGTTAGCCTGACACACACATCACTCTCTGTTCTCTGTTAGCCACTGCTTCAGTCATAACGCTCCTTTTTGACACGGGTTCGTTTTTTTATCAGCCTTCTTTTTTAATCCTTTCTAGAAGGTCAACAGGAAGTTTCCACAAGGCTTATCTGCCGTGTGAGTGGTTTATTACCTTTTAGTCCAAATGAACTCTTTTTTTGCTCCCTCTCTTTCTTATTGTTTCTATCTTCTCCGTTTCCCGTACACAAGCACACAGAGACTGTAGCCCACACTCTTACAGACTTGGACATCTATTAGCTGTCTGCAGTGACAGGTCAGCCCGTACACACACACACACACACACACACACGCACACACACGCACGCACGCACGCACGCACGCACACGCACGCACACTTGCTGAGACAAGCTGACATACAGGCCATCATCACATGATGAATTTACTGCCCCGTACCCTTGAGCCCCAACAGTCCTCAGCCAATCACAAGTGGGAGAGGCCCCGGTTTGTGTCTGCTCAACAGAGAGGACACTGACACTGCAGGTGCAGGTACAGAGGCTCTGACCACTGGAGAAGTTTGACCTTACAGTATGGGGTTTATGGTCCTAGCTGAATGGCATGTACAGACACTAAGAAAACAACTGTTTTAGTGGAATAGAGACAAAGAAGGAGAGAGTGGGTGAGAGAGAGATAGAAAGACTCACTATTTTGAGGAACCTATTAACAGCTCCTTCTGGTACAGCAATTAATAATCTAGTTCAGTATTTAACATGGGACTGAATCCCCAGTGACTACTTTTTAGCTTTCTTTGATGCATCAACACCCCCTCCCCGCTGCCTCTCCATAAGTGTATTCCTTAGTGTTATGTGTGTGTTGGTTTTTCTAGTTAACCAGAGAAATAGACCAGATCGCTATTCCCCGAACCTCAGCCCAATTTTACATCAACACACACAGACTTCTGAAACCTCTTAATACTGTTGAAAAGTCAAATCCCTCCAGGGCTTTGGATGTAAATACAAATATTTTTGGTAAATCAATAGACATGTACCTTGAATCAGAGTCAAAAGGTCTTTATAGGTCTTTAATGTTTGAATAGGGTAGAACAGGGTTCCCCAACTAGTGGCACGTGTGCTGAATTTGGCCCGCGGGTGGTTTTATTTGGCCCCCAATGTTTTCTGTGTAAAAATAAAATATTATTATTCATTTTGGGTGATTTTCATTGATGGACATAAAAGACTGTAAAAGCACCAGGAAATCAGCTCCAAGTGATTTACATTTTGGAAGTCTGTTCCCAAGTATTTCCACGCATAATAGAGAGACACGTGTTCATATACAAATGTAAGCAAGGTTTGAAATGATGTTTTAGTCAAATATTATATCTGGTTGGGCTTTGTGTGGTCAATTTGCAGTCTACAAATCATTTGTAATGATGTTCCAGCCCCATGACCATCCACTCAAGAAGAAAACGTCCAATGGCAGAATCTAGTTGATGATCCCTGGGGTAGACATTCTAATGCTTTTTCCCAGCCATTACATTTTCCTATCTGATGTTTACGGATCCATGCCACCGATGAATGGACGCTACTGTAACGTAGACCTGGGACGATAAACCAAACATTATCGACCCCGACCGTACCGATCACCTATCGCAGGCATTTTGCTGATATAGTTCATTACAATAAGTAGCCTATACTAGAGAAATGTGACGTTTGAACTTAAATACATTTTAGATACCTTAATAGAAAATGACTCAAGTAAAAGTGAAAGTCACCCAGTAAAATACTCCCGAGTGGCGCAGAGGTCTAAGGCACTGTGGTCTAAGGCACTGTATATCAGTGCAACAGGTGTCACTACAGTCCCTGGTTCGAATCCAGGCTGTATCACATCCGGCCGTGATTGGGAGTACCATAGGGCGGCGTACAATTGGCCCAGTATCGTCCGGGTTTGGCTGGGGTAGGCCGTTATTGTAAATAAGAATTTGTTCTTAACTGACTTGCCTAGTTAAACAAAGGTTAAATAAAAAATACTACTTGAGTAGAAGTCTGAAAGTATCTGGTTTTAAATGTACTTAAGTACAGTGGTGGAAATGTACTCAATTGTCATACTTGAGCAAAAGTAAATGCTATACATCAAATTCCTTATATTAAGCAAACCAGACGACACAATTTCCATATTATTATTATTATTTGACAGCCAGGGTCACACTCCAACACTCAGACATCATTTACAAACTAAGCATTTGTGTATAGTGAGTCCGCCAGAACAGAGGCAGTAGGGATGACCAGGGATGTTCTCTTGATAAGTGCATGAATTGGACCATCTTCCTGTCCTGCTAAGCATTCAAGTTGTAACGAGTGCTTTTGGGTGTCAAGGAAAATGAGTGAAAAGTACATTCTTTTCTTTAGGATTGTAGTGAAGTAAAAGTCAAAGTTGTGAAAAATATGAATTGTAAAGTAAAGTACAGATACCACAAAAAACTACTTAACTACTTAAGTATTTTTACTTAAGTACTTTGCACCACTGAATATGGGTGATTGTTAATGGGACAACTGTGGTGAACATTAATATTAGATGAGGGCAGTGGGAAGGTAGGCCCCTAAATGACAGGTAATTCAAGAAGAAGACAAGTAAGCGGTCAGTACGTTGTAATAAACTTGAAAGTTGTAATAAAGTTGTAATAAACTTGAAAGTTGTAATTAAAGTTGTAATAAACTTGAAAGTTGTAATAAAGTTGTAATAAACTTGAAAGTTGTAATAAAGTTGTTATAAACTTATCGTTCTATTTACTGTTATCGCATCAATTCAAGCAATTTATTGCAATAAGTATGTTTGTCCATATCGCCCAGCTCGAAAGTACACTCTTAGAAAAAAAGGTACTATCTAGAACCTAAAAGGGTTCTTCGGCTGTCCCAATAGAAGAACCCTTTGGAAAATCCTTTCGCGTTCCAGGTAGAACGCTTTTGGTTCCAGGTGGAAACTTTTTGGGTTCCATGTAGAACCCTTTCCAGAGAAGTTTCTACTTGGAACCAAAAACGGTTCTCCTATGGGGACAGTCAAAGAACCCTTTTGGAACCCTTTTTTCTAAGTGTACTGTAATGCTTAGAAATGATGTGTAGGATGCCCCAGCCAGGGTTACAGGTCAGGATAAGGGGGTATAGATGTATAGGCTGGACATGGAGTGTGAGGTGGTACTTGGGTGTTTGGGAGTGCTGTTTGCTGACTAAACTCTGAGCCTTTACAACACGCAGGTTATTATTGGCCGACAGATGGTGCATCACATTTTTACTGCTCACACCTTCTGTGGCTCTCTCTCTCCCCAGACACAACTCCAATTTTTTCCCCCTTCTTCAGAGGAATGGAGCATAGCGCTACTCTTTGATACACAACACTCTCTCTCAAACCCATACACAAACACAAACACACACGCTCACCTCTCTCGGTATGTGTCTCCTATAGGGACTCGAACACCGCCATTTTTTCTCTGTTTGTCACTCACATTCTGTACATATCCATGGCAACACACAAACATACACATAATTCTGTCATCACATATGTTTACGTATAGGGATACTGTATGTTTCCTTATACTGTACATTAACAGTTCACATGTTTTTTTCTTTACATCCCAAAGAAATGTATTGCTTTCCACAAAGTGATATTTTGGGATTTTAGCAACGAGGCCCTTTATCTACTTCCCCAGAGTCAGATGAACTCGTGGATACCATTTTTAATGTCTCCGCGTGCGGTTTTGAAGGAAGTTGCTAACTAGCATTAGCGCAATTTCTAACTCGAGTTAGCTCAATGACTGGAAGTCTATGGGTATATGGCTCACGAAACTAGCTCTAAATTCCTTCATACTGGACAGAGAGACATACAAATGGGATCCACAAGTTCACCTGACTCTGGGAAGTATGAACTTATATGAACATTGCAAAAATCCCGAAGTATCCCTTTAATAATGGTGTAAATTGTAATTTATTCAGAACATATTGTGGTCATCTTTATACATAGATGTGCAAACACAGCAATACAAAAGGCTATTTTAAAGTTGGCGACAAGGTTTCCCTAATACAAGTAAAAATGGTTGGCTTGGTTATCTTTACTTGTGCCATTCATTATTTCTACACTTAGGGGAGAGTGACGTTAAGTCGTGCCAAAATGATTAGTTGTGCCACCCCTTGTTTCTTGGAAACCATACACAATTTAATCATGTGACCAAATATTTAGGAAGAGGTTGTCATTTCATGGAGTTTGTGAAGGAAGACCCCATGTGGCCTTTTATACAGCAACATAAAAAGGCTATTTTAAAGTTGGCGACAACGTTTCTCTAATATAAGTGAAAAAGGTTCAGTTTGGTAAACTTTACTTGTGCCATTCTTTATTTCAAAATTTAGGCTCAATCCCAATACCTCCCCTTAGCCCTCCCCCTCGTTTTCAAGTGTCCCTCAAAAACAAAGCAACTAGTGGTAGGGAGAGGTAAATAACCATGAGGAATGGGACGTCACTCGCACACAGCAAAAGCCGCCAAAGGTTAGCCTACCATGCAATTAATTGACTACGAGCCTCGTGTTTTTCCACAATGCCTGTAATGACGGCAGGAATAGCTTTCCTTATATGTCTCATGCAAATAATATGTACTTACCATATGAGCAACAAATGAGAACTGCAAAACAACAATGTGCCATAATGTCGCCATATTCTGGCTGCTGTGGCTGTGGTTCAACGTGGAGTAGTATTGAAGCAGGAACATTCATTACATAATGGCAATTTGACATGTAACAGTGGCATTTCCTTCACTCAGTCATGATTAACCAGTGGAAGCAATTAAAACCACTGTTCTGCACTAATATTTATACCAAAAGTGTAAGGGTCCGTACACAGATTGGCTACATAGCTACACATCCATAGGCATACAGATATTTTTATCCACCACTACACAATAAGTAAGAAAATAGTTAGTACGTTACTTCGGCTGCATTAAATGACAAATATCTTCAATCTCTAACGTTGACATTACTAGCCACAATAAAGAACACTGACAAGTGATTGACTTCGATTTTCTTTTTATGAACAGCAAGGCAAGCTTACAAAATTGCTCATTCAATTTGCAGTAAATGCATCCACTTACAGCCACTGGGTTTCACAAGATGAAAGCCTGGTTTGCTGGTTTGCTCAGGAGTCCCTAAAACATTAATAGGATAGTTCACCCATTTACAAAATTACACATTGGTTTCCTTACCCTGTAAGCAGTCTATGGACAAGGTATGACAGCAATCCGTGCATTTCTTTTGTTTCCCTGGTGCATTTTTAGCACACATGCTAAAACGTTTTGGCATTTGTGGCACAAATCCCAAATGTATTTCTAAATGTAGGCCTAATCCCAATACCTCCCCTTAACCCTGGTAATGATATTAGCATTTTCCCCGTATCATGTTCAAATCATCTATAAGGGACTTTGTTGAGCTTCACAATCAGTTGGAGATACTTTTGGATGATTTGGACATGATGCGTGGAAAATGCTAGTATCGGTACCAGGAATTGGATGGGATTTTTGCCACAAATGCTAAACGTTAGTATTTGGAAACAGTGCCAGGGAAACTAAACCAAAGCATGGATTGCTGTCTTGCCTTGACCATAGTGCTTAGAGGGTAAGGAAACCAATATGCAATTTTGTAATTTGGGTGAAATATCCCTTTAAACAACACAAATTACAATTCATACAAATGTCAAACGCTCATATAGCAATCTAAATGTATAGCTAGCTGGCTAATGTTAGCTAGTCAGATAGCTTGTTAAATAGCAATTTTTGTAAGTTAACATTGTGACAAAGAAATATGCAGAATCATTTGTCTCTACATTAACTAACATATTCCTCTTAACTGTAATTTTTTTTCGTATGATTCATTATGAAGTAAAAATGACTAATATTTGCTTCAATTCTAGTATTTTTATCAGACAATACTCTTAAAGCAACTCTCCAGGGTTGGGTAACAGAGCTTCATGGGAATTTTGGGATAAACCTGATAGAAAGTCTGCATTTCGATTCGCTTTGTTTGGAGAGCCAACTAGAGGGCTGAAAAGGCACTACGCCTCGCTCAAAGTTTAATTGGGATAACACTATGACTCGATGGGGCACACGGGATTGCGCAAAAGGAAGTGGGAGGGCCAAAGGGAAGGCTAAGTGGGGGGGGGGGGGGGGGAGATTGAGACACCACTTCTTTTCCAGTAAACCATATACAAAATGAATCATGTGACCATATAATTAGGAATAAGTCATCCTTTAACGGAGTCTGAAGGAAGAAACCACATGGGAAAATTGGTAAGCAAGCTACAGTAGGTCCAAAAGATTTTCACAATGCCAAATTAATGTATTGTGTTTCATAGGTTTCATGATGCTTGTATCTAAACCAAATTAGATCGTTTTAAGAGTGTTTTATACATCAGTTCGGATATCTGTAAGCTACAATACGAGATCCTAAACCTAGCATGAAAGTGTATCATTGTAGCTGTGTGCGCTAATATAGTCAAATGGTTGCTTTGGGGTAAATTGTTTAATTTGGCAAAGGGCAAGTTGAGCCAATGGCTCAACATACCCCATACAAATGATGATCACATTTGGTCAGTTTTATGCATAATATGCATAGTATTTTTGCAATTTATTATGCATATAAAGTCACACTACTGCATTTGTATTGTGCCCTGTGTATACAAATGTAAAACACGCAGGGATCTAGCTCGCCTTAAGGTTCTTGAAAGACCAGCCAAGGAATTGAGAGAAGGGAAGAAGTCCATTCAAGCAGCAGCAAGGGATGAAAAAAATCTACCTTATGACACTGAAGAGGTACGTTGACAAAAGAGAAAACAAAACGTGCACCTGTGCGAAAGAGAGTCTACGACAGAGTAGCAGAGGCACCAGTGTCTGACAACATGGAGTCTGAGCTTGCTGAATATAACAGAAATCTTATGGACCGGTTTCATGGTCTTAGTAGCCTCAAGTACATCTTACCCCAAGGCTTACCCTGTCCCTATGTTCAATTTACCCCATACCCGGGGTAAGTTGTGCCAAGAGAACACTTTTTTTTTTGGACAAGCTACGTTTTCAAAACGGTTCTGATTATTTCCACCGATACGCAACATCCTAACATGTATGTAGATATCTTCGTTAGAAAGCATACCATATTTCCCTTGACGTAGTGATGCTGAGTAAACACAATAACTCAACATGCCCCGCTCTCCCCTATCACACCAATGAGATAACTGGTCAAAGTGTATAGTGCAGTCTGTAAGAGAGTGCATGTTAGAGTACCTGTAACGTGTGTCATGCTTCTAAACCCTTAATAACACACTGGGTGGAAATGAGACAGACTAGCCCCCCCCCCCCATAGCCTTTTCCCTTCATTCTGAGGGTAGAATGACTGTTTGTGAGCATCTGAAAGTCATTAGAGGTTCTGCAGTCTGTCAGGTGCCAACACACACACACACACACACACACACACACACACACACACACACACACACACACACACACACACACACACACACACACACAGGAATGTTCACACACACATACTTACATGGACACACACACACACACACACACACACACACACACACAAACACACACACACACACACACACACACACACACACACACACACACACACACACACACACACAGGAATGTTCACACACACATACTTACATGGACACACACACACACACACACACACACACACACACACACACACACACACACACACACACACACACACACACACACACACACACACACACACACACCCTCACAGACGCACATACACAGAGATACAAGCTGAAAGTGCTGAAGCCCAGCAGCTTCCTTCTGCTGTGCAGGGCCTGGGGATTCGTCATGTGCTGATGAGCTGCTATAACAATATATGAGCGAATCACAAGCAGTCTGCAAATGAATCATTTTCCCCTCTCTCTTCCCTCCCTCACACCCTCGCACACACTCGCACACATACTCGCTCTGTTCGTCAGGCTTCGGGGAGAGGGGCTTCCTGCCTACAGACGTAGGTGAGGAGTGCTCTCTCACAGATGGTAGCACTGGCATCAGATGGAGTTTATATAAGAGTGGTTTTGATTACGTGCCAAGGCACTGTCGTGGGAGAGTGTGTGTCTGTGTGTTGGCTTCGTGTACATATGAAATTTGTTTGTGTACGTTCATGTGTGTGTTTGTGAACAGATTTGTGTGTTTGAACGTATGTGTGTGAGAATGCTTTGGTCAATGTGCACGTACTGGTTTGTCTATAGGTTGTTCCCGTGTGGATCATAGAGGGAGCCACCAGAGGGAGGCAGTCGTAGTGCTGTTACACTTCGACGTTCACTAGGAGAGAGAGAGAGAGAGATGTTTGAGTGGAGAGCTGGGTAATCGGGGCTATTGCAATAGAGGAGAGAGATAGGATCATAGCAGCACCTCATGGATCTCTCTTACTTCCCTCTCTGCGTGGAAACGTGATCAGAGAGCGCCCTGCTCCATCCGCTTCACCACAGACAGCATCCAACACATCTCTGTTAGCTAGGGAGGGGTCAAAAGGAGCGAGCTACAGTACCCATCTGCTGCCACCCAGCAGTAGAGAGGCTGGCAAGGGAGGGGTGAGGAGGTGGAAGTAAAGGAGGAGGGTGAGAGTGAAGGGGAATGAGGGCGGTCTCCTCCTGCCTTTCTCTTCTCCGAGGCGTGAAGGAGGGAGGGCTGAGGGGTAAGTAGGGGGCGCAGGCAGAGTGAGTAGATACAGTGGGTTGTTTGAGGAAGTCATGTGGTAGTAACCCAGCCCCCCCCCCCCCCCCTCCCTCTGATCTCTACGCTCAAGGCCTTTGGGTGTTAATTAGGAGACCTAGATAATGCCACACTAATGAAAACAAGACCAATGTTTTCTCTTTCTTTTCAGATAAAGCTTTGGGTTGGGTTTTGAACAGTCTCTGGACACATACGAGAGAGAGAGAGAGGGATAGAAAGAGAACGAGAGTGAGAAAGAGATGGAATGATGGAAAGACAGAGGGAGTGAAATGCGAAAAAGAAAAGGAGCGAGAAAGCGAGAGAAGGAATGAGTGGGAGAGGTTTCTGAGGTAAAACTATTTTTCCTGTTTCTTGTCACTCAGCACCTCCACACACAATGGCCCAGCGGAGTGTGTCATGAAGGGGAAAAGGAAAATCTCTCCTGTACAGTCAGCACTGTTCTACCTGCTGACCCATTGTGTGGGCGACTACACACACACACGCGAGCACACACACACACACACACATGCACACACACACACACACACACACACACACACACACACACACACACACACACACACACACACACACACACACACACACACACACACACACACACACACACACACACACACACACACACACACACACACACAGCTCAATTCTGGTTTGCAGATCCCAACATGTTTGTGTGCAGATTTATGATCTGTAAGGGGATTCAAGTGGGTGATGTGAGTAGGTGTGGGTTAGCCCTCCGGAGAATCAGAAGAAGTGTTGATATCTGAGGGAGGTGGTGGGTGAATCGAGGGCCACCATCTTGGGCATAATCCATGCGGGCAGTGCTGGTGTGTCTTTGTGCGCTGGCCATTTGTTTGGGTTATCGCAGTGTGTGCCGGAGTAGGTGGATTAGATGGAAACTTAAGAAGCATGGCTGTCTCCATGCAGCTGGGTCCAGGCATCTGTCATTCCTCTGTCCAACACCCTATAAATCCCAGAACACACAGGCCAGACTGACGCACTTCATTTCAACAACACCATTCAGAGATACTGCAGGGAAGGGGGGGGGGGGGGGGGGGGGGGGGCTATATGTGTGTGTATTCTGCTTTTGAAAGGAAGACACTATTTAGTTTACAATTCAACCCAGGATAAGCACCATATTCCTACAGTGTTATGCACGAGTGGAATCGCTCTGGTAATCTCAGACCCAGCTTGCCTTTGTCTTCATATAGGACAGTCAATGTCATTATGTTTGTTCAAGTTCTAGATTGTACTTTTTTTTTTGTAACATTGGATAGACCACCGCTGCAACGTTAGAACTGATCTGTGTTTATTTTAAAAGTGCCGAAAAAAATAGAGAAATAGAAAAGGGAAGAAGAATAGAGTTGACTTGTTTGGGGCAACACTCGGTCCCCCTAAGTGTAAAATGGGATGAGATATTCTGCCTCTCGGATTTAACGTAACGTAAGAGAGTGTGAAATTAAACTGCACAGGAATAAAAAGTGGCCTTCATTGTGTGTCGCCGGCTCGCTTATCGAAACATTCCGACAGCTGGAACATCTAAAGCTACAAAAAGTTGTAGCAATCTCCTTTGTGTAGGGTCCTGAGCAGACATTGTGATATTTGAAAGCCGCTGAGACTCCAAAGCCAGCGTTAGAATGGCAAACACAACGTGCCTCTAAATCCTGCCTCTTCGCGACAACACCGTGTATCGGTGAGTGTGTATGTGTTTTGTGTACCTTTAATTCCTATCCTTCTTTCACTTTCTCTACATTCCCTGCACCTACACAGCGTCTATAAACTCTGTTAATTTGATTTACCGCATCTCAAATTGAATTGGAAAAAAAAAAAGAATGACAGAAAATGTACCGTTATTAATAATAACCGAAAGCGGTGTACAACAGAAAAGTGTCTGGGTTTGCTCTCGGCTGGATGAGCGCGATAAGTGAAGTCGGTTATGATGGGCACGTTTTCTACATCGCTCAAACAAACAGCGCAGGCTATTAAGGGGCCATTGTGTTTGCTGCAGTGAGGATCAGATCCAATTCGAGAGAGCGCGTGGAACTGTTGGGAGTGGTGAAGAATACAGCTTGTGCAGTACACCGCTCAAACACCGCAATGTTCAAAGGGAACCGCCGCTGCTCCTCTTAGAAGATGCATATCAAAAGAGAGGGCACTGAAAGAGTTTTAAAGACACGTCTCAGGAGGGTACTAAAGCTAAAGCACTGTGTAGTAGGCAGACGGTACAGTCATATTCAGTGCCTCGGTGACAGAGCTCGTTTTACATTCTGGTAAAGTAATACCGAGTAATGATGAGGTGACTGACTGTTGTCTCTCTCTTGTTGTCCTCGCACAGGTCACGGAGGTCACGGAGGTCAGGGGGGTCGGAAGCCGTTCCAGTGCAGGTACTGCTCCTACGGTGCCTCTCAGAAGGGCAACCTGAAGACCCATGTCCTGTGTGTCCACCGCATGCCCTTTGACAACAGCCAGTACCCTGACCGCCGCTTCAAACGCTCCCGCATCGACTCGGACGCCTCAGGGAACTCTGAGGATGGGACCACCAGCTATCCCACGGGAATTCACGGGGGCATGGCCGACCCCCCTCTCTCTGGAGAACCCCTGCATCCATGACCGATGTCACCTGGTGCCAGCCTTCAACTCTACAACTACTGTACTCACTAGAGCCACATGACAGGGACTAGTCACTTCGCTTACTCCCAGAGCAGAGCCAGATCAAAGGGGGGCATCAGTGTTCATACTGTTTTACCCAGAGCTCACAGGACATCCTCAGTGTGTACTAGGTCAGTAACAATAACATAACATGCATATAAACGACACATACCATGGGTAGAGTATTCTTTAAGATGGGTCCTGAAGAAATGCATCTATTCATTAATAGAGAACTAGGGTATAGATATGTTAAGTGTAGTTATGTGACAAATAGTGGAGACGACTATATAAAAAAAGAAATAATAAAGAAAATATAGAAAATCCTTAAAATGACTTTTCCCCAAAAAGTGTGCATTTATCAGAAAAATGATCCCGTAAACGATTTAGCGACAATTGGGGAAGATGGAATAGGATTGTTGAACACACCCCTCAGAACATGACACCGGCGGCTGCCTTTTGCAGAGGGCGAATGATGAGCAGCCAGTGGAGGCTGGGGCAGGCAGCGGGAGTGGTGGTGGGGGGGGGGGGGGGCCTTGGTGCCAGCCTGACTGGAGCTGTCATCGCAGAGGAAATCAATTCAATCCCCCTCTCCCTTTTTTTCATCTTTCTCGACCCAGCAGTCCAGCCCCATCCACTCTTAGCCCTATGCCCCTACTGCACTACAGGAGTAACCTAACCCTGGCCGACATGTGAGGGGTCAAACTCAGTTCCATCAGCTGGCCAGAGTCGCCGTCCCCCCCCCCGTCCCATCCCCCGTCCCCCCCTTTCTATGGCCCTTTAAAACGACTCAAATCCAACATGGCCTCTGGAAGAAGAAAAAAAATCAATGATGTATTTGAAGGAGCCATTAGCGATGTGGAGCCATCACAGAGATGTGTTCTGTGCAATATTGTCATTTATTTGGATATCACCTTACCAGACACTGCGAGGTGGAGTTAATTGAATGTGTTTTATTTCATTTCAACTTTTATGTTAGGAGGTGGATGGTTGTTCTTTGAAATTGAAAGTGTAGATAGTGAAGATGTACATAGTGGAATTGGGACCTTTACAACTTGATGTACTGTAACTTAAGCCAGAGGCTGAATGTTTCGTTATATATGAAGACAGTGAACGTCACAGAACTTGTTTCCTAAGACACGACGCAGGACTATCTTCCTATAAGCTCTTCTAAAGCAGCTTCAGAATGAGCAATAATACATAGAGATAAACACCCTGCTCCCTGTCTCTAATTTAAATGTATCAGTTACAAAATAGACAAAAGGACCTTTTCTACAAATGTCTTTTCCAATTCATTTCTCGGTTTCGGACGAAGCATTTTGTGAGTAGTGGGGGGTAAACAGAAGATGAGGGTTTTATTGTGTTGGTATGGAGGCATGGGGGGGGATTTTTAATGTTTCTGATAAAGAGAAATGATCCGGACTTTAAGAAAGTCAATATCTTCCCTCACAGCCAAGGAGAGCTGAACACTTAAACCCCAGGGCCTTAACACCACAGCTATGCCTAAAGGAGTTTACAGTCCGCTCAAATACACTGCTCCTATCAGTTGAGAGAGAGAGAGAAATAAGAAAAGAAAGAAAGAAAGAAAGAAAGAAAGAAAGAAAGAAAGAAAGAAAGAAAGAAAGAAAGAAAGAAAGAAAGAAAGAAAGAAAGAAAGAAAGAAAGAAAGAGAGTATGAATATGTACAGAATGCAGCCGTGGTTTCAATGGGGTCATTTGAATTAGGACTCTTCTGCCATGCAGCGATCTACTTACAGTGTTTGTTTTTTTTTGTTCATTAGCTTACCTAGCCTAGTTCGCACCGCCTTACTTCAAATCGAGTCGATCAATTTAATGCAACTGTTAGTCTGATATCTACCATGGAGCCACAACATTGAGCTACAACTGAAACGACGGTGGTGAGCTTTAGGTTTAAATGCACTACTGTGTTCTTGGTGACTGTGTTCCAGTCGCTTGCTTTTTCGTGCGTGTATGTACGTGTGTGTGGGTGTGCCTACCTAACTATATTAGAGAAAAAATAACAACAAAAAAAAAGTTAAAAATAAACTCTGAAGAAAATTATTCACATTCCGTTTCTAGCACTTTTCAGGTTTTCCAGTATATCTGTATGTTTCAAACTATGCGATATGGCAATAATGCTGTTTATGACACCGGATGCATCATTGTTTGCCATTCTCTGTGACGTGTTCGTCCATCCCGTACTGTGCTACTGTTTACCTGCCTGCATTTCAAAATAACCCACGTGTTCCCTGAAAATATTTTGTTGTCACGATTCAATTAAGAAACAGACGCAAATGTACAATTAGAACTTGATCATCCTTGCGCTAACAAAGAAGATAAATCATTTCTATGTACTTCTCTGTGTACTCTGTGTTCATGGCCCTGATACTGTCCACATTCCTTGATGAAGTAAATGTCTATATTGGAGGTAAAGTAAGTAGAGGGTTTTGTTGCTACTACTATATACTTACAACCAGTACACGACTTTGTATTTAAATATAACTATTGAGCATTATTTATTATTCTACATCGGTTTTACAGAAGAGATAAACAACTCTGATAACCGTAAATCTACGTTGTTTTTTTCATTCCAAAGTCATTTTTTTCATGGACTCTTTCTGCTGTCAGGAAGTCGTAAAGTCTTTGAGGCAATTCGTTTTATCCAGTGTTTTACGCAATAAAAACCTCTACCTCTGGAAATACTGCCTTTGTCTGGTCCAACATGCAACATAATAGGACTCTTTTGTTAGGCCTTCCCTTGGTAATCCTAATCTTAACAGTTCACAACTGAGCAGGTAACTCCTTCCCTGCCAATAACACCTGAGGTAATCTAGTTGTGCCTGCTCACCTACCTGTAGATGTGAGTACTATACCGCTGATTACTGTTATTACCACACGCGCATGATTTGTTACTGTCACCCTATAGACACTCACATATTCCAGGGAAACCCGCCTACACAGCCACAGAACACACTGATAGAGCTCATCCAAGGTGCCCTAATATTTGAAGACAGTCAAATTGAAAAGAAGCCGGTGATGTGTGGCGCCAAATGAGACTGAATGAGATAGAATGGCTTTCATAAACCGTAATGAGCGCCACCTGTTACGTCTCACCAGCAAAGCCATCACTAGTGTGCCTATAAAGAAAATGTAGGACTGATACTTTGTATTTTGAGTGTCAGCCTGCAGAGAGAGACTGAGAAAATGAGGAGAAACTGGAGAGATACGCGAGGGGTAGAAAACAGTGAATTTGAAATGTTGTCCCCAGCGCGAGCACTTTTTGCTGTTAATGGAGAAATACAGTGCGTGGCATGTTTAATAGGTTTCGTTTTTATTATACAGCGCCGAATAATTAACTTGGAAGCAGAGTGTCACATAGATTTATCTTTTAATTAAAATAGCGGGGTTCACGCATATTTGAGTGGTAGTCCAAATAAACGCAATATCCAAATTTATGTTTTGTTTATCTTCCTGTTAATTATCAGGAGATTGTTCGCTGTATAACCCTTCATCTTTTTTCCTTTAACAAAGTTAGGAGGTCTGTATCGCAAGCAATAAACCCTCACAGTCAGATTTTATTAATTTATGGGTAATTACGAGAACAGGGACGAATAAGGTGCTTAGAGTGATCCAGGCTCATTTTTATAAACAGTGATGAATGTGCGTTGCTGGCTGGCGCAGAGAGATGATGAAAATAAGCATGATTTTTTTGTATTTATTGCTGGAAATTTGAATAATTGACAATATCTCTATTCCATCACAGGGCTGAGCATTGTGAAACAGCCACCGAGCATAGGACGGCACATACGCCCACTCACAGCATTCAACATACAACCATTCACATACAGTAAACACACATGCACAAGCAGTCACGCTTACATCCGCGCTGTGTGCGTTAGTTTCATTTCCCGTCATTCCTGTCATGTTGGTACAAGTGTATTGAGGGCGTCATGCTGTAGAACTGTACACTGTATGTTGGTAATGTGCTTAACGTCAGTCTGCTAGCTACAGTAATTGTTCCAGTGTGAGAAGAGAACAGGCCGGTCCTCATCCCCCCCAATGGAAAACCCTGTGTTCATCCCCTCCATCCCGCCAAGCCAAGCTTCACACTCCAGATAAGACCGTCAAAAGGGTGAGTGGCTGTGCAAATGGAATCTCCGCCGCTGTGAATAGTGGTGATGGTGATCTAATTCTGAGTGAGTGTTGTGTGTGTGTGTGTCCAGGCTTCCTCTCCTCTAACAGGGGGCTGAGCTGCTGGATCCACGATGTAGCATTCGTCTGGGTCGATGACTGTCGGCTAGATTCTGTAATCTGGCTGATAGCTCCATTAGTGTGGAGAGAGGGTTTGGGCCCGTCGTCAGTCAGTCTCTCTCTCCCACGTTTCCCATCCCTGGGTGATGGTCCCTGGGCTAAGATATCCCACCTGATCCAGGGACTCGACAATGTGAATGAGATGTGGCTCATAGTCTAAGATGTTTCTACCTCTATAGGAGCCCCATAGGAGTATGTCAAATCCTTATAGCCCAAGGTAGTTTTACGTTAGGACTGCCTTTACCTTTACCCCAGGATCCAGAAGTGTAGACTATATAATGTCCCCTTTAGCAAGGTATGATCCACCCAGTTTGACGTATGCTATTTGGTACAGAATGAGGATGTGGCCATACATCTGCATCACAGACCATCGACCATCATAGCGTTCATATTGACCTACAAAGCCCTGGCCCCGACACTGGACCTGAATACTAATGTACTGAGGGATTTCCTGTGCCATGTCCTATGGAATACATTTAGAGGTCATGGGAGGTCAGAGCTGGTAGGTAACTTGAGTGTGTGAGACGTTTGTGTGTATGCTTGCTCGTGTTTGATGAGTCATTCTGCATTACAGAATATGTATGTCCCTCATTGCTCTTATTTTACCAAATTGAGTCCTGTCTGAAAACTATAGCTGGCCCCTGTTCACAATTACAACACTCAATCCCACACACCTATTACTTTCCCACAAACATAAAACAATTGTACATATTTTGAAAACACCCGAAACAAATTTTTCCTGCAATGGAGAGACAATCACTATGCTTAATTCTATGTAATAAAAAAAAAAAAAATTCTGCATATCTAAGCATACCTCTTGAGCTGTCTGCATCTACGGAGTCTGTATCTACACACTCACACACACTGACACTCCATCACACACACAAACACCCACTTTCTAATTTGCTCAAATACACATAATATACACATACGCTCATACTGACTCTACACACACGCACACCCACTCGCATACAATCATCATATAGGTTTGTCATATATTCGGATGCCTAGTCACCTTACCCATATACATATCTACCTCTACCACTCTGGTATCCCTGCACGTTGCAGATATGCTACTGGAACTGACTGACCGTGTAAATAGTATGCTTACTTACTTTCTTGTTTCTTATGTGTTTTTGTTCTACCTTACGTTGTTTTTAGTATTACATTGATATTGATTACTGCATTGTTGGGTTTAGAGCTTGTAAGAAAGGCATTTCAATGTACTTGTGCATGTGACATTAAAAACTTGAAACTTGGTAGCAGGCATGCCAGCTAAGATAATCAAGCTTGCTACTCTAACTTGATTGATAGCCTGAAATGGCTTCATGGTAGCTAGATATGAGATTGGGAACCTATATGGGCTAGCTAAAGCTAACTTAATAAAATTGATAAGTGGCTAGTAGTATTGCAGTAAAAAAAATAGAGAAAAAAAATAACATGTAACATATATGTTATTATATATATATATATATACATATATATATTTTGAAACAGGACAAATAGAGGGCACGTGCATGACACCTCTGTCAATATACTTTTTTCAAGGTGCATTTGATTATTTGACCATGTTTGAGCCATTGTTCCTCACAGGCCAGGTTCTATCAAGGCCCTGAAACTAGAACTGCTTTTTAGCTTGCAGCACTTAAACTCCCCTTGCACTAAAGAAAAACATCTTATTTTTACAATGATTTTACAAGAGCCGTTCACTTTACAGAATAAACCTGAACCCTGAACTGTTTAAACGAAGCTTACAAGATGGATGTCAATGTCTCAGTACCCAAAGCGATGAGTCACAGATGTTGTCTGTCTACTTTGTGTTATTAGTTGACACTGTCAGGTAAAGTTAAACCTTTACATAGAGCAAATGAAGCCAGTCACATGCATAGTTACAGTACATGACGCAGGACAACAACATGTTAAAGTGGAATTATGTTTTTAGAATTTTTTAGAAATTAGTTTTAAATGAAAGCTGAAATCTTGAGTCAATAAGTATTCAACCCCTTTGTTATGGCGAGCCTAATTTACAGTATACCTGGCGCTAACATGCGTCCTTTTACCTAATCTTGTCCACATTCTGATTATGCCCACATGTCTACACAGGGTGTTAAAATGTCCCCTATCTATTCTCTGTGTCCACATTGTGGTCCCTCCTTGTATGCAAATTATTTAACAGCTGTTCTTTCAAAATAATATTTATTTATTTATTTTAATACACATGTCGATGCCTTAAGTCAAAGGTGCCACCTGTCAATGATTTTAGTTGGCGGGATAGAGATGATTTAAGTGGTTTCATTGTCCAGATCTGTCTACACTTTGCAAGATATCCAGACACCATGCGTGCCTGACTACATCCAGAAGAGGTCCGGAAGATTGATCACAATCAGATCACAATGCGTATTTTAATTGTCTACACCTGTCTGAAAAAGTGTGCGCAAAATCAGAATGTCCGGTCAAGTCCACAAAGCAAATATTGCGTGTAGCAAACAGGTATATGACTTGCAGCGTGGTCAAGCAAGTTAATGTTATACAGTTTACTAAACAACTACTGCTTTAGAACCACTGAGTTACCACAAATCAGCACAAAGACAACAGGAGCACAGCCTCCGCTATTCCAGCACCATTTCAACTTAAACATTTAGACATCATCAAATCAACAAGGCTATATATGCTTAGTGTAATACACTGAAAACAAACGTAAAGATACCAAAAACAATTTAGTCCAGTCAATGTTGCAAAATATCATGTGGCTGTCCATGGGACTGATTTCTGCTCCTGTGTGTGTGTGTGTGTGTGTGTGTGTGTGTGTGTGTGTGTGTGTGTGTGTGTGTGTGTGTGTGTGGTGTGTGTGTGTGTGTTTGCGTGTGTGCGCAAGTAAAACTTTTTGGGGGACTCACCCTACTTGTAGACTAGTTGAATACCATTGTCGTCCTACTCTCTTTCATGTTGGCAAAATGGTCTATGGCTCTGTCATACAGTACGCTTTTAGCTTTTGTTGTCATAGGCTACCTAGCTAAAATGCTTGCTAGCCTAACTTCCTTTCACAGGCAACAATGGACCAGCTAAGTTAGCTAGCTAGTTAACGTGAGCCTACTAGGCTACATATTAAACTTCAATCATCTCAGGCCAGTGGCACAACATATAAATGTATGGTTAGATCATAATAATTGGCCTGTACAGAGAATTAAGTCAAAACCACAAGTCCAAATCCCCATCTCCATCCATTGCTTAGGAAAGGGTGGATTTAGCAAGCTAGCTACTGCAGGACATCAACACAAGCAGACAGACACGTTTTTCTGACAATTATGACATTTTGCTTAGGATCTGATTTGATTGTGGTGAAGCCAAATCCGAACTGGCCTCCCTTAGGAGGCATTTTACTGCACCAGGGCAACACACAGTTGATCTCAGCTCAACACTGATTGGCTAATTATTTTATATATTTTTTTTGCAAGGGGGGCCAAATGTTTGATGGCATCAATCAGATACATGGGCTAGACATACTTAGACAGAGGGGAGCTGTTTCCCTCACTCGGATGATTTCTCCCGTGAGATTCAGCCACTTGCAAATAGACGGAAAATTATGAAAAAACAGAGCGACGAAAGACGCATTATTTTAGGCTTTTTATTGGTCCGATATTTGGGGAAGCCTGTCTCCCCTTGGCACCCATGAATACACGCCACTGGGTACAAATGGGCCTAATGCCTGGCTAAAAAGACAAAGAGACTGGAAGGATCAGTGGAAAATAAAATGGATTCATGATGACACAAGGGACATTATATGATACAACCTTAACAACAAAATATTCCCACATTTGACTCAATCGCCACTGTGCTCTGCAATGTTTCTTATTCTCACACAGACTTCTTATTCTCCTGTATAGTACTGTTATTGTTACCCCTCAAGAATGAACAGCATACACAGTCCAAAATCAATTACACAATTACAGTCAGCTAAAAGAGAAGTTTTTTCATCCTCTCTTTGTTTCTTTCCCACTTTTGCCTCAGTCTCAAACGTCGTGAGTGGGCTGAAAACAGTTAATGTTTGGAGATAAAATATCAGATGTGTTTTGCCTCCAGATATCCATTAAAGTACAGAATGCTGTTTTCTATCACAGATTAGACGCCAGATGTTCCGCCATCTCCACTCATTGCAGATGTAATGGGCTAGAATGCTGCAGTTTGTGACTTTGCCGGCATCCATTCTGTATGCTGCACAGGGAAAACAGTTTGCGATATATAATTATACACCATCAATACTCAAGGTTTATTTCTTTGCAGCAGAACCAAGCTTAATAAAATGGCAACCATCAGTGCCAGGCGTTCTCTTTCGAAGAGCGAGCTGAGAGTTCCTGTTTGTGGGTGTTTGCCTAAAACCATCCAGTTTAAAAACATAGGACAACAGGACTCGAGTGAAATGGGGCTGAAGTAAAGAGTATTGCCTTTGCTATTGCGTACTCGCTCCATCCTCTTTCCGTATGTGATAACAAGTCCAAAAGGTCTCTCTTACACATCACTGGTAGCTTAGCACTGTGAGACTAGACACTGCAGACAGTGTAGGACGTTCCGTAAGACTTGGTAATAATGTGTGACACAAATCCAAGGGCAGAGAGAGAAAGTGTAGTTCACTAGCTTGTTATTACAGTAACAGATCACTGAGGGACCTTTGCTGAGGGTTGAATTTGAACACTGGTTTGGTTATTGTCCTGGCTCCCGTGGTTCAATACAGTCAAGGAAAGGCGTCTGATTGTCATTCACAACCTTTGCTGTAGCTTCAGACAGAAACATATCTTCATCGCCTGTTGTTGTGATGCAGTTTCACATTTGATCTTGGAGGATGTGGTCGTGAACAATCCAAATCATAATTAATGGATACAGTGCAGCAAGGAAGTTTAAAAACGGTGTCCGGGGTGGCCGGTGCTCATCTGTTTCTTTTTATTGAGGTCTCTCTGTGTGCAAGCAACAAAATTGATTTATATCCGTGCGCTTTTAAGACCCAGACATTCAGAAATGAGGCGGAACGCCGCTAAGAATTTAAAATGCGCTTTTAATACATCCTCCTCTTATTGACGTTTAGGTGGGATTCTGTCTTTAAAAAAAAAAAAATCTGTCATTTTTAGCTGCATCTTGTGTGTGTGTGTGTGTGTGTGTGTGTGTGTGTGTGTGTGTGTGTGTGTGTGTGTGTGTGTGTGTGTGTGTGTTGAGGGGGGGAGAATTTGTGTGCGTGCGTGTGATGGGGAGGTAGCATTTATTCCTCCCATCATCTGTGGAGAAGCTAGTGAGAGAGACCGGTAATGGTAATACTTTTCTTGCGCCGAGGGTCTGATGTCATTTCTGGAGAGGACCGCTAGATTGATCTGAGCCCTGGAGAAGATATGCTATAGGTTGCATTTGCCCCCTCCCCTCTCCACATCCCTCCATTTGATTAATGATCCGAATATGTGAATACAAATATCAAAACAACTCGTCAAATAGAGATAGCGAAGACACAAACGGCTTAAAGGAGGAAACCGCATGAGTAATGAGCTTGTTCCTATTCACATAAGCGTTTTCCCCCTCAGTTTTGTCTTTGCATATAGCAATTGAAAGGTTATTTAACCCTTTTAGAATGAAATGCATATTCATGTGTGCAGTACCATGATGAGCTAGCATCTACTAAAGCTAATATGGTAACACTCTATAGTACATTACAGTGCTATCGTTACTGTGTGATTATTTCAACAAATGTCAGTATTACACTGTACTTACAGCAGTAACCCTAGCCCTAGACCTAGCCCTAGACCTAGCCCTAGACCTAGACCTAGCCCTAACTCTAGTGGGACTGAGTGGGACAGATTGATTCTAAGTTTGTGCTTGTGAGCATGTGTGTGCGTTTTTCTGAGGAAAGTCCTGTCTAATGGAGGGATCATTGTGCGCCTATGGGTGTGAGTGTGTGTGTGTGTGTGTGTGTGTGTGTGTGTGTGTGTGTGTGTGTGTGTGTGTGTGTGTGTGTGTGTGTGTGTGTGTGTGTGTGTGTGTGTGTGTGTGTGTGTGTGTGTGTGTGTGTGTGTGTGTGTGTGGCGCGCGCGCGCGCGTGGGCATGAACGTGAGTATTGGAGTGTGTGTCTGCGTGCGTATCTACTCTCGTCTAATGGAGGGCACTGTCGATGGTGTGCAGAGACCCAGACGAGGAGGCTGTGAATTTGTGGTGGCCAAATCAGCCCCCCGTGACAGAGCAGGCCACTAATTGACATTTTCATTAACAGCAAATTTATGTTCCTATTTCTGTCAGTGATAATGACCATTCCTTTGGAGAGAAGTAGAGTCTGCTAATGGACATGAAATAGGGGGGGAAACTTGTTTAATTATGACGAAAAGGAGGGTCTTTTGTGCGCTCTCTTCAACTCTACCTCACAGTGGTTCAGAGGGTGGGGGAGAGGGTGGGGTGGGGGCGAGAGCGAGGGGAAATACAGTATGTCACATAACAAAATAACTGGGCCATATAATAGAAACACATTGTGTAAATGATTATATTTTCTACCCAGAGGCTGCAATGTGCTTATATTGGCTAGAAAATAGGCCTTGTAATAGCTCAAAATACTAGAACTATACTATTGTATTAGAGGTTAATTTTAAGATCAAATCTGACCATGTTTGATCTTAAAATGCATATATATATATCTCAAATGCACCCAGTGTACAGTATGCACAACTATACATACATTCAGTATATTCACAGGGGGTATAACATTGTCAAGCATCTTGTAGAGAGTTGAGTCTCACGAGAGAGGATAGGAATTCCGTAATTTGCATACAAAGCTAGGCAGATCCGCTATCATATGATTAGGGGGAGTAATTAAAACAGATGTAACTCTAACACTTTCTTAAGTACCGATAATTAATATGTAATTATGCACTCATTTAAAGACAAGTTAGCACATCTGATAGAGGCAGACATGAAATGTAAGTCTGTGGTCCCAATTACTGTCATTACAAAAAGTCTGGTCCTCATTTCAAGGTATATAAAAAATAAAAAAAAACACGGCGAAAGATAAAACCTCTCAATTGTTTTCCTTCCCTTTTAACGTTTTCATCGCACACGTTTTTTCTTTTTCAGGAAACAGAATCACCATCAGTACCGAAGGAGGGTGGGATGGTAGATAATCATGTTACAGCTCACAAGGCCCTATTACAACCACAGTCTTCAGTGACGGGAAGTCAAAAGGGTCCATGACAACCACTTTGCTTTCCTTCATCGTAATCTCAGCGTGACGCAAGGCCCAGGTATTTCCATGGAGTCCACCGTACAACCCCTGCTGTGCCTCCTCTCATGTCTTCTAACCGTCCCTCCTGTTTGTCTCTGTCGCCCTCTTACCCTTATCCCGTGTTCAACCATACAAACGTTCCCTTTGATTCCGCAAGTAGCACCACCAAGGAGAGGACAGACGCTCCTTTCTTTTATCCTCCGAGGGGAACAGAGTGAGGGAGGTACAGTAGATGCCCATCTCTAGTGGATCTGAGAGGCAGTGGGCATCAGAGCGCCCCCCCCCGTGGAGGGGCCAGCGAGCGCTCAGTGGTGAGTGTGGCATGCACAGCGGCACAGTGGGTGTCCCGCTCCACAACCTCACAGCGCCGCGTCCTCCCTGTTCCCCTGTCTGTAAAACAAGAGAGCACCTCGGGCAGCTGCGTAAAGCCTTCCGCCGTCGTTACGGCGACGCACAGCTGATCAGCAGCAAGCCTGACAACTCAATTCAGCTACCACCTGCTAGCTGTCAATCACAGAGGAGAGGAGAGGGGTGGGGGATTGAGCGGGGGAAGGGGGGGGTGTCCTGGGGCTATTGACGGAGCTGTCAGAGAAGGGATGAGACATGCCCGTCGAAGCTCTCACCCGCTACCTCACTCTCTCTCTCTCTTCTCTTGATCACTCCATCTGTAGCCGGCGTTCCCCCTTAATCCTTCATTATGCCGTCTACACTTACTGCTAGGTGTGCGCACGTCATAGTAAAATAAACATTGCAGCACCACCCCACTGACTGGTGACTGTGTGCTGTTCCTTAGCTTGTTTCTGATTCGTCCATGGCTATGCCAGTGTCTTCCATTTCCTCTGCGCCATGCTGTGGGGGAGAAAGAGCGTCTCTCCCCAATCATTTACTATTACCATCTCCCTTTTCCCCACAAGCAGAGAAAGGCACAGGCAAAGGCATCCAACTCCATCACCAGCGCTTCTAATACCCGTTTAATAATGCAACGCTTCAAATCAGAACACCTGTTGCTAAGATGTGCTGATCCAAATATCAAGGGGATTAATTAAAAGTCAATTACATTCATTTGGTTTTTGAAGGGTGATCGGGCGAGATACAGAACGATTCCGTGAACACAGGTAGCCCAGCCTCTTGATTTCAAATGCAGTTTTATTAGGGGTCCAATAGAACCCTGCTACTCGCCTGCTCTGTTGAGATGGCGTTCTCTTCAAAATTTAATGAGCATATTAGTTTCATCTTTTAATGTGCATATCTCAGTGTTATGCATAATTGAAAAAATGCTAATAACTAAAATGTTTATTTCCATCTTCCTGCGTGTGATTTGTGGTTGGAACACAAATGGAATCAACCCTACCAAGCCATTTAACCTTCTACACGGCTGAGGGTGAGGGGGTTTGTTTGTCCTAGAAAAGAGACTATTCTCACACAGAGGATAATAGTGTGGCTGAATGACAGAGCGAGCGAGGGGTAGAGGAGAGAGGGGGACAGATAGCAGCTCTATAGGTGTCAGTACAGTACCCAACGGCCATTGTACTGTGGCTCCTGCTGTTTGGCTGGGAGGCAGTGTTCAAGGAGATCTTTGCCCTCTGTGAAACAGCCACAATGGGACGTTTGACCTGTGTGTATCAGAGGAGAGGCAACACATTTGGCTGGCTGGTCCCACACCGCCTCTCTAGGAGCAGGCCTCTGCCAGATCTATTCTCCACAGATTTGGAGTAGCGCTGGGCCCTGACGCTGAGGTCTCTCTCTCTCCCTCTCCCTTCCCTCTCTGTCTACTCTCACCCCTCTCTCCATCCCCTCTCTCCATCCCTTTCCTTCCGCACACTGACCTGATTTACCTCCCCGAGGAGAAGATCCAGCCTCCTTCTGCTGAGCAGTCCCATCTCTCTCTCTCTCTCTCTCTCTCTCTCTCTCCTCTCCTCTCTCTCCGTCATTATCTCTTACTTTCATGTACATTCAAAAACACAGCCCACAGACTCTCATAGGCATGAGCCGTATAGCTGTCATGCACCAGCTCCGTGCAAATAGGATGTTTGAGAACTGGGAATATTCGGTGGGCTGTTTGCTATGCTGTCTATACCTTACATGTACTGGTTCCCATTTTGCATTACCAGGTTGTGCCCAGGCTCACTGGCACACTGGACTGTGGAGTTCACCTCGCTTCAAGTCTTGCAGACTTTTAGATTTTCCCAAAATGTGCTGGTCTGAACATACTGTAGGCCTTGACCTGGCACGCACGCACACACACACACACGCACGCACACATGCATGATGCCCCTTACTGTGTTCCATTCAGTATTTATGTATCATGCCATACAGTACATGGCATGTGTTGACCGCCCCGCTTCCTGTGAAGCCATGGCAGCTCCTTGGGCACAGTGACCAGCATAACGGGAGGGGGAAACACTTCCTCCGGGACCCACATTATTTTTGTTATCGCCGCCCATCAGAGGTCCTTGAGAAACATGTACTTCCAGCCCAGGCAATCATTCATCTGGAGCCTCACACAAGAACGAGGGGGGGAGGGGGGGGGGGGGGTGTCTATCTGAATACCGACAGATACCCTTCACCGGCGAGAGAAAGATGGACAGACAGACAGATACCCTTCACCGGCGAGAGAAAGACGGACAGACAGACAGACAGATAACCTTCACCGGCGAGAGAAAGATGGACAGACAGACAGATACCCTTCACCGGCGAGAGAAAGATGGACAGACAGACAGATACCCTTCACCGGCGAGAGAAAGATGGACAGACAGACAGATACCCTTCACCGGCGAGAGAAAGACGGACAGACAGACAGACAGATAACCTTCACCGGCGAGAGAAAGATGGACAGACAGACAGATACCCTTCACCGGCGAGAGAAAGATGGACAGACAGATACCCTTCACCGGCGAGAGAAAGACGGACAGACAGACAGACATAAAGGAAGAGATGATTAGCTGAGTGAACCTGTTCTGCCCTATGAATACCCATTCACACACAGGTCCAACCTCCTCTTCTTCTAGTGTGAATTTGTGCTTTCATCCACTATGCTCCTTTAGGAATGGTTACGTCCCATAAAAGACACATTTGGCTCATTACCAGGCCTAAATACGATTGACATTTTGGACCTCCCAGTGTGACCTGTGTGAGGGTGTGTTTGTGTGCCTTACAGCAGACGGGCGGGCGGGCGGGCGGGCGGGCGGGTGCGGTGTGCAGTACCGGAGGTCAGGGGGACGGTTCATCTGATCCTGATAGTAGAGCATCTGTGTCACTGAGGAGAGACAGCTTATTGTCATGACCCCCCCCCTCGTCTCTCTCCTCCCTCCTCCCTCTCTCCATCCCTCCATCGGGCCTTCTCTCTCCCTCTGATTGTCTCATCATTCCATCGGAGCGGCGCTCACACCTGACGGGAAGACAGGCCTCAGCCTCCCGCGGGCCGGATAATCAACATCCTGTCCGACCTGTCAATACCCTGCAGACGGAGGGAGCACAGACTCACACACACAGGACACACACACACACCATACACACACACACACACGACATACTGTACACACACCAGTACGCAGACCCTTTGCAGGGGGGTGTCCTCACACGGACGTTGTCACTGAACATCCCGACACACAACGCGCGCGCATGCACACACACAAACCTACACACACACACACACACACACACACACAAACACACACACATACAGACACACCTGGCATAAATCACCGGAGCCTGTCATGCCGTGCTCTTCGTTAAGCGGAATTAGTCTTTGAGCGGTTTCTCCTGATGAACGCCTCAGGTTTATTAATTACGCCTAATCATGATAAATGCTCCAGCCGTCATCTCATCGCGCCGCCTGTCGCAGCGTCAGGGTTCAACCAGGAGGGGAGGGACGGTGACAGAGCCATCCAACCTATCCACGAGGGCAACCTGAAAGATGACAGGCCCCACGGCCTAGCCAGAGCCAACCCACAATCACTGTGTCATTCATTCCAATGGCTCTTCGGAAATGTTGTGATTTTTTTTGTGTGTGTTAGGGAAATACACGGGTTGGGAGTTATTCTTAACAGGTCATGACGATGCAGCACGCAATAATGAAAAGATAAAAGACAACAATTATATTGTGTCCCATCACCTAGTCTGTTGGTAATGAGATTTTACAGTGTTTACCTCATTCATTTTACAGTGTTTACCTCATTCATTTTACAGTGTTTACCTCATTCATCTCAATTAGATCATCTCCATTGACTATTGAAGACAAAAGCATATTCACTGTAGAATAACATTGGCTCCTTGGCTAGTCCTCCTCAGGCAGTAAGGCGTTGAGCAGAACTCGCCTTTGTTCCAAAGTCACCGACATGATTGTTGTTCATAATTGTGGCTGTTGCCATTGGAAACAGGAGGGACGCTCACGTTTGCTCCTGAGTGCCCTAAAGCCTGGTTGTTAAAGTTGTTCTTCTTCACATCACCTGACTTGTGCCCACTCCCTCTCTTTTTTCACTCTTTTTCTCTCACGTCTTCCCCCAACTTTTTCTCAATAACCTGTCAATGTCTCCCCCCCCCCCCCTACTCTGTACAACCACTCTCCCCATTTCCTTCTCTTCCGGGTTAGGTGTCATTACTTACGGCAGCATCCCAGGTCTGTCTGTCTCGTGTGTGTGTGTGTGTGTGTGTGTGTGTGTGCGTGCGTGCGTGCGTGCGTGCGTGCGTGCGTGTGTGCGCGAGGGAGAGGCAGGTCCTTCACAACCACTGACCCTGAATCAGTTAAGGAAACAATGTGACAAGTGCTGTAATGAGAATAAATGAAACGACAGAGCATCATCATCCCTACTGCACGTAAACCCCCTGCTCCTCTCTCCCCCCTCTCTTCTCTGGGCTGGGGCTCCTCCCTGACTGGGTCTGGCCGTGAAAAATTACACCTAATTAGTGGTGTAGTAAGAACAGAGAAGAGGACAAATGTTGCAGGCTATAAGTGGCGCTGTCTATTATGAGAATGATATATTTATGAAAACGGGGGGAAAAACGAGAAAACAATGAGGTAATCGGGTGGGTTTCCGTGGCACCCAGGGAGAATCTGACACGTGACGGGACAGGTGATTCTCCACGGCTCCTTGTTATAATGAGACTTTTCATCACAGACATCAGCACCTCCTCTCTCTCTCTCTCTCTCTCTCTCTCTCTCCCTCTCTCTCTCTCTCTCTCTCTCTCTCCCTCCCTCTCTCTCATTCTCCTTCACTCTCTCATTCTCTCTCTCTCTCTGTCTCCTCATTGTTCATTGCACTTTAAATAAGCAGAAGCGGTAATCTTATCAAAGAGATGGTTTTGGTGCCATTACACAGAGATTGTGTCACACCAGCAAAAGACAGCCTCTTGTCACACGCGACTGACTGGCAGCTGTCCGTCCGTCCATCTGTCTCTCAGGGCGCGGGAGCAAGGCTCTGGCTGACAGCGCCAGGAAGAGGTTGTTTGAGCAACAAACTCTAGCCTGTTCGCCTCTGACTCATGGAAAGGCTACGGACCATATTGGTTAAGTTGGAGCAAATGGTTCCAGAAAAGGAAGACTGGAAGACTGGGAGAGATACAGGTATGTACTGTATGCTATTGTGGACTTGACTTCACTGCTGATGAGCCCATTGAAATCAGTCATTCCCAACATAAAAGGATACTCAAGACAATGTAAACCAAGAAAGAACGTTGTCGTTCGCAAATACAGCATTGCTCGTACAGACGCCAGATTCATTGGCAAGACATTAGGAACAGGGACCACGGGCACTTGGTTATGTCCAGTTGGGATGGAAGGGTTCATATATTATAGTACCCAACATTAATTACAGCATGTATTCAGTGTTGTGTTGTGTACAGCTTCTACACCCCCTTGTCTCCCAATACTGCAGGATGCTGTTGTTGGATGAGTGAAATAAACATTACATTTCCCCCCCCCCCCCTCTCTCTCTCTCTCTCTCGCTCTCTCTCTCTCTCTGTCTTTGTGTCTGGTAATTAAAGCGTGAGCACGAGTCAGACTCCACTTCAGACTAGGAGTGTGCTGTGTTAATTAACCTCGCTTGTCCCCGCGCGCAAACGGGGCCCACAACCACCATTATGCTTCTAATATGCCAAATTAGAAACTGATTTTGAACTGCCCGTGCCCTGAAGGGTGCTATTGATCCCCCCTCTCTCTCTCTCCCCCTATCTCCGCTGGCTGCTTTCATGCCTCCCCACCGGCCCGACGTCTCCAGCAGCACTAGAGTGCTATTGCCTAAATGAGTTATCCGATTGGTCCCTTTGATTAATGATGGGTCCCCCTGCTTCATTACACATGACAACAGGATCAGAATAATCCGACGTAGCCACCGCTGCAACCACACCGGTGACCCCCCGCACACCCAACAATCTGTCTCTCACTCCTCCCCTTAATCATCCCCTCCTCCCCCAAGTTTATTTATCAAATGATTTAACCTATAGGGGTCATCATTCATATAGTATGACGTTTTTCTCGATCGAGAGCCGTTGTAGAATGTCACAAATGCATAAGAAAACAAGGTAAACTAGATGTGCAAATCAATGGGTAGGGCTCTGGGGAATGTAAACAGCTACATCAACATGCAGGATTTGACCTTGTACGGTATGTATTATAACTTGTCACCACACACTGTGGACAAGAAAATGTGTCGAGCTGGACACACACACACACATACACACCCGCGCGGGCGGGCGGGCGGGCGCAAGCTCGTAATACGGTGGCAGATTGTTGTCTTTCTGTCTATTTATACGTTTATGGACAGGTGGCTCTCAACGCATTTGGCAGCATCCCTCAATATCTCCTTCTGTTTTCCACTTTCATGCTATTTTTTGTTGTTGGTACAATTATCTTCCCACAGGGGAAAACCTGTTCTACTTTGTTGTGGAGATGGACGAAAGCGATCAACTAAGTTAGCGGTTCTCACCAGGCTGTGTGTGTCTGTGGCTGTGTGTGTCTGTGGCTGTGTGAGTGTAGTAACTATAGATGGTATTGTACAAAGCCACACGTTTTGGCTTCCCTGATCACAGGATGTTGTCAGTTCAGTAATGACATGAAGCTAATTCAATGACGCCTAATGACGGCTGTATCATTTATCATGATTGTGACTATTGTCGTTAGTTCAGTGATTGGAAACTAAATGCTATGAATTGATCAATGGGATGGTATTGTTTGTTTGGTTATTGTTGTGAGTCGCTACGCCACTTATATCTTGAACGTCTTGTGCAAGTGGATGTTCCCAATAGTATATTTCCACAAAGTAAAGGGAAGTCACAGCATGTAAACTATTAATTGCATTATTAAACCTAGGGACGTGCAACAAACACATACATAGGGCCATCTGTAATGGTCACAATACACAATACACACGATAATATTCTGCTCTATTAGGGAAAGAGGGACTGAATGCATTCAACAAATGTGTCTTCCGCATTTAACCCAACCCCTCTGAATCAGAGAGGTGCGTGGGGCTGCCATAATTGACATCCACGTCTTCGGCACCCGGGGAACAGTAGGTTAAGTGCCTTGCAGAACGACAGACTTTTACCTTGTCAGCTCGGGCATTCGACCCAGCAACCTTATTAATGACAGTAACAGAATATTCTGCTCTATTAATGACAGTAACAGAATTGTAATGAATACTCAGGGAGGAAAAGGTGTAGATCCACGTGCAGAGCGCGGCAGGTGTTTATTTTGCCTTCGCAGAAGGCAGGAATAGTGGTCACAGGCAGGCAATGGTCATACACAGGTAGGCAAACAGTCAGGTGAATCAAAAGTAGGACTGAAGGCTATAACTGCTCCTCACAAACGAGCTAGGACAAGGCTTAGTAGAGTCAAAACGAACAATACCTCACAAAGGCACAAACAGAATGAACTGAACTAAATAAGGAGCTGATGAGACCAGGTGAGTAACTAACACAGGTGAAATCAATGAACAAAAATGAAAGAGAGGGCTCGTTCAAGAGCACAACGAAACAAAACACAAGGTTGACTAAGAAAATAAATACAGAACCTTACAAGAATATTCTGCTTTATTAATGACAGTAACATAATATTCTGCTCTATTAATGACAGTAACATAATATTCTGCTCTATTAATGACAGTAACAGAATATTCTGCTCTACTAATAACAGTAACAGGGTATGCTGCTCTATTAATGACAGGAACAGAATATGCTGCTCTATTAATGACAGTAACAGAATATGCTGCTCTATTAATGACAGTAACATAATATTCTGCTCTATTAATGACAGTAACATAATATTCTGCTCTATTAATGACAGAAACAGAATATTCTGCTCTATTAATGACAGGAACAGAATATGCTGCTCTATTAATGACAGTAACAGAATATGCTGCTCTATTAATGACAGTAACAAAATATTCTGCTCTACTAATAACAGTAACAGAATATTTTGCTTTAATAATGACAGTAACAGAATATTCTGCTCTATTAATGACAGTAACATAATATTCTGCTCTATTAATGACAGTAACATAATATTCTGCTCTATTAATGACAGGAACAGAATATGCTGCTCTATTAATGACAGGAACAGAATATGCAGCTCTATTAATGACAGTAACAGAATATTCTGCTCTATTAATGACAGTAACAGACGGTATACCAATGATTCTTCTTCAAAACAAAGTAAAGAGGGTGACCCAGAATCCACCAGAGAAGCAAGAAAGACCGAAAAAGGACAAAATGCTAATTGCAGACACCTCATAGATGTTTCCGCCCAAGAGAGGAAACATTAAGTTGTTATTTTCAATAATGTTTACAAGTATATTGGGCTATGTTCAAGTGAGTGAGGGAGGGCAGCCTTAGGCAGACGTGGCAGCACGACTTTTCACTGGTGACGCTGCTCATCGTCTCCCTGACAACAATCAGTAGTTTAGTTTTTTAACCTTGTCTTCAAAACACGACGGATGAGGGGTCGGGCTCTTTAGATGCATGATGTGTAGGTTACGTAGGTGCATGTATGTGTAGGGATAGAGGGGAGTAGTACAAGATGGGTCTTAAAAGAATGGTGTGCACTGCACAGCATAGAACAGCGTAAGAGTGACGTTTTATTGTTTCCTGCTTAAAGTTGTGAGTATTTTTAAGGTATTACACAGAATATAGTTCGAGATGCCTAACAACACTCTTTGTGTGGTGGGGTTGGCCTAGGTCAATATCAAAACTAAACATAAACAGTCTGAAACACACATGTACAGCACACAGACATACACACACTGGCTGTGTACAGCACACACACATAGGCCTACACAGATTGGAAGGAATCAGACAGGGCCCTGAAGGCCTGAAGGCCTGAATGGCGGAGACACGGTGTCTGCAACCTAAAGACGGGTTAATAAAGTGGAAAATGTTTAACCGATGTGAGCGAACAGAGCAGCCAGGTGCAGGGAGTCTTGGCATCGCTGTGTTCTCTCGTTATTCCAATGGCTCTGCTCGAACATTACATTTTATTTATACACCTATTAGCTTGATAAATCTCCTCAGGATATGAAAAAATCCTGAGGGAAAAAAGTTGCAAAGGAAAACAAAGTTGTGATCTGGTCCACAAAGAGTTGAACTGTGAATATAAGACCACCACAGATGTGTTCAAATGCTTCCTGTTGGTGACGTACTGGACAGAAAAATTTGGAAAACAGCTCCGCTGAAAAAAAAATATATATATATATTTTTTTCACTTGCCAAATGTCTCATGCTGTTGACGATATCAGCATGTTTTCAACTTTCATCTGATCTCCATAATATCTGAAAATCCATTCAGTATGCAGGGATGTTCCACCCATATTGTGTGTATCAGTGGATGTGATGCTGGGAGGGAGGGAGGGAAGCTGTATAGTACAGTATGTATGTCTCCAGGGGCCTGGGCAACCATCAGCAGGAAATTAGTGCTGCCAACAACACAAAACCGACACAAATCTGCGAGCAATATCACAATATCCTGATTATCTATTCTATCATTTGTAAGCTATTTCCTTTGGAAAAATAGAACTGTCACCACTCAGCCCCTAAATCTTTTGTTAGGCTAATCAACGCCAGCTCTCTTCTGCCCCTCTTTGGTTGGATTAGATCCATGAGGGGGTTGCCAGACGTTGTCACGGTCAGAGAACTCAGATTTACAGCTCTGTTCTAACACACAATTAAACGTAGAAGTCAAGCAGGTCTAAAAAGAATGACCCCTCACAGTTTTTCCTTTTTCCTCATTCACTCTCTTCTTGGTTAATGAACGTTCTCTCTGAGTTCCTGTTAAAGAGAGAGCGTGGTCATGTTTTGCCTTTCTCTCATCTCTTCATCTATGTCATTACCTCGATCTCTATATTCTACCCTTCTTTTCAGCCTTTCTTTACCTCACACCCACCTCTCTCGCCCTCTCTTGGTCTCTGATATTGTAGGCTGTGAGCTGATTCTCTTGACTGGTCCGGCGGCTCGTTTGAGGGGCTTGTTTTGGGTGAAGTGCTAACACCTGTCTGCTCGCCTCCCGGCAGTAAGCGCCTGTGCCCTCACTGACAGCCCTGTCTGGTTTGACTAATGATGTGATTGATGGATGAAAGAGTGTGCATGTGTGCACGCACGCACACACACACACACACACACACACACGCGCGCGCAATCTCTTCCAGCAAAGCATACACTCAAGCCAACAGCACAACCTCGCACATGCTCACACAATACCCCCTACACACACGACTCCGAGTATCTCTAGCCAGTGTTGTGTAGCACAGTACCAGAGTATAGTGTAGTGTCAGCAAGCCCCCATCAAGTGGCGGCTGAAGCTGAAGGTGTATTCCCCTGCATGGCTCATTACCCAGTAATGGCAAAGCCAAAAAAAAGGGAAAGAAGAAAAGTAGAAGAAACTGATTTTTCTCATGACACCAGACAGCAGGCAGGTTTATGGACTAACGGCCCATCACAACAAACCCATCACAGGGGGGCACACACAGTGGAGCGGCCGCCCACCTCGCCACGCTCCCCTCTCTCTCTCTCTCTCTGCCACGCCGAGAGGGAGCTGCTGGGCTTGCAGGGAGACAGCTGAAGAGGGAGAGCGAGGCGAGGGGAGATTATGATTCTGAGCAGAACACAGGCGGAACCGTTGTCTCTCTGATTAGGCAGATTGCCTCGTTTGTTTTGGTCATGCGGTGCTCTGGGAGAGTGGAAAACGATCCCTGTAATAAAATGCCGAACAGAACTTTGCAACAGATGCGGCCAAATATCAACCTCGCTGAGACGATTTGAATTCCTCTGGTGACGTGCACAATCGATCTCTTCTATTATCCCCGTCTAGGTTCTTCCAAACCACGCGTCATATCGAATGAGGCTCTGCATGACTGTTCTGGTGACTACATAAGCGGCTGGTATAATAGAAAGTCCTCTATACAACGCAGCCAGGCGTATTTTGAGCAACGTTCAACCGTTGAAACCGTTGAAATGGAACGCACACTCCATGCTGTAGTCCTGAATGCAGAGACATCCAGGCCTTTGCTATTGTCCAGGACCCTAATGATTCTTCTGATCATTGTATTTTGGGGCCTTTTCAGAATCTAACTGACGATGGGGTCACCTGTGTTTATGGTATGAATAGAGTCATTCATCTTCTTTTCCATAAATGGTGGAAGCACAAACCACAACTGTGCCTTCCACTCATAAAGGTCCAGATCCCTGACTACAGTGGTTTAACCTCTGTGGTTCCTCTGAGGTAAATGGCTTCATGTAGTGTTAATGACGCAGATAACAGAACATGGTCACAGGCCCTGTCTCCTGGTTATAACCTGGGAGTACCAATGTACAGTATATGTAAATGTATACTATATGATTGGTGTGTTCGAGGGAGGGTACTATGGTGATAACAGTGTGTGAGGAGGGCAGCACTGTGGATGGGGCTTCCTGTTCGTCCTAACCTTGAGAATGGTATCAGTACCCTTCCTCATCTCGTCCTCCACACTATTCCCCATTCAAATTGGGATTTCATAGTGAAACACTTACTTTCACATCATGGATCAGTCACATAATTTTTCCAGATGGGAAACATCCATATTATTAATATGTTTGATGGGAGTTTTCATTTTTTGGAGTGGGGAGGGGAGCTGTAAAATTGTCTGTGAACTCCAATGGCGTGGAAACTTTCCTTCTGAACTGAAGTTTCTAGTTCATTTAAAACTTGGTTGTGTGCGGACCTGCCATGGCCCTCCTGAGTCCCAGTAAGACTGATGTCCCTGATATGGCTAGATATGTTCATATTCACTCTCACGCCTTAAAGCGGGAGCGGGGCCAGATTGATGTAGCGGCCCTCGCTTTCCCTGGAATCAAAGAACCATGCGTCTGAAGTGACGGGTGATGGAGGAGGCTGTCAGGGGAAAGGATGAGGATGTCGTAAGCAGGATCCACCATGAGGACCAACAGCATCATTAAGATATCCTGTATGGGAAAAATGATGAGGCAACCTTTTGATTAAGGAGGTGTCTCTCAAGAGTCTTTGGCGCCAGGCAAAAACGAGATGTTTTTCATTTTAGCAGAAGATTTATGCTTTGAAAAATGTGGAAGTGGAAGTTGAATAATGGGATATTGGCATGCTTTGATTTCTTAATAGCTGTAATTGCTCTTTGTTTTTTTTCCCAAAGGCCTGTTGCCATTTCGTTACAATGTGATGAGGAATACGTCTGCTGCGTGTTAATACATGATTTAACAGAAACTTTACCCTCAAAACTGCGGTGCACTGGCGAGAAATGTCATTTATCCTGAGGGACAAAAAGTAGCGAGGGGAAAACATAATTCTTATCTCCCTGCAATTGTGATCGACTTTAGCTACATGCTCAGTGATAGTGTTTGAGAGTAAAGGAGATAGGGGACGGTTTGATGTCTGTTTGATTAGGCTAAGAATGAAATGTTCAGCCTCAGTGTTATGCAAATACAGTTGAAGTCGGAAGTTTACATAGACTTAGGTTGGAGTCATTGAAACTCGTTTTTCAACCACTAAATTCAACCATTCAACCAATTTCCAAACGCCTGAAGGTACCACGTTCATCTGTACAAGCAATAGGACGCAAGTATAAACACCATGGGACCACACAGCCGTCATACCGCTCAGGAAGGAGACTTGTTCTGTCTCCTAGAGATGAACGTACTTTGGTGTGAAAAGTGCAAATCTATCCCAGAACAACAGCAAAGGACCTTGTGAAGACGCTGGAGGAAACAGGTACAAAAGTATCTATATCCACAGTAAAATGAGTCATATATCGACATAACCTGAAAGACAACTCAGCAAGGAAGAAGCCACTGCTCCAAAACTGCCATTAAAAAGCCAGACTACGGTTTGCAACTGCACATGGGGACAAAGATCGTACTTTTTGGAGAAATGTCCTCTGGTTTGATGAAACAAAAATAGAACTGATTGACCTTAGTGACCATCGTTATGTTTGGAGGAAAACGGGGGACGCTTGCAAGCCGAAGCAGACCATCCCAACCGTGAAGCACGGGGGTGGCAGCATCATGTTGTGGGGGTGCTTTGCTGCAGGAGGGACTGGTGCACTTCACAAAATAGATGGCATCATGAGGGAAGAAAATTATGTGGATGTATTGAAGCAACATCTCAAGACATCAGTCAGGAAGTTAAAGCTTGGTCGCAAATGGGTCTTCCAAATGGACATTGACCCCAAGCATACTTCCAAAGTTGTGGCAAAATGGCTTAAGGACAACAAAGTCAAGGTATTGGAGTGGCCATCACAAAGCCCTGACCTCAATCCTATTGAAACTTTGTGGACAGAACTGAAAAAGTGTGTGTGTGAGCAAGGGGGCCTACAAACCTGATTCAGTTACACCAGCTCTGTCAGGAGGAATGGGCCTAAATTCACCCAACTAATTGTGGGGAGCTTGTGGAAGGCTACCTGAAATGTTTGAACCAAGTTAAACAATTTAAAGGCAATGCTACCAAACACTAATTGAGTGTATGTAAACTTCTGACCCACTGGGAATGTGATGAAAGAAATAGAAGCTGAAATAAATCATTCTCTCTACTATTATTCTGACATTTCACATTCTTAAAATAATGTGGTGATCCTACCTGACCTAAGACAGGACATTTTTACTAGGATTAAATGTCAGGAATTGTGAAAAACTGAGTTGAAATGTATTTGGCTAAGGTGTATGTAAACTTCCGACTTCAACTGTAGATATGAGATATGTTGTATGAATGTGTTGCGCGTCTTTTTTTATATGAATGTGTTTGTCTTAAGTGAGCTCTTCTCTTTGTCCCATGTGTCTCAGTATTTAGCATTTTCTTATGAGCGTTGGCATGTGTAGTAATGCATGTTTCTGTATATGCTGGTGGAAGCGTTTCTGTGTGTGTGTTTGTGTGTGTGTGTGTGTCAGGGGTACTGCAGAGGTCACCAATCCCAGCCTCTGTGCTCCTGCCGGCTCCATGCGGATCCTCCCAGAGGAGCCAGCTGCTGAACCTGCTCCAGAGTGGCTGCCTCTTGCTGCCACATCCTATGATCCGGCTCTGACAGGCGGCTCCACCCAGATTGGCCATCCCTCTGGTGCCCGGCCAGAGAGAACCCAGGAGCAGCAGCACTGGTCAGGCCCTCTGCAGACTGTCTCTGTCAGCCCCGCCTCAGCCCTGCCACCTCCCATCCAGCTCTGCCCTCCTGTCAGCCCCATCCACCCTAACAGTCCCCCAACCAGGAGCAACACTGGAGGGAAACCTGCCACTGGCATGATGCAAGTGTAAGAGTCGCACAAACAAAACGCCCTCAGTACCATCATGGGACAGTGAGACAGAGAAATGACAGCTATATCTGAGACAACTGGGCCTGGAACTCTGTAGATTGGCCCACAGTAACCTTTGTCAACTTCAAGGCCACTGCCTAGTTAAATAAAAGGTTAAATAAAAATTTTACAATTAAAAAGGCCAGACTGTCAGGGTCAGTGTCAGGCTCTTTAGGGTGACCCATTGCTCACTCTGTGCTCCTTTAGTCAGGCCTGATGGCCAGAGAGTGCCAAGGTGCATCTGCCAAGTTCATAGAGAAATCACCGTTTTTTTAATTTATTTATGGGAACTAAAAATGTGAGGGGGAAAAAACACATGCAGTATTAAGCTCCTTTTTTTCAAATATATTCACATGATAAAATATTTCAGTAGAGAAAAAAAGGCTAAAGAATAGAGTAAGAATACGAAGTAGGAGGAGAGAGACAGATGGCTGGGCGCTTTACGTTTAAACATCATCCTCATCGGTGCTCAACTTCAAGCGGGTCCACGGGGGAATGGGTACTCATTGGGAAGATAATGCCGTTCCATGGAGAGATGGACGTCAGGGATTCAACGACGCGCTTCACTGTAGGCCCAGTCCGAGCAGCCAGTGATAAACATCTCCATTTACAATGCATTGAATAAGTAAAATAATTATCTAAGACTTCAAACAATGTCCATAGCAGGCTATTTTTGGCCTGCCTTTTTGAGTATGCGTAAGCTCAGTTATTTTGACAATCATATTTCTATTCTGCATCAGAATGATGGACTGTGGATTCCATGTTTTAATATGCAAACCGTTGTCAACAAAGCTCCGATTGAGAGGCTAACCAATTATTGCGACGGCAGTGGAGAGATTATTATCTCGTGAAGGACTTAGTTCATCGTCACGACCGAGGAAGTGCTTTATTGATTGACCATCAGGTAGCTAATAACATGGGTTATCTACATGTAGAATGAGACAGGGTCTCTCCTCAATACAGCTCTAGTATCAAGATGTACGTTGTCCTACAGTTCCAACATAGCCAGGAGAGGGAGGTTATATACCTTAGACAAGCTAATGAAGGTCACCCTATCGCAAAGGTATCTTCAGTGTGAGAACGTGAGCATGTAGGCAATTATATGTTGTGCTGTCACTATTCTATTTTATACTCTCATCCAGTTGTTCCCTCATTGTATTGATCATTGGGCTATGGTCTTAAACAAGTATTTAATATTGACAGACAGATCCATAACAACACTATGTACTGGATGTGTCTACCCACGCATATTCTACTGTATGTCCTATCCGTTTCTTATGTTTAGAATCTAAGCATGATTGTTATACTTCATCAAAATAATGCAATTTAATTTAATCAGGAAGATGCCAAACAAATACCTATTTAATCATTCACTGGTACAAAACAACATTGGATGAAAAGTCAAGATTCACTCCTTAAACTGGTGTTGATTAGTAATCACAGTTTGTGCCTTTTTGCCGAGAATGTGTACGTATGTAGCATGTTTGTTTAGGACATGTGCATCACACACATGTACCCAGCTGCACATAAGTCACATATACATGTGTGTGAACTTGTGGAACCTGTCTGTAGAGTGATCTGGTGTCCAAACATTCTTCACTGTGACAGGGGAGCCCATGTCCCTATTTATGCCATGGAGCCCCAGTCTCCTGAGAAATCAACATGACCGCAAATGGGCATTCTCAACATCAAATACACACACGCGTGCATGCAGGCACACACACACGCACGCACGCACGCACACACACACACACACACACACACACACACACACACACACACACACACACACACACACACACACACACACACATATATATATACATTGAAAACAAGATCACACACGGACTCTCACATTACCTTACTTGCTTGGACCTACATCCTGGGAGAGGAGGACTGTAATACAAAGGGTCCTTTTGAAAAATCTCATGGAGAGGATATTAGCAGTCCATTTCCTAGTTGGTCATTGTTTTTCAGGCAAAATGGAGTGGCTGAGGGCTGAATAAAAAGATTACCAAAGTTCAAGATTTCTTGGAATCCTCAGGGGAGGCAGTGTGCCGAAGGCCTGAGATTACATTTCAGTCCAACCTTACCGTCAAACCTCTCCAGACAGAACAGGAAATTGTGTCGCTGTCACAGAAACGCATGAGAGAAATGTAAATGCCCTCCCCATCTCATATGCACCCTGGGGTCTCCCTCAGGGGACCCCTCTCTTGGTGTCCGTCTTGTGTCAAATACCACTTTTTAACACTGAATTTGTATTGGGGGTTTTGCTTCCCTCCATGCATCTTCTTTGGTTACTAAGCAATGCTGCAGTGCCTGGCATGGCATAGCGATGCATACCAAAACAGACAGGGCTAGAAAAAAAAGAAGAAGAAGTGTGAGGGCAGATGTTGAATCATCCAGTAAGCAAATACACAATGGGATTACTGTGTTAAAGCAATAAGTACAGGAGCTAGAAAAACCTCAGGATTCATATGTCACATTCTAAACTTTCTTTAAGCTGTCAGTTTCATTTCAGCAAATGGATGAAGCTAAAACAAACAAATCACTGAGGGAATATGTAACTGCTGAGAGTTCCCTTTGACTTGAAACCCTATCCCAAAATACTGTAGATGTCGACTGTTCTACAGAACGAAAAGAAAGGAGACAAATGAATATCCAGACACAAGAGTAACTACCATGTCAACATCTTACCTGCCAGTTAACTGTCGCAAACCCTTAAGAATGATTTGACAACACTTTTAGATAGCAGGGATGAAAACCATTCCCCTGCTTGTATCACTTGGCTGGACCAAAGTCAGAAACTAAATGGCTTCTTTTCTTCATCACTAAGGATGACTTTTATAGTGTATAGTCATCATGGACGATAGATGTTTCTATTTGAAGGTGTGATTCATCAGAGTTAACACACTTCAGATTGTAGCCCATCACTGAAATGAATGCAGTTAAGAACAGACACCCTTGTCGTTGTATGATTCAAGGAGTGGCTGTAAGGGGGCTAGAGGGGGCACAGGGGTGACAGAAACGTCCGGCCAACACACCTCCAGGTGTGGCCATACGGACCAGGGTTTTGACTGAGGTACTTCCAGGCCGGCCTTAGGAGCGATTTATCAATGCAAAGTTAATAACATCCATTTGAATCTAACTAAAAATCAATATTTCATTACCAAATTGTTAGCGGGAATGAAGAAGGATTGCGGAAGTCGGGGCGGGTGCGTTGGAAAGGAGGCGTCAGGAGGTTCGATGGGAAGACTGGATGATTCATGGGACCATCAGGCCAAGAGGGGGAGGAAGAGGGGGCAAAGGAGGGCCAAGGAGGATGGACGCTGGAAAAACTTGGAGAGGGCTCGCTCTCCGGTGACCTTGGCAGGGAGGGAAAAATATATATAAGAAAATGAAAGCAACTGTCAACTCCCCACAGGCCAGGATCAACCCATAAATCACACATGAGACCACGGAGAGGGAGGGGGACCAGAGAGGAGAGGGGGTTAACCCTTACACTCTTACACTGGCCTTCCTTTACATCCACTGGACACAGAGCAGTCACACAGTCTTAGATCTGTGCAGATGGATTTACCCATATTAGGATATTAAATTGAAATTTAAAGGCAACGTTTCCCGCATTTGCGGAGACTCCATTCACGTTACACTCCGCATATATCTGAAATGACCGTCAAATTTCAATCACACTATAATGCGGATCTTCTGCGATACGTACTGAATCTAGCCTTGAACCTCTTGAGTCTACCGATTCATGTATTCATGCTACTGCATTCGTTAATGTCAATCCGTGTACCCTTGTTGTAATGTGTTAGCAGAGAAGGTATTAAGATGACTATAAATGAAGTGTACTTCAAATAGTCTGATAGGCTTTTTGCATGGCAGGCCACTCAATGACCATAGAAGATAAGGCCCTGTTTGCTTAATAGGTTTTTTCCCCTTATCCAGTAACATCCCTTCCAAGTGGGAATGATATTATTGGTCTGGAGCCTTAATGGAAATACTTAAGGAGATGCAAGTAATATCAGCCTTGAAGGTTATGGCCACAAAATGAGTAGAAAAAGATCTGGCAATATCCTCTCTACCTCTTCATATCTCACACCGAAGAAAGCGCAGTTGGTTGAATAAGTAACAGTTGGAATGGAATACGTGAGTGTCATATGTACTACTATTTATATTTGTTTTGTAATCTTGCCCACCGAACCTTAGAATTCATAATCTCCACAATTAAAAATGGGAAAGACACAAAACAAATTGTGATTAAAATGGACAAATCTTTCAGCCCTAAACCTAATTGACAATTTTCATGTGACAATGCTTATGGGTTCCCGAACGTCTGTAAAGTGGTGATTTCCATCAAGCGCCTTACGCAAATAGATTTGGGCACGAGGAACAAATGTTTAAGGATGTTTTAGCAGAAAATAGTTTTCAGGGAGAATACCTATACCCAGTGCAATGGTTCATATGTTCTTTAAACCCCACCCCGCCCATCTCAAGGTTAATACATCTTACAACATATTTGGCCTCAGGTTAATAAAAGCGAATGTTTCCATTTAGCCATTTGGTTGTTGTTTGTTGCCTCACCACCCCCTCCTCTCCTCAACTAAGAGAAGGTCAGATCTGGGTTTTGACAGTGCTCCAGATTGTATGCGCATCAGGTGACAATTAAGACATAGCAACATAAGTTGTCTGCTGTCACATTACTTCTCCTTCCTGCTTGATGCCTTCTCACACGACCAGAACAATGGGGGGGAATTTGAACCACTTACCTAGAATCACCCCACAGACTGCACTGACCTGTGATGTATATTTAGAGATATAAAACTTGGGGATTTGTTTCCCTAGTTCTGAAAAAAAAGACTGACTTCCTTCACCCCACTTATCTTTTCGCATTTCAAACAATACAAAAATGGCATGCACACACTAAATAATTAATTGGCTACTAACATTAAACAACTGTTTAACACGCTCAAATAATTAGTTATGCTTGCTTGACATGTTTGCATCTTTAATAATTAATGAATTTGTCTTAATTACCAACAACAGTATTTTGGCCTTGTTATTCCTTTTTCAACAAAAAAATAAAATAAAACGGAAAAAGCAATTACGCTATAAATATTAATTAGATACCCTTATTAAGAATTCAGACAAAGGGGCATATAGAGTCTTAACTGTATTTTCCTAGGAATTAAACAGCGTTATAAATCTTTCTCTGCCTGGACAGGTATCTATGTGGCAAGACATCTTTATCGGTGGTTTTTGAATAAAATATAGTCACTACTTAATATCCTCTTGAACATGATCACATTTAGAGAAACATTTATGCTGTCAATGGGTTCCGATGATTAATGTAATAATTATGATAATGTTATTAAGCAGAATTTTAAATGCAATCACATTAATCATGGCTCGTCCCCTTTGTGCCTTTGAGAACGTATTCTCTCTTAACTGGAGCTCTCAAAAGAAACAAACAAAGGACTAAACAATGAGGCATGTGGAAAATGCACATGACTTGAGAAAGTGTCCTTACACAGTCTCAGACAGTTCTTGCTAGGTACAGTGGGGGAAAATAGTATTTGATTCCCTGCTGATTTTGTATGTTCGCCCACTGATAAAGAAAGCATCAGTCTATAATTTTAATGGTAGGTTTATTTGAACAGTGAGAGACAGAATAACAACAAAATTATCCAGAAAAACGCATGTCAAAAATGTTATAAATTGATTTGCATTTTAATGAGGGAAATAAGTATTTGACCCCCTCTCAATCAGAAAGATTTCTGGCTCTCAGGTGTCTTTTATACAGGTAACGAGCTGAGATTAGGAGCACACTCTTAAAGGGAGTGCTCCTAACCGCAGCTGGTTACCTGTAAAAAAGACACCTGTCCACAGAAGCAATCAATCAATCAGATTCCAAACTCTCCACCATGGCCAAGACCAAAGAGCTCTCCAAGGATGTCAGGGACAAGATTGTAGACCTACACAAGGCTGGAATGGGCTACAAGACCATCGCCAAGCAGCTTGGTGAGAAGGTGACAACATTTGGTCTGATTATTCGCAAATGGAAGAAACACAAAAGAACTGTCAATATCCCTCTGCCTGGGGCTCCATGCAAGATCGCACCTCATGGGGTTGCAATGATCATGAGAACGGTGAGGAATCAGCCCAGAACTACACGAGAGGATCTTGTCAATGATCTTAAGGCAGCTGGGACCATAGTCACCAAGAAAACAATTGGTAACACACTACGCCGTGAAGGACTGAAATCCTGCAGCGCCCGCAAGGTCCCCCTGCTCAAGAATACATATACATGCCTGTCTGAAGTTTGCCAATGAACATCTGAATGATTCAGAGGACAACTGGTGAAAGTGTTGTGGTCAGATGAGACCAAAATGGAGCTCTTTGGCATCAACTCAACTCGCCGTGTTCGGAGGAGGAGGAATGCTGCCTCTGACCCCAAGAACACCATCTCCACCGTCAAACATGGAGGTGGAAACATTATGCTTTGGGGGTGTTTTTCTGCTAAGGGGACAGGACAACTTCACAGCATCAAAGGGACGATGGACGGGGCCATGTACCGTCAAATCTTGGGTGAGAACATCCTTCCCTCAGCCAGGGTATTGAAAATGGGTCGTGGATGGGTATTCCAGCATGACAATGACCCAAAACACATGGCCAAGGCAACAAAGGAGTGGTTCAAGAAGAAGCACATTAAGGTCCTGGAGTGGCCTAGCCAGTCTCCAGACCTTAATCCCATAGAAAATCTGTGGATGGAGCTGAAGGTTCGAGATGCCAAACGTCAGCCTCGAAACCTTAATGACTTGGAGAAGATCTGCAAAGAGGAGTGGGACAAAATCCCTCCTGAGATGTGTGCAAACCTGGTGGCCAACTACAAGAAACGTCTGACCTCTGTGATTGCCAACAAGGGTTTTGCCACCAAGTACTAAGTCATGTTTTGCAGAGGGGTCAAATACTTATTTCCCTCATTAAAATGCTAATCATTTTATAATATTTTTGACATGCGTTTTTACGTATTTTTTTGTTGTTATTCTGTCTCTCACTGTTCAAATAAACCTACCATTAAAATTATAGACTGATCATTTCTTTGTAAGTGGGCAAACGTACAAAATCAGCAGGGGATCAAATACTTTTTTCCCCCACTGTATTTTGAGGCCCACCATTTTGTCATGAAAGAGTACTAATTTGATGCTAACACCGAACAACTTCTATGTGCAGTCTTAGGCGGCCATTTTGAGATATGTAAAAGGGCTTTTGACATTTTCAGGAAAGGCAATGTTGACTCCCCCCCCCGCCCCTTTTTTTCAAGGACGGCCTGTTGGTGGCTATGATGAGTTTGTGTCATGTTTAAATTTTCATGGGTCGCATCCTTCCATGGCTAACTAGAGAAAACATGGGAACACTCACCCACTCACTGACTCTCAAAATGCAACTGTCAATGAGGGGCAAGACAGGCAAGTGGATGACTTTGGGAGGACTTTGACGATCAGAGGGGAAGTTTATTTTCCCTTTTTCTGCTGGATGATTAAAAGGCAAATGAATGACACTGCTCGACACCCCAAATCAGCCCTCTGCATTAATATTTCACACTGATGGCAGCTGTGTATCAAAACAGCGTGTAAATAAGTAGGGAGAGAGTAGGGAGAAAAGGAATGAGGTTCATACGTAGCAATCTTATTGAACACATAGACAGTTTGGGTTAGATTTTTCTGGAAAGGAGTTCAATTTTCACAAATATTATTTCTTTAATTTAATATTCAATACACGTTGAAACATTACAAGCTAATCAAAAGTGTAATAATAAGATTGAGCTAAAATAAATAGATTAGAACAGAAAAAAAATATTCAGGGTTGAAATGAGTCAATCTTAAGGTCAGGAATTAACTTCATCGGTCTTATCAGCGCATTGTTGGATAATGGCCATGAAACATGTGGGCTGTCAGTGACACTCTGAATTGGAAATGTCCATATTAGGCAATATGCAAATGCTGTTGATGGGGTGTAAATTCTGAGACGTGACAGCAAAACATCACAGGCCGATGATTAAAATGTGAACGTAAAACGAGGACGTTGGTTGGGCAGAGATTGCAATGAGGGCATATAGTCAGAGATAACCATCGACTGAACCATGCAGAGTCGATGAGAAAACAAGCATATCCCTCCTGTGTAAGGACCCTTCCATGGCAACCTCGCCGACTGATGTTCGGTAGCTGTCAGTCTTTAACAGCCTGCCGCATTAGTATATGCTGACCACAGAAAATTCAACAACCAGTATAGGCATTGACCTTCCCATCTCTGACTGTCCTGTGTTCCACTCATACACTACACTCTTACAAAAAAGGTGCTATCTAGAACCTAAAAGGGTTCCTTGGCTGTCACCATAGGAGAACCCTTTGAATAATTTTTTTGGGGTTCCAGGTATAGCCCTTTTGGTAGCAGGGAGAACCGTATTGGGTTCCATGTAGAACCATTCCCCCAGAGGGTTCTACATGGAACCCAAAAGAGTTCTACCTGGAATCAAAAAAAGGTTCTACTATGGGGATAGCCGAAGAACCCTTTTGGAACCCTTTTTTATGTATCATTTTCAAGACCTCAGAATCCAGAGTGAGATTACATTGAAAAGGTTACATACAGTTTGTGGTTTGGGGAGGACCAAATAATAAAATAAAAAAACACAGGAATATATAAATAAATAATGAATGGCATTTAAAGAGGGAATGTGTGTGTTGGGTTTATAGTCTGTTTTCTGAGTACATTATTTGAGCTTGACAGTGTTAATCATTCACACTTCCCCCGTCTCCCTTTTCCTGCCCGTCATGGATTATTGAAATATAAAAATAAGTGAGAGAAGGGCCCCCGAAGCGGTATCAAAATGTCAGGTTTGTACTTACAGCCTTATGCTGCTAGACAGGGTCAAGGGCTTCAATTATTTGTATATGTACACCCAGGCACTACAAGAAAGGTTATGTCACCCCCCGGCTATTTACTCCCACTTTTGAATGGGACTGATACTCAGCTCAATAGCCAGTGTCACTGATATGGAACTGACATAGCATTTGGAGGCAGAGGGAGAAAGAGGGGGCGTCAGAATAGACTGCCAGACAGGGGCATGGGACAGAAGGATGGGGGACGGGACGGGGGACAGGGGGGACGGGGGGACGGAGGGGATGGGGGGGTAGTAGAGAAAGTGTGTATGGCAATCACATGACCAATCTTGTATACCACAGTACCTTTGGTCTTCTGACCAAATCTGTTGTAGTTCAAAACTCTAAAGATCATTAACTAAGAAGCACTCTTTTTCTACAAAGCGATACAGAGGAGTGTTATGACAGAGATTGAAATGGGACATCTGATATGAGTAATATATCATCTGGGGATAATTATGATGATCTATTGGCTTTTATGCTGAACTGAGTTCAAAATGATTGCATAGGAAGAGATGACATTAATGGCTGGCCTCAACTCTGATCTAGCTGTGGAAGGTTGTACCGTACGCCCACCTCGGCCCACCAATAGTTTGTGTAAAAATCTGAGTTATTGAGAGTGATATGAAATTTCTAAATGTCATTAATTGACACCTTTTTCCTCTGAGCTGTCAAGAGGGAGACAGAAAGGTCACAGCTCTGGGGTGATATATATATATGACCCCCCCCTCACCCCCTCCCCCAGCATTGTGAATTATGGCTGTCGTTAACACGAGGGAATGGATGGTGGAGCCGACTGAAAGCCTCTATCGATCCACTTCCTGCACAGGAAAATCAGGGGCCTAAATATGGTGCCCTCCAACAGGGTCTCCCAGGCTTCAATGAAGGGGCTGATGCACTAAATTCTGGTTCTGGTTTACTCTTTGCCAAATAATTTATCCAACGAAATACTGTACACAACAAATGCCTAAAATGTGGCAGTATTTACAGCAGTAGCATAGCCAGAAATTTGTGGTGGGTGGGCCGGCGGAAATGTCCTGCAATTCTTCACATTTTGCCATGGGGCTGAGAGACAATGTAGCAATTTTAAAGCTAAATAATGCTAGAATATTGGTGTGTTGACTGTGGTCAAGGCACTGGATTATGAGCTGTCTTGTTTGCTAAAGGAACAAATGAATTAGGCAATGGCATGGTGCATACAGCCATAGAAGCACAGTGACATACTTTATTACAAAATGCGGTCAAATTCATGGTTTATTGGGGGTGTGGCTTTCAGTTAGTTATTTTTGGCCACACATCCCATGAGAGCGAATGTCATTCCAGTTCATCTGAATGTCATTCCAGTGCACTGGAATATGACTGCTTGCTATGAATTCTATCTGATGGTGTTTGCATGTTCAGGTAAAAAGACAATTAATGTCCCATTTGGAATTCTGACAAGTAGAGAGCATAAACAAGAAACACAGGAGTGCCTTCAGGAAGTATTTACACCCCTTGACTTTTTCCATATTTTGTTTTGTTACAGCCTGAATTTAAAATTAATTAAATTGAGATTTTGTGTCACCGGTCAACACACAATACCCCATAATGTCAACCGCTCATGGATTTCACCATGAGGCCAATGGTGACTTTAAAACAGTCACATAGTTTAATGGCTGTGATTGGAGAAAACTGAAGATGGATCAACAACATTGTAGTTACTCCACAACTAACCTAAATGACAGAGTGAAAAGAAGGAAGCCTTTACAGATTTGTTTTCTTCTCCCAAACACTCATGCTGTTTGCAATAAGGCACCAATGTAAAACTGCAAAAAGTGTGGCAAAGAAATGAACTTCATGTCCTGAATACAAAGCGTTATGTTTGGGGCAAATCCAACAAATCACTGAGTACCACTCTTCATATTTTCAACCATGATGGTGGCTGCATCATGTTATGAGTATTTAAAAATATATATTTACTGAACTGAAAAGACGAGCGACCCAGAGATTTGTGTGCTTTGGGGACCTTTAACAGAATGTGATTGGCAAAATGGGTGTTGTATGTGGAGGATGAGGGCTGCAGTAGGTATCTCAGATAGGGGGGAGTGAGGCCTAAGGGGTGTTTTATAAATAAGCATCAACCAGTGGGTCTTGTGACAGGTAAACAGAGGTGACCAGTTTACAGAGGAGTATAGAGTGCAGTGACGTGTCCTATAAGGAGCATTGGTGGCAGATCTGATGGCCAAATGGTAAAGAACATCTAGCCTCTCAAGAGCACCCTTACCTGCTGATCTATAAATTATGTCTCTGTAATCTAGCATGGGTAGGATGGTCATCTAGATCAGGGTTAGTTTGGCAGATGGGGTGAAATAGGAGCGATTACGATAGCGGAAACCAAGTCTAGATGTAACAGCAGCAGTTTTGATATGTGCTGAGAGAAGGACAGTGTACCGTCTAGCCATACTCCTAAGTACTTGTATGAGGTGACTACCTCAAGCTCTAAACCCTCAGAGGTAGTAATCACACCTGTGGGGAGAGGAGCATTCTTCTCACCAAACCACATGACCTCTGTTTTGGAGATGTTCAGAACAAGGTTAAGGGCAGTGAAAACTTCTTGGACACTATGAAAGATTTGTAGATTGTTTAACACAAAATCCGGGTAGGGGCCAGCTGAGTATAAGACTGTATCATCTGCATATAAATGGCTCAGGCAGTTACTTCCCCCTAGGATTGAGTCTTGGGGTATTCCCTTGGTGACAGGAGGTGGCCGAGACAGCAGATGTTCAGACTTTATACACTGCACACTTTGAGAGTGGTAGTTAGCAAACCAGGCCAAAGACCCCACAGAGACACCAATACTCCTTAGCCGGCCCACTAGAATGGAATGGTCTACCGTATCAAAAGCTTTGGCCAGGTCAATAAAAATAGCTGCACAACATTGCTTAGAATCAAGGGCAATGGTGACATCATTTAGGACCTTCAAGGTTGCAGTGACACATCCATAACATGAGAGGAAACCAGATTGCATACCAGAGAGAATACTATAGACATCAAGAAAGCCAGTCAGTTGATTATTGACAAGTTTTTCCAACACTTTTGATAAACAGGGCAAAATAGAAATTGGCCTATAAAAGTTAGGATCAGCTTGACGCACCATGGCTGCCTTCCAAGCAATGGGAACCTCCCCAGAGAGGAGAGACAGGTTATAAAGGTCAGAGATAGGCTTGGCGTTGATAGGGGCTGCAACCTTAAATAAGAAAGGATATAAACCAACTTTGTAGCTGGGCAGGGGAAAAAGAGGTAGAAGCATCAGGGTTAGTCACATTAGATGGGGTGGGAGATTAGGAAATGTTGGACGGGCAATGAGGCTTGGCTGAGTCAAATAGGAATAGGTATACTTGTTGTCTGCAAGGACTAGGGAGTTTTTTTAGGATTAACAGAAACGAAATAGTACAGGCAACATCCTAGAGGAAAACTTAGTTCAGTCTGCTTTCCAACAGACAATGGGAGACAAATTCACCTTTCAGTGGGATAATAAGCTAAAACATAAGGCCAAATATACACTGGAGTTGCTTACCAAGATGACATTGAATGTTCCTGAGTGGCCCAGTTACAGTTTTGACTTAAATTGGCTTGAAGATCTATGGCAAGACTTGAAATTGGCTTTCTAGCAATGATCAACAACCAACTTGTCAGAGCTTGAAGAATTGAAAAATAATAATGTGCAAATATTGTACAATCCAGGTGGGCAATGCTCTTAGAGACTTACCCAGAAAAATTCACAGCTGTAATTGCTACCAAAGGTGATTCTAGCATGTATTGACTCAGGGGTGTGAATACTTCAAATAAAATAAAATTGTATTAGTCACATGCGCCGAATACAACAGTGAAATGCTTACTTACGAGCCCCTAACCGACAATGCAGTTAAAAAAAAGAATTAAAAAAAAGAATACAAAATTTGGATAAGAATAAGAAATAAAAGTAACAAGTAATTAAAGAGGAGCAGTAAAATAACAGTAGTGAGACTATATATAGCCGGTACAGAGTCAATGTGTGGGGGCACCGGTTAGCTGAGGTGATATATACATGTGGGTTGAGTTATTAAAGTGACTATGCATAGATGATAACAACAGAGAGTAGCAGCAGTTAAACAGCCTGGAGGTGTGTTAGGTCATTGTCCTGTTGAAAAACAAATGACAGCCCCACTAAACGCAAACCAGATGGGATGGCGTATCCCTACAGAATGCTGTGGTAGCCATGCTGGTTAAGTATGCCTTGAATTCTAAATAAATCACTGGCAGTATCACCAGCAACGCATCCCCACACCATCACACCACCTCCTCCATCCTTCACGTTGGGAACCACGCATGTGGAGATAATCTGTTCACCTACTCTGGTTCTTGTGGTTCTTGTGATGTGAAAATGTAATATTCATAGCAACATTGCAGCCATGCTGGAAGAATCTCAACTCCATGGAATCACCTCGCATGGTCTTCAGTCCCAGACAGGCCCATGGTAGAGGTGGTTAATTTTTTAACAGAATATTATGGTACATAAGCTCTGGGCATTTAAGTTGAAAAATGTCTTTCTGCTTCGCCCGTCAGCGGTGGTCTTTTCATCATCAGTGAGCATGGAGGAAGGAGGAAGAGGGAGGAAATGACACTTTTTTCAAATCTATTTCCTGACTCAATGTTTAAGCAGTGCAGGGGTGTATGTCTCTTTGGTATGTGTGGAGATGGAGTGCATCCCACAGCATGTTCCGTGTGCAGCATCATGTCCACAGGGGAACATGAGATCTTTATCTGGAAAAGAGAGGGAGGGATGGATGAATAATCAGCAGAATTGAGTGGCTGTCCAGAACTCACATGAACTGTAGTATTCCTTGAATGATAGAAAATAATGACCCCAAAAAATGTATACTTTTGTTGCGATTGGAAGTGGAATATCGCCCCAGCTCTCTGCTTATGACATTATTATCAGCATCAACTATGTGAGGTGTTTAAATCACAACCACTACTGCTACTTAAACTGATCAGCATACTAAGAATGAGACTGAATTCTGTGATACAATTTTAAAATGGGAAAAAAATGCAGAAAATAAGAGAAACAGGTCATGTCTGAATACCCATACTTGTGTCCTAAACAGTAGGCTGTTTGAGTACGTGAAAAAAATTGAGTTTAATGGTATGCGACATTTTGAAAATCGAGTATACCGTAGCTCTTTATTGCAGTCAAATGATCAAATCGCTATCTAGTGGACTCATGGGTGGAATGTTATTCATATTTTTCCTTATTTCATAATCAATCAATATTATTATTTTTTTTTAATCCGGTGTTACTAGGTCAAACGATTTTGTTATAGTTCCGTCTTCTCTGATGTATATGTAACCCTCTCACCAGGCTCGAATTTGATTCTCACGATATTACCTTACGTAGAATATCTCAACAGCATGGGATGTTAGGTGAGAAGGACAATAAGAATCCCTATTGTAAACTCTCTAGGGTGGTGACAAATTAGGGTATTAACTTCAGATGGAATGATTTTAGATTTTTGTTATTGTATGCTTTCCCATGCATTAAATTAAATTGAAACAGGAAATGACTCCAAGGCAACATACATAAGGTTCAAGATGTGTATTATTACATTTTCAATGCACCACATCAAAGAAATAAAAATAATAAACCCCAATGAGTCGTGCACAACCCATGTCCAAATTATTTTGAGCTTGTTTAACTCCGTTGGCGTGCGTTGGAGCTAAAAAAAAAATAACGACACACATAAAGTCCCGGAGCACACCACCGTTGTGGTTACTCGTAGATATTCCCTCAGTGAAGTATGGCAGTTCCGTGCAGGTTTCCTCACAAGAGGAAGCACAGCTATCAATGCAGACGGTACTCCTTAGTAGTAGCCGATATCCCATGGAAACATGAACTCTTTAATCTTCCCCAAGCAAATCTCTCTCGGTGTCGCACGATGCTAGGCTAGCCTCAAGGCTGTCAAATACTGGGTCTTGACCCTGCCCTGTGCAACTGGGTCCTGGAATTTCTGACGGGCCGCCCCCAGGTGGTGAGGGTAGGAAACAACATCTCCACCCCGCTGATCCTCAACACTGGGGACCCACAAGGGTGCGTTCTCAGCCCTCTCATGTACTCCCTGTTCACCCATGACTGCATGGCCATGCACGCCTCCAACTCAATCATCAAGTTTGCAGACGACACTACAGTGGAAGACTTGATTACCAACAACGACGAGACGGCCTACAGGGAGGAGGTGAGGGCCCTTGGAGTGTGGTGTCAGGAAAATAACCTCACACTCAACGTCAACAAAACAAAGGAGATGATCGTGGACTTCAGGAAACAGCAGAGGGAGCACCCCCCTATCCACATCGATGGGACAGTAGTGGAGAAGGTGGAAAGTTTTAAGTTCCTCAGTGTACACATCACGGACACACTGAAATCGTCCACCCACACAGACAGCGTAGTGAAGAAGGTGCAACAGCGCCTCTTCAACCTCAGGAGGCTTGTCACCAAAAACACTCACAAACTTTTACAGATGCACAATCGACAGCATCCTGTCAGGCTGTATCACCGCCTGGTACGGCAACTGCTCCGCCCACAACCGCAAGGCTCTCCAGAGGGTTGTGAGGTACCCTGCCCTCCAGGAGGTGTCCTGCCACCCGATGTCACAGGAAGGCCAAAAAGATCATCAAGGACAACAACCACCCAAGCCACTGCCTGTTCTCCCCGCTATCATCGAGAAGGCGAGGTCAGTACAGGTGCATCAAAGCTGGGACCGATGACTGAAAAACAGCTTCTATCTCAAGGCCATCAGACTGTTAAACAGCCATCACTAACATAATTTTTCTTCTTTATTTAACCAGGTAGGCCAGTTGAGAACAAGTTCTCATTTACAACTGCGACCTGGCCAAGATAGAGGAAAGCAGTGCGACACAAACAACACAGAGTTACACATGGAATAAACAAACGTACAGTCAATAACACAATAGAAAAGTCTAAATACAGTGTGTGCAAATGTAGTAAGATTGGGGAGGTAAGGCAATAAATAGGCCATACTGGCAGAATAATTACAATTTAGCAATTAAACACTGGAGTGATAGAGGTGCAGAAGATGAATGTGCAAGTAGAGATACTGGGGTGCAAAGGAGCAAAAAAAGAAAAAACAATATGGGGATGAGGTAGTTGGGTGGGCTATTTACAGATGGGCTGTGTACAGGTGCAATGATCGGTAAGCTGCTCTGACAGCTGATGCTTAAAGTTAGTGAGGGAGATATAAGTCTCCAGCTTCAGTGATTTTTAAAATTCATTCCAGTCATTGGCAGCAGAGAACTGGAAGGAAAGGCAGCCAAAAGAGGTGTTGGCTTTGGGGGTGACCAGTGAAATATACCCGCTGGAGCGCGTGCTACAGGTGGGTGCTGCTATGGTGACCAGTGAGCTGAGATAAGGCGAGGCTTTACCTAGCAAAGACTTATAGATGACCTGGAGCCAGTGGGTTTGGCGACGAATATGAAGCGAGGGCCAGCCAACGAGAGCATACAGGTCGCAGTGGTGGGTGGTATATGGGGGCTTTGGTGACAAAACAGATGGCATTGTGATAAACTACATCCAATTTGTTGAGTAGAGTGTTGGAGGCTATTTTGTAAATGACATCTCCGAAGTCAAGGATCGGTAGGATAGTCAGTTTTACGAGGGTATGTTTGGCAGCATGAGTGAAGGATGCTTTGTTGCGAAATAGGAAGCCGATTCTAGATTTAATTTTGGATTGGAGATGCTTAATGTGAGTCTGGAAGGAGAGTTTACAATCTAACCAGACACTTAGGTATTTGTAGTTGTCCACATAATCTAAGTCAGAACCGTCCAGAGTAGTGATGCTAGACGGGTGGGCAGATGCGGGCAGCGATCGGTTGCATTTAGTTTTACTTGCCTTTCAGAGCAGTTGGAGGCAACAGAAGGAGTGTTGTATGGCATTGAAGCTCGTCTGGAGGTTTGATAACACAATGTCCAAAGAAGGGCCAGAAGTATACAGAATGGTGTCGTCTGCGTAGAGTTGGATCAGAGAATCACCAGCAGCAAGCGCGACATCATTGATGTATCCAGAGAAGAGACTCGGCCCAAGAATTGAACCCTGTGGCACCCCCATAGAGACTGCCTGAGGTCCGGACAACAGGCCCTCCAATTTGACACACTGAACTCTATCTGAGAAGTAGTTGGTGAACCAGGCGAGGCAGTCATTTGAGAAACCAAGGCTGTTGAGTCTGCCAATAAGAATGCGGTGATGACAGAGTTGAAAGCCTTGGCCAGGTCAATGAATATGGCTGCACAGTACTGTCTTATATCGATGGCAGTTATGATATCGTTTTGGACCTTGAGCGTGGCTGAGGTGCACCCGTGACCAGCTCGGAAACCGTATTGCATAGCGGAGAAGGTACGGTGGGATTCGAAATGGTCGGTGATCTGTTTGTTAACTTGGCTTTCGAAGACTTTAGAAAGGCAGGGTAGGATAGATATAGGTCTGTAACAGTTTGGGTCTAGAGTGTCTCCCCCTTTGAAGAGGGGGAAGAACGCGGCAGCTTTCCAATTTTTAGGGATCTCAGATGATTTGAAGAGAGGTTGAACGGGCTAGTAATAGGGAATGTAACATTTGCGGCGCATCATTTTAGAAAGAGAGGGCCCAGATTGTTTAGCCCAGCTGATTTGTAGGGGTCCAGGTTTTGCAGCTCTTTCAGAACATCAGCTATCTGAATTTGTGTGCAGGAGAAATGGGGGAGGCTTGGGCAAGTTTCTGTGGGAGGTGCAGAGCTGTTGACCGGGGTAGGGGGTAGCCAGGTGGAAAGCAATAAATGCTTATTGAAATTCTCGATTATCGTAGATTTATCGGTGGTGACAGTGTTTCCTAGCCTCAGTGCAGTGGGCAGCTGGGAGGAGGTGCTTTTATTCTCCATGGACTTTACAGTGTCCCAGAACTTTTTGGAGTTTGTGCTCCAGGATGCAAATTTCTGTTTGAAAAATCTAGCCTTTGCTTTCCTAACTGCCTGTGTATATTGGTTTCTAACTTTCCTGGTGTGTGTACTAGTCTATTTGATTTAATTTATATACTGTATTTTACAGCACACCAATATGATTTGTTTCTGTCTTTAGTCCTTTTTAAATAGGATAGATGAGCTATATGATCTACTACAGTATAGGTCGAATGTGATAGTCTGCCAGTAATCAGCCTGAGTAGGCCAATAACTCCATTCTTATCCTATTCAGAGTTTAGAGAAATGAATTTAATTGGAAATGAACTATTATCAGGCTGGTTATTGTGATGCATGTCTGTTGAATTTGGAAAAATCCCCACCCACTCGGCCCCGCCTCACCTACTCAGCCAGTCAGGAGCCGCTACTGCGTTGCGGCCGTGGCATACTGTATACTTTTTATTACGGTACATGCTAAATAGTATGCCACAATGAGTACATAGTATGCAGTTTAGGTATGTATTACGCTAGCATGGGTATTCGGACACGGCCACTGAAACATCTATTATCTTGCTCAAAATCATGGTAAAATGGTTGAGTGAATGATTTGAAGATAATCAACTCTCTAAGACCTGAGCTGCTCCAAAATGGCTGCAGTAGAGCTGTCGTCACAGGCTCCAGTATCCAAGATCATATCCTGTACTGTAGGCAGGTCACTAATGAGTTCATGATGTGGAGAAGTAAGTAAATGACAGACGGAGATCAGACATAGAGGGGGAGTCACTCATTTCTTTTTTTTCAAAGGCTTGCGGGGGGAAACTAATCTAAACAGCAGTTTATGTTAAAGTTGATGTTAAACCCTAAATCTCATTAGAGCTGCGAAGGAGGAACATGTTTGACAGGGGGGGATGTTGAATCACTTCCTGTACAGTAACATATAGCTTTCATGTGGTTCTCAACCTAATTATGGGGAAACATTTTGGAGCATTAGAAACAACATAAAAACCTGAGGCACACAATAAGTAATATATAGCAGGACCGAAAGTGTTAAAGAAAACTGATGACTACTGTATGTCTATCTTTTTCCTCAGTAGACTAGCTTTACATTTCATTAGCTTCTAAATCAGTGACATGATCCTTGAGCTAGTTTTCTTGAGCTAGTTTCCCATCACTGTTATTACAGTGTTATTTGCTAACAGTGGCAATTGGGCTAATCCTGTTGGTGAGTGCTCATGATTCTTCACTGGACATAATGGCAGTCAAGCAATGTTGAGTTGCCAGAGCCTGTGCGTGGGACCTTTATCTTGGATTGCAGTGCCTCTGAAACACAATGAACTCGAAATCTAGTTTGCAACACTTGACATGGATAAAGCGATCATATGCAATGAACCCTGTCCTTGTGGATCATATTGAATAAGAAAAATAGCAAAGCGGGTGCTCTCAGGACATCAAGTTCACACTGCTACAGAGAGGGCAATATGCCTGATCAGGGTGATTGGTCTCCAGCAAATAACTCACTACAAGATTAGAAGGGTAATTCCTGGTCCAGAACAGAGGCTAGAAGTGCTAATCAATGGAAGTGCCTACATGACGAGGGGAGATTTTGGCTGGTTGACCACTAATGTAGGGGGAGCTGGGTGTTAAAGGGGGGTGGGTGGGGAGCGTGGTTTCAGAGCTTGACAGTTTGAACTCTTTTCAAACATAATGTGTGATTAATGAGGGTTTTTATGTTGCGAGGGAGCGGGGGCTGTGAGACATGGGGCTGAAAGTATTGACATCTCCATTATTTACTGACTGATCGGAGCAGCCAAAGGGCCCCTGATTAGAAAACAATAAATGCTGTTATTGGTGATCCGGGCCTAACCAGGACACTGCAAATGCATGCCCAAGCTTTTCTAATTACTGTGGCCATTGCACACTGGACAGTGATAAACCAATAGCAATGCTCCATTCCCGGTGGGCAAGGGGGTGTTTGCGTGGGCTATCCATGTGTTATAGGAGAGGGAGGGGGACGTTTCAATAGATACCATATGGCAGATAACACTGCAAAGAGAACATCAAACAAACTTGATAAGATCCTTCACCACTCATTGGTGTTTCACATAACTCTACATGGTTCTTGCGACTAAATTGGTAAAGCAAAATCTGAAACGTGGACATTCCATTGTGGAAAAAAACCCACTGAAAAATCTTATTACTAATGTACAGCCATTTATGTATGCTTTAGCCTGTGTTCTAAAGCCAACAAATAAAACATGTTAGGATATTTGACATAGGAAATCATCGAGCTTCTCCTAAAGAGTAAATGGTGGTTCATTCTCACGTTCCCTCTCTGACATTTGAAGATACAGAAAAAGCCTCGGCTGTTGAATGATAATAAACCCTCACATCGAGAATGAAATATTAAAGTCTAATTTTAAGTATTATGACGGCTGCCTTTCCTCCTGATTAAAATGAAAAGTTTTGCTGCACACAAGAGCCAATTTCTTCCACATTACACTTAAATGAGTTAAAGTATTTACAAAACTTTTTTTCCTTATCGATATCCGCTTTTATGTGGAAGTCGCATGCAATAAATTCTCTTAAAGACAATTATGTTATTTTTTTCTTATTTTCTTTATCATCATAGTCACAAGGTGTGCACATCTGCACACGTACAGTAGGAAGTGCGTAGTTTTTTTGAGATGCAGCTGTTTTGTATGTAATAGAAACTTGGTTTCGTTTAATCCAAGGGTACGATCAATTAAGATCTACACGTTCCTCAAGCCTGAGACTGTTTCGATCCTCCATATATTTGCATTATGTAACTCCATAACGTCTTGCGTGTGTGTTTATGCATGGGTGCGTGTATGTGTGTAGATAGTTAACCCGGTTTTCACAGCTACAGTAGGTAAGACTGTCCTTTGGACCATGTAGCCCGAAGACAGAGACTTTTCACTGTGAATTTATGTCAGGCCCATGCCTCCGGAATAGCGTCTCTCCACCCACTGTGGATTTACGTGTCACTTAATGTGAAACGACAGCACCGTCCTTGACGACTGCACTTGTTATTGGTCCGTGAACGACAGGGCCAGGTTGCATCCGATCGTCAATTTTTTTTTTTTTTTAAATCTAGTCTGAACATTGCAACAAGGCACTAATCAACTACAGTACCATGTGTCACCAGTGTGTACCAGTGTGTACCAGTGTGTATGCAAGTGTAAGCATGTTTGAACTTGTGTTTTTGTGTATACCAGAAAATGTATGATAATAGCACAAAACATGTCAATCCATAATCAAATGCAATCCTAATTCAATTATAATGCCAATCACTTGTACAGTGTTTGTCATACACAAAAATATTATTTGTTGCAAAAAAAAAAAAAAAAACAGGAACATACTGCAATTGTCTCAAGAATCAAATATGGATCTGTTGGCTTTCAATAATATAATGTTAGGGAGTACAACATATTTTGGTGACCGGAGGTCTTTCAAAGTTCCTCTATAAACTGAAGGATGTTGACTGTCTGCAGGACAGATGAGTGTAAATAACCTGGTTCCCTCTTTAAAGTGCATCTCAATGTCAGTCGCTCTTGAGACGCCTCCAAAGTTATGACTTTGTGACAGCAACAGCCAGGAGTGTCTCTTCTTTGTGACTCCTTAAACAAAATATCGCCTCACCATAAAATTGATGACACCGCTGAGTTGTGTTCACTTTCTTCTGACATCTTCAAAGGGATTTCTCTTCAGAGTGTATATATTTTTTTTTTGTGTGGGCTGCATGAAAACAACTTGGTAATTGCTTTCTAAAAGATGATTAAATAAAGGTATAAATCAGGCGCTGGTGAGATCTGAGGGAGATTAACTCATGGGGGTCTTCTACAGGCGATTGTAGAGGAGGTCTGGACGTTAGACAAATGGCCTCTTGGCTTGTCATGGACCAGCGTTTCTCATTTTGGAGATTTATTCCGTATTCTTCAGGCTTGTTTGACTAGCCAGGAGAGATAAGAGGGAGAAGGTTTACACATAGAAACATATTGAAAGCATAACCTATTACGGTGAGTGAGGAACAAACAACAGATTAGGCTATCGACTCACTCACCGGTCCATAGGTGAAACAGGATCATCATGATGACACATCATCAACAACACAAGTACTGTATACCAATGGTTCTTTTCTCCAAGTGATCAAATTTCAATTTCAAGAAATGTCATGATCATGATCTCAAATTTGCTTCACTAAATATTACCATGGCAAGTGTTTTAATATTTCCCTTTGTTCTCTTGTTGGCGTTGAATGCCATAATGACCCAGTAGTGTATCAGATTTAATCTAATCTTGTGCTATTCTACATATTTTGCAATGAGGCTGGAAGAATTTTGCATTTTGAAATGAATTTCCTGCAATTCGACACATATTACTGTATTGGGGTAAAATTTGATATATATGCATATTATATACACCTCACACGCGACCCAAAATGAGCCTATTAAAATGTTTATGTGAATCCATTAAACAAGTAATATGCGTTTAGGTGACTAAGATCAAGGAATGGTCATGAGAAGCCAATATCAAAGCAAGTATATTTAAAATCATTGTAAAATTAATAGATTCACATACAAGGCATAACTCTTAAGTTACAAAGCAATACTGACATCAACGAAGCATACTTATTTAAAAAATAAAATAAAATCACCTTTATTTAACCAGGTAGGCCAGTTGAGAACAAGTTCTCATTTACAACTGCGACCTGGCCAAGATAAAGCAAAGCAGTGTGACAAAAAACCATACAGAGTTACACATAAACAAACGTACAATCAATAACACAATATAAAAATCTATGTACAGTGTGTGCAAATGGAGTAAGGAGGTAAGGAAATAAAGAGGCCATAGTAGCGAAGTAATTACAATTTAGCAAATTAACACTGGAGTGATAGATGTGCAGATGATGATGTGCAAGTAGAAATACTGGTGTGCAAAAGAGCAAAAAAATTGAACTAAAAACATTATGGGGATGAGGTAGGTTGTTGGATGGGCTATTTACAGATGGGATGTGTACAGCTGCTGCGATCGGTGAGCTGCTCAGATAGCTGATGCTTAAAGTTAGTGAGGGAGATATAAGTCTCCAACTTCAGTGATTTTTGCAATTCGTTCCAGTCATTGGTAGCAGAGAACTGTAAGGAAAGGCGGCCAAAAGAGGTGTTGGCTTTGGGGATGACCAGTGAGATATACATGCTGGAGCGTATGCTACGGGTGTTGTTACGGTGACCAGTGAGCTGAGATAAGGCGGGGCTTTACCTAGCAAAGACTTATAGATGACCTGGAGCCAGTGGTCTGGCAACGAATATGTAGCGAGGGCCAGCCGACGAGAGCATACAGGTCGCAGTGGTGGGTGGTATATGGGGCATTGGTGACAAAACGGATGGCACTGTGATAGATTGCATCCAGTTTGCTGAGTAGAGTGTTGGAGGCTATTTTGTAAAAGATATCACCGAAGTCGAGGATCGGTAGGATAGTCAGTTTTACGAGGGTATGTTTGGCAGCGTGAGTGAAGGAGGCTTTGTTACGAAATACGATTCAGTGTGCGGTCAGTGATTGGTTGAAGAGCATGCATTTAGTTTTGCTTGCATTTAAGAGCAGTTGGAGGCCACGGAAGGAGTGTTTTATGGCATTGTAGCTCATTTGGATGTTTGTTAACACAGTGTCCAAAGAAGGGCCAGAAGTATACAGAATGGTGTTGTCTGTGTAGAGGTGGATCAAGGAATCACCCGCAGCAAGAGCGACATCATAAATATATACAGAGAGAAGAGTCGGCCCGAGAATTGAACCCTGTGGCACCCCCATAGAGACTGCCAGAAGTCCGGACAACAGGCCCTCCGATTTGACACACTGAACTCTATCTGAGAAGTAGTTGGTGAACCAGGCGAGGCAGTCATTTGAGAAACCAAGGCTGTTGAGTCTGCCGATAAGAATACTGTGATTGACTGAGTCAAAAGCCTTGGCCAGGTCGATGAAGACGGCTGCACAGTACTGTCTTTTAACGATGGCAGTTATGATATTGTTTAGTACCTTGAGCGGGGCTGAGGTGCACCCGTGACCAGCTCGGAAACCGGATTGCATAGCGGAGAAGGTATGGTGGGATTCGAAATGGTCACTGATCTGTTTGTTAACTTGGCTTGCGAAAGACTTTAGAAAGGCAGGGCAGGATGGATATAGGTCTGTAACAGTTTGGGTCTAGAGTGTCACCTCCTTTGAAGAGGGGGATGACCGTGGCGGCTTTCCAATCTTTAGGAATTTCGGACGATACATAAGAGAGGTTGAACAGACTAGTAATAGGGGTTGCAACAATGGCGGTGGATAATTTTAGAAGGAGATAGTTCAGATTGTCTAGCTCAGCTGATTTGTACGGGTCCAGGTTTTGCAGCTCTTTCAGAACATCTGCTATCTGGATTTTGGTGAAGGAGAAGCTGGGGAGGCTTGGGTAAGTAGCTGTGGGGGGAGCTGTTGGCCGGGGTTGGGGTAGCCAGGAGGAAAGCATGGCCAGCTTTGGATAAATGCTTATTGAAATTCTCGATTATCGCGGTGGTGACAGTGTTTCCTAGCCTCAGTGCAGTGTGCAGCTGGAAGGAGGTGCTCTTATTCTCCATGGACTTTACACTTCTAGGCATATACAGTACACCCTAAGGTTAACCTATAAGACAAAACATGAACAAATAGATGCCTATGAGGCCAAAAGTCTTGAATCTTTGGAAATGTGAATTGATCATGCAACCTTCCTCCATGGACTGGATACAGGATAAGAGACAGAACAAAGGGGTTTCATTCCATTTATAACATCTGAAGATGTAACTATTCCATACCTAAACCAATCACCATTGACCAATCATATGATACCAAGTTTACAGTCACCTGATCACCCAGGCCCAATCTCCACAGGGTGTCACAGCATCTAAAGCAAGGGTCTTCAACCTTTTCTAGCATGAGAGCTACTTAAAAAAAAGAAACATATCGCAAGCTACTATTTTTATAGCTATAAAATAGGCACATTCTTCTCTTCTACCCTGCAACTCTTTCCCTGGTCTTTGGTGTACAAAATATTTGTTGTTTTCTGTCAATATACCTGGTCAAATAATTAACCAATGGAATGTGGAATGAGTGGAATGACCCCTGATGGCAAGAGAAAGCACATGCTGGAATCAAATTCATGAAGGTTGAAATCCAGCACTGATTTCCCTTGAAATTCCAACAGCACTTGTGGGGTGAAGGTGGAAGGGAATAGGACGGACATATACAGAGGAAGAGAGAAGGAAAGAGGGGGAGATAAAAAGAGAGGGGGAGGGAGCCTGACACATACTTGGCAGCAGGTGATGTGGTGAGCGGGACAGTACCTGAACTGATTCTGCAGGGGGGAATGGATAGGCTGTGACACACGGCAGCGCACCCCAGTGCTCTATGGATTTGCTCCTCGCAGGCTGTGCGAGGACTGTGTAAGGGAAGCAGGCTGAGCGTCTGAGGCCTTGCCATCACAACTCTCCATATGGGGAGGCGGGACGATGGTACTGACGGACCAGCCGCCTCAAATCACCCATCTGCACGCTTTGCAGGTGTTTCCAATGATTATATTATTAGCTCTATCCGCTCATCTTAGATTTTTATGTTTTTCTTTAGTATCCCCGGCCTCAATCTGGGTGGGATAAAATGTAAAATATATACATGCCTGCTCCACCATCTGTCTCAGAGAAAGACAAGTAAGGCATCTTCATGGAAACGGAGGTTTTATTCAAGTTTTATGAGTGCTTAGCTTTGGGTTTTCGTTTTTCTGCAGTGTGTATGAGTGTGTGTATGTACGTGTGTGTTGTGAGGGCAGGCATTGAGCAGACATGGTATACAGATTGATTTGCATAATGGTTGATATAATCTGAAAATAATGAGTACCATCTTCTGTAGACACTCGTGGAACAGGTTGCGCTTACTATTTTAGACCCAAGCCGAGTCGAGCTCTACAAGCATGACAGTAGTATTCTAAAAAAAAAGAAGATATTTTTGGTGTCTAGAATTGCCTGGTGTGTATGAAGTGTTTGACCAGTGGTGTGACTGCTTGGTGCTCTGTAACAGGAGAACAGGGCACTTCTTAATGACACACTTTAATGATTGGTCATAAATCTTTTTCCTCAGAGATGGAGGAGGTTGACAGCAACACACTCTCCTGCACAGGAAATGTCTCTCTGATGACCAACGTGAGTTTGTGTGTGTGGGTGTGTGTGTTTGTGTGCGTGTGTGTGCGTGCATGTGTGTGTGCGTGAGTGTGTGTGTGTGTGTACAGCCAAACAGTATTAATACTGTACTGTACTGTAACATTGTCATGTAAAACTACAGCAATTGCTAACAGTGTGTCAGAATGCCATTGGACCCCCATAATGCATTGTTCTTTACAGTACTGTACTGTAATATAGACTTCTAGTTGCTAACTGTAAGATTTTTGCTGTAAATGTACATCCGTTTGTTACAGTGTAGGTAGACCTCAGTTATGAGAATCTGAATATTCTGTTCTGAATCCCCTCAGCTCCACTGCTCCAGCCTGCTAGTGTGACATCATCAGTAGGAGGGACTGTGGTAGTGCAGTCTTCACAGTGGTTTAATCGCAACCAATGCACTAGTGCTCTCTGTCTATGTGCTAACATATCACACCCACCCAAACTGTGTTCTCAAGTGGATGAAGAGAGCTGTGGTGCTCGGAGCGCATGCCTGCCTCTTTCAAGTGTCTCACAGAAGGAGATGTGAGGGCAAATTCAGCTTGGGATCCCTTGACAACGAGGAGAACTGCTCTATAATCACAGGGGGAATCTCAGGGAATCGAGTGTTGAGATCTCGGTCTCTCCACAGATGCGACAAGGGTGTCTTATTTGTAAACATACAGTGTGTGTCGTTTTATTTCTGTGCTGTGTTTTGAATGAGCTTTTTCTCTCTCCCTTCATTCAGCCAGCCTGTGATTGTGTATTCTTCGTTGTCAGGCCTGCTTCTCAGTGAGGAAGCAGCGGATGTTTGGTAATGGCCATTTAGAGTAATCAATCGGCCTCTTTGAAGTTTGGAGATGAAAGAAGAGTTTGACAGCTAATGTGTGTCTGTCCTGTGACGTGAACGGCATGGCAATGCCAGCGCTTTGAAGGCAAAAGGACGGGCACATCAGGTTGAATTTATCCCTTTCTAAAGACATACCTCTGCTGAGTGCTGCCGCAATGGCAAGTGGCAGTTCTCTCTCTCGCGCACACCTCTCTCTCTCTCTCTCTCTCTCTCTCTCTCTCTCTCTCTCTCTCTCTCTCTCTCTCTCTCTCTCTCTCTCTCTCTCTCTCTCTCTCTCTCTCTCTCTCTCTCTCTCTCTCTCTCTCTCTCTCTCTCTCTCTCTCTCTCTCTCTCTCTCTCTCTCTCTCTCTCTCTCTCTCTCTCAGTTTCTCTCACCCTGTTTTATATATCTGTCACATCCATGTACCTCCTATGCAGCTTGTGCCAGCTCCTATTCCACGCTTCCCTACAGAAATGTGTTCAGGTAAACATTTCACGCTTGCTTATGCTAAAGGGAAGTGGCAGACGCAGGTAACTGACAAGCTAGGATCACAGTGGTATTGATGAAGAAAGCTTTATTTTTGTGCTATTTTGTCTGAATAACAGTTTTGGTTAAAAAGGAAATTCATATCTGAAGATTGGATTAATGTCCGTGAGTGAAATAAACAAGCGTCAATTATCATTTGCATGTTATTAGGAACATAATTTGTATTTTATTGTCATATTCATGGTTTTAGCTCAGTCTGTAGTCCAGCATCTACCATAATAGCTCAGAGAAAGTGCCAGGGTTGTGCATGATTAAAAAAAGAAAGCAAAACATTTACAGAAACGGAACATTACCCATAACCACTCACGCTTTGAACACTCACTATGGTGGTCCGTGACCCCCGCAGAGGCATTCTGAAAAAACTCTCCTCCTACAGGGAACATGAGGACCACAGTATGTAAAGGAAGTAATCTTTAGGTCTACAACACTTTTTCCCCAACCAGGGGCCTGTTAAGTTTTTATGTTCCTTTGCGGTGGTGTGTGGTGGTTGGTGTGTGTTAGGGTTATGACACTGTTTCTCCTCCCTGCCGAGGAATAGTTTCAGCCCAAGACAGAATGAAAGGCACACTACTTTTGCTTTCTTTCTCTTTCCAATTTTTTTTTTTTCAGAGACAGTTCCTGGGCCGCGGTGCAGACACATGGGTAGGTTAATGGCGTCTCGGAGCTGCAGCCTAACACATGCTTACATAACCTAAAACACATGTGGTCCTGTCATTTAAGGAGGCCTAAGCCATGAACCCTATTGGAGCTCTGCAACCCCTAATTAAATGTGGCTGCGTTTACACAAAAGTCAAATATCCATTACATCATCACAGTTTTTACCTTTTTTTGTTGTCTTTTGATATTATGAATGATGTAATCACTTCAATATAAATCACTCCAGCTAAGGTCACAAAATAAATAAATAGAGAAGAAAAATTACAATGATTATGGTCATATACACCGAATGTAAAAAACATTTGGAACACCTCTTTTGCCCTCAAAACTGCCTCAATGTGTTGGCGCATGGACTCTACAAGGCGTTGAAAGCATTCCACAGGGATGCTGGCCAATGTTGACTCCAGTGCTTCCCACAGTTGTGTCAAGTTGGCTGGATATCATTTGGGTGGTGGACCATACACAGGAAACTATTGTGCATGAAAAACCCAGAAGCGTTGCAGTTCTTCATACCTCATTCAAAGGCACTTAAATACTATATTTTGTCATGCCCATTCACCCTCTGAAAATCATTCTTGATTCTGTCTCTCCCCTTCTGAACTGATTGAATTGGATTTAACACGTGACAACAATAAGGGAGCATAGCTTTCACCTGGTCAGTCTATGTCATGGGGGGTGTTCCTAATGTTTTGTACACTCAGTGTACAATACCCTTTCATCTCTTGGATTTTAGAACAATGACACTGTACACTTAACTGTATAGGAGGCAGTCTAGGACAGTTTGCAAACAGTTGATGAATCATGTTGTATGAGTACGCATACTGTATTAACACACTCAAAAGAACAACAGTCTTATAAGTGAATGTCATATAACAGCACTACAACAAAGCATGTCTCGGTCTGGCAAGTGACACAGCAAGAGTGAGGGGGTCTCTGGATGTTGTTGTGTGAATGATGAACATAGCGAAGGGAAACCTATGATGAGTGGGACTGCAAAAATGCACCCAAACACACCAATGTACTTTCCATTACAAAGTTATATATGGGTTCAAAGTCAACAACAAAAAAACATCCACAATACCCTAACAGATTATTGATTTACTGGTAAACTCTGAGAGGGAGTTTTATAGATTGTCAGAAAATAAATTCTAGAGGGAAAAAGTTTTACACTCTCAGCATGAGCAAATGTATGACAGGTAAAGCTACCACGACAATGCGCACTATCCAATGTTTGGGCTCTTGTTAATCCGTGAAAATTGCTGATACCCTTATCGTAAAAGCAGTTTTATTAATAAGAAAGCACAGCAGCTGAGGCTAACGCTATTTTGAAAGAAGTCGGAAATCGCACTCAAAAGGTCCGTGAATAGCGACGAAGACGAAGACTACAGCTGAGAGGGACACTGGTCGTCCCCTCTGCCTTTCTTAATCACTGACTCTATAAGACTCTGGTTTGATCCCATTTCTCTTTTCTCTACATTAAAGCCCCCTCTCTAAAAAATATCTCTGCACCAGTAACATCGCAATGGCTTACTTATCTCGGCATTACCTATTAAAGGTTTAAACCCCCGCGTCTTTGATAAACACCCACTTATCTCCTCAGTCTTATCGTGCTCTTGAAGGTCCTTCTCCCATGGCGCAGTCATTTGTTTAATTAAAGTGTCATTTTGGGGAAGAAAATATGGCTCCGTCGTTTGCGAGAAATGCAAAGAAGTTTACAATATTGTTGGTGCTTTTTTAGCCTTTAGCCAGGCTTAGATTAAGTCAGTAGTGTATTGGACGCTGGTTTTGAAAACTGAGGCGACAATTTGGAGATCCCTCCGAGAGGCAGCAACACAGATGACAGAGAAGAGAAGCACAATAAAAGCTTGTTTGAGAGTCTCTTTCAGCCCGTCTCTAAACGAGGCCCTGAGAGGATTGGCTTTTAGGCCTTGAGCTTCTGTCAGCACTTTGGAGGCGATTTGCGCATGATTTCATTAGGAGCAAAATAAATATGAAAATAGAGTCTATGCAAGGTACTGGGTATTGTCGGTGCACATACACAACTCCCACTGACACAGAATACACACTATAGGCCTAACAGTCCTTAAGGGGTTCACAAAAATTCTGTTTTCTCTTACTCTATAACCCTTTTACATCTTCCTTCAGAACTGGCCAGATGCAGGTGCTTTCTTGTTTTCTGTTTCCATTGATCTCATCCTTTGGTATTTGGGAAACTAAAGACAAAATCAGCAATGGTTATCATAGGGAAATAAAAGCATGAGTCTCTGGCTGTAGTCCGAACACTTAAAAGACACACCCTATCCCCTCAGCTCTCAAAACACTTCTGATGACGTATCATGACGTCTGACGAGAAAACACTTGCAGGGCAAGGGGCGAGGGAGGGAGGAATGATTTTTAAATGGACCACCCTTGGCAGGAAATTCGTCACTTGTTCATCCCGTGAATATTGTTTTTTCTCCCGCCGGTAGCTTGTGGTTGCTTTATATGCGCTACAGTCAATTATGAGTGCATGTCTACTTATATTAAATATATCATTATTAATATACGCCTACTGTACGATAGCTAGCCAATGAATTATCGAACTAACGTTAGCCTGCCTAGCTGGATATCCTGAAGAAGGAAAATGTTTTATTTCTACAATTTCTAAAAGATAACCAAATAAAAACATGTACTTTTTACAAGATGTGTTTGTGCCATCATGTGCATTAGTAGCACAATTTCTAACTTATTTGCATTCATTTTTACTTACACTTGTATGTTGACTTCTCCATTGATGCTGTTTTGAAGTTTTCGCTGACTTTTCTTAGCAGACGTACAATTGTCGCGAATTGAATTATGGGGAGTTTCAGGCCTCGGAGTGAACATAATTGTACACTCGCAAAGCTGACTAAAAACGAGGGCTGAGGGGCTTACGTTGCAAACTTCCCTTGCTTGGCTAATCATTTGGACCACCCTCCAATTGCGACGGGGATTCCCCCAAGGGCATAAGGTGAGGGTAAGTGGACGAGGGTGTGTCTTAAGTGTTTGGACCGCAACCTCTGTCTCAGTCTCATCCACTCAGGGGTCAGCTGAGGTTTTGAGTGAGGTCACAGGGCACAGTAAGCATAATGCCAGACTGCATCATGTACCCCCACGTCGACAGACAACATCAGCATAATAAGTGAATCAGTACCCTATAACTCCAGCTCTCACATTGGATACCTCTGATATCAATTTTAGAACCTGAGGTCACTATTGTTCCATTTTTCTCCTTTGCTTTGCAAGGGAACTAAAGACTCTCTGCCCGTGCATCTTTTGGAATGGTGACAGGGTGTGAGACTGAGAGATTTATGTAGCCGGGTGTGCAGATGCAGGGAAGAAATATATACGCGAGATCAAATGGAGGTGCATGATAAGGCATGAAGAACAGCTCTCTAGGCTCATAAATGAATGGCAGAGAGAAGGTTGTCATTATTCGAGCAGCCTTTAAAAGAAGGGTATGGAGCCCAGATGGTAGGGGAGAGATAGCCTGGCGAAGTTTGAGTAATTGATGACTTAAAAATAAACCAGAGGGTTCATCTTGGGAGGGATAGAAGAGGAATTACTCAACACAACAAACATGCTGCATTCAGGTCAAGAGCATTGTTGAGCTCCTCTAAAAAAAAAGAGGTGCCACAGATTAAAAGAGAGGCGTCACAGTGACTCTGCTGTTTGACTCTCAGAGACATGTTACCGTAGTAAATGTGAACACTAATGAATGATATACTGTAGACCAGTGTTTCTTCATCCTAGTCTTTTGGGACCCAAAGGGGTGCACGTTTAATTTTTTCCCCCTAGCACTACACACATGATTCCAATAATCAACTGATTCCAATAACCTTCAATTAGTGAAATCAGGTGTGTAGTGCTAGCGCAAAAACAAAAAATGTGCACCCTTTGTGTCCCGAGGACCAGGATAAAGAAACACTGTAGACAATCAAATGAGACATGCAGCAGGAGTACCACTATTCAGGTGATGATCATTGGCATATTGTCAATAAGCGAGGGCATTTTCATTCAACAAGCCAATGCATTTATACAAGTTCACAAGACGTCAATGCTGGCAAAGAAGTTCTAATCGTACCTAACAAATCTGGATGAGAAGAGAATGAGAATGCTACTGTCAGCATTTAGGGACAGGCCACTAGCGTGTCCCTCCTCCCTCTTCCCTCTCTCAGACAGCTGGCTGTCTGTCCGTGTGCAGGTGTTCTGCTGTTGGGCTGTATTGTGGGGATTTGTCCCTGTCCCTTCCTAGGCAGTGCAGAGAGGGGTTAGGAAAATCATGAATCACTTTATTGAAGTCTAAGTGTGGGAGAGAGAAATAGAGAGGTGTATATGTGTGTGCAGGGTTGGGGAGTAACGGATTGCATTTTTTTTTTTTTTACTGTAATCCGTTACGTTACCAGCTAAAATATTGTAATCAGATTACCAATACTTTTGAAAAAGTTGATTATTACTTCTAGGATTACTTTTAAATTTAGAAGGATGTTTGCAGAAAAAAAATGTCCATGAAACAATTGCTTGTTTTCTTAATCACCTTTCATATCAACGTCAACAGAAAAAGTACTGCTTCGATCTTCCCGCCTGAGCAACACGGTTACAAAATAAAAAGGTATGGCACGCCAATGCAGTGCATTCTTTTCGATGGCGTTTCAAAAAACGAAGAAGAAGAGGGCTGGACTGTAACAGTTCATTGCAAACTATGTTTGCCCAACGGTAAAGCTGCTGTTGACATCCAGAGACTCGACTTCGAACCTGAAGAAACACTTAGAGGTAAGGATGACGATTGGCAGCTGTGGCATGTTAGCTTGCTTAGCTAGCTTGTCTTTAGAGACAGACAGGTTGTCTTCACAATGTTACAAATGTTCCAGCATAGGTCAGATTTTAGAGAATATTAGCTAGCTAGTTTGTCAGATTACTAGCTAGCTATTCTGTTTAGTTTGCTAATTTGCTTGCCAACTCTCCTACACTATGTGGTATGCAGCTCACTTAAGGTTGCTCTGTCGGTTGCTAGCTATTGTAGTTTGCAAGATATCGTAGCAAGTATGCTATTGTGCTAATTTGTTAACAATTTTTCGAATTAAATCTATTTTAACTAAGATAAATCAGTTCTACTGTAGATAGTTGGGTGAGATTCACTGAGCTACATAGCCTAGCTAGCTAGCTAAGTGAAAAGTAAAAAAAAAAAAAGAAGCTAGTTGCACTCTGTAACCGAACATAACAAGATGCTCACTGTCATGGTTGTTGCTAACTTAGTTAGCTAGCTAGCTATCAAGCTAGCTATGGTTTCAGAGTAACATGCTACCCAAATCAATAAATCCACACTACAGTTTTCCTGCTGTTCAATTGTTTTTTCAACCCAAATAAATGCCTGCATTATTCAATCATAACTCAACGTATACTGTATTAGTCCATAGTTTTTAAAAATATTTCTAGACAAACAATACAAACAACCATAGACATCCTTGCATCCACAGCTTTGTCCATGTGTGACTGGTTGCATGTTCCAACCCCAGCCCTGTGTTTATCAGACAGGAGCAGGCTATGGAAAGTGACAAAAGTTGGGTAAAGCTACAGTCCTTAATTGAAACAATAACAAGGTGCTCACTCCACTGTTGTTTTACATATACTGTAGTGTCATAATTAAGTAATTGCATTTCATTTTTTAAGAGGATGCATAACAGTCAATGGAAGACCCTGAGCCGGAAAATGTAGCCAGATGACATGGAGGAGTGCAGAGATGCACAGCCATCGAGAGATGGCCAAACATGGAGATATTGTACACCGTTGAAACAAGCCAAACTACAACCAGGAGGATCACACAGCTCACAAAACCGGGTTAATCACCTGGTATTTGACTTGATCATAGAGGATGTGCAACCCTTTTCGCTAGTAGAGTTGCCTTCATTCCGCAAGATAGTAGAAGGAATCAATGGTGGGAGAAAGGTCATGTGTAGAAAGAATTTGATGCAATGAACTGAAAGTGAATTTGAGTCCATGAAAGAAGCTCTCTCCACCAAACTGCAGAGCGTAAAGTCAGTCTGCACCACAGCGGACATCTGGTCTGCCCATAACAGAAGTTTATTCGACATAATGCTAAATTGTGTTAATGCTAAATTGTAATTATTTCGCCACTATGGCCTAGTTATTGCCTTACCTCCCTAATCTTACCTCATTTGCACACACTGTATAGAGATTTTTCTATTGTGTTATTGACTGTACGCTTGTCTATCCCATGAGGAACTCTGTGTTGTTGTTTGTGTCGCACTGCTTTGCTTTATCTTGGCCAGGTCGTAGTTGTAAATGAGAACTTGTTTTCAACTGGCCTACCTGGTTAAATAAATACCTGGTTAAATAAAGGTGAAATAAATAAATAATATGCCACTCGATCAAGCAGGACACTTTGGATAGGAAGTCAGCTGCTTTGGCTTGTGCGAGACTGAGAAGACGTCATACCTACGATGTGATTCCTGCCAGGATACAGTAAGTGAAATACATGCAGACTTTAAAATTCACCACAAAGTGAGGGCCACTGTGACAGACAATGGAAGCACCTTTGTAAAGGCAATTCCGGGAGTTCAGTGGAAATGAAGCGGAGCAAGATAAAATAGATGATGGAGTGAGGTTTGATGATGTGGGTGCAATTCTTGAGGAGGTTGACCAATAACTTTTTTCTCCCTCCACATCAACATTGTGTGGCACACACCCTCAACCTCATCGCCATCAATGAGGTGGACAAAGCTGCATCCCAAGGTCCATCACGAAAATTGTGCAGAAGTGCAAAGTCAAAATGTTCCAGCATTTGGAACAAAGCACACAGGTCAACATTAGCTTCAGAGGCAATAGAGGACATTGCAAGCATGAAAGTAAGTGTGCCATGTGTAACAAGATGGAGCTCAAAGTACCGTGCCATCTCCGAACTCGTAGCCCTCACAGATGACCTGCTGGGGCAAATCTGTGGTGACCTGGGTGTGAGCAGAAAACTACATCCTTGTGAGATTGCTTTTCTAAAGGAGTACAGTACAGTCCTACAACCACTCGCATTCTCTATTGATCTTCTTCAGGTAGAGACGAAGTGTTTTCTTGGCTTTCTTATCCCAACAATCTTAAGTTCGAAGTCTAAGCTCTCAGAGAAAATACCTCTTGCCACATTCTCTGCACACATCATCACTGCGGTCATTGAGGCTATAGACTGCCGTTTGGACCTATGCTAAGCACCCATGAAGCAAAAAAGGTAACTGCTACGGTGCCAAAGTTTCAACTGTGTCAACCCTGGAAAGAGAAAGGACACGCGGCGCACATTAGTTCAAGAAGCAGCTTCTATGGAGAACACACACTCCGAAGAGGTTGATGAAGGAACACAGAACGAGTCTGATGAGTCAGAATACAATTTTTTTTGTATTCGGAGGTACAACGACAAGGGCCAGTGGCACTGCAGAGGATGAGGTGAGGAGGTACCTTGAAGACAAAGTCAAGTCTTTGGACTCCTTGAAATCGTTACCCATAGTCTGCCCCAGTTCAGAGCCTATGGTGGAAATCTATTTACCCCTCAGCGAAACAGGACGTCTGATGCTCATCTAGAGCATGTCGTCTTGCTGCAATACAACAGCAATTTCTGCCTTCAATCATCTGAGTAGGCTAGCTTCAGAATAGGCCTACTGCAATCAAATGTCTGATATGTGGCTTTATTGCATCTAGCTGCATCTAGCTGTTTTTTGCTTAAACTTAAAAAACGACTTGGTGGACAAAAATTGTGATTACACTGTTTCTGATTTTAGTCATTTAGCAGACGCTCTTATCCAGGGTGACTTACAGTAGTGAGTGCATACATTTTCATACTTTTTTGTACTGGTGTCCCGTGGGCTAAGTCTTTAGCACTGCTGTTACAATTGTTGTCCCCGTCCCCCCACCCCCCCACACACACACGGGATGGTTAAACTAACGTAGGCTAATGTGTTTAGCATGAGGTCGTAAGTAACATGAACTTTCCCAGGACATAGACATATCTGATATCGGTAGAAAGCTTAAATTCTTGTTAATCTAACTGCACTGTCCAATTGAAAGTAGCTATTACAGTGAAAGAATACCGTGCTATTGTTTGAGGAGAGTGCACAATTAGGAACTTGAAAATGTATTAAACCAATTAGGCACATTTGGGCAGTCTTGATACAACATTTTGAACAGAAATACAATAGTTCATTGGATCAGTCTAAAACTTTGCACATACACTGCTGCCATTTATTGGCCAAAATCTAAATTGCACCTGGGCTGGAATATACCATTATGGCTTTATCTTGCATTTCAAAGATGATGGTACAAAAAAATACAAAAAAACACATTATTTTTTCTTTGTATTATTTTTTACCAGATCTAATGTGTTATATTCTCCTACATTAATTTTACATTTCCACAAATGTCAAAGTGTTTCCTTTGAAATGGTATCAAGAATATGCATATCCTTGCTTCAGGTCCTGAGCTACAGGCAGTTAGATTTGGGTATGTCATTTTATGCGAACATTGAAAAAAAAGGGGCAGATCCATAAGAGGTTTAAACCCTTACTTATACCTGGTTTTAACATGTATCCTTTGTCCTGCACATTGCATTTTTAGACGGGTGTGCATGATTAAAAGACTCATTGTGGTCTGACTGTGATTAGATCTTATAGGTGTAAATGGACAGGAGACGGATGAAGGACGCATGTTAGAGGGCTTAAATACATTTTTGTCACAATGTTTTGTGATGTGTTCTAATGTGGCTCTGCTTAGTAGCTCAAACATCCTGCAATAAATGTTGTTAACTGGGTAATAATCTATTTTTCTTCTTATGTGTTTTACGGGTGAAGTAATCCAAAAGTAACTGAAAGAAATCAGATTACGTTACTGAGTTTAGCCAATACAAAAGTTAAGATACTGATTACAATTTTAGACAGGTAACTAGTAACTGTAACGGATTGCATTTAAAAAGTAATCTACCCAACCCTGTGTGTGTGTGTGTGTGTGTGTGTGTGTGTGTGTGTGTGTGTGTGTGTGTGTGTGTGTGTGTGTGTGTGTGTGTGTGTGCGCGTGTTAGAGATTGAGATAGATTGAGAGAGAAGTAGAGTGGTATGTGTACCACTGAAATAATCAACTCGACTGGCTTGCTGGTATGTTTCTCATTACTTGACAGCTATAGACGCTTAGACTGGAGTACTTCAGATGAATTTCCCTCATGTTGAAGGCCTTAACATTTGAAAGGGTTGATGGGGTTAAGAATAAAAAAAATGAAAACAAGAACTCCCACTGCTTAGTCTGAAATGTAGACTGTCTATCATTTCCCTTTGATTGGGTCCCTTTTGGACATGTTTTTAAACCTCTGACGTGTTATTAATAAAACAAACTCTAATAGAAATATCATTCCGCTTATTTTTCAATCAGGCACAGCATCGTGGCAATCTGCAAACCGTGACTTTAATTAAAGATTGATGGCTGGGCCATTCATCTGAGGCGCTGTTGATCCAGTAATTAAAATGACAAAAAAAGATTTATTTATAGAAATCTTGTTGAACTTGTTTCATTTCCTTGTCAGTATGTCTGATTTTCTGTCTTTTAATGAAGGAAGTAAGTACATGTATTTCTTCTGCTTTTCTACTCAATCAATATAGAACATCAACAGAAGCAATGGCTCATGTTCCATTTTTGGAATGCACAGAAGCAAGCCTTTCACTTCTTCTGGCAAAGAGGAGTGAGGAGAGATTGAATTTCCCGTCCAAAAAGGCCAATGGGATGCCTTTTCTCACAATAATGCCTTTTCTCAATCAAACTTTTCAAAGAAAAGTTCAGTTTCAATGACCTTAGTACATCAGTAATCAAAAAGTGAATGAAATACAAACAAAATAGCTTTGCATTTTTATTTTGGTAAGTAATTATGTAGTCTCTCGGAGTTCGACAAGGGCTCTAATGAGTTCTCAGAGGACCCCTGTTTTATTTGTTTGTTTGTTATTTTTAAGCTTGATTAAGTCCCCTTGTATTTAGTTAGCACAATGAAACACCCGGGATGCAGTGTAAGCTTAACTCAGTTCAGTTCATTCACGGCTATCGAGAAGCAAGCTTCCAGCGTTCTATTCGAACATGTTTTCACCTTTGCTGTTATGGCTTTGCCTCGTGCTAATCCTGACGATGCTGGGTGTGTTTACTCTATTTGTATTCTACAATGGAGCTATCTGGGAAGCATCTTGATCTTACTACACCATGGTATTCATTAATATACTTAAAACTGTCTTTACTTTTTACTTCTTCTTTTTTTCTGACAAATGGTTAGGCTAAATGGCGGAGCTATGTCTGAATCTTATCATTGGCCTTTGGTCAAACATGAATGTCATAAAAACCTTGGGCTTTGCCTGACATTTTCAAAAGTCGGTCAATAATCCCATTGCACGTGAATATACTATTTTTCTGATTCAGAGATACATAGTTGATACATAGTTGATTCAGAGATACATAGTTAGAATAGAAAGGGTACTGTAGTTCATTCATAAGGCAAACTTAGGACTAATAGCATTTTTCCAACAACAACCATTGTTAATTCTTTACTGCATATAAAACAATGAATCAGTTGAAGAAAGACCTAGACATAGTGGATTAATGACACTAATGCTCCATCTGTTAAATTCCCAACTGGCTGTGTAAACACCCGTATACCATCCACATCTACCTATAGTTATGTGGCAACAGTCCCACTACCTTGCCCTCCAGTAAAGTGTATTTTCCATGAGAGAACGGTAGAGATTGGCTTTGGCACAAGGTCCAAGCCAACAAAGAAGAATACGGACGGAAAAAGATGTATTAAATGATTAAAATGACTGATGATATTACCTTCTTTTTTTTCCTATGACTTCAATAGCATAATGGTCAAATGGCCTGTGAAGATGACAGAATTATTAAAAGAGAAAGAATTGAGTAATTTCAGCACATTTATCAGTCTGCACATCACACCTTCACACGGTCACTATATACAGTAAATGTAACTGATCTCAATGATGTCATTTTTTTTTCTTTCTATTAAGACTCTGGCTCTCAGGAGCGGGAGTTAATTTCAAGACTGAGTTGGCAACAAAGAAGGGGAAAAGCTAGATGGAATTTTTTTAATCTTTTTATATAAAAATGAGTTCAATGTAACTGGCCAGGTTTGCACTGACCATGCACGGTAAATGAAATCTCAGGCATGCCATCTATCCCCCTGACGTGATAAATACATAATACGTCTTATGATGGATTCTTTTATAAAGTGGACCTACGATAAGATTCAGGTATTCATATTTTCAATCATGTTAATGTGAGGAGATAAACCGGTGCATGCAGTGTATGTTCAGGCCAACAGGCTGCCCCATTTTTCTATGTCACAGGGTGAATGGATGGAGTTGCTCCAGTAGTATAGACATCAGGTAAGTCCCAGTGTAATGGCTTGCACAGATAATAATGCTAAGAATAGAGGGAGTTGTGTGGGAAGAATGGGGACTTGATAGCGTGAAGACACTTTTGCCGTGCTCTTTTCCGCGTTCTAGCTATTTATCAGCTATTTCTCCTCGTAATTCGGTGATAGGAATCAGAGTTCACTTTGTCTTACTTTTTCATTGTTGAATGAGGAATAAACAATGTGTGTGTGTGGGGGGGGGGGGGGGGGGGGGGCTGATTCACTCAGAGTTTAAATTCACTATGGGAGAAGTTGATTTATGATATGATCACATTTCTGTAATTAAGTTTCCATTAAATCATTTTATGTGGTAAAGGTAGATGTCGGACTGAGTATCTGCAAGGTCATTTAGCGTGCTTGCAGTACGCAATTTCAAACTGAGTTGATCGAAAAACAGCCAGTATGTGGAAGAGTCATACAATGGTCCGGGTGAAAAGTGTCGTACAGATGAGTGAAGAGAGAGAAGGTAGATCTCCAACAGAGCAGAGCTACAGACAGATGGAGTCCCACACAGACAGAGGAAGAGAGAGAACTGAAGAGAATGAGACAGAGAGGGAGTCAGGGAGTTTTCTATTTCCTTCTCACAAGTTACGACTGTGCCTCCTCTTCCCGTTTTTACTGGTCCCCTAGTAGAGACACTGGCAGCTGTGCGACATAAACAACAGAACCTACCCCACCACCTCCATCCCCTCAACCCAACGCCCGCCCAACCCAAACTCTGCAAGCGCTAGCTGCCGGGTGCAGATGTGTGCCTCTGTCACCTGAGCCTCGTAATGCCACCTCGTTCCCTTCCTCCATGTGGCCCCTCGGACCAGTCTGGCGTCTGCTGCTGAGATGGCGATGACTCTCCTGGTGAGTCCCTGGCTCTGTCCCTGGCTCTGTTCACTGTCCTACGGTCCAGCACAATGTAACAACTCCAGCACTACAGTCATCATGGGCCCAATAAGCACCACACAGCCTATCTAGGAGATCATTTCACATAACTGGATACAAATAATGAATTAAAATCAAAGGTTTTTAATAAACTTGGTATTTAGATGATAGGTTTGCGGTTAGTCGTGGTCAGTGATAGCGACTATTTGCATGCCCTTGTAAAGTAGTTCATTTGAACTTTCCCATGTAGATGGTTATCGAAGACGTCAGTTCTTGACATAGCCTAATAACACATTCTTACCGAACCTATTACCACAACTTCTAGCAGACACTACTATTGCTTGGTCATTAACAATGAAAAATGGACTGTTACTAATTTGCATAGCCTCAGAGAGAAATATTACCTTGGCCTGGTCCTCTGAGAGACATTTCCTGAGTGAATTAGACGCCATAATTGTTGTAGTTGCGTAGAAACATTGCCATTTCTAAATTATTGTTCAAAATCCTCATCAGTCAATATTATGACACAATTAATAATTTTTGTCTGTTTTCCCTTAAAAAATCAATGATGCCCGCCCCAACGTTTGTGCAATTTTTAGCTTTTATTTGTCCTCTAAAACTGTCTTTTGCTAAATGATACTGACCCTTTGAATCTTTTAACAACGCAATCAATAAAGCATGTTCATGTGCAGCTTGCAGAGCCATCAGTTTGGGACTTTTGAAAAAATATGCCCGTGGCTGCAGCTTGCTAAGTGCAGAGCGCTAGCACTAAATCTTGGGAGTTAAAGTTTTACTGGGGCGTTATGGGTAAAAATGCCCTGTCAGCCATCTGCCACATTCTCTCCGGATGTCCATATTTCCACCACTGCTAAACTCCTGAGAGAGAGCACAGCACTGCCACCATGGGCCACCCTCCACAATTACAGGGCAAGAGAACTGTGGAATCTTGCAGAGACAGACAAAGACACACAAAGAGAGAGAGAGAGAGAGAGAGAGAGAGAGAGAGAGAGAGAGAGAGAGAGAGAGAGAGAGAGAGAGAGAGAGAGAGCGGGAGAGAGTGAGAGAGCGAGAGAGAGAGAGAGAAAGGGGGGCAGACATCCATGTCTTCTACTCGTTTTCCCAAGTTGTTAATGAATAGCGGTGGTGACCCCGTCAGCATGACAAGACTGGCAGTTTAATGTATTACAAACCAGGAAAAGAAAACCGCAATATATAAATAAATAAAGCGGCACTGGGAGCCCACTTCCACAGGCCTCAGTAAATGCTAATCATGGCTGATTAATCAGGCCATAATTCCACTGTTCCAAAAAGGTTAGCCAGTCAATTGTGCAAAATTAGCTCTTTCTCACGTGTCCCTTCACATTTACGAATGGCAGGCGGAACGAATATAAAGCCCGATTCAAAGTAATACCTCTCTGGCTGGATCTTGGCACATTTCTCTGGTACATTTCAACAATTGTTCTTAAAAAGAATTGAGACATACAACTCGTCTTATTTTGTTCTCTCTTGTTCTTCGTTTCTCTCTCTCTCATCTGCAAGAGCTGGATGTCTTCCAAATTGAGCTAAAAAACGTGTTTTGTCTACTTGAGTGTTCATCGAAAAGTGTGTTACAGCCCGTGTTACAGCCTTGATAAGCACGAGTCTCTTTTGAACACACATTGATAACGCCCTAGCTATTTAGCCTTTGAAATCACATGAGTGAAGACCTCAGCTGAATTTGTGTTCTTAATTAGTTATCAGATTAAAATGTGTCTCCCTCTATAGTGATGTTGCTGTATAAAACAACGCAGTGCCATATCATAATAGTATTATAGCCCAGTAATGATGCCATATTTTCATAAAAATGATATAACACCTTTGATATTGCCATCTTCAATAAGTCAAGTTACATAAGTCCACTTTAAATAGCGTCATTGTTGTTGTAATGCTTGATGATAGTTTCATTGATCTCAGGCCAGATCCACTGCTCAGTACTATTCCCATTGTCCTCAGTTATAGTATACATTCTCTGGGCCTGATGTTATGTTACATTGTCGGGGGGGGGCTGCTAGCTTGGACTCACCGCTGAGATACGGGCTCAGGAGGGCTGTGTTTGTCCATAAATTCGACTGAGGGAAACAGAGCCACCTTGTACATGTACTACGACACATCAGGGTTTGCAGCTAACGCCAGCCACTGTCGACAAAACATGCATGCCTCCCGCCTGTACAGGAAAGAAATAGTGAGCTGAGCACTCGTAAATCACCTGGCCTGTAGATCTCTCTTCCTGTAGCTGAGAGGGGAAAAACATGGAGGGGGAGTTCACCGTGTGGTGGGACGGGATGGGAGGCGAAGTAGGGGAGGGAGAGAAAGAGAACAGGCACAGAAACATGTCATCGGTGGGCACTAGTAAATCTTCACAGGGCGATCGAGTGCAAGAACATTGTGCCGTTAGGAGTCTGAGGAAGAAAAAAAAGAAGATATTTCTCTGGTGTTTATCTAAGCACTGTGGAAGATAAAATAGATATTCTTTCCCATTAGCGGACTAAGTGTTTCATTTCTACAGTCAGAAACAGACAGGAATCATAAATCCTAGTTCAAACATTTTGACATTCGTAAAAGGAAACTTAATATCTGCTAAACAACCAAGGTATTAATTGTTATCACTATACCTCAGGCTACGTGGCTTTGCTAAGCAACTGCAAATGATGTTCTAGATCCCTAGTTCAGTTTGTGAAATGTGATGCAACTGTAATGTAAGGACTATTAATTACTGTCAACTGCCAATTATATGAAATTATCTTGTTAGGAAATTGTCTGTCTAAATAAAATTATAATTTTCAATCAAACCTTTGCGCTGTCCTATTATTTTCTGAATATTGGCTTATTTATAAGGATGATTGAGCTGCTTGCTGACGTCAGCATTATTGTTTCATACGCTACTTCTTATCAAAGTGAGAAAGTCTCTCTTACTTTTACTAACGACAGAAGAAGACAACAAAGTTGCATAGTCACCTTTACACAGTGTTGTCTGTGTTTGACTTTAGTGGTAAGCTGGTGGAGGGATCTCCCTTGGGTGACATTACCCACGCCCAAAAATAAAGACATGGCCTTACATTTACCCTTCATTAGGGAAACAAGACATACACGTGGATGTTTAGAGCCTAGATGAAAGGGGAGGGCTTTTAAAACTGACCAAAAACAGTAACGCATGGGTGCTTTGACAGATTCCTGGACTCAGTTCAATGCACAAATGTTTAGCATTGTTTTGAGGGTTACTTCTTCCATAATACATCAGACTCAACTGCTTGGAAATAAGTTCTTATTCTTTTATGGCTAACATAAAACGTGCATACATGCATCTTACATCAATCGAAGTTCTACCTCCCTGCTTTTGACTTGGATGCGAGGTCTCTAAACCCAAACCTGTTCTGTTCGTACGGGAGAGTGGGATAGACAAGCTCCCTCCCTGGCTCCGCCCATTCTGTCTAACATCTTACATTGGTTGTGCACCCAACCAGCTTTGCAACAGTCAAACAAACACTGAAGCTTGTCTGTGTTCTGTGAGCAGAATTAGCAAAAGCTTGTTCACTTCCCGTGTCTGCTATGTGCTCACGCAGCCGACACCGCAGCAGTTACATGTTGATGTGTATATATTTTTACAGGGCTGTTGTTATTAGCACAGCGTTGGTTCTAGTCTCAGAGCGCTGTTCTGTTTCGGAGTTGAGCTGACAGAATGCTCTCTAGTGAACTGAGGGCTGCTAAGGAAAGGATGGGGGGGGGGTGCTGTCACGGCTTCTTGTCATGTGTCCGATAATTAAAAATCGGATTTATTGACGTGCATCAACAATCGCAATGGGGCTTGCTGCTCTGTGATGTTCATCCTTCCCCCCGGCTAAATTTAGTTGATGAAAAAAAAGAAGAAAATGAACGATGAAAAAAAGAGGCCCTCGTTTTTTTCACCCCCTGTCACCCCTCCCATCCAACCCCCCTCGGCTGGTCTGTCACTCAGCTGCCGTGGCAACCAGAGCAGACAGCAAACAGAAGCCCTAGCCAGCCAAGCTCCACAATTTATTCTAATATTTATTGCCACCCAGAAAATGAACATGATACAGTTGAAGGAAGTGAGCGCTAATGCTGGCAGTAGTGGGATTCCTCCTAACACCAGCTTATGCTGTATTTACAAGACCAACTGTTTGTATAACAATTTGTATATAATCCTACTAAAAAAATATACATGTTAATCAAAACCAGATAGAGATGGAGACGTCCAAGGCTATTACTGTCACATCTGGATTGTTCATTTTGGACCGGTGACCATTTCTGTTGTACTTTTCCACTCAGTCACGTCTATCATAGAGTAGAGCGGTAGACATCTCTGTGCAAGTCTATTAAAGTTGCTTGAGTGAATAGGAAGTTTGCACCCACCGTGATATCCGTGAGGGTGGGTGTTATGTGGCGCAGGGCTGTGCTGTTCAGGTGTTTCTCTCTCTCTTTGGGCAGCCCTGAGCCAGCTGTCAGCTCATCACGCTGTACAGGTCCAGACTGCTGACGGGCTGTGGTGCTGAGGCCTGGGCTGATGACACCTTCATGCCCCAGCGAGACAGCCTGATCCAGACAGGTGTCAGAAAACACTCAGTCCCCCTCAGCATTCGCAACACACACACACACACACACACACGACATACAAAGGCAGATATAACAGCAGACAGTGGACATGCACACACACAAGCAAATACCCACCATTACACGCTTATTGCTGTCCATCGATGTTAATGTTGAAGATCCAGCCTATTTTGATTAGACTGTGTCTTATGTGAAGTTATCGAAGACTGCGTACAACACAAAATACACTCTGTTTCAACAGCAAAACATGGCGCTTAGTTAGTTTGACAACTAAACCCCCTCTGGTTCGTATTCAATTATCAAAAACACGTCCTGTTTGTTACCCCCAGTGTTGAACAGATAAACTCACACCGCATCAATAGAACATGCACAACCCAACTGTGAACAATCAAGCACAGCTCAAAATGCTGAATGGCTTGCCAGGCCCCTGAAGGATAGAGCTGCTGATGTTTGGCTGATGGACTTTGGCTCGGGACTCAAAAGCTTTTTTAACTGTCTCTCCAAGGGACTGAGACTGCGATTGTGCTGTTCATGTTTGTGTGTTTGGGTCTGCGTACACAATTGTGTGTGTGTGTGTGTGTGTGTGTGTGTCTCTTTTAAAGACAACCATGTGATGTCAGCGTGTCTTACAAATACACAAATCCCTGTGGCAGCCACACTCTCCTCCCTCTTGGAAGCCACCAGATGATGACTGCTTTGGGCCCTCCCTCTCTGTCTCCATATCGCTTTCACATTCTCTTCCACTCCTCCCCTCTGTATCTTTCGCTCGACATCCCTCATCTCCCTCTTATTTCTCTCTCTCTCTTCCTCCCTCTTCCTTTCTCTCTTTCCCTCCCATCCTCTGTGAGTGTTCCAGCCCTCCCCTCTGTCTCCCATACGGTGTCCAGCAGATGAGCCTGATTCGTTTTGGGATGCATCCAAAGACAGGGAGCAGAGAGGCACCCCACGGCGTGGAGCCGAATCGTCCTCGGCAGATACGAGGAGATTACCCTGCTGGTGCTGTAACGCTGGCCTGTTTTTATGTCTCACAAAGCCTCTGGCTTAAGCTACTCATACCTAGAACGAGAAAAATACACTGCTTTTTTTTCCAAAGTCAAAACAACTCATCTGAAGACTGTTAACCGTTACAGCGTATTGCCTTGACATTTGAAGGAAGGACTTTTCCAAATCTGTCCCCTGCCATCATGTGTTATGCTTGTTTCGTCATGATTGCTGTTCCTATGTTTCAGAGACTGAGATTTTGCATCAATTCTAGCGCGATTCGATGTCACTTGGGGTGATAGACGGTAAAAAGTTGCAGTCCTTGTTCGTGTCTAGTGTCTCAAAATCTATTCTCAAGACAGAAGCTACTGAGAGACATTATTGCACCAGTCACTCCAATACACTTGAGCGCTCCCAAGTGGCGCAGTGGTCTAAGGCACTGCATCTCAGTGCTAGAATCATCACTACAGACACCCTGGTTCAAATCCAGGCTGTATCACAACCAGCTGTGATTGGGAGTCCCATAGGGCAGTGCACAATTAGCCCAGTGTTGTCTGGTGTAGGCTGTCATTGTAAATAAGAATTTGTTCTTAACTGACTTGCCTAGTTAAATAAAAAGTATACTTTGTTGAAGTATTTTTGGCAGCGATTACAGCTTCGAGTCTTCTTGGGTATGACGCTACAAGCTTGGCACACCTGTATTTGGGGAGTTTCTCCCTTTGCAGATCCTCTCAAGCTATGTCAGGTTGGATGGGGAGCATCGCTGCACAACAGCTATTTTCAGGTCTCTACAGAGATGTTAGATCGGATAAGTCAGGGCTCTGCCTGGGCCACTCAAGGACATCCAGAGACTTGTCCTGTTGGAAGGTGAACTTTTACCCCAGTCTGAGGTCCTGAGCACTCTGGAGCAGGTTTTCATCAAGGATATCTCTGTACTTTGCTCTCTTTCCCTCGATCCTGGCTAGACACCCAGTCCCTGCTGCTGAAAAACATCCCCACAGCATCATGCTGCCGCCACCATGCTTCACCGTAGGGATGTTGCCAGGTTTCCTCCAGATGTGACACTTGGCATTGAGGCCAAAGAGTTCTTGGTTTCAATCTTGGTTTCATCAGATTGAATCTTGTTTCTCATGGTCTGAGAGTCCATTGGGTGACTTTTGGCAAACTCCAAGCATCCTGTCATGTGCGTTTTACTGAGGAGTGGCTTCCGTCTGGCCACTCTACCACAAAGGCCTGATTGGTGGAGTGCTGCAGAGATGGATGACCTTCTGGAAGGTTCTACCATCTCCACAGAGGATCTCTGAAGCTCTGTCAGAGTGACCATCGGGTTCTTGGTCACCTCCCTGACCAAGGCCCTTCTCCACCGATTGCTCAGTTTGGCCCGACGGCCAGCTCTAGGAAGGGTCTTGGTGGTTCCAAACTTCTTCCATTTAAGAATGATGGAGGCCACTGTACCCTTCCCCAGATCTGTGCCTTGACACAATCTTGACACAATCCTGTCTACAGAAAATGTCTTCGACCTCATGGCTTGGTTTTTGCTCTGACATGCACTGTCAACTGTGGGACCTTATATAGACAGGTGTGTGCCTTTCCAAATCATGTCCAATCAATTGAATTTACCACCTGTGGACTCCAATCAAGTTGTAGAAACATCTCAAGGATGAAAACAGGATGCACCTGAGCTCAATTTAGAGTCTCATAGCAAAGGGTCTGAATACTTATGTAAATAAGGTATTAAAGTGTTTTATTTTGTATAAATTAGTAAACAATTCTGAAAACCTGTTTTCACTTTGTCATTATGGGGCATTGTGTGTAGATTGATTTTATTTAATCAATTTTAGAATAAGGCTGTAACGTAACAAAATGTGGAAAAGGGAAGGGGTCTGAATACTTTCCGAAGGCACTGTACTACTTGATTTCTGTTTTATGTTTGTCAACAGAGAGACTTTAATTTGCCACTTTGTGAAGATGTTCCATTTTCAATCTAAATGAGGAACATGATTGGCTAACTCCTCAGCAACAGAATGGAAACAAGCAGATCACTACCCTCTGTTCACTTTTAATGGTCTCTTCCTGCTTTTATTTTACACAGGAGAGGCTCCAAACAGTCTTCTCAGCATTTCCAACTCTCCTTCTGCTATTACTCCTACCTGTTTTATTCCCCTTTAACTGTGTTCGCTAAAGTCGTTAACTGATTAAGCGGTTTAATTAGACCCAGTTGTGTAGTGGTGCAGACACTGAAGCTAAGATAAAGGAAGAAAGGAGAAGAAATCTTTGAATGTCAGATCCTTCAGCTGCTCCTATTTTGTGATATCACCCCTTTTGTGATATCACTCCTGAGAGCACGGCAATGTCTATCTAAACACTGACAGAACGGTCTCAGTTTTGTGTCCCAAGCAGATAAATAGAGTGGCAGGATCTCAAAGTACGAAAGGCAGATCCGACCTTCGAAATAAACAAAACAACCAACCGGCGGTGGGGGTTGGGGGGGGGGGGGGGGGGGGGGGGGGGGGTGTATTGGTAGTGAAAATTATTTTCACTGACTGAGCCACTGCAGCCACCGCTGTTGGGTCTCTCACACCTCCAGCGGGAGTCTTTGGATGGGGAACAGGATGGTTTGATAGGTGAGATGGCCAAGCTGGTCCGTGAAGCCAGGGACTGGATTACACGTACACCCCCCCCCCCCCAGCAGGGGGGCAAATAACCAACACAATCCCCCTTCCTAGCCTTCACTTGTTCCCGCTCTGCTGTAGAGCGGCTCTCGATTCAAACTGCTTGTCCTCCGTATGAACATACATCTCTGTAGAGCAGGGCTGTTCCCTACTGTATGGGTACTGCAGGCCTATTCTGTTTACTGATACAGTCCCCTGAATCTCTGTCAATGAAAGATACAGACTGTTTCTCATCGTTCGGCCACCCATGTGGGCTTGTACTATTACATCCTCCCTCCCACCCACCCACACACACACACACACACACACACACACACACACACACACACACACACACACACACACACACACACACACACACACACACACACACACACACTCAGCACGAACGCACACATACACAAACATACAGTAGGCTATATAGAAAATAGCATGTTTGCACATACCTAATGCCGATTGAGCGTTGTTCTGCTTTGTTGTGAGAAAGGGTTGCGACGTTTTGGTTATCACGATTGTCAACACTGCCCCTAGTGTCCTGTGTGATTACTCTACTTGACTGTCTGACTTCCTATCAGTCCACCAACAATGTACCTGTCATAGCCTGGAGATATCTGCACATACGGGTCTCCCTTTATACACTGTAATGGGTCAGTGTGAGTTCATGCCTGTTTCTAGCGTGCATGAGGTTAGTGTCAGGAGGTAAAGCCACAGAGTGGATGACAATGGCAGCTGATTTACCCTTTGACTTCCTAAGTGTGTGCAGGTCTGGGTCAGAGAGAACCGGGCGGGGTCATCGTACAATACTAAACACTAAAGATGACCCCTAGAAGCCTTTATGAACAAACGAGTAATACAGTACATATGCTTATAGAGGTCGGTCTAAGGGAAAATAAGGAATATCAGGATTTCTACTAATTTACCATCAAGGGTCAATTAGTAGTAGTAGTAGTAGTAGTAGTAGTAGTAGTAGTAGGAGTTGTTTTAGTAGTAGTAGTAGTAGTTGTTGTAGTAATAGAGTAGTATTATTCGTTAACATTGTGCTGATTCAGGGAATGTGGCAACATGTTTTATTTCAGAGAAGCAGACAATGCTATTTAATTGATCATTTCCACCTCGCTGCATATGAAAAATTATCAAATATGAATCAAATGGAAAAAAGCAGCAAATGATTATCTAAATGATGGCTGCCGGGTTTGGGGAGTTTTATTTGACAGCTGAGAGCAGTATCTTTATGGAGAACAAGAGAAAAGAGACAGGGAGAGAAAGAAAGACGAGGAAGGAAAAATGGAGCAGAGGCGACAATGAGGAGCGGTTTAGGGCCAAATGTTTCATTATGCACACAGGGAGGGAGAGGCAGTCTACTCTCAGATTTGGGCATCAAGTATGCCTCCTGTTACGCAGAAAAATAGTGATCAATGACGAGGAGCAGTCTGATCGCTTAGCTGCAGCAGACACGTACACACACACACATATCAATACATGCCACACACCACATACGTTCAGACACACTTATACACTCACACAAATGCACACTACACACGCACACACACACACCACACACACAGACCGAAAGAGAGACAGAGAGAGCATAGACAGAGCATGACATTTAAAGGGAAAAAGCTGACATTGACTCCATCACTGTCACTGCGCCTGCCATAAAGCAGCTGCAAATATTAAAACATTTTTCATCTGCGCTATATTATTGGCACCAGAAATTGTTTTCCTCTCTGTCTGATAGTCAGCTGAACTGCCGCAGTGCTCCCCGGAGACTGCAAGCTGTTACCAAGGCTTCCTAACATATTGGCAGTTGATGTGGTGGTATTCATGTACACTTGCCACTCACAGAGTCCTTATCCCCCTCCCTTAACCCCCCTCCTTCCTCGCACACAGACACTCACACCAGCGCGGAAGCACGCGCACACACACACGCACGCACGCACGCATGCACAGACAGACACACGCTTAAGCACACATGCACAGACAGACACACACACACATACACGTACATACGCCTTCCTTCTCAGTCCTCTGCAGAGGAGTAAAGGCACAGGCAGAATTAAACTACCGCTGAATGACCCTGATGGGAGGGATGACGGTCTCTGTGTGTGTGTGTGTGTGTGTGTGTGTGCGTGTGTGTGTGTATGTGTGTGTGTTAGCATGTGTGCGTTTATAAAGATGCATTCGTTGTTGATAATAATACCCCTTTTCTCAGCCATGAGCATAATCTTTCAACACCATGACAGATTATTTTTCCATGAAATTGGCCCTTTTTTCAGGACAAGTGAATGTGAATCTCTCTCTATCCCGAGGAGAGGCACACGGCTGATTACGTTGTTATGTTTTTGAGAGAACAGATTTTCCCTGCAGAGATCTCTGCTAAAGTGCCCATTTCTTCTCTGAAACATTAAACATTAGCTCACTCTTTGGTCCTCATATTTGCATGTTTTGCACAGCGAGACACAAGATGTCTGATTTGCATCAGCTATGCATCTGCTCTTTGGTTTACTTTGTATTGTCAGGAGACTCCATGATAACCTCTTCCTTACCATAATATAGTATTAGTCAAGTTCATACAAAATAACGAGACGTTGTAGCGATCAACATAACCAGGTATGTTGCTGCGCTATAAACGTGTATCAATAGTTTTCAATGAATTTTTTTTTTGTCATGACATTGCATTTGACCAATCCATATGCTATTAATTTATGGCCGGACTAGGAAAACAGCTTGCCAAAGCATTCAGATGGCACGCTATTTAACATATCAGTCTTACCGTAAAACAGAGGCAGCCTGTTAAAACACCATGGTAGCTTAGAGTCCAGGGCTAGAACAGGACTCCTGAGAGGTACAGTGAGGTGATTCTACTCTTTAAAGTCTAATCAGAGAGGGGTGACTGTGACTTTCCCTCACGCCACCCTGTACAAATGAGCAGCGGAATTGCTGTTTCTTTAGCCCTCCAGGCACTTTTAAGGGCACTGTAAGATATTTGCCTCTAATGCTCACAAATGAGAGGCCCAAATGGTCTTATTACAAGCCCTCCCACAACAGAGACGATACATCAGGTGAAAACACACAGCATTCTGAAGCCAGTGATTGTTCTGGGAGCACAGTGCTCATTACTCACTACACCCTCTCTCCGTCTCTCTCTCTCTCTCTCCCTCCATCTCTCTCTCTCTCTCTCTCTCCATCTCACGACACCTTCTCCCTCTTTGTCTCTCGCTCACTCACACACAGGCACGCACGCACGCAAAACACACACACACACACACACACACACTTACATACCGTCGCACCTTCTCTTAATATCTTTTGGTGTCTGTCTGAGGTCCTGGAGGATGTAGTGTAGTGGGTGAGTCTATGCACAGCCTGCTTTTACCCCCTCTGTGGACTGTATGTCAGTCCCAGCTTCATTTAAAATCAAATGTCTACTTAACGACAGTAGCAGAAGGTTTAATACAGAGGAACAATAATCATCTGCGTCAGTCATTTGTGTATGTGTGTGCGTGCGTGCGATTGTGTGTGTGTTACCTAATGTCTGTTCTCTGCCTCCTGAACTCTCAGTGACCTGGGGGCATAGTAGGGTCAGTTGTCTATTGGTCAGGATAGATGGCAGTCCAAAGAAATCGCATTACGGACATCCCCTCGAGCTGGCAGGTTGTTACTGCAATAATCAGTCATTGTTAGTCTATCTGTGCTTTAATACGTCTCTAGGCTCATCTTAGTTCCCTGTCGTAGGACAGCTGCATATGAACTTTGTTTTGGCAACACTGGCCTCCTCAAAGGCATGGGACTTCATCAGCCAGATTCATTTATGTGTTTATCCTATTAACATTTTTGTACATCGGACAAGTGCAGTGCAAATGAAGTGTTGTACGGTGCAGTTCATCAGTCCCAATTCAAATAACCCTCACCCCCCCCCCTTTCTGTTCCTCTCTCTCTCCCCATCGCACCTCCCTCCATGCAGAGGTAGTGTTTGGGTAAATATGTCTGCAGAGGAAGAGCGGGACCACACATGGAGAGAGCACACTCTGAATCTCTCCTCAGCCATCTGCTGTGTCGTGTGACTCTCAGAGCTCTGCCACATATCCTTCCTCTGAGGCCCTGTCAATCAATCACAACCCGAGAACAATGGCGAATACTAACAATGACAAAACAGACAGCGCAGAGGAATAAGAAACCCAGACAGAGACGGACATACCAAAAATGAACGGCCGAAACCTAATCATGAGGGGTCGTGTCAGAGAGTGGGGAACAGATTAAATTACCATGGTATTAGATACGGGAAATGATTTCTGTCAAAACCATCTTTACTGCAATTATAATATGTTAATTATGTATTTCATTAAGTAAGTGGATTAGAGGCTGCACTGATGGAATCATGCTGAAGGCTTGGGGAGGCAGGCAGAGATGGGGAAAGTTGCTACTGTATATAGAATGGTATATGACTGTATATAGAGAGGGTGCTGTGTTCGAACTGAAGAGGGGACCGTGTGAAGGGTCATGTGGCAGAGACGATTGAGCAACGAGGGGACTGAGTGAAGGTGCAATAGAGAGGTGTGTTGTAGGCCTGTGTTGGTGGTGGGGGGGGTAGTATTTTACAGTAAAACAAAAACAGAACAACAGCTCATCCCTCGTTTGAACCAGATACGTTTCACTTCTCACAAAAACGTCAACATTTTATGCTAACCAGAAGAGATAGGCAGTGGGAATTACAGTGACGGTTGCGTTCAAAGTCCACGGAAACAGCGACGAGAGACGCCACCACACCTGTCCATGCATGAGCATGTCACCGCGCTGCTTTGGAGCTACCAATTTAGTTCTCATTTTTTGTCATCATCTTCAATGTTACCTGTCGGATAGTCCCAAGCCACCAAAACACAACTCGGGCACAGTGGACTTGAGTTTGACGGCACTTGCGTTTCCCGAGAGTTCACTAGTGGTTTAAATAACCGTAAAGTCCAATTAGTTGTTTCGATATAAGAAATAGACTCAGTATATGGAGGAGTCAGGTCCAATTATGGTAAGTGTTTGGCTTGTATTTGTCGTTTTTTTTAAATATTTTTTTTTAACCTGTCCTCCTGCATAAAGCAGGAGTCCTTGTTCCCATGTGCAGACGTGTCAGAGTAGGGATGTGGTTGTTTATTTGCCTGCCTCTGATTTAACTCGTAAAGGACATCATTTACATTAAAACTCCTTTACTTCTGCTCTCCTGCTCTGTCTAAAGGGTGTAGGCTTGACAGTGACTAATGAATGATGTCTACTGTATACACGCTATTGTACTTAACATCTAGGTACAGAAAAACATTAGAAATTGCAGTGTATTCAACAAACAAAAAAATAATAATACGTGCCATATTCATACACATGTATAATCCTTTTTCTTCTTTTGATTCTCCGCCTCACAATCTATTTTCTTCCGTAGCCTTAATATCATACAAAAACAACTCATTGATTTTGGTGGTCTTAAGTAGGCCTGCATGTGTTTATTGCTCGACTCTTTACATATCACAAAGTGTTTGATGTGTCTTTGAAATGCACGCCTAGAAAACAAAAGCAATGCATAATTAGAAGCCCAGACTACAATTAGACAGTCGTTTTGATTGGTATTGAATAATTGTCCTGGGGATGGCCTGCTCAGGTCTCCTCAGACCAGAGATCTGAAAGGAGAAGAAGGAGAAGACAAATGGAAGAAGAAAAAAAAAGAAAATGACGTATTTCAGCCACTGCATTACCTGTTATGTTGTTTAGCATGGATGAAAACAACCCAATTTCGTTAATTTGGGCTGGGTTAAGATTGGCCTGGGTGGGTTCTACAGTATGTCAGGGTGTTGTATTGTTGCGGTGCAATGGTAGGGCTGGAGGTATGTTTTGGGGGTGAGAGGGGTGGGGTCAGAAAGGGCCAGGGAGCTGTAGAGTAAATCAGTAGAAAGGGTTGGCTAATTTGATGAGAGCCCAATGCTCCTCTCCCTGGGGATAAATTACCCTGCTCATTATATCAGTGATTGACCTTATTTCATGTAAAGAGTCAGATAGACTCTTCTATCAGCTGACAAGCAAAAAAGAGAGGGGTGGGGGGGGGGGGGGTGAGCAGCTTTCTGTTAATGAAAAGAAAGAAAGAAACGTCAGACATTTTTCAGGGTCACTGATTCTTGTATTTCATTTGGCATATCCCCCTCTCATTTCTGCTCGTCCATATAGCGGGAGAGGGATGACAACAAATGAAAATGGTAATAATAACATGGCGTCACCAGTCTCCATATAAGGAGGCGGTTTTGTTAGATTTATTGGCCAAAACAAAGGGTGTTCTCAGGGGCTGTCCCTAGCTCCTCCCTGACCGTCGTTAAAAAAAGGCCTTTTTATGCTGTTCTCTTTATCACTGAACTTGGAGCAAACAGTCTAATTTACAGGGCAAACTTTCCCCCTCCGATAGCCTGGTTTGATATACTCCAATAGAGCCCTTCTTCCAGACATCATCAATTGTCTATAGATTTTTTTCTTCTCTCTATGGAAGAGAAACAAAAGAGGCCTGCGAAGCCTCAAGCCTGAGGGGTTTTATTGATATCGATGCGGAGGGAATATTGCCCATTTTCACTGTGGGATCAATCAGCCCGTCGCTGCTTGTTTTAAAAGCCACGTCCTCTCGATGTGGGGCGGCTGCATGATGTATGTGTTTGTGTGATTGCAGGTGTTTATTTGTGACATGTTGTAGCTAAGCCACGTGGGGGCATCACCAAACACAAGTGACGTCATGAAAAAGTGTCTGTGACTGTGGGGTGACCTCTAAAGCTCATTTCCTTCCCCTGTGGTCCAGGACCAGTCTTGTATCATGGTGTCCAAGAACAAAGGTTTGGCCAGGCATGGGCAAATATAACAATACACCTGGGGACATCCATTGTACGTTTCCAGGGCAAGGTGCATTAACTGTCACCGGGTAAGCCTTGAATTTCCTCTCCTCAGAAATACTAGAGGGTCAATCCAAGCACCACATCCACCAGCAGAGAGCCCAGTGAGTAGCTCTCAGTAAAAGGGAATCTACATATAATGATTCAGAGTAAACCTGAACAAATCATTTTTTATTTGGTTAGCTGGTTCTCTTATCTGTGGCGGCTTACCGTAGTTTATATTTTTCAATTATAGACTTGGCTATTATACTGGGGCAATTTAGGTTAAGTACCTGGGATGATAGCTGGTGCTTCCCTTACTGAATGTGAAAATAGGTCACTTTAGTCCTGTACCTGCTCAGTGCACTACCAGCAGACCAGCTGTGAGGCTACATGGTGGCCATGGGAAGCCTGCTCACCTCAATATGGCTCCTGGACGTGTTGAACACTATGGCGCTTGGGAGTGTCTGACTGTATAGAATGAAATACTAGCATTTCAGTGGCTGTACGCTGCGAGGAGATGCTGGAACAGTTAAGCTGGGGTATGCTGTGAGGAGATGCTCCAGTGCCCCTTGGTACCAGTTAGAACAGTGGCTGCTGCGTTTCCTGCCAGCTGGAGTGCGCTGATGGAGTGTGATGGGGGGGGGGGGGGGGTTGAGCTGGGCATCACAATCGTGCAGGGATGGAGGGGGAGACGGAGAGGGGAGGAGGGGGGGTGCACACCTGGCATCCGCCACAGATGGGCATAATCATCTCCCTCACTCTCCCCCCTATCCCTCCCTCCCTCCCCCATCCCTGTCCCCTCATCCATGCACACCCAGACACATGCACACACACGAGCGCACACACACACACACACACACACACGTATTCACAAACACACACAAAGAGATTAGGTGCACACACACACACACACACTAAGACCATGTGACCACAGACATACACTTAATATCAGACACACCTTCCATCAGCGCACTCTTCCTGTGCCTGTGCTGGTCTGATTCCAAGCACACAACACATGAATAATGCAGACAGCGCTAATGACGACTGAAAAGCAGTTACTACTTGGGATACACAGACCTGGTGGTTGCTGCTTGTTGTATGCATCGGCTCACACTGCTACTGATCAGATCTGTTGCTATCATACACCAACCGGATAAGACATTTGACAGGTCAACATTTACTGGAACAAAGGAAACATATGAAAGACACACATCAGCACTAATTTCATTCATAGCAACACTAGTCTCGATATCACTACACCACATCCTTAATACGCAGTTCACTTGTATCTTACCCAATCATGTCTGGCAATTACACAGGTCTTAAGGGACCTGCACAAACAGAAACACAAACCAACTAACACACCGTAATCATTTTCTGAACATCACAAGAGGAGAGACACCACAGGAGACGTGTAGGGCCCCGAATGATGCTCCTCAGTGAGAGGAAAGACTAAGCCAGAGGTTAGAGTGTCGACAAATAAACAAAATATGCTGTTTCTATTTGATTCAATTGAAAGCCAGTTCCATTGTTGCACATCAAAGCTGCTTGAATTTCAGGTTCAGTCTGCATCACGATCTAAGAATGTTCTGTTTGTGCTTTATTGTCATTTATTAATATTGATTTATGATTATCATATTCTCTGTTTTATTTGATATCTAGGGATTTGTTGTTATATGAACTAGATAATCTAGGAGAACACTTCCTCAAAACACTGGGTCACATGACTACCCTGCTCTTCCTGGATCTACCCCTCGACAGAAGAAAAAGCCGCTATGCACTGTTTCGATTATCTCAGTAGACCACCGGTCGCTAAGCTGTTAACGCGTCGAGCCCTGTGATTTATTTATCAAAAATATTTCAGCAGGAAGCGCGCCTGAGACATACCATCTCATTTACTACGGACACCCCCCCCCCCGGGGAGCCCTACATTTCCAGGCAACAAAAGGGCCGAGGCGCATCCCTCTTGCTCCTTTGATGTTTATTTTAGTAGCCCACCCCTGCTGCTCAGGGCTCTTTTGTGTCCAGCCAGGTACAACAAGCCCTTAGCCCCCGAACAAACTGCCCTGGGCGTCCTCCATCGTTGACCTGGTCATGGGATGTCCTGCTCTTAAACCTTTACCCTCTGTTTTCCCCTTGCCTTCCCTGCCTCCCCTGCTCCTGCCCAGAGGGGGGTGGAGGTTGTGGAGAGGGAGGGAGAGGGCCTAGCAGCTCTAGCTGAAGCCCCAGCGACGGAGCAGGGGGGAGACATTTCCTTTCACTGGCTGCCAATCCATCAAGACTCAGGCTACCGCTGTGAGGGCCGACAGGCCGCGCAGAAAAGAACAAGGCCCGGCAACAGAGCCCCCTCGCCACGGCCATCACTCATCCCTTACGCTGAACTTTCTATGACCTTTCAGACGCTCCTCTACAACTTCCAGTCATTAGCGCCTAGTTTTCTTTTATGGAAATCGTTCTTCACGTACTCTATGTTTATGTTTTGGGGACAGAAGGGATGGGCAGAAACACGGGGATGTTCTTTTTGAAAGGCAAATAAACACAAAGAGAAGGTTGAAAGTAAACAATAGTGTGTCTGTGTGTCTGTTTCTGTCTTCACTGTTTCTGCAGAGGTGGAGCCTCTGTGGGAGCAGATTGGACAGGGAGAATCACAGGACTGCAGATTCGCCCAGGCGTCCACACTCGGCAGAGGGGCGGTGAGAACACTAGTTGACATCATTAGGCCGGACACATTTTTGTCACGGTTCCAGATTCAACGCGTCTGCATTTCGCCGAATACCGAATCGGTCTCGCTATTTCTCTTCCCTCTCTCCCCGTTAGTCCTGATCACATGTTCAACATCAGTGACACCCTGTCTCATCAGCCTGATCAAGAGACAACTCTAAACACAGACAAAAACAAAATAGACAAGGAAGAATAAACAAAAACCATCTACAGCCCTTCAGACATTTAAAAGACACTATTATAAATGAGCAGAAGTTTTCAACTGTTTCTGAGAAGACAGAGGTAACCTACTGTTGTCCTTTTCAGAAATGATGTTCGGTGTTCCCCCATTCTTATCTCTCGGTTGAGAATTTGATTACTTTAGCTTACCTCCAGACACAGTGCATTATTTGAGGTCTTTATGGAACTCAGTAATTCATATTTACTTTACAACCTGGCTTTGTTGTGTATCAATGAGTTAATTGTGTTTGCTTGTGCAGGCTATGGCCAGGTTTTATGAAATTCTGCAGGGTTCAAATGACAATCCTACATCGAAGTCTGTGCTCTACAGGAGTGAATTGTGTTACTTTGATGAAGGCCTGAGGACAATGTGTGTCTTTATGTCATACTGCTCGGCAATCACATCCAGACCCAGTGAAAACTATCCCTGCCATCAAGCAAACTTGACCAGAGGGGACAAGATTTCATGAAGCCTCAATCAGCCCACAATATTGTTTTGAATTCAATTTGTATTGGTGAGAGTGACCCTCGGATGACTCACTGTCTTCTCCCAACGAGGAAGAGAAGGGAGGAAGACACCATGTTTGTGAATAGGGAGAGAGGGAGGGAGAAAGGGTTGTTTTTCAACTCAAGACAGATGTGCCAGCATCCAGTGTGATTAGAGAAATGGATAACTCACTAACATCTGTGCAAACTACAATAAAGAGGGATTTAGTGTTACCCCAAGGAAGGTAAGGAGAGGCTGTCTGTCCATTAAACGCTTTATTACAGAGCCAGCAGCTCTGCTCTAACTCACTTATTTCTGCGCGGGGGCTCAGCTCTGTGACTGCCTGTCATCCTCAGCAGACAACGCTCCAAGCTCCATTTCTTCTTTCTCTCTCTCTCTCTCTCTCTCTCTCTCTCTCTCTCTCTCTCTCTCTCTCTCTCTCTCTCTCTCTCTCTCTCTCTCTCTCTCTCTCTCTCTCTCTCTCTCTCTCTCCCCTCCCTCCCTCTCATTCTTCCTCCTTTTCCCTCACCCACTGACACTCTCCTCCCCCTTCCTCCCTGTCAATCATTTCCTCCCCCTTGCTCTCAGCTTTTCTCTTTCTCCCCTTCCTCTTTCTCTTTCTCTTTCTCTCCCTCTTCTTCTTTTGCTTTTCTAAGCTTCTCTTTCACTTGCTCTCCTCTCTGTGTGTGCAGTAGGTAGATGACAATCCAATGACTCATTGAGCAGCTTGAGAGGCCAAACCAGTCTAGGGATTAACCATGGAAAGTGAGCATGATCATGTCACTCTCAACAATGTTCATTGGTTGTAACAGTGGTGGCAGGAGGGAGAGGGAGGGTCCTTCTCACTTCATCTTAAAGTGACAGTATTCCAAACATGACAGCCTTTTTGGACATGCAATAATGAAGAGGTGAACAGGAAGAAAAAAAACATTGAATTTTATTTGAGTTCGTCATATTTCGAAATTGACCAATACTTGAACCATAGGTCTTATCCACAACCACTGTTCATCCACAGTATAATATCATAGTATGAATACCCACTCTGTTGATGACGTGGATATGAATGCCAGGGAAGTAACCATGTGTTGTGATTACTAGTCAACATGAATGAATATATCTGGATACCAGTTAATGATGTACAGTATATATTCAGATAATCTGATGTTATGAAATCAGCAACAAAAAAGCGTGTTTGTCAGCTCCTATCAGTATTGTCCCTTTCAATTAGAAACATTTCCTGTCTAGAAAACTTAGTGAGACTTGGTGAGTCATTGGTACAGTGTGCATTGCTATATGGAACACTGCATTAGTACATTGATACGGTGAAGGCTTTCCAAGAAGCCATCCAGTGATATATATTACACTTGAAACAGGAAAATATGGTGAGAGATGGCGCCGATAGAGATGGTTGCCTCGCTTTGCGTTCTTAGGAAACTATGCAGTATTTAGTTTTTTTAATGTATTATTATTATTACATACAGCCGGGAAGAACTATTGGATATAAGAGCAACGTCAACTTACCAACATTATGACCAGGGATACAACTTTTCTGAAGCAGATTCTCTCTTCGGACCACCACCCAGGACAATGGATCTAATCCCAGCAGCTGACCGAAAACAACGGCGGCGGGGGCAGACAGAGCGGTCTTCTGGTCAGGCTTCGTAAACGAGCACATCGCGCACCATTCAACGCTCACCATTCAACGCTGGTCTGACCAATCGGAAGCCACGCTCCAACATTGTTTTGATCACGCGGGCTGGAATATATTCCAATCTGCCTCAGAGGACAACATTGACCTATATGCTGACTCGGTGAGTGTGTTAATAAATACGTGCATTGGAGACATCGTACCCACTGTGACCATTGAAACATAACCTAACCAGAAACCGTGGATGGATGGCGGCATTCGCGTAAAACTGAAAATGCAATCCACAGCATTTAACCATGGAAAGAAGTCTGGAGATAGGGCTAAATATAAACAGTGTAGTTATTCCCTCCGCAAGGCAATCAAACAAGCGAAGTGCCTGTACAGGGACAAGGTGGAGTCGCAATTCAATGGCTCAGACACGAGACGTGTGTGGCAGGGTCTACAGGAAATCACGGACTACAAAAACAAAAACAGCCATGTCACGGATACCGACATCACGCTTCCAGACAAACTAAACACCTTCTTTGCCCGCTTTGAGGATAATACTGTGCCACCGTCGCAGATCGCTAACAAAGACCCTCTCCTTCTCAGTGGCTGACGTGAGTAAAACATTTAAACTTGTTAACTCTCGCAGGGCTGCTGGCCCAGGCGTCATCCCTAGCCGCGTCCTCAGAGCATGCGCAGACCAGCTGGCTGGTGTGTTTACAGACATATTTAAATGCTCCCTATCCCAGTCTGTTGTCCCCACATGCTTCAAGATGGCTACCACTGTTCCTGTACCCAAGAAAGCAAAGACAACTGAACTAAATGACTACCGCCACGCAGCACTCACTTCTGTCATCATGAAGTGCTTTGAGTGGCTAGTCAAGGATCATATCACCGGCATCTTACCGGCCACCCTAGACCCACTTCAGTTTGCATACTGCCCCAACAGGTCCACAGGTGACTCAGTCGCCATCACAGTACACACTGCCCTATCACATCTGGACAAAAGAAATACCTATGTAAGAATGCTGCTCATTGACTACAGCTCAGCATTCAACACCATAGTACCCTCCAAGCTCATCATCAAGCTCATCATCAAGCTGAAGGCCCTGGGCCTCAACCCCTCCCTGTTCAACTGGGTCCTGGACTTTCTGACGGACCGCCCTCAGGTGGTGAAGATAGGAAACAACATCTCCACTTCGCTGACCCTCAACACTGGGGCCCCACAAGGGTGTGTGCTCAGCCCTCCCCTGTACTCCCTGTTCACCCACGACTGCGTGGCCATGCACGCCAACTCAATCATCAAGTTTGCAGACGACACAACACTAGTGGGCTTGATCACCAACAACAACGAAACAGCCTACAGGGAGGAGCTGAGGGCACTCGGCATGTGGTGTCAGGAAAACAACCTCTCATTCAACGTCAACAAAATAAAGGAGATGATCGTGGACTTCAGGAAACAGCAGAGGGAGCACCCCCCTATCCACATCGAAGGGACAGCAGTGGAGAAGGTGGAAAGTTTTAAGTTCCTGGGCGTACACATCACAGACAAACTGAAATGGTCCACCCACAGACAGTGTGGTGAGAAGGCGCAACAGGTAGTCATCGAGAGCATCCTGTCGGGCTATATCACAGCCTGGTACTGCAACTGCACCGCACTCAACCGCAAGGCTCTCCAGAGGGTGGTGCGATCTGCACAACGCATCACCGGGGGCAAACTACCTGCCCTCCATGACACCTACAGCACTCGATGTCACAGGAAGGTTAAAAAGATCATCAAGGACGACAACCACCCGAGCCACTGCCTGTTCACCCCGCTATCATCCAGAAGGCGAGGTCAGTACAGGTGCATCAAAGCTGGAACCGAGAGACTGAAAAACAGCTTCTATCTCAAGGCCATCAGACTGTTAAATAGCCATCACTAACTCAGAGAGGCTGCTGCCTACACTGAGACCCAATCACTGGCCACTTTAATAAATGGATCACTAGTCACTTTAAACAATGCCACTTTAAATATTGCGACTTTAATAATTTTACATATCTTACATTACTCAGTAATGTAAGACATGTAACATTATTAGTCACTTTAAACAATGCCACTTTAAATAATGCCACTTTAATAATGTTTACATATCTTACATTACTCATATCACATGCATATACTGTATTTTATGCCATCTACTTATATGTACATATTCTCATTCACCCTTTTAGATTTGTGTGTATTAGGTAGTTGTTGGGGAATTGTTAGATTACTTGTTAGATTTGTGTGTATTAGGATTAGTTGTTGAGGAATTGTTAGATTACTTGTTAGATATTACTGCACTGTTGGAACTAGAAGCACAAGCATTTCGCCACACTCGCATTAACATCTGCTAACCATGTGTATGTGAGCAATAAAATGTGATTTGATTTGATTTGATTTGAGCTGCAAGATCGGTAACATATCGTCAAACCGTGACAAAACATGAGAGACTGTCTCATTAAATGTCCCCACACACCATTTCAAATCTGAGCTCTCTATGTGTGTATGTACGTACGTGCCTTCGTGTCTGTGTGTGTGTTTGTGTGTGTGTGTGTGCGTGCATGTGTGTGTGTGTGTGTGTGTGTGTGTAGTGGGCGGTGTATGGAGATAGCGTTGGTAGAAGGAATTGATGCCCAGTGTTTGCCTAATTAAGACAGCACTAGATGTTTCAGAGCTGAGAGATCGTGGAGAGGTGCTAATTCATAATTGACGTAATGGATGGAGTCTGTCCGTTGGCTTTTTAAACGCGGGGCGATTTTTCCGTGATTAGCTGACACCTACCTTTGTGTGAATAATGAAAATATTCACCGTGTACGGAGATTTAATGAATACCAGACCGATCTCAGCTCTGCCTAGCAGACAGCCATCCTTCTCTGCGTCCCCATTTGCCTATCTGTACTGCTGGAGTGGCTGTAGGCAGAAAAATGAACAGTGTTCGACACAGACACTTTGTTCAATATAATCTTATCCTATTCTATTAGGTAAGTGTCCGCCCAGAGAGCCTAGAGAGGGAGAGCTTTCCTCTCCTCTTTATTCCTCTCCACCATCAAGGCCATTGCACCTTAGCAACACACTCAAAGGGTTATATGATACCACGATATCACGTGTGCTCATCTCCAGACTTGTCCGTTGTCCACGTACAAAAACATCTCTGGACAACCTGATGGTGTAGCCAACACGCACGGACACACCAATTCATTCAGCCGTTTTCACAATGTGGTGTTTAGCTCCGTACTGTGAGTGAACAGTATTCTGAGAATAGTCTATAATGCAGTATATTATACAGCTATAGCGGTGTGTTGACACTTGAACACTTAGTATAGAACCTCATGTCCTTGAATTTACTACACCACTGATTGAGGTGCGTTACATTTTGTGGGAGTCTCCGTCTTTCTAACACACTCCATGTCACCCATAAACAGACAGGGAAATAACCTTGTGGCAGAATAAACAAAGAGAGATTACACCCATGGGAGTGGAGGAGTCTTCATTTGAATCCTATTGTACACCCTTCACTCTACTGCCTGCCGTTAGGGAGAGCTGGGTGCCTGCCACATACTTGACATAGAAGAGGAGTTGTCATCTAGCTCTGCATTTGTATGGGTGGGTTGTTAAGTTTTAAGGGTGGGTGTATTTGTGTGAGTATATGCTATGGCATTGATGGATTAGGAAAAAACACTTTCCCAAAACATGGGATCAGGAAATGATGGAAAATAACAGAAAAATAACAAAATAACAAATTCCTAGAAGATGAGGATCCAATAGACTTGGTACAAAGTAAGATTAATTAAAGAAATAAACACTCCCATATGAAAGGCGCAATTTTGTCCCCGGTTTGATTAGATTACGGCCATTTTGTTTCATAGCCATTACCTCTGCAATAATGCTACCAAATGAAAGAGGGGAAAATGAGTCGGGTGTCTGCCATCTCCATCAGTTGCCTAGCAGGACCAGCTGTGTGACATCATTGTGTTTGTCTCGGCGGAGATGATTGACATGGCGTCCGTCAGAGCCGAGCCCCAGTGCTGTGTGGGTGTGTCATGCCATTATCCCAGACATTCAATATTCCTATGAAGGCTGCCACCATTTGCAACCCCTCCATCTAATCACCTGTCCGCTACAATGCAGCAAACGGGAAAGGGTAAACATTAGCTCGGAGAAGTAATTGAACGCATCTCCTCAGCATTCGGCTTTGTGATGAGAGATTATGCACACTTTTTTATTATCATTTAGCGCTGGCCGTTTGGCAATGAACGTTTGATAATGATGTATTTTTTCATTGATCTTGATGAGGAAATCTGTATTTTGTATGGAGGCCATTTTAAGGAAGAAGACATTGGGGTTCTATTATCAATCCATTTTGAATTAGCAATAGGAACATATTTTTTTTTTTCTAGGCTCTCCCTGTCCACATACACATTTGAGAAGTGCTTACTGCAGAAATCGCTACTAATCTAAATGACAGGACATGAGCAGTTCATCCTAGATAGAGGTGTTCAGTACAAATGTGAAGTGCTCAGCAAGGATGCAATCCCACACAACAAGGGGAACAATTGCAGGCAAACATACAATTATATTTTTACATTTAAGCCATTAAGCAGACACTCTTATCCGGAGCGACTTACATGAGCAATTAGGGTTAAGTGGGTTGTTCACCTAGTTTGTTCATATTGTTTACCTAGTCAGCTCGGGGATTCAAACCAGTGACCTTCAGGTTACTGGCCCAACGCTCTTAACCGCTAGGCTACCTGCCACCTCCAGACATATAAGTTTCACCACTCAAGAAGCAATAGGGCTTGAGGAAGGAAGGAAATATGCTGTACAGGGTTATCACAAGTTCATTAAAGGGTAGGAAGCATGAGTTTTTACTCACCAAAATAACAACACAGTGTGGTCAAAGACAGTAAATTAGCTGTAGTCACAATCTGTTTACCTATAACTACAAACACAGTTATGTTTTGGGGTTATTACATATTTATGAATTTATTTCCGGACATCTTCTCATCTATCACAACGCACTATTTCTCAATGTCACATGGAGAATCTACTCTGTGCTACCGAGTTCATGTGCTAGCTCAGTAGCTAGCGCAAGCTGGCTAACGTTAGCATCCTCATGCTCTTCATGGACTTTGTGGATGTGTTATCTAGTGGGCTCAAAACTAAAGAGAAAATCATACCTGCTTGCTGTAATCGTGCAGTACATCGTCTGTTCTCCTTTTTGTTTTGTCAACTTTCACCATGTTCTCTGTGAAATAGGCTATGGAAGTTTTGTCACTTTTTCCACCTTGGCTTGGTGCTAGCGCGCTACCTGACTGACATCTGGAATCTATTTTATATCATTGTATAGCTATTGGATTTCCCTCACTGTCTCTCCCTCAGCCCGGTGAAGCGCCCTTTGAAGCACTCGCCTCCGCCTCGCTTTAGTAGCTAACTCTGCTCTCTCTTTGCTTTTGATCTGCGGTTATGTTTTAGTTGTGTTGTGTTAGTTGTGTTATAGTTGGTCTCCAGTTGTTGGGCTCTGGCTTGCTGACCATAACCGTGGTGGTTGGCTAGGCTAGCTAGGCTAATGACAAGTTGACTAAATAGCTAACGTTAGCTGGCTGGCTGGCTAGTTTGATGGATAGCTTTCTGGCTAAGATAACTGCATATAGCTAAAATTGTTTGATAACTGGTTAGTTGACATTGTGTATTTCCAGTACTGTGGTTTACTTAAATGTAGCTGTGAGCTAGGTGTTGATAGCAACTGTCTGACTCATGCAGTGCTAATGTAACATTAGCAGGCTGGTAGGGCTAATGTTAGCAGGCTAGTAGGGCTAACGTTAGCAGGCTAGTTGGCTAGAAACCTTGATTTGTAACAATAAATCCATAAAGTATTTGCTTGTAAGTTGGCTGAAAATGTAATTGAAACGAGTAGTCATGAGTGCAAACGATTTGGCTATTTCTGTTTGATTTTACATTGATGAGAATAGGTTGGCTTGCTGGGTCCTCCATATTACATCACACCCCGGAAAACCATTTTCTGACATGACTTAAAAACATTCTTCAGAATTCTGATAGGTTTTGTGAATAACTCAAAAAATGTAAAAGTGAGATTTAACTTTGCATTTGGACTTTTGATGCATATACTAATGCAAATCCATATGTTACACGTGGTTACGTTTATGCTACCTACCCTTTAACAATATTCTACAACTTTTTACGTGTGGAGTTTTACTTGTCGGGACATACTGAATGTATCTGCTGCATGAGCATATGCATAATATGGGACTCAAATCCTTTGACTGTATGCATAGTGTTAGGCCTCCTGCCGTGATGCTCTCTAGACAAGTATAACAACTTGGCCTACAACAATCAGTGATGTTGATCAGAATCTGACCATTAGAATCAGGCTGTTGCACGTCTGGTCATCAGGGGAGATCTGAATCAACAGCCCTCTATCTGCATGGCTAATTACCCTGGAGAAGACGGTGGTGCCATTGGAGGGTCACACCACGTGACACGCTGCACGTCCATCAGCCCTCGTCTCCTCTCTACTCTACTCTACTCTACATGCTCCTCACTGTCACTGGCCTCTGAAGGAACTTGAGTAACATCAAATCAGGAGGTTGCCAAGGAGAAACAACCTTAATCACTACATTACAGTAGCCATTGGAGATCCATTGCCAATGACTTGTTAAAAGTGATTTGTTACCAGTAACGACTTGACAAAACCAAATTGTGATGTAGGTTTAAGGTAGACTGAAATTCAGGTGTATGTCAAAATAGGCTTTTATATAGAAAAAAATAACACATATCAAATGGTTAATTAGGTAACAATTTATATTAATGTCCATTGAAATACCCTTAATTAGGGTGTAATGAATTACCATTACCATTATACATTGGCTCTAACTTGCAAATGTATTTGCTAGTTTAGAATTGTTCAATTTATGCTCCCTGCATATAAAAATCACGAAGACCGCACGAATGCTCCAAATGCAAGATCGTCATTTATATGACTCACACGGTGGAGGAACATATTGCCTGTAGTCTACTGTACATGACGGAGGAACATATTGCCTGTAGCCTACTGTACATGACGGAGGAACATATTGCCTGTAGCCTACTGTACATGACGGAGGAACATATTGCCTGTAGTCTACTGTACATGACGGAGGAACATATTGCCTGTAGCCTACTGTACATGATGGAGGAACATATTGCCTGTAGCCTACTGTACATGGTGGAGGAACATATTGCCTGTAGCCTACTGTACATGGTGGAGGAACATATTGCCTGTAGCCTACTGTACATGGTGGAGGAACATATTGCCTGTAGCCTACTGTACATGACGGAGGAACATATTGCCTGTAGCCTACTGTACATGGTAAGCTGCTAAAAGTGGCACCTCACTTTTAGTATGGAAAACAGCTGTGAGGATGTTTCTACAATATTCACAACATTGACACAATTACAATCTTTATAGAAATTAAATCAAATTGTATTAATTACATGTGGAAGTGCGTATTTCAGTGAACATTAGCAAGCCAGCAGCAGATGAAACAGAAAGTGAATTCTCTTCTCCATCTCTTCCCCGGTTTTAGCTTGCCGTCTAGCTGGCTAGGTTTAGCATATATACTAGCCCATTCCAGTGAAAAACGTAGCCATGTTATCAACATATGGCAATACACAAACAAAATCTAGCTCACTTATTTTGCACAGCTAGAAAGAAATTGCAAGAAATTAATTCAGAAACGGAGGAAGAGGACTGTTAGCTATAGCAAGCTAACATTAGCAGCTGCGTCTTCAACAAGAAACAGCTGTGACAACATTTATCCTAAGATTAAAAAATAAACTTTCCCATTGAGCAAAATCCACAATCCACCCCTCCAAAGAAAGCCAGGCTGCGGGGCTTCTCCGAAATGCCACCAGACCTTGGATCCACGGCCGAAGCGTTGCATTTAATTTTAGGCCGCACTTGGCAGGCTGTATAGAAAACTCCCTCGAAGCCACCTGGCCGAATTACCGCAGCAATGCACAGCCCAACCACAAACACCTAGAAAACTTGCTACTGTTTCCCATAGCCTTGTATTATCTATAGTATGACATCATCAGCAGTTAGCTACCAACAGGTAGCAGACATGTTTACTTTTGGTTATTATCAGTGTTATTTAGATGGAAGAAGTGAGCTAAATGCCCTATAGCTAGCTAACGTTAGCTAGCTCTTTGAGTTTCACTTACCCGGTTGACTTCCATGCTCACTGAAGCACATGATCATGCTCGGTCTCTGCTGGTGCTGCTGGCTGTTTATGATGCTTTAGAAGCCTCATTGATGGTAGGGACAGCATTGTGTGGGCATTGTGTGATTTGTTCAGAAGTTAGAGCTGATTTGGAGAGAAAGAAATCTACTTTTAGAACAACCTCATATTATAAGTTATTTAAAAGTTTGTAATTTGGCAATGTTTTCTTGGGGTGCTCTAAGTTACTATTATATGTGTTTCTGGCATTGAGAAATAAGTGCTACACTGCCTTTAAGTGGAGGTGATCCAAGACACTGTCATTATGTAAAACCAGTGGTATGCCTGTACGTAATTTATATGTACATAACAACATCACCCGTCAGAAAAGAGGCATGACAATGTCTTAATTAATGGGAAACTGTTGGAATATTGTAATGAATACACATAGAATAGACCATACAGCAAATGTAAACAATTGTCTTAGACTTCCCCTCTCTGTTTTGTTTAAGTTTCAAATCCCCTCAAGACCATGCAAGACTGACGGTTGTTCAGCAAAGTTCACAGTGCTGGCGCTGTGAAATGCACTGAGCCCACCCAAAACTGTCAAAATGACAAGCAGCACATCTCCTCTGTTACGCCAGCCAGGATATCAGTGCGTGTATCATAGCAAATGGACGACATCTTCTGTGTGTGCGTGATAAGGGCACTCACCTCGACATGACCTGATTCCTTTCTCTCTCTCTCTCTCTCTCCTCTCTCTCTCTCTCTCTCTCTCTCTCTCTCTTTCTCTCTCTCAGAATATATCCCTCCAACTGTTTCTCTATTTATTTCACTCTAATCCAATGGGCTCTACCCCCCCCCCCTCTCTCTCAGTATATCTCCCTCCAACTGTTTCTCTACTTCTCTCACTCTATTCCAATGTGCACTACCCCCTTTCACCCACCCACACTCTCTCTCACTCTCTCTCTTTCTCTCTCTCTCTCTCTCTCTCTCTCTCTCTCTCTCTCTCTCTCTCTCTCTCTCTCTCTCTCTCTCTCTCTCTCTCTCTCTCTCTCTCTCTCTCTCTGTGCAGGCATTCATGTTACCACTTTTGGGCATTGGGTTAAACAGAGAAAAAAAACAAGTTTCAAATAAAGCTTACCTTGCCAATCAAACATGAGCGTGCCCAACCTCTGTGACAGACCTCTGTCAGTCAAATGGCATGTCACACACCAGCCTCGTCCTGCTGTCACTGTGTGCCATCCACCCACTCTGCAAGCAGGAGTGGCTGCTTCCTGTTAGCAGCGTTGAGACTAACACAAGCATATGTTAGCTAGCATAATTTATATAGCTAAAGGAACGGGATGCTACTGGGAGCGTTTGACGTTGAGCAAATGGCTTGATTGACGGCGCATGATTGTTCCTCTTTAGCACTGACATGTTAGGACAGTACAGACTACCTTTCCCTCATAGGGGTTTGGGATAACTCATCTCATGTATTTTTTTTTATCTAACTTCGCATGTCAAAACGTCAAATCTGCATCGACGGGATGTGACAAGCCTGGGCCCGAGGGGACTGCTCCGAATAGAGGCTTGCACAAATTGATTTAGATTTTCTTCCAAATCATTCAAAGTGTTTAGCTTTAATGCGAGCTGATCAGAGAGCCATCCAGAGCACGACAACGGACCCAGTAACAGGGGAGATTAGCTCTGTCACTCTGGAGATCATGCCCTGTCGCTGTGTCTCTCTCTCTCGCTGGGCATGTCAGCCATGGATCCCAGCTAGCTAGCTGTACACCCAACTGGACCTTTTACATAACCATGTCACGGAGGAACCCTCACTGAGCCAGGTCACTCAACACCAGGGGCTAGCCTCCTTCTCTCCCTCCCTGCTGCCTCTGGCCCCTGGCTTCTCCAAAACGTGGATCAAACTGGGAAAAAGCTCGACCCAAGTTTAGCTATGATGACGTCCTTTACGTATTCAGTGGATGGTGTAGTTTATGTTTTTAGTTGCAGGCCATCTCAGCCAAACAGGAAATGACAGATCGAGGAGCTCCGCGCACTAGGAGCAATCCTCAGATGTATGCCAGCCTTTACCCTCCACCTTCACATCTCCAATCTAAACAGAGAGATTCAACGTAGCATAATGTACATGTTTTGCACACCAGTAGTTCATACAATAAGGAATAACTTGCATCCTTATTGCTATAAATATCTATTTGAGCTTTTTAATGTAAACAACTTTCTTCCATACATACATACAGCACATTATGAGATCTGATGTTTGAGGTATAAGCTGATTACAGTTTAGAAAGCCAGAGCAGGATGGCAGCTTTGTGGTGGGTAGGAACAAGATGCCGCTGGCAGCACAAATGTACTGCCGTGTACAAGGGCTTCTAATTTGCAAGTGGTTGATGGGCCTGAACTTTTTGAGTGGAATCGAATGTGACAGCGTCAAAGAATGAGCTAAGGCAGACAAACTTAACAGCCTCACTGTCAGAGGAGAAGTCCCACGAGAGAGAACTAGAGAGAGAGAAAGAGCGATAGAGAGATTGATTTGGAATTACTCTCACATACACAAACACACACACACATACCCGCACACATAGACTACACAATTAACTGTAGTCATTTCCTATCATATAGCGGAGTAGTGTTTCAGCATGCATCATTCTCAGTCAACAACATCTCATCAGACAAACTTTGACTTGCTACAAAGTTTTGTCAAAGTGGCTCGGGGGCATCTCTCAAGATGAGTGTGAAAGTGTCTGGATGGCATGAGAGTGGGCAACATGCCAGGCTGCCCAGGGAGTGCAACCATGGCACCACCCAGAAGACTGTTTCCACATATCAAGGACAGGTGAAATGCAGTAGTTCCTATATGACCAGACTAGGAATAGGTTACCTTTGGAAACGCAAGTCAATAAATCCATACTTTTAAGCTATATAGGCTGACGTATATGAGAATCCTTCGAGGGGAAATGCTCTCAATGGCAGTACTGTACCTCTCCTCTTTGACGACGCATATTACAGTAAGCATGTTTACAGTAATATTGCAGGAGAGTTCTCAGACACAGGCAGGGCCGTTGTGTTGAGGTAGGTCTCGGTAAAGATTTTTGATTCTTTAAAAGGCTGTGGTGAGATCTCAGGCCCATTCCCCACGAGGTCAGCACTTTCCCCTTTGCACGGATATGTGCTTTAAGGTGCCTTGTAATGCGCAAGGAGACAGGATCTAATAGATTGATACACAGGTTTTGACATGCTATTTGAGCGTGCAGCCTCGCCTTAATTGGCCACGTCACCATGCATTAAATGAACGATATATAGAGGAGGGCTCTGAGACGAGTGTCTTGAGCTAATCCGTCAGACATCAGGACAAACTCCATGTGACAGGGCTCTCTGAGGGGGCAAAAGGAGAGAGGGAGGGGCTTTTTTAAAAAGTATTACACTGACGGACATGAGCTACCACCCCTCTCCCTCCGTCTGTCCCCCAGTGTACTTACTTACTTACTTACTTACTCTCTCTTTCAATCTAAGCAGGCCTACTACATATCCTCCCCTCTTTCAGCCTTCCAATGACACAAGCCAATCCTTTTCTGTTCTCTCTTTCTCACTCTTTTTTACTATGCGTGTCATGCAGTAAATACATGCCTCTCCCTAACCGAATGTTTCAAGTGTGGCCAGGATGGGTCCGATGAATGAGTTACGGACAGATTTACAAGGAAATCAAAAATCAAACAAATGACCTTGACTCCAGCTGCTGTCACTGTGGAATGCGGGCCATCAGGCGACAGAAATGTCAGATGTCAGAAATCTTTCAGCTTGTGCGGAACTGGTCATTGAGATTGAGCTGGTCATCCAATATATCCATGAAATGAGGCACACTGATGAGAAAACAGTATCCATCCATTCATTCAGCAACAGACCCAATCACTGGGAAATCAGGAGAGGTTCCCCTTCTCTGCATGCGCAGTGTTTAATGACTTATTAATCTGTGAAACATGGCCGCAACACAAAGCACTGAGGGGGGAAACTGGAAAATGTATCACTATTCAGTATATAGATTTGGATGCAGCCCAGACGTTTGAGCAAAGGTAAGGCATTCAGGTTTTTGTGCGTATGGCGCAGAAGTGATTAAAAGTATGACCTCATGCTGCTTTTGAGTGACAGAGTAGAGACTTCTGATCTTTAGATGACCAGGAAAAAAAGAAGTGGCCTTTTACATAGAAGTTTTTAAAGGTTCAATATAACTATATTCTCCGCTGGTCTGATTTATTTACACTGAACCTGAAGTGGACCATACTTTATTACCAGTCGTTCAGCAGCAGGACTTCATAGAGTGATTTGAAGATTTGAATATTATCTTTCAATATGTATTACATTTTCCTTTTCTATCCAAAACCTCCAAAGCCTACGTTAGTGGCGTATAAGCTCCTGTTGTTAAATATGAAATATGCTTTGAATTTGTAATTATTAAGAATGACTCATATGTGTTGTTTGGGTTTCGCTCACGCTCTTAGTTCTCCTTGGCTGATGGTATCACTTCAACCTCCGCCTCCTTTAACCTATGCTCCCCCATCACCTTCCCCCTCCCCTTAGTTCAATACACCCACACTCCCCTGTCATCCGTCTCACAGTACAGTTGGCGATACAGTCAAAGACAGCAGGTTTATTTTCTTAAGAGGGAAGTATCCATTGAAAAAAACAAGCTGTGTTTAGAGGGGGAAGCTGGCTAGACAACAGAGACTGCCTTGTGCTCCAGACACAATGAGAGAGTGTCACAATGGAGTCCTACGGAGCCCGTGCTACTGCCACAAAATGCAGGATTAAAGCAAATGGGACTTAAAGACCTGCCGCTGAAAGGAAGGGAGGGGATTTTACAGAAATGAGGAAAACCCTCCTCTTTTTTCAATGGAGGTTAGAGTGTACTGTTTACTCACCTTTCAATGGCTGTTAGTGTATTATATCTGCCCACCTTTTCAAAGATGATTCTCGCATGAGCTGACTAGAAGAAAAGCACAGGGAAAACATTGTGGCCAAATGTTGCTAACAATTCCCATACGTCTGTCCCATTGGGTGTTTGACAATTGGCACTGGAGCTTCATTCACCTGGGCCTTAGATGCTTGTGCTTGTGCAGCTCAGCTGCCAGCCTTGCATAGAAAAGCAGTTTGCCTATCAAACAGTTCAATGTACGCTTACATCATCTTTCATTGATTTACAGGAGCACGTTCTTTCATGTGACACGGTAGAGTGCATGTCCTGTTTACCTCTAACTGCCCTTTGTGAGGATATCTTAAGCGATCACAGGGGGCTGACTGTAAGAGGGAGCGGGATGGGGTGGGTGGGGGGTGGGGGGGTCATCCTGTTGTTCCTCCCCTTCTGGTTGGCCCTCTCTGACAGTATGCACTGTGGCTGCTAATAAGGGTATTCATCACGCCAGCGAGCGCCGTGACAACTTCGCCGACGCCACACAATTGTCCCTCAAATATGAACTTATCATTTAATTACGCTCCGGGGGACTTGATTGCCCTGTCAAGATGTAGGTTAGTTAAGAGGAGAGATCCCCCCCCCCCCCCCCCCCCCCCCCCCCGACCGACCCTCGTCATGACAACCTCTCATCTCATCAGCTGATCAGCTGCTTGCAGATTCTTCAAATGAGATTTAATTTCTTCTCCTTCTCTGATTCCTCCTTTTTTTCTGCCTGCTTGATCGGCAATAGCTCAGATACACATTAAATCATGAAATGCCCCCGGGAATCGATAGAACATCGCTCAGAGATACACAAAAACAATGTAACATTCAAAATGGGTGAATCTTTCCTTTAGAGGTAGGTTTAGGGAAATTTTCAAGACAATTTCTCTCCAAGATTGCCTGAAGTAATAGTTGTAAATCAGTAAACGCATAAACTGCAGTGCAGTTATGTACAGTATCTACTATGCCAAGTACAGAACATACAAATTCAAAGTAGCCTACATCAAAAACCTTGTTGGACAGTTGATACGTATGGCAACATATGTGTAGGTTTCCAAAGACACGCAAGTATAAAAGTGTGGCATGGCCCTATTGTATGTCTAAATTCCCTTCCCCCACATTCCCCAAATTAGTACAGTGTCTAAGTAATGAAATCACTCTTAGAAATAGGAAGTATGTTGGCATTTATTCTTTATTTCCTGTGCAACAGTTATAGCACTCGGGGGGAAATGAGGGCCTGCCAATAAAAGTTCCACCCTGGCATGAGCTGAGGTTTCTCAAATGAAGACATATGTCACAGGGAGACTCGGCAAAAGGCCTGGAGAACTTTTCAGCTCAGCATATACCCTTTTAACAAAAGGGCCCATAAATTCAACCTTTCCGATGCGACACAAATGAAATTTCGAGCCTGAAGTTTTGGCCATTTCCTTCCCAGATGATTGGAATGAATATGGGGTAGTTAAAGTTTAATATCCTATTATGTATCTCTGTTTAACTTGCGTGGCCTGTCAGTGATGCTAGCTGCCTCTCCCTGGGCTCTGTTGATATTTTCCAAGGCAGACTGATTGTTGTACCAACTGAATGAGGGTATTTAATACGACAGCTTTCACTCCAGTGTACAATTTGTGTCATTTTTGACTAAATGGTCTGCACTAGTTTAGGTTTCATCCTGTGTTATTATTTTCTACTAGGATACTGTAGAAAAGCTCCAAAAGAAGCCAGGTGTTGACTGTGACAACAACAGCTATGTCACATCCAGCATCTTGTGCATTGAAGCTAGTGCTAGAGCAGTTTAATCAGTATTGACAGTGTTGGGGAATAGTGAACCTGTAATTAAACAACATGTTGCAGTAGTTTGATAGTAGTTGAACTAAATTCAAATCTTGGTAGTGTTTTCAGAAGTTAATTACTTTTTTTTGGCCATGTAGCGGTGTAGCTAGCTACTGGAACTACTCACTATTTTTGCAAACATTTTTGAAAGTATGGGTAAAGTAGGCAAGATTTTCCTTTTGTTTTCGGCATCAGACCTGCATAATTCTCACTTGAAACATTGTTTTTGTGTTTAATAGGATGAATTACACATTCTGTTAAAGAGCGACTGAACGCTCTGATTCCGCATGTGTTTCTCTGTTGCTCATTAAGAAAAACGAGATTTCAGTCTTTGGGGTGTGGCAGTTACTGATGTTTGTTCCCCATGAGACACCACAGGAACAAAGCCAGTTTCACCTCCTCAAAAAAACATAACTCAAGAAATCTGTAATAAATTTGGACGTTTTTGCCGAGGAGCTTTTGGTTACGCAATTTACATCTAGGTAAGGTGTTAGGTGCAATATTTCTCAAGTTAAAACATGCTGCGACGTGTTGTCTTATGTAAACAAAGTCCGATCTGCTGCACTGCTGGGTAGTCTGTCTCACTGTCTGTGGGTTCTGTGGTAGGATTGGATAGAGCACAATCATCGCAGCTGTGTATCCCGTGTTAGTGGGCAAATGAGCATTGTTGAAATCAAAACCTAACCCTCAAGTAAGTCATAACGAACTTACTTACAAAACTCAGTTTTGTACGAGACTGACTTTATGACCAAAATAATCCTATTTACACTTTGTAGTCAGTTTTGACACTAGAATACATGTTTCTGACTCATATCGATGCCACATAGGCCGTTTTCTATCAGAGAAGTAGTTTATTGCCTTCAGTTGCGCTTTAACATCTGACTACAGAGTGATCAGTTCTTGCAATTTGTATTCTATGACATTTCGATGCCATTTCAGATTTAGATATAATACTTTTTCACAAAGTAGTCTGGAATTACTTTTTCAAAGTAAACTGTAACATTTTCTTAAGGGTAGCTTTAGTGTAGCTCAACTTCCCCCAGTGCGAAGTAATTGGTAGCTTGATAAACTATATTTTCAGAGGAGCTTCCCCAATTACTGATTATTGATTAACATGCTCCTGCCTCTCTTCCATGACCATGATTACCATGATAATGTACTGAATTCACTGCACACTTTCCACATCTGTGACACATACTGAAATGACAAGCATGAACGTCTAATTGATTGGATTAATTGCTAAGTGGTGATTCATAATTGGATTTGACTTGTTTAAATACCCAGGGTAATTGTAATGAAATACACATTACATAAGTGCTTAGGAAAAAGGTGTTCAGCCTTTGTCTGCTACTCCCAGTTCCAGATACACCTGCAATGCTAAATCATAAGCGCCTCACTAGATACCGCCAGGCTGGAAATGTTTTGTGCTGTTTTTGCAATTCCTCAATATGGATTTATATCTTTTGCTTTGGGAAAGGTTGTAATATTTCACGGCTTACAGTGAGAAGTGCGGGTATAGTACGCACACAGGAATGGGGGAGGGAGAAGACGATTTGAAGGGAAGGTTAAAATACGGTATCAGCATATATTGTAATTTCATTTTGATAAGGCCATGCTTAAAAACAGGGAGGGTTCATCCACAGGAAAGACTTGTGGTTTTATTTTACATATCCCTAGCTCTGGGATGCTCCCCGACAATCATTAGTGCATCCCACAACAGGGGATATCTGCAAATTACAACAGGTGCAGCGCTCCCACTCCCACAATGCACCAAGAGCCTTGATAACAGAAACCTCTCTGCAGTTACTTCCTGAAATGCTGTGTGTGTGTGTGTGTGTGTGTGTGTGTGTGTGTGTGTGTGTGTGTGTGTGTGTGTGTGTGTGTGTGCACGCGTGTGTGTGTGTGCGTGTGCATGTGTGTGTGTTTTATTCTCTGCCTTGTCAGAATTTCCTTTCAAACCCATCTGATCAGGTCGAGTCTCATCACGCTGTCACCCCAGCTCTCTTTTCATTAGTCTAGCGCTCTCCGTTCGCCTAGCCAAGCAGAAGAACTCAAACACATGCGCAAATTAAATCGACATCCAAACTCACTGCGATATACAAAGCAATTTAAATGATATTCATTAGAGCGATGACAAGTCCTGATGAGCCTTTCAGGAGGAGAGCACTCCTTCATCTTTTTTGCCGACTCTGTTTCATGGCCACTGAGGCGTGACGGCCGTCACTGCACCTTCACTTAAAAAAAAAAATACCCACAATGCAGAGAGGATTCTTGCTTCTGCACACACCTACCACTCCTCTCTCTCCTCCCTTGTCCGCTCTGTCTTTTTAAAACAGAGGGAGCCTATCCTTGGTTTACAAACTGACCCCATTTAGAAGGTGCATTCTTCATTTCTACTTCCACTCAGTTTAGTATATTTTCTATCGTCCTTTTTTTTCTTCATTATTGAGATTCTATTTATGTCCGTGGCAATTAACTGCTGTCAGCTGTTCTAATGTATAAAAACGCCAAGATGTATTTTTTTCTCTTCTTCTTCTCTTTCGGACATGAGCCAATTAATTCAGGCTTTTCACGCAGCCCTTAATTAACCCCTTCAGGACTGAAATTATGTCTAATGCCAGTGATTGAGGCCAAGCTTGAAATTACCCAGCCCAGGCAGCACCACAGCACTGGTAAAGACTTCTGTGGGAAAGATGGGCTGATTACTGCTGTCCTTTGTTCGGTCTATATGCATACATTAAATCCCACCCTCCATTAGCATTTGATTGTGGAAAAACAGAGGCAGTTATATCATACAATGTCTAGCATATGTAATGTGTTTTCTACATGATTCCAAGCCTGTGAGCCTTTCCGAGATTGCTCGTCCTTTGTTCCGTGATAGCTTCAGCACTGCAGACATTGGTTCTGATGCTGTAATCAATTTGTGCGACCAGACGTGGTCTGGACGTGTGTTAATTAAGGTGCTTGTGGGAGGAAATAATTTAAGCGTGATAACGAGCTTTAAGAGGACTGGTGAGCGGGTGTCATCCCAGGAGCTCAGCCATAGAGAGGATCTCAGATTGGGGCAGGATCACCCCCCCCCCCCCCCCCCCCCCCCCCCCGCTACCCCACCCACCCACCATGTTTAATCCCTAAAGTCACATAGCCATCTCATGGGACACACATGATATCACTAAACCTACCCATCATCAAAACAGATCACAGAATTCAAATTTGATGTTAGTCCCTTTAATATTACCATACCAATGCAATCTCATTGATATATTATAGTGCATTTACATTCATGATCACTCAAAGCAACAAATTGAATTAAATGTTTTATTAAAACGTGGGATAAATGGGCAATTTCTTGTTTCTGTTATTTGGGAGTAATCGGAAATGTGTTGCAATGTTGTCAAACACATGTAATCATAGCACATATAACTATCTCACTGTCTCTTGGTTCATTTAAAATATTGATGGAACTAAATATGTACACCTAGGAGCAAATTGTTATGAATACCCGATAGATCATTTAGTGAATTGTTTTTTGCTGAGGCAACAGTATTAAGATCACAATGCACCACAACATGTGTTAAAACAGTCCTCTATTTCTTTTTGTGTTATCGGCACAATCATAATGAAGACTGAGACACCCTTGGGGCATATATCTGCTCTGGCTATTAAAATAAAAAATGACTCTTCATATAGAGTGGGGTCATGGATTTGAACCAATGATACCGTTTTTTTTCTATTAGTACCTTAGTGGGAGGGAGGGCAGGACGATGCTTGACCCTGTGTACTGGTGTAGCCCTGAACATCCTCCAGAGTAGGAGATAGTGATGGACATCACTCCAGGGGGTGGGATGGGGACTGGGGGTTCAGTTTAAATGGTGCTAAGCACTTTCCCTCATCACCTAACTTCGGCTGTCTGACCCCTGACCTGGGAAGATATTTCCACATCGGAGGCTGAGCGGGGACAGCTTCCTCACATTTGTCAACGGGAGAAAAAAAAGCTTGGGAGAACTAAACCCACCCTTTGTGATCACTGGGACGGATAGGAACGATAGCCACTTACAGATCCATTCCACTGATAAACTGATTCGTCCTCTTTCTTAATAGCGGCTCACTTAAAATGTTGCCACAAACCGTACCGGTCAGCTATGTATTACTCCTGAAGTCACAAACAACAATAGCAGCGGGAGAAAGAGTAGTCCTATAGTAAACGATGATCAACAACAACAGCAACAGCAGAAACAACAGGGATTAACCATACAACAACAACCATCATGTAGTCATTCTTATGGTTATTGTGAAGCCATGACAGGCTGTAGCTGCAGGGCGTTTGCAGGGTTTGTTGTATAAGAAGGAAACACATGAAGATGCAACACGAATGTAAGCAGTGTACACGTGAGGTACCGGACAGCATCACATCTTATCTGACGAAAGCTAGAGCAACAAGCCAAGCACATTTTCAATATTGTTTCTATAGGCTAGGGCCAGATATCCTCTTTCTGGAACTGAAAATATTCTATTTAGTAAGGGATAAAGTTTGAACTCAGCCACCAATATTGTCTTACAACACTTCAGGGGGGGGAACAGAAAGCATTTGAAGGTTCAAAGAGGCAATTCTGTTAACTCTGTTGACTGGTGATGCATTTCCTAGAACATCAAAAGATCTAAAGGCTAGCCTGGGAACAGATAACAGACATCAGTTCAGTTAGAGCTCTTCTGTTCCCTACCATTGGTAGGGTGGCAGCCTGCATCCATTAGCTGACCCCTGTGAAGAGGTTCACAGGGGTGAGTGACAGGTCAGCAGAGCCAGGCCCATGTTTGTGTAACTAGACAGGAGGACTGTGGGAGAACACTGCTTGACCCTTCAGTGACAATGTGAAAGGGATAGTCTTGCTTGAGAGGGTTTTAACCTCCACCCCGAGGTCTATTACAGTGGATAACGGACGAGGAACAGCAATGTGCTGCAAAACTATGCCTACATCAGATTGTGTTGTTTTCGGGAGCACTTTCTGTGAGGCATACACATATAATGCCTTAATACACTTATAGCACCTTATGATATCCTACTCAGTGCGGTAGGTAGCCCAGCGGCTAAGGAGCTGGACGTTTTACCGAAAGGTGGCCTGTTTCAATTCCCGGGCCAGGCTCTAGAAAAATAAGGGGGGATTGGTCTAGCAACTGGAGGGCTACTATGTTCACATCCTGAAGACATTCCCCTACAGTTGGGCCGTTGAGCAAGGCCCCTAACCCCACAACTTGCTTTTCATCCAGTGGTGCTGCCCTGTAGCTTGACCCCTGCGCTCGTCTCAACTGTCTACCGTGATGTGTGCTGTCTTAAGAATGGAGCATTTCCGTTGGTGGCTACATTATGGACAATAAAGTTCTATTCTGTTCGATTCTATTCTACATGATGTGCTAGTGACGTGTCCATTTTACTTCCGTATTCCTTGTTTTGTAGGCTAAGAATGAGCCTCAAATTTGCATCGTCAAAGTCTAGAACTACACACATGAACTACACATTTTTGACAGCTCACCGGTCTACAAACAAAACTTTTTTTTTTTTTGCATAAAAAAAAGTAATGGCAGGTAATGTTCAGCAAAAAACAATCAACGTAATCTAATATAAAACACATCAAACGGCCTGTAACTGATGGACTCTTACCATCCTGTAAGTCCTCAGAATACTATCAAAGCAGTAGGTTAGGAGATGTAGTCCAAGTTAGACTTCCCTAACTTCCAGCAATGTCTCTTGTTGATCGTCGAATATTTTGAGAAAAGGCATCGGGTATGACTAAGTCAATACACAATTACAAGTATAATTGTATATATACAGTATATATCTTAAACAACCTTGTTTTCGTGAATTTGATGATATAATCTTGAAGTCTAGTCAAGCGGTTATTGGACATGACCCGGAAGTGTGACATACTTTGAACACGTCACTTTCATAGAGTATTCTCACTTTAGATATCGTAATTGCTCATCCCCTTTACCATTGTGTGCTATGGCAGTGCCAACACAATATACACCACTGGTTAGGATTATGTTACCATTTAATTAATATCTGTATTATCAGAAATATTGCAAACTTACCTTCGGGTATCTTCCCAGCTCACTGGTAGACGGCATGGTTTGGGTTTTCTTTTTCTGGTGTTTATCGTGGTTATAGTACAAAAGTGTCACGAATGTAGTAAATAACTAGAAAAGTACATTTCCTGAAGAAAATGTGGTTCCCTTTCTAGCTTGTGAAGGATCTACTGATTGATAGGACAGAATAGCCTGAACTAATTGATGCTAATTTATACAGTTGTAGTTGATAAACATTTAAAATAATTTAAAGTTAGGATAGCCTGAACATGTCAAAGTTGGTTTGGTGTCTCTAACATGAATGGTTCAATACTGTTGGTGGGTTATTTTATGATCATTTATGCACATTCATATAGTTATAGTTGATAAAAGTTTTAAGAATTTGAAGTTAGGATAGTCTGAACTTTTTAAAGTTGGTTTTATAGCTTAATTGGCTAAGGAACAGGGCCCTTTTGAATGCTGTAGCTACCTCTGTATTCCTATGGTTCTCATTCAAACCTATGTTCATTTAGGCAAATTTAAAATGGTTATAGTTTAAAAAAATTATCTATAGTATCAAAAAGCTTTTGACAAGCAACTTAAGCAGGGTCAGTGTGAACATCTTATTGTACTTGAAATGCATTGGAGATGATAAAATAATGTGTCGTATTTAAAAAAAGTATGAAAGCTATCAAAAATGTTTTTTTCAAGCTATCTAAGGTGCGAGAGTCCACACATTTGGAAGTTTGTTTCATGTTGATAGCTTCAATCGATTAATGGTCAGAAAGGGTGGAAGAAATAGAATAATAATAAGACTATAAGAAATCTAAAGTCGTGATTTGCCTTCAGCAAGCACACCTAATGAGTACTGTCTTGCAATTACCCAGGTTAGCAGCACTAGGTAGCTAACATACACACGTATGTGGAAAAGCTAGGCACTCCTCGACACTTACTTAGCTAGCTAGCTAACTGATGCTAACCAGCTAAGCAAGCTTACTAGCTTGCTAACCTAGTCAAATGAATGCAATAGGTACATTACTGAAATAAGCCTGGCAAGCGAACTTACTGCATTTCCATCAAACACCGTTAGACAGCAGTTCTCTGCGCCATGCAACAACTCAACCAGAGCTGTTCCTGTTCCAGTGGCCATCATAAACCCTTCCACTTCCACCAGGCAGATGGGGAAGTAAAGAGCATGACCAGTGTCATGAGGACAGTATTGTGGCTAGGATATGACTGCAGTAGAAATGCATAATTTCAGTGTGTCCCTGGGGCCTCCATTTCATCATGTTTCAAAGACATGCTGGAATGATGTTGTTACCAAGGCAAATTCAAACTGATTAATAGATAGCCTTTGCAAATACTGAACATTTTCAGCCATGAAAATATTCCTGTTCTGTGAAGACAGTATGCCAAACAATACTATCATTTGCCACTTTGTCTGAGTGTTTGCTTGTATGTGTGTGTGTGTGTGCACTGCAGGTGCTTATAACTGTAGGCCTAAGTGCATGCCATTCTATGTAGGTCTATATGTGGCATGTAGGCCTATTCAGTCCTGAGAGCCATTTCTGTCTTATCTAGGGTGATGATCCGTGGTGTAATATGGCATTGCTGCTGCAAATCTTTATGGTCTTTGTTGTTAAATAGAGGTTATGTTTGTCCCCTGTTCTGCAATAAAGAACACAGGTGTCATTATTCTAGCATATGTTTCTGCGTGTGTGTGTGTGTGTGTGTGATTCTTTTTTGTGGTGGTGTGAACAGTGTATGTGGCGTTTAGAGGAAATTACCCCTGCGCTCCTTGGCCAGAGCAGATAGTTCCCTAAGCTGCATGGCATATTGATTTCTTGTTGTGAGGAGTGCTGTTCAAGCCCCATTTAAGATTTCCATCCCGCGTGTAGCCCTGAGCACACCACAGCCCCGTAAATTAAGGAAATTGCACATTCATCACACACGTTATTTTAAGATACTTTGGTAACGTGACGGCCGGAAGATCTACGGTGGTGCATTACAAGCCGCCGCTCCACTCTTCCTCCTTTCCTCTGTCTTCCCCACTCCCCCTCTCCCTCCCTCGCTCTGCAGGCTGGGGTAACGGTCAGGTCAGCGGGACACGCCCGTGATTTAGACGCATGCCAGTATTTTTCACATTAGTATATATATTTTTTTGCGTTCGAGAATTTACAGGTCCCCCTTAAATTAGCATGTCTAATGGGACTGCTTCCAAGGTGAAGGTGTTGTTGGAGAAGTGAATTATTAGGCATGTAAATAACACAAGTTAAAGAAGTCCCTTCGAGCTCAAAGGCCTCTCCAGACATTGTACAGCATGGGGTCAACAGTGGAGAGAATAAATCCAGGCCTATTGTGTGGGTGCGTGTGTGTGTGTGTGAGCGTGCGTGCGTGCGATTCCACCAGCCTGTGGGGCAACATATTTCATGGCATGTGTATGTGTACTTTTGTGTGCAACCTGAACACCTGTGTTTGCGTTTGCTTATCATTTGAAATCACTATAGCCTAACAGTAGGGTGTGACACACGTCTTAATCAGATTTCCCCTCATCAGCGTCTAAGGAATTACTTCTGAAAATGGGGCTTCACTACATGGAATGCTTTCGTAGTACAGTTTCAGGAACACTCAATTGAACAAATGAAATGAGGGCAGCAGTATTCAGAACCTTGAAGGCCCTAAAAGCATCCTCAGAAGAACAGTGAATTGCTAGCTGGGAAGGAGAATCACATCGTATTTGTAGATGTCTGCATTTGTCTGTTGTAGGGCTTTGTCTGTGTTATGCAGTGTGGATCCATTGTGCAGTGTGGATCCACTGAGGGCGTATTACATTATGCCTGATAAAGCTATCTGAATCTGTGGTACACCTCGCTACATTAAGGATCAAGTCTGAGCGGCTTAAAGTTGCACATCGGCTGTGTTGTACTGTACGCTCCTCCCAGGAGGATGTCAACGTTTACATTGTGTTGGGTACAATGGCGCAGTAATGTGCAAGCACAAAGGTACATATCCAAAACATAAGTAATATGCTAGTCTCCATAGCATATTTGAGCCAGTGCATGGATATTGCATGGATATTTCCTTTTCATATTTTGGCACCGCACTCACACCATGCAAAAAGTACATTTATCCAAAATCCTGCACACATGACCATTTGTGGTTTTGATATTCCTTTTAAACTGAGTACATCCACACATCTATCTGGAGAGATGAAGCCTGTAGTCTGAGGGATTGTGGGGAATAGATAGTGAATAAGTGTGAGTGTGTGTGTGTGTGTGTGTGTGTGTGCGACTTCTGGCTACACATTGTCTCCTGCACGCCTGTTTTGAACCTTAATAAGGCCAGCCTACTCTGCGCTCCCTGGATGTGAGAGGGGAGAGAAAATGCTTTTCTTACACTTCAATTTCACGCGTATTTTCTTTGCGACTAATGAGAGCCTTAAATACAGCGCCAGACGTCAGGCACGGCTGTGAAGGCTGACATTTTCACATACAGCGGCACCTTGTCACCACGGATGAAGTCCCTCTACCTGGCTGCTGAAGGGTGTGTGTGTGTGTGTGTGTGTGTGTGTGTGTGTGTGGATGTTGGTCTATAACTGTGTGTAGGAGTTTATCTGTGAGGTGGTTTTGGTGACAAGACCTGACGCAAAACATATTCAGCAGCTCAAAGAAGAGAACAGACCAGAAGGACAAAAGAGAAACAGTTGAGAAACAATTCTCCATCCCTCCGTCTCTACCTCCTCTATTGTGTGCGAATGTCCTGATTCACGGAGAGGCAATGTAACCAACTAACTAACTGTAGTGATAGACTGCATTTAATTGCTGTTGCTTATAGAATAGGACTTCAAAGCCATGAGCTCATCATTGCAGCATTGTTGTCATCCTCCATGAGGCCTAAACAACGGTCTCCCCTCTTTTTGTTGTTGTTGATCTACTGTACACACAAAATGGAAGTCTGGGTTAATTACATAGCAGGGAATGAAATGGTGAAGATGAGACAGCTAGTGCCAGGGTTTATGCTATTATCTTCTACATCCAGTCAACGAGACGGAGGGGGACGGGCATATCACACAGCTAGGAGTTACCTGTTGTTCAATATTCAGTATGTGGTTTCGATTTCCCTTTTCCTATGTAGACCAACACATTCAAATGGAGAGGAATGTATGACTGACACACACACTTGATGGACATGTTATAGTGCCACCACTATAGTGTTTGGGTGGTGTCTGTCTCTGAGGCTCCCCATAGTGGCCCCTGATATGGCCCACAGGCTATTCCCGCTCCAGGCAGAGCTTTGTGGAAACACACAGGATGATGGTGTGACAGCGTTCATATTCTGCAGGGCCCTGCCAATCACCGTAAACTCGTCTAGAAGTCATCACTGCCAGAAACAATTTCATTTTAATGTGCTCATTAGAAAACTCCCAGCACCTACATAATCGTGAGCCACGGCACACAGTGTTATTGCAAAAACTGTTTCCTTTAATGCTGCAGTAGAAAAAAAAGGTTATAGGAAGTCATATAATGGGTGCTTCATTGTCAACAACAACAACAAAAAAACACGGCACAGAATGCATAACAGTGTCTGTGCTGTTTACATGCCAATATTTTACACCTAATATTTCTGTACACTGGCAGCTGTCAGTTACTTTAGCAAATGTACTGCCAAGAATGTAGCAGAACTGTCAATCAGAGGTGAGGTAACCATGGTTACCTTTCATATCCCAAAAAGATAAAGCTGCAGTGCGGAATTGTGGGAGAGTAATTAGACAGAAAAAAAAAAGAAAATACCAATCCAAAGGCATTCTACGATATGAAACAACAACCAAGAGTGCTTATAAATAAGAGGTTACATGTGGAATTCTTCATTACTTCATAAAGTAACATCTTTTGTACAACCTTTATATTTTAATGTTCAAATACCGGCACATGTACTTGTCTTGTACTAGAGGTTTAACCCTTTGAGCACGAGGTGGAAATAAAAGATTTCTGGGTAATTTTGTTCCTCTTATTTTCATATCATTTGATTAAATAACATATTTATAAAACTATTGTGCAAAACAATTTCATTAATGTCTTCATATATTGTGCACCAGTAGATAGTCATACTCCTCTTAAATTAAAAATATAAAAATGATGCATAATTTAGACAGGAATTAGTATATATGTTTTTATATACATTTTTACACAGACCTGAATTCATAGAGGCCCCTGATTAAACAAAGTAAATGACTTCAGTTTTAGATTTTGCATCACATACAATGCATCTTTAGAGATTGGTTGTTGGACAGGGACATATATTACTTTCATTGTGCAGCTTACAAACCACACAACAGCTTGGTCAATTCCAATCTAAAATAGTTTGTTTTGATAAGGGTTCTGGATCATTCGGGTAGAAGTGCTTGGCCGTACTCAGAGGGTTAAATTTCAGATGCTGACCCCAGCACATAAAGGTCACATTAACAAAAAGAGAGCGAAAGAGAGAGAAAAAAAAAGAAAAGTGCACCAGATTTAGTTACCAAATGTTTAACTAAACTGTTGAATTTATGCATGCAGCTTATCGCATCTCAATGATGCCAAAATATAAAGAAATCAAATCCAATTTACACAACCTTCAAATGCATACCACTTCATTTTAAAATATTGTTTAACCTTCATATGTTTCATCAGTGACAACAGCAAAAAGGAGAGCATAAACAAACAAAAGCTTCTTGGGCCAGAGTGAGTCTACCTTAAAGATAATCAGAAACCACGTGCCGAAACTAAACAGTAGTTCTATGGCATCGTTGTGCAGTTTCATCACTTAATAGTTTTAGTCCTTTTTTGAAAGAAATGTCTGTGAAAGGCTAAAGATAGACCAAGAGAGAACGTGAGAGAACATGAGAGAGAGAGAGCGCAGCATGTCCACAGCTTAGTGCTACTGTTTCTCTAGCTCACACACATACATAAGGTGGTCCTCTGGGGATTTCCCATGGGTCTTGCTCAGGTGGAGCTTGACCGCGTGCTTGCTTGCAAAAGTCCGGTTGCAGAGCTTGCACTGATACGAGGTGCTGCTACCGTCCTCGTCAGGGGAGGGAGACGGGGAGTGGGCGTGTGAGTGAGAGTTGGAGTGGTTGGAGAGCAGTTTTTCGGACAGGCTTTTGGTGTGACGTGAGATCTGGCTGACAAGCTGTTCTCCAGACAGTTTTGCCAGGTCTCTGAGTCTGAAGCCCAGGTGAGACTCCAAGTGGCTGACGTAGGTGGAGGGGGAACGAATCTGAGAAGCACAGTCGCTGCAGAAGAACACTGGGTGGCCTGAGTCCAGGTTTTTTAAGAACTTCGTCCCTCCGGTTCTCCTCAGCTGGTACTTGACGTTGGCCAGCCAGTGGCTGATGGTCGTCATGGAGAGGCCTGTGAAACGGGAGATGTGCATCCTCTCCTGGGGGCTCAGGTCTGACATCACGTACTTCCCATCGCCAGTCTGCCGGAGGCTGGCAGCGAACTGTGCCTGTAGGATGTGCAGGTGCTGGGGGTTCCAGTTGGACTGCCGGCCCTTGCGTTTCTGGGCTGGAGAGATCTCCTCTAGCTCCTCTTGAGTGGAACCCTCGATGTCAGACCTTTCCGACAGGCTGTTGGGCGTGGAGGACTTGGAGGCTTGACTCTCTGTCAGGTTTCTCAGCATGTCTGATATGTCAGACAGGGCGTTCTCACGCAGCGGGGAGTTGGACATGAATGAAGCCACAGCAGACGAGGCCTTGGCCATGGTGGCTGTGGAGGAGGGGGAGACAGAGGAGGGTGTTGATGTGGATGACGACAGGGCAGCTGAACCCAGGGAGCTACTCTTTTCGTTCTTGCCTTTGGTCAGGTCTATTGGCTGGTCGTTGTTGACGTGGTAAAAGTAGCGGTCCAAGTGCTCATTGTTTTTTTTGGTATGAGCTGGGGTGGAAGCGGCGACCGCGGCCTTCTCTGCCAGGCTGTTGCTCATCTTGAAGAGCATGCTCATGGGGTCCAGGGACGGCAGAGCAGGCTTGGCTGCTTTACCCAGGTGGACGTTCATCACGGACTGAAGCGCACTTAGAGGATTGACGAAGGGCTGCTCTGGCGGGTGGTCTGTAATAATGGCTGTGCTGCCACACAAGGCAGAGATGGGGGATTTGACAGCCGACTCCATTCCATTCTCCAGCGACTCCTTCATATTGGTGTCACCGTTACAGTCTTTGTGGCTGCCTCCTCCGATGCTCTCTGGGGTTTTAGAGCCTCTCCTCTCTTTAGGGGACTCCCCTCTGGCTGACTCCCCAGCCTCGCTGCTGCAGGGGGAGGGTGTGGTTCGTCTCAGTGGGGACGCCCTTACATTCGGCTCCCGCATCTTCTCCTCCACCTTGGCTACTTTCTCAGTCACCTTCTTCACCAGCTCCTCCATGGCGTGGAAGTTGTTTTTGGGGAGCGGAGAGGTCTGACGGCTGGGAGGGGAGATCAGAGGTTGGTTTTTGGCGTTTTGGGACAGGATCTCTCCTCCGGGGAACATGTACTTCAGAGCTGAGCTCTTCCCTGAGTTGGCCAGTGAGAGCTTCATGATGTTGGGGAGCTGGTATGCAGCATGGATGCTGGGGTAGCCCCCCCAGCTGGGAGCACCGTTCTGTGCTTTGTTGATGGCTGATGTCACTGTGTTCTCCAAGGACTTGAGGATGTCAAACCCTCCCTTAGGGCTCTCCTCCAGATCCTCCTCTGTTAAGTAAGAGTATTTGGAGGAGATATCGAATTTCTCCTCTGTCTCGTCATCTCCGGTCTTCTTGTCTTTGCTGCTGTTAGTGGTTTCCTTCATACATTCCTCTTCCTTCTCCTCCTTCTTAATCTCCACAGCCATGGCAGGGGAAATACTAGAGGGAGGAGGTATGGGTGGAGGAGGTGGGGAGAATGCTGTGGCTGCCAGTGGCACAGACTGGAATTTCTCCTCACCGGCAGAGATGGTGGGGACGGGCGGTGGGGGAGACTCCATGATGGGCTTGCCTTTCTTAATGGCAGAGTTTGTGACCTTGATGAAGTGACCGGTCACCATCATATGTGCTGTTAGCTCCTGAAGTGTATCGTGGGAGCTGCCACATTCCATGCATTTCAGGATCTGGGACTTCCTGGACTCGAACTGCCATGCATAGCTGGCTCCATTCTGGTGGCCGTAACGGTTGTTTGGGGTGATGTAGGGGTTGGATGCCTTATGTAGGGGGTCATTATGGTCATTTAGGGAGGGTTTGGGGGTGCCCCCGTTGGAGTCTGGGGAGCTGGGGAGGTCGAGCTCGATGGGGGCTCTCTTCCGCGCGGAGGAGATGATCTTGGCTGCCACAGGAGTCACTGGCTCCTTCAGAGGCACTTTCTGGTAGTGTTTTGTCTTAATCATGTGGACACTGAGGTCCTGCAGAGACTCAAAGGAATGTCCACAGTACATACACTTCAGGACCTTCTGAGCATCCTCTTTCCCTTCCATCTCCAGGAGGGATCGTTTGCGTGGCTTGGACCAGCGCTTGGTGCCGTCGCTGTCTGTCTCGTGGTTGTCATCGCGGTAGTGGCCTGTCTCATTCATGTGTACGGTCAGCCCCACCAGCGTGTCGTAGGCAGCACTGCAGTCCTTGCAGCGGAACTTACTGGCACCTGTGAAGATGGAGCCGTAGAGCTTTGTGCTCTGACGGTAGAGCTGCACGGTGCTAAATAGGTTGTTTTGCTCCGCTGCTGGGTGGATGAGTCGGTTCTGGTTCTGAGAGACCTGCTGGAGGGTCTTGGCCACGGCGGACTGGTGCCAGTCGTAACCATTGCCATTGCTGCCACAACTGCTGCTACTGCTACTGCTGCTGCTGCTGTGGCTGCGTGGTGGTTTCTCCACCGCTGGCGGCTGGGTGAGGTTGAAGTTCAGAGACGACCAGTAAGAGTTGGTCAGGAAGCTGGTGTAGATGGCCTTCATCTGCTCCAGGCTGTCTGGCCCGGTGGTGGCGCCGTCCTCCATGGCTGTAGCTGTGGTGGTGGCCATCATGACAGAGGAAGATGGCGACAAGGACGTTAGGGGCACCTTCGCGACCTCCTCCTCATTTTTGAGAGAGGCACTCTCAAAGTCTGACATGCGGTCACTGGACTCACTCAGGTGAGACTCATTGTCCAACTCGTGGCCGGAGAAGTCGGCCACGGGGGAGTCATGGAAACCAGGCCGGTCATTGAAAAGGAAGTCCTTGTCTTGGCACATGTACTTGACCGCAGGCTCCTCCTCCCCGGCAGAGTCCTCCCCCTCCAGGTCCTCATCGAACAGGGCAGCCTCCTTCTCATCCTCAGGGGCATACGCTGAGGAAACAGAGAGAGAAACAGAGAGAGGATTGTTATTACCACAGTACCACCATGTCTAATGATGAAGATCTCCAATTTGACATTCTTGCGATGCCTTGCAAATCAGACAGTTGATAGAAATACAAAGCCCTAGAATGTCCTTCCCATATCAGAAAAACAAAGCAATCACAGACGAGACTACTTCACATCATAAACTGTTGCTGTAATTCCATTTCAACTTCCCCGTTGCATTTACATTGTTTTCCAAATGGGATAAAGTTCCACCCTCCCTCCCTCCCTCCCTCCCTCCCTCCCTCCCTCCCTCCCTCCCTCCCTCCCTCCCTCCCTCCCTCCCTCCCTCCCTCCCTCCCTCCCTCCCTCCCTCCCCCTTTGTTCTTTACTGCAGAGAATGAGAAAGACAGAGAGAGAAGAGGGAGAGGAAATGCCTCTTCAAACACAACTTGCCACCTTATTCTTCTCAAGGGGCAACAGCTTGAAATTAAAACTAAATTTGAAATTAATGAAGCACATTCTGGAGGTGGCATTCGTTTCTGAAGTAATAAATTACTTGTATCAACCTCCGAGACAGCAGTTCCTGTCTGTCAATTAAAATGTCTTACGCTTCTTCTTCAGCCTCTAATGCATTTCTTAACAGACACGCTCACCATTTAAATTAAGCATGCATTTTCACTCATTACACAGCACAGGCTCGCCTATTCGTAAATAAAAATGAATGTATGTACGTTTCCAATGACAAATCTCTCAGAACAAAACACATTTACTTCAATTACAAAAGATGAGAAAGTTTAGTTATTATTTACAGTTTAGCCTGGAGAGTATGCTTTCAATTTGTATTCAAATCCCTCCTGTTTAAAACAATCAAATGTGGATTGCAGTGAGATGGAAACATACAAATAAAAAAGCACTTTCTATCATTGTGCAGACACATACGCACATATATTATTTTGTGATGGAGGCTGTCGGAAAATAGTGGGCTGGAAGACAAGCAGAGATGATAGACAGGACATTGGGATAATTCTGTACATTCCTGACCGTTCCTGATTCCTAGCAGTTCATCATTCATTGTCCAGGTATGTAAACTAAGGACAAGAATGACACTGACAATGGTGTGTCGTTGCAAACGTTCTATCGTCATCAACAACTCCTAAAGGTCACTTGAATATATCTCAACAGTCAGAACATTATCTATAAGAAACCTATATATCTGCTTTAATACCGGACACTATAATGCTATAGCAAAAAAATAGCACTCACTTATATATACAATATTCATATATGTATTTTTTTTTTTACAAACGACTATCCAACGTTGCAAAGACAACCTATTTCTTATACTGTCCTTCCTATATTCATTCCGATAAAAAGTCAAGTTAGAAAAGTTAAAAGAACGGAAAGTATTTACTAAAACTTATGAGCTTTGTGGGAAAGCCACAGCCTCTTCATAAAGGTACAGTTATACCTGGTGACATTGGGTAGCTTCCTCCAGAACCTGCCAGCCATGTCACACAACACGCTCCACTAGTGTTACTGCTGACTTCTATCTCGGAGCGGTACTGAAGGTGTGAGCACTGCATCAGCCCAGACACAGGGAAAAAAATCTCTGTCATTGTCAGGGGGCTCATTCTGTTGCCTTTGGCAGTGTGATGCCGTGGGATAAACAGATGCACTGAAACACGCAGCAGCTCCCAGTCGTTGCGCTGCAGTAAAAACGCTGTGCCTCCAGGCAGTCTGCAGCCTTTCAACTGAACAAGCAGGCTGCTTAATGTTCAATCTCACACATCAGCATGCAGCAAGTTGGAATCGGTTACCTTATGTATACTAGTGTCTAGGATGTATACAACATAATACATTGTTAAACAACACCTGAATAAGAAGGAAATGTGTTCTTACAGCCAATTATTTTGGTAGCATGTCTACTTAAAATGATACAGCATTTCTGAAGAATGTGTACACATAAATCTTAGGGATTACACGATTATTATATCCAGAGTAGACAATATACACTTTTACATTTAGATGCATCATCCTCTATAACGGACATCTGCCATTTTGTGAACAGATGCAGCAATGCTCAGAAAAGCACATTTGGAATACGGAGCAACAAAAGATGGGATATCTTAACATGTAATCCAATACCACACACAACTCAACAACCCTCAACAACCCTGATCGTGCAATGCACGTACGTACGTACGCACGCACGCGCACACACACACACACACACACACACACACACACACACACACACACACACACACACACACACACACACACACACACACACACACACACACACACACAGCCATCTGTTCTGAATCAGCCAAAACGACAGCTGTTTAAGAGAACAATGCATTTGCTCAGGAAGCAGTCAGAACAGCACTCACATCGAGGCCAGACACCCATGTGAAATCTCCTTCCTCAAAATACAACCCAGACATAAAGCTGTTAAATGTAATTAAAACACACACGGAGAAAGGAAGGCATGGGGGGAGGGTCATTTTAACACCAAAGCCAATAAATCTGAAGTGAAACCTTCGCTACCGCACTAAATATAAATGTATAGTTCACTGAAAATATAATTACAACACTGATTTGAATGTCATTAAAATGTGCAACTGAAAATACAGCGTGAGGCAAAAAGAATATGCCTCTCTCTGTGCCACTGCCAAGTTATTTTTCTACTGAACCTCCTGCCTCCCTCTCAAGTGTGAACAAACCAGCCGAAACACTAACCTTGACCTGAACTTGACAGAACAAAAAACAATATTGTGTGTGTGTGTGTGGTGTGTGTGTGTGTGTGTGTGCGTGCGTGCGTGCGTGTGCGTGCGTGAGAAAGACAATGAAAGAGATACTGAACGAGGCGGTTTTGTGAATGATTCCTTTAGTTTGTATTTGTCTACGTGTGTCTCGCATTAAAGTAACATGGAGACGGAATGTAACGCAACACGCACCCAGTGCACAACTTACTACTTAAACCTCAGCTTTTAGCCTAAGGCATGGAGAGTAGAGAGAGTGCGAGAAAGACAGGAATAGATGTGGAGGTAGGAGGGAAGACAGGCAGAGAGGAAGGAGGGAGGTCTTGGAAAGCCCTAAAACCTGAGGCCACACAGGGAGCATCTCACAGGCCTCTGGACCGGCGCCAGGCCACAGGGCCCCTAAAGTGACCGTGGATGTGTGTTCCAATATTGAGCTTTCAGCCCTGGTGCAGGCAGAGCCAAACGCTCTCCGCCACGCAGGTGCTCTTTTAATTAGAGAACGGGATGGGTGGAAAAGAAGGGAGAGCGAGTGAAAATAACCTCTGAATTAATTGGCAGCAGAGAGGAAGAGAGTTTGATCTCATTTGCAGTGGGATATTAAGAGGGAAGACCCGTTGAGAATGGCTCTTTGAAAATGGGGGGAGAGACGTGTGCTTTTGGGATTGGGACCGCGGAACGCACAGCGATTAGTTGACTTATCAAAAATAACACATTTATCTGTATCAAAGGATTCCATATCCAAACAATCCAGCTCTGAGCCCCCAATGTATTTCCATGATATGTCATGTTATGTCCATCTGACATCTAAATCTTGCCTACCATTTGATACATTCAGTTGGTTGCTGTTAAAACTCAGTAGCAAATTATTCTGAAAAAGTTCTTTCCATAAAAGGTCAAGTCTGGTCGACGTGATTGTATACAAGTCAATACAAACACTAAGGGTTCATTTTAGTCAAGAATTATGCTGTTAGGATACAGTTCATCATCATTACATAATCACTTCACAGGCAAATCATCCACACAGGCACTCTATTACAGCATGTATACAGAACTGTTTAGGAGTGAAACTGTGGAATGTATGACACACACTGTGTGTGTGTGTGTGTGTCTCTGGTGTGTGTGTGTGTGGGGGGGGGGGGGGGGGGGGGGTCTGTAGTCACATGCTTGGACAATTTCAGACAGACCACGGGACACATTTCATCAGACGAGAGAGACACTTCAGTAAAAAAGCAGGAATGAATCATCACGGTAGCCAATCAAATATCCCCCGAGTTAACGTACTCTGCCTGGTCAGAACGGAGAAGAGGAGCAAAAACCTGCAGGACCATGAATACCTTTCTGTGTCGGGGTGAAGGTGGAAAGGGAGAGAAAGTGCTAGTTGGTTGCTAATGAAAGATGCTAAATATAGCACCAAACCCCACGTTCGTAATGGGAGGTAGCAAGCTCCAATACAGCAGTAGGCCTATCTGCTAAATTATATCATTAGAAAGTTATCATTTAGCTTAAGGCAGAGTCAGCCTTAAACTGACACTGCCAGTGTGGTAGTGGAGAGTATGAGATAGCACCAGACCCTGTCTCTGTCCCTCCCCTCTCCTCCCCTCTCCTCCCCTCAGATGAGATCCTATACCTCCCCTTCTCCTCTCCCTCGCCACTCGCCGCTACCATGACCCGCGTTAATGAAGTTAATTGAATCTGAGATCAATAATGCTTAATTATTGCGATTTGACATGCACAGACAAATTGGTTGGGCGGGCTGTGTGTGTTCTAATCTAGTGTGTGTGTGTGTGTGTGTGTGTGTGTGTGTGTGTGTGTGTGTGTGTGTGTGTGTGTGTGTGTGTGTGTGTGGCAGGGAGGTGGGTAAGGGGCCATTTCTGGCTGGAACGAGGGATTGAAGCGAGGGAGAATGGAGGCGAGGGATCGCCGAGGCGTGCCATCGATCGTAGAGAGACGCCCCATCGACCCAGACGCCTGACGAATGGAGCCAGCTCTCCAAAGCTACAAGTAAACGTTGCCTCCGAAAGGAAAGGCTACCAGCCTCCCTACCCCGTCCAGCCATCTCTGTACAGCCCAAGACCACCAGGACCTGTTGAGATGGATTAAAATAGCAATGTTGCACAGAGAGAGAGAGAGAGAGAGAGAGAGAGAGAGAGAGAGAGAGAGAGAGAGAGAGAGAGAGAGAGAGAGAGAGAGAGAGAGAGAGAGAGAGAGAGAGAGAGAGAGAGAGAGAGAGAGAGAGAGAGAGAGAGAGAGAGAGAGAGAGAGAGAGAGAGAGAGAGAGAGAGAGAGAGAGAGAGAACTGTATATAGACATAATATGACATAATTCTTTTGGAACTTTTGTGAGTGTAATGTGGACTGTTCATATTGTAGTGTTTATTTCACTTTTTTTTAAATGATCTATTTCACTTGCTTTGGCAATGTAAACATATGTTTCTCATGCCAATAAAGCCCCTTAAATTGAAATTTAGAGACAGAGAGAGATAGACAGATAGAGAGACAGAGATAGAATGCAAAGGAATCGGTGACATGAGGATACATGTCATAAGCACCGCAAAACGACCTAGCTACTACGTGGAGTATTTGCATATGCATTGTGCTGGCGGGCCGGCCGGCGCTTGGCTGTGTGATGATGAGGCGAGGGGAGCGTATATCTGAGTGAGGGTGGATTAGGGGAGATAGAACAGGTTAGGTAACGGGGAGTCGGCGGGAGCGGAGGCGGAGGGAGCACGGTGGAACTGTAAGATTATGCATGAACACCGGTGCGAGCGCGGCTAATCGGCTGCTCATGCCACTCAGCTGGAGAGTGGCTGACAGCGTATTTACACACCGTGCCTCGCCGTGCCGCCGGCTCCAGGTGCCTTCCTACATGCCTGGCCCCCTGCCGTCGCCATCCCTTCGCCAGGGTGCTTCCCCAGCCCATCTCCGCGCCTTGACACGCCACTGACGCGTTCTCAACAGAACAAATAGGAGACATCCTCCTCTCCCAGCCCTTCCTATCTATGCGCTGGAGAAATAAAACAAGGCTTCTCCATCTAGAAATGAAATAAACCTTAACTTCAGGTTGTTTTCTTAAACGGTAACGTTTAATGTACAAATGACCTGTACCCCCGCACTTTGACTCGGTACCGGTACCCCCTGTATATAGCCTCATTATTGTGTTACATTATTGAATTTCTTACTTTAGTTTATTTAGTAAATATTTGCTTAAAATCTTTCTCTTGAACTGCATTGTTGGTTAAGGGATTGTAAGTAAGCATTTCACGGTAAGGTCTACACCCGTTGTATTCGGCGCACGTGGCAAACACAGTTTGATTTGATTTGCTTTGCTCGGCGTTCACAGACCAGCGGAGAAGCATGGTGCTGGGACGTTCAGTAATAAACGCAGTGTTAGTGGAGGCCACGCCACGCAGTGTTAGTGGAGGCCACGCCACGCAGTGTTAGTGGAGGCCACGCCACGCAGTGTTAGTGGAGGCCACGCCACGCAGTGTTAGTGGAGGCCACGCCACGCAGTGTTAGTGGAGGCCACGCCACGCAGTGTTAGTGGAGGCCACGCAGTGTTAGTCGAGGCCACGCCACGCAGTGTTAGTGGAGGCCACGCAGTGTTAGTCGAGGCCACGCCACGCAGTGTTAGTGGAGGCCACGCAGTGTTAGTGGAGGCCACGCAGTGTTAGTCGAGGCCACGCCACGCAGTGTTAGTGGAGGCCACGCAGTGTTAGTGGAGGCCACGCCACGCAGTGTTAGTGGAGGCCACGCCACGCAGTGTTAGTGGAGGCCACGCCACGCAGTGTTAGTGGAGGCCACGCAGTGTTAGTCGAGACCACGCCACGCAGTGTTAGTGGAGGCCACGCAGTGTTAATGGAGGCCACGCCACGCAGTGTTAGTGGAGGCCACGCCACGCAGTGTTAGTGGAGGCCACGCCACGCAGTGTTAGTGGAGGCCACGCCACGCAGTGTTAGTCGAGGCCACGCCACGCAGTGTTAGTGGAGGCCATGCAGTGTTAGTGGAGGCCACGCCACGCAGTGTTAGTGGAGGCCACGCAGTGTTAGTCGAGGCCACGCCACGCAGTGTTAGTGGAGGCCACACAGTGTTAGTGGAGGCCACGCCACGCAGTGTTAGTCGAGACCACGCCACGCAGTGTTAATCGAAACAACGCCACTGACAAATCCCCCTACTATATTTGATTTGTACTTATTCTGGATTACCTAACCACGACGAGAGTCCTGTCTTTCTTTAAACACTACTAAAACCACATCAAACCACAGGAGTAGTTTTGTAGCGAATCCCAGACTGTCCGACACATTGAGAAGTGGCGTGGAGAGCCGTGTTCCTCAAAATTACACACAGGCTCAAAATGACCCCATTCAGACAGGTCCTCCGACACGCCACGCAGCTCTGAACGGACTTCCCTCTGAGAGACAATCTCACCGTGAAGTTTACAAAAGGCAGAGACACGGTCAACATTTCCCCAGTTGGCCTGAATGACTGAGAGAGACCTGGTTTCTGTGTGAATTCTGTTGTATGAAATGCTGGCAAACTGTAGAGGAGGCACGAATCATTAGAACAACTGTTTTTCTCTGTCGGTGTCCATCCCGTCACATCCGTCCCATCGCATGACTTGCCTAGTTAAATAAATCTTAAATAAAAAATAAAATAAAGGAACAAATAAAATAGGCATGTTGGGTAGTTGAGCACAGAAATACAACAAACATAATCGTTTCTTTCTGTCTCGCACACACTCCCTCAGCCGCAACTAGAATAGACTTACTTCAAAATGCTTAGACAGTATCTGACAGAGACCGTGTCTGGCACACCCATAGCACAGGCATAGTGGTTCACAGAGAATGTGATTATACTATATTAAACATCAATACTAAAAAAAAAGGACCTCTTCATATCCATACAAACTGCCTGTGTATATTAGTCTATCTAGCCAGGGGGTTATGATAATTGACTCCCTAAACATCCATTACTATGCCGCACTCTGATGCGCCTTACATGAGACGGCGGCCAATGGAATCGCCCCCTGACATTTAGATGTGGGCTGGGGGGGGGGGTTATATGCTGTGCGCCCGCATCACTTCCAGCACGGTCTCAAACGGCCCACTAACAGACAGCACACACACTATTATCAAGCAGAGACGATGATCTCAAGCAAATTGTCCGCCAGCTTCCCTTTGTTATTCAGATGTGCACCACTTTGAGCAGTCACATTCCTAAAGCACAGGGCAACCAGAGGTCACAGTCATCCGTTCCCAAGGGGAGGGAGGGAGGGAGGGAGGGAGGGAGGGAGGGAGGGAGGGATGGGGGACTGCTGGTCCAACCAGGGCTGAGCAGGATAAATAATTACCACCATCTCTCATCGATATCGCCTTGAGTCCCTCTGGTATCTCCGTGAGTCCCTCTGGTATCTCCGTGAGTCCCTCTGGTATCTCCTTGAGTCCCTCCCTGCTCTATCCTTCCCTGTACTGTCCTGCCTCCCCCTCTCTG